>NC_082716.1:52006852-53504352 GCF_030144855.1 Hypanus sabinus | reverse complement strand
GGTATAGCTCACTTCTGTACACCCTCTTGTCACCTTCTGATATTCTGCCAGCAATGGCTGTATCATCAGCAAATTTATAGATGTTGTCTGAGCTATGTCTAAACACGCAGTCATGGATGCAGAGAGAGTAGAGCAGTGAGCTAAGCACACATCCCTGTGGTGTGCCAGTGTTAATTGTCAGCGAGATGGAGAAGTTATTTCCAATCCACACAGATTGTGGTCTTCTGGTTAGGAAGTCAAGGATCCAGTTGCAGAGGGAGGTACAGAGGAGGTTCTGGATCCTTTTGATCAGGACTGTAGACTGATGGTGTTAAATGCGACCTATGGTTACTAAACAGCATTCTGACATAGATATTTGCATGGTCCAGGTGATCCAAGGCTGCGTGGAGAGCCACTGAGATCATTGGCTGCTGTAGACCTACTGTAGTGATAGGCAAAATGCAATGGGTCCAGGTCCTTCTTGAGATAGGAGTTGACTCCAGCCATGACCAACCTCTCAAAGCATTTACTCACCGTAGATGTGAGTGCTACTGGTTGACAGTCATTGAAGCAGCTCACAGTGCTCTTCTTGGGCACTGGTGCAATTGTTGTCCTTTTGAACTTATGGGAGCTTTAAACCACATTTAGGGTGAGCCAGGGTAAAAAAGTGAGTCATCAAAAGGAAGCAAATTTTATTAAACTATAGGGTCTTTCGGTGTTAACTTTGCAAAGCTTCCTGTATGAGATAAGTAAGGGTGAGTACAAACTATGGTATAGTCATGAGAGGAAGCTGCAGAATACACTTAGATTCTAAGATCATTGATGTGGCAGGGGCAATTATTTAGTCCTTTCATTTTCGAACTGCCGGCCAAGCTGTAACGTGTTCATTGGCCTGAGAAAAGCAGGAGATATAGCACACTAAAGCACCCCAATTTTCCTAGGCAGAGCAAAACTTACACCTCAAAATGTATGGTTGCATATATCAGCTCTTACTTTGCACATGTGGTTAAGAAATTTACTAACTCTGGACATCAAAATACCGGTGCTGCCATCTCCCACAACCAGCAAGCATCAGCACTGAAGTCCTATTCTCTATTTTAGCATGGACGTACCAACAGATACATTCTATTTGAGAGAAACGTAGTTGAAATGTAATTATTCAGGTTCACACAGAACTTCCCGGAGTGACTCTCATCTCTTTACTATAACTGCTTTGATGTCACCACCACCCCTGGCACGGTCCCTCTGGGTGAATTATGTACTGCTACAATTCCTTTGAGAACTTACAAGAGCTTTAGACCACATTTTGATTCCGATAGAGAGATAGCCAAAGTAAAAGAGCAGCCATCAAAAGGACACAAAGTGCTGCTGGTAATTCACAGAGCTAGGAGAACTGTCTGAAGTTACGTCACTTTCCCAGCAAGAGCACATCTCTAGGGGTGATCTCTGAGCATGTGGAGTAGCTGTGAGCTGTGTGTGTATAGCTTCTGGCATGATCTTGGGTACATTTAAAATTGACAGTTATCGGAGGAACATTTTGTCACTTTATTAGGACTAATGGCAGCTCTCCATTGCAGAAAGTCGTCTTGGCCCCAACCCTGCAGCAACATAGAGTGCAGCCCCAGTGGCAATGAAGGATATCAGTTTTCATTCAATTCTGGCCAGAATGAAGAAATAGGTCTTGAAATCTGATAACTGCCATTAGGCCATCTGTCTGTAAATCAGTGACTTTCAAGCCAGGAGCTGGCACAAAGCAACTGATCACTCCTAGGCCAGAATTAGACTGTATGGTGGCAGGACTCTTCTTCAATTATGTTCTGCAATCTCCCTCCGTGTCTCAGGCTGCTTCCACAGGGCTTTGAGTTTGGACCCCTTGATTCTGTGATGTATATTAATGATTTAGAGCTAAATGCTTAAATGTACAAATGTAATAATGAATTTTGCAGCGATACAAACACTGGCCATGTAGTTGACAGTGAGGAGGTAAGATTTACACTTCAGAAAGATGTAGATAATTTGGCCAGTAAGGCAGATAAATGGCAAATGGAATTTAATTTAGAAAAGTATAAGGTAATTGAGAAAGTATAAGGTAAGGTAATGAGAATGTCCTCAAAGGCACAGGGGAAACAATACTAATTTCCAAGATGCTGAGTTGTGTGGAGGGAAAAAGGAATCTTGTCAACTACAGGCTCAGATTCTTAATAGCCATCATCATCATTATGTGCCTTGCGTATGATATGGGTGATCAATAGTCAGCATCATCGTTATGTGCCTTGCATATCATATGGGTGATCATGGTCTTATCCATGACCATAATTTTTCTTGGTTTGCCATTGCCATTTTTTGGACAATGCCTTTACAAAATGCGTTTAAAATGGCATTGGTAAACCACAGCGACTTCTGACCGGGGGCTAATGAAACAAAGAAAACAACTAAATGAATTGTTCATCACACTTTTTCTAGCAAATGATCATTACAAAAAAATAGTGTGTAACTTCCCTTTGAACTTCAAAGCAATTTGATGTGGCAGAACCAAGGCAAGGTGAGGTGGTGGGTCTGATGCTGAGCACGAGGAAGACCTGAAGTTTGAACGTTTTATGTGCCATGTTGAACCTGAAAGGTCCGTTACAGGTCAAAGTGAAGTGGCAAGGTCCAAGCACCAGAGCTTACTGAATTCACTGAACTTGATGTTTGGACAGAGAATCGGAGAGGTCGGTTTCAGGCCGAATTGAGGCGGTGAGGTCCAGGCACCAGAGCTTACTGAATTCACTGAACTTGATGTTTGGACAGAGAATCGGAGAGGTCGGTTTCAGGCCGAATTGAGGCGGTGAGGTCCAGGCACCAGAGCTTACTGAATTCACTGAACTTGATGTTTGGACAGAGAATCAGGGAGGTCGGTTTCAGGCTGAATTGAGGTGGTGAGGTCCAGGCACCAGAGCAAATTGGGACGGAGATTTAAGTGCGGGGACAAATCAGAAAGGACGGGTGCAGGCTGAGGTGGTGGGGTCCAGGCCCCAGAGTGTATCGAGGTAATTGAACCCAATGTTTGAATGTTTGGTGCCGAACAAGATTGAAAAGGTCAGGGTGTTTGGTGTCTGAGGCAAGGGATGGGTCAGTTCAGTTTGCTGCTCCATAACTTGGCTTGTGCTGAACTATGGACTCTCCTTGTGAACTTCAGTTCAGAATGTTACTTGCTTGCAGTTAAAGTTTGCATGATGTATTCCTATACGCTGTACATTGGGTTCTTTTGGATTTCTTTGTTTCATGACTGCCCACTGGTTGAAACCTGGTCTCAAGTTTTTTATAATTTATGCATACTTTGATAATAAATATACTTTAAACTTTGGACCCTGGCATCAGCGGTCACATAACCAGGACTTGTGATGTGCACTAGCTGCTCATACCACCATCCACTATCTGCTCCTGTAACTTCATGTGACCTTGACTGGGGGCTAAGTAGGTGTTAGCATTTCCTCAAGGGTGACATGCAGTCTATCGGAGGGAAGGACTTTTATTAGTCGAGGGACAAAGTATTAAAACAGTGAGGTTACATTAAAACCATATATATAACACTAGTTGTACCGCCGCCTGAGAATATCATAAAGTTCTGATCACTATATTATACAAACTATGATATTTTGGTGGAAAGGCCACAAAGAAGATATATGTAGATGTTGAAAGACCAAAAACTGCAGATACTGAAAATCTAAAATAAATGACAAAAATTGCTGGGAACACTCGGCAGGTAAGGCAGCAAGAAACAGAATTCACATTTCAGGGTAGAAATACATCAAACCTTTATTGTCTCTTTCCTTGTTCTACTGTACTTTTTTTAAATTTTACTTTAGGAGACAGTGCAGAACAGGCCTTTCTGGCCCAATAATCTATGTTGCCCAGTAACCCACCTATGCAACATGAGCCTAATCACAGGACAACTTACAATGATGGTTTAACGTACTAAATGGTACCTCTTTGGTCTGTGGGAGGAATCAGAATCAGGTTTATTATCACCAGCATGTGATGTGAAATTTGTTAACTTAGCAGCAGCAGTTCAATCCAATACATAATCTAGCAGAGAGAAAAAGTAAATAAAACAAAAACTTAAAAAAAATCAGGTAAATCAATTACGTATATTGAATAGATTAAAAAAAACGTACAAAAACAGAAATACTATATATTAAAAAAAAGTTAGTGTCCAAAGATTCAATGTCCATTTAGGAATCGGATGGCAGAGGGGAAGAAGCTGTTCCTGAATCACTGAGTGTGTGCCTTCAGGCTTCTATACCTCCTATTGATGGTAACAGTAAGAAAAGGGCATGCCCTGGGTGCTGAAGGTCCTTAATAATGTGGAGATCTTCCAACCACCAGGCATTCTTTTTTTCTTTCTTTCTTTCTTTTTTTTTCTATGGGGCAGTTAGGGGGGAGGGGTTAAGGGGAGGGGGTATGGGTTATATACATTGTTTTTTCATACTTTGTAATCATTTAAAAATGCAATAAAAAATTATTTAAAAAAAAAAAAAAAAATAATGGATGCTGCCTTTCTGAGACACCGCTCCCTAAAGATATCCTGGGTACTTTGTAGACTAGTACTCAAGATGGAGCTGACTAGATTTACAACCTTCTGCAGCTTCTTTTGGTCCTGTGCAGTAGCCCCTCCATACCAGACAATGATGTAGCCTGTCAGAATGCTCTCCACGGTACAACTATAGAAGTTTTCGAGTGTATTTGTTGACATGCCCAATCTCTTCAAACTCCTAATGAAGTGTAGCCGCTGTCTTGCCTTCTTTATAACTAATGATATGTTGGGACCAGGTTAGATCCTCATAGATCTTGACACCCAGGAACTTGAAACTGCTCACTCTCTCCACTTCTGATCCCTCTATGAGGATTGGTGTGTATTCCTTCATCTTACCCTTCCTGAAGTCCACAATCAGCTCTTTCATCTTACTGATGTTGAGTGCCAGGTTGTTGCTGTGGCAACACTCCACTAGTTGGCATATTTCACTCCTGTATGCCCTCTCGTCACCACCTGAGTTTCTACCAACAATAGTTGTATCATCAGCAAATTTTAGGTGGTATTTGAGCCATGCCTAGCCACACAGTCATGTGTATATAGAGAGTAGAGCAGTGGACTAAGCTCACACCCCTGAGGTGCACCAGTGTTGATCATCAGCGAGGAGGATATATTATCACTAATCTGCACAGATTGTGGCATTCCGGTTAGGAAGTCAAGGATCCAATTGCAGAGGGAGGCACAGAGGCCCAGGTTCTGCAACTTCTCAATCAAGATTGTGGGAATTATCGTGTTAAATGCTGAGCTATAGTCGATGAACAGCATCCTGATGTAGGTGTTTGTGTTGTCCAGGTGGTCTAAAGCCGTGCGGAGAGCCATTGAGGTTGCCACTGACCTATTGTGGTGATAGACAAATTGTAATGAGTCCATGTACTTGCTGAGGCAGGAGTTCAGTCTAGTCACGTCCAACCTCTCAGAGAATTTCATCACTGTCGATGTGTGAGCTACCGGGCAATAGTCATTAAGGCAGCCCACATTATTCTTCTTAGGCATAAATGTTGCCTTTTGAAGCAAGTGGGAACTTTCATCTGTAGCAGTGAGAGGTTGAAAATGTCCTTGAATACTCCTGCTAGTTGGTTGTTGCAGGTTTTCAGAGCCTTACCACGTACTCCATCGGGACCTTCCGCCTTGCGTGGGTTCACTCTCTTTAAAGACAGTCTAACATCGATCTCTGAGATGGAGATCCCAAGGTCATCAGGTGCAGCAGGGATCTTCACAGCTGTAGTTGTGCTCTCCCTTTCAAAGCATACATAGAAGGTGTTGAGTTCATCTGGTAGTGAAGCATTGCTGCCATTCATGCTATTGGGCTTCACTTTGTCGGAAGTGACATCTTGCAGTCCCCGCCACAGTTGCCGCTCATCCGATGTCGCCTCCAACCTCATTCCAAGTTGTTACTTTGCCCTTGAAATAGCCCTCCGCCAATCATACCTGGCTTTCTGGTACAGGCCTGTTGCCAGATTTGAATGCAACAGATCTAATCAAAGCACCCAAAGGAAACACACACCCGATGTCGCCTCCAACCTCATTCCAAGTTGTTACTTTGCCCTTGAAATAGCCCTCCGCCAATCATACCTGGCTTTCTGGTACAGGCCTGTTGCCAGATTCACTGGAAGAATGTACAAACTTTTTACAGACGGTGCCGGAATCGAACTCTGAACTCCAGATGGCCGAATGTAATTCTGTCACACAAGCCACTATGTTACCGTGACAACCAGAGAAATATTTTCAGCATTTTCTGCTTTAATTGCAAAACATGTTGCCTCAACTGGAAAATTTAGGGTTTGAGGAATGATTGGATAAGCTGAGGTTGTTTTCTTTGGAAGGGAGAAGCTAAAGGATGAATTAAAGGGAATAAATGAATTTATGAGGAGACTAAATTGAGTTCGTGTGGAGTCAAACTTCAGAGGCTTGGATTAGTAATAATTGATTGAAGGCTGAGGAGACAGAAGGATTTCTTCTATCACCGAGTGAAATCTTTGTTCCACTGGCAGTGGAGGTAAGAATCATCATTACATTGATAGTTTCCCTGCACCTGTACTCGAATAATCATGACCTGCAGGGATATGAGCCTCACGGCGGAAGGTGAAATTACAGACTCTTCATTGATTGGTGCAGACATAAAAATGTAAAGGCTCCTTTATACTCATCTTTTTGTAAAATTTTTGAGCACAAATGCAGCCACCTGTTTCTAACATTTCTGGCCCTCAGGTAGTATTGAAGATATTGATAAAACATTCTTGGGAAAACGGTGTGATAAAAGAATGGAATGATTCAAATATAGTGTGGATATAGCATGGACACAATGGTCCAGTGTTGCATTTTCTCTCTGCCTTGTTTGTCTGTCACTTCCTGCAAGGAGGCCCAATATAAATTTAAGGAAATATATATTGGACCTCCTCTGCAGTATTCTGCATTGAATTCATAATTTCACGTAACTTGCCTTCTCTGATTGTATCAGAAATAATTATTTATGCTGTAGGTTACTCAATGTAATTTTAACCTTCTTCATTAACATAGTCTGTTCTGCTGGTCATTTCTGACATCTCTTACCTGTACTCCCAGTTTTTATATGTTTGCTCGCTAGTTTTCTCTCAGCTACCTGCTCTCATTAACCCATCATGCAGATGACTTCAACAGCAGTTTATCACCACAGCAACCTGGCGTCACCTCTTCCATTCATTCTGTAACTTAAAATTAACCTGTCTTCTCTCCTTTCCAGTTCTTATAAAGAGCCTTTGTCCTGAGATGTTAATTCTGTGTCTCATTCCATAGATTCTGCTTAACTTGCTCAGAGTTTCCTATATTTGATGCTTTGCATTTCAGATTTCCAGCATCGGTAATTTCATTTTCCTTTTTGAGGCAGTTGCTCTGGCCAAGGAGGCCCTACTTCCACCGGATCATGAAATGACTGATGAGGCCAACCTGTCACGGGGTGGGGAGGGGGGATATATGACTTTTGATAGAGCTGATGGGAAGATAATTTGGGAGATGGTGCAGTGCTTCCATTGTTTTGGGTGTTTTGTTTTGAGCATATAAACTTCTTTCAAAATTATTTGAGAACAATATTTGCAATATTTCTTGATAAAACTTGTATTAGATAAACTTGATAAAGCTTTCTGTAGACTGCTTGCTTTGGAAGTCTGGTATTGAACTCAAGAATAATGTAGTCTGCCTGTTGGAGCCAATCAATAGTAACTAAATCCTGAATGCAGCTTATGTTGACCTGGGAGAGGAGCTCTGGGTATACATCTCTAGATAGTCAACACTTAGAGATTCATGGGGTTAAATTTGCCTATGGCTTAAAAGTTCAGTCTGCTCATTTACTTGCTAAAATTTCATAATAGGGGATTGGGTAATTAATATTCAATGTGAAGAAACTATCATTTTGTGTGACGAAGGCTTACCTCAGGCTCTAAAGATGTAATTAGTATAATGGTTAGTGCAATGTTATTGCATCTTGGGGCTCAGAGTTCAGAGTTCAATTCCTGCAGCCTTACTAAGAAGTTTGTATGTTCTCATTGTGACGGCATGGGCTTCCTGCAGGCCTTCGGTTTTCTTCCTCAATCCAAAGATGTACCAGTCAGCAGGTTAATTGGACATCATCAATAGCCCTGGTGATTAGGCTGGAGATAAAGAGCTGGGTTGCTGGGCAGCTTGACTCATTAGGCCAGAAGGGCCTGTTTCACACTGTACCTCTAAATAAATAAACAAACATTCAGGAGCAGATGGACAAAAGTACTTTAAAAACTTGCCGACTTCCTCTGGTTCTAGGTCACAAATGGAACTAATGATCCAATTGCTGATTATTTTTGTACAATGATAAATACAAGTAAATTTAGTATTGAAGTATATGTATGTCACCATATACAACACTAAGATTCATTGTCTTGTGGGCTTACACAATAAATCAATCACAGACGGTACTAACAGGGCAGACGACAAGTGTGCAAAAGCAACAAACTACGCAAATGCATCAAGATCTTGGAGGATCTAACCTGGTCCCAACATATCAATGCAGCTATAAAAGAGGCAAGACAGCAGCTATATTTCATTAGGAGTTTGAAGCGGTTTGGTTGGTCAACTAAAACACTCAAAAACTTCTACAGCCATTTTACTCAGAGAGTGGTATCTGTGTGGAACGAGCTTCCAGTAGAAGTGGTAGAGGCAGGTTCGATATTGCCATTTAGAGTAAAATTGGATCGGTATATGGACAGGAAAGGAATGGAAGGTTATGGGCTGAGTGCAGGTCGGTGGGACTAGGTGGGAGTAAGCGTTCTGCACGGACTAGAAGGGCTGAGATGGCCTGTTTCTGTGCTGTAATGGTTATATGGGAGGTGGGGTTTAAAGGTTAGCACAACATTGTGGGCCGAAGGGCCTGTACTGTGTGGTAACTTCTACTTTACAAAAAGACCACTCGACAACTTGATGGCCACAAGAGCATCTTTATCTGGGACGGCAAATGATATTTACAATACAGAGGCTTCCAGGTACCTCGTGCAGCCTGGGTGGGGGAACTATATACAATGCATACTGGGAATAAAAAGAGCGGAAGTAAAGACCCCGCCAATCCCGGATCCCACCTCTTGCTACCAACAGCTCCCCAATTAGTATTAACTTACTTTTAATAATACTCACATTACAACACTTCTCCCCCTTTAAAATCCAACATTCCCCAAATATAGAACTGGGAAATAAAAACAGTGGTATCATTAGCAACAGATTACCAATACAAAAACACCTGAAAAAAACATGGCAAATTCAACATTCAATCTAACAACAAAAGAAACTATCCAATCAAAGATTCAGTCTGTCAGGTTTGTGAGGGCGCTGCGATCTACGCATTACCTCTGGTGACCCAGCGGGTGCCGCGGGTGAGGATGTTTTGAGTGGATCTAGTGTTAGGGACATGAGAGGGGTCTGTGTGTCCACGTGAGAATGCCCATTCTCTTCAGGGGACTCTGCCCCCTCTGCCAGTGTGTCTCCCTCTAGCAAAGTCACTGGTGGACATGCTTCCCCAGTAGTCTGTCTCACCACTGTAAACTCCATGGAACTGTTTACCTCTGAGCCGGAATCATGACGCAGGGGCACATGGTCCTGATGTCTGCGAAAAACACGCCTGTCAGTCAGCTTAACAACATAGGAGACTGGACCACTCTGTTTAAGAATAACACCAGGTAGCCATTGCTGATTGTTTCTCACATAGACATTGTCCTCCGGTTCTAACGTCCGTCTTGCGCATGTTGATCATGTCCCTCCTTCTGCTTTTCCTGCTTTCTCTCCACTTTTGCCTTCATGTCTGGGCGCAGCAGGTCCAATCTTGACTTAGGCCTACGCCCCATCAGCATCTCTGCTGGAGTGCGTGCAGTCGTAGTCTGTGGAGTGAGGCAGTATTTAAACAGGAAACGTGAAAGCCGGGTACTAAGACAGTCCCCTGTCATCCACTTCAAGCCTTCCTTCATCGTCTGAACAGCCCGCTCAGCCAAACCATTTGAAACTGGGTGGAAAGGGGCCGTCCGAATGTGACGAATACCATTCTGCCCCATGAACTCACCGAACAGCTCACTGGTGAAAATCGGGCCATTATCAGTGACCAGAATGTCAGGCAACCCGTGGACTGCAAACACTTGCTTCAGTTTGTCTATGGTTGAGGGGGCTGTGATGTTGCTCATGATGTGAGCTTTGATCCATTTGGAATGCACATCTCCCATTACAAAAAACATCTGTCCCATAAAGGGGCCAGAAATGTCCAAATGTAGCCTAGACCAGGGGTGGTCTGGCCACTCCCATGGGTGCAAAGGAGCTGGTGGTGGCATGATCTGATTGGTCTGACATTGCGTGCATGATTTTACCTTGTTCTCCCGATCCTGATCCATTCTTGGCCACCAGACGTAGGATCCTGCAAGGCTTTCCGTTCGAGACACCCCTGGATGAGTCTCATGAATTTCCTCCACAATCTGTGAACGGCCGGGGGAGGCACAATGACACTCACCGCCCCCTCCAGAAAATGCAGCCATCCTGCAGACTCAGTTCGGTCTTGCGTTTGGCATAAGGTCTCAGTTCCTCTCCTTCTACAACTCTGGGCCAACCTTGTAAAAGAAAAGACTTGACTTGAGACAGGACTGGGTCCCTCTCTGTCCATTGCTTGACCTGGGTCGCCTTTACAGGTGTCTCTGACAGCCTCTCCATGAAAACACAGTCTCTGGAGGCACACATGTAGTAACAGGTGTCTCAGGTAAAGGGAGTCGACTCAGCGCATCGGCATTTGCATTATCCACACCCACTCTGTACACTACAGTATACTGGTAGGCTGACAATGTGAGAGCCCAACGCTGTATCCTGGCTGAGGCTAGCGGTGGAATGCATCTGGTCTCACTAAAAAGGCTCATCAGTGGTTTCTGGTCCATATAAATTGTGAATGCACGTCCATAGATGATGCACCATCAATAACTCTCGGAGATGGGAGGTGAACAATAAGCTTTTATTAGCAGCAAAACGGAGCACGGCATCTCGGAGACTGAGGGAGAAGCAGTGCCTCCAATCGCCTTTATACAGGAGTCTGTGGAAGGAGCCACAGGAGCAGTCAGCGGGGGGGGGGGGGGGGCATGTCCACACAGGTATATGTAGTTCACTACATTCACCACCCCCCCCCCTTTGTTTTAAAAGAGAGTCCCCACAGGGCAAAGTTTCTTACAAGTATATTTACAAGTTAAGTCTATCAGGCGGTTGAGTCTGTCGCTGCAATCTACGTAGCACCGGTGGTGATTGCACCGGTGACGGTGGTTGTGCTGGCCCCGGCCTGACTTGAGGTGCCAGCCCGTTAGGCATCAGTAATCTCTCATGCGTGTGCGTGGTGCCCAGGAGTGTCATGAGGAGTCTGTGTAGGGCTTGGTGTGCGTGGTGTCTCGTGGGTATATACGTCGGTGGGTACGGGGTTCATAGTCACCATGGAGTGTTCGGGGTGGGGGTCTGGTGCTCCTGCAGGTGCCAGGTCGTGGATGGAGACCATGTCCTCCCGCCCATCAGGTAAGACCACGTAGGCATACTGGGGGTTCACATGTAGTAGGTGAACCCTGTCGAACAGCGGGGAATATTTATTGCTCCTCGCATGTTTCCAGAGCAGCACTGTCCCTGGGGACGTCAGCCAAGCTGGTAGGGTGGTCCCAGTGGTAGACTTCCTGGGAAAAGAAAAGAGTCGCCCATGAGGGGTGGCATTGGTGGACGTGCATAACAGGGAGTGGATGGAGTGGAGTGCCTCAGGGAGGACCTCCTGCCAGCGAGAGACCTTCAATCCCTTTGAACTGAAGGCTGAGAGTGTGGCCTTCCACACTGTGGCATTCTCCCTCTCCACCTGTCCATTTCCCCCGGGGATTATAGCTCGTGGTCCTACTAGTAGCAATGCCCCTAGCCAGCAGGTACTAGTGCAGCTCGTCACTCATAAACGAGGACCCTCTATCACTGTGGATATAGCAGGGATATCCGAACAGAGTGAAGAGCTGGCGCAGGGCTTTTATGACGGACGTGGCAGTGGTGTCGGGGCAGAGGATGGCAAAGGGGAACTGCGAGCACACGTCGATTACATTGAGAAAGTAGACATTGTGGTCGGTGGAGGGAAGGGGGCCCTTAAAGTCGACACTCAGTCGCTCAAAGGGGCGGGTGGCCTTGATAAGTTGTGCCTTTTCAGGATGGTAGAAGTGCGGTTTGCACTCAGCGCAAATGTGGCAGTCCCTGGTCATCGTCCTGATGTCCTCCAGGGAGTATGGCAGGTTCTGAGCTTTCACAAAATGGTAAAATCGGGTGACCCCCAGATGGCAAAGTTGTGCATGAAGGGTGTACAGCTAGTCGAGCTGTGTGAGAGCACATGTTCCCCGGGATAGGGCATCAGGGGGCTCATTGAGTCTGCCAGGCCGGTACAGGATATCATAGTTGTAGGTGGAGAGTTCTATTCTCCACCGCAAAATCTTACATTTTTGATTTTGCCCTGCTGTTGGTTGCTGAACAGGAACGCAACTGAACGCTGGTCGGTCAGCAAGGTGAACCGTTTGCCAGCGAGATAGTGCCTCCAGTGCCTGATAGCTTCCACTATGGCCTTGGCTTCTTTCTCCACCACGGAGTGCCGAATTTCAGGGCCTTGAAGGGCATGAGAGAAGAATGCTACTGGCCTTCCTGCCTGATTGAGGGTAGCAGCCACCGCAAAGTTGGAGGCGTCACTCTCTACTTGGAAGGGAATGGTCTCGTCCACCGCAAGCATCGTTGCTTTGGCAATGTCCCCTTTAATGCGGCTGAAGGCCGCGCGGGCATCGGCTGAGAGGGGAAATGCGGTGGACTTGATCAGGGGGCAGGCCTTGTCGGCGTAGTGAGGGACCCATTGGGCGTAATAGGAAAAGAAGCCCAGACACCGTCTGAGGGCTCTGAGGGTGGTGGGAAGAGGGAGTTCCAACAGGGGACGCATACGGTCGGGATCAGGGCCAATGACCCCGTTTTCCACGACATACCCAAGGATAACAAGACGGGTGGTTCCGAACACACATTTGTCCCTGTTATAGGTGAGGTTAAAAGCTTTGGCCACTTGGAAAAATCGTTGGAGGTTGGTGTTGTGATCCGGCCAGTCGTGACCGCAGATAGTGATGTTATCCAGATATGGGAACATGGCCTTCAGTTAACACTGGTCCACCATCCGGTCCATTTCCCTCTGGAAGACAGATACACCATTTGTGACACCGAAGGGGATGCACAGCAAGTGATAAAGCCTGCCGTCCGCCTCGAAGGCGGTGTAAGGGCGGTCCTCCTGGTGGATGGGGAGCTGATGGTAAGCAGATTCCAGGTCTATGGTTGAGTACACCTTGTACTGAGCCATCTGATTGACCATATTCGCAGTGCGGGGTAGGGGGCACGCATCAAGCTGCGTGAACCTATTGATGGTCTGGCTATAGTCCACGACCATCCTATACTTATCCCTGTTCCGAACAACGACCACCTGGGCCCTCCAAGAACTTGTGCTTGCCTCAATGATCTCTTCCCTGAGCAGCCGCTGCACTTCCAACATAATGAAGGTCCTGTCCCCCGCGCTGTACCTCCTGCTTTTAGTTGCCGCAGGTTTACAGTTGGGGGTCAGGTTGGCGAACAGCGGTAGGGGAGGGATCTTGAGGGCGGAGAGGCCGCAAGTGGTGTCCGTAGTGCGGCTGTTGGCATGGTGTTGGGTGGGATGTGCGGGTCGGTGCGTGAGTGTGGTCAGTAGCGGGGTATGTGACGATTTCCCACAGAACTGGGGATTTCTGACAGTGATTGGTGGGAGGGGCCCGTCATACTACATTGTCAGGTGGCTCTGGAAGTCGAGCCCCAATAGCACAGGAGCGCACAGTTGAGGCATGACCATTAACGCAAAGTTCCGATATTCTATGCCCTGCACCACCAATGTCGCTACACAACCCACCTGGATGTCTGTGGAATTCGATCCAGAAGCCATGGTGACCCTCTGGCTTACCGGCCGTGTCATGAGTCCGCAGCGTTGCACAGTGTCCAGGTGAATAAAACTCACAGTGCTGCCCGTGTCAAACAGTCAGCTAGTCCCGTGCCCCTCCACCAGGATGTCCATCATTGACCTTGCAAGCTGGTGTGGGGCGCTTTGGTCGAGGGTCACAGAGGCCAGAGTTGAATCGCCGCCTTGGTGCCCGGTAAGCACCAGCGGGTCGGAGGCGGGGCGAGTTGGTGCCGACAAAGATGGCCGCCCCCATTCCTCGCATGCAGCGAGCAGGCAAGATGGCGGCGACCAAGATGGCGACCCCCATGCTTCGCAAGCGGTGCTGCTCAGCCCTGCTCGTGGTTTGTACTTACAGGCCTTGGCAAAATGGCCCTTCTTTCTGCAGCTGAAGCAGGTAGCTTCTCGGGCCAGGCAATGTTTTCAGGGGTGCTTTTCGAGTCCGCAGAAGTAACACCGTGTGGACTCGTGACTGGCAGCAGCTGAGGTCGATTCACCAGTGGGTTGCAGGGTCTGCAGCGTCCACGGGGCCAGCGGGAGATTGCGCACCTGGACAGCGTCAGTGTTGTGCAGAGCGGCCTCCAGCATGTCGGTCAGCTCGATCGAAAGTAAGGTAAGATCAGCTTGTTCCAGCAGCCTCTGGCGCACGTACACTGACCTGATGCCCGTAACGAAGGCGTCTCTTACTAGCAGCTCCGCATGCTGTTCTGCCGTCAGTCTCCTGCAGTCACAGGCCTGCACAAGTGTCTGTAGGGCCCGGACAAACTCAGCGCTCAACTCTCCGGGCCACTGCCACCACGTCACTAAGCGATGTCTTGCGTAGACAGTGTTCACTGGCCGCCGGTATTGTCTTTTGAGGGCATCCATCGCACCCTGGTAGTCCGTTTGGTCTCTGATCATGGAGTAGACCCTTGCACTGACTCTGGAGAGGAGAACCCTGTGCATCATGACAGGGTCGGTCACATGAATCTCCTCCAGGTACGATTCGAAGCATGCTAGCCAGAGTTCAAAAGTGTCACCGGCTTCCTGGGATCGTGGGTCGCGATCCAATCTGTCGGGTCGTAAAATGCTCTCCATGTTTTAAAATTGCTGCTAATAAAATTGATGCACCATCAACAACTCTCCTCACCCTTTTACCCGCCTTCAAAACTGGAACAATAGGAGCCGCCCACCTTGAAAACTGGACGGGCTAATTGATGCCCAGCTCCTGTAAACGTACCAGCTCCACCTCGACTTTGCCTTTCATGGCAAAGGGCACCGACCTGGGCTTAAAAAACGTGGTGTGGCCTCAGGGTCGACATAGAGTTTCACTGTCATGCCCTGCAGTGCGCCCAGCTCGTCCCTGAGAACATCACTATACCGCTGCAGAATGTCCTCCGTCGTGTGTGCATACTTAATTTCATGCCAGTTGAGCCGAATTTTGTGAAGCCAATCGCGGCCCAAAAGACTGGGCCCACTGCCCTTAGCTTTCACCAGCCTGGCTTCAGCCTTCTGGCCCCCGGCTGAAATATCCACATATAACACCCCTAAATGAGGTATGGGCTGCCCCGTATAGGTCCTGAATTTGAGCTTAGATGGTCTGATGGGAGGCAGGTTGGATCCCCGTGTCCTCCTGTAGGTCTCTTCACTAATGGCCGATGCAGTAACCCCTGAATCAATCTCGAACTTAATGTCCTCTCCCTTGACAGTGACTGTGGCATAATATGGTTCAGGTGGTCCCTCATCCGTTTCCACCCCAAACATGTTGTAGGCACACGCTGCCTCTTCATCTGCTTCTCCTAGGTGGTGTGTGGCTGCCTGGGCCTGTTGAGCTTTCCCCTGCCCAGGCTTAACCTCACCCTTTATGCTCCTGCACTTTTTAACCAAATGTCCCTTCCTGCCACACCATGACAGACAGTACCTTTGAATTTACAAACATTTGCATAGTGCGTTCCTCAACACCGAAAACATTCCACCCGCTTTTCCTGTCTACCAGTCTCCCTCTTGACTTGGAGTACTGCCACCAACTGCGATCCCCCATATCCTTTCTGTATATCCTTGGCATTATTAGCAGCCAACTCCATGCCTTGAGCAATCTCTGGGCTGTCTTGAAAGTCAAAGGTGGGGTCCCCCCAACAAGTGGCATTGTACGGTGGCATTATTAATGCCGCATACTAATCTATCACGGAGCATGTCATCCAACATGGCTCCGAAATCGCAATGCTCCGACAGCTGCCGAAGCTCGGCCACAACATCTCCTACTGACTGACCTGGCTTCCGGACATGGCTGTGAAACTTGAACCATTGAACTATCACCGAAGGCTTCAGATTGTGGTGGTTCCCCACGAGCTTGACTATTTCGTCGTATGGAATTTCTCCCGGTTTCCGCGGCGTAGCTAAGCCCCACACACACTCGGGAGAATTGAGCGCTTCTTAGCCTCCTCAGTAATTCCATTCGCACAGAAAAAGTGGCCCAACCTTTCCTCGTACTCCGGCCACTCCTTGATTTGCTTGTCGAACTCACTGACCGTTCCGAACGCAGCCATCCGACCACGAGGCTCCTCACCCGCTCGCAGCTCCTGATCAAAAACGGGGCCGCTTACCTCATTGCCAAAAATATGTGGTAACTTCTAATTTACAAGAAGACCACTCGACAACTTGATGGCCAAAAGAGCATCTTTATCTGGGACGGCAAATTATATTTACAATACAGAGGCTTCCAGCAAACTTAAACATGGCACTGGAGCTGTGCTCAGCCACTGAGCTATTAGTGTAAAGCGAGTAGAGTAGGGGCTAAGCATAGAGCCTGTGATGAATTTGTGCTGATGGCAATCCTGGAGGAAGTGTGGTTACCAATTTGAAATGACTGCAGTCTGCAGGTGAGGAAATCAAAGATCTAATTGTACAAGGAGTTATCGAGGCCAAGGTCTTGAAGCTTTTCGATTAAAGGGCATAATAGTATTAAATGCCAATGATATAGAGCATCCTGATGTATGTATCTTTACTGTCCAGATTGTCCAGTGTTGAGTGAAGAGCCAATGAAAAAGTATCCACTATGGACCTATCGTGCTGGTAGGAAAATTGGAGTGGATCTGAGTCATTTCTCAGGCAGGAATTCATCACCAACCTATTAAAGCACTTCATAACTGCGGATATACGTGCAATTGGACAATAGTCATTGCGGCAGGCTACACAATTCTTCTTAGGTGAAATTAAAACCTGCTTGAAGCAGATGGTTACCTCATACTGCCGAAGCAAGAGGTTAAAATCTCAGTGAACACTCCAGCCAGTTGATCTGCATTGGTCTTTAGTACTTTGCCAAGTACCCCATCTGGGCTAGATGCTTTCCGCAGGTTCACCCTCCTGAAGGATACTGTCTCATTGGCCTCAGAGACTGAAATCACAGGATCATTGGAATTCATGATGGTTCCTCCATGTTTTGATGGTCAAAGCGAGTATAGATGGCATTAATCTTAGCTAGAAATGAAGCCCTGTTGTCACCTATGTTGCTTGATCTCACTTTGGAAGGGGTGATAGCATTCAAGCCCTGCCACAGCTGCTGAGCATTCTTCTGTGATTCAAGCTTAGTCCAGAAATGCCACTTTGTTTGTGAAATAGTTTTCTGGAGATCATACCAGGACCTCTTCTAACTTTCTTAGTTGCCTCTGATCTGGTTCTCAGCAGATTATAGATAACATGGTTCATCCAGGGCTTCTGGTTGAGGCAGACTCTGAATGGTTTTGTGGGACAGTTCTGTTTTGTAACTTCAAAACATGAAACTAATTCATGATCAGAATCAGAATCAGGTTATTTATCACTGGCATGTTAAGTGAAAGGATGACATGAGGTCTATCGGAGGGAAGAGCTTTTATTAGTCGAGGGACAAAGTATTAAAACAGTGAGGTTACATTAAAACCATATATATAACACTAGTTGCACCACCGCCTGAGAATATCATACAGTTCTGATCACTATATTATACAAACTATGTGATTTTGGTGGAAAGGCCACAAAGAAGATATATGTAGCTGTTGAAAGACCAAAAACTGCAGATACTGAAAATCTAAAATAAATGACAAAAATTGCTGGGCAGGTAACGCAGCAAGAAACAGAATTCACATTTATGGGTAGAAATACATCAAACCTTAATTGTCTCTTTTCTTGTTCTACTGTACTACATTATTTTTTATTTTACTTTAGGAAACAGCGCAGAACAGGTCTTTCTGGCCCAATAATCTACATTGCCCAGTAACCCACCTATTTAACATTAGCCTAATCACAGGACAATTTACAATGATGAATTAACCTACTAAGTGTACCTCTTTGGTCTGTGCGAGGAATCAGAATCAGGTTTATTATCACCGGCATGTGACGTGAAATTTGTTAACTTAGCAAACTTTGTTATTTGTTAACTTAGTTCAATGCAATACATAATCTAGCAGAGAAAAAAATAAAAAAAATAATAAATAAACAAGTAAATCAATTACATATATTGAATAGATTTTAAAAATGTGCAAAAACAGAAATACTGTATATTAAAAAAAGGTGAGGTAGTGTTCAAAGATTTAATGTTCATTTAGGAATCCGATGGCAGAGGGGAAGAAGCTGTTCTTGAAACAATGAATGTGTGCCTTCAGGCTTCTGTACCTCCCACCTGATGGTAACAGTGAGAAAAGGGCAGACCCTGGGTGCTGAGGGCCTTAATAATGGATGTTGCCTTACTGAGATACTGCTCCCTGAAGATATCCTGGGTACTGTGTAGGCTAGTACCCAAGATGGAGCTGACTAGATTTACAACCTCCTGCAGTTTCTTTAGTCCCTCCATACTAGACAGAGATGTAGACTGTCAGAATGCTCTCCATGGTACAACTATAGAAGTTTTTGAGTGTATTTGCTGACATGTCAAATCTCTTCAAACTCCTAATAAAGTATAGCCACCGTCTTGCCTTCTTTATAACTACATCGCTATGTTGGGACCAGGTTAGATCCTCAGAGATCTTGACACACAGGAACTTGAAACTGTTCACTCTGTCTATATCTGATCCCTCTGTGAGGATTGCTATATGTTCCTTTGTCTTACCCTTCCTGAAGTCCACAATCAGCTCTTCTGTCTTACTGACTTTGTGCCAGGTTGTTGCTGCAGCACCACTCCACTAGTTGGCATATCTCACTCCTGTACACCCTCTCTTCACCACCTGAGATTCTACCAATAATGGTTGTATTGTCAGCAAATTTATAGATGGTATTTGAGCTATGCCTAGCCACACAGAGTAGAGCAGTGGGCTAAGCACACACTCCTGAGGTGCGTTAGTGCTGATCGTCAGCAAAGAGGATATGTTATCACCAATCTGCACAGATTGTGGTCTTCAATTGCAGAGGGAGGTACAGAGGCCCAGGTTCTGCAGCTTCTCAATCAGGATTGTAGGAATAATGGTATTAAATGCTGAGCTATAATCGATGAACAACATCCAGATGTAGGTGTTTGTGTTGTCCAGGTGGTCTAAAGCCGTGTGGAGAGCCATTGAGATTGTGTCTGCCATTGACCTGTTGTGGTAATAGGCAAATTGCAATGGGTCCAGGTCCTTGCTGAGGCAAGAGTTCAGTCTAGTCATGACCAACTTCTCAAAGCATTTTATCACTGTCGATGTGAGTGCTACTGGGCGATAGTCATTAATGCAGCTCACATTATTCTTCTTTGGCACTGGTATAATTGTTGCCTTTTTGAAGCAAGTGGGAACTTCTGTCTGTAGCAGTGAAAGGTTGAAAATGTCCTTGAATACTCCTGCTAGTTGGTTGGCACAGGTTTTCAGAGCCTTACCAGGTACTCCATCGGGACCTTCCGCCTTGCGAGGGTTCACTCTCTTTAAAGACAGTCTAACATCGATCTCTGAGATGGAGATCCCAAGGTCATCAGGTGCAGCAGGAATCTTCACAGGTGTAATTGTGTTCTCCTTTTCAAAGCGTGCATAGAAGACGTTGAGTTAATCTGGTAATGAAGCATCGCTGTCATTCATACTTCTGGGTTTCACTTTATAGGAAGTAATGTCTTGCAGACCCTGCCAGAGTTGCCGTGCATCCAATGTCGCCTCTAACCTCGTTCAAAGGAAGAGAGTCCGAAAGGTGAGTCTTACTGGCATGCATGTATCGCATGATGACATATGCAATTCACATATTTTACATATAACCTGTAATTAATTTTTTAAACAAACAAGAATGCTTAATCAAAGATATATATATACAAGATTACTCAAATATAACTGAAATACTAAATCTGTAAGACACAATCATTTTTGACTTTTTATGGAGTCCATGACAGCCATGGTGTATTTATATAGATCCACAGCTGAATCCATGAACACGGCCCAGCCAGCGTCTTGATGCAATCCCATAGCCACTCCTCTGCATTCCATGACCACCTCTTTGTTTTCCTAATGTCCTGAGTCTCTGCTTGTATGCAGGTAGGAGAAGAACAGCCAAGTGATCAGATTTCCCAAAATACAGTATGGCAAGGGACAGTATGCAAAGCTTATCTTATTACAGCACTGGTCTAGTGTGTTGGGTCTACTAGTGCTACAGGTTATCTGCTGATGGTAAATGGGCAGGGATTTCTTCAAAGAAGCCTGATTGAAATCCTTGATTTTGATTTGAAATGTGTCAGGGTTGGCTGTTTCTTGTTTGATGACGGCATCATGCAGTATCTCAAGTGCTTGATTATAGTTGGGTGCTGGTGGTATGTAAACTACGGAGGAGAATTCACTTGGAAAATAAAACGGTCAGCATCTGATCATTAGGTGTTCAAGGTCAGGTTAACAAAAGTTATTAATTTCAGCGATCTCATTGCCTGCCATCCTCTTCTTTTAATAAGCAAACACAAGGGAATCTGCAGATGCTGGAAATTCAAACAACAACACACACAAAATGCTGGTGGAACACAGCAGGCCAGGCAGCATCTATAGGGAGAAGCGCTGTCGATGTTTCAGGCCGAGCTTCCCTTCGTCCACCATCAACTCTGCTCTCAAAAGCATCTCTCCCATTTCCCGCACATCTGCTCTCACCCCATCCACCTGCCACCCCACTCAGGATAGGGTTCCCCTTGTCCTTATCTACCACCCCACCAGCTTCCCGGTCCAATGTATAATTCTCTGTAACTTCTGCCACCTCCAACGGGATCCCACTACCAAACACATTTTTCCCTCCCCCACCCTTTCTGCTTTATGCAGGAATTGCTCCCTACGTGACTCCCTTGTCCACTCGTCCCCCCCCCCCATCCCTTCCCACCGATCTCCCTCCTGGCACTTAGCCTTGTAAACGGAACAAGTGCTACACCTGCCCTTACACTTCCTCCCTCACCACCATTCAGGGGCCCAGACAGTCCTTCCAGGTGAGGCGACACTTCACCTGTGAGTCGGCTGGTGTGGTATACTGCGTCTGGTGCTCACGGTGTGGCCTTTTATATATTGGTGAGACCCGACGCAGACCGGGAGACCGTTTCGCTGAACACCTACGCTCGGTCCACCAGAAAAAGTGGTATCTCCCAGTGGCCGCACATTTTAATTCCACATCCCATTCCCATTCTGATATGTCTATCCATGCCCTCCTCTATTGTCAAAATGAATCCAAACTCAGGTTGGAGGAACAACACCTTATATACCAGCTGGGTAGCCTCCAACCTGATGGCATGAACATTGACTTCTCTAACTCTGTTAATGCCCCTCCTCCCCTTCTTACCCCATCCCTGACATATTTAGTTGTTTGTTTTGTTTCTCTCTCTCTGCCCATCACCCTGCCTGTTCTCCCTCTCCCTCTGGTGCTCCCCCCCCCCTTTCTTTCTCCTGAGGCCTCCTGTCCCATGATCCTTTCCCTTCTCCAGCTCTGTATCACTTTCGCGAATCACCTCTCCAGCTCTTAGCTTCATCCCACCCCCTCCGGTCTTCTCCTATCATTTCGCATTTCCCCCTCCCCCCACTACTTTCAAATCTCTTACTATCTTTCCTTTTGGTTAGTCCTGACGAAGGGTCTCGGCCCAAAACGTTGACAGTGCCTCTCTCTATAGATGCTGCCTGGCCTGCTGTGTTCCACCAGCATTTTGTGTGTGCTCTTCTTTTAATATGTCATTATCACATTCCTACAACAGGAGGCAATTAAATATACTACTACTGTTAAACTTTTTACAAAGAAAGACATAAAACTCTCCCCAGAGCTGACTGGAATTTAATTGTTTCAGAGCAGGGGCATTGTTAAGCAGATACATAATTTCTCCAGACACTTTCTTATGTTATGCTTCCGTCTGGTAGGCGCTTCAGATCCCTCCAGACTAAGACTAATAGGCACAGGAGAAGTTTTTTCCCTACTGCGGTCACTTTGCTGAACAGTTAACTGCTGGTTAACTGTCGGCTAACTATTACTTGGATTGCACTACTTGTATGTATAATCTATATTTTCATTTATATTTATCATTAATATTGTTATGAGCAGAGAGACAACATCTGCCGGAAGTAAATTCCTTGTATGTGCACAGGTACTTGGCGATTAAAGTCTGATTCTGATTCTGATTACTGGAAGCCACTCAGCTGCTACTGTCAGTCACTTCCTGGTGACCATGGAATTTAGACCTTATCCATTACAAAGAACAGTATGGGTTCTGTCAGGAATTTCTTGTGTTTGGAAAATGTGAAAGAGGAGCAGCAGAAATCATTAAAGAACGCCATGCCAACAAAAGAGGAATAAGCAAAAGAGAAAAAGCTGGTACACATTCAGAAATTTAGTTACTGCACCCTCTTGCCTTCTTGCCAGCTCCAATTGTTTCATACTACGTTTGACTGCCTTGAAAATATTGTTTGAATCCAAGCTGACTTCATGAGTTATCACCTACACGTCAAAAAATAGTCAAATTAAAGTGCAATGTAAGACTTATTAAACATTAGATATTTATCCCTCTCCTTACTTGAGACACCTATTTGAGTTTTTTCCATTACATTAAACAGGTCAGATAGAACGTTGAAATTCTCTATCTTACACTATTAAAGAAGCACAACTATTTTCCCAAGTTTAGAGCAGTAGCATTGCAAGGAGCCATTCATTCAGTCCTTCAGCCAAAACGCAACAGGATGAAAATAAGGCTCTGCCAGGGTGTTACATATCTTGAAATGAGTAATAGGCCAGTTGACCTGCAAGGGTTAACCTGTAATCAGACTGAAGCAATGGGAAATAAACATCCCAAAGTAAATGAGTTTCGAGGTGAATGTTGAATATGGGAAATGGACTGTGATAGGGAAAGAACTGTAGGTGTGCAGATGCGTGGACTAAATGTTATAGAATTGACATGTACACTTAAGACCACAACACCCTGTGGTTATGTTAGATGGTTATTTAGGTGATGGGGAAAACGTGCTCTTGCTTGTCTCAAATCAGCCATGATCAAATGGTGAAGCTGACTCGATGGGCCGAATGGCCTAATTTGCTGCTATGCTTTATGATCTTAAGAAGATATTTCAGGGGAGGTTGGGAAGGGTGATAGGTGTGTGTTTCCTTTCACCAAAAAGGAAGAGGGCAGTGGATGGCTGGGAAGAGCACTATTTACAGGTTTTCCTCCAAGTCACATGTCATCCTGATTTGGAAATACATTGCTGGTCCTTTAGAGTCACTGAGTATAAATCCTGGAATACCTTACTATTGGACAGAAGGACAGCTGCAGTTCAAAGAGGGCGCCTCACCTTATTCCTGTTTTCAGGGACAATAACAATGCACAATAAATGCCAGCTTTGACATTGTAAAAAATAAACAAACAAATAGAATGAGAGCTATGAGTGCCAGTTCAGAAAACAAGTTTGAAATTGTGCATCCCTAAAGGATGATCATAAAGTTGCTAAAGAATTTAGTTTTGATGAGGGAAATATTGTATAGTCTGGCACAGTTATTTCATCGGTAGTAATGGATGACTGGGTAAGTTGTGTGACAGGCATTCAAATCTGGAAGCACAAGAGACTGCAGATGGTGGAGTCTGGAGCAAAATCAAACAAACGACTGCTTCTGCTTGACCCTCTGAGTTCCTCCACTCCTTTGTTTTTTTATTCAAAATCTGAAACCCTCATATTATGTGTTTCAGAAATAAGTAAATAACAGAGAGAGACCTGAATTACAAAAGCACAATCAAAGCAACTGCTAAGAGCTTGACAAAATTAGCAGGTGGAGAACAAAGAAGGTGTTCAGAGCTGGAACACCTGCTGAAGAGGAGCTGATAGGGGAACGAACGCTCAGAAAGGGATGTTGAGAATAGTGTTAAGGAAAATAACTTACTCATATGATCTCTAATGCCAGATGCACATATTTTAGGCCTTGGGCATGATCAAAAAGTTGAAAAAGGTTCAGTAGTCCAGTTGGTACAGCAGCTCTCTCACACATCCAGTGACACAGGTTCAGTTCTAAACTCCACTGAAGTCCGTGTGGAATTTTCACATTCTTTCCGTGATCAATGGTTCCTTAAGGTTGTCATCGTCAGGGGCGTTGGTGGGAACAAGCTTGCACTACGTATTAAATGCTCCCAATGGTTTGCATCTCAAATAGCTTCTGACATGTCCATGTCCGGCTCCTGGCCTTCACATGTGGCCTAACTACTAAGCCCGGAGGAAAGGTTTTTTCTGACAGCAGAAGGGGCAAAGGTGGGTACTGGTGCCTCAGGCAGATGGGGCTTGTCAGCCATGGTTGGCAGCTCATCTAGGAGAAGGAAAACTCTGATCTCAAACCTCCACTGCCTTGTGGCTAGACCCACTCAAAGGGAAGGCTTTGGGAGTAAACCCCAAGGAAAAATATGGAGCTGAAGTCCTTCAAACAGTCCTGTTGATATAGACAATGAGGACGCGGCATGTATGGTCGACCCTGACCAATGGAAGGCCTCCAGCTGTGATCAGCTGAGATTCCCCTAGGAGATCCAGTTTCCCCCACATTCCAAATATGTGGGAATGTTAACTATATACTGCAATTAATCGGATTGCAATAGTGTACCATGGGAATGTAAGACCTATAGGAACAGGGAAATAACATGATTTCTCTGCATGCCAGCATAAACTTGATAGGCATGATACTGATTTATATTATTTAGATGTAGAGTATGGTAACAAGGAGCCTGCAGCGCCCAGTTACACAGATGTGAACAATCACCCTACTAACTAGTATGCCTTTGGAATCTGGGATGAAACCGGAACCTCTGGATGAAACCCATGAAGTCATACAGAGAAGGTACAAACTCCTTACATATAGCAACGGTAATTGAACCAGGATCGCTTGCACTGCAATAGCGCTATGTTAACCACTACACGACTGTACACTTCCTTCGATGTCATAAGGGATTACGAAATAGCCGATATGGTAAGATCCAGGTAAACGAGGTGAAATTGAGTGCGGACATGAGTCATCCAGATATAATGATAAAGTGTTCTTGAAGTTAAATGAAGGCAACATTTAATAAAGATAGAGTGGACAGTATCCTGACCAGTTGAATCAGATCCTGTTATGGAAACACCAATGTCCAGCAACGGAAAAGTCTACAGAAAGTGTTGGATACACCTCAGTTCATTATAGGCAATGCTCCACCTACTACTGGGCATATAATGGGATGAATGGATTAATTCTGCTCCAGTGTCTTATGGTCTTACAAGGAGCACGGCTACAAGACAGCAGCATCTTTCTTCAAAGCACCTCATCATCCAGGCCATGCTCTTTTCTTGCCACCACCATTGAGCAGGAGCCCACCAGGTTCAGGAACGATTATTGCCCAATCACCATCAGGCTCCTGAACCAGAATGGATGACATCACTCACCTCACTTCTGAACCGATTCCTCAACCTAGAGACTCACTTTCAGGGACTCTACAATTCATGTTCTTCATCTTATTTTCTTGCACAATTTGTCTATTACACATTGGATACCTGTCAGTCATTGTTTATGCACTGCTTTCACAAGTTGTAGTGTACTTTGTTATGTTCCTGTAAATGCCAGCAAGAAAATAAATTGCAAGGTAGTACGTAGTGACATACACATACTTTGATAATACATTTACTTTAAATTTGACTTTGAATCAGCTTGGACCAATTGTCAGAAGCAGAAGAAAAGTTAGGAGAACTTAATATAGAATTCTTGTAGGAATTAGATTTCACATATAATTGGATTATACCAGAATTAGATGATCTTTGGTGGACTTCAATAAATTCAATATTTTAATGTAATCCATTTTATAGGTATCCTAAATAGGTCTGTAATCAGCTTATTTTCTGGACTGTGGAGACATTGAATTCCTGAAATGTGGAGAGCTGGTGTAAGGATTCTCCAATAAAGTTAATGTGTCTGATGAAAGTTAATTGATCTGAAAATGTTAACTCTGTTTTTGTCACCACAGAGGCAACCTTTCCAGCATTTTCTGTCTTCTGTTGAGATTGAAATTCTGGGTGCTGTTTTTTTTTACATTCATGTCCTTACCTGGATTAGGGGTGGTTATAAGACTTCCCTTCAACCCGAAGAAGAGAAACTTTGCCAGGAGGGTCCCTATTGGTCACCAGAAATAGAAAATATGCTCATACCCTGGTGGCTGCCCAAGTAAGCAGATATCTTTCTCTTTCTGGTCATGCTGTCTAGCTTCTTGGCCAGAGAGAGAGTATTGTGAAAGCAATTGGCACTGATTATGAAACCTGACATGATTAACAATATCAATATAATGAAATTATTTACGCAGGACCTTCTCATAACCCTCCCCCCCAGAATACATAAACTTCTTAACCCCCAAGAGTGCAAAATCTCCACTTCCACTACAAAACATCTTCTTGTGCCCGGATGACAAGGAATCCCCTTATCCAGAACAAACAGTGATTACAGCTCCACCTAAAATGCCTATCCTGAAGTTATTTGGGAGTAATCAGGTATCTGTATATTACCTGTAATCTGGTTTTCAAGGGGGCAACTATAAATTCCACAGGTCCCAAAATACTTGCTAAGAAAGAGCAAACAATGATTAGTTTATCTATCCCACAGATCTAATATAGTTTCCATATTGTGCCAATACAAAATTTGCATTACAACTCTTTTGGCAAATAGATATAGACGTATGCGTATTTCACACAGTATTTGCTTTACACCAACTAAAGTTCATCTGTAACCAATATAAAGAGGGAAAATAAGTAGTTATATTTACAAATGGCCTTATCAGATCTCTCACAAGAATTCCAAAGCATTTCATGCGTGATGAGTCTTTGAAGTGCAGTGGCTGCTCTGTGGACAAGGATAGAGCTAATTGGATTAAAGCATATGAGATGAAGGAAGGTCACTCAACTCATCTGGAAGAATCTTTCAGTTCCCACTCTACTCTGTGCAATTAGATTCTGATTAATTAGGCCATCAGTTATTTGGTGCAGCCGCTAATTTAGGATAAATCTTAATCAAAAAAGTGTTTGAGGGAGTAGCCTGGATTCCCTTAATTTATTTGGGGTTGGAGACTGTTGCTGAGCAGTTTCTAACTAGTGTCAGTCATATGCAGTAGCATGGCTGTTAGACACTACATCATGCTTAGAGCAAATAGTTTTGAAATAGCGCCAATTGTGTGTGTTTGTGTTCAAGAACAGTGATTTTTTTTTTGTCACTGATAGTTGGAGAGAAATAAACAAAAAGCCAATTCAGAACTGTTTTGCTTACTGTGGTTGCAAGCATTTAGGCTTGGAGATGTGAGAAACGGCCATGAGTGAAAATGAAATTATTTCACTACTTCAGCAAATTAGGAACTAAGAAGAATTTGAGGGTAGTGACAAACTCTTTAAATGTTACAGTGAAAATAAGATTTGGAAGAAGCGTTCATCAACATGTAGGAAAGAAATCTATTATCTGCATTAGGGTCTGTGCTGATTATGTTCATTTACAGTCAAAAGAACACAATGCAAGTGAATTCTTCCACCCATAACTATTAGGAAATAATACAGTATTATAGTACTCATGTTCTCATCCATTTTGTATTTCATTCAAATACATTATTTGCTACTCAGCTTGTCTTTTTATACCTTTTTAACTTTTTCCATGAAGCTTGAGCTAATTGGGGCAGCCATTTAATTGGGTCAAAATGTGTTGAACCCGATATGTTCAAAGTTGAAAGTACATTTATTATCAAAGAATATATAAGTCATACAACCTTGAGATTTGTTTGCTTATAGGTAGCCACAAAGCAAGAAACCCAAAAGAACCCAATTAAAGAAGAAAAAATTAAAAATAAAAGACCACCACCTGATACTCAAGAAAAAGAACAAAAAACACAAATCATGCAAACAATTTAAACAAACAACAACAATCTGAAGCAAAAATTGAGTCCTCAGACCCGAACCCCAGTGCAGCCTGGCGCAGGCCCAAAGCCTTGTTTATCAGTTCATCATATTAGCAGGCATGAAGCACAACAGCTGGGACAGTCTTCATAGCCTCAGCACCATAGAGGAAGAGGAGTGACCACTGCAGAGAACAAACAAAATCAGCTCTTGCCCCGGTTCCCAATGCCTTGTCTTTTCAGTCTATCTGGGCCAGTGAATGGCTCTGGTGCATTGGAGAGAGGAGAGAACGTCATGGAGAGCAAGTGAAATCAGCTTTCACCTCTGACCTGGGCCGGAATTTGAATTGTCTAAGCATCGTATCATACCTCACACTAGGACTCAGGCACCACTGCTGCAAAAGGCTCCAGGCCTGGACCATACCTCCCAGCGACTTGCTCCAGGCTCAGCCTGAAGCTGCTCTCAAGCTCTTCAAATCAGCTCGGCACCTAGAGCAATTCAACCTTGTACGCGAGCCAGTTGTACAGGTACCAAATCTCCTCTGCCCTGGCCCTGATTTCTCTCCTTTTGGTGCCCAGAGGGAGCCAGCCTTGCTCCCAGGCCAGCTGTATGGGCATTGGAACTCCATCTGCATCAATTCTGCAACACACTGCCTCAGCTCTTCCCCCGAACTCAAATCAATGTTGTTCACCACTTCGCTATTTGCGGCAATAATTCAGCACAATTTATCTCAGGAAAGGTATTTTTAGTCATATTTTTTAGCATTGTGACTACCAGCATTGGTAGCGCCATCTTAACGAAAATCCACTTTAATTCCAAAATATTTATGTCCATTACTCTGTCTGGTATTCAATTCAAAGAACCATATTGCACAGAAGGAAGAAGTCATTCAATCTTGTGGAATTTTCCTGTCCCACTTTAAGACGGCAATGCATTTATGCAGGTGTATTTTTTTCCATTTTATGTATTCATTGAATTCTCTTTTGAAAGGCACTCTTGTCAATTTTCACCACACTATTAAAGCACGCATCCAAATCTTGCTAGTTTTATAAAAAAGCATTTCACCTCAAAATAATTTGCTGGGCTCTGCCTACTGCTCTGTCATCATTGAAACCATTTTTTCCATTTGCTTTAATAAAATGTTCATGTTTTTAAATATTTCCATCAAATCTTCTCTTACCCTTTACAGCTCTAAGGAGAGCAACTCAGCATCCCCCATCTATCCATATAGCAATAATTCTCTCCCCTTGGAACCATTCTGGTAAGTCTCTTCTATATTCCTTCCAAAGCCTACTAATTTTATTAGAAGTTAATCACCATCTGATGGAAGAAGATCCACATGTCAGCATAATCTTTCATTAACTTGGACCAGTGTCACCTTATTCTATTCATATATCACAAAGCTGCATTCCATTTTATCCCTTCTGTACAATTTACCTCTATTTTATGTTATCATTTCTACACTACATTGATCTATAAAATCACTCCTATTAGCTGTCTTCTTTACAAGCTGAAAAGCACTTTAGTTTGAAATTTGGATAAATGGGTGCCTATTGTTTGTGAGTGAAATATGTGTTTTAGGCACTGTTGTAGCATGTTGAAAAGCAAGGAAAAAAGAAACTACAGATGCTGGAAATTTGAAAAAAAAACATGTTGGAAATACTCAGCAGGTCAGGTAGCAGCAGTGGAGAATGAACAGAATTAACACTTAAAGTTGATATTTCCTCAGAACTAAGATCAGTTAGAAAACAAGCCTGAAGCAGGGAAATTTTGGAAAGAAGATTCTAACCACCTACCTTTAAATGTAACATTCAGAAGCACTGTTATTGGTGAGTTCCTCAGTCAATATCCTGGGATCCGCATTGACCAGGAACTCAATGAACAAACCATATAAGTACTGTGGTTATAGGGCAGGTCAGAGATTGTATATTTTGTGATAAGTGACTAATTCCCCCACATTCCCAAAACTTTCCATCATCTACAAAACCCAAGTCAGAAATGAAATAGAATATTCTGCACCTAAGTGCAACTCCAAAGATGCTTGACAGCATTCAAGACAAAGAAACCAACTTGATTGATATGCCAGTCACCACCCTGAATATTTAGTCCTATCAGTGCATGATTGTTGCAGTATGCATTATCTACAAACTTCCCTGCACCTTCTCAACCAGGCTATCTTAACAATGCCTTCCAAACCTGCAGCCTCTCAATCAAGGAAGATAAAGGCAGCAAGTATATGAGAACATCAGTACCTTCAGGATCCTCTCAAAATTTCAAACCATCATAACTTGGAAATCATGCATATTTTTAATTTTGCTTTATCTGTTCTCATGACACAGACTGAAGGCATTTAGCTTGGTGAGTCTAGGCCAACTCTCAGAATTATCACATTTTTCCATTTTTGCATAATTGCACTCGTAATGTAATTGGGAAGGGAGCTCCAGAATTTAGACCCAACAACGCCAAAGGCACGCTAATATGTCATTAGAAATGAATGAATTCTGTGCATCTGAGTCACTTTTAATGGTATGCTAGTATGCATTTGTTATTGTTGGGTATATATTCTGGAGCTCCCTTCCCATTTACATTATGAGTGACCTTCATGAGAAGGACTACATTGATTCAAGAAGGCAGCTCATTACTGCCTTCCTATAAGCAATTTAAGATGGCCAATAAATGCTGGCTGCTGGTGATGGCTACATCCTCCCAAAGTTATTATATTAAAAATAATTTGCGGATGGGTGGAAGTCACAAGCAGCTGTTCTGTTTAATTTTGCCAAGGGAACAAACTCATGGATTCTGAAGGTCCATTGTCATGATAACAGGCTTACTTAGCTTGAGAGAGGTTTAGAATCACTTCCTTTCACCTTCAAGAGTCAAGTATTGTAAACAACATTCGATACGGGCTGTTAATCAGCTTTCCTGAGGGAGATACCTAAAATACTGTGATGAGATGAGAAAACTTTTATAGGCCTCACTGCCTTTATGCTTCGTTAAGTACAGTACATAGCTATTCTACTGATATTCTCTCTGTCTCAGAGGAACTGACAAGCAAATAAGATGTTGTCAATCCTCTTAGTATGCAGCTAAATTGGGTAATAAACGAAAAACATGAAATTAAGGCCCAAATGATATATCCATGGGAAAAATAAAAAGATAAAAGAGTTACAGGAAGCCTATAGAATATTGTTTATTCCAAGATAAATAGGTAATAAAATTATGATTTATAATATTTGAAAAATGTTTCATACATACGAAGACAGCTCATTCTGCCTGCATGATATATCTGCTGGAGGGGCAAACAAGAAGAACACCATAAGCACAAGAGACTTCGCAGATGCTGGAAATCTTGAGCAGCACACAGAAAATGCTGGAGAAGTCAGCAATCTGGCAGAATTTATATGGGGGAGATTAAACATTCAGCAGTTGAGACCGAAACCTAGTACCACTTTCAAGAAGTCATTTTCAGCACCTGGAACTAATGTCAATACTTCATTGATCCACAATATCCCGTTAGACAAGCAAAGATTCTATGACATTCTGATTGGCTGTAATGCAGAATTATCAATGCATACATTCCAACCCTAGAACTTATGGTTGAAGCCAAAGAAGACTTCTGCTCTTATCTTCAGAAATCCTTGGCATGAGTCCCAGTGGAAGCCAAGCTGAGACTTCTAAGATTAAACATCTTAATACAATTGCAAAAAGAGCAGAGAAAGCTTCCTTCCAAAGTGAGAGTCTTCCTCCCAGAAAAACACTTAGTAGATAATGTTATCTTAACATTATCTTATTTCATCAAAGAGAAGAACAGGAGAACTTATGGCAATATCCAACCATTGGCACCTGCTATATTTCACTATTGTCTGAGACCACAAGGGGATATAGATCACTCATACCATGATATGTTGAAAATTGCTGGGTACATGATTGCTATAACCTTGTTGGCCTTCTCCCCAGCCCCTAAACAGGGCTGTTAACAGAATTGCTGCTCCAGGAAGCTCATTGTCAAAGGACCTAGCAAAATTATTTACTTATTATTTAGAGATACAGAATGGTAACAGGCTCGGCTGGCCCAGTGAACCAGTGCTGCCTAATTCCATCCATGTGTTCAATTAACCCTAACCGATATGTCATTGGAATGTGGGAGGAAGCCTATGCAGTCATGGGAGAACCAGCAAGCCCCTTACAGACAGCAGCAGAATTGGACCTGTTCACTGGTGCTGTAAAGCATTCTGCTAATCCCTGTGGTACAGTGCTGCTAAAGCAGTGCCTGACAAACTACTTGACAACCACCATCCAATAAAAGCCACTGCATGTCCACATAGTGCCTGGTTTACCCCGACCCAGCATTATTAACACATATGAGGAAACTCTTGGTTTGTTTACCAAAGAACATAAGCAAGAACAACCAGGAAATCCAGAAGCCAAATAATCTAAAATGCAAGACATTCTTCTTTTGGAAGCATTATTAGGTAATAGGAAGATCAGAAAGCAGATCTACATTCAATAAAAAACACCTGCTCAAAAGAACAGTTAGTGCAGGAAATCAAGTAGTAGGCACAATTCACAGTACAATCAAGACCATTAATGACCAACCCTCTGAGGAACTACCTCCTGAGAGCCAAGAATAGAGGAAAGATTATAAAGGGCAAAGAAAGAATTAGTGCTTGCGGAAGGAGTACTTCAAAGACTTTCCCAAACATGACTCTGTCTTTGACAACAATTCACAATGCACTATCTGGGGTTCTTTGCACCAAGAAGTCCTCTGTAGTAGATAAAATCATTACTGAAGCAGTAAAATAGAGCAGTGAATTACTTTTAGAAACAAGTTATGTCTCGATATATTTAAAGCAAAGAGTGATATGTTCTTGATTCGTAAGGGTGTCAGAGATAATAGGGAAACGGCAGGAGAATGGGTTTGAAGAGGATAATAAATCAGCTATGATGGAAATGGTGGAGCAGACTTAATGGGCTGAATGGACTAATTCTGCGCCAATGTTTTATGGTCTTAATTGAGAAAGAAATGATTATTTTGGGGATCTCAGAAATGCCTAAAGACCTAGGAGCAGAACTAGCCTAATTGACCCATTGAATCAGCTCCACTGTTCCATCATGACTGATTTATCCCCCTCAATCTCATTCCTCCGTTTTCTCCCTGTAACCTCTTACACCCTGACTAATCAAGAACCTATCAACCTCCGCTTTACATATATCCAATGACTTTGCCTCCACAGCCATCTGTGGCAATGAATGCAATGAATTCCAAAGATTCACTACCTACTGCCTAAAGAAATTCATCCTCATCTCTGTTATAAGTAGCCGTCCCTCTATTCTGAGGCTATACCCTCTGGTCCTCGACTCCCCCACTGTAGGAAACATTCTCATCATATCCACTTTTTCCAGACTGTTCAATATTCAATAGGTTTCAATGAGATCTCCCCTCATTTTGCTAAACTCCAATGAATACAGACTCAGAATCACCAAACACTCCTCACAGGTTAATCTTTTCATTCCCAGCATCATTCTTATAAAACTCTTCTTGACTCTCTCCAATGCCAACAAATCTTTTCTTAGATAAGAGGCCTAAAATTGCTCAAGGTACTCCAAGTGTGTTCTGACCATTGCCTAATAAAGCTTCAGTATTTCATCCTTGTTTTATCACCATGACTATTTTCAAGAAAGGAACCCAAGCTTGACTATGGTATTACAGAAGGGTTTCCTTTCTGACTGATACAGGGAATGCATTGCAAGGATCCTCTTCAACAGATCCTCTTAATGGCCAAGAAGCTCCTCTTCGAGCCCAATGTAGTTTTGGTTCAACAAGGTCCTGGGATAACATGAGCTTCATGTGTAACAAATTCAGAAATAGAACTGACAATAGGTGCTCACAAAAGTTTTAACAATCCTGGTCTAAAAAGATTATGGAGACACCTTCTCAAATTTACCTCTTATCAAACCATACTATTTCTACTTTACAGTAATGTGTAAGCCATGGTCCTAAACCAATGTTCTGCCACAAACCCAGTCCTTGGCAAGGGTCAAACAAGGCTGTGCCACTGCACCACCATTCTTTGTAATCTTTCTTAATGCAAACTACATCTCATTTTCAACAAGTCTCTCTCAGAATAAAGTTTATTTAAAGGATGAATGGCAAATTGGTCAACCTTTGCCATCTCTTCCCTAGAATCAAATTGTCCATACCTCTGACATCAAATTTTAGTTGTCATATGAGACTTGTGCATCAGAACTGCAAATCATAATTGATGCTAATGCATATGAACAGATGAGGCTTACTCTAATCATCTAGAAAGCAAAAGCTATTGGCCAATATATGTAAGTCCACCACTTCTCTCTAATGACAATCAAGATTTGTGGTTTTACTCTGAAAAAAAAAGATCATTTTCTATCTCTCAGCAATTACCTCGAAGTAATGATGACTGAAGAGAAAATGAAATGTTCACAGAGAGCACAAATTTGTAGTCCACCATTCATTTCCAATGCCCATGCACTATATAAAAGGTGCCCTTCTACTTTTAGTTAGTCATTATCATTGTTACTTTCTGGTTCATTCAGTGACAACATTTTTAACTTACTCTCTGATTTCTCACAAGTGGACATAATTCAGACAAATTGGATATTATGGTGCTATAGGTGCAGAGGTGGGAATATGATTTCTTAACTTCAAAGACGATCTGCAGATTTTGACCCCAAATTTATACAAAATCTGATTTTGGCACTTAAACCGGGATCAGACCCACTCACCTTTCCAATTAATGCTAGTTTATTATGAATAATTTTAGCCCACATTTTGCAGTAAGATTTTCTGGTCAATGATCAGACACCTAATAAGTTTTCCTTTCTTTTCTATAAACCCAAAGTAATGGAATCCAATATTATTGTTCCCAGTGCTTCATCAACTAATTTAGTAGAGAATAAGGATTTAACCCAAGGTCTTCGCAATCCACATGCATGAATGATTCACCAGATAAACACTGAGCCATTGGGGAACGTCAAAATATTATTACATCAAGGGTTGGTTCATTTTATGTTGTGAAAAATAATGATAATATTTACCGAGAAAATACAAAGACAGGAAAAGGAATGTAATAATAGAATGCTTTGGTATTTTTAACTTTCCCAATATGAGCTTGTCTGTTTCAGACAGTGTCTGTTTAATTTTATGTTGTGAATACTTTCAAAAATACAAATTATTTATTTATAAGTCCAGAAGGCCAAAACGATCCAATAAGGAATAATGTTAATGCACTTTTCAAGCCTGATCAGTTGTAAATGTTGACAAGTGAATATGCTTAAAATGGTACAATGCAGATCCTTTCAAAGTCTCTGCAAGTCAGTTCCAAAGCCTCTTGTTTTCTTGATATATTTCTGATATATCTGCTTTATAAAAACACATCAGCATAAGTCCACAGAGACCTTTAGCTTGTCAAGATTGATTTTGTGGAAGTAGCAAAATGGTTGGTTCAGGAAGGAGAAACAACCAATTCAACAGAACACTGTGTATCTTTGCAGATTAGGAGAGCATTCAACTGTTTCATATGTATAAAATAAACAGATGCTACAGCCTTTTATGTTATTAAAATTCTTCATTAACTCAGTCTCAATTCACCACTATAGGACATCACATCAGGGTTAGAGAAGAAAGATTTGATCTCATTAACGTGCCATCAGCTTTTGGCATTTATTGTGCTTATGATTGGATTTATGATGGATTTAACATGTACTGCACACACAGCATCCAGTTTAGCTTATTATGAATATTATCTTCAAGAAATCCAAATGATAACTTATAATTATGTTCATGGCTGAAGAATATTTATCATTAGCTCGGAAAGAATGTTGCTTCTTTCCATAACTGGGTAAGTAAAGGCTAAACTGAGACATGGTGTCCCTCTACATTCAAGATAAGATGTCTGGATGCTGGCGAGTTATATGGTCTCTGTGAAATGGGTATCTGGTTTACTTCAGGTGACCAAAGTGTCAAAGAGCCAAATTAAAACTCAAGAATATCCACCACTATACTGCTAACAGGTGAGAGTAGAAAGGAACTTTGCAGTGGTGAATTGCTTATGCAGGCAGAATTCCGAGAATGTAGAGCCTTGTGCTTTCTTTTCCCCCAGGTTATTTATCCACCATCCATCCATCATCTTAATTATTATCTCTAGTATCCTTTTTGCAGAAAGTTATGATACAAAGCACATAGTATAAATTTTGTGTTTGGATAAAATATCGTCCTTTGAAAACACTGGGAATTCTGTACTTGATCCAAATGCTGTTTAACTCATCAAGCTGTGCCAATCAATGTTGTTGATGTTATTTTCCTGGCAAGGAGGGCTTCATATGTTACTCTTTTCCTTCTGTCAGATCTAGTTACAGAGCTTGATTTTGTTATGCCAGCCGATGTGCCATTTCTCATAATAATTCTGTTTATCACACTTTAAAGTAGATGTTCATCGTTGCCTGGGTGACAATTGAGGGAACAGATCAGCTGTACTTTATAGAGCTGGTTGATTTTGATTTTGCTGGAAGAATGGGATTGAAAAATGCACCTGTTCTCTAAAGGGTGTGAAATCAGCACCAGCAGATTAACACTGATGTTAATTATGAAAATCTATTCTCTGAAATTTCTGTCTATCTGATTTAGATTCAGAAACAAATAGCCTATCAGGCAAGGAGTAGATTAGAAGGTTAAAAGTCAGATTTATACAAAATCCACTTAGTAGGAATCAGCAAATTGACCATTCAAATTTCGTTTCCCTACTACCTAGTTCTTGCCAGAAACGTACTTTCACCCATAATGTAACTCAATAGATTCAATAGGTACATTTAATGTCAGAGAAATGTATACAATACACATCCTGAAATTCTTTTTTCTTCGCAAACATCCACAAAAACAGAGGAGTGCCCCAAAGAATGACAGACAGTTAAATGTTAGAACCCCAAAAACTGCCCGCTCCTCCTCTCACACACAGTCAGCAGCAAGGCAACAATCCCCCCCCCACACCAGCAAAAAAAGCATTGGTGTCCTCCACCGACACTCAAGCATGCAGCAAAGCATCAATAAAGACACAGACTTGCAGTACCCCTACACTTTCTACACTTTCACCCGGTATTTGGCATACCACAGGCTCTCTCTCTCTCTCTCCCTAATAAGGGAAAAAGAGGTGTCCCCGTTTCACAGCAATAGGGGAGACATAACAAACAACCCACTGATTAAAAGTCTGTTGCATCGCTTTTTCCGAGCTCAGTGTCCAGAGAGTTGTCGCCAGGGCTCAGGTCTTTGGACATGCAGCTAGTGAAGACGTGACATTATACAGCAACAGTCAGCATTGGATTGAATTTATAAGACCATAAGATATAGGAGCAGAATTAGTCCATTTGGCCCACCAAGACTGCCCCGTTATTACATCATGGCTAATCCAATTTTCCTCTCAGCCCCAATCTCCTGTCGTCCCTCTGTATCCCTTCATTCCCTGATTCAAATATCTATTAACCACTGTCTTAAATATACTGTACATAAAGATTTGGCCTCCACAGCTGCCTGTATCAAAGAATTCCACAGATTCACCACTCTCTGGCTGAAGAAATTCCTCCTTGTCTCTGTTCCAAAAGGACATGCTTCTATTCTGAGATTGTGTCTTCTGGTCATAGATTCTCCTATGAGAGGAAACATCCTCTCTATATCCATTCTATTAAGGCCCTTCATGATTCAATGGGCTTCAATGAGGACACCCCTCTTTTTCTGAATTACAGAGCCATCAAACACATTTCAAATGACAAGCCATTCAATCCTGGAATCAATTTCGAGAACCTCCTTTGAACTCCCTCCAGCTTCAGCACATACTTCCTAAGATAAGGGGCCAAAAACTGCTCACAGTACTCCCAAGTGAGGCCTCACCAGTACTTTATAAAGTCTCAACACAACATCCTTGCTTTTATATTTTAGTCTTCTTGAAATGAATGCTAACAACCATTTGCTTTCCTCATCACAGACTCAGCCAGCTAATTCACCTTAAGGGAATCCGCACAAGGACTCCCAAGTCCCTTTGCGCCACAGTTTTTTGTATTTTCTCTCCGTTTAGAAATTAATCAACTATAATTTATTCTATCAAAGTGCATAGCCAAATATTTTCAGACAATGTATTCCACCTGTCATTTCTTTACCCATTCTATAAGTCCCTCTGTAGGCTCACTGCTTCCTCAACACTACACGCTCCTCCATCCATCTTCATACTGTCTGCAAACTTTGCAACAAATCCATCAATTCTATCATCCAAATCATTGACATATAACATAAAAATAATTGGTCCCAATCCAGACCCCTGTGGAACACCACTATTCATTGGCATCCAACCAGAAAAGGTTCCCTTTATTCCTACTCTTTGTCTCCTGTCAATCAGCCACAGTTTTATCCATGTCAGAATCTTTCCTGCACACCATGGGCTCATAGCTTGTTGAGCAGCCTCATGTGCAGCGCCCATGAAAGGCCTTCTAAAAATCCAAGTACACAACATCAACTGACTCTCCTTTGTCTATACTGCTTCTTACTTTTTCAAAGAATTCCAACAGATCTGTCAGGTAAGAATTTCCCTTGAGGAAACCATGCTGACTATGATGACTATTTATGATGTGCCTCCAACTATCCTGAGACCTCATCCTTAATAATCAATTCCAATATCTTCACAAACACTGAGGACAGATTAACTGGCCCACAGTTTCCTTTCTCCTGCCTCTCTGCCTGAATGAACAGTGACATCTGTAGTGGAGAGACATCTGTAATTTTCCAGTCTTCCAGAACCATTCCAAAATCCAGTGCTATTTGAAAGATCATTACTAATGCCTCTATGATCTCTTCAGCCACCTCCTTTCACCATCTGGTACCTTCAGACCTTTCAGTTTCCCAAGTACCTACTCTTCTGTTATGTTAACTTCACACACTTTATGACTCCTGATCCTGGAACATAGAATATAGAATAGTACAGCACATTACAGGCCCTTCGGCCCACAATGTTGTGCCGACCCTCAAACTCTTCCTCTCACCTTAAATTCCTCCATATACCTGTCTAGTAGTTTTTTAAACTTCACTAGTGTATCTGCCTCCACTGCTGATTCAGGTAGTGCATTCCACACACCAAACACTCTCTGATTAAAAAAAACCTTCCTCTAATATCCTCCTTGAACTTCCCTCCCCTTAACTTAAAGCCATGACCTCTTGTACTGAGCAGTGGTGCCCTGGGGAAGAGAATTTCCATCATACTGCTTGTGTTTTCCACAGTGAAGTCTGATGCAAAATATCTATCCAGTTCATCATCATTTTATTGTTCCTAATTACTACCTCTCCAGCATCATTTATCAAAGGTCTGATATACACTCAACTTACATTTACAGTTTATGTATCTGAAGAAACTTTCGGTATCCTCTTTACTACGAGGGGTGATTGATATTTTCATGGCCTAAAGTAGAAGGAGTCAATTTTAGAAAACCTAGCACATTTATCTTTCAACATAGTCCCCTCCTTTACACACTTAGTCCAGCGGTTGTGAAGCATACGGATCTTGGACCTTCAGAAAATGTCCACAGATGGGTGATTGATAAGAAGTTCGTGGCCTAAGGTAGAAGGAGATGAGTTATACAGCTCTCATTACACATACATGCAGGTCAACTCTTTGAGTGATTGTGGGAAAGGCTGACGAGCTGAGGGTGTGGATTGACACGTTGAATTATGACATTGTAGCAACTAGTGAAACTCGGCTAAAGAAGGGGCAGGACGGGCAGCTTAATGTTCCAGGGTTCCGATGTTTCAGATGCGATAGAGACAGAGGAATGAAGGGTGGGGGTGGTGGCATTGCTAGTCAGGGAAAATGTTACAGAAGTGTCCAGGCAGGACAGATTAGAGGGCTTGTCTACCAAGGCCATATGGGTGGAGCTCAGAAGCAGAAAAGGTATGACCACATTAATGGGATTGTATTATAGACGGCCCAATTGTCAGTGAGAATTGGAGGAGCAAATCTGCAGAGAGATAGCAGACAAATGCAGGAAACATAAAGTTGTGATAGTAGGGGATTTTAATTTTCCACATATTGATTGGGACTCCCATACTGTTAAAGCTCTAGATGGGTCAGAGTTTGTAAAATGTGTTCAGGAAAGTTTTCTAAATCAATATATAGTGGAACCAACTAGAGAGGATGCAATATTAGATCTTCTATTAGGAAACGAGTTAGAACAGGTGATGGAAGTGCGTATAGGGGAACACTTTGGTTCCAGTGATCATAACACCATTAGTTTCAACTTGATCATGGATAAAGATAGATCTGGTCCTCGGGTTGAGGTTCTAAACTTGAAAAAGGCCAAATTTGAAGAAATGAAAAAGGATCTAAAAAGCGTGGATTGGGACAGGCTGTTCTCTGGCAAGGATGTGATTGGTAAGTGGGAGGCCTCCAAAGGAGAAATTTTGAGAGTGTAGAGTTTGTATGTTCCTGTCAGGATTAAAGGCAAAGTGAATAAGAATGAGGAACCTTCATTCTCTAGGGACATTGGAACTCTGATAAAGAAGAAGAGAGAGACATATGACAGGTAAATCATTGGAAGGAGTACTAAGAGATAGGATCTCCAAGTATTTCGATAGACAGGGACTTATTAGGGGTTGTGCGTGGTAGGTCATGTTTAACAAATCTGTTAGAGTTTTTCAAGGAAGTTACCAGGAAAGTGGATGAAGGGGAGGCAGTGGATGTTGTATACATGGACTTCAGCAAGGCCTTTGACAAGGTCCCGTATGGGAGGTTAATTAGGAAGATTCAGTCGCTAGGTATACATGGTGAGGTAGTAAATTGGTTTAGACATTGGCTCAATGGGAGAAGTCAGGGAGTGGTAGTGGAGGATTGCTTCTCTGAGTGGAGGCCTGTGACTAGTAGTGCGCCATAGGGATCAGTGTTGGGTCCATTGTTATTTGTCATCTATATCAATGATCTGGATGATAATGTGGTAAATTAGATCAGCAAATTTGCTGATGATACAAAGATTGGAGGTGTATTGGACAGTGAGGAATGTTTTCAAAGCTTGCAAAGGGATCTGGACCAGATGGAAAAATGGGCTGAAAAATGGCAGACGGAGTTTAGTACAGACAAGTGTGAGGTATTGCACTTTGGAAGGACAAACCAAGGTAGAACATACAAGGTAAATGGTAGGGCATTGTGGAGTGCAGTAGAGCAGAGGGATCTAGGAATATAGATACAAAATTCCCTAAAAGTGGCGTCACAGGTAGATAGGATAGTAAAGCAAGCTTTTGGTGCATTGGCCTTGGTATTGAGTATAAGAGTTGGGATGTAATGGTGAGGTTATATAAGACATTGGTGAGACCGAATTTGGAGTATTGTGTGCAGTTTTGGTTACCAAATTACAGGAAGGATATTAATAAGGTTGAAAGAGTGCAGAGGAGGTTTACAAGGATGTTGCTGGGACTTGAGAAACTGAATTACAGAGAAACATTGAATAGGTTAGTACTTTATTCCCTGGAGCATAGAAGAATAAGGGGAGACTTGATAGAGGTATATAACATTATGATGGGTATAGATAGAGTGAATGCAAGCAGGCTTTTTCCACTGAGGCTAGGGGAGAAAAAAAACAGAGGACATGGGGTAAAGGTGAAGGGGGCAAAGTTTAAAGGGAACATTGGGGGGGGGTCTTCTTCACACAGAAAGTTGTGGGCGTGTGGAATGAGCTGCCAGATGAAGTGGCAAATGCAGGCTCACTTTTAACATTTAAGAAAAACTTGGACGGGTACATGGATGAGAGGTGTATGGAGGGATATGGGTCAGCTGCAGGTCAGTGGGACTAGGAAGAAAAATGGTTCGGCACAGCCAAAAGGCCTGTTTCTGTGCTGTAATGTTCTATGGTTTTATGATTATGCAGAAAATTTGAAGTTAACAACTCATCTGCTTCTACCTTAGGCCACTAACTTATCAATCACCCCTGATGAGTTACTAACTTAAAATTTTCTGCATAATCACTCAAAGAGTTGAACTGCATGTGCATGTAAAGAGAGCTGTGTAGTTGTTGTTCAAGCCAAATATCAGAATGGGGAAGATATGTAATTTAAGTGACTTTGACCATGGAACAATTGCCGGTGCTAGATGGTGTGGTTCAACTATCTCAAAACTTGCCCTAAAAATGCTATCTTGTTGGCTCTCTAGAAGTTCCCCCTACTAGGATCCAGCACTAACCTAATTTTCCCAATCTATCTGCCTATTGCATCCCCCGTGACTATTGTAACATTGCCCTTTTGGCATGTTGTTTCCATCTCCCATTGTAATTTGTAGGCCATATCCTTCCTACTATTTGGGGGTCTGTAACTCCCATCAGGGTCCTTTTACCCTTGCAGTTCCTAAGCTCCATCCATAATGAATCAGCACCTTCCAACCCTACGTCAGCTCTTTCTAATGACTTAATTACATTTTTCACCAACAGAACAATACTGCCCCCACCACCTTCCTGTCTGTCCTGGCAATATAATGTTTATCCTTAGACATTAAGCTCCCAGCTATAATCTTCACTCATCCAGGAATCAGGGCTGCCTACAATATTATACATGCCTGATACACCATCAATAACTCACTCTGAGACGTAAGGCAAGATATCGGCTTTTATTGACTGGAAGAAAGAACAAGCAGCAATTGACCACCACACTACATCCTGGAGACTGAGCAAGGGGCAGTGCCTCCAATCGCCTTTATACCGGGGTCAGTGGGAGGAGCCACAGGAGCAGTCAGCAGGGGGCGTGTCCAGACAGGTATATGTAGTTCACCACAATGCCCATCTGCAACTGTGCTGCAAGTTCACCTACCTTATTCCATATACTGCACACGTTCAAATATTACACCTTCAGTCCTGTATTCACCCTTTTTGATTTTGTCCGCCTGTTACATTGAAACTCATCCTGTTGACTGCAACTTTGCTCTGCTAACAGCCTCTCCTCACTACCCATTGACTCTTTTTGTAAACCAGCCACTTCATCTTCAGCACTATTTTCTGTCTACCCTACGATTCCTCTTGCATTGAAATATGGGCAGCTCAGAACACCAGTGGCACCATGCTCAACCTTTTGAATCCTAACTTTGCCTGTGGTCTTACCAACTTCTGCCTCCACAACCTCTCTACTAAATATTCTGGTGCTCTGGTTCTCATCCCCCTGTAACTCTAGTTTAAATTTCACTGTGCAGTATTAACAAATCTTTCTGCTAGTTCCCCCTCTAATTCAGGTGTAAACTGTCCAGTCTGTACAGGTCCCACCTTCCCTGGAAGAGAGCCCAAGATTCCAAGAATCATATGCCTCCCTCCCACACAAACTCCTTAGCTCCGCATTGAACGGTACAATCTTCCTAGTCCTAGACTCACTAGCATGTAGCACGGGTTGTAATCCAGAAATCACAACCCTGGGGGTCCTGCCCTTTAACTTAGCACCTAACTCCCTATGCAGAACCTCATTACTCATCCTACCCATTTCATTGGTACCTACATGGACCACAACTTCTGGCTGTTCGTTCTCCTACTCGAGAATGCTGAGGACTCGATCTGAGACCTCCTGGACCCTGGCACTCGGGAGGCAACATACCATCTGAAAATCTCGTTCTCACCCAAAGAACCTCCTGTCCAGTCCCCTAACTATTGAATTCCTGATCACCACAACATGCCTCTTCTCCCCTCTTCCTTTCTGAGTCACAGAGACGGATTCAGTGCCGGAGGCCCAACCACTGTGACTTTCCTTTGTTAGGTCACCCTCCCCCCCCCCCCCCCCCCCCCCCGCAACAGTATCCAAAGTGTTGTACCTGTTGTTGAGTGGTTGGCCACAGGGGTACTCTGCACTGCTCCTTAACTCCTTTCCCCTTCCTGATAGTCACCTAGTCATCTGCAGCTTGCACATTGGGTGCATCTCCCATTCTATATGTCCTATCTATCACCTCTCAGCCTCCCCAATGTACTGGAGTTTGCCCAGTTCCAGCTCTAACTCCTTACTTTTCACAGGTGTAGTCATCAGGGATACTGGAGGTTTCCCTGCCTGCCCACATCCCACAAGAGGAGCATTCCAGTATTCTGCCTGGCATCTCTACTATCCTTGCTGAGAAGATATAAGGAAAGGAAGGGGAAAAAATAACATTATCTAGAGCTTTTCTTTTCTTTCTCTGACTGAATCCTTGAAGAGCTAAAGCCTAAGATCACCACTCTGATGATGGCCACTGTACTTTCTCCTGCCTTCCTTTAATTGGCTCTTGCTTATCAATCCCAAACGTTGATTGGTCACTGGTCAAAGCTCTTTTTTGCTGTAGTGACCTGCTGCTGCCTTTTGTACTCGGGCAGTGGATCTGATTGAAGTCCCCTCCTCTCAAAACCTGCAATGTCCTGCTGGCCACTGGTTAATGCTCTTCAAGTCTGCACAGCACCCAACAACCTACTCCTTCTTTCCACTTCAAGAGCACTGACAGCATTTTCAGCAGTACCAAATCCATGTGAAACCAGGTTGACAGTGGGCCCTAGTACGAAATGCTTATTGGTTAAACTGCAAAACGCTGTAAGTGGGGAAAGGCTTTGGCTAGAGAAGAGAAATATGAAACTAGCACCATTCTTGTCATAATCAAGGTAATATTTATAACTAACACGCACAAAATGCTGTAGAAACTCAACAGGTCAGGCAGCATCTATGACGAGGATAAACAGTCAATGTTTCAGGCCCAGAACCTTCATCAGGATCCTCCATATTTATAAATTATGTTCTGCAGCTGATATTAAAAGCACCTTTGCTAGCAAGGCTATGCCAAAGTTGTCACTGCCTTCTTGCCTAAGCTAGATGCATGGTCAAAAGTGAATGAGTGATTCATACACTCAGTGGCCACTTTATTAGATAAATCTATTCACTTGCTCATTAATGCAAAATCTAATCAGCCAATTATGTTGTTGCCACGTGATTGGCCGATTAGATATTTGCATTAATACTGACTTGGTCAAGAGATTGCGTTGTTGTTCAGGCTAAATATCAAAGTGGAGAAGATATGTGATTTAACTGACTTTGATCATGGAACAACTGCTAGTGCTAGATGGTGTGGTTCGACCATCTCGAAAACTGCTCACTTCCTGGGATTTTCATGCACAACAGAATCCAGAGTTTATAGAGAATTGTTCGAAAAACAAAAACCATCCAGTAAGTGGCAGTTCTGTGGCAAACATTCCTTGTTAATAGAGACGTCAGTGGAGAATGGCCAGACTGGTTTAAGCTGTCAAGAAGAAGACAGTAATTCAAATAACCATAGGTTACAACATTGCTGTGCAGGAGAGCATCTCTGAACACTAGCACACCAAATCTTGAAGTGGATGGGCTAAAGCAGCAGAAGACCATGAACATAGATGCAGTTGCTACTTTATGAGGTACAGGAGGTATCTAATAAATTGGCCACTGAGTGTATATTTTAACAATTTAGTTGTATTGGTTCAGCAACTTCTATAAGGAGATGTTAACCAGCTGAGTGCCATGAATTTTGCTCATCTCTCAAAATGAATGAAGGTTATTTCTATTTAAATATAAGAACACAAAAGCACAATGAATATAGGAATACTATTCATCAGAATAATGATGAACCTCTACCAGCCCTATTTTGTTGAAAGATGAAATGGATGCAACAACATGGATTCTTCACGACGATGTGCCGAGCTTCAGCTCAAGAAACAATCAGTGTGTTGTAAGAATTAATATATTCTTTATAATGTTCAGTCTTATGGAGGTTGAAGGAACAACTGTGCCAAGCCAGTGAATAAGGTAATACGCCTGATGAAGTAACACACACAAAATGCTGGAGGAGCTCAGTGGGTCAGGTAGAATCTAAGGAAATGAATAAACAGTCACCGTTTCGGTCTGAGATCCCTCTTCAGGATCCCTGATGGAGCTTTGTTTGAAGAGGCTTTGCAGAAACTGAAATATTACTTTCATACAAAACTATTAGAAGTAGCTAAAAGCTTTAAGTTTGGATTTGGAATTGGAACCAATTGGGGCAATTTGTAAACTCCTTGTTTCATTAGACAATCTACCTTTGCATTTTTACCTTTTTAGGTCATACCTTATACAAAAGGTTTGTGTGTGGATTGGGAAGTCAAAGCTTTTGAATACTCAAAACATGACATTTGAATTTGCACATTACATTGTTTTGCCAAAAGAAAGAACACTGAACAATGCTGGAAAAGTCCATCCACTGTACTAACTAAAATAGCTGTAGTACATGGGCTGAGAGCCAAAGAAACTCCAAGGCTCTGAAAGGTACCAGTGAGACCGTTTCACACAGTGGCTATTGTTACAATGAACCTCATTCACTTTAGCTGTGTCAGTTTAAAACAGTCAAGAGCTTCAATTGCCAAAAGGAAGACCATTTTCAACAGCCTGCAAAAGCAATTTCAGTGGAAATTTGAAATGACAACGAAAAAGCAACTTCAAATTCTGCAAGTTCATTCAGCTAATGAGTAACTTGGATTTTACATTCATGCCCCAAGCAATAACAAAAACAAAATAAGCAGATTTTTGAGTAAAGGTGTTAATGAACAACATACAGATTGATTCTGCCACAGGCTGTAGCACAAGTCAGAAAACACCATGAGAATTTCAGCCATATACCATAGACTGAAGGCACCAGTGAACCAAACATCATTTCAGTGATGATTTACTGACATTAGGGCAAATGAAGACCAAAGTGTAAGACAAGTGGGCACCAAGTACATCTTCCCATTATTGCAGCACACCATGAAAGCAGGACAACTTTAATGGGGAGAAACAAATTACTGGAAGAACAAAGCAGGTTAAATAGCGTTTGTCGAGGTACAGTGCTAGTCATTGTTATGGGTATGACCTTGCACTAGACTGAGAGTTTAGAGCAGGGGTTCCCAACCTAGGGTCGACAGTCTGCTCGGTTAATGATAGGAGTCCATGGCATAAAAAGTTGGAACTCCTGGTATAGATTGATAGCTAGTATAAAGAGGTAAGAAGGAGAAGCAAGGCAGGGGCTGGTAGGTCTTAGGTAGAATTGGGTAAGGTTGGGGATGATGGACCAAATGGAGCCAGGTGAAGCAAGGTGCAAACAGATAAGGATAATATGGAACCAGATGGGTTAGATGATAAGGAGGGTAGGCCTAGGAAGAAGAACCTCTAGTAGATAGTTGCATGGATGATGGGCAGGTGAAGTGGGGAAGGTAATGAAATGGAAAGAGAACCTAGGTGAACATGGAAGTGGAAAAGGAACACAAGGGTGTGTGTTAACAGAAGGTGATAATGGGAATAATGGAGAGCTAGGCAAGGGATAGAAGTGTCAGAAATGGTTCAGAAGTGGTCAAAGTGATAGGGTCTGCACAGGTGCTGGAAGCAGTACCAATGTACTCATCAATGTAACAGAAGTAGAACTGGAGAGTCATACCAGGGAAGGGTAGGAACAAGGGCCATTCATGTCCATTTATTGTAAAAGAGATGAGTGTATGGCTATGCTATTGTGTATATATGACTACACAATGGTATTTGGAAATGTGTGCAGGAAAGTTTATTTGAGTAATACTTGGTCAACAGTATATACAATTTAATTGGCTCTCCACTTGGCTGTGGAACATCTGGACAGTGAAGATGCCTACATTGGAATGCTCTTTATTGACTACAGCTCAGCATTTAACACTACCTTCCCCTTGAAATTAATTAATGAGCTTCAAGACCTAGGCCTCAATATCTCCTTGTGTAGCTGGGTCCTCAATTTCTTGATAGCAGACCTCGGTCAGTTTGGATTGGCAACGTTACCTCCTCAACAATCACCATCAGCAAGGGTAAAACACAGGCTGTGTGCTTAGCCCCTGCTGTACATGCTCTATACATATGACTGTGAGGCTAAGTACAGCTCCAACGCCATAATTAAGTATGCTGATGACACCATGGCTGTTGGCCAAAACAAAGGTGGTGATGAATCGGCATATAGGAGGCAGATTGATAAACTGAGTGGTGCCATAACAACAAACTTTTACTCAATGTCAGCAAAACCTGCGAGCCAGTTGCTGAGATTAAGAGGAGGAAACCGAGGATCCATAAGCCAGTGCTCATTAGGTATCACAGGTGGAGAGAGTCATCAACTTTAAATTCCTGGGCATTATCATATTGGAGGATTTGTCCCGGGACCAGCACATAAATGCCATTTCAAAGAAAGCATGGCAGTGCCTTTACATTCTTAAAAGTTTACTCAAATTCAGAATGTCTTCTAAAACTTTGACAAACTTCTGTAGATGCACAGTGGAGTTTATCCTGACTGGTTGCATCTTAGCTTGGTATGGAAACACTAGGGCCAAAGAACAGGAAAGTCTACAAGAAGTGGAGGATTTAGCCCATTTCATCACAGGAAAAGGACATCGAGCATATCTACAGAGGATGCTGCCACAAGAAGTTAACATCCATTATCAAGCACCCCCACAATCCAGGCCATGCTCTCTCCTTGCTGCTACCTTTGGGAAGGATGTGAAGCAGCCTTAGGTCCCACACCACTAGGTTCAGGAACAGTTACTAGCCTTCAATCACCAGGCTCCTGATCCAGTGTGGACATCTTCACACACCACAACACTGATCATTGAAACAACCTAGGGACTCACTTTCAATGACTCTACAAACCATATTTTCAGTATTATTTATTGTTATTATTTGCTTATTTTTGTTTTTGCACAGATTGTCTTTTTTCGCATTCTGGTTGCTTGTTAGTCTTTGTATGTGGTTTTCCATTGATTCTCTTGTACTCCATTGTTCTATTGTGAATGCCCACAAGAAAATGAATCACAGGGTGCAATTTGGTTACATATATGTACTTTGATAATAAATTCACTTTGAACTTTGTGTTAGAGGGACTTACTAGACAAGGTGCAACACTGGACATCCTGCAAAATGAGATAGGGCAAGTGGCAGAAATGTCTTTTAGCAAGCACCTTGGGTCCAGTGACCATAATTCTATTAGTTTTTAAATAGTTACAGAGGGTTATAACTAGATCTAGTTGTATCTAGGATAAGGCACGGCACTGGGACAGAACAATATTTGGAGCCATTAGACAGGATCTTGCAGTAATTGATTCAGTGAGATTGTTTGCAGGAAAAGGAGACCTTTAAAAGTGTGATGTAAAGAGTTCAGAGCCTGCATGCTCTTGTTAGGCTGAAGGGAAAGGCTGGCTTGTTTTGAGAACCCTGGCTGAAAGAGATATCGAGGTCCTGGTTAAGAAAAACAGGGAGGCATGCACTGCATTTAATGAATTGGGAACAGTGAATCTCTTGATGATTTTAGGAAATGTAGTTCTGTATTTAAGATAAATTTTACAAGGGCAGAAAGAGGATAATAGAAAGATCTGGCAAATAACTTGAGGAAAATCCAAAGAAATTCTATGTGTATATGAGGAGTAAAAAGGAGAGATTAGGTCCCCTGAAAGATTAGCATGGCCATCTGTGAATGGAACCAAGGAAAGTGGGAAAGATTTTTAAGGAATATTTTGGTACAATTTATTTATGGCAGAGAAAATGATGGAAGGTAAGAAAATGGGAGAAATGACTGGTGCTGTCTTGAACCACACACAAATGAGCAGAAAAGAGGTACTGGAGATCTTAAGGTGAATAAATCCCCAGAGCTTACTTGGACCTTGTGGGAAGCTAGAGAAGAAATTGAGAAGATATTGATATTGATATTGATAAACTTTGTATATAGCTGACAATTGACAAATGCCTTTCAATCTAGATAAATCTAAGGTATTGCATTTTGGGAGATCAAACTAGGGTAGAACTTAGTGAATAGGGAGTGGCATGGAACAGAACTGAAAATACATAGTTTGCTGAAAGTGACATTGCAGGTAGATAGGGTGGTGAAGAAGTCATTTGGCATGCTGGCCTCTATCAGTCATAGTAGTATTTATAAGAAGTAGGAAGTTATGTTGCAGTTATATAAGACGTTGGTGAGGCCACATTTGAAGTATTGTGTACAATTAGAAATTACAATTTCCTGAAGTGAAGGAGAGTGAAGAAAGACCTGAAAGGGTATATAAGACCCTCAGGGGCACAGACAGTCTTTTTGCCAAGGAGGGGATGCTAAAAATAAGAGGACATTGATTGAAGAGGCAAGAGAATTAAAAGAGACAGCAGGGGCAACTTCTTCACACAAAGGGTGGTATGAGTAATATCAGAGGAAAGCAAATAGGAGTCAAATAAATTGACATTTTGGTTGGTGATTAATTCTTCCATTAAAGAGTTAGGTGTTAACTAGTGGCTTCAAGAAGGCGTGAGCAGTTGAGAGTCAAAGGGATTTGGAGACATAGGGCCAAAATTAAAATGTGGCAAATCATCAAAATCAGTATTAAAATCACAATTTTCTGGAATATTCAGCAGATCAGCTAACATCTTTTGAAAGAGCAAAAGAGTCAACATTTCCGTTTAATAACCTTTCATTAGACCTCAAGGCCTGGACAGTTAAATGCACAGCCACCACTTACACTTGCATGTTAGGAGTCACATTGCTAATGAACAAGAATTCCAATTTGCTTTTCATAATTCTCTGTTATGTTATAACTATGGCACAGTTCCGTATTATGTAACATCCCTTCCAGCACTTAATACTTTCTGCCTGTCCTGTACTTTTATGTGCCAGCAAACAGTGAAAGTGTCATGATTATTCTGGCAGTACTTTCTAATAATGGAATGTGGAATGCAGTTATTATATTTAACAATTTTGTTCCCAAGTCTAACCAAGATCACAAAACACATATTGTTGAAACTAGAATAACATATGAAATTACAGTCTGCCTATGGCTATCAACTATGGAATTGGGAGTGGAGGACAATCTTGAGATAATATATACTTTTCGATGGCTTTACAATCTTTATTGTGGTAGAAAGACATCACAAAAATATTGCCTAATACACACTGTGAGGCTATGTTATTAGATGCCCCTGTGCACCTACTCATTAATGCAAATATCAGCCAGTCATGTGGCAGCAACTTAATGCATAAAAGCATGCAGAAATAGTCAAGAGGTTTAGTTATGTTCAGACCAGATATCAGAATGGAGAAGAAATGTGATCGAAGTGACTTTGACCATAGAATAATTGTTGATCTTAAATGGGCGGTTTGACTTTCTCAGAAACTGTTGATCTCCTGGGATTTTCACGTATAACATTATCACAAGAGTTTATAGAAAGAAGTGTGGACAACAAAAAACATCCAGTGAGCTGCAGTTCTCTGGGTCAAAATGCTAATAAGAGGTCAAAGGAGAATGGCCAGACTTGTTCAAGCTGACTGGAAGGCAATAGTAACTCAAATAACCACACAATACATCAGTGGTCTGCAGAAGATCATTGTTGAATGCACAACATGTTAAACCTTGGAGTGTATAGGCTGCAGCAGCAGGAGACGATGAATCAGTGGCCAATTTATCAGGTACAGGAGGTATCTAATAAAATGGTCAGTGAGTGTACACAAAGTGGAAGTAAATCCAAGTATCCTGTACTATATATCATAGTCATAGAATACTACAACAGAGAAACAGGCCCTTTACTCATCTAGTTTATGCCGAGTCTCAATGACCTGACCTTCCATCCATGTACTCATCCAAATTTCTCTTAAATAATGAAATTGAACCCACATCCATCACTTGAGCTCAGAGTTCATTCTGCACTCGCACCACCCTCTGAGTGAAGCATTCCTCTTCAAGTTCCACTACAACATTTTACCTTTCACCCTTAACCCATGACCTCTACTTGTGGTCTCACCCCTCCTCAGTGGAAAAGCCTGCTTGCATTTTCCTTATCGATTACCCTCAGAATTTGGTGCACCTCTATTAACTCTCCTCTCAGAATTCTAAGTTTTAGGGATTAAAGTCTTAACCTGTTCAGCCTTTTCCTTTAACTCAGGTTCTCAAGTCCAGGCAACATTCTTGTAAATTTTGGCTGCACTCTTTCAGTCTTATTTACATCTTTCCTGCAGATAGATGACATATCTGCACACAATACTCCAAATTAGGCTTCAATAATGTCTTGTACCATTTTAACATAACATCCCAACTCCTGCACTCAGTACTTTGATCTATGAAGGCCAATGTGCCAAAAGCTTTCTTTGCAATCTTATCCACCCATATACCACTTTTAAGGAACTGTGACTCTGTATTCCCAGATTCCTCTGTTCTACTGCGCTCCTCAGTGCCCTATTGCTCACTGTGTAAGACCTACCCTGGATGGTTCTCCCAAAGTGCAGCACTTCACACTTATCTGCATTAAATTCCATCGGTCATTTTCCCAGCTAGTCCAGATCCCACTGCAAGCTTTGATAGTCTTCTTCATTATCCACTATACCCCCGGTCTTGGTATCACCTGCAAACTTACTTCTCCAGTTTACCACATTATCATCCAGATGGTTGATATAAATGATAAACAACAATGGACCTGACACCAATCTCTGTAGCACATCACTAATCATTGGCCTCCAGTTAGAGAGGCAACCATCTACTACCACCCTCTGGCTTCTCCTGTGCAGCCAATGTCTAAGTCAATTTACTACCTCATCTTGAATGCCAAGTGCCTGATCCATCATGTTTATGAGTTATCAATGAGCGTGAAAATACATTATTCTATACACTATGTTAGTTATGTCCTATAGATTAGATGGTATCATTTTTCTGATAGTATTCGATGAGGCATTCCAATCTTCACGGTTATGTGGCCTAGGAATTCTATTCTCTGCTGGTTCTGTCAACTCCTAAATAAGAGCAGGCAGTTAGAAAATTCTTTGTTATCAACTTGACTGATTTTGAGCACTTAAACTAAATTAAGTTGTTTTCAGAAAAGATTCTGTGTTATATCTACTGTGATAACAGCACTGTGTACCAACTAAGAGGATCAAATGCTTCTCTTGAAATAACAGGGCTCATTCTCAATGTGGGGTAATGCAGCCTAGCTGTCATGGCACTGATTTAGTAACCTGAGGTCATGAGTTCACATTCCATTATAGCAAATATGTGAAACTTAACATTTTAAATCTGGTAAATGGTGGGCTGACAGCGATTATGTGACAATGATAGCAAATAGACAGCTATAAAACACAATTGGTTAAATAATGTCCTCAGGGGTTCCTATGATTTGTCACCCATGATGCTAGAACAAATAAAGAAATGTAAAGGCACAATGATTCAGATAATAGCACAGTGTGATGAATCTGCTAACTCCATGACAGCTCCCACAATGCACACAATGCCCTAGAGAGAGCTGGGTCTGGGCGGTTTCTGCATCAACACAGTGCCAGGATGCACTAAATACAAGGTAAGCTTTCAAGTGCTTGAGGATCAGGTGAAATTTATAGCTCTTCTTCATATAGGAACAAGAAACTGTCAGAGATACTTAGGACAGGAAATGGAGGCAGGAAAAGCAGTCGGATTTCTGTTGATTTTAATTGGATTGATAATATTTATTTGTTTGTGTAAGATTATAAATAGTGTCTTTCTTTTAATGGCTTCCAGTTGCCTTGTTCCAAATCCAGCACTCCTTAACATCACCTTAGTTCTAAAGCTGAGCATGATTTGACTTCCTAACTTCACCGCCATTTCCTCCAACCCCAATCCATGGAAATTTTGAGACCGAGATACTGCAAAATTGGTCCTGTTACCTTTCTTCTTGGGAGTCGAAACTAGTTAATGTTTTTGAATTATATTTTGAAGATGATACATGCCAAGGCAAATGTATAACAAGTCCCTGTTCTTTTCTCACTCAAAGATTCATCTAGCCCACAGACCAAAGGGATCTTTGCTTCTAAATTGAACAAGCCAAACTAGAAAATCATGATATTTACAAGCAAACTCCAGCCACACACTTGGGAGGATATATTGAGAGGTGCTAGTTATTACTCCCATGTAGTTACTGATAACTCCTACTTACACCATCTTTCTTGAATAGCGAGGTAAGAACAAAAAAAAACTGTTACAGAATTTTGAGATGAACACATCAGCAAAAATTACAGAACGTGTATAGATGTCTTTCCCTGAATAACTTGAAATAAAATAAAAATAGAAAGAGAAAATTGAAAAGGTACAAATGGAAAAAAGGTAAAAATCTCAACATTTAGAAAATGTACATAATCATGAAAAGCCTGAAGTTAATTTGTTGTTCTGTCACATTGGCTGACTATGGAGAATCTTTCTCTATGCCTATATAAATTAAGTTTGATGTGACAGTATCTGTTACTGACACTGGATGTTTAAAATCAAAATATACCATCCTCCAGCATTTTTCACATTAATTTCTAGATTGAAAAAAGGGAAGGATTTCTTATATAGAAGGGTGCCACCAAAATCATTAAAAAATATTTCAGAATGGCTGTGATTTGTTTTCCTGTAATAAGTAAAAATTTCACAGAATATTCCAAGCTCCTTTGATGAAAATGCAGTCCAATTCACTGGTGACAATTTATGCAGAAATGTTTGCACATCTAGATTGTACGTGGCACTATACAGGTATAGTGCTGATGCACATCAGATGGTATGAAGAGTAGGCGATAAATAAATATTCAAAGCTAAATCAGCTGAAAAGTTTATATCATTGTTATTAATATCTTTTGAGGTATAGAACAGTGCCATCTGGTGCCTGTACAAGCAAGCAGAATTAGAGTTTGATCATAAGTTTGAATCTGTGCAGATTCTTAAATTAAGAGAATGTAGATTGGAACAGATCTTACACAGTGTATTTTATGTACTTAAATACTATGGACTCTGTGAGGCTGCTCATTTATTTTCATGCCATTGCAGTATTGGAAAGGTGGACTATTGATTGAAATTGTTAAGCATAATACTGGTGAGGACTGGATACAAGTGCATTAGCAAAAGCTAAACAACTGGATTCAAGAGGTTATACTGAATGGACTGACACTGGCATTGTATGGTCCAGTCTCTTGGCTGCATTTTCTTTCAAAATAAGCAAACTAATTGTAAGGCTTACAATGCAGTAAGTTGCTAAAACTGAGAATAAAGAGAAAGTAAAATAAATCAGTAGCTGCTGGTAAAATCTAATAAAACTTAGGTTTAAAGCCTATTTGTTCTCTGAAAAAGGGTATGGTACGTAATTCAAAGTTCAAAGTTCTAAGTAAATTGTATTATTGGAGTACAGATATATCACCACATAAAACGCTGAGATTTTTTTCTTACATACTCAGCAGATGTATAGAATAGCAAGAGGATCAGTGAAAGACCAAGTAGAGCCTGTAGACTTCTGTACCTCTTTCCCAATGAGAAGAGGGCATGTCCTAGGTGGTGGAGATCCTTAATGAATGATGCTGCCTTTCTAAGGCACCACTTCTTGAATATGACTTGGATACTAAGGAGGCTAGTACCCATGATGGAGCGGACTAATCTTACAAGTTTCTGCAACTTATTTTAATCCTGTGCAATAGATGCACTCCCAACTTCCCACCCTCCCCTGCCCCTATAGCAGATAGTGATGCAGCCAGTCAGAATGCTCTCCATGGTTCATTTGTAGAAATTTTTGAGTGTTTGAATTGACAAACCAAATCTCCTCAAACTCCCAATGAAATATAGCTGCTGTCTTGCCTGCTTTCTAACTGCATCAATATATACTGTCCAAGTTAAATCCTCAGAGATATCGACACCTAGGAACTTGAAGTTGCTCACTCTCTGAAGATTGGTTTGTATTCTCTCTTCTGACCACTCTGAAGTCCACAATCAACTCTTTGGTCTTGCTGACGTTGAGTGAAAGATTGTCGCTGTGACACCACTCAACTAACTGGTATATCTCACTCCTGTATGCCTTCTTATCACCATTTGAAATTCTGCCAACAATGTTTGTATCATCAGCAAATTTATAGATGCTGTTTGAGCCATGCCTAGCCACACAGTAATGGGTGTATAGAGACCAGAGCAGTGAGCTAAGCACACATCCCTGTGGAGTGCCAGTGTTAATTGTCAGCAAAATGGTGCTGTTATTTCCAATCTGCACAGATTGTGGTCTGCCAGTTAGGAAGTCAAGGATCCAATTGCAGAGGGAGGTACAGAGGCCCGGGTTCTGTAGCTTTCGATCAGGACTATAGGAATGATGGTGTTAAAAGCTGAGCCTTAGTCATAAACAGAATCCTGACATAGGTATTTGTCATGCCAAATCTCTGCAGACTCCAAGGGAAGAAGAGGTGCTGTTGTGCTTTCTTTGCATTTACATTTATATGATGGGTCCAGGACAGGTCCTCTGAGATAATAACACCCAGTAATTTAAAGTTACTGACCCTTTCCACCTCTGATCCTCCGACGAGGACTGGCTCGTGTACCTCTAGTAAACAATTGTTCTTGTTGACGCTGAGTGAGAAAATAGGGGATGGCACAGGGTTCGGTGTTGAAGCAGCAAATGGTTGAAATTGTACTGATCTCATTGCAAAAATGTCTGCAAATTGGAGCATTAATTCTTTAGGAAGGATGTTCAAAAGAACCAAGACCAAAATAAAAATTTGACTGAGTGAAGCTATAAAATGGGAATGGAGCGAGGAGAAAGGTTGTGGGTGAAGGAAAAAAATCTTTTTCCTGACAATGTTTCTTGCAACTGATGTATGATGATGATAAATAAAATGATGACAGATTTCCAATTTGCTTGAGCATTGCAGACCCTTTCAGAATATTATTAATATTTATACAGTTATTCCTTTGAACAGATCAGCATCAGAAAATAAATCTGTGCTGGCAAAGGGAAAACAAGGATAGCCTAGCAGCTGTGATGTAAAAAAATGTTGGATGACATATATGATATTTAATATGTTTGAGACCATACCAAAGATTGTTCAGCAAAAGGTAAAAGTGATCATTGGGTGTGAATATGAAGAAGATACCTAACAACCATATACGTGAATTTGAGTTGAAATAACCTTTGACTGAAATATGATGGCTATCAAGATAAAATAGAAATTCTAATGAAGATCTATCACACTTTTCTTTAAAGCCTTTTATTATTGTTCTTTGTGGAATAGAATGAATATCTGAAGGGAGTTGACATTTTGCTGACAAAAAAGCTTTCTCAGAACACAAGGCAAATCTCGAAGTTAGTACCCAGTTATAAAAGGGCTCACAATTTTTGCAATAAAAATAGAAAGTGCTGGACCTACTTATCAGGCCAGGCAGCATTGTATGGGGAGAGGTACAAAGTTAATACTTTTAGGTCAATGAGCCTTCATCTATATTGGTAAAGTGAGAAAGAGAAGTTTGGTTTAAGCTGCAGAGAAGAGGTTAGAAACAAAGAGGATGTCTGTGTGAACAGGTACATCAATACTGTCCAGGTAAAATGTTTTTGGAGCTGTCTAGTTAATAGATGAATTAACGCAATTAGGAAGAGAGAACATATTTGAATTGTGAGATGTGAAACACAACAGTTGCTGAAATCTGAAACAAAAGAAAATGCTGAAAATACTCAGCAGATTAGACAGCATCTGCAGGAAGGAAAAATTGAATTAATGTTATATTGTGTTAATTGAACAACCTTACTTTCCACCTGATTACTTGCATTACCTTTTCTCCACTACCCATTTTCTTCTCTGCAATTTTAAATGCACTTGTTTTATTTCCTTTCCACTCCTCCTCAAATCTTATTTACTTAAAATATTAACTACTTCTATCTCCACTGGTGTTAATTGACCTGTTGCGAACTTCTAGTATTTTCTGTTTTTATTTCAGATTTGCAGCATATATGAATTTTTGAAGATTCTTATTGTAATTGCTCCTTTCATGGCTTTGTATCAGAAACAAAAGTGTTGGACTCAGACACTGGATTCAAAGACAATTTAATCAGCCAACCATCTGTAAGGAAGAGTACCCGTGAAAAAGTGAAATTCAAAATGAATATTAATTAATATGTGAAGAAAATTGTGAGTAAAAGCAGTCAGATACACTGAATTTATTGAAATGAACATTGAGGTAGTAAGTTAAATTTTTGCTTGCATTTAGCATCCCAGCACTTAGTGGATCAATGTGGGATGTAATATTTCCATTGATAATCAATATTTTCTATTGATTTCCATTTTAAATAAGTCAATTTTTTTTATATTGATAGAGTACTAGTAACTGATTCTGTCCTAATCCCTCTTTTAAAAAATGAGTTCTCTTTGGCCATTTTAGATGATAAATACTCAAGTACTGTATTTAGCAAAGTCCCCCATGACATGCTGATCCAGAAGATTAAGTCACATGAAATCCACAGGGAGTTGATCAATTGGATGCAAAACCAGCTTGGTGATAGAAATGGGGAAGTAGTGGGGAAAAAAGGTGTTTCTTTTTGGGAAGTGTGATTTCTTGACTGTTAGGCTGTGACCAGTGGCATCCTGTAAGGATTAATGCTAAGATTGATACATATAATTGATCAAGATGAAAATGTGCATGGTCTGATTAGAAAGGCTATAGATGACACAAAAGTTAGTGGAGTCCACTGCTCTCTGAAATTGGCAACATGAGTGGATAGGGTGTTATAAGAAAGCTTACAACATGCTTGTAAGTTGGGGTATTGCCCATAAAAAGCACAAAGTTTTGTTGCAGCTAAACTCAAGTTTGGCTGGGCAACATTTGGAACTTTGTTTGCGGTTCCAGTTGCCACATTACAGAAAGGATTTGGAATTTTTGGCAAAGGTGTAAAAGAGGTTCACCAGTATATTACCTGATTATGAAAGGTTGGATAAACTTGGATTACTTTCTCTGGAGCTTCAGAAGCTGAATGGGCAACATATAGAAATATACAAAATTATGAAGCATAGATAGAGTAGATAGTCAGAGACATTTTCCCAGGGTGGAAATGTCAAATACTTGAGTGGATAGATTTAAGGTGGTGGTGGGAAAGTTTTAAGGAGATGTGCAAGGGTTGTTTTATCTTTACACAGTGAAAGACAGCTGCCTGGAACACACTGCCAAGGGAGGTAATGAAAGCAGATACAAAAACAACAGTTAAGAGGCATTTTGTCAGGTGCATGAACAAGCAGGAAATAAATAGTTTCAGACCACGTGGGGCCAATAGGATTAGTTATTTTGGCATTGTGGTTTGTGCAGCTACAATGAGAAGAAGAGCCTATTCCTGTCTGTTCTAGTTTCTAGGGTGGCTGTACAGATTTTTATGTGGTATCATGGATATCGTGTGATGATATATGAATCTCATGTGCATTATTAGTGGTACATTCATCTAGTGATTTGAGATATGTCTATAAATGAATGGAATTATGTTAATTGTGTAATCTGAATATATCTACTGAAGATAATTATCACATTAATAATTGTTTAATTTTCTAACAAGACATGTTTGTAACCTATTTCAGTATGTCTGACAAATGGTGGCTAAAGTACAAATATATTGTGCCATCAATCAACACTAATTAGATCACGAGACTCGCTAACGTTTATCTTTACCAATGACAAACCTAAAATTATGGACCCTTTTTGCCAGACTCTGATGGCAGACTGATCCTTCTCCGCAGTTTTATTTGTGGGTAGATGATGGAGCTGCCATTCCACCAGCTGGCAGTCAGCATTGGGTTATGCAGATCAGATCTAGGATTTAAAATCTGCTCTCCTCACATTTTGGGTAGGTTCTCGCCAGGAGCTAAAATCTGGGCTTTTTGTCAAAACCACCTATTGCTGATTCTGCAAAGCCCTTCACATTTCACAAAAGTGGGCATTTTCGCTGTCAGTTACACTACAACCAGTTCTATACATAACACCTTGGACAATGAAGCAAGACATAGACACTGCTCAGACATGACTGATGGAGAGATTCCACCTTCTCTTGATATTTAACAATTGTCCAGTAACACACCATTGATGTTTCGGCATCCCATTGATCAATACTTTAATTCCATCAGGCATATAAATTCCATGGTTAAAAAAGGACATCAAGGACTGGATATCATTCAGTAAAATCCTCACCACTGACACTGCAAAGCTTTTCCATCATTTTCAAGGCATATCGGGTATATGATGGAATACTCTCCACTTGTCTGGATGAGTCCAACTCCAACAGCAATTAGGATTCTTGACACCATCCAGGACAAATGAGCTTGCTGATGGATTGATTGAGTAATTGGCAGCAATCCACTTTCATCCTTAACCTTCACTTCTTTTGCCACTAGCCCACCAACCATGAATCATACATTATTCATAAAATGCACTGCAGCAATATATCAAAGATTTTTTTGACAACTGCTTTCAGACCTGCAAACTTTCTCAGATGGAAAAGGACAGCAAGGGCTGTCAATTTAAGTTCCACTAATTCAAACAAGAGACTAACTTACTATAACAGTTTAGACCATTATTCCTATTTCTGGATCTCAAAAGGGTAATCCTTTCACTTCTTCCTCTCCTTATTTCCCTCTATTACATATCCTCTTACTATACTTCCCTTTATTGTCAGTTACTTCTACTTAGGGAATATCCACTTGTAAATAAGCCAAGCCAGCACGCCTTGGGATGTCTGAGGAAACTAGATCATCTGCTTGAAACTGATTGGTAAAGACCAGGCAGATCCTACACAGAACACACCAGAGAAGCCTAGAGGAGACACAAGAAACTGCAAATGCTTCACTTTGAAGTAAAAGCCTCATCTTGAGATTCAATGTAATAGAGAAAGCAAAACAGAGAAAGGGGGATGGTTTCCTGACAGGAGAAAGGCTGGAGGGAGTCTCTCCATGGCTCATGGACACTCTGTCTGCTTGGAGGTTGCTTGACCCATTATGTTCTTTCAGTGGCTTTCTTCTTGTGAATCTCACAAAGCAATTAGAGGAGAGAATTAAATGTCAATGATGCACACATCCTGGTTGTGGATTTAAAATTGTTGTCCAGGCAATAAATATTTCATATTTATGACCAATATGTTGGGAAACATTATTTCTAATTTCCAAACACTTTTGTTAGTGATCTGCTATCCACTTTTAAAAGAGGGAGAAGTGCCTGTATTGTTCTACTGGACATGATTTCTTTTCATTTACTATAAATCTCTCTTGCTTGAGCTTGGCTTGTTCAATTCAGAGAACAATTAATTTGGAATTTATCCATTCTGCTCCACGATTTTATGTTTACAGCCACCATTCTTCGAGTAATGTGTTAAGGAAGATTTGTTTTTCACTTCACATCCTAATTTTTTTGTAACCCAGCACAGAAACAGGATGAAAACAAGACCTTCAGACCAAATGGCCAAATGCAGCGTTTCACTGCTAGTTGCAGTTGCCTGTGTTCAGTCTATAAGCCTCTAAGCTCCTCTTTTCCATGTACCAAATTCAAATGCCTCTTAAATGTTGCAATTGTAGCCACCTCAACCACTTCCTCTGATGGCTCATTCCAGGTACTCATTGCTTTCTGTCTCAGGTCTCCTTTAAATCTCTCTCCTCTTACTTGTATCAGTGTCCTCCAGTTTGGACTCCATGGCCCCAAGGAAAAGATTACGATTGTTCACTTTACCTATACCAATCATGATTTTATAAATTATTTTGAGGTTATTCCTCATTATCCTGCACTCCAGGGAATAAAGATCCAGCACAGCCAACCTCTCCCTATAACTCAGTCCGTCTAGTTCAGGCAATATCCTTATAAATCCCTCCTGCACCCTTTTCAGCTTGACAATGTCATTCCTGTAACAGGGTGACCAAAAATGTACACAATACTCCAAGTGTGGCCTTCTCAGCGACTTATTAAGTGCAACATTATGACCTTACTCCTAAACTCAGTGCCCCGATTGATGAAGACCAGCATTCTAAATGTCTTCTTCACCACCTTGTCCACTAACATAGCTGTTTTTAGAGAAATGTGCAGCTGGACTTGCAGGCACCTCTTTCTGTAACAGTCATAGGTAGCTATGACTATGTTACAGTCATATCTACCTATTTCTGTAACAGTCATAGGTACAAGTCCAACCTGGGTTTAACTGCCCAAAATGCATCAAGTTTCACGACATATGCTGGTAATATTAAACTTGTTTCTGATTCTGACCCTACACTTTTCTAAATTGAAATCAATTTATTATTCCTCAGCTCATTTCCCTAATTGATTAAGATCTCTTTGCGTGTAATCTGCATTTGAGCACTCTTTGTCTAAATTGTTTACCTATGCAACAGCAAAACTCAGATATCTGGGACTACCAATTCATCATTTTTAACCACTTGAATTAACAGGCCTTTTTTTTGAGTAGAAAATCTATATTGTTGTCCAGCTAAAATAAAAGGAACAAGGAAATGACTGTTACTTTATCGCATTGGATTGCTGCCATGAGACTGGCACTAACAAGCAGGTGTACAGGTGGCCACTGTGTATGTGTACAGGTAACATAACGTGCATAATCTTGAATATGTACGTGGGAAAACTATGCAAGTACAATTAAGTACAAGCCATTGTAGGCATTGGCGTCCATTGAAGTTCAAAGCTGCATCCAGAGATCAAATCCAGAAAAAACACATGCAAGCAATGTGATAGAATTTGAATTACAAATTCTGTTTCCATAGGCTGTTTAATTTATGGACAGAAATGCCTTCAGGACATCAGTTTTCATATGGATCTTTCATTCTCAATGTCAAAGGCACAAACTTAATTGACTCCCCCTCTCCCGCAAGACCATTGAAGTAAGTGGGTTCAAAATAATGTCAACCACTAAACAGCATCACATTTCTGATAGGGAACCTGCCATGTTATTTTCAGGTCAATCATCGACATTTGTGAGAACACAGCTTTTTTTTAAGTGAATAATCATCCATAATAGGCCTCATTCATTCTGTTCCAAATTTGTTTCCTCATAAGGCGGTCCATAGCTTTCAAATGATAATTTTGCCCTATTCAGTGATGTACAATTGACAGATATTCTCAAAAATAAAATTTCATGCCCAAATATAATCAAATTAATAATTATTAGCTTTAATTATTGAAGTGTTATGCTTGCCTCACATATGCAGAAGTGGCATATCACCACAGTAATGATATTTACCAGTGTTCTCTTTAACAGATAGGAAACATAATGGAGTGTAAGGAAAACTGTAAACTTTTCATTATTAGTGTCTTATGACATGGTCTTTACTTTCTGTGACAATATTTATCATAAGATTATTGGCAGCCCATTCTACAACACTCCTGATTTTTTAACAGGTGCTCCGCTTGAGTGCATCTGTTTTATACTATGCGGAGTCAGAATTGAGTTTACTGTTTCGGCTCACCTCTTGTGAGGAAAAAGACTAAATTAGAACATCTTCCATTTGCACACCCACACACACTGATGTGAACACAAATCCACACACACATACATAAACACTGTGAAATCTAGTAAAGTTTTGTTGCAGCATGGTAATCTGTGAAATGGTCACTATATTGAAGGAAGTATTCATTATATTAAGACAAAATAAATCTGAAGTTACAATGAATGCAAAATTCAGAGAAAGTAAACATACACTAAGTATCTTTAAGTATCCATGAGCAGCCTTGATATTAAACGATTAATATACTGAAATGCATAGGAAGTCAGCCAGCTTTTAAAAAGGAAAACAAGGGATACTTGAAAGATTCCAACTAAAATATTAATATTCTTTTTGCTTTCATATACCAATTGATGTATTTCATGTTTTATTTTTGCTTTGTTTCAGATTTTAAGTATTCATTGGTTTTCATGTGTTTTTCTACTGAATGTTGTTCTTGGCATCATGAAATTCCTACAGCCAAGAAGGTCTTCTACTCCATCAAGTCTACATCATCTCTGCACATAATTTTGTAAATCTTGTTCTTCCGCTCAATCTCTGAAACCCTGCAAATCATTTTCTCTCAAGTGCACATAAAATTTTCTTAAAACCCATGATTGACTCTGTTTCTAACACATTCTAATTAAGACTAGGTGCTTTGCCTCATATCTCCTTTTTGTCTTTTGCCAGCTGCTTTAAATGTGTATCCTCAGGTCCTTAGACCAGCTGCTAACGAGAACATCTTCTCTGCACTTTGCCAATGTAAACGTGTCATGATTTCTTATCAACAAAACCATTTTGATAAATGACTTTATATTTAAGCATATAGCAATTAACAGTTAATGTGCAATTTTGGAATCAATTTCTTAATTACTCAATGTAATCCCCTTACTGTGCTCACATGCAACTTGGCTCAATAGTGAACTCTGCTAACAGCCACATGACTCTGCAGTGACAGGGCTACCTTTCTTAAACAATATACGTTTAGGTTCAGCGTGAAAGTTTGATGTTTCGATTAATGGAACCTCGATTTGAGCAAATGCTGTGTAAGTACTGCCCATGCACAATTATCCGTTCAGAAGAAATAACAGATTGTACACTGCATACAATTTAAAGAAAGTGTATTCACTAAGTTCAGCTTTATCAAACAATTATTAAGAGAAAAAATAAAAGTCTCATTATAATTAAACCAGTCTAAGTGTGCATATATGTTGGACCTCATATTTCCCAAAGGCTGGGTATGACTGTTACTCATGGTGCTGAATTCTCATCACCAATCACCGGTAGAAATTCCTACCTTGGACTTATTCATCTCGTGAACCACTCCTTGCATTGGATAGAATCCTACGGGCTGTCTTCCTGATCTTCTTTTCTCCACTTCTCCCACCAAAAGACCACAAACCCCACCAGTGTCCATCACAAACCTCTCTCCATCCCTAGAACCTTCTCCCAATTCCACCAACCTGATTGGCTGACACATTATTCCTAAGCTGAACATCATTATGCCTTATCTTCAGCCGAAACCAAACATTCCACCAACAGGACACACTGCTTTTACAGAAATCTACTAAATGAAACACCCTACAGCATTAGCAGTAAGGGTATTAACCGGGGCATTACACCAATGATCAATAAACTTTCCAAAGACAGATCAAAGGTTCAAAGGTTTATTTTATTATCAAACTATGTATGCAGAATACAACTCTGAGATTCGTCTTTTCCAGATAGCCATGAAGTAAGAAAGAAACATAGAAGTCATTGAAAGAAAAGCCATCAACACCCCCTCCCCTGTATGAAAAAGAAAAAGAAACAAAAACTTGGAAAGCTCAAAACCCTTAAACCCTCCCTCACATAAAAACTATCAAATTGACCACAAGGGGAAAAAAGTGACAATAACATCAAACCCCCAAAAAACTAACAGATCCCCCACATGGAAAATCACTAACAAGGGCATCCGACCGCAATTCCCCAACCCCTTTCTCGCACAAAAACTAACATTAAACTCCTAAACCCTAAACACCCAACCCACTAATTGACAGCAAAGAAGAAAACACAGAAAACTGAAGGAGACCAATGCAAACTACACTCGGCAACAATGGTCACATAACTCTCAGAATTTCGAAAACATCCTCCACCAGTATTGAAGAAAACGACTGCTTGAACTCAATCCTTCAATGGAGTGTGATTGCCAACCCGGCCTCTTCCACATTCATCTCAATGCTTTGATTGGTGAGAAATTGAGTAATTCATGGCTCTGAAACCCATCTTTTGTCTTCTCCTCCGGGCAGTTTGTGCTTGGGGTATTCTCCTGGAATTTTGTTGAGGACAATACAGCACTAGATCACTCAATTGAACTCCAAATTGTAAGTCACAAGTTCCAACAGATCCTGAAGCACAATTAAGATAAAAAAAAATCAGTAGAAGTTGTAGAAAAAGTATAATTGCCCAAGGAATCATTTTTTTTGCTGGCAATTATCAACAATAAACACATTCCAGTTTTGGAACAAGCCAGAACTGAGGTCTACTAACCCTAGAAGATAATTTTGGAAAGAAAACAAAAAATAGCAAATGAATTATCTAAAGAAACATAAATCTCACTATTTGGGAACAGTCTACTGCTCAAAAGGCTGGGGAAGCTGGAAGTGACAGAAAAAATCTTGTCTACAACCAAGTGTTTCATCGCAGTTTAAAAAAAATGTTTTTTTCTATTAGAACCTGGATTACCAATTTTTCCTCCTGAATATATATATCCTTGAGATCTTTAAGAATACTATTGCAATCCTGCTGTAATCTTGCCAGCGCAGAGAGAAGGGGGAAGATAAGGGGGAAGTAACCCAGCAGCAAACAAAACTTCAGCCAACTTCTTCATCCATCTCCAAAGAGGATTATGTCATTTTAATATCTCCAAAATAATCCACATTAGACCACATTTTAACAGAACAATGAATAAATATGCTGTATGCATAATTTGAAATTGCTGTATCAAGCAATTTGGATGTTTTAAGACCATTAGATATAGAAGCAGAATTAGGCCATTTGGACCATCGAGTCTGCTCCACCATTTCCTCATGGCTGATGCATTTTCTTTCTCTCAGCCCCATTCTCCTGCCTTCTCCCTGTATCCCTTCATGTCCTGACTGATCATGAACCTATCAATGTCTGCCTTAAATATACCCAATGACAACCTGCACAACCACCCAAGGCAATGAATTCCACAGATTCACCACTCTTTGGCTAAAGAAATTCCTCCTCATCTCTGTTCTAAAAGGTTGTCCATCTATTCAGAGTCTGTGTCCTCTAATCTTAGACTCACCCACCATAGGAAACATCTTCTCCACATCCACTCTTTCTAAGCCATTCAATATTCGTTAGGTTTCAGTGAGGACACCCTTTATTCTTCTGAACTTCAGTGAGTAGAGGCTCAGAGCCCTTCAATCCCAGAATCATTTTCATGAACCTCCTTTGAACTCTCTCCAATGTCAGTACATGTTTTCATAGATAAGGGGCCCAAAACTGCTCACAATACTCCAAGAGAGGCCTCATCAGTAATTTATAAAGCCTCAAAATTACATCCTTGCTTTTTTATTCAAGTCCTCTCGAAATGAATGCTAAAATTGCATTTGCCTTCCTCACCACAGACTCAACCTGTAAATTAGCCTTCAAGGAATCCTCCCTTGGTTGGAGCTCAATATCCTTTACTTCTCTGTTAAAGGGGTCTAATCCATGCTTGCAAAAGGAGATTAGGGGCAAAACAATTTACACATCAAAATTAATAAATTTAAATTTCTTCCTAATAAATATGTAGACACAATTTTAAAGACCGAGTGGTGTAAATGGAACTGGGATGTGGGTCTATATGGCATATGACTCTATTTAAGCACTATTCTATCACTGTGATTCAGTTCCATTTACTTCTAAAGAATTAAATATTGGGCGGTGTCTAAATCAAGTACCATATAGTTCACAAGCTTGTGAAGGATATAATTTCTATCCCTATATTAGCCCAGAATATTTAATGCAGAGTCAGATCCGGGGTTCATCCTCTGCTGTCAGAGATATATGTAGTATTCCCTAATTACCCTTGAGAATGTGGGGAAATTGTTCCAAAGCTGATGCTGTCTAATTTCAGGATGGGAAAGTGGGCAGTGAAGAAAGTTGATCTTAAAATAAAGGAGTCAATTTATATTGTCTGATCTGTGTCTGAAAAAGATTGGTCCTTTACTGTCTATCTCTTTCCTTCTCTCTTTATTGCCTTGTTCCTTTCTCCTTTTTCACACCCTTGCTTCCCACTGCCCTCTTTACTCTAACTCCTCTATTCCAAGCATCTCCTTCTCCTTTTGCTTCTTCATTTCAACCTACGTTTAGTAATGCTTGGACTAGGAATGTTGAATGACAAGCTACATTGTGATATGCATCTCTATAAGTTTAATCCAATTCTTCTAGATGATATTCAGTGGCATTACTATTGTCCAGTACCTGAACATTAACACCTAAGGATCTATTAAAAATCCAGAACTGATGCTGGCTAGTACAGTTGTAATAACAACAAGAGGCTATATATTCTGCATTGAAGCATTTTGCTTTGGAAAGCTTTTCCAGGATCTGCAAGGCATGTCAACATTGCAAATTTATGTTCTCGACTTAGTGTGTGAATGCCGTTCCAAGCACATTACAGAAGCCTGACTTCATTCAGGACAAATAAACCCTTTAAATTAAAAATCTAAATCATTACAGGTCTTCATCATTTTTGGAATTTGCAATACTGCATGATAGCACCTTCAAAATGAATGGCAAACACACATGACAACAGTAAGGAAAGTAGTAACTTCAAAAATATAGGACAATGACATGAATCATTTGCGTATTTTATTGCCTGCAAAACAGGCTCTAAGACCTCAACTATTCAGCTCCATGAGCAGTTCTGCCATTCAACAGGACCATGGTTGTTCTATTCAACACCACTTTCCTGCCTTTTACACTTATTATTCAATTCCTCAAATGTCCACAGATTTACTGATTCACAGTTTTGAATGAGCATGAGGACTGAGCCTTATCAGCCCTTCAGGAGACAAAATTCCAAAGATTCTCCACTTTTTTATTTCTCCTCATCTCCATTCTAAAAGGCCTTAGCTTTACTTTGAGTACAGTGTAATTATGTTGTTAATGGTGTCGCATCTGTTGCACAAACAAGATTGCTGGTGATCATAATGCTCTTCTCTTTGAAAAATTGATCAACAACCCAAAATATTGATGCCTCCTTCATATCTGTTTCCCATTGAAAATAACAACTGTTGAACCCTTTTATGAAGTGAACATAATCAAGAAACAAAGATTTTTTGCCTGGCAAAATGGATTCATCCAAATCATTCTGTTATCCTAAGTATGTTGCACAGTGCACCTTTTATATTCTCTGGCATTTCTTCCATTCATTTTTGAACAGTGTTGTTGCTGAATGAAATTGCTTTAATTATTTGGTCTGTTGTCTTACACAAAATCATTCTCACAACCTCCCTTACTGCTGTCAGAATCAGTTATTCTCCAATTGTATTGAACCAATGAAATATTGTATGAGGCACACAAATCTTTACTGTTTTGTTGTGAAGTGCTGGCATAAAATATTTTGGAGTGTTTTCCATTTCTGAAATAAGATAAGTTCTCGTTTGTTTTGTCAAAGTGTATTCTCTTCAAATGTTCAAGAAGCTTGGACAGTTCCATTGCCTCATTTGAATAAAAACTTTTTGACACAACACAACGTTGACTGCTGTTGGTTGCTTGGTGCTGGTTTGCATAAATCCACATTTCTGATTCTCCACTGTATATTGTCTACACTTGTTTTTCATTTCATCTGCTTCTACCATTTTCATTATAGATTAACAACTAAGGTCAATTGCATATTATTTAAATCCAACCTCAAGCATTGCAAACAATAAAAGGGGATATTATGATATCATAATATTCAAACAAAACCTGCTTCTCTACCTGAAAGTACATAAAATGAGGCAGTGATATCTCGGTTGGGCCATGGGCTAGAGAAATATGGTCAAGACCATTTGAATGGGCAGATTCTGAACTTTACCCCACAGAATACCATACCCCAAGTCACAGGAATTGCATCACTGTTTGATTACAGTATGGGAATTATGCCAGCTAACACTGAAGTCCCTCATCTGTCCCCCACCACCCTTGTTACCACCCCTTGAGAAACTCCCACCACACTCGGGACGGTGGGGGGTGTGCAATATTGTCCACATTGGAAACCACTGGGTTAGATTGATCTTAGAGTAGGTTAAAAGATCAGCACAATATGGTGAACTGAAGCGCTGTTTTGTCCTGTAATATTGATGCTCAATTTAAAGAAACAACATGATTTGCAGCCAATATATATTCCTTTATTGCACAAGGACACAACTGATATAGTGGACCAATAGTAGCTTGGGGAAAAATAAGGAGCCTTAAGTTAAAGGAAAGACCTTATAATGTTGCTTATAGAAATATTAGTAAATCTGAACTGGGAGAGTTTTAGAATTCAACAATGGATGACCAAGAAATTGATAATGAAAAGGAAAATAGAATTTGAGCATAATCTGGAGAGAAACCTAAAAACAGACGAAGAGTCCCTGTAGAAATGCCAGAAGGAAACAAAAAACTAGCAGATGTTCATTAAAGCCATAACAGGGAGAAATTATGGTGAAAAAGGAGGAATTAAACAAATATATTTTGACAGTCTTTTCTGAAGAAGACACAAACAACCTTCTAGAAATGTTGAACAACTATGTTTCTTTTACAAATAAAGAATAGGAATTAATATTAATGAAAAGAATATTGTTGTGAAGTTAATGAGCCTAAAAACTGGCAAATCTCATGAAGCTAATGTTCCACATCCTAGATGTTTCAAGCTAGCTATTCTGGATATTATCTTCTAAAATTCTATAGATTCTGGATTCAGTTCTGTAGGTTTTACATAGCAATTAGAATCCCACAATTGAAAAAAAGAATGGGGAGAGAAGAAGTAGAGACGCATTGTGTTGTTAGCCTGACATAGGTAATTGGAACTATGCTGGAATCTATAATAACGAATGCAATGTCAAGAAAGTTAGAAAATAACATCATAACTGAGCATTCAACTTGGCGTTAAAGGAAATCATGTTTGCCTAATCTGCTGGCAAAATTTGACAGTGTATGTAGTAGTGTAAATTAAATATATTTATTTGGGTTTTGTTAAGATTTTCAAGAGGGTCCCATGGCCAAAGATGATGAACAAGCTTTTTGCACGGGGTATTAAAGGCAATTTATTAGCATGGATCGAGTAATTATTAAAAGACGGAAAACGTAATGTCCTCCACATGGGTCCTCCTCAGCTTGGCAGGTGTGAACAGTGGTGTCCCAGAGAGATTGCAAATGGGCTTCAAATATTTATAACGGCACTGATGATTTAGTGGACCCTACCAAATAATAACCTGCATTGTATAAGGATCTAGTGCTTTCCTGATGTATATGATGATAAACTCTTCTCAGACCTACCTGTACCCGGCTGGAATTCTGAGAAGAGTTTACTCGTAACCCTGCCCTGTAATTTCTTGTCAGTGGTGTTGATTTGTCAACTGACAGTCTGAATTAATTACGTAGACTGTTTAAAGAAATAAATAAGTTACTTATTAACTCAATTTCAATCTCCTACTGTATGCTTGCCAAACTGCCACAATATCTTGGTGACATCCCATTTTTTTGAGTAAGTGCAGTTTGTATTGTTTTGTTTGGGAAAAGTGAACTCCTGGCCTGGATCAGCACATTGGAAGTACCGTGTTGTCCCCATGGTTGCACGTGCATCAAGACTAGCAGCTCAACATTCCTGGGCTTCATTCCTATGGGCATGAGAGAGAGCAGGGTAAAAGAGGTGGAGGGATTGATAAGGAAGAATATCACTGTAGTACTCAGAGAGGGCACACTTGAAGGCTCATCTGCAGAGGCAATCGGACGGAGCTCCAAAATAAGGAAGGTGCAATTATGCTGATGCAATTATAACATAGGCTCCCCAATAGTCACTGAGAGGTGAAGGAACAGATACATAGAACTACATTGTATGAAAAGGTGCAAGCACAATAGGGAGGACTTTAACTTCCCAGTATTGATTGGAACTTCCTTAATGCAAGAAGCTTGGATAGGGTGGAATTTCTTCCGTGCGTCCAAGATGGGCTCTTGAATCAATATGTGGGGAGTCCAGCTAGATGAGCCAACAAGGTGAGAGACCTGATGGTGGATGAACATTTAGGGAATAGTGACCACACATCATTGTTTTAGGATAATGATGGGGAAGGATCTAGATGGATCTTGCAAGAAGCTACTAAATTGGGGGAGGTCAAATTGTAATAGGATATGACAGGAGCTAAAGGAAATTAACTAGGAATAGCTTCAGGACACTGATCAAATTTCAGGATTAGCATGTTCTGAGAAGGAGTAAGGATAAGGATAGTAGTCCAAAGGAACCTTGGATTATATCGTATGCCCTAAATTTAGACAGGAATTGAAAGGAAGCATGTATAAGTTTAGGAAGATAAAATCAGACTGAACCATGTTGAATATAAAGAGAGCTGCAAAGTGCTCTAGCCAGTGGTTAGAAAGGCCAAAAGGTGCAATGTCATTAGTGAGCAAGGTCAAGAAGAATCTTAAGGCTTTTTATATTTATATTAAGAAAAAGAAGATATTCTCAGCAGTGCAAGTTGGTGAGGTGGTTAAGAAAGTGTATGGTGTGTTGGCCTACATTTGTTAGGTTTATGAACTGTGAGGTTATGTTTCAGCTCTATATGACTCTGGTTAACTCACATTTAAAGTACTGGGTTCACTTCTGGTTGCTTCATTGTAGGAAGAATATGGAAGGTTTAGAGAGGGCTCAGAGGAGATTCACCAGGACGCTGCCTAGATTAGAGGATATCCAAAGAGGATATATTGAGCAAGCTACTGCTTTTGTCTTTGCGGTGATAGAGGATGAGAGATGACTTGATAGAGGTATGTCAGAAGATGAGAGGTGTAGACAGAGTGGACAGGCAGCATCATATTCCCAGGGTGGCAATGGTCAATACCAGAGGACATGCACTTAAGGTGAGTGGTTGAAAGTCTAAGCGACATGTTAGCAGAAGGTTTTTTTCACACAGTAAGTGGTAGGTGTTGAAATCACAGCTAGGAAGAACAAGAGAATGGTATCCACCAGCACTAATTCCAACGTGCTAACAAAACAGTTTTCATATTCAGCTGTTCATTGTACTACACTGACCTCAACCTTCGTCAAAATTAATGAGCTTTTCTGTCCAGGTGATTCTCTGTCATTAACAATTGGATCATCTTCACAATAATGGAAGGGATGTGGTCTGGGTAGTACATAACCCAACCTAATTGTACATTATATGGCCGTTTCAAAATGATAAAGTAGGAGAGATATCATTAAAAAAGTGTGTGTGTCCCTGCTGGTTTTATAGGGTAGCACCTGTGTATTGGCTTTATGGCCTTATAGGCCCAGTAAATGTAGGGAGGCCCTCCTGAGAGTGACCGAGTTAGTGTGAATCAGTCCTGAAGAAAGGTCTTGGCCCAAAACATTGATTATCTATTCATTTTCATAGATACTGCCTGACCTGTGAGTTCCTTCAACATTCTGTGTGTGTTGACTCAAAGAACGACATTTGTGTGACTGGGTTCTGCAGCTTTCCTCCTGGTCTGTGTCCTTGCAAGATCGACAACAGTGAGGATAGTTGCAGAGTGAACAGACCAGCGATTCGTTCATATGAATGCTATTATCATTCTGTCTGCATGTGCTATGATCAGTTTGTCATGTTGTCCACATTTTCCCCTACTTTAAATTTAGCTTGCTCTTAATGAAAGATACCTTCGAAGGGGTCCCGTAATGCCTGTGGGTCCAGTTTCTCCTCCTGCACCTCCAAGGGCAATGTGGGTGCTAGTGTTCTGCTGGGATTTCCTCCAATACCCTGCATCATCTTCTTGCTCCTCCCCTCCGTCAGGCTTGGGATCTCTGTACTGCTCTTCCTCTGGAACTGCAGCTGTGTTTAGAGAACTGGGTGGTGGGGTGGAGATACGTCTCTACCAAAGGAGGTGTAAGGCGCTTCTTCCCTCTGCTAGCCTGCAGGTCACCCTCGGGCAAGGTTAGCCCTTCAATCAGGGTCACAGTCACAAGTTCTGGTCATGTGACCACTGATATTGATAATGACTGGGATCACCCAGCTTGTAAAGACACTGCCCAAAAGAAGGCAATGACCAACCACTTTTGTCGAAACATTTGCCAAGAACAAATACAATGACAGTGATGATGTTATGTAAAGAAGCTTGCATGTTCAAGCTAGCTTGAACCTTCTGCATCTGCAGAGAGCCCAGACTGATGCAGGCATCAGGATCCATGCTGAGAGGACCAATGGTGTTCTCCGACTCTCCTGGTGCCTATGAGGCTCTCATTCTGCATATGTTCAGGTAATGTTGGAGCACCAAGTAGTGAGAATTCAGGATCCATACCTCTGAGTAGTGTTGATCAGGAAAAATATCTGGCAGATAAATCTTCCTGAGAATGAACCTTAAAATACACCCTCTAATTTTAAACCCACTGACTGTGGAGGAACTGGGTGGTGGGGTGGAGATACGTCTCTACCAAAGGAGGTGTAAGGCACTCTTTCCCTCCGCTAGCCTGCAGGTCACCCTTTGGCAAGGTTAACCCCTCGATCAGGGTCACAATCACAATTCCTGGTCATGTGACCACTGATGCTAGGCAGACAATATTGATAATGACTGGGATCACCTGTCTTGTAAAGACACTGTCCGGAAGAAAGCAATGGCAAACCATTTCTACAGAAACACTTGCTAAGAACAAATATGGTCTAATAAGTTGGCTATTCAACTTACTTTGCCCTTCATGATTGTATAGACCTCCATAATGTTACCTCTCAGCCTCCTTTGCTCAAGGGAAAATAGTCCCAGTCTGCCAGCCCTTCAGTCCCAGTAACTTCCTTGTGAATCTTTTCTGAAGCCTTTCCAACTTGAGGACGTCTTTCTCAACTCCTGTTGAAAATATTTGATCTATGAAGGTAAGTGTGCAAAATGACTTCTTCATCACCTTGTCCACTGCCCCTACTTTAAGAGATTTATGTACACATACCCTTTAAGGCTTTTCATTCTACAACTTTCCTCAGAGTGATACCATTTACTCTATGAGCCCTCCTCTTGTTTAACTTACCAAAGTACAACACCTCACACTTGTCCAAGTTAAATTCCATCTGCTATTCTTAGGCCCACTTCACCAAGTTGATCTAGATCCTATTGTAATCATAGACCTCCCTCTTCATTGACTATTAAACTTCCAATTATAATTTAGCTGATCTAGATTTTTTAAAATATTGTGCATTTAAATCATTTTAATTAAGTCTTTGTTTAAATTAAGTTTAAAAGATCTTTTATGAATTTTATAATTTACATAATTTACAAGAGTTTTTGATTGTTACTGAAATTCAAAAATATTCAGTGCTTTTGCATTTTCAGCATAGATGGCTGTCATTGTCAGCCTCGTTCCAGGCAACCCAATATGTTGGAGATAGGTTGGGGAGGAATTGCACTGTTACACAGTTCGAGCTTCGGGACATGGGCCCACACTTGAAATTTGCATTGGGAAAACCGTCAAATGTCAGAATAAATTTCATAGAGTTATATAGAGTTCCAGCACAGAAACAAATCCAATGACCCATCAAATCCATGCGGACATTAAACTTCTAATTACAGCATTCTTACCTTAACTACATCATGGGGCAAAGGGTCTGTACTGTACTGCTCTATGTTCTATAACTAAGACCAGTCAAGGATAAAGGTGGGAGTTTCTGTTTGGAGTCAGAGCAAATGGTTTAGGTATTAAATGAGCACTTTGTGTTGGTATTTACCAAGGAAATGAAACTGGAGGTTAGTGAAGGCACAGTGTAGTATACTGACATGCTGGGACATTTTGAGATTAAGGAAGAGGTAGTGCTCTGTCTTCCGAAAAGCATTAAGATGGACAAAACCCCCAAGGAATTGATGTCATATATCCCAGAACATTGAAAGAAGCAAGTGAGGAGATTGCTGTAGCTTTGTCAAAGCTTTTTCTGTCCTCACTAGCAGTAGCCAAGGTCCCAGAGGACTGGAGAGTATCAACTAGTGTGCTTTTGCTTGTGAAAGAAAATAGGATTAATATAGGCAGTTGAAGATCAATGAGCCTTGCCTGTGGTAGGGAAGGTTTTGGATAGGATACTAAGAGGTTGGATTTATGCACACTTGGAAAGGCAATATGGATCTGTGCTGGGCAGGTCATGTCTCATAAAGTTGACTGAGATTTTTGAACTTGTTGAGGGTAAGGTAATGGACATTATCTACATCAACTTCAGTACAGTATTTGAAAAGGTTCCTCATGGTAAAATGATTCAGAAGATAAAGATGCATTGGATTTAGGACTGGGTTACCATAGAAGACAGGCAGTATGCACGGAAGACAGCTTTACTTACTGGAGGTCTGTGACTAGTGGTGTACTTCAAAGATTGGTGCTAGGGCCTCTCTTGTTTGTAACATACAGTATATGAATGATTTGGATGAAAACGTAAATGGATCCTTTAGCAAGTTTATAGATGGCAATGATTGGTGCAGTCATGGACTGTGTAAATGATTCCCCAAGAATTATCCTTTATATGAGATATAGATCAGTCACAGATAGGAGCAGAGAAATGGCAAATGGAGTTTATTCTGGGCAAGTATGAGGTGGTGCTCTTTGGGAGGTCAAATGTATATGGTTTAGACCCCTGAATAGCATTAAGAAACAGAGGGATCTTGAGGTCCAGATTGATTATTAACTGAAAATGGCTACACATCTGGGAAGAGTGGTTAAGAAGCCATCTGGCATGCATACCTTCATTAGTAGGGGGTTGAAGTGAAGTCATGCTGCAGATGTATAAAGCTTTAGTCAGACTACATTTGTGTTACATGTAGTTCTGAATGTCCCATTAACGGATGGATGTGGAGACTGTGAAGGGGATACAGAAAAGGTTTGCCAGGGTGCTGCTTATTTTAAAAGATATGAGCTGTAAGGAAAAGTTATACAAACTTGTGTTGTTCTCTCCAGAGCATCAGAGGCTGAGTGGAAGCTTGATAGATGCTTTTAAAATTATGAGAGGCATATATACGGTAGACAATCAGAATCGTATCCTTAGGGTAGAAATGCCAAATATCAGAGGACATGCCTTTAATATTAGCATGGAAATGTTTAAGGGTGCTGTGAGGGCAATTTTTAAAAGAATAGTGAGTGTTACGTGCCTGGAATAGTTGACTAAGTTTAGTAGTGAACGCAGGCAGTTTGGTGGAGTTTAAGAAGCTTTTAAATAGACAGATGAAGGGAATGGAGGGATATGAATGAAAGACAGGAGGAGAACATTTAGTAAAAATTGCCATCAAGACTGTCACAACATCACGGTCCAAATGGTCTGTCTAATGTTGTAGTGTTCCCTCTTCTTCTGTTCTGCTTCTCTTTGAATATTTCCCTTGTTCCACTTTTCTGACTCTGCCTCGGAGAGTCCAACAAATAAAACTCCATTCATTACTAAACTGTTTTAAGGAGATGCTGCCTTAAAGTGTGGCAACAGCCTGAACCAATTGATTGTGTCAGCCAAAATTCAATTGCTAATATGGCAGCCTTCTGCAACCAACTCCAGTGCTTATCCAAAAACTCGTGCCAGGTACAAACATGAAGACACAAGAGACTGCAATGCTCCAATCTTGAATAATAAAAGCAAACAACTGGAGGAACTCATCATGTCAGGCAGTACCTAGGGAGACTCCGCAGATACTGCCTGACCCATTGAGTTTCTCCGGAAGTTTGTTTTTTTTGCTCAAGGTAATATAATCCTGGGTTTCCCTCACTTCAAATGTGGTTCTGATTTATTTTTATTTTGTAGTTCACTTTACCTGACTTTCAGTCCATTCTCCGAAACAACTTTGTCCCTCAGGACCTTACTTTGTGTTCACTGCTGCACTGCAATTAGCAATCTACAGTTGACATACTGGTCCATATCCATCAAGGATTATGGCATGAAAGCTACTCCCAGAGGGCATCATTTTAAGTCAGTATGAGATTAGAGTGCTCAACTCAGCATGGCTTTCATTGGCAAGTATGAAACAGCAAGTAGTCCATGTGGGATTCTATCGTTAATTTGACATTAGAAAGGAACCTATAGAGATTATATTCAGGAACCTCTTGCTTTGGCCATATTTTTAAAATGCAGAGCTAACTGCAATCAGAGCACTGAGAAAGGAAACCGAATCTATTTTATTTTCACCCTCTGTCCTCACATGGAGAGATTGTCAATAATTCTATGGTATGCAGCAAGGGGTCAATTTTAAGTTATAGGTATATGCACTAAAACAGGTCCTTTGACTAATTCAGTCTCTACTAAACATTAACTACCCACTTGCACTAAACCAATATTTATCAACTTTTTAAGTTATTGAAATTGGTATTAATTTTTGTTAATGCCCGTAAAATGAACTTGGTAAACCTAACTATTTACATTGCTAGACCTAACCATTTCACCACTGCCTCTTTAATAGGGGATTAATGTAGGTGGACTTCAGTGCTGGCCTATATTAGTAAATAATTGATTTTGATGTGAAAATTAGGGACCTGTGTGGCTTAATTTTGTTAAATTTGCTTGAAGTTCAACAATTTTAAATTGAAATTCTACCAAGGATACATCAAAAAAATTTAAAATTATCATTTGAAGGACCAGAAGATGCAAGGTTAGTTGACAATGCCTCTTATTTTAAGTGATTATTCCTCATTCCAGCTTTAACACTATTGTTGGCAAGTCACAATCATTCATTTCTCTGGAGTTGGCTTCAAAATATTGTCAACTGCTCCACAGAAAGAAAAACCTATTCACTATGATAACCCAGGCATCGGAAATAAAATTTGGTTCAAGTTTTACAATCCCATCTTGTATGATTGTATGATGTGAAATACTGCAGCCAAAGTAACTCCAGAAAAAGAGGAGGGGTCAAAGAATGAATAGTTTGAAACAATTTTAGAAAAAATAAACAGTTTTGAAAAAGATAAAATTGAAAGCTAAGGAATCATTGGATATTGGTTTCTGGTGCCCCAAACTGCTGAATAAACACAGTGATATCAAAGGCTCTGGCCACAGGTTTTTAACTAATTAGAAAGGTAAATTGTTCTTTGAGGCTGAAGGGTAATTGATAGAGCTGATTGTTTAAGATGAGAGAAAAATTAAACCAGGTATCTGTAAACTAATTAATTTAATTGGTTCTGTGTGAGCTCTTAAAATCCACAATTTGAGATAACATTTCTGAATATTTAAGAATGTGCAAACTTAAACAAGGGCAGCCAGCGTAGGCTAGTTAAAGGAAAATTACTGTTAATTAACTTAAGTGAGTTTTTCGTAAGAATTGACTGATTAGATAGATAAATGGAAGTTGTTGGTTGAAGTGCGTATAAATTGATAAAACGTTTGATTACATGTTCCATTATAGGCACATTAAAATATTCTGAGAAAATGTGGATAAATAAGTATTACAATTTGATTGACAGCAATTATACATTCTATTGAAGCTGACATTTTTTGTTATTCATTTTCATAACATGGGCACTACTGGCAAGGCCAGCATTTATTGCCTATTGCTTATTGTCCTTAGAAGCTGGTATTGAGCTGCCTTCTTGAACTGGTGTACTCCTAACTGTGAAGATGCAAGACAGTGCTGTTCAGTAGATCCAATGACAATGAAAGACCAAGTCAGTTTGCAAGTGAGGATGGAAGGGGATTGATGCACCATCAATAGGAGACTGGAAGTGAACGATAGGCTCTTATTAACAGCAAAAAAAGGAAACGACCATGTTGAAGACTGAGGGAGGAGCAGTGCCCCAATCGCCTTTATCCAGGGGTCTGTGGGAGGAGCCACAGGAGCAGTCAGCAGAGGGGCATGTCCAGACAGGTATACATGGTTTACCACAGGGATGGCGTTCCCATATACCTTCTGTTTTTGTACTTGATGACGGAGTTCACAGACTGTAGAGAATATTCCAAAGTCTGGTTTGAAATCCATGAGTTCCAAGTGCACTTGGGATCACAATCTTAAAATTTACAAATGACATCAAATGTGAAGTTCGCAAAAAAAAAACTGTGGAAAATGGTGGTAAGCTGCAACAGGCTGGGAGGAAACGCAAAGGCTGGTGCTGCCCCCTTAATGAAATTTTGCCACATAAGCAGTGGGAGAGATATAGGTTTAGAATAGATCATTTTCTCAAGGTCAAATGGCACCAAATTAGAAATGTTTATTTTGTTTACAAATATATGTATGGCATAATGAAGTAAATCATTAATAATAAATTCATACTAGACACTGAATAAAATATTGGTTAAGGTATTTTGAGCTATTTAGGGGTATTGTGTATGTGGCCTGTTTACACAACTATGTTATTAATAAAAACACTGGAGACGGGAACTAAGTTTCATGGCTCTTTACTAGTAGAGTCCGAACTTGACACATACATACAGATCAATATGCACCTAATAGCGCATGCAACGACATATTACTAAAACATAAAGTAGTCCCTTATTATAATGCAGGCTATACAGTACACTCCTCCCCTTTTATTTTAATAGTATATCAACTGTTTTTCTAACTGGGGCACTATGCTAAATGAATATGTTTACCCTTAACATACAAATGCCTACCATTCGTTTACAAATTATAACAAAGTAACTTAATAATATCAAATTATAACAAGCCTTCTTTTTAACTTTTGATCTAGGACCCATTTAGAACTCAAGACTCTGGGGGGGTCTTCTCTGCCTCTCTGGGTAACATCTGTCCTGAAACATTTGCTTTGGGGAATGAGTCTCCACAGGTACATCAGGTGGGTCATGCACTGACGACAGGTTTATCTGTAGATGAGGCTGATGTGGTCACATCAGGAGTGTTTGCTTCTATGTCAGGGGAGTCTGGGCAAGGTGTTGTGTTTTTTCACCTGATTATCCAGGATTTGGTCCAATGACGTCTCCATACGTTCTCTCCCACCTGTACTCTACACATCAGTGGCCTGTCTATGGCAGAAATTGTACCCGGCTGCCACTTTTCAGTCCGGTAATCACGTGCAAGAACTGAGTGTCCCACACTGAAGCTCCCTGTTGGCTTAGTATTCAAGTGTTTGAACTGTCTGTTCTCCACATCACACCATATATCTGGTTTGTGAAGATCCATGCGGGACCTTAGGTTCCTGTTCAGAAACACTACTGCTGGAGTCTGGTTAGTGGTTTCATGTACAGGTGGCCCCCGTTTTTTGAATGTTCGATTTACGACACCTTGCTGTTACGAAGGACCTACATTAGTTGCCTGTTTTCGCTAAGAGAAGGTGTTTTCACTATTACGAGAAAAAGTCAGCGCACACCCCGAGCAGCCAAGCTCCTCCCCCGGAACTGCATTCTAGGTGCCTTTGTTCAAACACGTGCCTGTGAGCATCTGTGCTTTATGTCGATTTATTTTGTGCATCCATTAGCAAGATGAGTTCTAAGGTATCGGAAAGGCCTAAAAGAGCCTGTAAGGGTGTTACACTTAGCATAAAACTAGACATAATTAAGCATTTTGATCGTGGTGAACTAAGTAAGGACATTGTCCGCGCATTGAACTTGTCTGTGTCCACCGTTTGCACTATTTATACGCAGAAAGAAAGAATGTTGGATGCTTCCATTACTGTTGGCTCTGCTTGTAGCAAAGTGGTCTCTCTTAGTCAGCATCCAATAATGGATAAAATGAAAAGTCTATTGCTTGAGTGGATTGATGGGTGTACAAAGCGAGGTATAAGTTATCTTATACTTAAGGAGAAATCAGTCAGTCTGTTTAATAAGCTAAAACAGAAAGCACTGGATGATGGTGATGAAAGTGTTGCGAAAGTGTAACTTAAAGGTAGTCATGGGTGGTTTGATTGGTTTCTGAGGTGAGGGCAGGTTCATAGTTTAACGTTTACTGGAGAGAGTGCTTCAGCTGATACTGAAGCTGCCAAAAAGTTCCCACTGAAGAACTGAAGAAAATAATTACAGAAGGTGGTTATTCATATGAGCAAGTGTTTAACCGTGACGAAACTGCAATTTATTGGAAAAAATTGCTGAGCAAGACATTTATATTTATAGAAGAAAAGCAGGCTAAGGGACGCAAGGCAACGAAGGACAGGTTTACCCTACTGGGACCCTTTCAGAATTGCAGGCAGTGATTAGTGGGGTACCACAAGGCTCAGTGCTGGGAACCCAGTTGTTTACAATATATATTAATGATTTAGACGAGGGAATTAAATGCAGCATCTCCAAGTTTGCGGATGACACGAAGCTGGGCGGCGGTGTTATCTGTGAGGAGGATGCTAAGAGGATGTAGGATGACTTGGATAGGTTAGGTGAGTGGGCAAATTCATGGCAGATGCAATTTAATGTGGATAAATGCGAGGTTATCCACTTCGGTTGCAAGAACAGGAAAACAGATTATTACCTGAATGGTAGCCGATTAGGAAAAGGGGAGGTGCAACGAGACCTGGGTATCATTGTACACCAGTCATTGAAGGTAGGCATGCAGGTACAGCAGTTGGTGAAAAAGGCAAATGGTATGTTGGCATTCATAGCAAAAGGATTTGAGTACAGGAGCAGGGAGGTTCTACTGCAGTTGTACAAGGCCTTGGTGAGACCGCACCTAGAGCATTGTGTGCAGTTTTGGTCCCCTAATCTGAGGAAAGACATTCTTGCCATAGAGGGAGTACAGAGAAGGTTCACCAGATTGATTCCTGGGATGGCAGGACTTTCATATGAAGAAAGACTGGATCTACTAGGCTTATACTCACTGGAATTTAGAAGATTGAGGGGGGAATCTTATTGAAACATATAAAATTCTAAAGGGATTGGACAGGCTAGATGCAGGAAGATTGTTTCTGATGTTGGGGAAGTCCAGAACGAGGGGTCACAGTTTAAGGATAAAGGGGAAGTCTTTTAGGACCGAGATGAGGAAAAACTTCTTCATACAGAGTGTGGTGAATCTGTGGAATTCTCTGCCACAGGAAACAGTTGAGGCCGGTTAATTGGCTATATTTAAGAGGAAGTTGGATATGGCCCTTGTGGCTAAAGGGATCGGGGGTATGGAGAGAAAGCAGGTACAGGGTTCTGAGTTGGATGATCAGCCATGATCATACAGAATGGCGGTGCAGGCTTGAAGGGCCGAATGGCCTACTCCTGCACCTATTTTCTATGTTTCTATGTTTAACACCACTGGTGATGCTGTCCTTAAGCCTCTGCTAGTGTACAATTCAGAAAATCTGTGGGCAATTAAAGGCATTGATAAGAAAACACTTCCTGTTGTGTCCTGTTCACATCCAAATGGTTGGAATACCCAAGTGCTTTTCTCTGAGTACATGAGTGGATACGTTAGTCTGGCTTACAAATGGCTTCATAGGAACACTCTACCTTCGGCTAGTGGGGGAAACCTGTACTGCATTACAATCAGCTAGGAGGAAGTTGTCCATCTTGTGTTGCAGTGGTCGATTTTCGCCGTCCATTGCCTTGATGGCTTTCTTGAATGTCTGCATAAACCTTTCTGCCAAGCCATTTGTGGATGGATGCTAAGGGGCAGATATAAAGTGCTTGATTCCATTGTTCTTCACAAAACTTTGGAATTCTTCAGAGACAAATTGTCATCCGTGGTCTGTGCAGATTTGTTCTGGTATACCATTCCTGGCGAACATGGCCCTCAGCACTGTAATGGTCTTTTCTGATGTGGTTGTCTTCATTTTGATGACCTCTGGCCATTTGGAATGTGCATTGACTGCGATTAAAATGATAGAGTCCATGAATGGTCCAGCAAAGTCGATGTGTACTCATTGCCATGGTGATGAGGGCACTCCCACAAATGGAGAGGGGCTTGGTGTGTTCTAGATATTCTGACAGAGCAGTTCTTGGTCAAGTCCTCAATCTGTTTATCGATTCCTGGCCTCCACACATAGGTACGGGCAAGACTTTTCATCTTCACGATACCCAGGTGCCCCTTCTGCAGTTCCTCCAGCACTCTGGTGCGTAGCTTGGGAGGAATCACAACTCATGAACCACACATTAGTGTTCCCCAACACACTGACAACTGTTCCTTGCTGACTGAGAAGGCTGAGAACAGTGTGTTACTACACGCTGGCCGTCTGTTTACCATGATGTCATACACTTTTGACAACATAGGGTTATTGTGTGTTTCTCTGTCAATGAGGCTGTTTGTCACTGGTAATTGTTCAACTATTGTGTGAAAGACCTCTGCTGAATCCATTTGTGTAGTTATCTCAGAAGTCAGCAGTGGTAAACGTGACAAACCATCTGCATTGCCATGTTGCTTGGTCCCCTTGTGTTCAATGTCATACTTGTGACCTCCTCAGAACACAGAGCATCGCTGCAGCCTTTGTGCTGTCATCACTGGAACAGCTTTCCTTGGGTTGAAGATTGACACGAGAGGCTGATGATTAGTCGACAGGGTAAACGTTTGACCATACAGATAGTGACTGAATTTCTTGACTGCCCACACTAGGCTTAATGCTTCTCTCTCAATCCATGTGTAGTTGCGTTCAGCTGAAGTAAGTGTCCTTCAGGTAAAGGCTATTGGTCTTTCTGAGCCATCTGAAAACTTGTGCAATAACACAGCTCCAACCGCATGGGGTGAGGCATCACAAGCCATTTGGATTGGTAAGGAGGGGTGAAAGTGTGCAAGCACCCCTTTCGAAGCTGTGAGTCTTTTAGTTTCTTGAAATGCCTTCTCACAGCTCTCAGTCCACTTCTATTGTGTCCCTGTCTGGAATAGTGCATTTAATGGGTGTAGGACTGTGGATAGGTTAGGCGAGAACTTGTGGTAATAGTTCACGAGTCCAAGATAAGCTCTCAGCTGAGACACATTTTCAGGTGGTGGTGCCTTAGGCACCGCTTCTATCTTGTCTCGAGACATGTGTAAATCATCCTTGTTGATCACATGCCCACAGTATGAGATTTCCTTTTTGAAAAACTCACATTTCTGTTGATTAACTCTGAGCCCATATTCTCATAACCTGGTGAGTGTCAAAGGCGGATCGACCCGATGCAATAACACAAGGCACCACAAATTCAATAAAACCATAAAACAAGCGATACTTTGTTAAACTTCACTTTTTATTCATAGCACGCTATGGGGAAATTACAGACTGATCAAGGAAATAGTCTGAGCATTCCGCTTGGACTTACAGTCCTGTACTATTTATATCATTAATCACAGGAAATCTTACAATAACGCGAGTTAAGGCAATTTTAGAATAGTTTTGATCACATGTTAATACACAATTGGATGTAAAATCATTATTTGTTAGTTATAATTATTTCTGCCAAGGCTAACATGGATACAACCTCAGTTCCTCTTGTTGACACCTGCCCCTGCTCTCGAACGTTCTACCCCTCCCTCCCTTACACCATCCTTCCCCTATTTAATTATGTTATACCTAAAAATGCTTTATGCGACCAGACAATTCTTTAGTTAGACCTATGTCTAACACTATTAGGGAACAATGTCTGGTATATCACTTGTTGCTGGGTAAGGTTCCCTTTTTGGCTGTACTGCAACCAGCATAAGGTCCCTATAAGATTATTGATCATTAGCTAATCATTGTCTTTTAATCTCTTTAAATCAATACCCCTATTTACCTATCCCTTTACTCCATCATTGAGCACTTGTTCAAGGTTTGAAAGATGTTCATCATCATCTTTGCCAGTGACAATGATGTCACCCAGGTAACACTGAGGCCCTGGAATCCCCTGCAGAACCTGATCCATTGCCCTTTGCCAGATTGCAGGAGCTGCTGCTATCCCAAACACCAACCCGTTGTACTGATAAAGTCCTTTGTGTGTATTTATTGTCAGGTATTTCTTGGATGCTTCATCGATTTCCATTTGGAGATAAGCCTGGGCCAAATCGATTTTTGTGAAATGTTTCCCTCCTGACAGGGAAGCAAAGATGTCCTCAATACAAGGTAGAAGATACTGTACTGTGCAAAGAAAACACACAACCCCTTCGTCCTGACGAAGGGTCTCAGCCCGAAACGTCGACAGCTTCTTCTCGACAGCTGCCTGGCCTGCTGTGTTCCACCAGCATTTTGTGTGTGTTGTTTGAATTTCCAGCATCTGCAGATTTCCTCGTGTTTGTACTGTACGGAGAACTGGGTTAACAGTCACCTTAAAGCCTCCACATATGCACACCTTGCTTGGATTTCCTGGTTTTGTACTGGAGGTTTTCTTTGTCACTGGAACAATAGGCATGGCCCATTCACTCTAATCTACCTTTGACAGGACCGCAGTCTGCTCCAGATTTTTCAGCTCAGCCTCTACTGTAGGACAGATTGCATATGGCACTGGTCTGGCTTTGTAAAATTTTGGACATGCATTTTCCTCAATCTCAATCTTTCCTTTCATGAACTGAGTCAGCAAGTGTTTGTGACAGTCTCTCAGATGTAGCCTTGCTGCCCTCCTTTGCTGACACATCTAGTGCCTTGATGTTGTGCCAAATCAACTGGATTTTCCTGAGCCATTCACATCCCAGCAACGGTGGTCCTCCATTTTTAAGGACGTAGAGGTTCAGCTGCTGTGGTTTGTCTCTGTAGGTCACTGTTACTTTATTTTTACATTTGGGATGCACTCTCTGTTCTGTATAAGTCTTTAGCAGTAGTTTAGTTCGTTTCAGAGTTATGTGAGAAAACAGTTGTTTGTATTCATGTGCAGAGATCACTGTTAACGCTGAGCCTGTGTCCAACTTTATTTTCAGTCTCAAGCCTGCCACTTGTGGAGTGATCTGTTTCTTTCACGCTGTGGGGTTGCAGACAAGACAATTCACTTTTGTCTGAGTCGTTTTCATCAGAACTGCTTTCTTTCATTTTGTGTACATTGTTGTATTTTCCTTTCTGGGGTTTCTTGTTTCTCTGTATTTTGTCCTATTTCTGCTGTTTACTAGCTTTGCATACTCTGCCAATGTGGCCCTGTTTGCCACAGATTCTGCATTCTTTGTCTTTAAACCAACAGTCCTCAGGGTCATGTGACATGTTCCCACAACAGTAACATTTCTTTCCTTCATTTCTGTTCAGCGACATTTTATTTGTAGCAAATTCCAGAGATTCTTGTTGTATCTCTGAAGCATCCCATGCTTCTATTTCCAATGATATTGCAATGTTCACCGCCTTCTCTAAAGTAAGGTCTTTTTCACACAGGAGCTTCTTCTGTGTGGTTTCACAGTGTATGCCACACACTAACCTGTCCCTCAAGGCATCCAATAGACCAGCTCCAAATAACTTTTGTGATAAACTCAGGGCAGCAAGATTTAGCACTGTCAGGATGCTGGAGCAGGGTTCCAATCGCAGACCCAGTACTGTGTACACAGTGATATTAATCGAGTAAGAAATCCTGAGGTGCAAACAAAGTCAGGGTCAAAGATCAGGCAGAGATCAACACATCCAGAGAAATCCAAAAACCAGAATTGGGAAACAGGCAGAGTCGATATTCAGACAAACAATATACAGATACAAATGTTGGAAAAGCTCAGGAAAATTCACTGGCACAATCTGACAACAGACAGGTGAAAACACAGGACTGAAATACACTGACCAATAAACAGAGAGGTAGATGATAGGTGGAGCACAATGAGACACAGGTGGCAGCAATACAGGTAATAATGAGAAACAGGTGAGAGATGGAGTACTCAGTAATACAGGGGCAGGAGTAGAACAGGAGCACATGGCAATACAAAACCACAGACTGACAGCTGGGGGCAAACATACAAAAAGACAAAGTTCAACTGGAGGTACTGACAAGCATATATTGTATTGACATACAATGGTGTAGTTAACATATATTGTTTTGATATATAACATTGTTGTATTTGGAACAGCAACATTTTATGGGTGTAGAGTTATTCAAAAATTATAAAATTATAAAATAGCAATTTCCTCTATTTAAAGAAAGGAATGTGTTTTGTTGCATGAAATTTTGAAATCAAAAACCTGACCAAGATAGGAATTTTGGCATAACTTATTGTTAAGAGTTGTTCTGCATTTCTGTGAAAAATAGCTTTGTAAATCACCAACATTTTCCTCATGGAGTCAAATGAATTATGGTAAAAATATGTGAATTGAACATTCATAAATTACAGAGTACCCAAAGGCAGTTGGTCACATAGGTTGGAAGCATTATACTACACTCACAATAATTAGGATTTTACATTATTTCTTCTTATAGTTTGATCAATTGAATGAGGATATTAGGTCAGTTTTAGACACAGATGTGATGGATAACTTCCTCCATTTATGCTGTAAAATTCCTTTGTTCTATTATTCCATATTTTACTTGGTAAAACAATTCCAGAAACTACATTCAAAAATTATACTGATCCAACAAGTTTGCTTGCTCGTTAATTAAAGGGGTGGCTGACATTTCTGGATTTTCATTTTTTAAAAAGTGTTTTCTTGGCAGCAGCTTATAACTGACAGGTTGGCTCCAAGTGACATCCACCCTGTTGTGCGGGATTTTTCCTCCAAAGCAGCAAGATAGCTTTTGGTAAATGTCAAGCACTGAGAAATAAAACATGGCAAGCATTTGATATTTTGTGAAATGGAAATGGAACATATTTATGTTCAAATGTAGGTTTTATTGAATGAAAGTAAAATTTTGAGGATAACCTTTAAAGCAGCTTTCAAAATAAAATGAAAAACAGAACAAGTCCAGCTTTAAGCCAGCTTTGGAACAAGAAGGTTAGCTTAAGGTGTCAAATGGGATGCCAATCACAATATACGATTAGTTTCTCTGAGATATAATTGCATGAATTTTTTAGAATGTTTTCCTATTTTATCCTCTTTTCTATTCATAATGTCTTTCTTCTTTGGAGTTAGTGAATTTAAATCCAATCATAGCATCCAAGTATTCCACCTGGAGTGTAAGTAATTCACACAGAAAAAGGTCATACATCCCTTCAGACCTGTTTGGCTGTTCGATAGAATCCTGGATGAACTTCCACCACATTCCACTTTGACATCACTTGATTGCCTTTGTATTTAAAAATCTATTGATTTCAAATATCTTCAGCAGGATCGCTAGAGTAAATTCTGCAGATTTACAAACCTCTTTCTCAAATTCTTTTCTCATTATTTTAGTCTGAAGTGACCAATACCCTTAGCTTGAAGTGAGATTTCCCTTTACCTTTCAGGCCAATAGTGGGTATCATTCCTGCCAAAGACGCTCTGTTCCAAGCTCTATGATGCAAAGAGATTACCAGGTGGACAGAGAAAAGAATTCAATGATGACCTCAAAGCCTGTCTCAAAAAAATACAACATTCCAACTGCTCCAGGGAACCTCTAACATATAACCAGTTGAAGTGCAAAATAATCTTTGGAAGTCTTGAGTTTTGGGAGCCTTGTGCAAGAGGTAGAAGAAGTGTGCCACCTCACAAACACCATGTGTCCACTGCTCCTGCTGCATCTTCAGAAGTTCCTACATTGACCTAAGTAGAGTCCCAGAACTGACTAAACTAACAGGAAGATTGCAGGTAGCATGAGTGTTGAACGCAGATGCTATGGTCTTCAACTCTGTTTTGTTCCCTCCATTTATAACCTACATTCACAAAATTAACATGTCTCTTCTGTGAACAGAGAGAGAGTTTTCCTACTTTGCTTTCTGATTCACATTTTCAATATTTGCATATATTTAACTGAGTACAATGATGTTAGTGGAGGTGGAGGCCTGGGCGTTAACACCAGGAGATGAAGCAGTGAGTCAGAGCCTGAAGCTGGAATGCTGAGTCACAAAATAGACAGAAAATGTTAATGGCAGGCTGTGATTGAAACAAATGTTTTTTTATGAGGTTGTCCACACAAAGCAGAAACAGTTCTGCACATATATGTACAATACAATTGACCAAAACATGATTTCCACCCTCGCGTTCTGTCTATTCAGATAACAGACTCTTTTATTGTTAAGCTTATTTATATATTTAGTGATACAAAGCAGAGTAGGCCCTTCTGGTCCATCGATCCTTTATAATCCCACAACCCCGATAACGCTAACCTAACCATGGGACAATTTACAATGACCAGTACATCTTTGGACTGTGGGAGGAAACCAGAGCACTTGGAGAAAATCCATGCATTCCACAGGGAGGATGTAAAAAGACTCCTTACCCAAGGGCACCTGAATTGAACTCTGAACTCCAGAATGACCTGAGCTGCAATGACATCACGCTAACCCCTATGCTACCATTGCACCGAAACTTAATTTGGTTTAAATTATCAGCTTCAATTCTAACACTTCAATCTAGAGACTTCAAAATGTACCTTGCCCAAAACTTTTCAGCATAGATGGCACGGTGAACTGTTGAAGGTTCTTCACATGGAACATCAGCCCATTGGAACATTTGCAAACATTTACCGAAAACTGAAAGTTAACCACATCACTAAGGATGAGAACAATTGGTCATGCCACTTGTTGGACATTGCTCTGGACAAACTGCATGCTGCACCACTTTGTGTTACAAAAGTGTCCATTCAAAAATTAATGAAGTGCCTGCAGAGAAGAGTCTTAGAAAATCGTCAATGGTCAATGTAGAATCAATGGCCAAAGAGGCTGTTTCCATGCCATATGAGTCTGCTATTCTATGTTATTTGACAAATCAATCCCCTCATTTGGTAAATGTTAACGATGGAAGCAGATATCTCTAAATGTTAAAGACTGACTTTGTTTGTCACATGTACATCGAAACATCAAAATATACAGTGAATTCTGTTGATTTGCACCAAATCAAATCAGTGAGGATTGTGCTGGGGCAGTCCGCAAGTGTGTCACGCTCCTGATGCCAAAGTAACAGGGCCAGAACTTACTAACCCTTGCCCTAACCGTACGTCTTTGGAACCTGCAAGCAAACCAGAACACTGGGAGGAAACTCACACGGTCATAGAGAGAATGTACAAACCCCTTACAAGCAGAAGCAGGGATTAATCCCTGAACAATGATTGCTGGCACTGCAAAGAGGTTGCACTAACCTCTATGCTACCTTGTTGTCTGTACTGATCTGTTCCAAATCAATGTTGATAAACAGAGAGTGAACTAACATTCCGTTGCATTTTCATGGTCTTTGTAGCATAAGGTGTAACGTTTTGAGTGCATTTGCTATTGTCATGGAGGAATTATCAAACAAAATGGGCACAACAAGGTCCAACATCTTACTGACCAGATTATCTGTCCTAATAATTTTTAGTGTCCAGGGCAATAGGAATAGCTCTCTTTCTCTTCTTCAAATAATGACATGTAATCTTTTATATTTTTTTGAGAAAACTAACAAAGCTTTGATTTGATGTCATAATTAAAAGTTTGTTTTCTTACTTTGTAATGTAAAATAAAGAAAAGGCTAATAAATTGCTCACCCGTTAATCCCTCCTTTTTCTATGGGTGTTACAGTACTATGTTGTTTTAGAAAATGCTAACTTATTTCTCCTGAAGTATAATCCAATATTTCCATTTACATACACCAACCTGTAGCCTAGCATATGTGACTATAAAGAAATAGAAGAACAAGAGTGGACAACTGAACATGCAAGCATGGTCTCCCATTCTAATAAATAAGGATTGATTTGTACACTGACTTCATTTATCTGCCTTAATTCTATATTTTTTGTCCTAACAAGAACTGAAAGAACATGAGGAAATGCTGTTTAACACAGTGCTGTGATCTGGAATTGACTATGTTAAAGGATAATGGAAACCATTTCAATATCAGTTTTCAAAGAGAAATAAAATAAAATCTAAAGGGGAAAACTTTTTAAGTCTATTGGAAAGGAGCAGAATAGTTGGTAGAATTGGATATCTGGTAAGGATCAAACAGGGCCAAATGTTGTCAAATGATGATTACCTTTGCCTTAATAAAGTTTTTACAGTCATAATTTTACATCAATCTCCAAAGATGAGAGTATTTTCACAACCTCTTTTCTGACTGTAGAAAGATATTTATTTTAATAATGAGTATCGTTTCAGATGGTATACATAAACTTCAAACATCCTATGAATTAATCCAGCAAGTAGCCTCTGTATAGATTATCCCCACTAAAGGTAAAATTGCAATGATTTTTGTCAGATTTGCGAACCTATTCTTATGGTCTTAATAATAAAATAAAAATAGGGACAGGAGTGAGGCATGTAAACCTTTGAGCCTGCTCTACAATCTACTAAGATGATAGTTGACATGATCTTGGACTCAGCTCCACTCTCCTGCCTGATCACCATAATCCTAGTCTTTCCCTTGGCTGTAAAATAGATGCTTAAAGGAAGTAAACTCACATATAATTATTGACTCTGGGTCCAGAGTTTGCTGTGAAAGAGGAGTTCAAAAATTTGCAACCTTCTCAGCAAAGAAATCCCTCATCATCTTGATGTTACCTTTTGCTTTATCCAGAGACTATGTTCCCTAGCACTACAATCCCTTACCAAGGTTAAAGCCCTCACAGCATCCCACTTCCCCTCACTCCCAATCCTGTTAAGCCCCTTCAAAATCATATGTATTTCAATTAGATCACCTTTCATTCCTCTAAACAGCAAACAGTAAAAGACAGATGTTCTCAATCTTTTCCCAGACAGAAAACAATCAAATGAACCTTCGCTGCACTTGATGCACTTCCTTAAACAAAGAGAACAGAACTGTATGTAGTACCTCATGCAGATGTTGTCTGTCTGCACAGTAGCAACAATGCTTCCCTAGTTTTATGCTCCATCCCTCTCAACATAAGGACAAGAATCTTATTTGCCTTCCCCACCCTTATTGAATCTGCAAAGTAACTGTGTCTGTTGTAGGAGAATAGCTAATAAAATGAGAAGCATGACTATCCAAGCAATTTTTCTTCATGAAGGCTTGCTTTCTTTTGTCCCATTCAACCTAATGATCTGCCTTGTTGGGAAGATAAAATAATAGCTAGTTGATTAGTATTGGTGTCTGATGAGGAGTGTGATGCAGTACCTCCAGAGTCTAACCACAAGAAGGATTTAGATTTTCAAACTCCATGTCAATTAAACATTCTCAGATAGACCTCTGTCCTCTGATCTAACCACTGACTTCCACCTCTCAATGAGTATTGTATCATAGTTTATTTGTACTTTCCTTGCACTCTATTTGTTCATTTGTACTGCAATTTCTCTGTAGCTGCATTCCATTTTTCTACTACCTTGATGTACTGTGCATACTTAAAGCATAGTGTGATCTGCCTGGATGACATGCTAACAAAATCTTTCTGTATCTTGGTAGGCATTGCAATAATAATCTAATACCAATAACAATACTACATGCTCTATGATGAATGAGCAAGAACTGGCTGAGCAGCAAAGTTTATTGAAGCCTTGCAATAAGGATTTCTCAGTCTCATTCTCCACTACCTTGAGAGGATCATGAATTTGGGTTATGGTACGTGGAGCCTCAGGTCTCTATATTCCCGTACAGCATTCATCAGTAACAAGGCGTCTAGCCTCAGGAGCTTGACAGATTGAGTTGTTGAAGATTGATCTGGTCTGGTATGTCCCATACTTTCTGCAATCTTCTGCTCTCAGTAAGGTAGCAATACATTGTGTAGAATATTTGAATGTAGCATGAAGTAACATGGCTAATCAGTCATTTTCTATTGGTTTGTACTTAATATAATCAATTAAACTGGCACTTTCCTGGCACTTAGCAATAATATTCAGTAATAATGAGACTGCTGGAATTATCCCATTTATTTTGAAATCTCCCCGTGTTTATCACAGATGAAGTCACATGCTGAAATATGGGAAATTGCAAATATTTTTATGTCAAAACTCTTTCTGATCCAACCACAAGTTGTCCACACTTAGTCAACTGATTACCTTCCAAGGCATTTTAATAGCTAACTTATAAAAATATGTGTACATGTCGTGAATAAATCTGAAACTGAATATGAATCTCTTTCCTCCCCACCCTCCTAATTCTGTCTGGTCAAGTAATTCAAGGAACTTTCTCCGATGAATTGGTATCAGGCAGGCAATTCAGTAGTTGCTTAATGTTGAAAGTTTAAAGGAAATTTATTATCTAAGTACATATATGTCACCATATTCAGCCCTGAGATTCATTTTTTTACAGGCATTCACAGTAAATATAAGCAACATAATAGTATCAATGAAAGACTGCACCCAGTGGGATGGACAAACAATGTGCAAATGACAACAAGCAGTGCAAATACAAAAAAAAAATAAATAAATGAGCAAAAGATATTGGGAACAAGAGATGAAGAGTCCTTGAAAGTGAATCCAAAGGCTGTGTGAACAGTTCAATAATGTGGCAATGAAGTTGAGTGAAGTTATCCCCTCTGGTCCAAGAATCTGATAGCTGAGGATTAAAAAGTGTTCCCGAACCTGGCAGTTTATGTGTTGATGACAGCAGTGAAAAGAGAGCACGGCCTGAAGGGTGGGGGTCCTTGAAGATGGATGCTGCTTTTCTGCGACAGAGCTCCGTGTGGATGCACTCAATGGTGGTACAGGTGTGTCATGTGATGTTCCTGTCCATTTAACTATAATTAGTGGATTTTCCATCAGTGTAACCAGCTTGAAAAAGTATTTCACTTCAGGACTGAGCATTCATGCCTGGATTGTTGAGGGGTAATTACTGACAGTAGTTTTCAGAAGGAATTATATTCAAAAGTGATTACAAAAGGCTGTCTAGTTCATTAGATTAATTGGACTTAATTTCATATTTTGTTGAGTGCAGGTGCAATTTTGGGATGTGATGTGGCAAGTTATGCCCTAAAACAGGAAGCATAATTTTATACTTTTAATGTAAACTCCATTCAAGCTGTAAAGGAATTATTAGTGGAAGGAAGTCCCATAAAAAGAAACATATTGAAAACACACACAAACACACACACATACATACACACACCAGCCAGTGGGAAGTGGTAATTTCTATGGCCATATTTCCAAAATTTGTTTCTGAAGCACTAGGCTCTGCTGGAAAGCAAATTCAGGAATTCAGTGTTATTATATTTGAACAAAAACACCTCAGTAAGAGCCATTTACTGCAAAGGCAAGATCCTTTTGCATTCCTTTTATGTATGATATCTGTTAACACACAGCAAGGAATAAAACAAAGACTTCTTTAGTCCAGGATTCACACAAAGTATGACATGATTTTACATAAAAAAGCAAGAAAATTATTCAAAAGAAGGCAGTAGTACTGAAAATAATTATTTTCAAGGAGGTTACTACATAAATTACATTTGTACATGTTTACTACAATTAAGTTAAATTGGCCATTTTAATAAAATCTAGCTAAATGAACACCTGTAAGACTGCAGGAAACATAACTATTTATCATGACATCCAGTCTAACTCAATGCTCGCCCCAATAACCGCATTAAACTAAAACCTTGTATTTTTTGAGGAGGCATAAAGCAGGGTTGACAAGGGTACGGCATTTCCTGCAGCCTATGTGGGTTTGTAGTAAAGCTGTCTTCTCAAAGAAGGGAAAACCAATCTGATCCAAAGTATGTGATAAACTGAACAAAAATTGAGTTACTTGTGGATACTCTCAAAAGCATTCAGAAAGCAAAATCTTTGTTGTCCAGTGTAATCAGAAGAAAACCATAGGAGCCGAGAGATGCATGTCTATTTTGTTTTACTTTGGTGAGACACGCGCTTACTGTGTGATGTGGTGGCATAATAATGCATGCTATTTACATACTTTTAAATATAACTATTAATGCATTATGTTAGCAACTAGGAATACTTAATCAAACAATATATTTACAATATTTCTCAAATATTACTGAAATATTAAATATAGAGTACACCTCCCTGCTTAGCTATAAACTCTAACTCAATATCGAATACATCTCAAATATATAGACAGTATCTTATATAATACAACTATTATATAGACATCCAAAGTGTTATAAATGTAAGATTGTCCAATTCAGCCCTAAAGATTTAATTGCTATGGAGAATCCCTTATTCTTGTAGGATAATCCTCTCCCGACAAAGGGAAGTCATTCTGCTTGACAGGTGAGACATGGCTCTGAAATAATCTTAGGTTCTGGGTCCTCCTCTGTGATAGTTATGGGAGTTGACTCTGAGGTTGCAAGAAGTAGTTCTGACATCTCTGGATACCTTTCTCCTCTAACAGTTGAGTCAGCTCTCCTCAAATGATCAATGTCTCTTCTCCAGATGACATCAAACACAATCTCCACTGTGCAGGAGAGTGGTCCAGTTCTGTTTTTAATCTTTCCAAATACTCAGTCTTGGTGAGGAATCACAACAGGACTGCTTGACCTGGAGTGAAACATCGAGCCTCCTTGTTTGATGAGCCCTCAGGTTGGCTTGGCTGTTAGTCCTTCATACTCCTTCTGAGACTGGGTTTGAGCAGATCCAAGCAGGAGGCACAAAGGATAACCCAGGAGCAGCATAACTGGTGAGTTGTTGGTTGTGGAGTATGCTGTATTGCAATAAGCAAAGAAGAAATAGGTGAGCTTCTGATTGAGTGTCAGTGTAGTGTGTTCTGCTGACATTGCTGGCAGTGCATTCTTTAAACTCTGGACAAATCTTCCCACCAAACCATTTGTAGCTGGGTGGTATGTTATAGATGTAATTTGTTGTTTTCCATGCATTTTCAGAAATGACTGAAACTGTTCCACAACAAGCTGTGATCCATTGTTACTGACTAAGGGTTCTGGAACACCAGTCCCTGAGAAGAGTCTTCTTAACATGTCAACAGTGTGCGAGGCAGCAGAGAAGGTTTTTGGGAATTCTTCTGGCCACTTTGGAGTTGCATCTGCTACTACTAAGAAATTTATGCTCATGAATGGTCTGGCAAAATCCACATGAATCCTCTGCCAGGGCAATACGTCATTCCCAGGGAATGAGTGGCTCTGCTCTTGGCATCCTCTGGATGTGTTGGCATACTGAACAGTGCATGGCATGTTGCTCAATCTACTGATCTGTTCCAGGCCACCAGACATAGCTTTGAGCCAACATTTTCATCTTGATCATCCATAGATAACTGACATATGCTTTAGCTATCAGCTTGGATCCCCACACTCACTCTGCACATACCAGCCCTTTTGAGTTGCTATGTAGATATGAGACTGTGTGTGGTCTTTTCTGGTTTCCCTCTTCTGTAATAGGGAGACTTTTGATTTGCATTAGGGAGAATATGTCAAGAGGAGAGTCCTCGTTTGTAAATTTTTCAGGTATTTCATTTTCTAAGGGTAAACAGAACAGTCTATTAGCATCTCCATGATTAGTTGTCCACTTGAATTTGATCTTGTAATTGAGCCCATTTCTGCATTCATGCAACTGATGATAGTGAAACAACCTTCTATGGATTGAAAGTGGACACTAGTGGTTAATGGTCAATAATGATGGTAAACTCTCTCCATACAAGTACTGGTTGAAATATTTCACAGGCTAAACCAGGCTCAAGGCCTGTCTGTCAACCTGTGCAGAATTTTTTTTCTGCAGCAGTAAGGGAATATGATGCTTTGTAACATTTGAACGGAACATTTTAATTTAACACAAATTTACGCTTGATATGTTTGAGTTTTCTAATGGTTTCTTTGAACACTGCCTTGGTATTGTCCAGTACCTTTCTTCATTCACTTTCAGTTAACTCTGTTGCACAGGATGTGGCATGCAAATGGTCGATGGATCTCCAATCAAGTTGTAGTTGCCTCAGCTAGTCATGGACTCACAATGCTGGCCCTTCTGTTTAACCTCAGACAAGCCCAAGATGGCTTGTTGATTGTTGTATTGCACTCTTGCCATTCCCACAGGAGTTAGCTTTTCTTTAGTATAAGTTCTTCACTTCAGTATTTTTGAAAAGACAAACTAATTTTGTGGAATGACTGAAGCAACCAAGCCAATGTTTGTCCAATTCCATTTTAATTAACTTGCTGTTCACTTCTGGTGTATTGCTTGTCTTGTTAACTTTCACATTTTAAATCTTAAGGCTACTCAGTCCTTTATTGCTCTCAACATTACCAGAATTTTCATTAACAGCATGCAGATTTATGCTCTTTTTCAAACTTCAACTTAATTTTTTATCTCTATCTCTTCTCCGTGCAGTCAATTTATTTTTCTTTGTCTGACATGCTGTTTGAATGTGTCCTACTTTGTGGCATTTTCTGCAAGATTCACCTTTAAACCTGCACTGGTCAGGTGTACATGAACCACCACAGTAATAGAATTCGTTTGGTCAGGTAGTCTTCTGTTTTTGGCATTGCAACTGTGTTCAAGTTCACTTTCATTCCCAACTGCAAATCAATTGGTGACGTAATTGTCTGCTGTTTCCATTGATACTGTGATTTCAGCTGCTCTTTTGAAAGTGAGTTGTGCTTCAGTTAGGAGTCATTTCTGAATACTTTGTTGTAGGTTTCCACACACTACGTAATTTCTCAGTGTATTTTTAAGCCTGTGATGGAGCTGAAAATGTTCAACAATCTCTTCAATTCTACTACAAACGAGGAATGATTGATAAATTCATGGCTTAGGGTAGGAGGAGTCAATTTTAGAAAACCTAGCACATTTATTTTTCCTACACTTAGTCCAGTGGAGCATACGGATCCCTTCTTTGTAGAAGTTGGCATCTTGGACCTCCAGAATATGGTCCACATCATGGGGTGATTGATAAGTTCAATGCCTGCAGTAGAAGGTGATGATTTATTAACTTCAAACTTTCTGCATTTTCACTCAAAGAGTTGAACTGTATGTGCATGTAACAAGAGCAATATAACTCATCTCCTTCTACCTTAGGCCACAAACTTATCAATCACCCCTACTGTGGACCACCTGGAGGTCCAAGACACTCTTGTTACAATCACGTGCAGTTCAACTCTTTGAGTGATAATACAGAAAGTTTGAAGTTAATAACTCATCTCCTTCTACCTTAGGCCACAAACTTATTAATAACCCCTGCTGTGGACCACATCTACAAAGAAGGGATCTGTATGCTCCACGACCACTGGACTAAGTGTGTAAATGTAGGAGGGGACTATGTTGAAAAATAAATGTGCAAGGTTTTCTAAAGTAGACTCCTTTTACCTTAGGCCATTAACTTATCAATCACCTCTCGTAAGTTGAAATGGACTCCCCTTCCTTTTGATTCTGATTATGAAACATGAAGCTTTCTGCAGTCAACAATGTTTTAAATTCCAAATGCTGCTGCATTATGTTCATAACATCTGCAAAGCTTAGTTCAGCTGGTCTGATTGGAGCAGTCAACCTTCTAAGCAATCTGAATGCTCTTCTAGCTATGACACTTAGTAACACTATCACTCACTTCTCATCGACTATTCCATTTGCCATAAAATGCTGCTCAATTTATTCAGTGTACATAACCCAGATATCTGTTGTACAATTGAAGACATCTATCCTTCCAATATAGCTGACCATTTCCGGTATTTTTCAAAATTTATGATTACTAACACCTGGTACTCACTGTTTATGAACCCATGAATTTTATTGTGTCTCTGCCTTTTTTTAACTCGACTGTCTGTGCCTCCTTGTGAGAAACGTGCTGCACTTCTTATTTTAAACTGAAACATCTCTCTCTCCTTTCAAAGAAAATTAATGTGCTCCACTTCAACAGGTAGGTACCGTAAATTCCAGTGTATAAGCCGACCCCCCCATTTTCAAGGTTAAAAAAGTGACTTTTCCATGTTACCTTTGTATAAGCCGCCCCCTTTTGAAGAGGTTTTTGATCTAACTAGAAAAGATCACAAGATCTCACATGCCAGTACTCAGCTTTGCCAGATCCGGAACCTGGAAATTTTGTGAACCAGTACCTGCTAAGAAAACAGGCCCACACATTGTAGAGCGTTATAAGTGAATTCTTAATAAATAAATTAGGGAGGGAAATTTTGGATTAGGTTTCCAATAGAAAAGAATCCTCTGAAATGTAACCCCCGCGAAACCATTTAGTGCCCATCCTAATCTCGCTAAAGCATAATACGGGGTGACGGGATCAGTACGTGTACTCAGTATTGAGTTTGCAACCATCGTGTACAAAAGATTAAAACAAATGCAATATGATGCTGGCTTCAAGATGGAAGTTGTTGATTTTGCTAAAGGTACGAATAATTCTGCAGCTGCTGAGAAGTTTAGTGTAAACCAGAAACAAGTGAGAGAGTGGAGAAAGGCAGAGATCACGCTGAGGGAAATACCAAAGACAAAATGTGCAAACCGCGGGAAAACATGCCAGTGGCCAGAACTGGAAGAAAAAGTTTTGGAGTGGGTGAATCACCAGCGATCGTCTGGATACATTGTTACCAGAGAAATGATTCGAGTTCAAGCATTGTAATGGGATGATAAACACCATGAGCTCAGCGAAAATTTCAAAACTACGTGAAGTTGGTGTACCCGATTTATGAGTAGATGTGATCTTGTGTTGAGATAAAAAAATGAAGATTGTTCAGAAAATTCCTGTGGGGTGTTGTTGTTTACATTCAAGAATGCTGCTAAGTGGACAAAGCAGGTTCTTGAAGTAGGTTAAAGAGGTGTGGCATCAACGTCCCGAATATGTCAGGAATGAAAAGTTGCTACTTGTCTGGGACATGTTCAAAGGTGAGACAAAAGCAGCATTGAAAGCTGAAAATATGGACACAGCAGTTATCCCTGGTGGTTTGATCTCCGTGCTCCAGCCACTAGATGTGAGTTTAAACAAACCATTCAAAGAATTCATGCATCGACAGTGGAACAAATTTGACTCAAAAACAGTCAATAAATACGACCTGTCTTCCGTGTATTCATTTTCCCAAAGTTGGCACCCTCTGTATAAGCTGACCCCCTAATTTTAGGACCAAAATTTAGGGCCAAATTCTCAGCTTATACACTGGAATTTAGGATAATAATCTCTAGTTCATTTAAAACTTACTCATCCCATTTCTATGTTTTATAACTGCAAGTTACAAAACTAATTGAAAGGAAATCACAAGTGCCGGGAGATGTGTGTCTACTTCATTTTACTTTAGTGAGCCACAACTTTATGATGTAGCGGTGTAATGATGTATGTCATTCACATACTTTTACATATAACCCATAATGCATTATTTAACCATCAAAGTATGCTAAATCAAACATTATAGTTACAATACTACTCAAATATTACTGAAATATTAAATACACAACACTGTACACCACCCTGGACTGCTTTCCATCTGCCATTTCTTTGCCTATTCTCTTAATCTGTCTACAACACTACCTGCCCCTCCATCTATCTTTGTATCATCTGCTAGTTTCATCACAAAAACATCAATTTCATTATCCAAATCATTGACATTTAATGTGAAAAGAAGCTGTCCCAGCACTGTGGAATACTACAACTCATCAGCAGCCAATCAGAAAATGTCCCTTTTATTTCCACTCTTTGCCTCTTGCCAGTCAATCAATTCATGCTGGTCTCTTACTTAGCTGTCTCATGTGCAACACCTTGGTCAAAGGCTATCTGAAAATCCAAGTGAACAACATCCACTGCCTCTCTTGTCCATCCTGCCTGCTGTTTCCTCAAAGAAATCCAACAGATTTATCAGGCAAAAGTTCCCTTAAAGGAAACCTTGCTGACTTTGACCTATTTTATCTAGACCATAAGGCCATAAGATATAGTAGCAGATGTACTCTTAAGTTTTAAGAATAAATTGGATAGATACATGGATGGGAGTGGTCTGGAGGATTATGGACTGGGTGCAGATCAATGGGACTAGCAGAATAAAGCTTTGACACAAACTAAAAGGGTGAAATGGCCTGTTTTATGTACTGTAGTGTTCTGTGGTTCTAAGAAAGCCATTTGGCCCATCAAGCCTGCTCCACCATTCAATCATGGGCTGATCCAATCCTTCCAGTAATCCCCACTCCCCTATCTTCTCCCCATACCCTTTGATGCCCTGGCTAATCAAGAAAATATCTATCTCTGCCTTAAATGCACCCAATGACCTGGCCTCCACAGCCGCTCGGGACAACAAATCCCCCAGATTTACCACCCTCTGACTAAAGTAATTTCTCTGCATCTCTCTTGTAAATGGACGTCCTTCAATCCTGAAGTTCTGCCCTCTTGTCCTAGACTCCCCTACCATGGGAAATAACTTTGCCATATCTAATCTGTTCAGGCCTTTTAACATTTGGAATGTTTGTATGAGATCCCCCCTCAATCTTCTGAACTGCAGGGAATACAGCCCAAGAGCTGCCAGATGTTCTTCATATGATAACCCTTTCATTCCTGGAATCATTCTTGTGAATCTTCTCTGAACCCTCTCCAATGTCAGTATATCCTTTCCAAAATGAGAAACCCCAAACTGCACACAATATTCCAAGCGTGGTCTCACAAGTGCCTTATAGAGCCTCAACATCACATCACTGTTCTTATATTCTATACCTCTAGAAATGAATGCCAACATTACATTCACCTTCTTTACCACCAACTCAATCTGGAGGTTAACCTTTAGGATATCCTGCACAAGGACTCCAAAGTCCCTTTGCATCTCTGCATTTTGAATTCTCTCCCCATCTAAATAATAGTTTGCCCATTTATTTCTTCCACCAAAGTGCATGACCACACACTTTCCATTATGTGCCTCCAAGTACTCCAAAACTTCATCCTTAATAATAAACTCCAACATCTTCTCAACCACTAACTGACCTCTAATTTTCTGTCTTTTGCCTCCCCCCATCTCCTCAGCTACCTCTTTCAGAAACCTGCGGTGTAGTCCATCTGGTCCAGGTGACTTGGTTCCCCTTTGCTACAACCCCAGTGTCATTTTCCAACTCTTTTCTCTCTCTTACTCTTTATATATCCGGATAAAACTTTTGACATCCTCTTTTATATTATTGGCCAGCCTACCATTATATTTCATCTTTTCTTTCCTTATTGCTTAAAAAATCCTTCTCTTGGTGGCCCCAATATTGCTGGCAGAGTGGGCAGTGAAGAAGGTTGCTTAAGGTTACAACAGAAATGGGAAAGTGAGCAAATGTGTGACAATGGAATTTAACTCCGATAAATTATATGGAAAATCATGTTTAATTTTGGTTGCCTCATTAAAGGAAGGATTTGGAAGTTTGGGAGAGAGTGCAGAGTGTATTTACCTGAAAACTGTCTGGATTAGAGAGCATGTCTTATGAAGAAAGTTTGGGTGAACTAGGAATTTCCTCCTTCAAGCAAAGGAGTGGGGCATGAGATGTGAATTTATAGAAGTGTACAAGATGATTAAAGGCACAGAGTGAGTGGACAACCAGAGACCTTTTTCCAGGGCAGAAAGATATCTAACATGAAGATACATAATATTAAGGTCTTTGGAAGTAAGTATGGGGGGGATATCAGAGGTAAGTTTTTCACACAGAGGGTAGTGAGTGCATGGAACACACTGCCAGTAGTAGGGGCACATACATTAGGGGCATTTAAGAAACTCTTAGATAGGAACATAGATGATAGGACAGTGAAGGGTTACCTAGAATGGAAGGGTTAGATTGATTCTGTTTTTGTTGTTCCTTTCCACGCCTTGTGGTATATCAGGCGGCAACCTTGCAGTTTCATTAGCATGCTTGCTTGTTTTGTTATGAGGCTGAGTTGCTAGCTTGATGCTCAACCCAGTACAGATGGAAAGCGTGCAAAGCCAGATTCAAACCCAGGAACATTTGCTTTGAAGTCCATTGCAGATGGAAAGCGTGCAAAGCCGGATTCAAACCCAGGAACATTTGCTTTGAAGTCCAGTGCAGATGCCACTATGCCAGCGGCCATCTAGATTGATTTTACAGTAGGTTAAAAGGTTGGTATAACATCATAGGTCAAAGAGCCTGTACTGTGCTTTAATACTCTAAGTGTAAAGTGCTGGGTTTTGATAAATTAAACTGGGAGACAACTTGCAACATGAATGGAAGGGCCCTAGTAACTGTGGTTGAGCAGAGAAACTTCAGAGGACAAATATATAGTTTCTTGAAAGAAATGGTGCAATTCAGAATCAGGTTTATTATCACCTGCATGTGACATGAAATTTGTTAACCTAGCAGCAGCAGTTCAGTGCAATACATAATATAACAGAGAGGGAAAACAAATAATAATAATAAATAAAATAAAACATAATAATAAATGAACAAGCAAATCAATTATGTATATTGAACAATTATTTTTAAATGTGCAAAAACAGAAATACCATATATTAAAAAAGTGAGGTAGTGTCCAAAGCTTCAATGTCCATTTAAGAATCGGATGGCAGAGGGCCCGAAGTTGTTCTTGAGTCGCTGAGCGTGTGCCAGGGTTGTGAAGAAGGCACATTACATGCCTCATGTAATCTATCAGGACATTGATTACAGGAGATCGCACTTATAGTAAAGTCCAGTCACTTTTTATTGTCATTTCGACCATAAACTGCTGGTAAGGTACACAGTAAAAACAAAACAATGTTCCTCCAGGGCCATGGTGCTACATGAAATAACAAAAAACTACTCTAAACTATGTGAGACAACTCAAGGCTACTCTAGACTACGTAAAACAACACAAAAACTACACTAGACTACAGACCTACACAGGACTACATAAAGTGCACGAAATTTCAAAATAATAATAAATTACGTAGATGCCAGTCTAGACTCTGGGTATTGAGGAGTCTGATGGTTTGGGGAAGAAACTGTTGCACAGTCTGGTCGTGAGAGCCCGAGTGCTTTGGTACCTTTTGCCATATGGCAGGAGAGGGAAGAGTTTGTGTGTGGGGTGCGTGGGGTCCTTCACAATGCTGTTAGCTTTGTGGGTGCAGTGTGTGGTGTAAATGTCTGTAATGGCGGGACGAGAGACCCCGATGATCTTCTCAGCTGACCTCACTATCCGTTGCAGAGTTTTGCGATCTGAGGCGGTGCAATTCCCAAACCAGGCAGTGATGCAGCTGCTCAGGATGCTCTCAATACAACCCCTGTAGAATGTGATGAGGACGGGGGGTGGGACATGGACTTTTCTCAGCCTTTGCAGAAAGTAGAGACGCTGCTGAGCTTTCTTAGCTATGGAGCTAGTGTTGAGTGACCAAATGAGATTCTCCACCAGATGAATACCAAGAAATTTGGTGCTCTTAATGATCTCAACGGAGGAGCTGTCAATGTTCAGCAGAGAGTGGTCACTCGGTGCTCTCCTGAAGTAAACAACCATCTCTTTTGTTTTGTTCATATTCAGAGACAGGTAGTTGGCTCTGCATTAGTCCATTAGCCGCTGCACCTCCTTTCTGTAAGCTGACTCGTTGTTCTTGCTGATGAGACCCACCACGGTTGTGTCATTGGCGAACTGTGCACATGGCAGCTAGTACTGTGCACAGTTCTAGCTGCTATGTTATAGGAAGGATGGATTAAGCTCAAGAAGCCACAGATAAGTTTCACATGGATGTTGCTGGAACTGGAAAGTTTAACGTCAAGGAAAGATTGGATAGGTTGTAGCTGTCTCCGTTGGAGCGAAGGAGGCTCTTTTAGGGGTTTATGAAATCACTAGGGGCATAGATATGCTAGATAGTCATTGGCTTATTCATAGGGTAGAGGAGTCTAAATCTTTAACATGGGGAAAAAGTTTAGAGGGGTTCTGAGAGGCAAATGTTTCATACAGAGGGGGCTAAGTATGTGGTGTGAGCTTTGAATGTGACTACAGGGAAGATTTATGGTACTGCAGCTAGGATTGGAAAATAGAAACTATGAAAAAGATCTGGATATGTTTGAGCTGACTTGGTACAGAGGAAGCTGAGGGAGAATAAATTGAATGATATGAGAAACCAAGGCAAAATAAAAGATAAGGCCACGTTCCCTTAGCAGGGAGAGATAAAACCAGGAAACAATGACTTAATTATTTGGCGGAAGTATACAGGGTAAGATAAGGAAAAATAGCTTCATTCATAAAATCAGAATCAGGTTTAATATCACTGACCAACTGCAGAAGTATTGAGGCCGTGATCACCCAATGTCAGTTACAGTGGCTGGGGCACGTGATAAGGATGCCCCCATGTCAGCCACCCTACAGAGTGATAAATGGCCAGCTACATCATGGTCGATGCTCAGCTGGAGGGCCGAAGAAGTACTTTAAGGATCAGAGGAAGAATGCTTTAAGGAAGTGCAAGATCAGACCTGAGGAAATGGAGGATGTTGTTGCTGACCGTAACACTTGGTGACAGTTGTGTAGGGATGGGGTTCGTATTCTGGAGATAAAAAGAACCACCAGAAGACAGCAGAAGAGAGCCAGGAGAAAAGCAGCCATGGTTGACATTACTACCACCACTACCACGTATACATGTCCCACCTGCAATAGAGCTTGTGGGTCCAGGATAAGACTGTACTGTCATCAAAGATCTCACTGTTAAAGCAGTGGACATCGTCATCGGATTTTGATGGACAATGGAAGAAGAAGAAGAAGAAGAAGAAGAAGACCTGCTCCTCCACCTATCTTTGTATCAGTGGCAAATTTAGCCACAAAATCATTAATCCCATAGACCGCATCATTGACATACATCATCAAAAGCAGTGGTCCCAACACCAACTCCTCTGGTAACCGGCAACCAGCCAGAATAGAATCCCTTTATTCCCACTCTCTGTTTTCTGCCGACCAGCCAATGCTCCACCCATGCTAGGAACTTCCCTGTAATTCCATGGGGTCTTTTCTTGCTAAGCAGCCTCATGTGTGGCACCTTGTCAAAGGCCTTCTGAAAATTGAAGTTCACCACATCTACTGCATCTCCTTTGTCTGCCCTGTTTGTAATTTTCTCAAAAAAATGTAGTAGGTTAGTCAGGGAGGACTTTCCTTCCAGGAAACCAAGTTGGATTTGGCCTATCTTGTCATGTGCCCCCAGGTACTCCGTAATCTCATCCCTAACAACCGATTCCAACAACTTCCCAACCACTGATATCAGGCTAACAGGTCCATAATTTCCTTTCAGCTGCCTCCCACCCTTCTCAAATAACAGAGTATCGATAGATAATTTAAACATCTTAAAACAACGTTGCTTACTGAATGGATTTCAGCTTCAGTGGTCTTAAGTAGGAATATTTAATGATTCCCAGTGGAGTTGCACACAGAGTCGCCACTTTCTGGCATCAAACCTTCAAGATTCTTTTGACAATAGACAGTAGAAGTCAGGAAGGAAGTCATTGATGGTAAAAGTGGTGGAGGTGGAAGCCCATGTCACACTTGAACTTGAAGATATACAGGGCTATGCCTTATGTTGGAGGCTGGAATTAAGCTAGGTGGCACTTTTTTGACAACGGCTCTATGTCTCTTTAACTGCCAGTGCTATTTTTGAACAATAGGTTGGAAATCTTGAAGTTTTATACCAATTTGGAATGGTGGCAAGTCTATTAATTAATAACTTTATGGTCTAGAACAAAGGTGGTTCTGTATCATAATCTATTTTTTCCCCTGTGGTTCTGAGATAAATAGTTGTCTAGTCATAGAAAAACACCTACTATATCTTTTGAAAAGCTAAATTAACTTCGTATTTAGTGCCAACATCAAATCAGGACCTCCCAAAAACATTGGTAAGTTGCTGGAAGGATTAACATAGTTTCCACCTGAAGATATACACTAAAAAATATGTTGTGTTGTTCCCAATAGAAACACATTCAAATGGATGCAGCTGCCAACATTTCACTGTGTAGGAATTACTGAAGGGAAGCAGAACTTTAAGACACAGTTCCCTTGGCAGTTCAGTTATCTGCCACATAATTCTGGCTGCTGCAAAATCCAGTGGTGAGCTCTGAAGGAATTTGTTAATCAGAAGATATATATTTGCCAAAAACAGTGTGGAGCCAACAGGAATTGATTGGACAAGTATGAGACCTTTAAAATAATTGCAGGTGATGGAGAAAAAAGCTTTGTGGTTATGAAGATAAATGTCGCTGAATAAAGTGAACGGATTCTGGAGTGGATCATAAGTGCCAACATCGACTAGTTGGGCCAAAAGACCAAGTTTTGTCTCATGTCACAGATAATTCTGTAATGTATGGATATATTTATTTTAGAACAATGACCATCCCCTGTGCACTATGTATGGATTGTTGTCTATGGATGAATACTGATCAGTTGAATACGCATGTCAATTGCTCCTCTCTCAGGATAATGTGAATGCATCAGTTAAAGCTGTATTCCGCATGTGTGCTTTTCCTTAATATATTGTGGCGGTCCGCACACACGGAGCTCAGACCACCAATGGGAGCTGCAAGCAAACGCGTGGCCCACTTGGGGCAGACCGTCCGGGGACGGTCTGACGTTACGTCCACCCCACTGGTCACAGGGACCCATGGGAGGCGGGATTTAAGTGCGTGAGTTTGAATCAGTGAAGCCATTCTGAGTTCAGCTCTCTCTGCCTCCTTTCGTAGCACATTGCGCGCCACTACATTAGTGACCCCAATGTTCCAGACGGCATCTGGAACCAGCGACTCTGCAACCAGCCATGAATCCGAGCAATTTGCTCTGAAGCTTCCAACTTTCTGGGCCACTCAGCCCCACGTTTGGTTCGAGCAGGCTGAGGCCCAGTTCAATATCACAGACATTACAGCCAACACCATGCAGTACTGCTACGTGATCAGCACGCTTGACCAGGAGACGGCAGGCCGGATCATTGACTTCCTACACCAGCCACAAATGGACGACAGGTTCAATAAGGTTAAGGCACTCCTGCTCTGTACTTTCGGACTCTCTCGCCGCAAACAGGCCGCTCGGCTCCTACACATGGATGGCCTGGGCGAGCACACGCCATCTGAACTCATGAAAGATATGCTGGGGCTCATGGACAGCCATAAGCCATGCCTTCTATTCGAATGGTTGTTCCTCAAGCAAATGCCAGAGGTCATCCACCTCCTCCTCGCAAGTGAGGACTTCAGTGACCCACATGGGGTCATGGCTAAAGCAGATGTCCTTTGGCAGAGCAAGCAACATGGAGCTGCCTCCATTGGCCTAGCCACGATTGCACGCCCCGAAGCCACCGAGACCCATGGGGGATAAAAGAAAGTTCGGAACAATAGTGTTTCTATCACCAAAGATGGGGCTTAGATGCACGCCGCTGCCATCCGCCATGTGCTTTTCCGCTAATGGCTACGACGGCTGGCCACCGAGACAGCCTCCTGTACCTCTGGGACCGACACTCCGGGCGGCGCTTCCTGGCAGACACCGGGGCCGAAGTTAGCGTACTCCCCCCTCGAACATGGACACTCGTAACGCGGTCCCAGGCCCCGAACTCACCGCTGCAAATGGTACCAGTATTCAGACGTACGGCCTGCGAACTATCTCACTGCATTTCGGGTCCAGCCGTTTCACTTGGACTTTCACATTGGCAGCGGTGCCACAGCCACTACTAGGGGCAGATTTCCTACGAGCCAACTGCCTCCTGATCAACTCAAAAGGCTGGCTTCCATGCCAAGACGTTCCAGACTTTCCAGCTCAGAGAAGCCAAGCTACTGGCACCTCCACCTGGATTCCGTGACCCTCGCGGGTAACGAATTTGCCGGGGTGTTGGCGGAATTACCCTCCATAGTCACCCCACAGCCCTCCACAGCGTGCAGCACCACATCCCCAAGCAAGGACTGCCACTGCACGCCCGAGCTCAGAGGCTCCCACCCGACAAGCTCCACCTCGCCAAGAAGGAGTTCTGTAAGATGGAAGAGATGGGAATCGTACGCCGCTCAGACAGCCTGTGGGCATCCCCGCTGCACATGGTGCCCAAGTCCGCAGGAGGATGGAGGCCCTGCGGAGACTACAGAAGGCTCAACAACACCACAACTGCCAACAGATACCCGGTACCCCACATCCAGGACTTCACGGCGAACCTGCACGGAGTGACCATCTTCTCAAAAATCGACCTGGTCAGGGGATACCATCAGATCCCAGTGCATCCCGACGACATGCCCAAGACAGCCCTAATCACCCCGTTTGGCTTGTTCAAATTCCTGAGGATGCCTTTCGATCTCAAGACTGCAGCCCAAACTTTCCAAAGGCTCATGGACTCAGTGGGCTGTGGCCTGGGTTTCACTTTCATTTACTTGGACGATATGCTGGTGGCCAGCAGTTCACACCAAGAGCATGTGGCACATTTGCGCTAGCTCTGCCAATGCCTGAGCGACCACGACTGACAATCAATCCAGCGAAGGCTCCCCTCCAGCAGTTCCAGCCGACACAAAGGAGGTTCCAACACATCCACGTGAACATCGTCGGCCCCCTGCCAGTCTCCCGGGTTGCCAAGTATATCTTTACCATGGTAGACAGGTTCACCAGATGTCCGGAAGCCGTACCCCTCACAGACACGTCCGCTGAGTCCTGCGCCAGGACGCTCATTGCAAACTGGATCGCCAGGTTCAGCCACCCAATGGACATCCCCTCCAACAGAGGGGCGCAGTTCACGTCTGGTTTGTGGACATCACTGGCACAGCTCCTGGGCACCCAGCTGCATCACACCACAGCGTACCATCCCCAGTTTCACGGTTTGGTAGAGCGATTCCACCGGCATCTCAAGTCAGCCCTGATGGCACGCCTCAGGGTTCCCCAACTGGACAGATGTGCTTCCCTGGATCCTACTGGTCATCCGCACAGCCCCCAAGGAGCACCTGGACACCTCGGCGGAATTGGTCTGCGGTGCCCCCCTGATAGTCCCAGGCGAGTTCATACCAGAGGCCCGAGGTTCGGAAGAAACTCCAGCAGCAGTGCTAACGAGGCTGCGAGACAAGGTAGGGACCCTAGCGCTGGTCCCAACCTCCAGGCATGGTCCCACGCCATCCTTCACCCCTAAAGACCTCCGAGACTGTGAGTATGTTTTTATTCGCAGGGGCATGCACAAGTCACCTCTACAGCCGTGCGAGGGACCCTTCAAGGTGATCCGGCACAATGGAACCATGTGTGTGGTGGAGGTGGGTGGCTGGGAAGAGACTTTTACAGTGGACCGCCTCAAACCGGCGCACTTGGACATTGAGCAACCAGTGAGGGACCCACACCACGCCGGTGAGGCCGGCCACCCAGGCTACCACACAGACTGGGGGCTGCACTCCTCCAATGGACGTTTCTGGGCAGGGGGGTGTGGGTGGTGTGGTGGTCCGCACACACGGATCTTGAACCGCCATCGGGAGCTGCAGGCAGACGCACGGCCCACTCGAGGCGGACCTCCTGGGGACAGTCTGACATCACGTCTGCCCCGCTGGTCGTAGGGACCCATGGGAGGGGGGATTTAAGTGCGCGAGTTTGAATTAGTAAAGCTATTCTGAGTTCAGCTCTCTCTGCCTCCTTGTGTTCCTTTTGTAGCGCTTTGCGCGCCACTACAATATATGTAGTTGTGCACAGACGTAACAAATTCTGTGTAATTGAGTACAGTGTGATTGCACTGAGGAAGAGTTCTCAGATTTAAAAAATGGGCTTGGAAAACTTGGTGCATGAATTACAGGAGGGAGATAAGATGGATGGAGTTGGTGGTAGTGTATAGCTCAGAGCAGAGCAAGAGTAGGAGTCCTGCAAGGGTCACTCCAGAAGAGTTTGGCTCTGAGTGGCAACTGCAGTCTTCCCAGAAGTGAAAATCTCAATGCCACAAGCTCCATAAAGTCAAAGGTGAGATTCACCCACGAAAAATGCTGCTTTTATAGTCTCTCTCTCTCTCTCACACACACACACACACACACACACACACACAGAAATACACTCACTCTTTTACATTTCCACACACCATCGCAAACATAGAATCACAATCAACAAACTGTTACTCCAACCATATGTCCCTTATCATCTCTCCACCCTCATTCTATCATAGCCATTTTATACCCTCTAATCTACATACAGTTCAAGTTGCCAAAAGGCAGACTCATGAAAAAAACAACTCCAGTTAGGCTAAGACAGAGAGAAATAGATGAGAGCCACCTGCATTTATGTCCCAGGTTTTCTAAGATTTAGAAAAGATAGAGGAGGAAGTAAAAAGTGGGGTAGTTGCAAAGAGTCCCTTAAATACTCCTAATGCATCAGCTTCAACTGCTACCCCTGGCAACCAGAACTAAACACAATACACAGAACACAGAGGTAGGTTATAGAAAGGGGATCCAGAAATACTGCACTAATTAGTTGAAAATGTTCATAATTTGTGAAACTCCAAGTAGGCATCAGAAGTGTGGAAACATAGCCTCTGCGAATCCCTTGTTCACAAAGGAGGAAAGATTGAGAAGTACAGGCCAGATCATTTAACATTTATAATTGGCAAGATGGTAGAGTCAATATTCAAAAAGGTAAAAACTAATCACTTAGGAAAGCCAAATACAGTTAAACCTGTTCACATGGTTTTAAGACAAATTTACAAGGATATAACATGAAGAGTTGTTAATGGAAGGGAACTTTTAGATGTAGTGTATTTAGATTTCTAAAAGACATTAGAAAATATGTCACATAGGAGGCTGGTGTATAAAGTAGAAGCCCATGGTATTAGAGGAGGTGTGTTGCATGGAATAAAAATGGCAATCTCATCAAAGACGGAGATTTGGAATAAATGGGCCCTTTTCAGATTAGAAGCAGGTCACAAGTGGAGTACTGTGGAGATCAGTTCTTGGCCCACTGTTTGCATTGTTCACAATTTGCATTAACGACCTGAAGGAAGGAACAGTATAGAAATCGAAACTGATATGAAAATAGATGATAGGGCATGCTGTGATAAGAATGCTTTGAGGCAAAGAGTCAATATAGCAGAGACCAGACATTGTGTATCTGAGTTTCCTGGTTGGTCAGGTGCCTCAGCTCTTGGTGTGGAAGATGAAATGATGGTTGTGTGAACTGAGAGTTAAAAATAATTTCTGTTGTTATCTACCCACCCTCTCAGAGGTTCTCTGATACGCAGGTTCAGTAAGTACATTGATGGTCACCACTTCACCTTCCGCTGTGGCTTCTCATGCTGCCTCTTTTCATAGACAGTGGTGTGAAGCTGGCCAATCTAGGGTGAAGACTCTTGTAGTTATCAAGTTCATCTGTATAAAATCAAAATCAAAGGGAGCAACTTTCTAGTGGCAAGACAGTATGGACACAGGGAACACTGCAATATTATGAGAATATTTAAACACACATTTGAGTAATCTGCAGAAAACCAAAATGTCAAAGCTTTCTCATTAGGACAAATAACATAAATAAGTGTCCAGAGACAAATCACATTGGCTTGGTAACTGCTGGCCTAACATTGTTCATCTATGAAGGATGTCCATTTCATGCACGCTATATGAATATTCATTGAGTTGCGGTTCAGACGTCGATTCAGGCATCCAAATGCCAGCAATATCCCTTTAAATAGTAAAAGAAGAGGAAACAAGGAAGTGTTTCAGGAAGTCCATTTCAACATTATCATAATGTAGAGCTTGGTATGGTAAATTTTGTCACTTTGGGCTGCTGACAAATGCAAATATTTGAGGCAGATGTTAACCTAAATAATCGATAGGTTGTTTTATTTCAAAGGTAATCTATTTTTAATTTTATTTTACTATCAGTCTGTGTGGCATATTTAAATGGTGATACGCTGTATGGTGCATTCAATCAAATGGACATTGATGTGTACATGTGAATGGTCTGAGAAGAATCTCAAATATACCACTCACAACTTCTTACGGTCTCCATATTTCCCACTTGGATGAATACTGCATATTACCCCACGGGGAACTCCTGAAGTACAGGCATTACAGTCTGGTCTGCTTACATGTCAATAATGTGAATAGAAAAAGAAGCTGTGACTCATAGACAAATGTTGATTGATGGTTACTTAATGTTTTATAAATTTTATGGTAGGTGTTACAGAGAGAAAAATCAACCTACTTGATTGAAGCAGTTGATATAAATTCCATCCATGCTCTTCATTAAAGAGCTTTGCTTTGTTGTCTAGCTTCATAATGTTCACTTCAGCAGTAACAAATCACATTTCATTTTCCATTTGTATCTCTATTCTCCTACTGGACACCAAGCAACAGCAAAGCTGATGTGCGGCACAATCAACAGCTTCTTCATGGATGAGCACATTTAATACCCTTTGTTCATCAGTGGCAATGCATTAAAGGGGCCATTGGAGATCTAGTTTAAAAAATTGTTTTGCGCACACTTAAGTTGGATTATTACTTATTTTATGTGCAACAGGCTGTTGTTACTTGGTTATCTGCCAATGACAGGGAAGCTGCATAATTGATACAAGTTTTTTTTTATTAACTGCCAAGTATATGAGCAATTTATATGTAACGACTTGCCACATAAGCTCAACTAAAAGAGGCAACAAAAAGAAAACAACTGCTGGTCATATTCATGCTGCCAGCTTAGTGGCTGAATGCGTTTGGCAGTACAAGGTTGATCTTCCGGTTTGATTGGAGTGAGGATCGGCTTTTGAGTACCATGATAAGAAAATACAGTCCTCATGGAACATGGGAACAGCAGCTGGTTGCACAAGCTATTGGATCTGCTCCAGCTTTCAGCTATGCCATGGCTGATCTGAACCCAGCATTTTTTGAGCTACCAGGAACCAAGTCCTTTGAAAGCCATGCTTAAACTCTCATCACTTTCAAACATTAAAGCTCTCAATATCAAAGTATCCACAGTCATTTGAAATGAAGTACTGAAATTCTACTACCCTAAATGGAAAAGATGATTTCTTGTTTCCCCTTCTCAGTAGCATTGCTCCAATCTTAAGACAGATGAATCCTGAAAATGTGATTTACCTTTCTTTAAAACCAAGTTGACCAGGTTAACTATACTTAGCTTTCCTAAATGACCAGCTTTCTCCTTCTTGGATATTGACTCTACCATCTTGCCAATAATAACTGTTAAATGATCTGGCCTGTACTTCTGTGCAGTAATGAGCAGTGAGGACCTGGCCTTCAAAGTTGTCTGTATTTGGCAGTGTAAGGGCACAATTCCTTAGCATATGACATGTGGATTTCAAAGTCGGCCAAAGTAAATTTATTCTCAAAGTATGTATATGTCACTATATATAACCTTGATATTCATTTTCTTGAAGGCATTTACAGGGAAATAAAGAAATACAATAGAATTTGTGAAAAACTACACAAAGTAAAGACAGATAAACTTGTGTAAGGGATTGTACCCATTCCCCTCCTCCACAAGATAAACTAGTTGATTGAATGGATCCTATTGAATTCCTAACAAATACTAGGAAATCTGCAGTTGCTGGAAATTCAAGCAACACACACAAAATGCTGGTGGAACACAGCAGGCCAGGCAGCATCTGTACAGAGAAGCTCTGTCAATGTTTCAGGCCGAGACCCTTCGTCAGGACTAACTGAAAGGAAAGATAGTAAGAGATTTGAAAGTAGGAGGGGGAGGGGAAAATGTGAAATGATAGAAGAAGACCGGAGGGGGTGGGGTGAAGTTGAGAGCCAGACAGGTGATTGGTAAAAGGGATACAGAGCTAGAGAAGGGAAAGGATCATGGGACGGAGGCCAAGGGAGAAAGAAAGGGGAAGGGGAGCACCAGAGGGAGATGGAGAAAAGGCAGAATGATGGGCAGAGAGAGAAAAAAAACTAAATATATCAGGGATGTGGTAAGAAGGGGAGGGGCATTAACGGAAGTTAGAGAAGTCAATGTCCGTGCCATCAGGTTGGAGGCTACCCAGCCGGTATATAAGGTGTTGTTCCTCCAACCTGAATTTGGATTCATTTTGACAGTAGAGGAGGCCATGGATAGACATATCAGAATGGGAATGGGATGTGGAATTAAAATGTGTGGCCATTGGGAGATCCTGCTTTCTCTGGTGGACAGAGTGTAGGTGTTCAGCGAAACGGTCTCCCAGTCTGCGTCGGGTCTCGCCAATATATAAAAGGCCACACCGGGAGCACCAGACGCAGTATACCACACCAGCTGACTCACAGGTGAAGTGTTGCCTCACCTGGAAGGACTGTCTGGGGCCCTGAATGGTGGTGAGGGAGGAAGTGTAAGGATAAGTGTCAGGAGGGAGATTGGTGGGAAGGGATGGGGGGGACGAATGGACAAGGGAGTCACGTAGGGAGCGATCCCTGCGGAAAGCAGAAGGGGGGGGGGGGAGGGAAATACGTGCTTGGTAGTGGGTCCTGTTGGAGGTGGCAGAAGTTACGGAGAATTATACATTGTATCCGGAGGCTAGTGTGGTGGTAGGTAAGAACAAGGGGAACCCTATTCCGAGTGGGGTGGTGGGCGGATGGGGTGAGGGCAGATGTGTGGGAAATGGGAGAGATGCATTTGAGAGCAGAGTTGATGGTGGACGAAGGGAAGCCCCTTTGTTTAAAAAAGGAAGACATCTCCTTCGTCCTGGAATGAAAAGCCTCATCCTGAGAGCAGATGTGGCAGAGATGGAGAAATTGTGAGAAGGGGATAGCATTTTTGCACGAGACAGGGTGGGAAGAGGAATAGTCACGGTAGCTGTGAGAGTCTGTAGGCTTATAGTAGATATCAGTAGATAGGCCGTCTCCAGAGATGGAGACAGAAAGATCAAAAAAGGGGAGGGAAGTGTCAGAAATAGACCAAGTAAATTTGAGGGCAGGGTGAAAGTTGGAGGCAAAGTTAATGAAGTCAACGAGCTCAGAATGCGTGTAGGAGGCAGCACCAATGCAGTCGTCGATGTAGCAAAGGAAAAGAGGGGGACAGATACACGTATAGGCTTGGAAAATGGACTGTTCCACAAAGCCAACAAAAAGGCAGGCATAACTGGGACCCATGCAGGTGCCCATGGTTACACCTTTGGTTTGGAGGAAGTGGGAGGAGCCAAAGGAGAAATTACTGAGAGTAAGAACTAATTTGGCTAGACGGAGGAGAGTGGTGGTAGAGGGGAATTGGTCAAGTCTGGAATCCAAAAAGAAGCAGAGAGCTTTGAGACCTTCCTGGTGGGGGATGGAGGTATATAGGGACTGGACGTCCATGGTGAAGATAAGGTGGTTGGGGCCAGGGAACTTAAAATTATTGAAAAAATTCAATGCGTGAGAAGTGTCATGAACATAGGTGGGAAGGGATTGAACAAGGGGAGATAAAACAGTGTCAAGGTATGCAGAAATGAGCTTGGTGGGGCAGGAGCAAGCTGAGACAATGGGTCCACCTGGAGAGGCAGGTTTGTGGATCTTGGGTAGGAGGTAGAAACGGGAAGTGTGGGGTGTGGAAACTATGAGGTTCGTGGCAGTGGATGGGAGATCCCCAGAGCTGATAAGGTTGGTGATGGTATAGGAGACAGTGGCCTGGTGCTCTTTAGTGGGGTCATGATCAAGGGATAAATAAGAGGAGGCTCTGCACCCCTTTTGCCAATCACCTATCTGGCTATCAGCTTCACCCCACCTCCTCCGGTCTTCTCCTATCATTTCGCATTTTCCCCTCCCCCTCCTACTTTCAAATCTCTAACTATCTTTCCTTTCAGTTAGTCCTGACGAAGGGTCTCGGCCCGAAACGTCGACAGTGCTTCTCCCTATAGATGCTGCCTGGCCTGCTGCATTCCACCAGCATTTTGTGTGTGTCTATTGAATTCCTTTCTTGTTTTAAACAGCTTGATCAGGTAAGTCCTCTGTCTGATATACTGACAAGAATCCAAGCCAATTTTCTTTCAATCTGTTTAACATAACTGAATAATTAAAATAATATGTATTTCTTGTAGTTCACCCCCCAGTTCCAATAATATATCATAGCTGCTGCACCAAGATCTCAGTAAACTTGTTTACTAAATGAGAAATACATTTTGGCAACACAATGCCACAGAAACTGATTCTTTCCATTGGCGACATGGAAGAATTTTCATTCTGAACTTGCATAAAAAGTGATCATATACACGTTAAAATAATCGTGGAAGTCATTTATTTCTTGAAACAGTGCTCACAGCGGTTGGATCTATACAGCATGTTAAAGCAGCAATTGCATTATTTTTTAATGAGAGGTACGTGTCTTCTGGGGCACATTTGAATGGAAGCGAGCAGCTTCTAATGTATTCTACTGAACAATTCAAACGAGGGTAGCACCTTTCAGTTTGATGTCAGCTAATTTGCAGCTCTAGGTGACAAGAGATATTGGGGCTCTGAAGAAGAAAAAGGAGGCATATGTCAGGTATACACAGCTAGGTCAAGTGAATTCCTTGAGGATTATGCAGGATGTAGTAGTACACCTAAGAGGGCAAATAGGAGGGCTAAAAGAGAGCATGAGATAGCCTTGGCAGATAAGATCAAGGCAAATCCGGAGATTATGTAACTATATTGAGGGCAGAAAGGTAACTAGGGAGATGATAGGACCCTTAAAGATAAGTGAGGTCACAAGTGTGGATCCACAGGAGGTGGATGAGATCCTTAATGAATATTTCTTGAGTAACACACACAAAATGCTGGAGGAACTCAGCAGGACAGGGAGCATCTATAGAAAGGAATAAAGAGTTGGCATTTGAATATTTTGCCTCTCTATTTACTGAGGAAATAGACATGGATGCTAGGTGACTCAAGGAGTTGTCCTGAAGGAAGTCCATATTACAGAAAAGGAAGTGCTAAATATCTTAAAGTATGCTGTATATAGATAAATACCTGAGATCTGCTCAAGTGTATCCTAGGGCATTGTGAAAAGCTGAGAACAATTATGGGGCCTTTGCTGGAGGGGCTTGTTTTATTAATAGCTGTGGGTGAGTCACTGGAAGACTGGAGGATGATTAATATAGTGTCTTCATTTGAGGAAGGTTTCAAGGAAATTCCCGGGAACTATGAACCAATGAACCTAACATCAGTGGTGGGTGAGTTATTGGAGGGAATTCTGAGTGAAAGGATCTACCAGCAAGGACTGATTAGTAATTGTCAACACTGTCTTTGGCATGGAAAATCATGTCTCACCTTACACCTATGACTGTGTGGCTAAGCACACCTCCAATGTCATATTCAAGTTTGCTGATGGCGCCATTGTCACGGGCTAAATCAAAGGTGGTGACAAATCACCATAGAGGAGGGAGATTAAAAATCTGGCTGAGTGGTGCCATAACAACAACCTCTTACTCAATGTCAGCAAGACCAAGGAGCTGATTATTGACTTCAGCAGAAAGAAACCAAAGGTTCATTAGCCAGTCCTCTTCAGAGCATCAGAGGCAAAGAGGGTCCGCAAATTCCTCAGTGTTAACATTTTGGAGGACCTGTCTTGGGCACAGCGTGTAAGTGCAATGATGAAGAAAACATGGCAGCATTTCTACTTCCTTAAGAGTTTGCAAAGATTCAGCAGGATATTTAAAACTTCGACAAACATCTATAGATGTGTAGTGGAAAGCATTTTGACTGGCTGCATCACAGCCAGCTATGGAAATATCAATGTCCTTGAATGTAAAATCCAACAAAAAGTAGTGGATACAGCCCAGACTATCATGGGTAAGGCCCTCCCTACCATTGAGCACATCTACACAAAGTGTTGTTGAAGGAAAGCAGCATCTATCATCAGGGATCCACATCACCCAGAACTGCCATTAGGAAGAAGGTACAAGAGCCTCGGTTCTCCATGGATTGTCAGCTTGTCATAGTGGAGAAGCTTATGTGGTCCTGAGATCCTGAGAGCAATGCTATCTGGAGCTATGCTCCTGGTAGGGTCACCCATGGCGGTAAGGTCGGAAGTGAGGTCCCTGACAAAGAACAATCCAACCAAGACCTCAACGATGGAACAGGTGGACAAAGTTACTTTTAACTCAATGGCTGTGAAGGCGGATGAAGGCTGCAACAAATCCATCAGCTCCATTCGTCGTGGTTTCCATGGCATTGGAATCAGTTGGTTGATTTGTGAAGTATCGTGTGCTTCTTGGAGTGCAACATCATGTACACATTAAACAAATACAAGCACAGGTGTCTTCGCTCTGTGATAGATCAACAGAATGAAGACCATCATCCTTGACCTCAAGGGATAGTCACAACCATGACAAGAGCCCCAGGACTCATACCACCAGGTTCAGGAGCAATTATTATCCTTCAGCCATCATTTCCTTAAACCACAGCGGATAACATCACTCAATTCAGTTGCACCATCATTGAAATGCTCCCACAACTTATGGACTCAACATCAAGGACTCTTCATCTCATGTTCCTGCTATTTATTGCTTTTTTGTTGTATTTGCACAGCTTATTGTCTTTTCACACTGGTTGAATGCCCAAGTTTGTGCAGTTTTTCATTGATTCTATTATAGTTATTTTTCTATTGTGGATTTACTGAATATACCCACAAGAAAATCAATCACAGAGTTGTGTAGTGTGACATATATGCATTTTGATTATAAATTTACTTTGAACATTTGATTAGGGATAGTCAGCATTGCCTTTTGACATCATGTCTTACAAATACAGTTGAGTTTTTATGAAGAGGTAAGCAAGAGGATAGTTGAGGGAAGTGCAGTACACTTTGTCTACATAGACTTTGGCAAAGCCTTTGACAAGCTATCACATTGTAGGGGTGTCTGGAAAATGAGACTACATGGGATCCAGAGCAAGTTAGGCAATTTAATACAAAATACAAAAAGATAGTAACTTAGGGGATGTGGTGGAGAGCAGTTTATTAGACTGGAGTCCTGTGACTTGTGGTGTACCACAGGCATTGATGTTATTGTCCATCATTCATGTTAGGTATTTGGATGAGAACATAGTTAGTCATTTTGAGGATGATACTAAAATTGGTGATTTAGAGGACAGTGAAGAAGGCTATGATTTCAATGGGATCTCAGTCAATAGGACCAGTAGGGTGGAATATGGCAGATGGAGTTTATTTCAGATAAATGTGAGGTGTTGCATTTTGGTAAGATAAAATACAGCAAATCTTACACAGTAAATGGCAGTGCCTGGATGATGTTGTAGAATAGAGAGATCTAGGGATGCAGCACATAATTCCTTGAAAGTGGCAAAATAGGTAGTTAGGGTTGTGAGGAAGTCACATGGACATGTTTGTCTTTTTCAGTCAGGATACTGAGTACAGGAATAGGGGCATTATGTTACAAATATATAAGATGTTGGTTAGACAATAGTTGAGTTCTGCGTACAGTTCCTGTCACCCCACTTTAAGAAGGATTATACTAAACTGGAGAGCATACAGAGAAGACTTATGAGGACATCAGCAAGGCTGGAGAGTTTTGGTTAGAAGGAGAGGCTGCAGAGATTAGATTGTTTAGGACTTTTTTTCCTGGAATATAGGAGGCTGAGGGATGACTTCATAGGGGTTTATAAAATCAAGAAAGGCTTAAGTAAGATGAATAAGCAAAGTATTTTCTCTGAGGAGTCTAAATTTAGAGGACATACGCTTAAAGTGAGAGGGGGTAGATTTAAATAGGACCCGAGAGGCAACATTTACCACATAGAGGATGGTGAGGAAACGGAAGGACAATACAGTGCCTATAAAAAGTTTTCACTGCTCCTTGGAAGTTTTCATATTTTATTGTTTTACATTGAATCACAGTGGATTTAATTTGACTTTTTGGACACTGATCAACAGAAAAAGTGTCTTTCAGGATAAAGTGAAATCAGATCTCTACAAAGGGATCTAAATTAATTACAAATATAAAACACAAAACGATTGCATATGTACTCAACTCCTTTAATATGACACACCAAATCATAACTGATGCCACCAATTGGTTTTGGAAGTCACATTATTAGTTAAATAGATATTTATTTTTGGAGACCTGGGGTGCAGTCATGGTGTTTCTATAAATTGTAGTAAAAGTACATCTGTACCTGGAAGGTTCAAAATAAAACTACACCATGAAGCCAAAAGAACACTCCAAGCAACTCCATGGAAGGATCATTGAAAAGCACAGTTCAGGAGATGGACACAAGAAGATTTACAAGTCACTGTATATCCTTGGAGTTGAGTTAAGTCAATCATCAAAAAATGGAAAGAATATGGCACAGCTGTAAATCTGCCTAGAGCAGGCTATCCTCAAAAATTGAGTGACTATGCAAGAAAGGGACTAGTGACGGAAGCCACCAAAAAACCTATGACGACTCTGGAGGAGATACTAAGTCACTGCGATGGGGGAGCATATGTATACAACAACTGTTGCCCGGGTGCTTACCAGTCACAGCTTTATGGAAGAGTGGCAAAGAGAAAGCTACCATCGAAAAACACTCATATGAAATCTCAGCTAGAGTTTGCCAGAAGGCATGTGGGAGACTCTGAAGACAGCTGGAAGAAGGGATGAAACCAAACTTGAGCTTTTTGGCCATCAGACTAAACACTGCATTGCACATCATCAAAAGCACACCATCCCCACCATGAAGTATGGTGGTGGCTGCATCATGCAGCAGAATACAGGGAAATCCTAGAGGAAAACCTGATGCAGTCTGCAAGAGAGCTGTGACTTGGGAGAAGATTTGTTTTCCAGCAAGACAATGACCACAAGCATAAAGCCATAAAGGGATGGCTTAAAAAGAACAAAGTTAATGTCCTGGAGTGGCCAAGTCAGAGTCCAGACCTCAATCCAATTGAGAATTTGTGGCTGAGCTTGAAAGGGACTGTTCACTCATGATCCCCATGCAATCTGACAGAGCTTGAGCAGTTTTTTTTTAAAAAGGGGAAAAATTGCAGTGCCCAGATGTGCAAAGCCGATAGAGACCTATCCACACAGACTCAAGGCTATAATTGTTGCCAAAGGTGCATTTACTAAATACAATTGTGTACTCTTTAATTGTGTAATCAGTTCTAATAAACTGAAATTGTTTTTACATTTCTTGCTAATTTACTCTCATATTCTATGTTCTACTCCTTTAGCAAATCCTGGAGCGTACTTTGTGACTCTTAAATATCTCCCAGGCATCAGGTAACACTGCTAGCTAATTTTTATGTTCCTTCCCAGGATGTGGGTGTAGGTATTGCTGGCAAGTCCAAGATTTATTGCCCATCTTTAGTTGGCCGATAAAAGTCGAATACGTTGTGTATCTGGAATCACAGAGAAAAAAAAAACTGCCTGAATAAGGACAGCAGATTCCTGTCTTTAAAGAAAGAGGCAAACCAAAAGGTTGTACAATAACTTTGCAATTTCATGGTCAACTCCAGAGACTAGATTTTTATTTCAAATGTACTTAATTGATTGAATTTACATTCCCCAACTGATATGACAATCTCTAGGGCAACATTCCCTTTAATTTTTTTAAAGCTGCATGGACCAATCATTGCTCTGAACAGGAAATTTTTACACAACCTGAAACTGCACAACTTTAAATTAACATTATATAAAAGAAAATCCCAGCTGCAAAGCAACAGAGGCAACGTACATGGGAGCATTTCAGTTACGGTGCTGCTCTAGGGATCAGTAGTCCAGCTTTCTAGATTGCTTATCCAGTAGCATAACAGCTATATTAATATACCCATCATTTCTTATATATTACTATTCTTAACTCTTAGAATTTTTCATTCTTGAACAACAGTTCATCAGTTTGACTATGGTGCTTTATTTTTAAAAGTTTATTTTTACATACTAACTGTTATATCTTTAACCAGGTTTCCAATGTGCCTTGGACAAGTTGCCCCTGTAAAATGGTTCATTGGTTTACATAAATTTTAGTTCCTAATTTTGGGGTGAACCAAGTTAAACAAAATTGTGATATGAAATAAAATGTCTTTTTCTCCCTGGTCCACAAAAATACAAGTGTGAAATATGGTAGCTGCTCTCTGAGGACTCAATAGAATTGCATCAATGCTTGCTGCTTAGACTGCTCAGCGCTAACAACAAAAATATGTGGCACATCATTCATACTTAATTCCCCTAAAATTGCCATCAGTGAAATGAGAATTGCAAACTGCAAAGTCCAGATCCTTGCAGTCATAAACTGGTAAAGCTATCTCATTCTGAGGCCTTCGCTGCCTTGGTATCATGAAAACAAATAGGTTTTTCAGTGCATGCATAATACTGTTTAAAGGCTCTTGATTCATTTCTTTGTTAATCCAATGGATATTAGAATAGAAATTGAACAATGCAAGCACTATTATTCAGCCTCCTAGTTGAAAGGCAGGGAACTTACAAGGGCCATGTTAGTATGAATTTCTTAAAATATTCTACCTCATGGGCAAAAAGTTTCACTAGAACAATCAATATTGGTAAGTTTGATTGATTTTAGCAACTTAGATTTTTCCTGATTTTAAATAAATGAATGTTTATCCTAATCTTAAAGCAGATTTCTTTCAAGTGCAATAACAACTGTTTGCACGTAAAAGGGTGGAGGTTGAAGCTCTCTTAAATCTATCACAGATACACTATTTTCCACATTTGATTCCTCCATGACGCTGATTGCAGTTTCTCTCCACGTAAGCTGGGTTTTGTTTCACAGAAGATTGTTGTGTAAACTGCTTCTTGTGTAAACATTCGAATCAACAATTGATTGTTGCCAGTGTGGATTCTAAGGCTTCTTCACCGCAGTATTCTGATAGTATTTCCATCACTGCACTTGGTATCAGTGCAGACCTCCCAACACTTATCACACCATGTGGGAGATTAGTATTATAATGAATGTGTCTGCTCCAATTCATATAATGTAACAATACACCGCACAGAAACCAGCATTCTATCTGCTTTTCTGAATTTCAGAAGCCGTGCAAAAAATTACAAGAAACTTGATTCAGATTTTAAGCAAAACAACCTATAAATCTAACATGCAGGAGGGTACATTGCAACCATAAGTTCAAGTGAAGTTTCAAATAGGCTATCTGAACCATGAGATTAGATTAAAACTCTGCAACCTGTCCATAAAATCGATGTTTATTTTCTGTCTCCACCATGAGTTCACTATGCATTGTATGGCAGTCTTCCAATGCTTATCAACTCCTCAGGTACATTACAAAGGAATCCAAACACTCCTGAAATAAATCGCTGCTCTAGTAAAGGTTTAATTTCTTCTGGGATATGAAATGAGATGAAAATTGCCAACAAGCTCTCACCTTTTCTTGCTGAAGATAAATGGAAACATGGAAAATGGAATCTCATTTGGACCTTATCCAAGTGCCATTCTGCATGTCAATTCTGGGCACAATGTACTGTTACTTATGTAACATCACTCAACTCACCGCACCTTCAGTTGCAGGAGATACCCTATCCATGCCTGTGCATCCTCCTGATTTATTTCCTGATTGGATTCCCAGTGTTATGCCTGGCTTCCCAACTGCTAATCCCCATGAATCTTGGTTTATTAAGACCCAAGTCCCTTTCACCTACTATGTTCTTGCTCCCCAACTTGTAGTGTGTTATACACTGGTTGGGAGCCAATTAAATAATTCTCATTGCTATTCACATTCTTCAATTTGCTTTCATTTCTTAAAAAATGTAGTCTCTAGCTGCACAGCTTTGCTATACTGACCCGCTCCATCTGATTTTATCTTGTTGACCATTGATAATAGTGCCTGAGCTGTCATGAAACTAAGCACTTGATCTCTCTCTTTACCTCTTATTTTCTATTTCCTTCTTCTCTTCAGAATTTCTCTTTGACTCAAGTCACTTTTCCAAGTACATCATTTAGTCTTGAACTTTCCCTTATTAAATGCCTTGATACCTTCTACTTAACTAAAATTATTGTCTAAAATAATTGTTTTTCCAACATTGCCAAGATTGATGTAGTCAATTCCCAAATGCTTACATGTCTTAGAAATCACTTATACTGTCTAAATAAAGTCAACTTCTGGTAGCAGAGCACTATCTGGATATTGAATTTAGGATCTTCCTAATCTACATGGATTCTCCATCTGTACTTCAAACTACGCTCATGGATTAATCAGAGTCCGTTTAATTTGAGGACATGCCAGTCAATTTTACTTCCCTCTCACTTCTCAGATGGCATCAGTTTGCCAAATTGAACTTGAATCAGAATCAGGTTATTTATCACTGAGATATGGTATGAAATTTGTTTGTTTGCAGTGGCAACACAGCACATTACATGAACAAATAAGAAACATAAAAATATAAAAAAGTAACACAAAATGTGAGCAAAACAATGAGATAGCATTCATAGGTTCATGAATTGTTCAGAAATCTGATGGTGGAGGGGAATGAGCTCTTCCTAAAACAGTGGCTGTGTGTTTTCAGGCTCCTATATCTCCTCCCTGATAGCAGAAATGAGAATAGGGCACTTCCTGGATGGTGAGAGTCTTTAATAATGGATGCTGCCTTCTTGAAGTTATCCTCAGTGGTGGGGAGGCTAGTGCCCATGATGGAGCTGGAGCTTTTCCCAATCCTATGTATTGGTGTCTCCATACCATTCCAAAGGATAGATCTTTAGAAATGTTGACATTCAGGAACATGAACCTGCTCACCCTTTCTACTGCTGAGACCTCAGTGAGGACTGGTGTACATTCTCCTAACTTCCCCTTCCTTGGTCTTAATAATGTTGAGTGCAAGTTGTTGTTGTGATGCCACTCAACCACTCAATCTTACTCCTGTATGCCATCTTGTCATCATCTGAGATTCTACCAAGAGTTGAATCATCAGCGAATTTGTAGATGATGCTTGAGCTATGCCTAGCCACATAGTCATGAGTGTAGCACTGAGCAAAACTTTAGGCACATGTATATATAGCTGCGGTGTCTAAGACTTCTGCACAGTATTGTATTTGTCAACCAGGAGCAGGGAGTGAGTGTGTAAATCTGGCTGGAGTAAAGGTTGTTGGGAATGCCAAAGGTGGAGTGCCACAGGAGGGGTATAGGACAGGCGGCTGAGAAGGAGTGCCAGGTGAAGGGGATGGTGTGGAGTGCAGACACCAGACATGATCATTTGATTCCAAACAATTGCTTATTGATCATCACAGAACTTGGAACAGTTGGAACAGAACTGGTGATTCCTGCTCCCTCCCCTCTAACTTTCCCTTCTCGCAACCGAGATTCCCCTCTCCTTGCCTCCTTTTCACTTTTAATCCACAGTAGAGACCCATGTCAGAATCATGTTTATTGTCATTCACATACTCTATGTCATGAAATTTGTTTTTGTTTTTTTTTTGCGGCAACAGTGTAGTGCAATAAATAAAAGTAGTACAGTACTGTGAAAATGTCTGAGGCACCTTAGCTACATGTATATGCGCTGAAGATTTTTGCACAGATAGAATAAAGCCGCAGACTAAGCACACACCCTGGGGTGCACCTGAGTTGTTTGTCAGTGAGGAAGAGATGTCATTTCCAATTCACACTGACTGCATTCAGTTGAAGAGGGAGGTACAGAGGCCTAGATTTTGAGGCTTTTTTGAACAATACGAGCGGATGATGGTGTTGAACACCGAACTACAATCAATAAACAACAGGCTGGCATAGGTACTGCTATTGTCTGGATAGTCCATGGCCAAGTGGAGAGTTAGTGAGATTTGATCCATTATCGACCTTTTGTGGTGAGTTGAAGATAAAATATGACAACTCTCTTCTTTGCATGCTTCAGTGTCTTTAACAAATGCTAAGATTATTGTACTCTTCCAAATGTACGTTATTTTGGATAAGGAAGGCAATGTTGAAATTTATTCCCAGTTTAAATGATTAGTTTCTTGTTGACATGCCTCTTTTAAAAATAATGCATGGAACACTTCAAGTTTCCAAAAAATTGTGACAGGTGGTGAGCAATCACGTGGCCATTTTACATTTTTAGTACCAAATTCTGAGGGTAACAGAACTATTAATATTGTATGAAGGTCTAAATCTGTTCCTTACCACATTATCTTCAAAAACTTGCAAACAGCATGTTCTTAACATTCTCTCTTCAGAATCACAGATTTGGGAGAAGGGCTATTTTAAGTGGTACCAAGCTATCGAAGCTCATATGTTCCAAAATTAAGACTTCACTGATGTCCTGAGAATAAGGAGAATGGGTAAAAGCAGAACATTTGAGGCTTACATTTCCATTAACTTTCCAAGTAAAGTTTTCTATAAAACCCTAGTGTTTATTGTTCCACGCTCATTTATATGCACTTCTTTATTGCACCTGAAGTTGACCAAAACATGAATACTTTTATACTTACCCAGCTGTTATCACAATTGTCATCACTTTACATTTTCAGCAGATTGACACGACCAGGAGATTTATGTTCACAATTATATCAGTGGTACAAAATACTGGAGATGCATCCATATCTAGTAGCCCCATCATCACTACAGAAAGAAGTCCAGTTGATTGGTACAAAAATAGAAAATGCCAGGGATACTTAATGAGTCAGGCAGAATCTGTGGAAAGAGAAAAACAAAACTAACATTTCAGGTCAATAACTCATGATCAGAGCAAAAGTTTAGTAAGAGCCAAAACTGATCTCTTGAAGATCAACAACGTCATCAACACATGGTGCCAAAATGGATGGGGAAAATCTTAAATGCATTTTTCTGCATCTGTCTTTACTCAGGAGATAGAGCAGTGTGTATAGAACTGAGAAAAGAAAGTGTAGTGTGGTCATAGATCATATATGGATTATGGAAGAGGAGGTGCTTGCTGTCTTGAGGCAAATTATAGCGGATAAACCTGACGTAGTGCACCTTTGGACCTTGTGGGAGGCTAGAGAAGAAATTGCAGTATCCCTGGCCAATTAAAACATCCCTGGCTACGGTTGAGGACTGGAGTATAGCTAATGCTGTTCTGTTGTTTAAGAAAGGCTCAAAGACTAAGTCAGGAAATTATAGGCTGATGAACCTGACATCAATAGTGAAGGCATTATGAGGGACACGATATATAAGGAATTAAATAGACATGGCCTGATTAGGGATAGTCAACATGGTCACGTTAACTGTAAGTCATGTCTAACCACCTTTATAGAGATTGTCGTGGAGGCTACCAAAAAGGGAAAGAGAGGGGACATTATTTACATGGACTTCAGCAAGAACTTTGACAAATTCCAGCACAGGATGCTGATCCAGAAGGTTAATTTGCTTGGCATTTAGGATAAAATATTCAATTGCATTCAATGTTGGCTTAGTAGGAGAAGCCAGAGAGTGGTAGTAGATTGTTGCCTCCCTGACTAGACGCCTAAGACTAGTGCCATGCCACAGGGATTGATGCGAGGTTTGTTGCTGTTGATCTTTGGTATTAATATTAATGATAATGTGGTAAACTGGATCAGCAAATTTGTGGATGACATCAAGACTGGGGCATTGTGGACAGCAAGGAAGACTATTAGATCTTACAGCGGGATTTGGACCAGCCGGAAAAATGGGTTGAAAAATAGCAGATGGAATTTAATAGTGCTGAGGTTTTGCACTTTGGAAGGGCAAACCAGGGCAACACTTGCTCAGTAAGCTGAAGACACTGAGGAATACAGCAGAACAATGGAACCTGGGAATACAGATCCATAATTCCTTGGAAGTGGCATCGCAGGTGGATAAAGTTCAAAGAGAGACTTGGCACATTGGCTTCATAAATCAAGGCATTGAAATGTGATGTTGTAGTTGAATAATGTGTTGACAAGGCCAAATCTGGAATATTGTGTACAGTTCTGGTCACCAGCCTACAGGAAAGACATCTATAAGCTTGAAAAGAGTGCAAATAAAATCTACATGTATGCTGCCAGGACTTATGCACCTGAGTGACAGGATAGTTAACCAGGTTAGGAGTTTATGCACTGGAGTGCAGGGGAATGAGAGATCTATGAGGTATATAGAATTATGAGCGGTGTAGATAGGATGAAGACATGTAGATTTTTCCCCCTCAGGACTAGAAATAGAAGTTACAGATTTAGGGTGAAAGGTGAAATAGTTAAGGGGAATGAGGGGAAGTACTTCACGCAGAGAGATGTGTGCATATACAATGAGCTGCCAGCAAAAATAGTAGATACAGGTTCAATTGTAAAGTTTAAGAGAATTTTGGATAGTTAAATGGATGAGGAAGGTATGGAGGGCTATGTTATAGGTAGATGGGATAAGGCAGAAAACCAGGCTGGCATGGAATAGATGAAAAGGCCGATCTCTGTACTGTAGTGTTCTATGACTATGACATTATGTGAACTGAAACATCAAATATGTTTCGCTCTCTAGAGTCGCTGCTTGACCTGTTGACTATCCCCGGCATTTTCACCTTTAATTTGTAGCTTTTTTTTTCTGAATGCAAAAACTGGCATTCTGTGATAAGTAGTTCACCTCTCGCCATCTTGAAGCTTTTCCCCGACCATGAAGTTATCATGTGCACCGGGACAGAAAAGACCTGAAGTAAAACCCCGCAACCCGGAGGTAGAAATAATGCATGAACGTCAGGGGTCACCACCCTTTTTATGCACTGCGGTCTGGTTTAATATTCACAATATCCTTGCGGACCGGCTGATGGCGGGGGAGAGGGGGGTGGTGTGTTAAACACGACTGGAATACAGTGATACAAGAAGCAGGTTCCTTATGTCCAGTCTATTCCACAATTTAGTTTTCTTGGCTCTCAGCACTTAGCTGCTGTCCCGCTTGCTCACGATTTTCCGCTGGAAAAAAAACTCAACGGGTTTGTCTTTAAGTGCAGGGTGCTTGGACTCAAGGTACTGAAGCAGTTTTGAGGGCTTCATTGCCTCATTAGACAACCTCCCGCCCCTCCACCACCAGACACCTTGGCTGTTCCTGTACCAGGGCCGCAGCGGTCGCAGTCCAGAGAGAGTGACCGACCAAACAAGGAGTGCAACAGGGCGTGTGTCTGCTCCCCCCCCCTGTAGGATCTATCAACTGACAAAAGTTTGGCTCGAGGGATGACTTTCAGTAGATCGCAGCAAGGTAGCTGCTCTGCTACTTACAAAACCCTGAGCCCCAGTTAGGTCATCTGCTAATATTTTAGCACTGGGCTCCCCACGAACATTCGGTGTGTTAAACAGGTTTAGAGGCGGCGCCCATCTGTCCGCACCCCAGGCCAGTAGCAGTGGCATCTCTCGCCGGCTGTCTGAGGCGGCCGGTTACCCGAGGCCAATCAGTGATACCTGGCATGAGGGTATCACTGCGTTTAGGCAACTGATGACCTCGCATGTATTCAACTTAACAGTGGGCGTGACAGGGAATGAGGAAAGGTGCAGCTGACTCTCATCATTTCCTCGTGACCCGGTGTTTGGGGACCACTGTAGTGTGTGGCAGGGAGAGCTACACACATGCACACTGGGCAGAAAGAATGGAACTAAAACCCCGCAACCCGGAAATAATCTCTCAACAGTAATTGTGTATTTATTTTTCTTTTTTTTTTCAGGACTCAAAAGATTTTCTCAAAGATCAACCAGTCAATCGCCGTTGACGGGTTGGCGACCACTACTCTATATTATGGAAGCCAAATGGCCTCTGAAAAATCCAATAAGGCAAGATATTCATTTGTGCTTAATCAATGGCAGGATATGTTCAGAAGTTATCTAAGATTTATAGAGGAACTATAGACTGCCTCGCAGTCAATTTCCTCTGCTCAAAATATTTAAAAAAAAAGTATTATTGATAGAAAAAAAATCATCACCTTCTGACGCCTTCTTCTTCATTTTCATGACTGGTCCAAAAGGATTGAGAGAACTACGTTGAAAATATAGTTCCATGAGCTCAGGTGTGTCTGATGAGTCCAATGCGGAAGTTGCAGTTGGAGATAGGGCATAAGGCATCCAGTGAGGTCTGCAGCCAGGTAGTTTGTAACATGGTGCACTCTTTACATTGTTTACGTTGGACATCTGCCTGCTGTCTATGTATGGACTTGAGGTTCGCAATACTACCCCCAGTGTTCCTACTCCATTTCATGCAGCCTTGGTGATGAAACATAACATCCACAGTTCCCAAAGGACACTAGGGATGTAATGCTTTATTATGGAGGCTATGAGCATAGCCTTGAATATTCATCTATGTCAGCCTGGTAAATTCTTCCCATAAAATAGTTTCACATGAAGTATTTTGATGCCTAATAGAAACATACAAAATTAAAGAACCGACAAAGTCCTCTTACTTTGGTTTATTACTTGGAGAACAACGTTTGAGCGATTACCTTCCATTTCTCTTCTGTTTGAGTTCTTCACTGTGCATTATTGTGCTCCCTGTCCATAGACCTGTTCAATAAAAATCTATCACAGAAGCTTAGGAAATGCTGGACAAAAGATAAGAATCAAGGTCCATCTATATTACCCCGCAATAGCAATGGATTTCTTTAATAATCATAATAATTAATTTTTCACAGAATTACAGAAAGGTTACAGTCCAGAAGGTGAACGTTCAGTTTGCTGAATCTTTGGTGGCTCTTTGCAACTGTACCTCAACTCCTTCCATTGCCCCAGCCTTCCCCCATAGCCAAGCCATTTCCCTTCCTAAGTACTTAACCAGTTCTCTTTTGATAGTCTCAAATGACTATATAATGTTTATTCAACTCTGGAAGGGCATTCTGGATATCAAACATTCTCTGCAATAAAATACATTTCTTTGTATAATGTTTGGTGCATTTGCCAATCGCTGTGTTGTATTAAATTTTGTAAAATATTGGAAGAATGTCTGAAGAGTTCAAAATGACAACTTATTTCTTTGTGAGCTCACAACATATAGTTTCTGTGCAAGGTAAACATTGTAGGTTTGTTAATGTCCAATATTTGCTGATAGCAGCTGGAGTCTTCCTTAGTCTCAGGCACCATGATCATGAGGATGTCTGTAAATGACTAAACGTTGGTCACGTTCAGAGCTAGGTTCATGGGTTCTTTCTTAGTGTGTGTCAAATCGGCTTGACAAATTCTTTTTTGGATTTGGGCTTATTGCTTATATGTAATAATAATGTCCTTTTGTAATTAAATGAATATTAAGTGCAAAACATTGGTGGACTGATGGATAAGGAGTGAATATTAAAGTGTCTAATTGATTTATAAGGGTATGCTGAACACTATGCTTATGAATACATGCGTTATTTGAATGAAAGAAACCAGCCTGAGTTAATGGCATGAGGACAAAAGATCTAAGAATTTGTCTGCTTCTGTGTGTCTCTCTACACCTGCAGAATTCATATTTACTGGGATATTTTTCTCCCTGTTCCTTTGACTTTGCCTAGGCCAGAGAATTGCAATCAGTGTCTGAGACCCACGGGCGGTTTCATGAGTGAGTCAGACTTCCGAGTTCCTTGACAATGATAACAATCATGTGGTGACAATGATTGTAAGTCCTAAAACCTTTGTGACTGACTAAACTTGAGTGGTTTATTTGGCTTTCTACTGTATGGTAAAATCATTTTGTTTTGCTTGTATGCTTATTACCACATCACCTGGACATTTGAATAGTTTGGGTCTGATCAACCCAGCCTATTACAATCACTGTGTTCTTTCAATCAATAATGGATTCCAACAGGAGGTAAGAGGTGAAAACGTTTAAAAATTTGTGCAATAGCAGGAGCTCAAAGAAAAGTTTTGGATAGTTAGATTATTTATGATTACCTACCAAGTTTGTAGCTCAATCTCCTATTTTTGAAGATGGAGATTACACCATTCTCTGACAACGCAACTGTTCGTTCATTATGTGCCATGTCACATGACATGAGCAATCATAGACTTTCCATGACCATGGATGTTCTTGGCAAATAATCCTACCGAAGCAGTTTGCCATTGCTTTCTTCTGGACAGTGTGTTTACAAGATGAGTGACCCCAGTCATTATCAATACTCTTCAGAGACGTCTGCCTGGCATCAGTGGCCGCATAGCCAGGACGTGTGATGTGCACCAGCCGCTCCCATGGATTCAAGTGATTCTGATCAGGGTGCTAAGCGGAGGTTTCCCAAAGGTGATCTGAAGGCTAGCAGAGGGAAGGAATGCCTTACACCTTCTTTGATAGAGATGTAACTTCACCTTGCCACAATGGATTCCAGTTAAGATAGATAGATAGATACTCTATAGATCCCAAAAGAAATTAGTGTTACAGTAGCATTAGATGTAACTTCACCTTGCCACAATGGATTCCAGTTAAGATAGATAGATAGATACTCTACTGATCCCAAAATAAATTAGTGTTACAGTAGCATTACAAGAGTGCTGATATAAATATTAGAAGAGAAATAGAAAGAATAAAAAATAAGTTATCACTAACAGTCTATCAGGAGTGTGTCATCACTTCCCAGCTATAGGATGATTCATTACAGAGCTTAATGGCTGAGGGTAAGAATGACCTCATATAACGCTCTTTGGAGCAGCACAGTTATCTTAGTCTGTTACTAAAAGTGCTCCTCTGTTCAGCTAAGGCGACATGCATAGAGTGAGAAACATTGTCCAAAATTGCCAGGATTCTCCTACTTGTTAGGTAAACATAGATAATCTAAATATCCAAAACTTTTCTTTGAGCTCCAGCTATTGCTATTTTCCATTTCTAACATTATGTCTCTTTCCCCTCTTTAAAACTGTTCATTCTTTGTCAACAATTTTGAATAGTTCCCCAATACCCAGATCCTAAAATTATAAGGCTTTGTTCTACCACAGCCTCCAGTGTGTCCAGCTTGACTCCTGTAACAGAGCCAGCCTTTCCAATCAGTTTATTGAGCCCATTGGCATCACCTGTGTTGGTGCCATTGCCCCAGCACATCACCACATAGGAGACTGTACTGGCAACAACAGACTGGTAGGACATGTGAAGGAGAGGCCTGCATACTCCAAAGGACCTCAGTCTCCTCAGGAAGTAGAGGTAACTCTGGCCCTTCTTGTACACAGCCTCCGTGTTGGTGCTCCATTCAAGTCTGTCATCCAGGTACTCGTAGGTCCTCAACACATCCACGAACTCACCATCAATAGTAACAGGGAGCAGTGCAGGCTGAGTCTTCCTCAAATCCATCACCATTTCCTTTGTCTCACTGATGTTGAGCTGCAGATGATTCAGCTTGCACCATCTGACAAAGTCCTCCACCAGGGCCCTGTGTTCATCCTCCCAACCCACCTTTATACACTCAACTATTCCTGAGTCATCAGAGAATGTCTGCAGATGACATAACTTTAGATACATTGTATTTAAAGTCCGAAGTATACAGGGTAAACAGGAAGGGAGTCATTACAGTAGGGTTCCAGTGCTGCTTAGAACCATGTCTGACACACGGCTCTGAAGTCACATATACTGTGCTCTGCCAGTCAGGTAGTCCATTATTCAGGATTCAATGGAAGTGTCAATCTGCATTGAACAGAGCTTTTTCCACAGCAATGAGGGCTGTATTATATTGAAGGCTTTTAACAAATCAAAAAACATAATTCTCACAGTGCTGCCCTGCTTATCCAAATGAGAGTCAGCTCTGTTCTGCAGGTAGATGACAATATCGTCATTGGGACACATCAGAACCAGTACATTTCAGCCCAATTAAGCGGCTGCCTCATTTAGCTGATATCTCATGGAAATAGTTAAAAAGCTATAGAGAAGACAAACTGAGTAACAAATTAAGTAGTTAAATTAAATTCAGAACAAATTAGAACACTAACAGTACTACTGCAGTACGATAAAATTGTTCATTTGTTCCTAATAGTTATTCATCCAGTGTACTCGATGAACAAAATCAGCGCAGACTCCTAGTGCAGATAATGGACTGCCTTCATACAATGCTTTGATGATTGCATCTTCCAAATCTTCATTTTCAGTGTAGCATTCAAGATAATTGTCGATACCTTCAAATTCTATGTACTGTAGTTCATAACTTGTTGAAGTGGTGAAATCATCTCATTTTCACTCTGGCCATTTCCAGTATCTCCACGCCTGAACGCTCGAAACTGGAGTGAGAAAATCAGTTTGGAATTGTCTTTCTGCTTACTTCTTATTGGCTATCAGTGACAAAAATAACTGTTTTTGAACACAACCAAAGCTATTTAAAAACTGTCTGCTCTAAGCACTTATGTTAAGCCTAACAGCCACGCAAGTTTGCACAATTGCCATCAGTTAAAGCCTGTATGGTAGCAGTCTCTTGGCCCAATTAAGTTGCATAGTGTCCCAAATAAACAAAGATAATTCCGACAATTTTGTCTATTATCTTTTGTTCTTTAAGAGCTGTCCAAATAAGTGGCTGTCCCACTAAACCAAAGGCTCAACCAAAATCCATTGTAATCCTTTTGATATTTTCATGCTCTCACAATTTCCTCAATGTTCATAGATGCAATTCATTTGGACAAATTAGCATCCTGCTATAAATTGGTTGTAATCTCATTTATTTTTATGTTAATTGCTATATGTTTCTGAATACAATTTTGTCAATTTTAAAGGCAGATTATTACACGTTAAAAATTCCATCTTGGTACATCTTATCATTCATCATTAGCATCTCCATTTATGTCCTCATTTCCTTCAACTGCATTTATTCTTGCTAATTATCATTTATATCCTTCGGAAGCTCAGTATGGTCCCTCTTGCAATCTCACCCTACGTCATCTGTGTGGTATGGAAGTGTTTTCCTCTTTTGATTCATTTTTAATCTCATTGGTTTACATTATCCCTCATATTGCACTCTCATTTATTTTCTTCTTGCTGTTTGAGAATTTGATCTTGGGATTTCCTTCTTAGAAAGCTTGATAAAATACTAGAAATTAGTGTAGCCAAGATCCGCTAGAGTTGGATGGAATGGATGCTGAGATTAGTGACAGGGCACTGATCAAGTTGTTCCCTTTGTTCTACAGAAAGTGATCCTGATTGAAATTTCTCAGTTATGTTCAGGTTTTGTTTATTTCATTCCTGCTTTCTGCTTTTGTCTTCATCAGCCACACCCACTCAGATGTGTAGTCATCTTGAAGTCATCAAGTGTATGAGTGACACCAAAGTAGTCAGCTGAAAATATGAAGTTACTCAAGATGTAATGCACAAAGTTAACTATGTCTCTTTTTATAGGCATACAGTATCAAGTAGCGCTTCATCTAGAATGTTTGATGCACAAACCTTCTTCAGTTTTTCATAATAAACTTTCATAATAAACTTTCACAATAAACTTTGTTCAGCATCACTAACACTGCTCTCACCCTTCTGTCAAAGTTGCACCATCTATGTAATATGGAGTTACTGTGAATGATGTCCTAGTGATTGTTGCACTTCAGGTTTCACTTTAAGGTGTACACCACATAAAAGGAGAGAAGAATGACAATTATTTCATGTTGCTTCCTTCTGAACTGGAAAATTACAATTGGTCCATAATCCGCAAAAAATCCTCACTAACAACAGAACACGTACCGAATTTAGGATTAACCAGTGGATTCATTTTGAAGCACAAGGTTGCTTTAACTGAAAAACCAACTAGTGGTGGATTTAAATTGTTTAATCCTCATAAGGCTGGAGCTATTAAAGCATAACTCTACATAGGTGGAAGAATAATAACACTGGGGGGTTTCATATTGGAGTTTAAAATAAATACACTATTTACTTCACTATTTCTGAGAAGGTTATTTGCAAACATAAATGAAAAAGTGGACTAGGTTGTGGATCACATGATCATAGCTAAATGCCATTCCGTAATTTCCTGATCTTATCCACTTACTCACTAAACTTGCACTAGTTTCTTAATAAAGATAATAAATAATTGTTTCAAGCAAAATGCCTTGTTTAAAATCACCATCCGAAAATAAATTCTTCAGAAAAGTATTGAAACCAGTCATACGCTGTTTTCCTCAACAATGGTGTGATGTGAAGTTGGCTGCTACATTCTAGTTAAAAAGAATGATGCAGATTTATGTAAGGAGGGACTGGGAAAGTGCACAGATGAAGGCTAAAGAACACAGTAGTAGGATTTTCTGATGGTATCAGTTAAGTATGGTAAGAGGAAACTTGCAGAGGAAATGTTAGTCAAAAACACAGGTTTCTGAATTGCAAATTATAGATGCTATTAGTTGAAGGGTTACAGCTCTCTGCATAGAGTTATGGTAATTGAAATTGACTGTATGAGTGGGCCAAAATTAAATTAGTGATGCATATCTGGAGAAGCAATGGTTTGATGCATGGATTGGGTAGTTACTTACTAGCAAGGACTAGAGCTACCATCTAAGACTGAGTGAATGGAAAGTGTCATTTTATAACTTCAATTTTAAAAATCTTATGATAATCATGTCTACCTCAATAAAGTATAGCTAGTGGTTATCTAAAAAAAAACAAGATGAGCTCTGTTGTAATAAAGTAATTATGAGGTAAATCAGTCAGATTAGGAGTGCAATTTTATGTAGATTTTGGCTGTATCACATAATTTAGCGATAACTACAGTTATGCAATGCTATATTTTTGACAGCTTTGACAAGAAAATGATAATAATTTTAATGTCAAAAAGCAATATTGAGGATGGATTCTGAAATTTAGAAATAAATAATATTAAAAAGTGAAATCTTTTGAACAAAACTAGGTTGCAGTGCTAGCTACAAGATATCCTCATTTGAACTATAAAAAATAGATTCTGCCATTTACATTATGATATCCTATCGACTAATTAACCCATCTATAATTTAAAATTGCCCTTAATTCTTTGGATGCTCAATTAGCAATTGAATGGATTCAGTTTGAAGCAGGTTTTTAACTGAAAAACAGCTGGCACTAGTTTTAAATTGTTTGCTAATTAGCACGTAAAGGTTAGAATGACAAAATAGAGCAAATCACTTAACAAAAAAATAAATGTGGGTTCTTCCATATTAACATGTACTGAATTACAATTTTAAAAGCAACACATGTTGAAATATTTAGAACTTAAAATAAAGCCTGTGCTCACAATTCTAATAGGGGTAATTACATTTTAAGCAAATTAGAATCTTTCATAAATTATTTTGTTATTTGCATCTTTTTTGTGTTTTATGGTAATTTAGTTTCTATTACTAATTTAATAAAATCAAATTTCAGAAGGATGAATAAAGCTGTTCTTAGCTAAGACAGCAGCGGTTTTCATCAAGCATCTCTTTTGTTGTACATTCTATTCTTAATAGCCCAATGTACAAAGCATGCTCAATAATACTAAGAAGGTTTGTGCCATTTGAACATAATCACCATATCCTACACTTGTCTCAACACAGTGATGTGCATAAATGACATCTGATGGTGTAATATCATTTTGTTTTGAATTATCTTTGGGTAAGTATTAATTAAGTTCAGCCTTTCATACATACAAAAACATTCAACGGACAAATCTGCTTTCAGGGTAAGCTGTAACAGATCTTGTTTGCTAGAGAGGTCTTAGCAGATGTCGAAGAATGCATTTCAATTAAAGAATGATGCATGAGGTGTAAGAGTATGAAACGTTATTGCAGAAGTTCATGAAATAACCGGTGACAAATAAAATAGGATTAAAAATAAGCATTTTTGTTTCCTGGATTGGAGAGCGTGCCTTATGAGAATAGGCTGAGTGGACTTGGCCTTTTCTCTTTGGAGTGACGGAGGATGAGAGGAAACCTGATGGAGCTGTATAAGATGATGAGAGACATTGATCATGTGGATAGTCAGAGGCTTTTTCCCAGGGCTGAAATGTCTAGCACGAGGGGGCACAGTTTTACGTTGCTTGGAAGTAGGTACAGAGGGGATGTCAGGGGCAAGTTTTTCACACAGAGAGTGGTGGATGCTTGGAATGTACTGCCAGCGATGGTGATGGAGGTGGATACAATAGGGTCTTTTAAGAGACACTTGGATAGGTACATGGAGCTTAGAAAAATAAAGGGCTATGCAGTAGGGAAATCCTAGGCAATTTCTAGAGTAGGGTACATGGTCGGCATAACACTATGGACCAAAGGGCCTGTAATGTGCTATAGATTTCTTTTTCTGTTTCTCTTCACATGAAATTTAAATTTGATCATTTTCAGAGAGGCATGTTGAAAAATACCCACAAACTCGGATGGATGTTTGTGTGTCTATAGCATGTTTATTTATTACAGAGAGTGCTTGTGCTCAGTTTGCAGCCGATCCCCATGTCCTACACTTATCCCTACACATGAAGTGGATCTGATATGTCTCTTCCCTCCTCTTTCTCTGCAAGCATGCCAGAAGGCCAGCGTGGTAAGAAAACTGTACAACTTGAAGGGAAATCTTCGTTTGCCTCCAAAATCTTTGTCAGATATTATTATTTTGTTGTACTTTTTCCTGAAAATATGTGCTAGAATTTGTGAAATATTTTTAACCCTGCTAAATTCATCCATTTATGGGACTATTCTCCTGGGTGTTTTAGTAAAATTATGTAGAAAATGAATTGCTAAACATCACTTGAGGAAAACACTATAACCAAAGCTCTCCAATTAGTAAAAACCTTACTGATGATTCCATATACAGTAGAATTGAACACAGGCTGTTGATACTGTTAAGTGTTGTGGCGCTCCAATTTTATTCCTGGGTTTTAAAAGTATTTTGATGTCCAAGTGGATCTGAAAAGAAGGAAGGTTAACAATGATGCTTTACGGATACCTAACATTTCTTTAAACTAAGTAGAGAGGCTCCAAAAACTTAAAAATAATTTTCTTTGGAGCAAAGATTGAGAGAGGCTTTGGTGGTGTTGCTTTTAACAGCTAATAAATCTCAATAGAGAAAATAAAGGAAATTGGATTGAGAGACTTCATGAAGGAGGTTTCCTGGAGGTGAAACATGAATGTTAAGATTAAAGCCAATTAAAAATATTGGGTTTGTTAGATAGGGAATTGAAAAATAAAAGCTGGTGTCCGCAAATCTCATAGTTTTCGGGAAATCCCATTAAGGAACTTCCATATATGTCATTGAATGAGTAGTCTTTGGGATACTGCAAGTCTGTGTCTTTATTGATGCTTTGCTGCACACTTGAGTACTCGGTGGGGGCGCCAATGCTTTTTGCTGGTGGAGGAGGAATGGTCATTGCTTTGCTGCTGCTTATGCGTGTGAGGAGGGAGCTGGGGGGCTTTGGGGTTCTAACATTTAACTGTCATTCATTCTTTGGGGCACTCTTCTGTTTTTGTGGACAGTTGCAAAGAAAAAGAATTTCAGGATGTATATTGTATACATTTCTCTGACATTAAATGTACCTACTGAAACCTATTGAACTTTGATCAATACATCTATTAGAGAAAATTCATGACACAGGGAGCCAGAATAAATTCACCTGAAAAAGTGGGATCTCCCAGTGGCCACCCATTTTAATTCCACTTCTCATTCCCATTCTGATATGTCTATCCATGGCCTCCTCCATTGTCATGATGACGCCAGACTTAGGTTGGAGGAACAACACTTTATATTCTTCTTGGGTAGCCTCCAACCTGATGACTTGAATATCGATTTCTCAAACTTCCAGTAATGCCCCCACCCCATTTCCTCCACCATTTCCTATCCCCTTTTTCCTCTCTCACCTGATCTCGCTCCCTGCCTATTGCCTCCTTCTCCTGCTCCTCCCCCTTTTCTTTCATCCATGGCCATCTGTCTCTTTTACCAATTTACTTCCAGCTCTTTACTTCTTTCCTCCCACTCCTGATTTCACCTATCACCTTGTGCTTCTTTCTCCCCTCCTCCCCACCTTTTAAATCTACTCCTCAGCTTTTTTTTCTCCAAGCTTGCCAAAGGGTTTCGGCCCAAAATGTTGACTGTGCTTTTTCCCATTGATGCTGCCTGGCCTGCTGAGTTCCTCCAGCATTTTGTGTGTGTTGCTCAGATTTCCAGCATCTGCAGATTTCTCTTGGTTGTGAACATGTTGTGTCCCTGCTGGTCAATAAAAGCAACTCAGTCCAATTCCTACTAACAGTGATCAGCCCGCGTTTGTACAGATCACATTTCTTCAAGAACACATTCACTTCTGTTAGATTGTAGTAAGGATTTCTGCCTCTTTCTCCCTTTCCTGCAGAGTTTGAGAACCACACTACCTCAGCAAAAAAATCTTTCCTCATCTCTCCTCTATTGTGTGACTAGTAGAACAGCTAGAAAACATTGCCACATCCGATTTGGCTCCAATGGTGTAAATCAAATGTGGGAGGATGAGAACAAGTGCTAAAGTGCCTGAGATTTCTTGGTCAGATCAGTTGTCTGTTTACAGAACCATGGGAGATTTGTGTCCTGCATGTGGAAAATTACAGGTGAAATTAATTGGATCCGGTTTAGGGAACAAAAATTCTCAAAGCCTTTAAGAAAGACTCTCAAAGGTTATGTGAGTCACAATCAGATGGTTACAAGGCTGGTGATGATCAAACAAAATCTCAAATGAAGTCTAGCTGACTTTCTTCATCACTAGCTATTCCAGTCCCATTATATGTCAGCATCAGGACAAATCTGTACTTAACTTAATGCAGTCCCACATCTCATGTACTGTTACCTATATCATATGGAACAATACAATCGGTATTATCTTGGCCATTGCTATTTCATAGTTGACAATCACTTTCTCATGAAACACAATGCAAAATGTGTCATGCACGAAGTGGGGTGTTTCAGAGATCCATTGAGAATATCATGCTGTCAAGTTTTCACATGTATCTCTGACAACAGGCCTGCTGTCATAACCTACCTGTAGAGCTAAAGCTAACTGTTTGCATGAATCACTTACCAGAACATTCTGGAACCTGCTTGCCGACTCTTCTGTAAGAACAGAACACTTCAAACAGGAAATTTTGAAGTTCAGTGCAAAGTTGTTATACACAAGTGAATGAAATTCTTTTCAAAACCAGAAATGCAATAATAATTGGGTAGTTTGTATGAAATTAGTTCATTACCCGTGCTTATGGTGTATATGTGTATACAAATTGGCATTAGTATTAGTATTGGCATCATATAAAATCAAACACTCCAGTTGATATCAAAATTCTTCCGTGCGTAGGAGGGCTTGGACACTGAAGTCGGATTGCCACTTACTTCCTGATCAGTTAAATGGCTAAATCTTATCTGAGCCTCTGTGATAAATTCACTGCCTTTTTCCCTAAGTTTTCATTGTTAGGAATTGCATTGCATTCATCCCAAATCAAATACAGTATCTGCCAAAATCCTCAGTCCACATCCCTTCCAATCTACACCACCACCAATAATTCACTCTCACGCACTTCCTTTGTGTGTAAGTTTTGAGTTATCCTCACACCCATCTGTAAACTCCAAGACCTGGGCCTTTATACCTCTCATGTAATTGGATCCTGGATTTCCTCACTTATAGACTCCAACCGGTTTGGATTGGCAAAAACATCTCCTCCACAATCACCATCAGCGCAGGAGCACCGCAGGGCTGTGTAGTTAGCCCACTGCTCTACTCGCTTCATATCTATGACTGTGTGGCTATGTACCGCTTGAACACCATATACAAGTTGGCTGATGACACCACTGTTGTGGGCTGTATCAAATCTGTTGATGAATCCGCATACAGAAGGGAGATTGAAAATTTGACTGAGTTCAAAGGTTGAAGTGAATTGACTATATTACTTACATCCTTCATATACATGAGGAATAAAAATCTTTGTAACATCTCTGTCCAAATGTGCAATGTACAATTATAGTGATTTATATAGATATTATGTATAATGTAGAACAGGATAGTTAATATAACATAGAAGTACAGTTGCATCAGCATGAATTAATCAGTCTGATGGCCTGCTGGAAGAAGCTGTCTCGGAGCCTGTTGGTCCTGGCTTTTATGCTGCAGTACCATTTCCCAGATGGTAGCAGCTGGAACAGTTTGTGGTTGAGGAAACTCAGGTCCCAAATTATCCTACAGGCCCTTTTTACACACCTGTCCTTGTAAATGTCCTGAATCATGGGAAGGTCACACCTACAGATGCGCTGGGCTGTCCGCACCACTCTCTGCAGAGTCCTGCGATTGAGGGAAGTACAGTTCCCATACCAGGCAGTGATGCAGCCAGTCAGAATGCTCTCAATCATTCCCCTACATAAACTTCTTAGAATTTGGGTACCCATACCAAACTTCTTCAATCGTCTGAGATGAAAGAGGTCCTGTTGTGCCTTTTTCACCACACAGCTGGTGTGTACAGACTGTGTGGGATCCTCTGTGATGTTTATGCCAAGGAATTTAAAGCTGTTCACCCTCTCAACCCCAGATCCATTGATGTCAATAGGAGCTAGCCTGTCTGCATTCCTCTTGGAGTTCACAATCAGCTGCTTTGTTTTTGCGACATTGAGGGAGAGGTTGTTTTCTTGACACCACTGTGTCAGGGTGATGACTTCCTCTCAGTAAGTTGCCTCATTATTATTTGAGATAAGGCCAATCAGTGTAGTGTCGAGAGCAAATTTAATTAGCAGATTGGAGCTGTGGGTGGCGACACAGTCTTGGATATACAAAGTAAAGGAGAGGGCTTAGCCCTGAGGGGCTCCTCTGTTGAGAGTCAGGCGGGCAGAGGTGAGGGAGCCCACTCTTACCACCTGTCGGCAATCTGACAGGAAGTCCAGGATCCAGCTACACAAGGCAGGGTCAAGGCCAAGGTCTCTGAGCTTCTTGTTGAGCCTGAAGGGAATTATGGTGTTGAATGCTGAACTGTAGTCCAAGAACAGCATTCTCACATAAGTATCCTTCTTCTCCAGATGTGTAAGGATGGTGTGTAGAGCTGTGGAAATTTGCGTTGTCTGTTGATGGGCTGTGTTGGTAGGTGAATTGTAGGGGGTCCAGTGTGGGTGGCAGCATGTTGTAGATGTAGTCCTCCATCAGCCTCTCAAAGTATTTGCATATTTTTGAGGTGAATGCGACAGGATGCTAGTCATTCAGGAATGCTACCTTGGTCTTTTTAGGTACAGGGACAATGGTGGATGTTTTGAAGCAGGGGAGCACTCTACTCTGGGAGAGGGTGAGATTAAAAATGTCTGTAAACTCACCTGAGTACCCGCCCTGGGGTGCCATCTGGTCCTGGGGCCTTGCCACCATCCACCCGTAGGAAACTCCTTTGTACTTCAGCCTCAGAGATGACCGAGCTGCCAGTCACATCATCTGCAGGTCTGCTCAGGGGCTCAGTGTGAGCAACATTGTATTGAGCGGAAAAGTGATTTAGCTCGCCTGGGAGAGAGGCATTGATGTTGGAAACTCCACTGCCTTTAGCTTTGAACTCTGTGATGGTGTGCAGACCTTGTCATAAACTGCGAGTGTTGTTGGTGGAAAGCTGAGCCTGAATCTTGTCTCTGTATTGTTGTTTCGCTGCCTTGATGACTTTGCACAGCTCGTAGTTGCATTTCTTGAGCTCCTGCTGATTGCCGGCAGCGTAAGCTCTGTGTCAAGCAGTAAGTGCTGCTCGCACGGAACTGTTGATCCAGGTTTGAAGGTTCATTCATCATAAGAACTTAATTATCAAAGTATACAACTCAGAAATTCTTCAGTTCTCCGAGTAGCTATGAAACCAAGAAAGAAAAAGGGAAAGAAAATAAAGACAGCACAATAATCAACCCTGAAATCCCGAAAGAACAGATCAAACACATCAACCCCCATATCCCTCCTCCCACACAAAAATTGAGCAAAATGGCCCTGGAACATTGACCCCCCCAAATAACAACAAGAAGATCAGGCAAAATACACAGCATATAAAAACTGTAAGACTGAAAAATAGAGTCTATAGTTCAAAGTCCACATCCAAAATGCAAAATAACCTGGACAATTCTCTCCAGGCCTGGATGTGGCAGTAGGCCTTTCTCTCTCCAGTATAGAGCAACCGATCAAAGATCAAAAACCGATCAAAAGTAGCCAGTGCTCTCCTCTGCACTCGTTTCGATGCTCCAATCATCCTCGTTCCTTTGGTCGGCGACCAATATGAGCTTTAATTAGCAAAATGGAGCCAAACGCTAGCTTGTGCCCATCCTGCACCCTGCCCATTATCAAGTTCACACATGTTCTCAGAGATTGCAGAGCGAAGGAACACCCAACCAATCTCCAAACTTCTGTACTCGCCATGATGTTTCAATCGCCCTCAATCGGCAAGCAATCAAAGCTATGATAAGTGAAGTGGGGTCAAGTATCAGCTTGCGCACCATCCTGCAAACTTCTTGCCATGAGGTTCAATCAAGCTGCCTCTGGAATGTTGGAAACAAGTCCTTACTGATCTCCAAACAGCAAAACACAGGATCCAAGAGCTCGCTGCGTGGCGTAATAACAATAATCTCTCACTCAATGTCAGCAAGACAAAAGTACTGATTGTAGACTTCAGGAAAGGGAAACCAGAGGTCCATGAACACAGTAATCGTCAGAGGGTCAGAGTTGGAGAGGATCAGTAACTTTAAGTTCCTTTGTGCCACTATCCCAGAGTATCTGTCCTGGATTATCATAAAAATATATCACTGTTGCAAAGAAAGCACAACAGTGCCTATACTTCCTCAGGAGTCTGCAGAGGCTTGTCAAAAACCTTGGCCAACTTCTATAGATATGTAGTGTTACAGTGCATTGATTAGTTACATCTTGGCTTAGTTTGGGATCACCAAAGCCTCTGAGTGGAAAATCCTACAAAACATAGTGGTTTTGACCCAGACAATCATAGGTAAAACCCTTCCAACCACTGAGTATATCTACATGAAATGTTGCTGTAGAAAAGCAGCGTCCATCATTAAAGATCCCTACTATCCAGGCCTTGCTCTTTTCTCACTGCTGCCATCAGGTAGAAGGCGCAAGTGTCTCTGTACTCACACCACCAGGTTTAAGAACAGTTACTACCCCTCACCCATCATGCTCTTGGACAAAAGGGGATAACTACACTCATTTTACAGATGGTGTTCCCACAACCAATGGTTTCACTTTAAGGACTTTTAATCTTGTTATTTCATGCTTGTTATTTATTGCTATTTATTTATATCTGCATTTGTACAGTTCGTTGTCCATTGATCCCGTTTACAGTTACTGTTCTATAGATTTGCTAAGTATGCCTAGAGAAAAAGAATTTCAGAGCTGTATGTGGTAACATGTTTGCACTCTGATAAAAAACTTTATTTGAACTTTGTGATCCTCTCTCTCCATAATTGGAGGAAATTATTTTAGAAAGCCTTTAGAACAAGTCTTGTATAGACACACACAGATCTCATACCCTGCTTCTGCTCAGGACTTATTTGCAGTTATGATCTCATAAATAATGGTGTTAGTCTCAAACAAACTCAGATTGCTCTTTTGGTGTGCAGCTTTATGTGCAACAAGCTTCAGCCATTTAGCTAGCCCCTTGTGTCATCTTCCTCCTTGGGAAACAGTTGGCGTTTATCAAAGTGTCAGCAAGAAAAAAATAATTGAACAAAATAAGATTTCAAACAGTTGCAGTACTTCAGGATTCTTCTTAAAAACTTATGGCATTTACTTATTTGTACTACAGGGCAGCAAGTAATTGCAGACGTCCTGATTATTCACACATGTAGTATCTTTTACACCTCTGAGTATTCATCACCATCCTAAGGAGTTGTATATTTAATGTTTCATTAATATTTGACTGATATTGTAAATATGTTGTTTGATTAAGTATTCTTGTTCATCTAAATAATTAATTATGGGTTATATGTAGAAGTATGTTTATAGCACACATCACTACACTACCAGGTCATATGTGTGTGTCTCACTTAAAGTAAAAAAACTAAATTAGATTTGTATTCCCAGCTCTCTTGTTTTCCTTTCAATTAGATTTTTTTTATATTTTGGAGTTACAAAACATACCAGTGGCAAAGAGGAAGTTTTAAACAAACCTGAGCCAACTATCTATCTGTTGAAGTACAGTGAAGCATTTGAGTTTTTAATAAAAATGCACCCATAAACAGTCATTAAAAAAAACAGCGCAGCATGCGTTCTTTGGAAGGGAAGACATGATTGAGTGTAAAAAAGGCAGAAAACAAAAGATTTCATGGTGAATAAACAGTGAGTATTGTGTGATAATAATCACAAAAAAAGAGCAGAAATGGCTGGCGACTTCAGAAAGATTGATGCGTTTGGTACACAACGGATAACTGGCTCATGTATTCTGAGCTAATTAAGCAGCATTTTGAAGCAAATGAAATAGCTCGCTTTATTGAGTGCATTGGATTTAAAGGCATATGGTTTGCTTACAGATTCTGGTAATGCCTCCCCACTTCCTTCACCATTCCCCATCGCCTTTCCCCTCTCACCCTATCTCCTTTCCGGCCCATCACCTCCCTCTGGTGCTCCTCCCCCTTCTCTTTTTCTTTCTTCCATGGCCTTCTGTTCTCTCCTATCAGACTCCCCCTTATCCAGTCCTCTATCTCTTTCATCAATCAACTTCCCAGCTCTACTTCGTTCCTCCCTCTCCCAGTATCACCTATCACCTTTTGTTTCTCTCTCCTCTCCCCCACCTTTTAAATCAACTCTTCACCTTTTTTTCTCCAGTCCTGCCAAAGGGTCTCGGTTTGAAAAGTAGACTGTATTTTTTTCCATCGATCTACCTGGCCTGCTATCCCTCCAGCACTTTGTGTGTGTTACTTGAAATTGTAGCATCTGCAGATTTTCTCTTGTTTGCTTGGATGTTTAACTGCTTCAACCAAACCAATCAAAATGAGCATTGCTGATATTGTGAAATTAATGCAGGAACATTTAGAATTGAAACAATTGTTGATTGCAGAATAAGTTAGGTTTCATAAGTGGAATCAAAAGGAACAGGAGTCTATTTAAGTGTAAGTACTATTATTGAAGAAGTTGTCTGAGCATTGTCAGTTCAAAGGTGGGCTTAATAATGCACTGAGCATCCAGTTTGTGGAATCTTACAAAAAAGTATTCAAAACTGGCTCCTAACTGAAGCACAGCTTAAACTTAAAAGGGCAGTTGAAATGCATGTATCAATGGAAACAGCAGCCAGAGAAGCATTCAGGAATGAAAGTAAGCGCGAACAAAATTGTAATATCTAAACAGACAACTATCTGGACAAACAAATAGTGTTATCATTGTGGCATGGACACGCATACACCAGACCAATGCAGGTTTCAAGGTGAAACTTGCAGAAAATACAACAAAGTATGACACATACAAAGAGCATGTCAGACAGACAAAAGTAAATGGATCGCACCTGGAAGAGAAAAAGCTAAAAAGTCAAGTTGCAGTTTCAAAAAGAGCACTAATCTGTATGCTGTTGATGAAAAGTCCAATAATGATGGCAAATAGACAGGTCTGGGTAGCCTTGAGATTTATAATATGAAAAGTAACAATAGACAAGCAATTTGGCTTACACCGGAAGTGAATGGCAAATTAATTAAAATGGAATTTGACATTGTTTCAGTTGTTTCAGTTCATTTCACAAAATGAGTTGAATTGGCATTTCAAAGATACTGAACTGAAGATATCCAACTGAGAATTTTTAGTGCAGAGAAGATAACTCCTGTGGGAATGACTTTTGTAACAGTGAAATACAACAACCAACAAGCCACATTGGGCTTGTATGTGATAAAATCATTAGGGCCAGCATTGTGGGGGCATGATTGGCAGAGACAACCACAACTCGACTGGAGATCCATCCACCATTAGCATGCCGCATACCCTGCAAAAGAGCCAACTGAAAAGGAACTAAGAAAGGTACCAGATAATGTCACAGGAGTATTCAGGAATGTCATTGGAAAACTCAAACATATGAAAGGTTAAACAGTGTTGAATGGAAATACCACACTCAGGTTTTACAAAGCCTGTCTAGTTCCTTATATCATCCGTGATAAAGAAGCCAGTGAGCTAGATCGCATGGAAGCTGCAGGAATTCTTCCCTAACTTGATTGGAGCCCATGGGCATTACCAATGTTTCTAGTAGCTAAGAAGAATGAGTCTGTAAGGATCTGTTGTGATTTTAAGGTCACCATCAGCCCAGTACTGACAGTAGGCCAATAACCCCTGCCTAGGATAGACAATATCTTTGAAAACCTTCCTGGAAGGAATCCCTTCACCAAAGTGGGCCTAGCTGAGGCTTTCCTACAGTTGGAGATGGAAGAAGTGTCCAAAATATTTCACACAAATGGCTTTATTGCTATAATAGGCTCATTTATGCACCAGTACTCTGGCCAAAAGCAGTGGACCAGGGGCTGTAAGGCAGTCCAGGCACTCAGTGCTACCTGGATAACATCATTGTTACCGGTAAGAATTACAAGGAACATCTCTGAAATATTAAGATTGTTAAAAAGATTATAAGATTATAGGCTCAGAGCACACTAGAAGTGTGAATTCTTTAAACTAATAATCTCTTTCTGTTTTCACACCATCAACATAAAAGAATTACACAAATGTGCTAAGAAAATCCAAGCAGTCGCAGATGCCCCAAGGCCAAAATTTGTAATCATTTTTAGGATTTATCTGATTCTAAAGCAGTTTCCTGCCAAACCTGGCTACTGTGCTCTCCCTTGAACGCATTACTGCATGTTAGATATTGAGAAGAAATGGCAATGGACTAAGCAGTGTGAGGTGACTTTCTAAAAGGTAAAGGAAATGGTGACATCAGACACTGTACTCGCACATTATGCTTCTCATCGTCTAATGAAGCCTTGCCAATGATGCCTCTCTTTATGGTATAGGTGCATTCATGTCACATGTTAAATATAGAACATAGAAAACCTACAACACAATACAGACTCTCTGGCCCATAAAGCTGAGCTGAACATGTACTTTCTTTAGAAATTACCTGGGGTTACCTATAGCCCTATATTTTTCTAAGCTCCATGTACCTATCCAGGAGTCTCTTATAAGACCCTATTGTATCCACCTCCACCACTGTTGTTGGCAGCCCACTCCATGCACTCACCACTTTCTGCAAAAAAATCTTACCCCTGACAACTCCTTTGTACCTACTTCCAAGCACTTTAAAAGTGTGCCCTCTTGTGTTAGTGATTTTAGCCCTGGGAAAAAACCTCTGACTATCCACATGATCAATGCCTCTCATCATCTTATACACTCTGTCAGATCACCTCTCATCTTCTGTTGCTCCAAGGAGAAAAGGCCAAGTTCACTCTACCTATTCTCATAAGGCATGGTCCCCAATACAGGCAACATCCTTGTAAATCTCCCCTACACCCTTTCTATAGTTTCCACATCCCTCCTGCAGTGAGGTGACCAGAAATGAGCACAGTACTCCAAGTGGGGTCTGACCTGGGTTCTATATAGCTGTAACATTAGCTCTCAGCTCTTGAACGCAATCCCATGGTTGATGAAGGCCAATGCACCTTATGCCTATTTAAGCACACAGTCAACCTGAGCAGTAGTTTTGAGTGTTCTAAGGACTTAGATCCCAAAATCCCTCTGATCCTCCACATTGTCAACAATCTTACCATTAATCCTGCCATCATATTTGACCTAGCAAAATGAACCACCTCACATTTATCTGGGTTGAACTCTATCTGCCACTTCTCAGCCCAGATTTGCATCCTATCAATGCTCCACTGTAACCTCTGACAGCCCTCCACACTATCCACAACACTCCCAACCTTTGTGTCATCAGTAAATATACTAAACCATCCCTCCACTTTCTCATCCAGGTTATTTATAAAAATCACAAAGAGAAGGGGTCCCAGAACAGATCCCTAAGGCACACCACTGGTCACCGACCTCCGTGCAGAATATGACCTGTCTGCAACCACTCTTTGCCTTCTGTGGGCAAGCCAGTTCTGGCTCCACAAGGTAGGGTTCCCTTGGATCCTGTGCCTCCTTACTTTCTCGATAAGCCTTGAATGGGGTTCTTAGCAAATGCCTTGCTGAAATCCATTTACACTACATCTACTGCTCGACCTTCATCAATGTGTTTAGTCACATCCTCAAAAAATCCAATTAGGCTCATAAGGCACGACCTGCCTTTGACAAAGCTATGCTGACTATTCCTAATCATATTATGCCTCTCCAAATGTTCATAAATCCTGCCTCTCAGGATCTTCTCCATCAACTCACCAACCACAGAAGTAAGACTCACTGGTCTATGATTTCCTGACTATCTCTACTCCCTTTCTTGAATAAGGGAACAACATCTGCAGCCCTCCAATCCTCTGGAACCTCTCCCATCCCCACTGAACATGCAAAGATCATTGCCAGAGGCTCAGCAATCTGCTCCCTCGCCTCCCACAGTAGCCTGGGTACATCTTGTTGGGTTCTGGAGAATTATCCAATGATGCTTTCCAAAAGCTCCAGCACATCCTCTCTCTTAATATCTATATTCTCAAGCTTTTCAATTCACTGTAAGTCATTCCTACAATTGCCAAGATCCTTTTCCACAGTGAATACTGAAGTAAAGTATTCATTAAGTACTCTGCTATCTCCTTCAGTTCCATACACACTTTTCCGCTGTCACACTTGATTGGTCCTATTCTCTCATGTCTTATCCTCTTGTTCTTCACATACTTGTAGAATGCCTTGGGGTTTTCCTTAATCTTGCTCGTGAAGGCCTTCTCATGGCCCCTTTTGGCTTTCCTAATTTCATTTTTAAGCCCCTCCCTGCTAGCCTTATAATCTTCTCGATCTCTATCATTACCTAGTTTCTTGAACCTTTTGTAAGCTCTTAGTTTCTTCTTGACTAGATTTTCAACAGCCTTTGTACACCACAGTTCCTGTACCCTACCATTCTTTCCTTGTCTCATTGGAACATACCAATGCAGAATGCCATGCAAATACCCCCTGAACATTTGCCACATTTCTGCCGTACATTTCCCTGAGAACATCTGTTCCCAATTTATGCTTCCAAGTTCCTGCCTGATATCTTCATATTTCCCCTTACTCCAATTAAGCACTACCCTAACTTGTCTGTCCCTTTCCTTCTCCAATGCTACAGTAAAGAAGATAGAATTGTGATCTCTATCTCCAAAATGCTCTCCCACTGAGAGACCTGACACCTGACCAGGTTCATTTCCCAATACCAGATCAAGTACAGCCTCTCCTCTTGTAGGCTTATCTACATATTGTGTCAGGAAGCCTTCCTAAACACACCTAATAAACTCCTCCCCATCTCAACCCCTTGGTCGAGAGAGATGCCAATCAATATTTGGGACATTAAAATCTCCCACCACAACAACCTCATTATTATTACACCTTTCCAGAATCTATCTCCCTATCTGCTCTTTGATGTCCCTGTTAACTTTGGTCACTCTGTAAGAAACACCCAGTAGAGTTATTGACCCCTTCCTGTTTCTAACTTCCACCCACAGAGACTCAGTAGACAATCCTTCCACGGTTTCCTTCTTTTCTGCAGCTGTGACACTATCTCTGATCAACAGTGCCACACCCCCACTTCTTTTGCCTCCCTCCCTGTCCTTTTTGAAATATCTAAAGCCTGGCACTCGAAGTAACCATTCCTGCCCCTGAGCCATCCGAGTCTCTGTAATGGCCACAACATCATTGCTGCAAGTACTGATCCACGCTCTAAGCTCATCTGCTTTGTTCATGATGCTTCTTGCATTAGAATAGACACATCTCAGACCATTTGTCTGAGTGTTTTCCTGCTCTATCACCTGCCTAACTTCCCTCTCGCACTGTCTACAAGCTTTCTCTATTTGGGATCCTACCGCCCCTTTCTCCATCTCTTCAGTTTGGTTCCCACCCCCAGCAATTCTGGTTTAAACTCTCCCCAATAGCCTTAGCAAACCTCCCAGCCAGGATATTGGTCCCTCTCGGATTCAAGTGCAACCTGTCCTTTTTGTACAGGTACACCTGTCCCAATAAAGGTTTCAATGATCCAGAAATCTGAATCCCTGCCCCCTGCTCCATTTCCCCAGCCATGCATTTATCCTCCACCTCACTCTATTCCTATACTCACCTTCACACGGCACAGGCAGTAATCCCAAGATTACTACCTTAGACGTCCTGCTTCTCAACCCATCAGGAAGCCCATTCCCCCTCAACAGTACTTAAACAGAAGTACTTATTGTTAAGTGGGACAGCAACAGGGGTACTGTCTCATATCTGACTCTTGCCTTTTCCTCTCCTGACTGTTATCCACTTGTCTGTCTCCCGTAGCCCCAGTGTGACTACTAGCCTATAGCTCCTTGCTATCACCTCCTCATTTTCCCTGACCAGATGAAGGTCATTGAGGTGCATCTCCAGTTAGCTAACGCTGCAGCTCGACGCACCTGGTGCAGATGTGGTGGTCCAGGAGACTGGGAGTTTCCCAGACTTCCCAGCACAGAATGCCACAAACTTCCTGTGTTGTGAGTGATGCAAGTGAATGCCCCATAGACTTTACATCAGGTTCCTTTACCGCTGCAGAATAAAATTACGCACAGATTGACTGAGAGTTCTTGAATCTAGTTTGGTGTATGAAGCATTTTAACCAGTATTTGTATGGGAGAGAGTTTAACTTCATTACTGATCAACAACTAATGACCATTTTCAATCTACAAAAGGCTGTTTCACCAACAGTAGCATCACGTACGCAGAGGTGAGTTCTGATTTTAAAGTTCACAGATCTCCTCAAACCCAATCTCAGAAGAAGTATGCCGGACAAACAGCTGAGGGAAATTGAAAGCTCCTCAAGCAAGGAGGTGTAGCCTCCATGCCCCCAGTTGACCCCCATTCGCCTAGGGTATACTGCCATCACCATGCCAGTAATGCAATATTTCTGTGTAAATATGGTGTAATGTCCCCCCAGTTCACGCTCACAAGACAAATACCAGACAATACCCAAAAGCAAATAAATAATTGCAAATTTATAGTGATTTCTTAGTGATGGGTTAGTAGAAACAGATAACCTAAAGGTGCCAAAATAATCATCAGTTTGTCAGTTTGTGCACATATTTTAATATGTTGGAGCTCATGTCTCCAGCTCCCTTCCACAACAACCTTCTGAGCCTTTGGCCATGGTCCGAACCGTTGACGTTCTGTCTCTGTTGCTCTGGAACCGCTGCCCACTCCACACTCGTCCGTCCTCCTCACTTTCCTCCTGAGCAAGACCGCAAACTCCCGCTTATCTTACATAGACAAGATAGCATAACAATCCTCCATTGGTTAGTTTTCCCCTTATCAATACCCATAACCCAAACATATGAGACACAGGATCCCATTACAGCATTACAGAAAAGCCATTTCATTATAAGATACAGAGAAGCCATTTTGTTAGGCTGAACAGTTAACACCACTATTACTGGTACTGAAAGCCCTATAGAGGTTTGATGTTTGATTTCTGGATGAGCAGTCTTGGTGAGGGACTACAGAGGTGATCAAAAGTGGGTATTAAGGACAGAACTGAACCACTTTCATTTGAAATTATGTCTGGTATCATCTGGAAATGACACATTGATCAGCTCAGGAGAGCAAAGGCAATTGCCAGAGAAGAAAGGTGCCCAGAGCTCTCAGAACAACTTCCTGCAGTTCAGAGTCAACTCCTACAGCCACCACAGAACCTGAGATTCTCTTCCCAAGGAGAGTGATGCCCCTTGTCAGCAAAGCTTCTACCGTGATTAAATATATTAAATATATAGGATCCTGATCAGAATACTTGGAATACTGTGCTCACTTCTGGTCGCCTCACTACAGGAAGGATGTGGAAACCATAGGAAGGGTGCAGAGGAGATTTACAAGGATGTTGCCTGGATTGGGGAGCATGCCTTATGAGAATAGGTTGAGTGAACTCGGCCTTTTCTCCTTGGAGCGATGGTGGATGAGAGGTAATCTGATAGAGGTGTACAAGATGATGAGAGGCATTGATCGTGTGGTTAGTCAGAGGCTTTTCCCCAGGGCTGAAATGGTTCCCACAAGAGGACACAGGTTTAAGGTGCTGGTGAGTAAGTACAGAGGAGATGTCAGGGATAAGTTTTTTACACAGAGAGTGGTGAGTGCGTGGAATGGGCTGCTGGCACCAGTGGTGGAGGCGGATACAATGAGGTCTCTTAAGGGACTTTTAGATAGGTACATGGAGCTTAGGAAAATAGAGGGCTATGGGTAAGCCTAGTAATTTCTAGGGTAGAGACGTGTTCGGCACAACTTTGTAGGCCGAAGGGCCTGTATTGTGCTGTAGGTTTTCTATGTTTCTATGTTTAAATCTTTTGGCCTGAATGGGACAATTTTCAAATTTACTATACTGTGGATGTTTGTATAGTAGTTGTATTATATTGTATATTGTGTAAATAGTAGTGTTACATTCTATATTGAGTTGGATTCTGTATTGTGGTTCACTTCAAGTAAACAGTGAAGTTAGACTCACATTCCCAGCTGTCTTGTTTCAGTTACAAAGTCAAATTAAGCATTTTGTAATCTCTTCACTCTCTATGGGTAAAATATAGGTTACAGTAGGATTTCGCAAAGTGTGAAGCCCAAAAACCAATTGGCCAATATTCCATTAAACTGAATCACATCTGCTGCCTGCTCCCCTGTTTTGTGGTCGCACAGATTCCAATGCCCTTGTTGTTCATTTGTCCGGAAAACCTTGCTCTCTGTCCAAACACGCTGATTTCAGTTCTTTGCGGGAATCAGACCCGCTCTTGGGGTTTCACAACCAACCGTTGCTTGGCATGCCAAGGGCTCAGCCTAAGAGTCCGGCTCAGAATTGGAAGCTCTGGAAATGGGTGGATCGAGGGTCGGCGTCATGGCAGGAGACCTGGGTGTCATCGGGGGAGTTGGGATATCTGTGGCTGTGTGCCCGGAGACCCAAGATTGTTGAGATCTTCAGGCACAGAGCGCAAAAAAAGGCGACATAACAGACTTTTAACATCATAAACCAGTGAGTTGTTTGTTATGTCTCTCCACTCACTGGGAAAACGGAGACTCCTCCTTTTCCCTTATTAGGGAGAGAGAGCCTGTGTTATGTCACATACCAGGTGAAATGCAAAGTTTTTGGGGTAACTACAAGTCTGTGTCTTTGCTATTGCTTTGCTTATACTTGAGTGCTTGGCGGGGGAAGGGGATTGTTGCTTGCTGCTGCTTACGCGTGGGAGGGAGGGGAACAGTGGGGAGGCTTTGGGGTTCTAACATTTAATTCTTTTCTTTGGAGCACTCCTCTGTTTTTGTGGAGGGGCGCGAAGGAAAAGCATTTCAGAATGCATATTGAATACATTTCTCTGACATTAAGTTGGACCTTTTGAACCTTTGAAATAGGGAGAGGAGGAGCTGAAGATGGTGCCAGAGAGTGACTTCTCCCAGCCCATCAGTGAAATAGTTAAGTATTTCCTCTTCTAATGTCTCTACTCTCTTTTTCAGGGTGGTGGGGTCCTGTCGTTTTCTTTGATCCATAGTGGCACTTAAACTGTGGCTCTGCATTGCAGTGTGTTCCCGTTCTTGGAGCTCACCGATCGGTTGCATTTTCAATATGTCCATGTTTGGCCTGAGACAGGTGCGGTCTTGCTTGGCCCTGCGGACACAAATTCTCACCAGTGCTGTGTACTGAACCGGAAAATTGAGGTCAGTGAAAGTGGCTGTTGGAGACCCCTGCACTCAGCGATCAAACTCTTACTCTTGATGGCGAATGAATGAGTTTGCTGCCCATTCTCAAGTCGGGGAATTCAAAATGAAAGTAGCACCTCAGATTGACTAGGACATTGAACCAACGATTGCTGGTCTCCCCTTTTGCTGTGACTAGAGTAAGTGGGGGGAGAAGGAGGTGGGAGAGTTGATGCTGCTTGCTGCTACTTGTGCATGGGAGATGGGTAGGGGGCTTTGGGGTGCTTATGTTTTTTTCTATCATTCTTTGGTGTTTTTCTGATTCAAGGATATCTGCGGAGAGTGAGAATTTCAGGTTATATATTGTAATTGGGACCATTGAACCATTGGAATAAAATTAATAGAACAATGAAAAATAGTAAATTCATTGAAAATAATGTTAAGGTTATGTAATCAATCAAAAAGAAGCAAAATATAAATCACAAACTGTCATCCTGTAGTTGGTGAAAGTCGGTGACTACATTTTGGATTACACAGGTGCAGAAGCCTGAAAAGACCCAACAAGTACAATGCAGCTGGCTGGTGCTTCTGTAGAGAGTTGTCAGTGTGACCTAGTCCAATGTTTTTAATCAACATTTGTCGAGGGCTGAGTGTCGGCCTGAAAGACAGAAGCACCATGGTTACTCTTCAGACTAGAGCCTCAGTAAATAAAGCCTTAGATTCACACATTTGCCTCACATTGCCGCAGAACGTTTAAGAAAACTGAAGACTGTTTAGCCTATTTTAATCTATTAACCTTTATTATGATTCTAGGTTTCAGTTGTGATTGAAGGAACTAAATAAAATGTTAGTCCTAAAGTTGGCTTAATTTTGAACAGTTTTCTTCTTGCCCTACTCCCATAGCTCAGTTGTAAGCGTGCTCCACTTGCCATGATCTGTCCCTTGTATTTGTGATGATTATACAGATTCACTGCTGAGCATAGTATAAATTATCGCCTCTTTTTTATTGCCACATTTGAGTTACTGGCCATGCTCAGAGATATAGATATCTCTTAGAAGTAAAATCCACATTGTATTCTTAAAACATACTAACATAGCATAGCAATAAAAACTTACATGGTGACATTTCATCCAGAGTAACATTTTCGTGTTTTTGTGCAACACAATGTGATGACTACAAAATTTGTTCCGGTAGTGCACATCCATTGAGCCTTATAGCTGACAAATGAATTTTAAAATTACTTTTGAAACATACTGTATATGCAGTACCTTTCAAACCAGGCACCATTTTTGTCAGGGCACTTGTGCAGACATAATTTTTGCCAGCAGATGTGTGCCTAGACATATACCACAGCTTCGATGCCACCAAAGCCATTTTGAAGGATTAAGCTCTAACTAATGTCCTCTGTTTAACTCACACTGCTGAACAAACAACCCAGATCAGGGAAAGCAGCCATTTCAATTTTAAACGTATTAACGATTATTTGCAAATTGATTGCTGGCTGTAATGTTATCTTACAGTTGCTTGTTACTTTAGGGAGCGCTTTAAATTACTGATGGACTTTGCCCAGTTGTTCCAAGAGACTGTGAACTGCTGTGTACAGTTTGAGCTTTGTATGACTGCGAGAGTGAGTAGGTAGAGGGCCAGATACAATTAAAGGGAGAGGGAGAAGGCCAATAAAATAATCAGCTTCTGCTGGTGATGATACAGCATTTCATCCTCCAAGAAAGAGCGAGGTATGTTAGTGAGTGTTGCATCATATGTCTGGATGCTACGCATATTTGAGTAGCTAACCGTACATGCTCTTGTAGGGTGTGTCTGCAAGGCTTGGGGAAATGCCTATGGTGCATATGCATATGATGGAGTTAATGAAAATGAGTATCAGATCTCCTAGTTCTCTGTTATTCTGCTGAACACTGTGGGCATGCTATATTGGTGCCAGGCGGTGACACCTGCGGGTTGTCCCCAGCACTGTTGCTCATTAACACAAATGGCCCATTTCACTGTATGTTTTGATGTACATATGATAAAAAACTTGAATCTTGATTGATTGAGATGTCTGGTGGGTGAGCGATTGGAACACAGCGAAGTGAACAATATCTTAAACTGCATTAACTGAGGTAAGGTGTATTTCATCCCAGTGCTTGGGGGTTGACTAATAACAATGAGTGCTATGGTTGTCTCTTCCTCGAGCCTTTGTAACATTTTCGGATAGTCTCCTATCCCTTTTGGATGGACTGTATTGGAAAACAGTAGGGCCCACCCTATCCTGACTTTTTGCCATTCTTGAAAATCCCCCAAAGCAGAAGGTGTTCCAGAATGCCTTTCAACCTCTAGACAGTCAGATTGCATCTCCCTTTAAGAGAATTGGACGTCTGTGGAACAGGATGTCTAGCTGGTAATGACTGCTAGTCCCTCACAATACTGGGTATTCTGTTGGAGTGATGAGACAATCATCAATGCAATTAGTTGTGACTGCATGTAACAACTGCGAAAATGAGAAGAAGTTGGCACAGTGCCTTGATCAGAGCAACAGTTTAATTGCAAAGAAAGGTCCTTGCACCTATTTGAGGAGGCTATTTATTTTTTCCCTCTTCAGCTGGAGCCTTTATTTCAGATAACAAAACAAATTTGTTTTGCTTTTGTCATAATTTAGAGTAAGGATCAGTTTTGTAGTTGCCTTTGCAGTGATTATGCCTTCTACCTGGTATCCTGATGTTCAGGTTAACAGGTCAGTCTATTACTCATTTCTATTGTTCCTGCTCAGAAATTGGATCTTTTCAATGTTTTACCTACAAATCTCCTTAAACTTCATCCTAAGCTTTTTCACCATAAGACATAAGAGCAGAATTAGGCCATTCCACCCACCAAATCTGTTCCATCATTCCATCATGGCTGATTTATTATCCCTGTCAAGCCCATTCTCCTCCCTTCTCCCTGTAACCTTTGACATCCTGATAAATCAAAAACCTATGAACCTCCATCTTAAATATACCCAATAACTCAGCCTGTACAGACACCTGGGGCAATAAATTCCACAGGTTCACCACTCTCTGGCTAAAGAAATTTTTCCTCATCTTTGTTTTAAATGGCCAATTCTTCAATTCTGAGGCCAGGCTGTCTGCTCCTTGACTCCCACACTATAGAAACATGCTCTCTAAATCCACTCATTCTTGTCCTTTAATGTTCAATAGGTTTCAATGAGATCCCCCTCATTCTTCTAAGCTCCAGCAAGTACAGTGCCAGAACAATTAAATGTTCCTTATATATTAATCCTTTCATTCCTGGGATCATTCTTAGATATCCCATCTGCCACTTCGTTGCCTATTCCCCAAATCTGTATAGGTCCTTCTGTAGACACTCTGCTACCTCAACAATATCTATCTCTCCAATTATCTTTGTATCGTCTGCAAACCTGGCCACAAAGCCAACAATTCCTTCATCCAAATAATTGACATATAATGTGAAGATAAGTGCTTCTAGTACTGAGCCCTATGGCATACCAATAGTCACTAACAGTCAACCAGGAAAAGGCCCCCTTTGTTCCAACGCATTGCCTCCTGTGAGTCACCAAACTTCTGCCCATGCTAGTACCTTTCTTGTAATACAATGGGCTTTTATCTTGTTAAGCAGCCTCATGTGTGGCACCTTATCAAAGACCTTCTGAAAATCCAAGTAATCAGCATCCACTGACTCGTCTTTGTCTATCCTGCCTGTTATTTCCTCAAAGAATTCAAACAAATTTCTCAGGCCAGATTTGCCCTTTAGAAAACGATGCTGACTTTGGCCTATTTTATCAAATATTATAATAGACTCCAGCATCTTTTCTGAAGTCAGGCTACCAGGCCTATAATTTCCTTTCTTCTGCCTCCCTTCATTCTTAAAGAACGGAGTGACATTTGCAATTTTCCAGTCCTCAGGAACCATTCCAGAAAGCAATGATTCCTAAAAGACCATTATTAATACCTCCACAAAATATTCAGCCACCTCTTTCAGAACCCTGGGGTGACATCCATCTGATCCGGGTGACTTATCTACCTTCAGACTTTTCAGCTTTTCAAGCACCTTCTCCTCAGTAATAGCAATGACATTCACCTCTGCCTCCTGACAGTCTTGCATTTCTGGCATGCCACTAGTGTCTTCCAGAGTGAAGACAGATGCAAAACACTTATTCAGTTCATCTGCTATTTCTTCTTCCCCCATTACTACCTCCACAGTGCCATTTTCCGATGATCCAACATCTAACTTTTTCTCTTTGTTACTCCTTATATATCTGATAAAAAACTATTATATTCCTCTTTTTTATTATTAGCTTACTTTCATATTTTAACTTTTCTCTCTTTATGGCTTTTTAGTTACCTTCTGTTGTGTTTTAGAAGTTTTCCTATGGTCTACATTCCCATTATTTTTTTACTATATTAAATGCCCTCTCTTTAGCTTTTATGCTCTCTTTGGCTTCTCCAGCCATGGTTGCCTCATCCTCCCTATAGAATACTTCATCCTTAATACTTCATCTTTCCTGCTCCTTCTGAACTTCCCCCAGAAACAGCAGCCATCGCTGTTATGCCATCATCCAATGTTTATAAATTAGGCAGGTTGTCCAGTTTTAATGTAAAAGTGCAAGGTTTTACAATTCTCTATGCTTTTTATCATTTAAATTCACATTGCCTTAATTCATTCTGAGGTTTCTCCCTCATTGATTCCACCATCTTTCCCTTATTTGGTTAAAATGGTATTGAGCTTTTGAAGGTATGTTATCTGAGTACAAACTGTGGCTTTGCCACTTGAAGGATCGACTCTCCTATGAGCTGAGTCAGTACTTACTCCATGCAGACAAGGGTTCCAATTTCAGCACCTCCACAGGCCTTCTACACACAAATCCCATCATTTTGGGAGCCAAAAAAAAGCCTGCAAAACTTTCTAATGAAGCCAGGCAACTAGAACAATTATAAAAACATTTATATCTACATAAATCCATTGCAGTCCAAATCAATTAAAGTCAGTGGAGAACTTTCATCAGATATAACAAAGTGCATGTTGTTCAGATAGATTCCCCAATGTAAACAGTGTGACAAAACTGCAGACAGTTGTCAGGAAGTTTGGGACTTGTATGTTTACTCATGAATGTGACAGAATCTCACATTTCCTAGCACTTGTGTTAGGAAATGTTGGCAGTTGATGCAGAATATTCACCTGCTTCTATCTTTTTCCTATCTCACCATTGAGTCCCTCATTGTATTGGTGCTTAGTTGGACTTCAGGCTGGTCTTTGCAAATACTGTGGCCATATCACCATCTAATATTGAGGATTTATTTGCTTTAATACTTATAGCTTGTTCAAGACTTCATTCAGACACATTGGATGAATGTTCTGTCAACATATCTTTGGGAAGACAGATTGTTTATAATCCCACTTTCTTGCCTTTGTATAGTTCTGAAAATGACCTTTTTATTCATAAACACAAATGGCCCACAAACATAAATGATTTCAGGAAGGTAATAAAGATATTAACTTTTTAGGGCATCAGGCTGAAGATGGGTGAGAACAAGATAATAAATTGGAATAAATTAGGTTTAAAGATGGTGAAATTTCTACTTGTGAAAGTGTAACAGCTGATTTGGAAAAGTCTTGAGTGTTCCCATACGATGTAACAGAACCTAGTCTCTGTTGTCACTTTACTAACTGTCAGTTTGCCCCTAGCCAATCCCATAATAACAAATCCTGAGTGTCTTAGGTCTCATTGCTCAGACTCATGGTAGGAACTCTGCCCTCAAATCTGCTCTGGTGGATCTATTGGCACAAACCTGTTAAATTTAAAGGAAATGCAGATTGGAGAAATTACAGGTGGGTGCTCCTTCTCTGCTCACTTTGTCAGAAGTCCTTTTCCATACAGAAGCATGGTACTTGCCTCACTTCCAGTAGATTTGAGAATGCACAACAAGAAGCACTGCAAGGAAAAACCAAAACCTTCTGTAGCTAAAACTTTGTTTCAGGTTGAAACTGCATATGCTGTCTTTTATTAAACATCTAAGCCAGATCAATGCATAGCAGTGCAATGTTATTCTACCAGATTATTAACTGAGAGTTTTGGCTGATGCCAGCTTAAAATGATTGATTCACTAACATTCATTAGAGAAACGAATGTATAACTCTTAACTTTAATGTGCCTTTAATTTCATACTCTTAGTTTGCAACCTTCTGAAATAATGAATTTCTCACACCGCTATTCAGGATTTTTAAGGGAGACAATAAACGCTGTCTATGCAAACAATATTAGCAGCTTTGAAAACATCATATTAAGAAAAAATTTAGAACCTTGTGGCGATATGAATGAAATCTTTCTCACTGCCAGGTCTGAAGGCCAACAACACAGGAGTCCAGTGACCTGAACAAGGAGCAACTATTTTTCATTCTCATCTTTTGGCTCCAGCACAGTCGCCACTGTAGCAAACAGCCCTTTTGTATTACTTAGCAACTCGTGCTGAAATGCTGCTCTTCAGCTGATATTGTTGCAGGAAAAGATGCTATCAATATGCAGGATGTTTTGAGAGATGACCAGATGAAATATGTACTTAATAATTACTTTATTTATTAAGCACCTCTAGATAATTAGCACATGGAGGTATCATAGTGCACAGCAGGCCATGTTAGGAATAGAAAGCTAGAAGTTTGAAATGCAGGAACTAATAGAAATGCGATAAATTACTCAGTTAATTTGTTAATCAGATGCTGCTTGGGAGAGACTGCGCTTTGAAGACAAAAATGACATGGAATCCTTAATATCACTTGTACAAGCTGACACAGTTGGACTTAAGCCTGATATTTGAATTATCAATGGAGCAATGAATGTGAAAGAAAATCAGGTAGAATTGGAACAGTCTATCTGCACCTCATGACCACGCACCAGCTAGAGCTTTTTTAGACAACTAGGATCGCTTGAAACATAGTTCATTTATAAAAACTCATTCCAGCAAAGATCTGCTGTGCATTTACTTTCTAGGAAGTGATTTCTGCAAGTACTTCAGAGGGAAAAGGGAAAAAAAGAAAAATTATTGGTTGAGCACAATCACTTTACTCTCTCAGTCAGAGAGACATGTGGAATTGAGCACTAGAAAGCAGCCAGCTGACAACAAATCAATCCCTGGTGGATATCTGGTAGGCGAATAGCTGGACAACTGTGACACTGAGTACAAATGAATTTGTGAAAGCATGGATCTTATTTGAAAGTAAGGAGAGGAAAATTGGACTTAGTCTGTGGTGCTTTGCTTCAGAATGACAGCAATGCTCTGTGGACATACTGGTGCCATGAAGTGACGATGATTCAGAAGAAACCAACTACTGAGATTAAAGTAAAATTCAGAATGTATTTTATCATGACAGCTGATGCACAAGTCATTTCTAGCATGTATTGATCTCATAACTGTTAGGATTGCAATGTAAGTGACAAGACATGGCTATTCCTGAAAATACTGACCCATTTGAAGGAATCGGCAGATTTTCATCAGCAGTCATATGTGATCGAGTGCTGGTCTTAGATTTTATCTGTATGCTTCCAAGCCAATGTGGAATTTCTTGGTCATTGGCTTATGAAGTGCTGTACCAACCAATGGGAAAGATTGTCAGGGTAAACCTATGCTTGTTTACACTTGCATGATGAATAAGCACCAGCAAAGGCCAGTTGAACCCATAAGTTCTATATGACATAAGTAGCAAAATTGTGCTTTAAGATAAATGTGAAAAGCTGCTGAAATATTCTTTCATTAGCCACATTGCCCTTTCTTCCCAGAAATACCTGAGAACCTTAGTGAGAGGTAAAATTGTTCAGAGCAATAACCAAAGGCTAAAACACACCAGGATCATGCTGATAAAGTTTTAGGATGAATCCAGGCAACCACAAAGCAAAATCTTCCTCTGTTACTGTGTGCTGCCAGTCTCAAGCAGAATGCAGGTGCTAATGAACTTCTGGCTCCATTGAACTGAATACTTCTCTGTTTGGCAAGATAACAGATGGCAGCTTCTGCTTAATACTATGTCACCAAACTATACCCCAACTCATTTTATTGGGTTAGGATATGCAAGATATTCTACCATTGAGGGAGAGTTGCACAGAATCTAGCTTTGCTGCCTCACGGCTTCAAGTGTTTGGCTGTGATCCAGACCCTGGGAGCCATCCGTGTAAAATTAGTTCATTTTCCCTGTAGCACATTTCCCCTCACATACTCTGTAGGTTAAATAGCTATTGTAAGTTAGTTCTTAGGAAGTCAAAAGGGATTTAATGAAATACTACTTATTTTAACTTTATTTAATGGACATATATATATTCTTAGTGTAATTCAGTTTTTTTCCTCTATATTTATTCATCATGTATTTCATTGTACTGCTTCCAGTTAACATATTTCATGACATATGCCAGTGATACTTAACCAGATTCTGATTCTGACAATGAAATATCAAGTCACAGGCTGACACATAAAATAAACAAAAGCAAAAAGGGACAAATAGAATTTCTTTGATTTCTTTGCTGGGAGCTAGTATGGAATTGATTGGCTTATCGGACACCTTTTGTGTCACAGAAAAAAAATTGATATGCTGGTTATAATACATTGGCCTCTAGCTCCTGCCTGGACCTTGGCCGTCAGCTAGCCCAGGCCAAATCATTTCACGCTGCTGTTGGGCTCCCAGGGCTCCCCTTGCTCCACTGCCACTCTCCAACCCCAGCTCTCTCAGGCTCTTGGGTCCTCAGATCCTTCATCTTCCTCCCACCTATCTTCTCTAAAAATGCCATCCCTCCCCCTTCCTATGACTTCCAATCCTCCTCCCCACTTCAATCCCAGCTCTAATCCCTCCAGTGTCTTCATCATTCCTGCTGACCTTCCCCTCTCTGAGGTGGAATGTTCTGGTCTCAGCAAGATCCCTTTGTCCACATCTCAGTGAGTTCCATGCCTAAAATGATGCTGAGGTCTTCTTCAGTCACCCCCATCTCCAAGCCCACTTCTTTGGCAAGAATTTCATACCCCGCACCAATGACCCCTTCTACTGTCTCCAACTCTCCTTCTCTTCTTGGACACCCTGCTTTCATTTTCTGCCTGCCTTAGATCTTTTCATCTCTAATTGCTGACAAGACATTTTCCAGCTTAACTTCAGCACTCCTCTCTAGTCCTCGAACTTTACCCTTTCTGAACGCACTGCCCTTAATCCCAACCTTGACATCGAACTCACAGACAAACGGCGTGCTGTTATAATGTGGCAGACTGACCTCTCCCTTGTTGGCGCCAGGTGGCAACTCCCAGGCACCTCTGCATAACTGCCTCTTAAAGAGGACCCCATTCCAAACCATCAGAAAACTGTTTCTGACTTCATCACTGACCTCAACTCTGGAGAACTCCCATCCACCGCCACCAAACTCATAATTCTCTTACCCGGCACTGCTTGATTCTACAAATCTAAGTATCTGGGAGACACATTGTCTCTGTCTGGTCCTGCCCCACTGAACTCGTGTCCTCAAACCTTGCCTTTGATTCAGTCCCTTTCCACTTACATCTTGATTCTTCTCATCCTCTAGATCTCCTTGTTAACTTTCAATTCCCTGGCCCTTACTGCCACATTTTTACATTGGATGTCCAGTCCCGATACATTTCTGTCCTCCATCAAGGAGGCCTTACAGTTCTTTGTTTCCTTCTCAATAAAAGAACTAACTAATTCCTCTCTGCCACCACCCTCCTCCATCTGGCAGAATTGGTCCTCACCTTCAACAATTTCTCCGACAGCTCCTCTTACTTTTTCTAGACCCAAGGGGAAGCCATGGGCAACCATATGGGCACCAGCTGTTCCTGCCTTTTCACTGGCTCTGTAGAACAGACCACATTCCAAGCCTTCCTCAATAATGCTCCCCAAAGCTTCCTCAGATGCATTGGTGCTGCTTCATCCACCCATATTGAGCTTGCCAATTTCATCAATTTTGCCTTCCATCCTACACTTAAACTCACTTGGTCCATTTCGGACACCTCCCTCCCCTTTTTTGAGCTTTTTGTATCTGTCTCTGGAAAGAAACTGTCAACTGACATCTTCTGTAAACCTACTGATTCTCACAGTGATCTTGACTATACCTCTTCCCACCCTGTATCCTGTAAAAATGCCGTTCCCTTTTTCAGCTCATTTGTCACCACCACATCTGTTTCCAGAATAAAGGCTTTCCTTTCCAGGACATCAGAGATTTCCTCTTTCTTCAAAGAATGTGGTTTCCCTTCCTCCACCATTGATGCTGTCCTCACTTGCATCTCCTCTGTTTCCCAGACATCCACACTCACTCCATCTTCCCACCACCTTAACAATGAACATTTGTTTTGTACTTACCTACCATCCCATGAGCCTCTGCATCCAATGCATCATTCCCCACAACTTCCACCATCTGCAAAAGGGTCCTACCACTAAACACATCTTTACCTCTCCCCATGGTCTCTGCTTTTTACTGTGATCTTTCCCTCCATGATTCCCTTCCCCTTTCATCCCTCCCCACTAACCTCCCTCCTGGCTCCTGCAAGTGACAGAAATGCTGCACCTACCTCATTTCCATTCAGAGCCCCAAACAATCCTTCCAGATGAGTCAACACTTCACCTGTGAATCTGCTGATGTTGTTTACGGTATCCAATGGTCCAGATGCAGTGCCCCCCTCCCCAATTATAATTTGAGACCTGTTGTAGACTTAGAGACTGCTTCACCAACCACCATCCACAAAAAAACAGAATTTCTCGGTGGCCTGACATCTTAGTTCTGATCCCCATTCCCATTCTGACATGTCGGTCAATGGCCTCCTCTTGAGCTACGATGAAGTCACCATCAGACTGGAGGAGCAACTCCTTATATTCCATCTCGGTAGCCTCCAGCCTGTTCGCATGAATGTCGATTTCTCCTTCCCATAATTTTTTCCCTTTCCCTTCCTCTCTTCTTCTATTCCTCACTTGAACCTCTTACCTCTGCTCACCTGCCTGTCACCTCTGTTTGATGCTCCTCCTCCTTTCCTTTCTCCTTTGGTCCACTCTCCTTTCCTATTAGATTCCTTTATCTCCAGCCTTTTATCTTACCCACACAACTGGCTTCACCTATCACTTTCTAGCTATCTTTCTTCCCTTCCCTCTAACTTTCTATTCTGGCATCATCCCCCTTTCCTTCCAGTCCTGAAGAAGGGTCTCAGCTGGAAACATTAACTGTTTGTTCATTTCCTTGGATGCTGCCTGATCTGTTGAGTTCCTCCAGCATGTTGTGTGTGTTGCTTTAGATTTCTAGCATCTGCAAAACTTCATGTGTTTATGATATGTCAGATGAGGTTAGGATATAGGTCATTATGGAATGGGGAAGGTTGCCGCCATGTCCAATACATTATGCATTAACATCAGAGATTGATTGGTATTAACTCAGAACCTACTGCTCCTGGTAGTATTTAGATTGGTAGAGATAGCGTCAACAAGATCAGAATATGGTAATAGAACCTGATCCACAATAGGTTATATTGGAAGAGATATATTGGTGAAAGTATGATAAAAAAAGTCAACCGGTAGACATAATTTTGCTCCTGTATCAATGCTCTTCTACTGATAAAGCAAGGAAAGTCCAAACCATTTGTGTCTATGGACCCAATGTAAAGTCTCAGCTCTAAATGAAGCTTATTTTGTGTGGCCATAGCCAAATTCAATCTGGTAAGTTGATGAATTGGCTTATTATTGTTACGTGTTACAGTGGCAAGACTTATTTTGCATGTCATCCATACAGATTATTTCATCACACCAGTACATTGAGGTAGTACAAGGGAAAACAATAACATAACACAGATTAAATTACTACAGTTACGGGGAACATGTAGTACGGTTGGAAGGTCATAACAAAGTAGATTGTCAAGTCAGTAATCCATCTTAGCTTTCTACAGAACTGTTCAATAATTTTATAATGGTGGTTGAGGAATCACAACTGTCCTTGAACCTGGAGGTACATGCTTTCAGGCTTTTTATTTTCTGCCCGATGGGAGGAGGGAGAAGAGAAAATGTGCAAAGTGACCGGGTGGCTGTGGCCTTTGATAATGTGGGCTGCTTTACCAAGGAACGAGAAGTGTAGAGTGAGTCCTTGGAGGTGTGGTTAGTTTCTATGACGTGCAGAGCTGTGTGCACTACTCTCTGCAGTTTCTTATGGTCTTCTATTAGCCTGATCAATAACTTGGAGCATGTTGAATGATGAGGTGCTTTCCCTGTATCTGAAACAGCATTCATTTTTCTCAGACTGAGACTTAGAGTTAAACCCCAGGAACAAGAGATGTGGAAAATACCCGCTGTGAAACAAGTAATGTTGCATTTTAAAGCAAGTGCAGGTTTTAGTTATTGGAGACATACTAACTCTTGATCAACACAAGGGCACTTTCATAACTAAAATGAGAGAATATTAGTTGGGGGATCCTGTTACTAAACATTCACTGCTGAACTCTGCCCACATTTGATGGCAACAGATTACTATGGGATTAGATTACACTAGCTTTGATGCTTTCATCTTTTATTTCCACCCCTTGTGTGCTGGGAGAATTATTGAAATGTCAATGCTGTTTTTGGGAAATGGTACAGAACAAAGCCAACCCTGTAAGTGAAACAGCTCGGATCACTAATGCCTCAGATTTGATGATGCTGAATTAAGTCCATATGTAACAGTGAGTGGGTGTCAGTTAGTGACACGGGAGTGATAGTGAAACAAATTTGAAGACCGAATAAGGGCAGCTGATCTATTAAAGAGTTGCAGTCTGTGTGGAATGAAACTCATGTGACTGGTGAATCTGAAGCTAGGAATAATTTCATAAATATTTTTGCAAATGGGGTCACTGGATAGGGGCAGGAGAAGACTAATCTGTGCTACTGTAAATGGCCTCAAGGAAAGAAAGGGTAAAGAATTTAAACTCAATCTAGACATAAAGGTTTAAAGTGGAATGAATGGCCAGTGAATAGGTTAAGAAGGTAACAGTTTAAAGAACTTGAAGCTGAATAAAATAATTTAAGTCTTTACGGTGTTCACCTGGAAAAGTTTCTTTTTCTTCGTCTTGGTTCCGGGCAAATAGCCCAACCTTATTGGAGAAGTAAGGGCTTGTGTCCTGTTTGTAAATATCTTCAAGTCAAGTCACTTTTATTGTCATTTCAACCATAGCTGCTGGCACAGTACACAGTAAAAATGAAACAACGTTCCTCCAGGACCATGGTGCTACATAAAACAACACAAAACTACATTACACTTCAGACCTACACGGGACTATATAAAGTGCACAAAACAGTGCTAGACAGTACAATAATTAATAACAAGACAATAGGCACAGTAAAGGGCAAATTACAATATTATAATGTGTATGTATGTGTTATAAATGAATCTATACTGAATCATTACTTTTGCAGAGATGAAGCAAAAACAAGTGGTCTAGAGATGACACAGACAGGTAGAACTGGTCCTTTGGGCCAAATAAAAGTGGGTCTAGGGAAAGCAATCCTTTAAGTGTCGACCCTGAGAAAGAAGTTTTCAAAGTCAAGCATTAGGGATAATGTGTGACTATCCTGTATTAATGCATGCATCATTGGACTACATTTTCTCTGAGTTCCCAGCTGCTGGAGTTATATGGAAATAACTTATACATAAACTTTTTAAAAACACATCCCCCATCTGATTACATATTTAGTCCTGAACCTACATCAAAATGTTCAACAATTTAGATTGGATGATTTTGTAGACAGGACATGTTACATTATTTTATCTCAAACGTGTTGTCTGAGTATTTGGATATGATAGGTATTGACCTAATCAATGTTGCATGCTCCAGTATTACGCTTTCTAATATTTGGTAATGGACACAATCACAAAATGTCAGTACTATGTAATATTTACTGTATTCACCCAGTTTTGCTGGATAAATGCATTCTGCCAAATGGAATTGTAATTTGAGGACCCTATATATTTGTCATTTACGGAAAGAAGTTGAGAAAGAACTTGTATTTTGTTTTTGTAGGTTCCAACACTATTATCATCTTGTTTTTGGATACCCATTTAAAACGGAAATAAATTAGGATTCATTTTATTTTCTTGGTTTATGTGGCTGCTGAGTTCTCTCGTTAGTTCAGTGAGTGTAACTTAGATCATGATGGCACAAGATCAATCCCTGATTTATCACTAGGATGGGAAGTTGCTACATTTGGCTTTAAGGCTTTGACTAAGAAAGGGAAAAGTCAATAAAGTTTGCCCAAGTTGTTTTGTATTGAGGCAGATCTTTATTTCTGTTGTGATCCTAGAATAACAGGACTGCATCTCTGACTAAGAAATTAAATGGATTTTCTTTATTCACAGTGTGGTAGGAGCACAGAATAAGTTCATGAAGATGAATATCCTTTCACCAAGGGCAGGTGAGTATTGATGATAGAGATTATTCCCAAAGAATATTCATCACTTTATGCAGGTAGCCCATGGTTTATATCAGTTGAAGATGTCTTGGTCAATCAGAATGCTCACTGGAATAAAATAGCTCTTGTGGACACTTTTAAATTCCATGGCCATTGACTGTTTTGCCTCAGGAGCACTTGGCCTTCATGAAACACCATCACCATGAATTATCAGTGCTAGTTTAGGAGAAAGTCAGCACCAAATGGATACCAGAATCAGAATCAGAATAAGGTTTATTATTCCTGTCTTTTATTAAATGAAGTTTGTTGTTTTGTAGCAGCAGTAAAGTTCAAAGACATGAAATCACTATAAATTTCAAAACAGTGCACTAAAAAAGGAATAATGAGGTAGGTTTCATGGATTCATGGACCTTTCAGAGGTCTGATGCCAGTGGGCAGAAGCTGTTCCTAAAATGTTGAACATGTGTCTTCAGGCTCATGTAACTCCTTCCTGATCATAGCAATGAGAAGAGGCCATGTTTCAGATGGTGAGGGTCTTTTAATAATAGATGCTGTCTTCTTGAGCACCAGCTGTTGAAGATGTGCACAATGGGGAGGATTGTGGCTGAGTCTATAACCCTCTGCAGTCTCTTGTGATTCTGCACATTGGAGCCTCCCTGCAATGCAACTACTCAGAATATTCTCCACCATATATCGGTGACAAGCCAAATCTTCTCAAACTCCTAATGAAGTAGGACACTGACATGCTTGCTTTGTGATTGCATCAATGTGTTGGCCTCAGGCCAGATTCTCTGTGTTGTTGACATCCAGGAACTTGAAGCCTCTCACCCTATTCCCTGACTGTCCCTCAATGAGGACTAGTGTGTTCTTCTGATTTACCTTCCCTGAAGCTCACTATCAATTTGTCGATCTTGCTGACATTAAGTGAGAAGTTCTTGTTATGGCACCATTCAACCAGCTGATCTATCTCACTTCTGCAGTGCCATCATCAAATTTATAGATGGCCTCTGAGCTGTGCTTAGCCAAAGAGACATAAATGTAGAGAGAGTAGAGCAGTGGGCTAAGGACATGTCTTTGAGGTATGCCGGTATTGATTGTCAGTGAGGAGGTGTTACCACCATTCCATATGTGGTCTGCTGATGAGGAAGCTGAAAATTCAGCTGAGAAGGCAATGCAGATGCTCAGGTTTAAAATCTTTTTGGTTAATACTGACGGCATAATGGTATTGAATGCTGAGCTGCAATTGATAACTAGCAGTGTGAAGGATGCTTTGCTACTATCTAGATGCTCCAAGGAGAGTGGAGAGCCAAAGAGATTGTACCCACTGCTGACAGGTGAATTGCAGCACATCCAGGTCTTTGCTCAAGCAAGAGTTAATTCTAGAGATAAATAACCTCTCAAAGCACATCATTACAGTAGATCTGATTACTATCACTTGATAGTCAATGGCACAACTTATCCCGATCTTCTTGGGACAGATATAATTGCTACTCTTTGAAGCAGGTAGGAACTCTGACTGCAGCAGTGAGGCTAATGACGTCCTTCAACAGTCCATTCAGTTAGTTGACAGAGGTTTTCAATACGCAGCCAGGTAAACCATCAGGGCCTAGCATTTTACATGATTTTACCCTCTTGAAGGTTGTTCTGACATATGCCTCTGAGACAGAGAACACAGGGTTGCCTTTCAAAGTATGCATAAAAGGTGCTGAGATCACCAAGGAGGGGAGCATCATTGCCATTTATGTTGATTGGTTTCACCTTATAGAAAGTAATGGTATGCAAACCCTGCCATTGCTGTCATGTATCTGATTATGTCTATAATTACTTTTACACTTCCACTTCCACAGTGGTGTTCCATGGGTTATACCTGGACTTCTTGCAGGTCTAGCCCTCAGCAGACTGTGAATCTCCTGGTTCATTCAGGGTTTCTGATCTGGAAAGACTTGGTTTGTTCTTGAAGGTACTTGAAGTACTTGAAGCATATTCTTTCAGATCTGAAGATGAATTGCCTGGTCCACCATTCAGAGCAGTCCTGTAAATGGTGGCACATAATTTTATTGGTTAAACTAGTGCAGCACTGAGCACAACTCCATATCACAACAAAAAATAGGACACCTTGAATTAAACATTACCGATAATCAAATAACATATTGCAGATCTGTTGCTGGGCATCTAAGATATTAGCTCAATGTGATTGTCATGATGCATTTATAACACTAATAATCAGAAACGTGAGAACAGCATGGAAATAACAAGCAAAGTAATTTTTCATACAATCTTATGAAGCATTTGAGTAATCATGTTGATGCTTAGTTCAACAGACCCTCTGATGCAAATTGAATCACTGTATGTTGCTTTCCTAAACCTGAGCTTTGCAAGGCATCTTCAAAATAATGTAAGTTCATAGTCAGTGTTCCTGGAGTGTGAGCTTTTGACCAGCTTCTGCTTCTGCAAGATTGTTTTCAATGACTTGTTGGAGGTTTATTGAAGCCACTACTCCACTTGTAGATCCCACCAGGATAGATTCTGTCAGTTGTTGAGTAGAACTGATGATAATCAGTTGTGTTGTTAAGTCACTTCAGATTTTGTGCAACACAAAGCCTTGTAAACCAATGCATCAAGAAGGTGTTCAATACTGTTTCTGAAATTATTTGATTTCTTAATGCTGTGCAATGTAAGTCCTGTGAAGCCAGCTGACGAGGTCAACAAACATGACCTGAAACGTGTTTGTAACTGACAGTTGCATCTGTTTTCCTTCCCTTCTTGATGAGTATGGTACTGTTGTTTTCGCAAGGGCAGTGACCTCGATTTTGGGAGAGTGAATCGCATACTGACCATGTTATCTCATTCCTCAGTCAGGTCATGGCAGCACTTGTTCACACTTTTCATAGCTACATTGACAGTACCTTTATTGCATGACTTTGTTAGGTTCCATGATCTGGCATAGGATCCCAAAGCTTTTTGCCCAGTGTAAGACTTAGAGGATATCAACCACTGGTGATCCACATGAGGAGTTCACCCCCATAGTAATGAAGCCCAAAATGAGATGTAAATTTTGGACTTCTATATTTGCCTAGAGTTTCTTCCACTTAAAGAGTTAATGCCAGCAACTCCCATCAGAACAGACAGCATCTACTAGCAAAATCTGAATTAATTATCGTGATGGATATGCAGGTGAACTTCAAAAGCTAGAAGGAATTAATGAATATCAAATAGAACTGAGACTGACATTTATTACAAAGGTAGTTGGATAGAATAACTTTTATCTTTAGTGAGTCAAGAGATTGCAGATGCCGGGACAAACAAACTGCTGGAAAAGCTCAACAGGTTAGGCAGCATCAATGGGGAAAAATAGAAAGCTGATAAAGGATCTAGAGTTTTCCCGGTGTATATGATGTATAAACTCTTCTTGGCTTCCAGCTGGGTACAAGTATAGATCCTAACCAATATTTCAATGACAACTTCTACCATCTTCATCAGGAACGAAAGCTGGGCATGCCTAGTCCAGTGGTATTTATACTCCTATAGTTCGTCCCTCCTGATTTGTTAGTCCTCATCTAATCAGATGTCCACTCTTCTACCTCGCTTACAATTGAATTCCAGTTCTTACTTAGTGCAAGACCTTTATCTTTGTTAAAATTCTTTCCCTCTAGTTTTCTTTCAATGGCTTCCTTTACCAGGTAGTCTCAAAAGCTATTGGCATGGCACAGTAGTTTTGTGCCATCAAATTCAATCCCATGGCCACTGTGAATGCAATGTTCTGCTTCCACCAATTTCTCCAGGTAACCCTAGTGGATGCATCTCCTGTCCTTCTTTATGAAGGGTTCCACAGTGCATCCCACCTGGCCGATATACACTACTCTGTATTCACAGGGAATCCTGTAAACGCCATCCGTCCAGAATCCCAGGTCAGGTTTGACCTGCATAACCTGTGATTTGGGCTTCCTTACAGGTTTGTGGATGGTATTAATCTGGTATTTCTGCAGAATCCTGGCAATCATTTCAGAAACCATGGAAATATAGGGAAGACAAGCTGTAGCAGTGGGCTCCTTCTTGTTATTAGTTTCCCTGGTTATTCCATCGGCCCTTTCAAGGGCCCAGTTGATTTCCTTCCTTCACCTTGTAGCCATTCTGTAGGAACATCATACGTAATTGTCTTATTTCCTCAGAGAGACTCTCTGGATCGGAAATATTTTTTGCATGATTAATCAAAGTAGAAAGACCGCTCTCCATTGGGAGACATGATGGTGGCTGTTATTGTTGACGGATAAGTCCATGTTCATTGCCTTTATGCCCAATTACTTCTTCAAATATGTCGATGACACCCTTGTAGTGTCAACACGTGGACTCCAGGTACTCCAACAGTTCCAAGGCCATGTGAATAGTATACATCCAAACATTCAATTTACAATGGAGATGGAGAAAAACTGTTTGTCTCCTGTTTCTGGACATACTAATACGACAGAAACTGGATGGTGGCCTTGGACATGGTATCTATCGGAAACCCACTCACACGGACTTGTACCTCAACAACAACAGCCATCATCACGCCTCCCAATCTAGAGTGTATTTTTCTACTTTGATTAACTGTGAAAAAGCTCTTTTGGACCTTGGGAGTCCCCCCAAAGAAATGAGTCCATTACGCATGATGCTCCTACAGAATGGCTACAAGGTGCGTAATGCGAAATGAGTCCATTACGTCACTACTGCCTGTCTTCTCTGTATTTCCACAGTTTCTGGAAGGATCGCCAGGATCCTGAATAAATACCATCAACAAACCCATAAGGAAGCTCAAGGCACAGCTTATGTGGGTCAAAGATGACCTGCAACTCAAGTCAGCTGGGGTTTACAGGATTCCCTGTGAATGCAGAGCAGTGTATGGGAAGCACAGTGAAAACTCACATCAAGGCACACAGGAGGTATATCCATTTGGGTTACCCAGAGAAATCGAACATAGCAGAAAACTGCAATCACAACAGTCATGGGACTGAGTTCAATGACACAAAACTACTGTGCCACGCCAATGGCTTTTGGGACCAACTGGTAAAGGAAGCCATTAAAATAAAACTAGAGGAAAAGAATTTTAACCAAGTTGAAGATCTCACTCTAAGTAAGAACTGCAATTTGATTGCAAACAAGGTCGGAGTGTGGAAACTGACTGGATGAGGACTATGGGAGAATAAATACCTTGGAACTAGACATGACCACGTGTCACCCCTGATGAAGATGGCAGAGTTATCATTGAAATGGTGGTTATAATCGATACCTGGACACGTTGGTTTATTGGATAGCTGATGTTTCAGATTGAGAGCCTTCACCTGGACCAATTCCTACATCTTACTATACACTATATCCGGTCAAATATCCTTCTATATCAGTCCATATGAAGAGTCTCAATGTGAGACATATGCTGTTTCTTTCCCTCCACAGATGCTGCCTGACCCACTGAGTTCTGACACCATTTTGTTTGTTGATCCACCTTTGAACCTTAACTGATAATATCCTTATTTGGATTTGATCTCAAATGAATCAATAATAATTAAAATTCCTGCATCTGAGAAGTGGATTTCTGTGGCCTAAATTGATCATTGAGATAAACTGATTCCTTTCATTTTAGATCTGGTAAAAACTATGTTGTACGTATTAACTTTGTTGTAATTATCACCCATAAAAATAATCCAGAATAAAAAAGTGTTCCAGTTCTTGCACACAGCATAATTAGTGTGGACAACATTGCTGGAAACTTTGGCAGCATTTACTTCGCCAAGAATTGTTTCCAGTATTTTGATTGGAGTCTGCAATCAAGTGCTATTTTTTAATAAAATAGGTCAAGCACAGCAAGCTTATCCAGAAATAACCCACTTTATTATTTTGACACCAACAATCAGAACTATTTGCATGTCACATCCTTTATCCCTTTTCACTCTCATTTATTTATTTTTGCAATACAATTAAAATGTTTTCTGAAAGGTGCCACAAATTATTGGCTGTAGTTCAGACTGAAGAGAAGTGTGTCTGTTGCTGGAAGATTAGATTAAGATGTTCAAAATTTTGTGAAACATTAATGGATTGCTGAAAGGTTGCATTCCAAAAGCAGAAGGCTGTTTACAAGAAGACGTGGAATTAAGGTAATTGGTAAAGTTAGTTGGTGTGAAAATGTGAAAATAAATAACCTCTTGCATTTTAAAACATCATCATGTTTGAATGTTTTAGAATTTGTCTTCCCTGGACATAAAGAGTCTTCAATTTGGGATACAGTGGCACTTGGATGTTGACTGATCAGATTTAATTTATTTTAATTTCAAGATGCAGCATGGTTACAGGCCAACTCCCCCAATTATTCTCATGATAACTATTTAACCTATTCATCTTGCGATGGGAAATGAAACCGGAGCACCCACAGGGAACCCTCATGATCATGGAGAGAATGTCCAGACAGTGGTGGAACTAAACCTGGGGTGCATGGGTTGTGTTAGTGTTACCCTAACCACAATGTTACCATGACATCCACCCTCCCAAAAGACCTTTATTACATATGATATCTTGAATGTGGATGCATCATGTTCGCTCTATCAAAGTGTGCATCGAAAAACATAGAACTCATCCAGAAGTGATGAGCTGTTGCCATTTATACTACCCGATCTTGCCTGGTATGAGGTTATATTACGCAAACCCTGCCACAGCAGTCGAGGGTCTATCTGTGATTCCATTTTAATGAAATTGTCTCTTAGAGATTATAATGACTCTTTGGAAATCATTCCTGAACTTCTTATTTAACTCTGTATCAACAGCCCTAAATACCACATACAGTATTTAGTCCTTAACGTCTCATGATATAGGTTGATGAATCCAGGGTTTTTAGCTGGGTTTTTCACTCTCTTTCTACACTACTTCTTTGATTTAATTTTTTAAAATTCATTTCTTATTGTAATTTATAGTTTATTATTCTGTATTGCAATGTACTACTGCCATAAAATAACAAATTTCACAACATATGTCAGTGATATTAAACCTGATTCTGACTCTGCAATGCTTTTGTGGGTGCACACTTGTCCACACATGTACTTATGAAGTTGATGATGACTGCAGCATGTTTATTTTGGTTCGCTGACAAATCCTTAAACATGGTCCAGTCCACTGAATCAAAGCAATCCTGAATTGGCTCCTCCACTCCTGCCATGCAGCTCTTTATAGTTCTTTTCAGCAGATCACACTCTTCAATCTGTGTCCACACATAGGCAGAAGTAGCACAGTCAGGTGGCTGGATTTACTGAGTGGGCGAGGGATATGTAGGCGTTCCTAATGGTAGAGTGGTTTTCACCAGCTGGTATCGCAAGTGATGTGGAGAAAGAAGTTGGACAGAGACTTCTTCATGGTAGGTGATTGAATTCTCCTGCTGGGGTGTGGCAGGCATTCAGGTATACTGCTTCATTCATGTTGATCACAGCACTCAGTTCTTCAAGTGCTAGCTTGGTGCCTGCCTGAGGTGACTGCAGTCAGGGCAAAGGTGGAGAACATCTTTTTGGAACTTCCTTGTCAAGTGTTTCTGGTTGGAGGGGTTCAGGAGCAGGAAAAGACTGCCTATTACATGCACCACAATGAGCTTATTATAAAGCAGGCTCTGTCACCATTTCCCTTACCTAAACCCTGTTCTCCGGTCCATGTTGTGGATCATAAAAGCCTTGGGCTGGATCATTGTGTCAGGAGATTTGGGAGAGAGCCATGTCTCTGTGAAACAGAATACATAGCAGTTCTTCATGTTCCTCTGATAAAGTAATCCTGCTCTGAGGTCTTCAATCTTGCTTTCTCATAACTGTACGTTAGCAAGGAGACTGAGAGGCATAATAAACTGCCCTTAGCATAATATAGCATAATAAACTGCAGCCATGTTTTACGAGTTCTCTGTGGTGTTTCCATTAGCTGTGTTTATTTGTGCATAGTGTGTTCAAAGTCTGCCTGTTCTGTCCTGGGTTGTGGTGTGGTTAATTAATTTAAATGGCTTTAAAGTATGTTGTTTACTGCAGCTGTTTCCACTACAGTTTTCTGGCTTAAAAGGACCAGTCTGGTGTATGAAACTACGATGCTGCTAGCTGTCTGCAAATTAATGGATACTCTCAAAATGACTATTGGAGCAGTTTTAATGCTGTCAGCCTTGATAGATTGGCATGTCTTCCCCCAACCTAAGCATTCATTCCCTCCATCACAGATGCTCTTCGACTGCTCTATATATCATCCACAAAACATTCTACAACAATTATAAAAAAAACACCTACAAATATAGGAATCCAATTACAAATAAGAGAAAATCTGCAGATGCTGGAAATCCAAACAACACACAAAAAATGCTCCAAATTTGCTAACCCCACCATGAAGAAGGAAAAGAGAAGTAAATGCATGGGAACATCACCACTTGCAGGTTTCCTTCTGAGTTGCCACTAGAGTTCAGCACGGACTAAAAGGGCCGAGATGGCTTGTTTCCATGCTGTAATTGTTATATGGTTATATCAGGGTCAGGTAAGGGAAAAGGCATGAGGCACAGTAGCAATACTAATATAGCTTTAGCTGTAAAATCAGGGTTCAATTCCCACTGCTGTCTGCAAGGAGCTTGTACATTCTTAACATGACCCTGTAGGTTTCCTCTCATATTCCAAAGATATACGGTTAGGGTTAGTGAGTTGTGGACAAACTCTCGAGGCACCAGAAGCGTGGTGACATTTGTGGGCTGTCCAGTACAATCTTTGCTGATTTGTTTTGACACCAATGACACATTTCACTGTATGTTTCAATGTACATGTGACAAACAACGCTATTCTTTATCTTATTTTATTTTATTTTGACTTGCGGAATCTTCCTTTGTTCCTTCAATCTCACTTGATCTGATTACCAGAAGGATTGCATTCATTCAAGAAAATTACTCAGTATTATCTTCTCAAGGGAAAAAGGAAAAGATGAAAAAGTGCTGGCTTGATATCAGTGCACAGATCATGAATATGAATAAAACAAATATTCTACAGTGCACTTCTCTCTAGGCCTTTATAAGGTGGCAGAGTGCAGAGATTCATTTGAGGCGTAACCTAATATGAATACGTGTAGCAAAACTCAAAAGGTACTGTATGTCCATCCCCTCAATTTAATTGTCATCATTAATAAACCTCTATCTTCTATAGTTGTTCAACACATTTTATTAACTTCTAAATCTCTATAGTTACTAGATTTTCACCATTTAGAAAATAATCTGTATTTTATTAGATCTAAATGAGCATTATACAATTTGCCAACATTGAAACCTATTTGCTATTGTTAAGTTGCATTAATTATTCTTCTGTAAATTAATTCTCACACACAAAGTTTAAAGTACCTTTCTAAAATTAACAAACTTTTTATGTAGCTTTCTATCTCATGCATGTTATTAATGAATATGAAAATTGGATTTAACACAGGTCCTTGTAAGCTGTCACCAATCACATCATAACCTTTCAAGTGTTGTTTTTGACTGTTGTTGAGTCATTGTCGACTCATGGCGATCCTATGGATTATGAGTTGTTCATAAGGTTTTCGTGGTAAGAAACAGAAGTAGATTGCCAGTCCTTTCCTCCATGCAGATACTGCAGTTGGGACCCGGCCGGATTTGAACTCAGGACCATCTGCCTTGAAGTTGAGTGCTATACCACTTGCCGGCCCAATCTCTCAAGTACCCGACCATTATTCAATATCTCTATTTCTGAGTGCAGAGCCAATTTCCTAACTAAGCCAATAGATTTCATACTAACTTTAACTTACAGTCTCTTATAAGAGATTTTAGCATGAGTGTTCCGGAAGTCTATGTAAATGACATCCATAGACAATCCTCAATCTGTTATTTAATTCACCACTTCAAAAAATTTAATGAGGTTTGTCCAACATCAGCTGTCCATTACAAATGCACATTCACTTGTTCTAATCAACATAAAATTTTCAAGACATCTTTAATTACAGACAGCAACTAGAAACTCCTTTTCACAGTGCCCCATAAAAAAAAAACTCTAAACAGTTGAAGAATAATCACATTCATATGGAGTGAAGAAACTGTTCATCTCTTAAGGTCATGTGCTTACATTGCACATCTTCTTGGGTGAGTTTTAATGTTCATCAGTACAGGTTACCCTTTGTGAAACTTGCTCATATGCAATCAATGATAAACAATAAAGCAATGAATTAAATATGTCATCCGCAAGATTTTCAAACACATTGGTCTTGTAAAATGAATCTGAGTTTTATGTGATGACATATACTGTATGTACTTTGATAATAAATTTACTTTGAACTTTAAAATACTGCTGTTGTTCACTCACAGAAGAACCAGCTTTAACTAAATGTGTAGGCTCAAAAACAATATTTTTTAAAGGGACCAATGACATTAAGTTAGCATTCATATACTTCTTTCTAAGATGTACCTCAGGATCAAGAATGAAGTCCTTCCACTCATTTGTGAGTTCTGAGGTAGCCAATGAGGCCTACTTGGGGACAAAAAGATTCTTCCACAGATGGAGCACTCCTTCTGCATCATATGCAAGGATCCTCTGAGCTCCCAGTCATGGTCATCAGGTCTTTAGTAGCATTTGGAATGCTCCTTCTCCAGCCCACGACCTACCTTAAGTGGTCATGTGCAAGAGATCCCCAAAAGTTAATAGATGTTGCACTTCAGGCTTTGAACAAATCTTTTATTTTTCCCCCTTTTTATGTGCCTTAAATCTCTTCTCAAGGCAGATCCCAGAATGGAGTGTCTGCTTAAGCAGTCTGGGGTCAGGCATGCTAATGCCTTGGCTTGTTGGAAGTGACAGGTTGAGTACAATTGGGTCTTCACTATGCAAAAGATCATCTAGATGAGGACATTTGGTTTGTTTCTCCTTCAATTACATTGCCTTACTGAACTAGTCCCATTTGCAGGTATTTGTTCCATATCCCTCCAAATCAGAGGTTGCCAACCTGAAGTTCACAGACCCTTTGCTTAGTTGTATTGATCCAAGGCATAAAATTGATTGGGCACTCCTGCTCGAAATCTTTCCAATCTATGCATCTGTCCAAATGTTACAAACTATTTCTACCACTTCCTCTAGTAGCTTATTTTATATCTGCATCACCCCTTTTTGGAAAAAATTACCCCTTAGGTTTCTGGTTAAATCTTACTCTCTCACTTTAAACCAATTCCCCCTAGTTTTAGACTTTCCTACCATGGAATAAAAGACCTTGGCCATTCACCTTATGCCCCTCATGACTTTATATAAGATCATAAAATAAAGTAGTAGTATTAGGCCATTTGGCCCATTGAGTACACTCTGCCATTCGATCATGATTAATTTATTTTCCCTCACAACTCCATTTTTCTGTTTTCTCCTCGTAATCTCTAATGCCCTTACTAACAAGTACCTGTCAACCTCTGCTTTATATATACATAATGACATGGCCTGCACAGCCTAATGTGGCAAAGAACTCCACCGATCCCTTGTATCCCTTGACAAAAGAAATCCCTTCTCACCTCTGTTCTAAAGCAACGTCCTTCTATTCTGAGTGTGCAATCTGGTCTTAGGCTCTCACACAATAAGAAGCATCAGCTTCATTCCACTCTATCCAGGCCATTCAATGAGATCGCTCCTCATTCTTTTAAACTCCAGTGAGTACTGACTCAGAGAACATAAGAATATAAGAACATAAGAAATAGGAGCAGGAGTAGACCATCTGGCCTGTCGAGTCTGCTTAGCCATTCAGTAAGAACATGGCTGATCTGACCATGGACTTATCTCCATGCACCTGCCTTTTCCCCATAACCGTTAATTACCTTACAATGCAAAATATCTATCCAACCTTGTCTTATATATATTTACAGAGCCACCAAGGGCTCTTTATGTGTTAACGCTTTCACTTCCAGGATAATTCTCACAAACTGCCTCTGGACCCTCTCAATGCCAGCACGTCCTTTCGTAGATATGGGGTCCAAAACTGCTCACAATACTCTAAATGGGGTTTGACCAATTCCTTATAAAGCCTCGGCATTACATCCTTGTTTTTATATTGTAGCCCTTGAGAAATGAATGCTAACGTTGCAGTTGTCTCCTTACTACTGACTCCATCTACAAGTTAACCTTTAGGGAATCCTGCACAAGGACTCACAAGTCGCTTTGCACCTCCATTTTCTGAATTTTTTCCTCATTTAGAAAATCTTTATTCTTTCTACCAAAGTGTATAACTATTCACCTCCCTACAATCTATTCTATCTTTCACGTTATGTCCATTCTCCTAATCCATTTAAGTCCTGCAGACTCTGCTTCCTCAGCACTATTTGCCCCTCCACCTATCTTTGTACCTCTATAGGGTCACCTCCCAGCCTTGTACGCTCCAGGGGAAAAAAAATCCTCAGCTATCCAGCTTCTCCTAATAACTTAAACTCTTCAGTCCCAGTAACGTCATTGTAAATACAGGAAGCATTTCACATTTTCTAGGGGCTTCCCATGAAATTCTATTGTGTGTGGTACAAGTATGTTGCCCTCTCTATCGCAAATATTGGGTCTAATATCCAGCCTCTCATATACTTCAGAAAACGCCTCGATCTACTAGACACTACAGCATCCAGTTGCTCCACCATAGATAGGCTTCTGTTTCTGATTTCCAAGCTGGTTTACTTTTAGAATGTATTTTGATACATAAGGTTTACTGGCTGCTCAAATAACGTTACTTACTTGAGTAAGCAGTTGAGCAAACATACAAACATCACCACGGTTGTTACCAGGAGCTTAGCAGAAAACACAATAGTGCTGACCCTAATGAGATTTCACTGTCAACACCTCTGGCAGGATCCACATTATTCAGCAACCAGAATGTATTACCTTGCTGCTTACGGCAAAACACGTGCATCACGTGAGCCCAACAACTGCAGCTGAGATTGAGCAAGAGAGGCATCAGTACAGCAGCAGGGTGGAGATGCATACAGGATGACCAAGAGGAGCTTCAGCAGTAGAACAGTTTGTGCAAGAAGTCATTCATTCAATACCTTTATCAACAGATGTTCAATGCCAAACGTTGCCATCATTTCCTTTGCTGTGCTATGTTATTTGATCATGAAGCAATCATTATGAATTTAATTACATATACCCCTTTCTGCACACTTGTATATTTGCTATTATAGTAATCTAAGCCATGGCAATATCATAGGAATAGTATTCCATTAATGTGGGACAATTGACCACTTTCACATTTCACCTTTACACTACAGCCATTAGGAAATATTCATAAATATGGGAAAATACTCAGCTTAATCTGTTTGCAGACTTCCTCTTTCATAGAAGGTCTGAAACTTCCAATTTAGTTTTCAATTTCAGCTAGATATTGCAGCTAATGTTTACTAGGAAATTAAGTATTCATTTGATAACTTACTGTCATCTCCCTGAAGCCTTAAAAATATGAATGTTACTCCTCTTTGTCCATCCAATGCCTTTACTCTTCAAGCCCAACAAAGATGCATTGCAGTAATCTCAGAGATGGAATTTTTTTATGAAAAACAATTTGTACTATCAACAAACCATATCATCCTCATCAAATGAACATAGAACAGTATAACACCACAACAAGACTTCAGCCCACAATGTTGTATCAAACTACTGAAACTAGTAATTAAATGCCTAACTAAACTAATCTCCTCTGCCTATACAATGTCTATATACCTAAATTCTCTGGATATTTATGTGCCTATCTAAGAGCCTCTTAAATGCCTCTATTGCATTTACCTTTCCTACCACACCTTGCAGTGCTTTCCACACACCCATCACTCTCTGTGCAAGGAAAAACTTGAGCTGCATGTCTCTTTGAACTGGCCCCTCTCTCCTCTCTCACCTTAACTGCATACTTAGACATTTCAACTACTGGCTGTATAGGCCTTTTATAAACTCATAAACTCCTTCCCTCAGCCTCTGCTGCTCCAGAGAAAGTAGATCTTTTCTTCCTGTATATGCCCTCCAACATCCTGCTAAACCTCTTCTGCGCCCTCTCTAAATCCTCCACATTCATCCTATGATGATGGGATGACCAGAATTGAATGTATTACTCCATTCAACCTGAGTTACAACTTTATATATTACTTCTAATCTGAGTTTTATGAAGTTGCAACATAGTTTCCTCATTCTTGAAGTCAAAGTCTCGACTAATACACCTTCTTTACTACCCTGTCAACCTGCGCAGCATTACTTTACAATTCTTGCAGTCAAATACACTAATGGAGATTTAAGGTCAGAGCAATGAAGCCAAATGGACACTTGGTAATTTCACTTTGATTCATTAGAATACTTAGACAGCAGCTGAAAGCAATCTTAATCCGCCTGATAAAAAATGTGCTCAGTAACCTCATAACTCACTTGAAGTTGCAGCCAATTCTCCAACAATGCAGTTCATTCCACTTATCCGTCTGTACAATTACATCTAAGCTCGTATTCGGGTCCTGTTGCTCCTGTGAAGTCTCAAACAAAAAACTAATGTTGGGGCTGCACAATAATGTGCTTCACCCAGAGAGATGAACTACAGCCTTCTGAGAACATTCTCCCATCAATGAGTTTTGGTGCTACACAATAATGTGCTTCATGTACATGCATCTACTGCAACCTTTGGAGAACATTCTTCTGTGAATGAGTTTCGATTAGCAGACATTTCACACAGCAAGATATGAGGCATCTTGCTGAGTCGTCAAAAAATTGTGATCATCCATACATGGCCAAAAGCATCTCAGATCATTTTGTCATGATGTTACTCTGTACTATAGGAGAATTTTTGAGGAAACCCTGCTTCTACAGTTATGTATCCGATGTAAGCCTTTGAACCATCTGCATGGATCCACTCTCACTGGTAGCATTAAATCATCATGTTATAACACCAGCAGACTGCTGTTGGCAGCACCAATTGCTCTCCCATGTCAGTTACTTCATTTGGCTTCATGGCACATGGATACCATGGATTGTCCTCAGGCTCAGCTCAGAGTCTTGTCCTTTGATGTTGAGAACTTATTTAATAAATGAGCACCGAAGAATGTACTTAATACTCATGCAGCACTTGAGGATAAGGTGCATTTTGCAGCAATTTACACGGACATTCATCTTGTGCATTAAAGAGACAACTACACAAATCCTCCAGTGCAGCCAGTCCACTTACCTTGGTTAATTAAAGAGAAAGGACAGAAGAGTGGAAAGCTTGAACAGAATGTACTGTACTTCGACTAAATAGCTTCACTCAGCATGAGCTGTGAAAATCGACCAGTAACAAACTGAATGAAACAAAGCATTAGAGTTGGACAGTGATACAGCATGGAAATGGAAACAGATCCTTTGTTCCAGTGAGGCTGGGCCGTCCATTAAGCCGTCATTTATAATAATCTTACACTCATCCCGTTTTATTCTTCCCTCACTCTCATTGAACCTTTTAGATTATATCATTTTTTTTACATACTCAGGTCAATATATAATAATGAATCAACGAACCAACCATAATATCTTTTATGAGTAAAAGGAGATTGGAGCATCCCAGCGAAACCCATGTGGCCATAGAAAGAATGCGCACATTCCACAAAGTAAGCACTGGAGTTCAGGTAATGTTCCCTCTAATTTGTAGTAACCAGTGTGTGCAAAAACCTTGTGCAATTTTTTGCCCAGTGACAACAACATGTGCACACTGAATTTTATGCATATAGATTTATTTTAACAGCTAGCAAAACACTGTCAATAAGAACGTTGATCTCCTCTGGGTATGACCGTTTTCCCTCTTGTTCATTTGCACACTCTTAAAACATACATAATAGGTCTGTAGCGGGTAATGAAGGACCTTCTTGCTGGAGCAAGAAAAAATGAAGTTTTCAAATATCACTCCACTTCTTCCTACTTGCAAAATTCTGCAGCAACTTTTGTATTGCAACAATGCATGCAGGTAACTGCAGTTTCTGCACTATACATAAATATATCTCGTAGCTGCATGTTCCTGACTCTTTTAGCTTTTAGTGTAGCAGTTTTTACTGTTTCATTAAGCCATTCTCCTTTAAATGAACTTACAGTTCTTTTGCACTTCACACCCTTTGCTTCTTTGGAATTTGATGTAGTGAATCAATAATTTCTTCAATAAAACAGTATAAATAAGCCAGTTCTAAAATCTGCAGACAAATCATTGCTAACTTCACGTTGTCAACAACATCCACACCAGAAAACAGAAAAGGAAATGTGGTTGTATGCGGTCGTGAAATATACTTAACATGCCAACGAAGTAGAGGGTGACAACCTTTTGTGCTCAGTTTAAATTCCTCTGTGCTTGTAGCAAAAGCTGGGTGCGCACGCACCTGCGCACACAGAGGGAACATTGGTCATGAGCACTTGAGTCTGCAACTGCACTAAAGTCTTGTCTTTTGATTGCAAAGGAGACTTGCAGGAACAGTGAGTCATTGTATATTTACGGTCAGTAACTCTGAGTTTTGGTGATTTTCTATTTAAGTTTGGGAGCCCTACCAATATGTTCCAGTGCTTCCTCCACAGTGCATTTTGGCTGCAGAAAGCTTGCTCTCCATTTGGCTCTGCTATATAGATGACATCTCAGGATGCTCATGATGGGCTTGTGACCATGATGGACCTTCTCCAGACTGTGAGATGTCAACTATTTCACACAGTTTGGAAAAGGATTTTACATACATTGGCAAGGGCAGAAAATCAAAAACTGATTTTTGATGCTAGAGTGCTAGAATTCTGAATTAAAAACAGAACACATTGGAAAATCTCAACAACTTGGGCAGCATCTCTGGAATAAGTAACAGTGTTAACTCTTTAGGCTGAAAACCTTCAAAATCAGTATTACGTTGTAGCAAGGGTGAGGGAATAAAAGGAAATAACTATCTCTGGTGTTTGCCAGAGTGGTACCACAGCAATGGTAGAGTTTGCCAGGTTTTTACCTACCACCCCACAGATTGCTTATTCAGCAGTTTGTCCTTGATCATTTCTACCAGTTTCAGCAACATTCTACAACTGAAAAGACCTTCTTCTCCTCTCCCCACTTAGCAATCTTTAAGTAACCATTATTAACTGGTCCACTCTTTCATCTCTGTCATCCACTACTCTTCTCAGGGCACTTTCCTGCGTAACCACAGGGCATGCAACACCGCTCCATCTACACCAGTGGTCAGTAGTGGAAATGATGAGCACCTTTAAGCTCCTGGGTGTCATCATCTCAAGACTTGCCTGAGGCTTTGCTTTGTAAGGAGGTTGAGGAAATTTAGAATGTCACCAAAAACTTTTTTTCAGATTCCTATAAATGTACTGTGATGAGGATTCTGACTGGTTGTATCACAGCCTGAGGTAAAGGTTTCAATGCACAGATTTGTAAGCGGCTTCGGAGGTTTGTAGGCTCTGCCAACTCCAACATGAGCATAATATTGCCATTCATCTCCAAGAAGCAGTGCCTCAAAAAGGCAGCATCCATCACTAAGGACACTCGCCATCTAGGAGATGCACTTTTCTCTTTACTACCATCAGAAGACCTACATACAATGATTCAATCATAGTTTTCCTTTTCCACCATCAGCCTTCTGAAAAGTCCATGAACCCATGAACATCACCTCATTGTTCCTTTTCTCATCCATTTATTTATTTAGAAATTTGTAACAATTTCATGTCTTTGCAGAGTACTGCAGCCACAAGACAACAAATTTCATGTCATAAAAACAGTAATAATAAACTTAATTCTGATTCTGATTCTCCTCCTCTATTCTCACTGTCTAGAGATTTAAACAAAGCTTTCAGTTGAAGAACTGGGACACCTTCAAATCAGTAATAGAGTGGGGAAGGTAAACATAGATTGAGTGACTGCTTTAGAGAGCATTGTCATTCAGGCTTCATTGGTGGTCCTGAGTTCCAGTTGCCTGTCATTGTAACTCTCTGTGGAGTCCTGCATTGGTTGCAATAAAGACAAGTACTGAGGAACATCACTTTAAGAACAGAACATAGAAGGTTACACCACAGTTCAGGCCCTTCAGCCCACAATGTTGTACCAACCTTTTAACCTACTCTAATCCTCCCTCCTACATAAACCTCCAATTTTCTATCATCCATTCACCTATCTTAAGAATTCCTTAAGTTTCCTCAAGTGTCTGCCTCTACCATCACTCCTGGCAGAGGATTCCATATCTTCACCACTCTCTGTGTAAAGTGTTTACTTTGGACATTCTACACCCCCCCCCCACTAGACTTCTCTCCAATCACCATAAAAATTTGTTGCACTTTCTCTTACATCTAGGCATATCATAGGCATCAGAACTCATAACTGAATGCAACAACACACTTCTTGACATGGAAGCTTCAATGTACAGGGTTCCAAGAGGCTACAGAACCTTGTAGACTCAGACAGTTCCAACACAGGCACAATGTTCCCAACCATTTTCAGGAAGCAGTGCCTCAAGAAGGCAGCATCCTCACCATTTTCTCTTTACTACCATCGGGGAGGAGGTACAGGAGCCTGCTCCAGCATCTGCAGACTTATTCATGTTTATGATTTGCTGACTCACTTCCTCTATTTGTATCGTGGCTGGCCATTTCCCAAGAAGGGTTAACCATTTGTACACACTTTTTCCTCTCCTACAAACAATACCAGAAATATTCTCCCTTTGGTTTAATTTCTCTGCAGCAGCTCAGACTGGTATTTCACAGGTTTTATATAATGTTTATGTTTGTTTTCTCTTTCACCCACCATCTTATTAATCTATTAACATGCATATTTTAAATTATGGGATCAGCCTGACAACCTTGTTCCAAACAATGTTGGAGGTTTTGCCAACTGTCTCTTCCGAAATACAGTACATCCTTATTGTGAGGTTTGATTGACCTTACAAAATCAGTTATTGGCAGTTAACTTCTGGGTGTGAAGGAACGTTTCTACTTTCTTAAAGCTGGTGAGCACCAAATATCTCCTCTCATGAAACCATCCCTGCAAATGAAGTTCTTTGCTCACTTTACCAACATCCTCTCTGATGTTCTGTGGGGAACAGGCACATTGGCTCAGGGAGGTGCCCTCCAAATACACCTGTCACTGCTCAGCAAGTGAACTTGGTGGCTTCTCTGCAGTAGCAGAGGACTTCCTTCCCTGCCTCTTCAATGAAAGTCTGAACAGAAAAAGAATATATGTTAGGTGGTCCTGCACCAATAATGAGCCACAAATCTCATAAATGCCTTTGTAGTCCATATCCTTTTTTCTAATGTTGATTTAGAAGGGCATGTTAAAGATGTCATTGAGGTGAGCTCATGTGGAAACCAATGAGGTATGGCAAGAGACTAGAATTAACCCTTAAAAACCCACAACTGTCCAGGATGATGAATAGTTGTCAGATTACAAGACTTGACTGCACATTTATAATAATGCCAAAGAAAGAATTTGCACAATGTAGGAACTTTGTGCTCCCCTGGATCTGCATGGTATGCCAAAAAGACTCTTAGTTTGGCTTTCTTATGATATTTGTACAGATAGGGGATGCAAAATCATTAAACAGGTTATGCATGCAAATATATGTGATGTTAGAGTGCAGTGCTCTTCCCGTTCTAAGTACTGCAGGGTTTTCAACTTTGGTTCTTTTAAGGCAGCTCTCTGTCCAAGTGCATCTTGATGTAAGCTGTTCACACCTAGCTAACTTAATAATTTAATGTCCTCCTGCAGTGTGAAGGATCCATTAATTAAGGGTGGCTGGAAATGAGCTAAGGAGGTTTGCAAATCTTGTAATCAGATGAGTGTTCATAAGCTTGGTTAGTTGTAGGTCTTTTATCAGTTAATTGAATACCCTAGTCTTTTGCAAAAATGTCCAGTAGTGCAGCCAAGCATGGGTGATTAGGTTCAGCATGAGTTTATTGCCATGACACACGCAACAAATTGTTCCTTCAAACGTATCCAGAAATTAACGTAAGAAAAAGATCAGTCTGCATGCAGAACACTACAACTGTTCACATTGCAGCTCTGGATAGGCTTGCTAAAAGAGACATTGAGTCACAGGGAGATGCAGCACAGAAGTGAGCCCGATGACCTCCACCTACCCCTGAGACCATGAACCTCCCATTTACACTAGCACTAGTACCTATCTCTTTTATTCTCACACATTCTCTTCAACTCACCCTCAAATTCTACTACTCACTGCCACGCAAGGGGTAATTGTCAGTGGATAATGACCAGACAGCTAACACATCTTTGGAATAAGGGAGAAGACTGTAACTCCTGGAGGAAACCCTTGTGGTCCCAGGGAAAGTGTACAGACTCCACACAGTGACTCTACTAGATGTGCCTGTATCATATAATATTTGTTGTTTTCTGTATGTTCTTAGACGGTATAGTAACCTATGCTAGTGAGTATTATAATAATACTAATAATAATAATGAATCCATTATCCAAAACGCTTGGGGACAGAAGTTTCGGATTTTGGATACCCGCATTTTGGAATATATAATGAGACATCCTGAGATCGCCATCATTTCTGACTCAGAATTTAAGAGCTACCACTGAGCTGTCTTTGTCATAACACTTTTTCATCATACGTATGTACTGATGCAGCCGTTTAGCATCAGTGGTGATCTTAGTAGTTTCATCAGTGGATTTTTCTATTGTACCGTGAAGAGCAGATGCCAAATCACCATAAATCTTTAAAGATTTAATTCCATGTCTTTTCTTTAATTTCTGCAACCAGTCTTCAGAGTATTCACAATTACCTTCAATATTCAGTTCGTTGTGATTGACTGTTTCATGATCAGCATATTGTTAAATGGGGTAAGTTCATTCTAAAACTGATGAATCCACTCTTTCAACACTCATACAAAATCTTCATTTTTTGCTTTATTCAGTGATTTTTAAAAGTTTTTCATTTACTTCTGCTATTTGAGGTCACTTCTCAAAACTGTCTGTGGTATGCAGAGACCTGGGAACTTTCCCAGTGCCTTGTGCAATTTTCCATTTATGACATCATGTCAACACTCAAAAAAATTCAGATTTTGGATTTTCAGATAAGGGGTACAAACTGTAATAACTTATTCACAGAGCACCTTTCATACAAATGACACAGTTCAAGGTGCTTGACAATGGGAAAAAGTGCAAACATGAAAATAAAAGACAAAAAGATGTCAGTTAAAAACAAGGTTAAATAAATAGGTTTTGAACTGGTGTCTAAAAGTGTCAACTGACTCTGCCTCTCTTATAGTTTTAGGTATTGAGTTCCACAGTTTAGGAGTGTTGTTCAAAAAAGTTGGCCTGCCAATTTATTTTTTGAGGGAGGTTGTTTAAATTTAGGAGACTGTCAGAAGAAGATCCGAGAGCCTAAGTATGTAACAAGGTGCAGTGAATTCATCCTCAACAAATGTCCTTCAAGCCTTCCTGCTCCTGCCCAAGCACCCAACTGTAAGTGCATCAGCCTATCGTACTGGCCTGGATCCTGCTGTAGTTTGAAGTACCACCTGCCTGTTTGTGGCATTCACCTGCATTAGAGAGCATTGGAAGACATGGCTGAGTGGATAATATTGTAACCCTCTTGGATGATCGAGTGGAGAAGTCATGAAGTAAGGATAAGAATGTGGAAGGATTAATCCAATGAGGGAACATGAATTAACGCCGAGTGAGTAAATGAACATAAAGATGGAGTCATGAGTGCACACGGGATGGTGAGAAACATTCTGTGTGAAAGTTTGAGTAATTAAAGAATATCGTAAAGTTTTCACTTTTGCTTTCTACAGTGATCATATTTCCAGCTTCTGAGCTCTTCACACTTCTGCTTAAAGGACCTCAGCTTTAGTCTTTGCTGTATCACTATCCATCCCCAAGTTGCTCCAATCGATGCACTTCTATCGTTCCACCTCCTTAACTATGCCCAACTTTCCATCCAAGCTCTAAAACCTCTCCAGCCTTTGAATTAGCCCCTAAATAATTCTGAAGGATGAATGAGACCCTGACTTGCCTCCTTCAGCGCTAGGCTTCTCTTCTCTGCAACTGCTCAGACTTGGTGGTCCACAGTAACAGATGTGGAAAGAGAATTGTGTAAGGGATGTTTAATGCAGCCAGTACCTTGCCCCTAGGACCATCTGAACTTAGCTGCTGCAGCTCCATGATCAAAACAATCATTGACACATTGCTTAACAAAGCTTAGTGCGTCTCCCTCTGAGCCAATGAATTTGTAGGCTGGGTGATTCAGTTTGGTCTCTGGGTCACAATCATTATGAAGACTTTTAAGAAATACTTTAAACTTCTTAGCATTTTCACTAAACACATATCACCCAAGATAGGAGCACTATTATTTTCACTCTGCCGCAAACCAACACATAACTTCACATTATAGTCACTTTAATCTTCATTACAGAGTGAGGAATAGCAGAATATTTATGCTTCACTTATTATTTTATTGTCCTATTGAGCCATTAACAGGTAATGTTCAACAGTATAATTAGTACCACATTTCAATAGCACTAATCACAGTACAGCTTATAAGATCTTGCTGTACCATTAGAACTGCCATAAATGGCTGATAGTTTACGAAAATGCAGGGCAGAGGAATGTCTCCAATGGATGTTAATGTAGCAGAATAATTTTATGGCTTGCTCAACAATCTGTTGTCACTACAGAAAAGGCCAAGCAAAATTTAGCCTGTTTTAAAGAATTAAGAAAGAATCTGAAACGGGAGCTTCAGCTTCCCAAGAGCTGCTGATTCCATTTCAATGAGCTATGGTTGTTATCGGGGTGGTAAAATTGACGAGGCGTATTGCTTGATTTGGTGATTTCCTGCTGAAGAATCTGAACTTTTATCTATGCCTTGGTAGTTTTTATTGTCTACTTAAGCAGTGCTTAGCTTTGAGTAATGCAATATAAAAACTCCTTAATGCCCCCTGGTGATGGCAATAGCAATGGCAAAGAATGGCAAAGTAAATGTCTTTCTATTCTAACTTCTTCAGTTTAATAGTGTACCTTATACTGAATCATTACCACTTCTCCCTTATCACACAAGTTGTACCTAGCAACCAGCAAATGCTCAGGTTATGGGTAGTTTAATAACTTTGATTTGTGTCTAGTATGAAAGGAATTTAAACGGTCTTACTTACGTGTGATTCTGATATATTTGTACTGAGATGGTTAAAGTAGAACTTCTCAGGATCAATTGAAGGGGTAAGGTAACTTTCTTTTCTTTTTACTAATTTTTTTTACATTTTATTAATGAAGTATTAAAGGGTAGAATTTCCACAGAAATTTTACTCAATTCTCTGTTAAAATTTTCAAAGAACCACTGATCACTCATCAAAAAATATCTGAAGTTGCAATAGAATTCCATGCAAATTAAATCAGTAAATCATAAATTTTATGTTTGGGAATACTGAAGCAAAAATAGCAACATGTGTCATTTCCTGTATTGCATCTTGCATCATAACAAAGAAGTAGTCATGTTCATTTTTCCTGCTTCCAAGATGAATGATATTTCCCGATGCTGCTGGCAAGATAAGAATTTATACTATGTATTAAGAACAGATTTGCTAGGCCTCTAATACATTAATGTGCTGCACTGTCACTGACAAAAGAGCTTTAACATCTGATACAGTAATTTTACCTACATTCTATAAATCTGGCTTGGATATCAAAAATGAACATTAAAGCACTGCGTGCTCTCAATGTAGAATTCTCCATAGAACTTAGAGTCTATCCCCAACATATGCTCTGCAGACAACTTTTTTATGGATTTAATGTCAGGACTTTCAGTAGAACTCTCCTCTAATTACACTATGTTTAATTGACAAGATTAAGCACCCTTCAATGACTCTAAGAAGCACTAGAACAAATATGATAATGGGGTAAAAATGGCCATTTCATTCATTGTGGGGCACTTCTAGCCTGCTATTATGCTTGTCCGAAATTGTGCCTCAGCCCTCATTGTAATAATTTGCACTGTTTCCATAGCTCCAATTGTACAGAATACTGAAGACTGGATATGAAAAATAATTTTTGTTTTAAGACTGTTCTTTAACTACTGACTCTCTGGGCTGCAACAATGTTTATAGGAAATTCCAGAAAGATTACCTGCGAGGTACTCTTGGAAAAAAAACCTTGTTTTGTGCTCTTTGTATCTCATGTATTTGTCAACATTCTTCAAAGAGGACTCCATTGGATAAAAGAGATCCAGAGAAAACATGTACCACAATAAACTTCTCATCAGTGTGGCTAGATCCAGTTTGCACTACAATTGTACAGGCATACAGTAAAGAAAAAATTCCCTCCATCCATCATGTCCGTGTGTCTGTCAGTTATCCATTTACCACCACTTGGACAGTAGCTTTTTAAATGTTGGCAATTCTAGTACTTGCCCAAATACTTCATAACTGGAGTGATAATGCACACCTCGATCATCTTGTTAGCAAGTACGTTAAGATTTCATCCACACTAGGTGAAAATAATTTCCTTCAGATCCTTTCTAAACTTCTTCTCCCTTACACAGGCTCTGGGTCTTCTTGTTTTAGAAACCTCAAGGAAACTTATAAGAAAAAGTGTCCCTACTATCTACTCTCCCTATGTCCCTCATAATTTTATACACCTCAGTTAGGTTTGATCTCAGCCTCCTCTGCTCTAAAGTAAACAAACTCAGTGTATTCAGTCTCTTCTCAAAGCTGAGAGATAACATCCTGCTGAATATCCTCTTCACTCTCTCCAGCGCAATGAAAAAATGACGACAATATTCTAGCTCTGGTCTAACCATTATTTTAAAAAAAATGTGTTAAAACTTCACTGCCTTTATATTCTATGCTCCAGCTAATGCCTTCTTTATAGCCTCTGAGGATCCTTGGACTCGCAGAACAAAGTCCCTCCATTCCTCAGGAAGGCCCTGTCATTCATTGTGTAACTTCCTTTCTTCCAATAACCCCAAAGTAAGTTTTAGTGTGTGGACCACTTTAAGATGCATTAAGGAAAAGAGTAAAGATGTGGTAAGAAATAACTGGGGAGTTCCTACTTCTTTTCCCTGTATGAGGTAACAAATTTACACTGTGTTGGGTGAGGTGCACCGGCACCCAGAAGAAAATAGGCAGACCAGTTCTTAATTTACATAAAAATAATACAGTACTACGATAGAAACTAACTATAGACCCATAATTAATGAACATGAAGGAGATGAGGGCACTAGTTTTTTATGGTCAGCCGTTTTCTTGGGACAATGGGAGCTCAGGCCTCTGTCCCCAGTGTAAGACTGGAAGTGCATTCTTCACATTAGCTGGCCTCTTACCATGGTGTAATTAAAGTTAAAAAAAGAAAAAGATTCAAGATTGCTTATTGACATTCTTCAGTACACCAAAGAGAATGAGATGGTTGTTACTCCAAATCTAATAAGCATAACAAAACACAATAAGACCATAAGACCATGAGACATAGGGTCAGTAGTAGGCCATTTGGCACGTAGAGTCTTCTCCGCCATTCAATCATGGTTGATTCTTTTTTTTTCTCTCCTCCTCAGCCCCACTCCCTGGCCTTTACCTTGTGATCATTGATGCCATGTCCAGTCAAGAAACTATTAAACTCTGCCTTAAATGCACCCAATGACCTGGACTCCACAGCTGCCTGTGTTAATAAATTCCAGAAGCTCACCACCTGCTGACTAAAGAAATTTCTTTAAAATGGATGCCCTTCTATCCTGAGGCTGTGCTGTCTTATCCAAGACTCCCCCACCATGGGAAACATCCTTTCCTCATCTACCATGTCTAGGCCGTTCAATATTTGAAAGGTTTCAAAGTGATCCCCTCGCATCCTTCTAAATTTCAGTGAGTACAGACCCAGAGCTATCAAACTTTCCTCCTATGATAACCCTTTCCTTCCTGCAGTCATCCTTGTGAACCTCCTCTGAACCCTCTCCAATGTCAGCACATCTTTTCTTAGATGAAGTACTCCAAACTGTTCACAATACTCAAGGTGAGGCCTGACCAGTGCCTTATAAACCCTCAGCATCACATCACTGCTATTGTATTCTAGTCTTCTTGAAATGAACGCTAACACTGCATTTGCCTTCCTCACCACCAACTATACTTGGAAGTTAACCTTCAGGTTGTTCTGCAAAAGGATTCCCAAGTCCCATTGCATCTCAGATTCTCTCACCACTTAGAATACAGACTGCACATTCATATCTTCTAACAAAATGCATGACCATGCATTTTCCAAAATTGTATTTCATTTGCCACTTTCTTGCCCATTCTCCTAATCTCTCTAAGTCCTGCTTTCTACCTGTTTCCTGAAAACTACCTGCCCCTCCACCGATCTTCATATCATCTGCAAACTTGACAACAGATGATCTATTTCATCATCTAAATCCAGAACTAAATTCAGTACCAACTAGAGAAGGGGTAGTGTTGGATCTTCTGTTAGGGAATGAAATATGTCAGGTGATGGAGGTATGTGTTGAGGAGCACTTTGGGTCCAGTGATCACAATGCCATTAGTTTCAGTCTAATTATGGAGAAAGATAGGACTGGACCCAGGGTTGAGATTTTTGATTGGAGAAAGGCTAACTTTGAGGAGATTTGAAAGGATTTAGAAGGAGTGGATTGGGACAATTTGTTTTATGGGAAGGATGTAATAGAGAAATGGTGGTCATTTAATGGTGAAATTTTGAGATTTTATGTTCCTGTTCGGTTGAAAGGAAAGGTTAAAAATTTGAGAGAGCCATGGTTTTCAAGAGATGTTGGAAACTTGGTTAGGAAAAAGAGAGGTATCTACAATAAATATAGGCAGCATGGAGTAAATGAGGTGCTCGAGGAATATAAAGAATGTAAGAAGAATCTTAAGAAAGAAATTAGAAAAGCTAAAAGAAGATATGAGGTTGCTTTGGCAAGTAAGGTGAAAATAAATCCAAAGGGTTTCTGCAATTATATTAATAGCAAAAGGATAGTGAGGCATAAAATTGGTCCCTTAGATATTCAAAGTGGACAGCTACGTGTGGAGCCGAAAGAGAAGGGGGAGATTTTGAACAATTTCTTTTCTTCGGTATTCACTAAGGAGAAGGATATTGAATTGTGTAAGGTAAGGGAAACAAGTAGGGAAGTTATGGAAACTATGACGAATAAAGAGGAGGAAGTACTGGCGCTTTTAAGGAATATAAAAGTGGATAAATCTCCAGGTCCTGACAGGAATTCCCTAGGACCTTGAGGGAGGTTAGTGCAGAAATAGCAGAGGCTCTGACAGAAGTATTTCAAATGTCATTAGAAACGGGGATATCTGGATAGACAGGGTCTGATTAGGAACAGTCAGCATGGATTTGTGTGTGGAAGATCATGTTAGACAAATCTTATTGAATTTTTTGAAGAGGTTACGAGGAAAGTTGACAAGAGTAAAGCAGTGGATGTTGTCTATATGGACTTCAGTAAGGCCATTGACAAGGTTCCGCACGGGTTAGTTAGGAAGGTTCAATCATTAGGTATTAATATTGAAGTAGTGAAATAGATTCAACAGTGGCTGGATGGGAGATGCCAGAGAGTAGTGGTGGATAACTGTTTGTCAGGTTGGAGGCCAGTGACTAGTGGTGTGCCTCAGGGATCTGTATTGGGTCCAATGTTGTTTGTCACATACATTAATGATCTGGGTGATGGGGTGGTAAATTGGATTAGTAAGTATGCAGATAATACTAAGGTAGGTGGTATTGTGGATAATGAAGTAGGTTTTCAAAGCTTGCAGAGAGATTTAGGCCAGTTAGAAGAGTGGGTTGAACAATGGCGGATGGAGTTTAATGCTGATAAGTGTGAGGTGCTACATTTTGGTAGGAATAATCCAAATAGGACATACATGGTAAATGGTAGGGCATTGAAGAATGCAGTAGAACAGAGTGATCTAGGAATAATGGTGTATAGTTCCCTGAAGGTGGAATCTCATGTGGATAGGGTGGTGAAGAATGCTTTTGGTATGCTGGCTTTTATAAATCAGAGCATTGAATATAGGAGTTGGGATGTAATATTCAAATTGTTCAAGGTATTGGTAAGGCCAAATTTGGAGTATTGTGTACAGTTCTGGTCACCGAATTATAGGAAAGATTTCAACAAAATAGAGAGAGTACAGAGAAGATTTACTAGAATGTTACCTGGGTTTCAGCACCTAAGTTAGGGAAAGATTAAACAAGTTAGATCTTTATTCTTTGGAGCATAGAAGGTTGAGGGGGGACTTGATAGAGGCATTTAAAATTATGAGGGGTATAGATAAAGTTGACATGGATAGGCTTTTCCATTGAGAGTAGGGGAGATTCAAACAAGAGGACATGAGTTGAGAGTTAGGGGCAAAAGTTTAAGGGTAACACGAGGGGGAATTTCTTTACTCAGAGAGTGGTAGCTATGTGGAACGAGCTTCCAGTAGAAGTGGTAAAGGCAGGTTCGGTATTGTCATCTAAAGTAAAATTGGATAGGTATATGGACAAGGAAGGTATGGAGGGTTATGGGCTAAATGCGTGGCAGTGGGACTAGGTGAGAGTAAGTGTTCAGCATGGACTAGAAGGGTCAAGATGGCCTGTTTCTGTGCTGTAATTGTTATATGGTTATAAGGTTATAAATCATTTATATACAGAATAAAAAGAAGTGGTCCCAACACCGACCCCTATGGAACACCATAAGTCACTGGCAGCCAACCAGACAAAGATCTTTATATCCCCACTTGCTGTCTCCTGTCAATCAGCCAATGCTCCAACCATGCTAGTAACTTTTCTGTAATATCACGGGCTCTTAACTTGGTAAACTCCTGATGGGTGGCACTTTGTCAAAAGCCTTCTGAAAGTCCAAATCTACAATATTCATTGCATTCTCTTTATCTCTCCTACTTGTAATCTCCTCAAAGAATTCCAACAGGTTTTTCCAGCAAGATTTTCACTTAAGGAAACCATGCACACTTTGTCTTCTCTTGTCCTACATCACCAAGTATTCCATATCCTCATCCTTAACAATTGATTCCAACATCCACCCAACTACTGAAGTTTGGCTAACTGGTTTATAATTTCCTTTCTGCTGTCTTCCTCCTTTCTTAAAGAGTGGAATGACATTTGCAATTTTCCAGTCCTCTGGCACCATGCCCGAGTTTAATGATTTTTGAAAGGTCATTACTAATGCTTCCACAATCTCCCCCGCTACTTCTTTCAGAACCCTAGGATGCAGTTCATCTGGGCCAGGTGGCTAATGTACTCTTGGGTCTTTCAACTTTTTGGGCATCTTCTCCCTTGTAATAGTAACTACACTCACTACTCTTCTCTTCAACATCTGGCACACCGCTAGTGTCTTCCACAGTAAATTATGATGCAAAATATTAATTTTGTTCATTTACCATCTCCTTGTCCCCTGTTGTTATTTTTACAGCCTTATTTTCTAGTAGCCATATATCCACTCTAATCTCTCTTTTATTTTTTACATAATGATAAAGCTTTTACTATCCACTTTAATATTGTTTGCTAGCTTGTTTTCATATTTCATCTTTTCCCTCCTAAAGACTTTTTTTAATTACTGTCTGTAGGTTGTTAAAAGCTTCCCAATTCTCTGTCTTCTCGTTAATTTTTGTTTTGTTGTATGCCCTCTCTTTTGCTTTTACAATAGCTTTGACTTCCCTTGTCAGCCATGTTTGTACTATTTTGCCATTTGAGTATTTCTTTGTTTTTGGAATACATCTATCCTGCACCTTCCTCATTTTCCCCAGAAACTCACAGCATTGTTGCTCTGCTATTATCCCTGCCAGCATCTCCTTCCAATTTATTTTGGAAAACTCCTCTCTCAAACCACTGTAATTTCCTTTACTTCACTGAAATACTGTTATGTCAGACTTCACTTTCTCCCTATCAAATTTTAAGTTGAACTCAATCATATTGTGATCACTGGTTCCTAAGGGTTCTTTTACCTTAAGCTCCCTAATCACCTCTGGTTCATTAACTAACCTCAATCCAGTTTTGCTGATCCCCTAGTAGGCTCAACAACACACTGCTCCAACAAGTCATCTCATAGGCATTCAACAAACTTTCTCTTTTGAGATCCATTACCAACCTAATTTTCCCAATCGATGTGAATGTTGAAATCTCCCATGACTATCTTAACATTGCCCTTTTGACATGCCTTTTCTATTTCCCATTGTAACCTATAGTCCACATCCCAGCTACTTTTGGGAGAAGTACTGTTGGGATAAGCTTGAACAACACAATGAAAACAAAAAAGAAATGCAATAAATCTATGAATAAAAGCAACCCTATAACACATAATATACAAGTAACTGTTACAAACATAAACTGATTGTACGTACATTAAGTGACTCCAGGTGATTTACAAGTGCTGATGGTGTGGGGTGGTGATTTGGGTTAATGGGTGGAGGTGTTAATTAGCCAAGTGGATTGGGGGAATTAACTGTTTCTGAGTCTGGTGGTCCTGGTGTGGATGCTGTTTAGCCTCTTCCCTGATGGGACTGGAACAAACAATCCATAAGTTGTGTGTGGGATGCTTCATGATTGGTGGCCATTTTCTGGCACCTTTCAGTATATATGATCTTGATGGTGGTTAGGCTGATGTCAGTGATGCATTTGGCAGTTTTAATTTAACATTATATTTTATCATTGAAAGAGATCTTATTAGCTGAAATATATACTGCGTGGCTTGATGGATTCTGCAAGCTCGGCCCATGAAATGATACTTGGTTTAACAGTGATTCGATTGTCTGGTCTTCTTTTACTTGCTTAGAATAAATTGCTGTCAGTTTAGTCTTTGACACATGATGCATTAATGTTACATTGCCCAGTACACTTAAGTACAATTTAAACAATCAATGCTGTTTTGTCATGTTTATTATTATACGCACCTGCTGAATCCTGTCTTCCTATTTGCCTACCTCATTTTGGAAAATAGCATTAACAGATCAGGGATACCGGCCTTTGTGTGGTTAAACATGTATTAATGGTAGTCTTCTCTAAATTCATGAGAAAATTGGGAATTTGCAAGAAAAGGAGGAGATACACCCCACCCCTGCCTCCAGTCCTTAGCAAATGGCTGGACAACTTCTCTTGTTCTGCTGTTAATTTCACCAATGCCAGTGTTAAAATTAATACAACCAGATGTACCAATTACCCTTCCAAAGACCCTACCACCATTTACTTCACAAATTTCAGTGTCTTAGGGGAGAGTCGGTCCTTTGAAATTACGTAGGATTTGTTCTGTATGCAAAATATGTGATTGGAGGCAAACAGCCACTACTCAGGACCCTATCAGTGACAATGCATCGAATGACTATATTCAGTACTTCCACATTCTTCCCCTCAGGCAGGTGCCAGTAATGTCAAGAACTTCATCCAAGGTGGAGTGAATACCAATAATCACAGGACCCAGCACATTCCACAGGGCATCCGAACTCATCGGATATTTCCCGGAGAGCTCCATTGGACTTCATGGAACTGCTTCCTCAGATGCTGAGATCCATTGATGAAACTGACATCCCCACTGGAGGTATTACAGTGAGCTTCTGGCATGCATGAATATGAAAGATGAATGATTTTGGCAGTCTTTAAAGTTACAAATGGCTTTGAGAATGGATGCTGAGAATGTTTCCAACTGGAAAACACAATTTAAGGCCAGCAATATAAGATGGCTGCCAAGTAATTAATGAGAGGTATCAGAAAGATGTTCTTCCTCTCAAGGCAATAAGAACATTGGAAGGTAGGAGGAGGCCATTCAGCTCTGCAAATCTGCTTTGCCGTTCAATACTGATATGTTATCATAGCACCATTCTCCTGCACTAGACCTATAATCTATAATTTCTTTAATATATAAATATCTATCAATCTCTGCCATTAATATGCTTCACCATTGACCTGCTATGGCTCTTTTAGGTAGAGAATTGCAAAGATTCACCTCTCTCAGGGTGAATAATTTTTTTCACGTCTCTGTTCTGAATAATAAACTCCTCAGTTAGACAATGGCTGGTGATTCTAAACACACCAGCTAGGGAAAGCATCAGTATATACCCTGTAAAGCTTTGTACAAACTTTGTATGCTTCATAGAAATATTTTTCTTTCTCAGAAATTCATTAAAATGCCATAGCTAAATAATTTCTCCTCATGTGACAAACTTAACACCCCAGGAGGAAATTGATAAACATTCTCCTTCTCTAAATTTCCTTAGATCCTTCCTTAGGGAAACTAGATATGCACATAATATTCTGATATTCTCTGGCTATTACCCTATAGAATTGAAGCAAAGTGCCTCTACTCTTATACTTAAATTTCCATGTGATAAAGATTGACGTTGCCCTTGTCTTCCTAAATACATTAAATTTTAGTGATTTGTGTACCATGCCGCCCAGGTTGCTATGAACACCAGCTCAAAAAGTACTAAGCTTCAATTTGCTATATGTGAAGTGGTACACACCTACGAAGCAGAGCCTCTGTGTGCATCTGATGCATGGCCTTGATGTTCTAAATACTATCTCACATGCATCCCCTCCATCTTAAACTGTCGTGGACTGAAAGTTAACGGGTGTCAGTGGAGAATTTGCACTTCTTTGAGGAATCTTGGAGAACAAGCTTGAATCATTTGCTACATCCACCAAGTTACTTCCCTATATACCAGAGGCTGAATAGTTCTTATTTTGGGATTTTGTTTATACTTCTAGTGAATTTTGATGATTTTCCAGGTGGCGTTAGAATATTTTTCCAATGCATTGAGATGCTCATTCTAAGAAGGCCAGTTCTTGGATTTGTTAAAAATGATAAGGATCATTGCAGTCTGGTAAAGAGTGAATTTTGTTCCTTGTCTAAAATCTTGATCTTCAAATGCCCTATTCTTAACTGACCAATGACTTTGCTGATATATTGAAGGTAGTGATGAATTTTGTCAGCGATGTCTGCCTTATAGGAAGTGGTCTAAGATTCCTAACGTTTCGGCCTGAGCTTTTTCTTCACAAAATATCTCCACCACTGAGGTCCAAGTGACCTCAGTGCTGGACTACAATTGATGTATGTTGAACAGTTTCCATAAGACTATAATATATAGGACCAGAATTAGGCCATTTGGCCCATTGAGCCTGCTGCACTATTTTATAATGGCTGACCCAATTTTCCTCACAGTCCCAGTCTCCTGCATTCTCCCCACATCCCTTCATGCCCTGACGAATCAAGAATCTATGAATCTCTGCCTTAAATATACATACAGACTTGACACCGCAGCTGCCTGTGGTGAAGAATTAAACAAATTCACCACACTGTCACTAAAGAAATTCCTTCTCCTCTCTGTTCTATTCTGAGACTGTGTCCCCTGAGCTTAGACTCTCCCACAATAGGAAACATGCTCTCCACATCCACTCTCAAGGCCTTTCTCCATTCGATAGATTTAATAGGATACCCCTCATTCTTCTGCATTCTAGTGAATACAGGCCCAGAGCCATCAAGCACTCATATGACAAGCCATTCAATCCTGGAATCATTTTTGTGAACCTCCTTTGATCCCTCACTAGTTTCAGCACACTCTTCTTAAAATAAGGGGTCCAAAACTGCTCGCAATACTTTAAGTGAGGCCTCACCAGTGCTTAATAAAGTCTCAACATTACATCCTTGCTTTGATATTCTAGCCCTCTTGAAATGAATGCTAACATCACATTTGCCTTCCTCACCACTGACTCAACCTGCAAATTAACTTTTAGGGAGTCCTGTTCAAGGACTCTCAAGTCCCTTTGCACCTTAGAATTTAGTATTTTCACTCCATTTAGAAAATAGTTAACCTTTTCATTTCTTCTACCAAAGTGCAAGACCATACATTTCCCCACACTGTATTTGACATGCCTCTTCTTTGCCCATTCTCCTTATCTGTTAAAGTCCTTCTGTAGCCTGACTACTTACTTAAAACTACCTGCTCCTCCACCTAACCTCATAACATCTGGAAACTTTGCAACAGAGCCTTCAACGTCATCATCAAATCATTGACATATAACATAAGAAGAATCAGTCCCAAAAAAGACCCTTGCGGAACACTGCTCGTCATCGGCAGCCAACCAGAAGTGGCTTGCTTTATTCCCACTCTTTGCCTCCTGCCAATCAGCCGCTGTTTTATCCATGCTAAAATCTTTCCTGTAATACCATGGGTGCATGGCTTGTTAAGCAGCTTCGTGTGCGACAGACACCTTGTCAAAGGCCTTATGAAAATCCAAGTACGCAACAAAAACAACATTGCCCTTTAGGCATGCATTTTCTCTCTCCATTGTAATTTGTAGGACACATCCTTACTACTGTTTGGGGTTCTGTATACAACTCCCAGCAGGGTATTTTACCCTTGGAGTTCCTTTGTTCTACCCACAACAATTCAACACCCTCCGCCCCTATGTCTCCTCTTTCTAATGATTTAATTTCATTTTTTACCAACAGAGCAATGCCACCCCTCTGCCTTCCTGCCTGACCTTTCGATACCATGTGTATCCTAGGATATTAAACTCCTTGCTATATTCTTCTTTCAGCTATGATTCAGTGATGCCTACGATGTCATACATTACATGTCAATCTGCAATTCTGCTGCAAGTTCATTGACCTTATTTTTTATACTTCACACATTCAAATATAACACCTTTAGTCCTGTATTAATCCTTTACTATTTTGTCTGCCTTTAACCTTTAAACTCATCCTGTTGGCTACAATTTTGCCCTATCAATGGCCTCTCCTCACTACACGTTTCCTCTGTTTGTAACCCAGCTACCTCATCTTTAGCACTATTATCTGTCCTTCCTCCGATACTTGCATTGAAGTATCCACAGCTCAGGACACTAGTCGCATCATGCTCAGCCTTTTGATTCTGAGCTTTGTCTGAGGTCTTAACAACACCTGCCTCCACAACCTCTCCACTAACTGTCCTGGCACTTTAGCTCCCATCCCCCTGCAACTCCAGTTTAAACACCATCGTGCAGCATTAACAAACCCTCATGCTCGGATATTAGTTCCCCTCAAGTTCAGGTGAAAACTGTCCTACAGTACAGATCCCACCTTCCCTGGAAGATTGCCCAATGATCCAAAGGCCTTATGCCCTCCCTCCTACACCAACTCCTTAGCTACGTATTAAACTGTATAATCTTCCTAGTTCTGGCCTCACTAGCATGTGGCATGGGTAGCAATCCTGAGATCACAACTCTGGAGATCCTGCCTTTAACTTTGCACCTAACTCCCTGAACTCCCTTTACAGAACCTCATTACTCGCCCTACTTGTGCCATTTGTATCTACATGGACCATGACTTCTGGCTGTTCATCCTCCCACTTAACAATACTGAGGTCTCTATCTGAGATACCCTGGCACCCGGAAGGCAACATACTATCTGGGAATCTCATTCTAGCCCACAGAATCTCCTTTTTGTTCCCCTAACTAAGGAATCCACAATCGCCACAACATGCCTCTTCTCCCCTCCTCCCTTCTGAGTCACAGGGACAGACTCAGTGCCTGAGACCCAACCACTGTGACTTTCCTTTGTTTGGTCAACTCCTCCAATCAGTATTCAAAGTGATATACCTGTTGTTGAGGGGGTTGGCCACAGGGATACTCTGCACTGCTCCTTAACCCCTTTCCCCTTCCTGATTGTCACCAGTATCCTGTGTCCTGAACCTTGGGTGTAACTACCTCACTATATGTCACATCTGTTACTTCAGCCTCCTGAATTATCCTGAGTTCATCCAGTTCCAGCTCCAACTTCTTCGGCTATGGGACAAGCTATTTCTACAAGCCATTAAACTTTTAAATTCACATGTCTGTACATTGCAACAGAGTCATAATGCAAGGATTTTCACTCTCTCGCGTTGTGGGATGGATGTAAGATTTAAATAAACTCCGATTCTAATGCGTATTTTTAGAAGCTACAGCAAGATGAACTTCTTGTAGTTGTAGTCGTCAGGGACACTGGAGGCCTTCCTACCCTCCCACATCCTGCAAGAGCCTGGCATCTCTACAACTGGCATTTCTACTGCTCCAGCTGAGCAGAAATAAAGAAGGGAAGTCAAAAAAAAAACCTCACCTGGAGCTTTCCTTTGCTTTCTCTGACTGGAGCCTCGAAGTGCGAAAGCCTCAAGATCACCACTCTGACTCTGTCCACTCCTACGATGGCCACAGCGTTTGCCCCTTCCTTCCTCTAATTTGCTCTTACTCATCAATCCCAAATGCAGACTGGTGGCAGGACAAAGCTCCATTTTGCTGTAGTGACCCACTATTCCATTTCTTCTTGGGCAGCAGAGCTGAATGAAATCACCTCTTCTAAAAATTCTGATGCTAGTTCCCTGCTAGTTCTCAAGATTAACTCCATAAAAAATAATTTAATGCCCTGATTCACATCTTTACAGTTATGCTGTAGGTATTTCATTTAACAGCTCTGTAAGAGCTATTTGTTCTGTTTTCAGCCTGCTTGGGATAAGGGATGATGTGGAATGTGTGCCATCCAATTAGTGGGAGGTTTTCTTGGTGAGTGTGGCACGTGGCCAAATGGTTAAAGCGTTGGACTAGCATCTGAAGGTCATGCGTTTGAGCCCCAGCCAAGGCAGCCTGTTGTGTCGTTGAGCAAGGCACTGAACCACACATTGCTCCAGTCCACCCAGCTGAAAATGGGTTCTGGAAAAATGCTGGGGGTTAACCTCACGATAAACTGCCGTCCTATCAAGTGGGGGGGGGGGTAAGTCTCGTACTCTCAGTCGCTTCACGCCACGGAAACTGGCATAAGCACCGGCCTGATGAGCCAATAAAGCTTGGGACAGACTTTAACTTTAACTTTCTTGGTGAGGGACAATAAGGCTGGGCTTGGGGCTTTTGTTCGAGAGGAGATGAAGAGAGAAGATGTTGGGGAGAACCGGTTGAAGCATATGAGTTGGTGGGAGATCTGTTCGCTCGAGATGGATTGCAAAAGGTCGGAAGTTGGTGTGTGTTTTCACATTGATCAAGGGCCCAGCACGTGGGTGACAGAGAAGTTCAAAATGAGCTCCAACTTGTGCACATTTGACTGTTTTATTAGAATGGTCCCTTTTCTTTTTGTTATTCTTTACTAACCACTTAGTTAAGATTTATAAATATAATTCCTTTCATCATATGCAGCGTACTGTATGTGATTTCATGGCATTAATTTGTAACAGGGTAGCGAATTACACAAGATCCACACAAAGAGGGGGTTTGGGGGAGGGGGCTCACACCTCAATCTCACACGTTTGGCAGGGCTGGAGATTGTCTTCACTGGACTTACACAGCCGAGGAAGCAGAGTGTTTCACTGTGGAGGTATCGTCTGGGATCGATTCAGTTGGATGCTCTGAGCTTGTCCTGAGCATTGATCCAGTGGGTTGTGTGTTTAAGTCCGTGTTAAACTATTGTTCGGTAAAGTGATCATGATAAGTGGTTATGGATGCTGCTGGGGTGGAGCGGAGGTTTGATAAAATGATGGGCAAAGACTTTGTTCTAGTTCAGACTTGCAGAGAAGAACAGCCTTGTACTATTGGTGCCCTGGGAGGGGGGGCCGTGAGCTGTCCATACTTTCTGGGAGGAGGAGAGAGAAGGCGAGTATGCCAAATCAGAAGCTGAGTTTCCCGTTGCTGGGGACAGAGACTTTGACATTTCTGCGGAGCGAGAGGAAGGAGTGGTTTGATATAGAAGGTCTAATGGGTCCTCCAGTGAGGGCTGAGCATTCTGAGTTGGCAGCAGCCTTTACCTCCTGGCAAATAAATAGCAAAATGCTCAGGTTGAAAGTCGCAGCTATCGTAGACTCAGCCTGTTCTCAGGAATGAAGCCCACCCCTAAAGGGGAAGAGGAGGCTTGGGCAGAGCAGACCTCTCTGTTGCTGGATGAGGGGCAGTGCTCTGACAATGATAAAAGACAGCGATTGGTTGAAAGTTTGAGGGGGCCAGCTGTTGACATAATGAGATCTGTAAACCCCTTTGCTACCTCCGCGGCCTACATGCAAACACTGGAAAAGATGTTTGGTGTGACAGGAAGCCCATTGGAGCTTATGACGGGTTTTTAGAACATGTTTCAGGAGAAGAGAGAGAAGTTTTCTGCCTTCATTTTTCAGCTAAAGAGACAGCTAAATTTCTTGTGGTGTAGAGGTGCCGTTCAATGGTTGAGGTGAATCAGTTAAGAATGGACCAAGTAGCAAAAGGCACCCATTCACTGGACCTGATCGTCTGGGGTCTTCAAATGTCTCGTAAGATGCACCTCCCCTCCCTCGTTTGTCGAGCTGATCAGAGAAGTAGGAGTGGAGGAGAATGTGATGGAAGCGTGGGAGGCCTCCGACCACAGGGTACAGTCCTTGGTAGTGGTCCCCTTGGCTGAGGTGACCCACCTGGGGAGTGGCGAAGGAGTTCATGGCAGAGTTCAGGACTGAGATGTCCCAGTTGTTGCCAGCAGTTGCAAACTGCCCCCCCCATACGATAGAGTTGATGGGTGGGGGCGGAAACCCTATGGGGACAGACTACGCAGAGGACTGCTAGTGTAGTGGCCGGGGTCCCGCGAGAAGGGGAGCGGCCAGTGTCGTCTGTTATAACTGTGCTAAAGATGGACATTTCAGGCGGGAGTGTGAACGACAGGAAACCCCTTGGAGAGTGAGCCCCCGGTACTTAAATGGAGAGACCCAGTGAGGGAACGGCCTGGCATCTCGGGGGGAACATGTTCCCAGCAATATATCCAGGAACCCCCAAAAGCAAAAAGCCCTATTCCTGAAGGCTTAGTGGGGCCAAGCTCCAGTGTATCACTACAGATTGAGGGTATTTATGCTAGAGCCATACTTGACATCAGCTCTCAGGTTACTCTGCTGTACCATTCATTTTACAATCGGTATGTGACACATTTATCATTGACGCCACTCAGTGCGCTAGAGATCTGTGCTCTTAATATGGATGACTATCCGTACGACAGTTACTTGTCATTGAAGCCGGAGTTTTCGGAGACAGATGTGGGACTAACTGAGGTCCTTGATACATTAGTGCTGGTTTGTCCTGACCAGGTGAAGAGTGACGAAGCTTCAGTTCTCGTGGGGATGATTCCTCCTATTGTGAGGATCTAGTGGGAGCCTGCAAGGAGAAAGTTGGAGAGCTTTCTGAAAGCATTGTCCATTCACCCTGTGTTCCGAGCTGCTTTTGAGGAAGTGTGTGGCCGTACTGGGCTGGATGATGAGCATAAACAAGGGACTGTGTGGTTCACCCAGTCTAAACCAAGTGGATTGCGGCCTGGGGAAGTAGCGAGACTGATGCGAAACCCCAAATTTCCCAGAATGCCTGAGGCTGAGGCCGTCTTGGTGGAGGATCCGGAAGACCATGAAGAGGAGTCTGGCTTACCTGTTGGGGTACTGGTGAGGCCCGAACTGCAGAAGCCCTCGATTGTACAGGTGAACAGGAAGACAGTGAGTGTCAGGAACAGTTCAGAGTGGGAGGTCACCCTCAGGCAGGGGATGCCAATGGAGCACCTCTTCCGGTGAAGGTAATGTCTAGTGTCCCTGTGAGACAAGCCGGGGAGAAACTCTCTCTGAAAAGGGGAAAGGTAACTGCTGAGTCATTCAACTTTGGAGACTCCTCGATACCTGGAGGTTGGAAGAAGAGGTTGATAGAGAAAATGTTGAAGCTGGAAGATGTCTTTTCTACAGATGAGTTTAATGTGGGTTGTTCCAAGGGCACTCATCACACCATCTGGCTGATCGAGGACATCCCATTCAGAGAAAGGTCTCAGTGACTGTCACCTGCAGAGGTGGAGGATGCTCAGCAGCATCTGTGGAAGTTGAAGGAGCTGAGATTACTACTGAGCCCAGAAGCCCTTACAAGTCTCCAATAGTAGTGGCCAGGAAGAAGAATGGGAAGTTATGGATGTGGATGGACTATCAGACTCTGAACAGGCGTACAGTCCCCAACCAGTATACAGTCCCGAGAATCAAGGATGTGCTGGCCTGCCTGAATGGTGTGACGTAGTTCAGTGTATTGGACTTGAGGAGTGGGTATTACCAGATACCCATGAGTGAGGCTGATAAAGAGACTTATCTGTACATGTCTGATATGAGAAGGGAGCTGAAAAAGGCTTATGAATTAGCTGAGTTCCTGGCTGACAAGCAGAATCGAGGAAATAAGAGGAGGTATGATCAAAAAGTTAGGTTCTTCCACCTCATGCCTGGAGACAAAGTCTTCATAAAGAATTTGGGGCCACCTGGGAAGCATAAGTTGGCTGACTGTTGGGCAGTTACACCATATGTAGTGGAGATTCAGATGCCAAATATACCAGTTTTCGAGGTGAAACCAAAGGATGGGAATGGGGCTGTCAAGATTCTCCATTCAAACCATCTTCTTCCTCTGGGACAAGAGGTGCGTGTTGACCCAGAGCCTGATCTGGACCCTACCCCTAGTAAGAGGACTCTGCGGTGATGTGGAGAGACTGACAGATCAACTGCAGGAAAGATTAGACCTGCCCCTTGCCCCTGAATGGGATACAGATTCAGAGGACGAGGAAATGGCGGTGTGGTATATGCTGCCTTTTGCTAACTCACCACTAAATGGGGAAGAGATTCCCAACCCTTCTCAAAGCTGAGGCAGGTGAAACCTAGAGAACTGTCAGTGGACAAGCAGGTTTGCAGCTTGACCACGAAAGAGGGGCTGGGCTCCAAAGTAACTGGGAATGGAGCTGAGCTCAGCCAAGTGGCAGAGGGGCCTAAGTTGCTGTAAGACACGAGTAGTAGACAGGGGTAGGCCTCGCCAAGTAGACCAGAAGCATCCCAAGGAATCTCTGAAACTGAAGATGTAGATAAAGATGTAGATCAGTGGGTTGCGACTATCCCCTTAGTGAGATATATGACTACTATTTACAAATGGATTGGAGGTTCTGACATCACAAAATTCCTTTGAAAACGGTGTTATTAATGATGGGACGACAAATGATTTCAAAGTCATGAGGACATGACTGTTTGTGGTTGGGGGAGAGTGTAGTGCCCTGGTTCACATCTTTACTGTTATGCTGTAGGAATTTCATTTAGCTGCTCTGTTAGAGCTGTTTGTTCTGCTTTCAGCCTGTTTGTGTTATTGTTGAAGGTATGATGTGGAATGTGTGCCATCCAATTAGCTGGAGGTTTTGACTGGTGAGGGACAATAAGGCTAGTCTTGTGCTTTTGTTTGAGAAGAGACAAAGAGAGAAGATGCTGAGGAGAACTGGTCGTAGCATAGAATTCAGTGGGAGATGCATTCACTCGAGATGGATTGTGAGCAACGTTCGGAAGGTGGTGTGTGCTTTCACGTTGATCAAGGGTCCAGCGCGTGAGTGACAGAGAAGTTCAAGATGAGCTCCAACTTGTGCATATTTGACTGTTTAATTAGAATGGGCTGTTTTCTTTTTGTTATTCTTTACTAACCACTTAGTTAAGATTTATAAATATAATTCCTTTAATCGTATGCAGTGTACTGTCTGTTATTTCATGGCATTAATTTGTAACAGGGTAGCAAATGACACAGCATCCACACGAACAAGGGGTTTGTATGGGGGGGGGGGGCTTGCACCTCAATCTCACATATTTGGTGCGGCCAGAGATTATCTTCCCTAGATTTATGCAGCCGAGGAGACCAGAGTGTTTCAGTAAGAAGTGAGGTGCAACATTGTTTGATGTTACCCTTTGGAGTGATTGGTTCAGTTGTAAACTTCCTGGATAGTATCAGGCCTTGAGCGCCAATATGGAGAAAACATCAACCACAGAGATAAATTTCTGAAGGCAACAGAATGGAGGAGGTTGCTCCATAATCCATCCTGAATGATGAAGTCAAATGCTCCAACCAGGTCAAAGAAGATGATGCATAATAGTTACATTTTTCTGAGCATAGTTGCATTGAAGATGATGTCATTGAGACTTACAATGAATAGCATTTGCACTGTGATTCAGAGAATAATTCTTTGGCCACTGGAAGGAGGCCCTCGAGGAGGACCCTGGTGATGACTTTGCCTGTGGCAGATGGCAGAGACACCCCTTTACAGTCACCAATATCTCCTCATTTAATGGACATAACTATGGTATTTCTGAGATCCCTTGGTATATTCTTCTCTTCCCATATCCGGACAATGAAATTATGGCTTTATGACTAAGTTTGTTAGTGATGAACTTTAGGACATCAGCAGGGGTAGCATCTTCTGAGACCTGATTATCTCTGAGCTGAATGTGGCCTTCTAAACTTCATGCTAATAAGAGATGGCAGCAAAGATGACCTGTATAGGTCGTTACCGGATAGATTTAAGCCACTCATGTCAGGAACAGTCGCAGTTGAGGTTGTCTGTTAGGTATTCCTTCCAGCAGGGGCTAATGGCCTCTTTATTTTCGATGAGTTCACTCCCTTTCCTCAGCTTTTGCCCTTCAGTGTTTGGACTACAGGTGGCTTTTATGGCACTGAAACGTTGTTGAGCTGCTTATGTTGTATCCACCCATTATCTGTAAATGAGTGCTTATTAAGTTAATAGCAGTGTTTATGTAAACATTCTAAACATATTAACCATTTTACAGAAACTCGGTGAGTCTGAATCAACATAACAGATTTATTAGAGGAGTAATGTTCTTCTTAGGCACCCCTCAAGATTGATAATATCTAGTTTCCAATCTATTTCTGTAATTTTGAGATGGCTGATATGTAATGAATGACACAAAAAGATCAAAGGTAAAAGATACATTAAGTTATTTACAAGAGTACTCAGCAAGCCTGACCTTAAGCTGCTGCTAGGATGATGACAAGGGGCAGTCTCAACATCAAAGGTACTCTTTATTTTCTCCTGCACACTTCCTTGCTCCTCCATGTACATCAAGTCTTGTCTTGTCTTGTCTTGTCGGTGCAACCTAAAATTAACATTTTATCTGTTCCCTCAGGGTGTAAAGGATCTATAGCAGCATTTCAAAGAAGAGCAAGGGAATTATTCACAATATCCTGACCAGTATTAATCTTGCAATGACTATCAGTCAAAGCATAGGTTATTTGAAGAATGAAGAATCCTTGTCTCATCTGTACTCAGATTATGAGATACTTGTTTCTGTGGATTGGAATCTTCTTTCAAAATAAGCATATAGATCCTGGCTATAAAATGACGTTTCCTACAGTAACTAGCTTCTAGATTTAATGCAAAAATGAAATTGTAAAATCTGAAATAAAAACAGAATGCTGGAGGTACCCATCAAGTGAAACAGCATCTGTAGAAACAGGAATAGAGTAAATGTTTCAGGCTGATGACCTCTCATCAGGACTGGCAGTAGTCAGAGGTAAAATGAGTTTACAGATGCAGAGAAAATTGTTAGTCTAAGATAGCATGAAATGAGAAGCTTGCAATAAAACAGAAGGCAAGAGAAATTAAGTGAAAATAGGATAGTGTAAAGCAAAATGACTGATGCGGTGGATCTACAAAGGTGAAAATAAAATGCACATAATGGAACAAAGGAGATGAAAATGCCAATAGAGAACATTGCTTGAAGATATTGAACTTGAACATCTTGAATATCTTTGTATAATCAAATGAGAAGATGCTGCTGTTTCATTAGGGTAACCATATCTGTTCACCCCCACACCCACAGAACCGTTCTTGTTTAGAACACTCTGTAGTCATTATCTTCCACTCCACTTACCCTAGTCCCGTCTCCGCTTTACTACCTCCTTCTCCCACCACCCAAATACTTTTCTTGTCAGAGAGCTATTTAATTATATGGCTTTCAAATCAGCATCTTGAATTTGTTGTCCTACAATCATTGTCAGCTCTACAATGATTATATATGGTATACCTGCATTTACTTTGCAGAAGTAAACTTGAGCTTCCAGTAACCTGTTAATTTAATTCTACTTTCTGCTCCCAATCTGACCTTCCTGACCTCATCTTCCTATATTGTTCCAATGAAGCCCAGGGTAGTCTAGAACAAGCTTGCATTTTCATCAGGCACCTCCATGGTGACGAATATCAGGCAGTTAATTTGATATTCCTTTTTCCAATGCCACTAGACTCACGTTAATTTTTTTGTTGTCAAGCTTTTCTTTTTCCTTTATTCCTATTTTTTCTATATCTTAAAACCTATTTTATTTCAGAACTTTTTTCCGATTCTAATGTAAAGATAGCAGCTTGTCATGGCATTTCTGTTTGTTTCTTTAGAGCCTATGTCCAGCCTACTAGATATTAACTCGTAGATTGACTTCTCCTTTGGCTTTGCTTGAGCAATGACAAGACAACCCTCCCTCCCATCCTTTTCAATTTTAGTTGATAATTTTATCTTGATGCATTTTTCCTTGGGAAGGTATGTTTGAAGAATTAATTGTGCATATGAATTTGCCACTTTTTCTGGCTTTGCAGTAATTTCCAAATCAATACTTTGTGAACCTACAGGGTGAATAATTTCTTACATAGTATTGATAGTGTTTTTAAATAGATTCAAAAGAATATTTTACATGTCATTCTATAATTCCCAGTAAATTTCAAAACCTGACAAAATAAGTATCTATTGTCCTAATTTTTTTCAGCAAATTTCGCTTCTGTTGATAGCTCCAACATAATTTATCCTACATTATTTTATATTTAAAATCTTTATTATCCTGTTTCATTTTAAAACCAAGCTAGAATTTATATTAAACTAAACCTCTTAATATTTACACCCTTTAATAAAATCTTGTCTTATACTCAGTGGCCATTTTATCAGGTTACACCTGTACACCTGCTTGTTAATGCAAATATCTAATCATGTAGCAGCAACTCAATGCATAACAATATACAGATATAGCCAGGAGGTTCATTTGCTATTCAGACCAAATATCAGAATGGGGAAGAAATGTGATGTAAGTGACTTTGACTGTGATATGATTGTTGGTGCAGGGCAGGGTAGGTTGAGTATTTCAGGATCTGCTGATCTCCTGGGATTTTCATGCACAATAGTCTCTAGGGTTAACAGAGATGGTGCAAAAGCTGAACAAATAACATCTAGTGAGCAGCAGTTCTGTGCGTAAAAATGTCTTGTTAGTGAAAGACGTCAAAGGTTTGAACACACAACATGTTGAACCTTGAAATGAATGGGCTACAGCAGCGGAATACCATGGACATACACTCTGTAGCCACTTTATTTAAGAAGCTTCTGTAATGTATCTTACACTTAATATTTCTGTAGTATTTGTGTAATATGATAAATGTATTGTTTGATTAAGCATTCTTTGTTGTTTACATAATTCATTACAGGTTAAATGTAAATGTACATAGAAACATAGAAAACCTACAAGACAATACAGGCCCTTCGGCCCACAAAGTTGTGCTGAACATGTCCCTACCTTAAAAATTATTAGGCTTACCTTTAGCCCTCTATTTTACTAAGCTCCATATACCTATCTAAAAGTCTCTTGAAAGACCCTATCATATTCAACTCCACCACCGTTGTTGGCAGCCCATTCCATGCACTCACCACTCTCTGAGTAAGAAACTTATCCCTGACATCTCCTCTGTACCTACTCCTCAGCACCTTAAACCTGTGTCCTCTTGTGGCAACCATTTCAGCCCTGGGAAAAAGCCTCTGACTATCCACATGATCAATGCCGTTCATCATTTTATACTCCTCTATCAGGTCACCTCTCATCCTCCGTCACTCCAAGGAGAAAAGGCTGAGTTCAATCAATCTATTCTCATAAGGCATGCTCCCCAATCCAGGCAACATCCTTGTAAATCTCCTCTGCACCCTTTCTCTGGCTTCCACATCCTTCCTGCAGGAGGTGACCTGAACTGAGCACAGTACTCCAAGTGGGGTCTAACCGGGGTCCTATATAGCTGCAACATTACCTCTTGGCTCTTAAATTCAATTCCATGATTGATGAAGGCCAATACACCATAGGCTTTCTTAACCACACGGTCAGCCTTTGCAGCTGCTTTGAGTGTCCTATGGACTCGGACCCCAAGATCCCTCTGATTCTCCACACTGACAAGAGTCTTACCATTAATACTATATTCTGCCATCATATTTGACCTATCAAAATGAACCACTTCACACTTATCTGGGTTGAACTCCACATAACCGCACTTCTTAGCCCAGTTATGCATCCTATCAATGTCCCGCTGTAACCTCTGACAGTCCTCCACACTATCCACAAAACCTCCAAACTTTGTGTCATCAGCAAACTTACCAAATCATCCCTCTACTTCCTCATCCAGGTCATTTATAAAAGTCACGAAGATTAAGGTTCCAGAAGAAATCTCTGAGGCTCTCCACTGGTGACCAACCTCCATGAAGATTATGATCCTTCTACAACCACTCATTAGCTTCTGTGGGCAAGCCAGTTCTGGATCCATAATGCAATGTCCCTGTGGATCCCATGCCTCCTTACTTTCTCAATAAGCCTTGCATGGGCTACCTTAACAAATGCCTTGCTGAAATCCATATACACTACATCTACTACTCTTCCTTCATCGATGTGTTTAGTCACATCCTCAAAAAATTCAATCAGGCTCATAAGGCACAACCTGCCCTTGACAAAGCCATGCTGACTATTCCTAATCATATTATACCTCTCCAAATATTCATAAATCCTGCCTCTCAGGATCTTCTCCATCAATTTACCAACCACTGATGTAAGACTCACTTGTCTATAATTTCCTGGGCTATCTCTACTCCCTTTCTTGAATAAAGGAACAACATCCGTGACCCTCCCATCCTCCGGAACCTCTCCCAAAATGAACGGCATATGTCATTACACCACCATATCATAGGTGTGTGCTTCACTGAAGTAAAATTGAAGAGTACACGGTTATCCTGTATTTTACTTTTGTTTAGTTTATGGAGTTACAAAACTTAACAGTAGCAATGAGTAAATTTTAAAACCAATGCCAGATGACCACCTACGTGTTGAAGTGCAGTGAGACATTTGAGTTAAAAAATGCAGCACATTTTCTTCACAAGAGGAGAGAAATAACCTAGTAAAAAAATGAGCAGCTCATGGTTTCTTCAGAAAAGAAGAGAGATGGTTGGGTTAAAAAAGGAGGAAAACAGTCAAAATTCATGGGTTCATAAACAGTGAGTACTGGGTGATAATAATAAATATAAAAAACCATAAATGGCTGGTTAGATCGGAAAGATAGATGCAATTGATTGCACAAGTGATACGATATATGGAACAAATTGAGCAGTATTTTGAAGCAAATGAAATAGTCAATGAAAAGTGAGTGACAATTTTGCTGAGTACATTGAGAGAAAACACATAGAAGTTGCTTAGAAGTTTGATCGCTCCAATCAAACCAGCTGAAATGAGCAATGCTAATTTTAGGAAAGAAAAGTAGGAACATTTAGAACCAAAGCCATTGTTGATTGCAGAATGCTTTAGGTTTCATAAGCAGAATTAAAAGGAAGGGGAGTCCATTTTAGTGTGCTTTGTCAGTTCAGTGATGGATCTAAAAACTACTGAGAGGTCATTTACTTTCTGGAATCTTACAAGAAAACATTCAAAAATGGCTCCCAACTGAAGCACAACTCAATGGAAACAGCAGCCAGAGACTCAACTGAGTTGCATTCAGGAACGAAAGTGAGTGTGAGCACAACTGCAAAGTCAAAGCCACAACTGGCTTAGCCAAATGGATTGTGTTATTGTTAAGGCAAGAGCTCACATACACCTGAGCAATATAGGTCTAAAAGAGCAGCGTACAGAAAAATGCAACAAAGCAGGACATATACAAAGAGCAAGTCAGGCAGACAAAACCAAATGGACTGCACAGGGATAAAAAAGATAAAAGTCAAGTTACAGGTTCAAAAAGAACATTAATCTGCATACTGTTGTGAAGAAATTGAGAACAATGAGAGTGATACAGGACTGGGAAGTCTCTGTTTTAAATGGATGCTACTGTATCCTGAGGCTGCACTGCTTGTTCTAGCCTCCCCCACAATGGGAAGCATCCTTTGCACAACTACTCTGTCTAGGTCTTTCAACATTCAAAAAGTTTCAATGAGATCCTCCCATAACCTTCTAAATTCTAGCAAGTACAGGCCCAGAGCCACCAAATGTTCCTCATATGATGACCTTTTCATTCCCTGAATCATCCTTGTGAACCTCCTCTGAACCCTCTCCAAAGCCAGCGCATCTTTTCCTAGATAAGGAGCCCACACCTGTCCACATACAAGAGAAAATCTGCAGATGCTGGAAATCTGAGCAACACACACAAAATGCTGGAGGAACTCAGCAGACCAGGCAGCATCTATGGAAAAGAGCACAGTCAACGTTCCAGCCCGAAATGATGCCTGGTCTGCTGAGATCCTCCAGCATTTGCTTTGCTTAAAGCTGTTCACAATTCCAAGATTAGGTCTCACTAGTGCCTTATAAAGTCTCAGCGTCACATACCTGCTCTTATATTCTTGACCCCTTGAAATGAATGCTAACATTGCATTTGCCTTACTCACCACTGACTCAAGCTGCAAGTTGACCTTTAGGGTACTCTGCACAACAACTCGCAAATCCCTTAGTATCTCAGATTTTTGGATTTTCTTCACATTTAGAAAATAGTCTGCACATTTATTTCTTTTACCAAAGTGCATGACCATGTATTTTCCAACATTATATTTCATTTGTCACTTTCTTGCCCATTCTAATCTTTTTAAGCCCTTCTGCAGCCTACCTGTTTCCTCAATACTACCTGCCCCTCCACCAATCTTCGTATCAGCTGCAAGCTTGGCAATAAACCCATCTATTCCATTATCTAAATCATTGATGTACACCATAAAAAGAAGTGGTCCCAACACTGACTCCTGTGGAACACCTCTAGTCACCAGCAGCCAACCAGAAAAGGACACAAGGACACCTTTATTCCCACTCACTGCACCCTACCAATCAGCCAATGCTTGAACCATGCCAGTAACTTTCCTGTAATTCCATAGGCTCTTAACTTGGCACCTTGTCAAAGGCCCTCTGAAAATCCAAATATGCAACATCAACTACATCCCCTTTATCTATCCTACTTTTAATCTCCACAAAGAATTCCAACAGGTTTGTCAGGCAAGATTTTCCTTTAGGGAAACCATACTGACTTTGTACTATCTTGTCCTGTGTCACCAAGTATGTACTCCATAACTTCATGCTTAACAATTGACTCCAACACCTTCTCAACCACTGAAGTCAGGCTAATTGATCTATAATTTACTTTCTGCTGCATTCCTCATTTCTTAAAGAGTGGAGTGACGTTTGCAATTTTCCAGTCCTCTGAAACCTTGCCAGAGTCCAATGATTTTTGAAAGATCATTACTACTCCCTCCACAATCTCTGCCACTATCTCTTTCAGAACCCTAGGGTGCTGCTCATCTAGTCTGAATGACATATGTACCTTTAGCTATTTCAGCATCTTGAGCACCTTCTCCTTTGTAATAGTAACTGCATTCACTTTTCTTCTTTCATACCATCAACATCTGGCATTGCTAGTGTCTTCCAAAGTGAAGACTGATGCAAGATACTCATTTAGTTCATCTGCCATCTCCTTGTCCCCTGTTATTATTTCTCCAACCTCATTTTCTAGTGGTCCCATACCCACTCTCATCTCTCTTCTATTTTTATATGCTTGAAAAAGCTTTTTCTATCCACCTTGATATTAGTTGCTAACTTACTTTCATATTTCACCTTGTCCTTCCTAATGATTCATTTAGTTGCTCTCTATAGGTGTTTAAAAGCTTCCTAACCCTCTATCTTTCTCTAATCTTTTCTTTGTTGTTTGCCCTCTCTCTTGCTTTTAAATTAGCTTTGACTTCCCTTGTACTATTTTGCCATTTGAGTATTTCTTTGTTTTTGGAATACATCTATCCTGCACCTTCCTCATATTTCTGAGAAACGCAAGCTATTGCTGCTCTGCTGTCATCCCTGCCAATGTCTCTTTCCAATCTACTCTGGCTAACTCCTCTCTCATACCACTGTAACTTCCTTTACTCCACTGAAATACTGCTACATCAAACTTTACTTTCTCTCTCTCAAATTTCAATCTGAACTCAGTCATATTGTAATCACTGCCGCCAAAGAATTCCTTTACCTTAAGCTCTCTTCTCGCCTCCGGTTCATTAGATAGCACCCAATCCAGTACAGTTGATTCCCTAGTAGACTCAACGACTAACTGCCCTAAAAAGCCATCTCATAGGTATTCACTCTCTTGAGGTCCATTATCAACTTGATTTTCCCAATCAACCTGCATGTCAAAATCTCCCATGACTATCATTACTTTGCCCTTTTGGCACACCTTTTCTATTTCCTGTTGTAATCTATAGTCCCCATCCCAGCTCCTGTTTGGAGGCCTGTTTATAAATGCCATCAGGGTCTTTTTACTGTTATGAGTGATGAACAGACCTGATGGACAATGGGGTACAGAGTTAACTATCCACCCCCCCAAGAAACACAAACTATTACTGTTGCTATGTTAACCATGAGAAAGAGAGACGGAAAAACAGGCAAGAACATCTGTGACAGATAAGAGAGAGGGGGAAATTGCTGATTAACTGTATTGTGACTCCTTTTTGAATTAGTTACTGTTTCGCTGCAAGGACAATAGTTTGCTCATAAACTTTCCTCAGTGGACTGAAGGAGTGGCCTTATTTGATGGACACAGTCATTCAGGAGAGATGGATAGTTGAGTCCCCGTTAGTAGGGATAAAAGACAGGTCTGGAGAGACACCCTCCAGACACCCCATTGGACACTGATTGAGTGTTGGAACCCACAAGAAAGGTGGGGGCTTCAGAGACCAAACCAGGTCAGTAAAGCTCACAGTGTTAAAGCAGGGCCAGTGGGGACTTGTGTGTGTCTCCACTCATGCCAGAGTGATGAGTCCACCACAGATGAATGGTCTGGTTGAAGACCAGAGGGGTCAAAACTGAATGACCACTCCAGACTCCAATGGATTCTTCTTTCTCTGCTGGGTAGACACCCAGTTGCGGGGTATGTAATATTACCCTTGAAGTTTCTTATCTCAACCCACAAGGAGCCAACATCTTCTGATCCTATGTCATATTTTCTAATGATTTGATGCAATTCTTTACCAGCAGAGGCATGCCACCCCCCTGTCTACCATCCTATCCCTCTGATGTAACCTTGGACATTCAGCTTTCAAATATAATCATCCTTTAGCCACGATTCAGTGATGACCACAACATCATACCTGACAATCTGTAAAAATGTAAAAAGATCATCCACTTTATTTCTTATATTTCATGTACTGAGATATAACACCTTGAGTACTGTATTTGCTACCCTTTTTGATTCTTCATCCCTAATGCACTGATACTCACCCTGCTGGCTGTAATTATTTCCTATCATCTGCCTGCCCTTCCACACAATCTGACTGCATGCTTTCTTTGCTTCCTATATTGAGTTCCTTCACTCTGGTTCCCACCTCCTGTCAAATTAGTTTAAACCTTCTCCAAAAGTTCTAACAAACCTGCCCACAAAAATATCGGTTCCCCTCGGGTTCAGGTGCAATCGGTCACTTTTGAACAGGCCATACCTCCCCAAGAAGAGATCCCAATGATCCAAGATCCTGAAGCCTTGCCCCCTGTTCCAGCCTCTCAGGCACGCATTACTTTGCCAAATCATCCTGTTTCTACTCTCACAAGTGTGTGGCACAGGCAACAATCCGGAAATTACTACCCAGGAAATCCTGCTTCTAAGCTTTCTACCTAACTCCTTAAATTCTCTCTTCAGGACCTCTTCACTTTTCCTTCCTATGTTATTGGCACCAATATGTACCAAGACATATGGCTACTCTCCCTCTCTCTACAAAATGTTGTGGATGTGATCCAAGATATCCCTGACCCTGGCACCTGGAAGGCAACGTACCATCTGGGTGTCCCGTTTTTGTCCACGGAATTTCCTGTCTGTTCCCCTGACTATTGATTCTCTTATCACTACTGCTCCCCTCTTCTCATTTCTAGCACTGAGCATAGGCCCTCCTGCATCATGGGGCTAAGCTCAGAGCCAGTAACCTGGTCTTCATGGCATTCCACTTCAAGGTCATCCCCCACAACAGTATCCAAAGCAATATATTTATTTTTGAGAGGAACGGCCATAGGGATGCTCTGTGCTATCTTCCTACTCACACTTCCATTTCTCCTGACAATCACCCAGCTACTTGCCTCCTGCAACTTCAGCGTCACTACTTCCCTGTAACTCTGATGAATTATCTCCTCATTCTCCCATACAAGCCAAAGGTCATCCAGTTGCTGCTCCAGATCCTTAACACGGTCTTCTAAGAGCTGCAGCCAGATACACTTCATACAGATGTAGGACAAACAGCTGAGACAAATTGAGGGATCTTCAAACAAGGAGGTTCGATGTTTCACTCCTGGATGAGTAGTCCTGGTGAAGGTCTGCAGAGGTGATCAAAACCGGGTACTTGAAAATATTAAAGATAGAGCTGGACCACTGTCCTACACAGTGGAGGTAGAATCTGGTGTCATCTGGAGATAGCAGATCAATCAGTTGAGGAGGGTAGAGTCAATTTTTAGAAAAGAAAGGTGTCCAGAGCTGTCAGAATTATTTGCTGCTGTCACAGTGTCAGCTCCTATAACCAGCATGGAGAATGACCAAAACTTGAGATTGTTTCACAGTCACAAGTCTCACCTGCAAGCGGAGAGATTCTCGTCAGCAAAGACGTTAATCCACATGAATAAGTAAACCTCCACAGTGATTAAATCTTTAGATCTGAATGGGACAAATCTGAAGTTACTATGATGTGGATGTCTATATAATAGTTGAATTATATGGCATATTATGTAGTATACTGTGTATGCATACATATAAATAATTAGAGAGCCATTTGTTACATACTTGAGTTGAGATGCATTCTCTGTTTGGTTGGAGTTTATAGCTAAGCAGGGAGTGTTGTGTATTTAGTATTACAATAATATTTGAGAAATATTGTAAATATATTGTTTGACTGAGAATTCTTTGTTGTTTAGCTAATTCATTACAGGTTATATATAAAAGTACATGAATGGCATACGTCATCACACCACCATGTCATAAATGCACACCTCAGTAAAGTAATAATGAAGAGCACACATTTATCCTGTGCTTTTCTTTCAGTTAGTTTATGGCGTTACAAAGCATAATGTACCTGTCAGCTTTTTGGACAGCAAAGATTAATATTTTAATATTTGCCGACAAGGCGTTCCATTTACTGTCATTCTAGCTGGTTTTCTCTCTACTTTCTTCAATGCTCACACATTGGTTTTATAGTATAACACTGAAAATTCTATGTAGTACCTCACCCAGTTTAACATTCTTATGCCTGCATTCATTTTCCTGAACAGTATCACCACTCCCAGGTATCTACAACAACTTCTTTTCCAGCTTCTTGTATGCCACTACTGTTTTACAGTCTACTATTGATGGCCACACCTTCTGTTACTGAAATTTTCTCACTGGACCTCTCTTACTCTTCACTCTTCTCTCCTTTACCCATTAAAACCAACCCCTTTGATCAAGCTTTTGATCCCTCTCCTAATATTTCTTTCTTTGAATTGCTATCTTTCTTCTTCCAAATTATGCTTGTCTGTGTATAATTATTAAATGGTGCCTTGAGTTGCTTTGATTAATCAAAATGTGTCAATGTATGTATTCTACAACCTTGAGATAACTTCAGTAAATTTAGAGTTCATTCTTCTGGCAATATTTCACATTGCTAACTTGGATTTTCAAATTGCCTTGTCACAATGCCTGTACACTAACAGGCCCATTGTTTTCTAAGTCACCCTTTGCTGATATTATTTTCTATTCCTTTTATGAGTTATGTTGAATATTATTTTTTCCTCTTTGTATAGTTTGAATTTCACTCACCATCTGTCTGCTCAAACGATCCAAATATTTGGTTATACCTTCCATTTCTAATGCTCTTCTGATTTAATTTTCATCAAATATCTGACAATGCTATAGTTAGTCTTAGAGCCAAATTCAGTTTCAGATATGATTTCTAAAAATACCAACAGAGGTACTTATATAAAAACTGCATGAAATTGCAGTGAAATTTGAAGTACACAATTGTCATCAAATCAAATTATGTCAATAATTCCTTGACAAATTTTCAATTATACAGTACAGTAGAGATTTCTCAGACATTTTTATTAATAGATTCCAAATGCTCTTTACAAACCTGCTCTCAGAATTTGTTGACTGAATGCCAATGAATCTAGTATCTGTTGCTACAGCAATGCTGAAAGCAGCATCAATCAGAAGAAAAAACAAGCATTTTTCCTAACCTTTTTACCATTTTGAAGGTACATTGAAACAACATCATTTTCTGAATGGATCTGTGCAGTATCCTCTCATTAATTATGGTCAATATGTGAGCCTCAGACAGAATTTCAGTTCTTCCAGTGGAAGGCCTTACAAATTTTGCCAGATCTTCTCCTTGACCACATTCAACAATGAGTCTGCTCTTTCCTCTTCAGCAGGGTCTCAGGTGATTTACCTTTTGTCACTCCCTTCACTTAAACCTGACAGATGAAAAATATGATGACCTTGAGCAACAAACAATCTCCTGGCAGAACCCAGAATCCTCCAGAATATTGTTTGCCAATCCAGGTTCTAGAGCCTTGAGAGGACGAGGTTTATTTCAACATCACGTGTGGTGATGCAATTAATAACACTGGAAATACAGAGGATAATTTCAGTGGGAAAGCACTTGCTCTTTGAGTAACTTAGATAAAAGGAGGCCATGCCAGTTATCTTGGCTTTTACGCATACAATTGCAGCAATCAAGTGGATGAATTGGTTTGCCAGTTACAGTGCTGTGCAAAAATTTTTTTTAGGACTGTTGGGAATGGTGAAGATGAAGTATCGTGGGAGGGGCGTGGGACAGGTGGTAGAGAAGGAATGCCTGTGGTAGAGGGGGTGACATGGGTGCAAACACCCCCAGCCCTGAAACACCAGGCAAGGTCATTTGATTCCAAACAATAGTTTTTTTGATCATTACATTATGTCTCTCTGATGCTTCTGAAACCTGGGAATTATTTCCTTTACATTTCTGTTTTCATATTCAAAACAGGTTGACTTCTTTTGAAGTTGTGCTGACCAAAGTGTTTCTAAATGTGGTTTAATCAATGAAATATGCAGAGTTGAAACGCTATGTTCTGATTTGTAATTAACTGTCTTAAAAAAAACATCCCAGTTCTTGGTTAACACGTGTTGATAATTGTTCCAACACTAAAGCCAAAATCATCCTTGCCTGTGTTTGAGTGATGTATAAGATTACACCTTTTATAATGAATATGCAACATTGTATCACTTCTACATGCACTGCATTGGTAATAACCATTTCTAGAATTAGAGTATCCATCAATATATAACCCCTACCGCGATGATAAAGATTAATAACTACTCCACAATGAGACCTTTGCAATAAACAGTAAGCTAAAGAATGACATACTCATTTTGAACATTGAAGAAAATTCCATTTTCCTGTTTGATTGTAGGTACCCAGTATGGTGCCCATGAATGAAGTTTAGAGGCACTGTAGGAATATCATAGATTATTAATGCATCATTAAAGCCTGTAATAGATGCATGTGTTTCTTGCCTTAAGATTTTATTTTTATAAAAATTCTATACGGCATTGAAACAAATCAATCACATATAGAGAGAAAAAAAATAAATTTATAAACTATTTATTGTGGGGAACTGCATGTAGAGACCTTTTTCCACTGAGGCTCTGATATCTGTAACACATTCCATTTCAATTCTAAAATAGTTTTCAGCTGTATAGTATCCTGAAATGCTATAAAGCATCATCATTCAAACAGAATATTTAATGTCAATGACATAGACATAAAAAATTAAGCTCTGTGAATCCAAACATTCTTCAGTCTTCTTAGACGAGAATTTGTTATAAAATTTGAATACTTGCTATGTTAAAGGTTAAAAATATAAATGCCAAGTATTGCAAAACACGAAGATATTCATTTGCCCTCTAAAAAAAGTGAATCTCATTTTCCTAAGTCATAAATATATATTTGTTCAGATATCATCTTTGTAGTGGTTGTGTCAATATCTTACAAAAGCTGATACAACACCCACAAAGATAACATCCAATTGAAAATGCAATATACCATGGACTTTTAACTTTGCCTTGTAGCTATGCCAAATACCCTTCCACTTGTACCAAAGAAACATAGTATACGGAGACCAGAAACACAAAAGCTCCTTAATGAAAATAAACAATTTTACAGATACTTCTATAGGATACATACCATTATTTTCTAATGGAATAAAAAAAACTGATTCAGTTTGATTCAAAACACTTCCTTCTGAATTAATGTATGTTTAACTTAATTTAAAGGAGGCCTTAAATTTGCAAGTGGAATTTCAATATATATCAACCAGGGGAAAATTTACCTCAATAGTTACCCTGCCACTTCAATTCTCTATCCATGGCATTGAGACATTTTACCACCTCCAATCATAGCATTCAAAGTTCGAAGTAAGTGAAACCCCCTTTTACTGGGTGTGTCTGGAAATGCGGCTCATTAGCCACTGGACGCTGCGATGAGAAAGCCACCTTTCTCAGGCTTCATATGTCTAGGGTGTATATGATTTTGGTCCCACCAAATCCATGAGGATGGGATGTCTTGTCCACCAAAACCTCAGTTTGTGTGAATGCTATGTGATTTACTGCACCTGACAATTGCCCGTTGGCAAGAAATAACAGATAGAACACTGCATACAATTAAAAAGAAGTACATTTAGGAATGTTAACTTCAGCAAACAGTTATCAAAGGAAAGAAAGAAACAAACAAAAATGGCCCATTATACTTAAACAGTCACATGTGCACGGTGCAGCTCAAATCTTGAGCAGTAACTCAAGTGCTGGACCCTCGGTCTGCGTGAAAGCACTCACCACCTTCCGAATGCTCTCCCCAGCATTTTCTAGAACCTTCTCTCAATTCCACTATCCGGATTGGATGAAGCCATATCCCTAACAAAGCCTCCTAACTCAGATCAAACCCAAACAAGATGAAAGCAGAACAGACTGCTCTTACAGAGCTGATAAATGAAATACGTTACAGCATAGCAGTAAAAATCCTAACCAGGGCTTTAAATAAGTTTATTATCAAAGTACAAATACGTCACCATATACCACCCTGAGATTTATTTTCTTGCAGGCATTCAGTCAGCTTGATCATGATTACCTTGCTTTACTTTACTAATCCCACCATTCCTTTGTCTCAGTCCTAAATACCCAATTTCTTATTTAAAGATTGTGATTCTGGTTTTTAGTGCTCCAGGAAGCTGAAACATCATTAAACAAAAAACCCTGTCAAGACAGAATTCTACTTATTTCATTACAATCAATGAAGTGCCTTAATATTCCCTAACCAATGAATTTAGTTAAATAATCATACTGTTATGCAAAGTATATTCAATGCCCTTGTTCTAGTTGTCTCTTCAGAGAGGGAGACTGTAGACATCAAGAAATCTTATTAGAACTGCTTCAGAACACATGAAATGCTATTCCAACACCTTCCAAATTTCACTGATTGTGTTCAAACTACCACAGTATCTGTTTTCTGCTCATTCCATGGGTACTCCGAGACCAATCATCGAGAGTCTCTGGCATATCCAGCAGAATAATACAGATTTTCACTAATTGGTGCTGTTGTGTTCTGGAAAACTTGTAAAATAAAGCAATCAAACAATACAAACACTGAAAAAGGTCATAAGACCATAAGATATAGTGGCAAAATTATGCTATTTGGTCCATTGAGTCTGTTCTGCCATTTCATCATGTCTAATCTGTTTTTCTTCTAAGCCCCAATCTCCTGCCTCTCCCATATCTCTTCATGCCCTGACCAATCAAAAAACGGTCAACCTCTGCCTTAAATATACATAGAAACTTACCCTCAACAGCTGACTGTGGCAAAGAATTCCACAGATTCACCTCTCTTTGGATAAATTCCTCCTCGTCGTCATTCTAAAAGGATGCCCCTCTATTCTGAGGCTATGTCCTCTGGTCTCAGACTCTCCCCCTACAGGAAACATCCTCTCTACATCCACCCTATCAAAAGCTTTCAGCATTTAATAGGTTTCATTGAGGTCACCCCTCATTTTTCTGAATTCTAGTTAATAAAGGCCCAGAGCCATTAGACATTCTTCATCCAGGAATTATTTTCATGATCCTCCTTTGAAATCTCTCCAGTTCCAGAATCAGAATCAGAATCAGACTTTAATCGCCAAGTACCTGTACACATACAAGGAATTTACTTCCGGCAGATGTTGTCTCTCTGCTCATAACAATAATAATGATAAATATAAATGAAAATATAGATTATACATACAAGTAGTGCAATCCAAGTAATAGTTAGCCGACAGTTAACCAACAGTTAACTGTTCAGCAAAGTGACTGCAGTAGGGAAAAAATTTCTTCAGTGCCTATTAGTCTTAGTCTGGAGGGATCTGAAGCGCCTACCAGATGGAAGCAGTTCAAACAGTCTGTGTGCAGGATGGAAGGAGTCCTTTATGATGTTCCCCGCCCTCTTCTTCAACCTGGAAGAGTACAGGTCCACAATAGAGGGCAGGGAGGCTCCAATGATGTGCTCGGCAGTCCTCACTGTGTGCTGTAGTCTGGTTCTATCCTGCTTGGTGGCGGCTCCAAACCACACAGTGATGGAGGTGCACAGGACAGACTCAATGACTGCAGTGTAGAACTGCAGCAGCAATTCCTGAGGCACACCATATTTCCTCAAGAGCCGCAGGAAGTACATCCGCTGCTGGGCCTTCTTCAGGATGGAGCTGATGTTCTGCTTTCTAAGGATGGCACATCCTTTCTAAGATAAGAGGCCCAAACCTGTTCACAATACTCTAAGTGAGGCCTCACCAGAGCTTTAAAAGGCATCAACATTACATCCTTACTTGTATATTTTAGTCATCTTGAAATGAAAGCTAACATTACATTTGCCTTCATCATCACAGACTCAACCTGCAAATTAACCACACGGGAATCCTGCACAAGGACTCCCAAGTCCCTTTGCACCTCAGATTTTCTCTCCATTTAGAAAATAGTCAACCCTTTAATTTCTTCTACCAGAATGCATGACTACATACCTCCCAATACTGTATTCCATCTGCCATTTCTTTTCCCATTCTCCTGATATGTCTAAGTCCTTCTGTAGCCTCTCTGCTTCCTCCAAACTACCTGCCCCACCACTCATCTTCATATCATCTGCAAACTTTGCAACAAAGCTATCAATTCCATTATCTAGATCATTGGCATATAATGTAAAAAGAATCGGTCCCTACTCAGAACTATGTGGAACACCACTAGTCACCAGCAGTCCACCAGAAAAGGCTCCCACGCTTTGTCTCCTGTCAATCAGCCACTCTTTTTCTATATTAGAATCTTTCCTGTATACCATAAGCTTGTAGCTTGTTAAGCAGCCTCATTTGTGTACCTTGTCAAAGGCCCTCTGAAAGTCCAAGTACACGACATCAACCAACTTTCTTTAGCTATCCTGCTTGATATGTCTTCAAAGAGTTCTTAGAGATTTGTCAGGCAAGATTTTCCCATGAGGAAGCCATGCTGACTATGGCCTATTTTATCATGTGCCTTCACATACCCTGTGATATCATTCTTGATAATTGACTCCAATGTCTTCTCAACCACTGAGGTTAGACACACTGGCCTACAGTTTCCTTTCTTCTGCCTCTCTCCCTTCTTGAAGAATGGAATGAAATTTGCAATTTTCCAGTCTTCCAGAATCATTCCAGAATCTAGTGATTCTTAAAAGCTCATTAGTAATGTCTCCATGATCTCTTCAGTCACTTTTAGAAATTTGGGGTGTACACCATCTGACCCAGGTGATTTATCTACCTTCAGACCCTTCCATTTCCCAAGAACCTTCTCTCTAGTTATGGTAACTTCATATGCTTCATCCCCACAACATGTGGAAATTCCACCATACTGCAAGTGTCTTTCACAGTGAAGACCGATGCAAAATACTTATTCAATTTGTCTGCTATGTTGTTGTCCCCCATTACTACCTCTTCAGCATTGCTTTCCACCAGTCGAATATTCATTCTTGACTCTATTTTACACTTTATGTATCTGAAGAAACCTTTGGTATCCTCTTTAATATTATTGGCTAGCTTACTTTCATATGCCATTTTTACCTTCTTAATGACTTTTTAGTGACCTTTTGTTGGTTTTTAAGAGCTTCCCAATCCTCTCACTTCCCACTAATTTTCGCTCTATTATGTGCCCTCTCTTTGGCATTTATGTTGGCTTCGACTTCTCATTAGCCACGGTTGTGTCATCTTGCCTTTAGAATACTCCTTCCTCTTTGGAATATACCCTGTGCCTTCTGAATTGCTTCCAGGAATTCCAGCCTTTGCTGTTATGCGTCAAACCTGCCAGTGTAGTTTTCCAATCAATTCTGCCCAACTTCTCTCTGATGTCCCAGTAATTTCCTTTACTCAACTGTAATATTGTTACATCTGACTTCAGCTTCTATTTTATAGCAATATTTTATAGGATTACCCACTCAGTGACTCCTATTTCACACTGGATGGATCAGTTTCACACTGATGCCATGAAGGAGCAGTGGAATGGCTGGTAATGGGTGCAGGGTGAATGTGTTGTTACATGCCTACTAGTTTCATTTACTGTGACTGTCACTTTAAGAGACACCTGGATGAGGTGGAACTATGATATGAGTATAACAAGCTGCGATGGACCCTGGGATTTTCAGTAGTGTGAAGAGAGAGAGAGAGTTAGACTTTCGATTGCAAGCTGCCAGTAGGAGCTTGTTTAAAATGGGTTGTGGTGAACTACATATACCTATCTGGACATGCCCCACCCCCCCTCCAGCTGACTGCCCCTGCGGCTCCTCCCACTGACCGTGGCTCCTCCCACAGACCCCGGTATAAAGGCAATTGAGGCCTGAGCCCTGCCCTCAGTCTCCAGGATGTAGTGTGGTGGTCAATTACTGCTTGTTCTTTCTTCCAGACAATAAAAGCCAATATCTCGCCTTTACGTCTCGGAGAGTTATTGATGGTGCATCATGGGTAAAGTCTGATACTTTCCCATGCCCAAAAGATTGGATTGGTCAACGGCACACTGTGCATTGGATGTGTGACTGTCACTTCGTATAATCCGTATGTGGATTTTTTGTTGGAGTATCCTGTGGGACCACTGTTGTTAACCCTTACCTGGATTCAGGTGTGTTATGTGGTAACCACTTTTGTGGTTATTTTGTAACTGTCACCTTATTTCTATGTGGATTTCGGAAAGAATTGACGGATAAGATCTTCGGTGACTGTTATTTCATTTACCCAGTGTGGAACCTGTGGAATTATTCGTAATTGCTTTCTCTCTACATTATAACATGGATTTATAAGTCTCTCCCCTCATTAATTTATTCCGTGGATTACTGAACTTTTCTACTTTGCCACTGAATCTTAAAACTTTAAGAATTGTTCCTAAGCTTGAGAGTTTGAGAGCTGCACATATATACACACAATACACTGTTACCTTCAGTTTATTTCATTTAATCTTTTATATTTTGAGTAGATACTAATAAAGATAGTGGTTTTAACATTAAAACCTGACTCCGTTTGTAACAGTGATTCCTGGAAGGTTATGGTTCGAGCTGATCTAGTGCACTTAGGGAGGAGGAGAGGGACATCAATACTCTCAAGCAACATACTCTATCTCATATCGACTCAGGCACAATGGTGCAACAATCTGACAGCACTCAGCTCTCACCACTGCAATATCACCTCCCAGAGCAAGAGCTGAGCCAGCTGTAAAGACACAGGTTAGCTCTGTCTGTTCCTAGCAGTATATTCTTCTCAGTCACCTCTCTCCACACAATCTGAGCAGGATTCTGCGCTCAGTGAAGAGGGTTGTCAGTGGTTGGAGGTAAGGGTGTGGGAACACAGGAGGCACCATGATACTGCTCCTACAGTAGAGAGAAGGGTCTTCATGTGCCATATTTCTGATTTTGGAGGAAAGAGATCTGCTTGCATTATTATATCACTGTGCATACAGGGGAGCAATTTGCTGATGTGAACATCTGTATATTGGTACAGGACAGAGAGCTGCTCGCATACAGAATTTGCTTATTCCCAAAGAACTATAATCGGTAGCATCCTTGTCATAGGACATGAAAACTGACCCTTCAGCCCACCAGATCTGTGTCAGCCATTCACGATCAATACTCTAGCCCAAAGTTCCCATCAACTGCCACCCAGATTCTACCCCTCACTTTCAAACATTTAGGATGAAGGACGAAGCTGTAGCAGCTGAAAAAGATCCTTGTAGTCACAGAACGAACACGTAAATTCTGCACAAAATTCTGCACAGATAGCACCAAAGGTCATGATTGAACCCAAGTCGCTGGGACCATGATGCAATAACTACTAGCCACTCTGCTGTGCCACCCAAGGTCCTGCAGAAATGGAGAGCTGCTCACAAGTTGCACTTCTTCTGTCAATGAGCGTATCCAGCCACTATCGGTGACTTACCAATGTTACTTCAAAACTGCAAGCTGCTCCCATTTAGCAGAGACAAGACCTCCAGATAGATGATGGTGAGACTGCATAGAAGGAAAAGATTTCCAGTTCTACCCCTACAGAACTCAGCAGCCAAACCATTGGACATCATCACTGATGCCCAACAAAAAAGTGTGCATGTCATCCAGTGTGCAGATCATGGTCTCCTGGCTCTGGACATCTCTTGTGAGACCTAGGAAATGGACTCGGCTGTGCTCTGTCATCTGCTTTTGCATCAGAGAACAGTAATAGCAAACTGCAAAGCAGTTTTCTCAGCATTATATCAATCTAGTGATGAGATCACCCTGGTGTGGCAGTCATCTGAATTGCCTCAGTCACTATAAATGCATGAATCCCACATCCTGAATTGAATTGAATTGACTTGATTTCTTACACTCTTCATATACATGAGAAGTAAAAATCTTTGTCTCCAAAGTGCAAAGTGCAATAATAGTAATTTATAATAAATAGAACAGTCAATGTAACATAGAAATACACTCAAGTCAACATGAATTCATCAGTCTGATGGCCTAGTGCGGGGGTCGGCAACCTGCGGCTCCCGAGCCATTTGTGGCTCTTTCACCTCTGTGCTGCGGCTCCCTGTGGCTTTGGGAAATAATTGGTCAGTATTTAATTAAAATGTATTTTATGTTAGTTTGTTAGCTTTTGAAATGTAATTATGGTGATCTTGTACATTTCCTGCCACATCCGAAACGGCTCACAATTAGCCGGCATTCCGGCTAAGGGAGATAGCCTACGGGGGTTTGTGAGTACGCGTCTTTTGCAGCATCTGCGTCCATGGGGGCTGGGTTGAGGGAGGCTTAAAAGCAAGGCTGTTTAGTTCGAATAAAGCTATCTTTGACTGCAGTTTACTGACACCGCTACAACGTGTTTTTATCGCTGGCTGTCCAGACGGAAGGTGCTGAAACGCTTTGTCGCGTGTCTGGAAGAAGTGAAAACTTTCCTGGGCAGCAAAGGGCTCACCTTTCCTGAGCTGGAACAGCCAGAGTGGCTGGAAAAGCTACACTTCATGGTAGACATGACAGCGCACCTGAACACGCTGAACACAGCTCTTCAGGGGAAAGGACGTACAGCCCTGCACATGTTGGAGGATGTTTTGGCATTCGAGCGCAAGTTGACAGTGCTTGCCAGAGATTTACAGAAAGGCACTTTGTCTCACTTCCCCAATTTGAGAGAGTTCAAACAAGGTCACGACATGATAATTTCGGAGTATTTACATTCTGCAATCATCGCAATGCAAACATCGTTTGGGAAACGCTTCTGTGAGTTCAGAGAGGAAAAAAACACATTATCCTTCCCGGTCACTCCCTTAAGCATCGATCCTTCCCTACTGAATACGACTGCATTGGCAGGTGTGAGTCAACCTGATCTTGAGATGGAACTGGCCGACATAGCCGACAAAGACATATGGGTGTCCAAGTTTAGACGCTTGACAGCAGACCTTGAAGATGTTGCCCGTCAGAAGGCCGTTCTTGCTCAGAAACACAAATGGAGTGATATTGAAAACCTCACAGATGACAGCTTGCGATCCTGTGTAAAGATGAAGGTGACATCATACAGCCCTGATGTGCAGACGCTGTGCGCTGAGGTCCAGGAGCAGAAATCCCATTAACCAAGTATGATAAATATTTTAATTGCCTATTATTTTACTTATATTCATATTTTTTCATAGTTCAGTGAAATAGTCCTTTCATTTTTCAGGATGACAGCTGGCTGACGTTATTTTTGGTTTGCTGCTGGCGGAAAATTTAAGTTTGGCGTTTTTCATAAATACAAGAAGGACTCAAATAGACATTGAATATTTTACTTAAAAGTAACTTTCAACCCAACGTCTTTTTTTCGGAGTTCAAAATGTTTTTGTTGCATGCAGAAATGTAATTTCGTTTTCTCTGCAGGAGTTCATCAATTTCATAAATGCAACACATTATAGTTTGTTTATACATAGCATAAAGGCAAAAAAAAACGTTGTATGCAGTGTTATTTCATTTTAAATGTCAAACGGGTTTTGCGGCTCCCAGTGTTTTCTTTTCTGTGGGAAACGGGTCCAAGTGGCTCTTTCAGTGGTAAAGGTTGCTGACCCCTGGCCTAGTGGAAGAAGCTGTCCCAGAGCCTGTTGGTCCTGGCTCTTATGCTGTGGTACTGTTTCCCAGATGGTAGCAGCTGGAATAGATTGTGGTTGGGGTGACTTGGGTCCCCAATGATCCTACAGACCCTTTTTTCACATCTGTCTTTGCAAATATCCTGAATAGTAGATATTGATGAGCTGGGTTGTCCGCACCACTCTCTGCAGAGTCCTGCGATTAAGGGAGGTACAGTTCCCATACCAGGCAGTGATGCAGACAGTCAGGATGCTCTCAATTGTGCCCCTGTAGAAAGTTCCTAGGATTTGGGGGCCCATACCAAACTTCTTCAACCGTCTGAGGTGAAAGAGGTTCTTTTGTGCCTTTTTCACCACACAGCTGGTGTACACATCAGTGATGTGGATGCCAAGGAACTTAAAGCTGTTTACTCTCTCAACCCCTGATCCATTGATGTCAATAGGAGTTAGCCCATCTTCATTCCTCCTGTAATCAACAACCAGCTCCTTTGTTTTTGCAACATTGAGAGAGAGGTTGTTTTCTTGATACCACTGTGTCAGAGAGCTGACTTCTTCCCCATAGGCCATTTCGTTATTGTTTGAGATAAGCCCAATCAATGTAGTGTCATCAGCAAATTTAATTAGCAGATTAGAGCTGTGGGTGGCAACACAGTCATGGGTATACAGGGAATAAAGGAGGTGACTTAGTACACAGCCCTGAGGGGCTCCTGTGATGAGAGTCAGCGGGGTGGAGGTGAGGGAGCCCACTCTTATCAGCTGCTGACTTTACCATCTGGCAAAAACCCTGCACCAGATCACTTGTGAAGTGTGTCAGAGTTTGTCCTGCTGGAGCCAATTGTACCTTTGTGTGAATTCAACTTGTCCCAACCTCATACTCTGTCAGTTTCTCTGAGCTATTGTCATCAGCCTTCCCCCTTATCCCGGTTTACAGACCATCCTGTGCCTCCTACTCTTATTGCTCCACCTCAGCCTCTTCTGGAGAGAAGGCGATCAGTGACCTGTGACAATACTCTCTGAGGACAAAACAAAAGGTAATTAAGAGACACGATAGACTGCAGATACTGGACATCTGAAGTAACACACAAAAAGGAGTGTAAAGGGTCAGCCACATCTGTGGAGGGAATTGGACTGTTGACCTTTTGAGCTGGGATTCTTCTTAGGGACTGGAAATAAAGAGGGTCATAGAGTTGCGGGTGTGAGTGCTGATGCAATATCTAACGGGTGTATGACCAATCTGCTGGAAGAACTCAACGTTCTGAGCAGCATCAGTTGGAAGGAAAATTGTCAAGCATTCAGACTGAGAATGGAGAGGCCAGATGGCGAGTATAGAGTGGAGAAGGGGAGTGGCAAGAAAGGATTTTAAGGCTGTTAGTAGACTGGGGGGGGGGTGTAAATGACAGAAAGCTACTCCCAAGTAGGGAGGTGAGCAGGAGTGGAGAAGGGTGTGGTGCGTGACTGTTGGAATCAGTAGGGAAGCGTGGAATGGGTGTGAGAGGAAATCTGTGCATGGGGTTAGCACGTGTATCCAGATGGGGAGGGGGTCTGCTGGGCAGATGAGAAAGGGAGGTGAATGAGAATGATGTAAGAAACTGGGAGGTGACAGGTAGAAGTGACAAGTGGCTGAAGGAGATAGAATCTGATTGGAGAGGACAGTGAAACATGAAATAAAGGGAAGGAGGTGAGAAGGTGAGAGTGGGAATACTGTGTGGGTGAGGGGCACATGAGGAGTGTGGAGGAGGGGGAAGAGACAGTGTGATGGGGACAAGTAGGATCAGGAAGCAAGGAGAAAGGTCTAGTATAGGATGATTACTAAAAATGGGAGATTTTGATATTTATGCCTCAGCTTGGAGACTACCAAGGTGGAATATGAGGCGCTGTACTTCTGATTTACATTTAGCCTCAACTTGGCAGTGGAGGAGGCCTTAGTCAGACGTATTAGTGTGGAAATGGGAAATTAAATTAAAATAGCTGGCTACTGAGAGTCCCTGGCTGGCATGCAAAGAACCGGAATCAGGTTTAATATCAACGGCATATGTCTTTGCAGCAGCCATACAATGCAATGCATAATAACAGAAAAAACATGAATTATATTAAATATATACATATATAGCTATATATACTACTGTATTATATAACAATAATCTAGTTTTGAAATATTTTCAGAGACTTACATAAATCTTGCAACTCATAAAACATGTATGTGTAGATATATTTTATAATGCTTCATATATTATGAACATACCTTTGTAGAACCACCATCTCATTATCAGACATCTGGAGAACCAGAGAGTGGAGTGGGTAATTTGTGCAACTGAACAATTAGTCAGGCAGCTGTCTAGAAATCCAAGAAATATGTCCATCAACACCGGATTAGGCTAGCTGGCAGTACATAGTGAATGTTTAACTGAAAAAATATACAACGAGGGACATAGAAATAAAATATTGTGTAGGCATGTCGAAATTATCATTACACCAGGGAGGCATCCTATAGTTACCAAGAGGATAATATCGCTGTATTATTCAATATAGTAAAGTGGTAGGGCTGCACGACATTCACCGGCAGTGACCCCACTAGATGAGTACCATTATACACGGACTGGCTTTGTTTGTGATTCATACTCACTCTGTGCAACACGTTGTTTTCCTGAAAGGAACTGGCTAATGAGATATTTGATGCATTATTCCTAATGTTCTCATATTCCCAAGATCTGGGGAAGAGCCTTTTAGATTTAAAAATGGCAAAAGGAAGCTTTGTATTTAAAAAGAGAGAGAGACAGAAAGCAGGAAAATGTAAACCAGTTGGACTAACATCTAATGTAGAGAGAACAGTGGAAGCTATTATTAAAGGCTTGATAGTAGTGCTGAGCAATTCATGAAAATCTGGCAAAACCAGCATTGTTGAAATTTTTGATCAATTTATTTATATTTTTTTAAATAAAGAGCTGCATATAAAGGAGAATGGGAGAATATGCTATATTTAGATTTCCAGAGTCATCTAATAATGTGTAGCATCATAGGAAAATAAAAGTCAAGATGCAGGAGGCTACATTTCAAAAATGGTTAGAAGATAAACTGACTAACAGAAAACAGGGAGGAGTCGTAAATGGGTCTTTACTGGTTGGAAAGTAAGTTGTGAAGAGGACATGAGGCTACCAAAGGACACAGTTAAGTGAAGTGAGTTAGCAAAAATCTGAAAATGGAATACATTCAGTAAAGCTCCTATTATCTGCTATCCCAACATCCAGAAATCGCAGTGATTCCGAATCCGGCTCACTAACTGATCCTTTTCGCTGATTAGGGCCCAGATTCCTGCATCCTTTAAACTTACCTGGATTACCGGAATATTTATTATCCTATGTAATATGAAAATAACATGAACCAAAAGTGTGTTAGAGTAAATAGAAATAACAGATAATAAAATCAGTCTCTCTGGCATTATCAAAGCCCTCAGTGTGCTGGGTATCAGAGTTTTACTCCTATAGGAATATGTGAAGTTATCCATTTTGAACAAATACATTAAAAAAATCAAGCATATTATCTAAGTGGTGAGAAGTTGCAGAGTTCTGAGGTATGCATGGAGATCTGGTATCCTATACCATGGACAGGACGCTAATTTCAGCTCTGGCAGGGTTTGAAGGCTATTACTTCCTCTAAAGCGAAACCTAACATCATGAATGGCTGTGATGCATCACCCCTCTGGATGAGGTGAATACCTTTGAAAGGGAGAATAAAACTACACCTGTGCAAATCCCTGCAGCATCTGGTGGCCCTGTGATCTCCGTCTTGGAAGCTGACATCAGACATCTTTCAAGAGGGTGAAATCTTACAAGGCGTCAGACCCTGATGGTGTACCTGGTAGGACACTGGAAACCTGTGCCAACCAACCACTGGAAGTGTTCACGTCTTCAATCTTTCACTGCTGCAGTCAGAAGTTCCCAACTGCTTTAAAAGGGCAACAACCCACTGTCCAAGAAGAGCGGGGCAAGCTGTCTCAATGATTGTCAACCAGTTGCACTCACATCTATTGTGATGAAGTGATTAAGAGATTGATCATGGCGAGAATCAACTTCTGTCTATCCAAGGACCTGGACCTGTTGAAAATTGCCTTTTGCCACTATAGGTCTACAGCAGCTATAATCTCATTGGCTCTCCACTCAGCCTTGGATCTTCTGGACAATAGCAACACCTACATCAGGTATCTCAAATTTCTTACTCTTACTATCTCTTCTTTCAATTAGTCCTGATGAAGGGTCTTGGCCCAAAACGTCGACTGTACTTCGCCCTATAGCTGTTGCCTGTCCTGCTGCGTTCCACCAGCATTTTGTGTGTGTCACTTGAATTTCCAGCATCTGCAGATTTCCTTGTGTTTGTGTACCTATATCAGCTCGCTGCTTATTGATAACAGGACAGCATTCAACATTATCACACCCTTAGTTCTAATCAACAAACTCCAAAACCTGGGCCTTTATATCTCTCTCATGCAAATGGATCCTTGACTTCCTCCCCGCGAGACTTTAGTCAGTGAGGATTGGAAGTAACATCTCCTCCTTGCTGACTATCAGTGCTGGCACACTCATTGATTTGTTGTTAGCCCACTGCTCTGCTCTCTCTACGCCCATGATCATGTGGCTAGGCAGAACTCAATCACTATCTATAAATTTGACAATGACAGAACTATTCACAGAATTTTAGATGGTGACAAGGGGGCATAGAGGAATAAGACAGATCAGCTGGTTGAGTGGTGTTAAAACAACAACCTTACACTCAATGTCAGCAAGACCAAAGAATGGATTGTGAACTTCAGGAAGGAAAAGTCAAGGGACACACACCAGTCCTCAATGAGGTATCAGCAGTGGACAGGGTGAGCAAGTTCAAGTTCTTGGGTGTTAACATCTCTGAAGATCTATCCTTAGCTCAACATGATGCAATTACAAAGAAAGGATAGCAGGGGTTATATTTCATTATGATTTTGAGGGGTCTTAGTATGACACCAAAGGCTCACACAAACCTCTACAGATGTACCATGGAAAGCATTCTAACTGGTTGCATTACTGTCTGATATGGAGGGGCAACTGCACAGGATTGGAAAAAGCTGCAGTAAGTTGTAAACTTTCCCAGCTTCATGATGGACACTATCCTCCCCAGCATCACGGACACTTCCATAAGGTGATGCCTCGAAGAGGTGGCAGTTATCATTAAGGACCCCTATCACTCAGGACATTCCTTCTTCTCATTGCTACCATCAAAAAGTAAGTACATGAGCCAGAAGACACACACTTAAAGTTTCAGGAACAACGTTTCAAGGCAAACTTATTATCAATGTACAAATATGTCGCCATTTACAACCCTGAGATTAGTTTTTTTTACACAAGTCCAAGAAACACAATAGTATAATTGGAAATCCACACTGAACAGGTAAGACAAATAACCAATCTGCAAAAAACAACGACTGTACAAATACAAAAGAGAAAATAAATAAGCAATAAATATCAAGAACATGAGATGAAGAGTCTTTGACAGTGAGTCTATAGGTTGCGAATATAGTTCGGTGAAGTTAAGTGAAGTTATCCCCTCTGGTTTAAGCGCTTGATGGTTGATGGGTGACAAATATTCCTGAACTTGATAGTATGGGTCCTTAGGCTCCTGTACCTTCTTCCTAATGGCAGCAGTGAGAAGAGTGCAACTCGTACAAAATGCTGGAGGAACTCAGCAGGACAGGCAGCATCTTTAGAAAAGAGTAAATAGTTAATGTTTCAGGCTGAGACCCTTCATCTTTGTCCAGTCCTGAAAAAGAGTTTCAGCCCGAAATGTTGACTGTTTACTCTTTTCCATAGATGTCATGTGCCCAGCTGAGTTCCTCCAGCATTTTGTGTGTGTTGCTTTGGATTTTCTGCATTTGCAGATTTTCTCATGTTAGCAAGAAAGGAGTGTCTGGTTGTGAGCTCCTTGATGATGAATGCTGCTTTCCTATGACAGCACTCCACGTACGTGTGTTCAGTGGTGGGAGAGGACTGGGCTGAGTCCACTACCTTTAGTGGGATTTTCTGTTCAGGAGAATTGGTGTTTACATACTAGGCCATAATGCAACCAGTCTGTCTTCCACACATCTATAGATGTTTGTCAAAGTTTTAGATGTCATGCCAAATCAATGCAGACTTCAAAGGAAATAGAGGTGTTGCCATGCTTTCTTTGTAATTGTGTTTATGTCCTCTGAACTGACAACAACAAAAAGTTGCTGAGCCCCAGTGAGGACTGGCCAATGGTCCTCCTGAAGTCAATAGTCAGCTCCTTGGCTGGTTGAGTGAGAGATTGTTGTTACGGCACCATTCAGCCAGATTTTCATCTTCCCTCCTCTATGCTGATGCATCATTACCTATGATTCAGCAAACAACAGTGGTGTTGTCAGTAAGCTTAAGCAAAGCATTGGAGCTGTGCTTAGCCTCATAGTCATACAGGAAGTATAAAATGAGTGGAGCAGGGGGCAAAGCTGTAGTTAATAAAGAGCGTTCTAATGTCCAGATGTTCCAGGGTTGAGTGAAGAGCAAATGAAATGGCATCAGCTGTTGACCTGTTGTACCAGAAGACAAACTAGTGGATTCAAATAGCACCTCAGGCAGGAGGTGATATGTTTCATCACCAACCTCTCAAGGCACTTTGTCACAATGGATGTTTGTGCTACTGACATTCTTCTTAGGTACCGGTATAATGGAAACTTGCTTGAAGCACTTGGGTACCTCAGACTGCTGAAGTGAGAGGATAAAGATAACATTGAACACCCTGCCGGATGATTAGCACAAGTCTTTTGTACTCAACCAGATGCCCCGTCTAGGCTGGATGCTTTCTGTGGGTTCACCCTCCTGAAAGATGCTCTCACGTCGGCCTCAGAGACTGAAATCACAGAGGTTTCAGGAGCTGTGGAAGTTTGTGAAGGTTCCTCCATGTTTTGAGAGTTAAAGTGAGCATAGAAGACATTGAGCTCATCAGGGAGTGAAGCCTTGTTATCGCCTATGTCATTTGGTTTCACTGTGTAAGAGGCAGTTGTATACAAGCCCTGCCACAGCTGTCGAGCATCCTTCAATGATTCAAGTTTGGTCCAGAAATGTCACTTCACACATGAGGTGGCTTGCTGGAGATTGCACCTGGACCTATTGTATTTTACTTGGTCACTGGACCTGGATGGCACTGATCTGGCCCTCAGCAGAGTGTGGGTCTCATGGTTCATCCAGAGCTTCTAGTTAGGGAAGAATGAATAAATTTGTGTGGCACACTGATCTATGACTGTTTTTATAAAGACCATGACAACTGTGATGTGTTCATTCAGATCCTCAGATGAGCCTTTGAACATGGCGCTGTCCACTGTCTCAATGCAAGCCCACAATCACTCCTCTGCCTTCCACAGCCTCCTCTTTTTTGTCCTTATCTCTATACTGTGTGCAGGTAGGAGAAGGGCAGCCATGTTATCAGATTTCCCAAAATGCAGCCCAGGCATGGAATGGTAGACATTCCTATTTCCCGTATAGCAGTGGTCGAGTGGGTTGGGACACCTGGTGCTGCAGGTTATATGTTGAGTATAGTTGGACAGAGATTTCTTCAAAAAATCCTGATTGTATTCCCACCTATGATTTGAAATGTGTTTGGGTGGGCTGTTTCTTGTTTGGTGATGGCAACATTCAATATCTCAAGAGCCTGATTCATGTCGGCTTTTGGCAACATCAAACTGCGGTTAGGGTCATGTAGAAGAACTCTCTTGGTAAGTCGAACAGTCACGATTGAGTCAATAGATGTTCTACATCAGAGAAATAAGAGTATGACAAAATGGCCACATCGAAACAATACAAGGAGTTTATCATGAAACACAGACCTCCTACCTTTTGCTTCCTTTGAATCAACATTCCCATCCATCCTGTGTATCAAGAAGCCCCTGGGTCTTACTAATGTATCTGGCATGTCCAGTGTGAGGTATATCTTTGAGAAGCAAAGAACACAGCAACCCCTCATTTCCCTATAATATGGCAATCTTGCCCTTAGGTCCTCAATCTTGTTCTCCCGCAACTGTACATTTGCTAAACAGATGCTGGGCAGAGGAACTTACATAGCTTGGAGTTTTCAGTCTGGCTTGGAGACCTCCCCTTCTTCCTCTCTTCCAGCCCCGGTGATTCATCTTCATCAGTTTAAAGGTGTCATACCTACGTGCTTCACAGTTAATTCCCCCCAGACCATCAGAAGATCGTTAAATCATTAAGACAATTCAAAAGTAAGTACGTTGCTTAAAGGGAAATTACAGGCTGCTGATTACAGTGAGAGTAAGTCAAAAGAGGTATGTTTAGAAGTTTTGTAAGCAGCCCGCAACATGTTGCCATGGCTCACCACCACCATCTTTGCTGATTTCTTTCTTCGCCTCAGCCATTAGAATTCTGAATGGATAATGAACCTACGAATACTACCTCACTTTGTTTTCTCTCTTTTTGTACTAATTTTATATATATATATTACAATTTATAGTGTTTTTATTATTATGTATTGCAATGTCCTGCTGCCACAAAACAACAAATTTCATGACATATGTATGCCAGAGATATTAAACCTGATTCTGATTGCATTTTGGTAGAGCAATTAACTACAAAAATACATGAGTCAAATAGGGTATTAGTGAGGCCGTATCTGATGCTCTACATTAGTCTCTATGTTTATGAAATGTAAAAGGATGTAGGTGAATTGGAAGCAATTCAAAGTAGGCTTATTCGTCTAATTCCTGGAATACTCAGGTTGTCTTATGAGGAAAGATTCAATAAGGGTAGGCATGTATTTGCTGGAGTTTAGAAGAGCAAGAGAACTTGATCGAAAAAGTTCTGAGGGGCTTGATAGTATGGATGTGGATGTTTCATTTTGTGAGAAGAAACTAGAACTATGGATCATTGTTTAAAAATAAGAAGTTTCCCATTTATTACAGAAACTCGGTGACATTTCTACTCTCAGAGGGATGATTGTTTGGAACTTTCTGTTTTAAAGATATTCAAAGATCCTCTTTCCACCATTTATTGAAATCATATCACCTTTAAGACAATATATTTCATTTTATATTTTCCTATCAAAAATGGATAATTCCACATTTTTCCTCTTTATACTCCTTGCCAAATCTTTGCCAAATCTCTTAGCCTTAGTACCCTCTAGTTCCTTCATTTCCTTCTCATAACCTACCTACTTACTTATTTTTGCAACATCAGGAAATTTAGCAATTATGCCTTTGTGCATTCATCAAAGTCATTAATATAAATTTCAAAAGGTTGATGTTGCAGCATTGATTTCTGTGGCACACCGCACGTTACATTTGGCTAACTAGATAAAGAAAAATATTCTTACTCTATTTCCTGTTAGTCAGCTGATTGTCGAGCTGCCAATATGCTACCTCCTGTGTATATCATGAAATGTTTCTGCAGTAACTTTTGATATGGCACCTTATCAACTGCCTTCTTGAAATCCACAATGCATGTTTCTTCATTGTTAGTCTGTAATTTTACACCTCTAACAGTGATACTGTACATAAACTTTTTCCCTCCCCCAGTGCTTCCACTTGATGGCGTTTTTCATTACTGAATTCTCTTTGTTTCTGCTTTTAATGCTACTGTCAAAGAAGAAGAAAATATGCTACCTGGCTAGAAACAATGTCTTGGAGAGTGCTGCTTTACACAAACTCATAAGGATATTTTCTAAGAAATGAAAACCAGAGCAACACACAAAAAATGCTGGAAGAGCTAAGCAGGTCAGGCAGCATCTATGAGAGGAATAAATAGATGACATTTTGGGCTGAGATGCTTCATCAGGATTCCTGCTGCAAAAATATACACCTTGCCGAATTGCCCTAACTTACCTGTGAAGTGATGACATAAATGTTGAATCACTGTGGTATGTTGTGTCAAATTCTGAGCTGCCAGACATGAACCTTTACTGTTTATGATCTATATGGATGCAGAGATGCCACAATGGTAAACTAAAACATCAGACTGTTACTCAGTCAATTATAGAAATTAGAAAATTAGATAAAAAGAAAGAAATGAATTTCCATGAACAAGGTGTCTATTGTTTCAGAAATAATCCTAGCGTTAAACTATTTTTGAAGAGTAGAGTTTTGGCTCGTGGTGATGGTTTGGGAGGCACACTGGTATAACGAGTAGACCTGTTGTCTCATAGCTCCTCTGACATAGCTGCAAACCTGACCTCCAACACTGTGTGGAGTTTGCATGTTCTCTCCCGTGACCGTCTGGGTTTTCTTTGAGTGACTCAGTTTCCTCCCACATCTCAATACACGCAAGCTTGAGGGTTAACTGGCTACTGTCAGTTGCTCTAGCATGCTGATAAGTGGCAGAATCAGAAGGGATTAAATGGGAGTCCTGTAAGATATCTGTAAAAAGGTGACTGAGCCAAAGGATCTGTTTCTATGCTAATCCCCCTCTCGATGTCTGCTTCCAGTAAGTGCTATATGTTCAAAAATACGTAGATTGAGATTCCGGTAATCACTTGTAACAGTGGTCTAGATCTCAACTTATTATCTTAACCAAGTCCTTTCCCTGAAATGGTTTTTACATAGAAGTGCATCACTGAGTAAATAAAAGAATGCAGGAGCAGAACCCTGCTCAAAGTGTGTAATATGTCAGCGGCTTCATATTTCTGATCCTACTTCTGAAATAAGAAAATAAGAAAAATTATTAGAAGTGAATTTTGGAAATACAGTACAATTATCCTATACTGCACATGTGGAATCAGAGTTAGATTGCTTATTTGTGACTTGGGCCATCATACCTGCTTCTGTACTGTTAACCTTAATATAAATACAGACTGGAAATCTTGAGCAACACACACAAAATGCTTGAGAAGCTCAGCAAGTCGGGCATTATCTATGAAGAGGAGTACTTCTCCCCACCCTCCTACCTTCCCCCTCACCTGGTCTCACCTATAACCTGCCAACTTGTACTACATCCCCTTTTCTCAGTGTCATGTTTTGGATTCTGCCTCCTTCACTTCCAGTCCTGATGAAAGGCCTCAGCCCAAAAGATTGACTGTTTATTCCCCTTAGCTTGCTGTTTCTCCAGCATTTTTCGTGGGTTAACCTGAACAGTTGTATTAGAGTGTCAGATGGAAGGCTGCCAGCAAGCGTTGCAGATTTGGCTCTAGCTTATCACTGGAACCCCTATACTTATTTTCATTTGCTTTGGTGAAACCCTTTGATGTAGCAGTTAGTGTAATGCTTTACAGTTCTGGAGACCGGATGATTCGGGTTCAATTCCTACCACTGCCTGTCAGATGTTTATGCCATCTCTCCTCAATACATGAATTTCCAAGTGCTCTGGTTTCCTGCTTTATTCCAAAGCCATTCGGTTAGGGTTAGGAAGTTGTGGGCCTGCCATGTTGGCACCAGAAGCATGTGATATTTGTGGGCTACCCATATCACTTCCCTGGACTGTGTTGGTTGTTGACACAAGCAACACAATTCATTGCATGGTTTACCTACCTGAGCACTGAACTGACTCTGCAGCTCTGGCCTTGAGGTGAACTACATATACCTGTCTGGACACCCCCCCCACCCCCGCTGACTGCTCCTGTGGCTCCTCCCACAGACCCCCATATAAAGGCGATTGGAGGCACTGCTCCTCCCTCAGTCTCCAGGATGCTGTGTGGTGGTCTCTTGCTGCTGATGCTGCTTTCTTCCAGCTAATATAAGCCTATTTCGACTCACGTCTCTGAGCGTTACTGATGGTGCATCAGGCCTGCAGCCATTAGCACTCGCCTCAGCACTGAACCTGGCTCTGTGGCTGTGGCCTGCAGCTATCAGCCCTCACCTCAGCACTGAACCTGGCTCTGTGGCTGTGGCCTGCAGCTATCAGCCCTCACCTCAGCATTGAACCTGGCTCTGTGGCTGTGGCCTGCGGCTATCAGCCCTCACCTCAGCACTGAACCTGGCTCTGTGACTGTGGCCTGCAGCCATCAGGCTCCTGGACCGGCTGCAGCACTGAAAAGGGGCTATGTGGCGGAGGACATACTTTCAGAGACTCTGTGTTTCATGTTTTGTGGGTTGGTTGTTTGCTTTTTTATCGCTTGCATGATTTGTTCTTTCTTTTTCGCACATTGGATGTTTGACTGTCTTTGTGGTGTGGGTTTTTTGTGAATTCTTATAATAAATATACTTCTAACTTTCATTTTGTTGCTTCAGTGTAGATGTGACAAAAAATCTAATCTTTAATCTTCTTCATCAGTGCTAGCAAAGAGAGAAAAGAAAGAATTGATTAGATTTGATTTCCAATTTGCATTGAGTTAACTAGTCTTGATTAGGCCAGCATTTAAAATGCTTTTATTGGCTTCTCATTCCTCTGGATGTGAAGGAATAATTATCCAGTGTTTTTCCCCTCTGATTTTTATCTATAGATCCTTGCTAGAAAATGTAAGGGGGTACTTTAACCCTCATCACTATTTGAAAAAAAAACGTAAAGCAGTGAAACAGCAGCAAGTTTTACATCGTGTCAATAATTGTCCTATTTTCTCACAGCAATAAAATTTAAAACAAACTCTCAGATGAAACATGATGAGTTCTGTTTCTTTTATTGTTTTAAATTTCTATGCACAAGGTGTGTGGTGTTGCCCTTGATAAATGATTACACGTCTAATCAAGAGTCTTGGACGAACAATCACAGAGTTGTAAATTCTCATCACACCAAAGCCGCTATGGAAATTGAATTCAGTTAATTAAATAATCTGGAATTTTAAAAAATAAACTAGTCTGAGTGAAGATGATCAAGAAAATGCTAAACTGAATCAAAACCCTATCTCAATCACTATCCCTGAGGGCTGTAATCTGGTATTCTTACCTAGTCAGGCTAATATGTGACTTCAGACACACATCAGTTTGTTTCACACGTCAGCTGAGCAACAGCCTTACAGCATCATATCTCACAGATAACATTGCCAGTGTTCTGGTGTATATAGCTGGAAGTAAAGTTGTCATTAATGACTTCAGACTCCATGAAGTTTCATGGCACCAGTGCAAGTAAAGGTAATGTTGATTGTCATCTCCCTCACCTGATGAATCAGTATTGAATACCAAAACTTGGAAGAAGAGCTGAACATATCAAAAGCACGGAATGTATTCTGCATCACTGACAGTGCTGTTTAAGATCTCACGGTCATAGACTCCATTACGCAGAGTTAACTAAAAAACTCCTTGATGCCGCGCCCACCAGCTTATCTGTAACTGATGCATCTATTGACAACAGCATTGTAAGCAAAGACAAAGTCTCATCTTCACATTGAGGATGCAATCTTCCATGTACGGTACTATATTTGTCAACATGGAGTGTTTAGTGAGTCTGTAAATCTGGCAGGAGCAAAGGGTGTTGGGAATGACGAATGTGGAGCAGGTTGGGACAGGTACCAAAGAAAGAGTGAAGAGTCCCAGGGCAGTGGTGGGTGGGTGACACGGGTGCAGACACATCCGGCCTGAGGCGCCGGGGCAAAGTCATTTGATTCCAAACACTTGGTTTATTGATCAGTACAATATGTCTCTCAGGTGGTTCCTGCCTCCTTCCCACTCTTTGTCCACAATGGAGTCCCATATCAGAATCATGTTTATCTTCACTTACTTATGTCATGAAATTTGATTTTTTGCAGCAGCAGTACAATGCAATGCATAAAATCACTACAGTACTGTACAAAAATCTTAGGCAGCCTAGCTATATGTGTGTGTGTGTGTGTGTAACATAAACTGGCAGATCAAAACAGGGCAAGCATGAGGTACAGTGAGCTACCACCCTACTCTTAACCTTAGCAAAGCACATCCCTTATTGTATCATTATAATTAGATCAGGGGATCAACTGTGGTTCAATAGCGAGTGCAGAAGTAAAGTGCCAATTTGGTGAAGTTGCAACAAAGAACTGCAGCTGTACTGAAAGCTGCAAAACATCAAACAATAGACAGAGCTAAACGAGTCCAAAAATAAAGTCCAAATCAAATCTCTGCTGTCTTACAAAGACTAGTCATGAATTATGGAGAGTAATTAGAATCTAATGAGCGGAGGAGGCACCAAGAAGCATCCCCATCCACAATGATGGCAGGAACTAGCACGTGAGCCACAAAGATAAGGCTGAAGCAATTGTAATTTTATTCTGGAAAGACGTTCCTACAGATGATCCATCCTGACTTTCTCCAGAGATTGCCATCATCACATAACATTCAGGCATGGACTGGTAAGTGAAAATTACCATTTGAGCCACAGAAGTGCCATTTAATGACCATTTCTATCAATGTCTGACTTGACATTTGAGATCAATTGGATCATCTAAAGCCCAATTAATATCCTACACATTGAGGTTGTTCAGAAATTAATTTTGGCCAGCCACAGAAATACCAAGGCAACAAGAAACACAGTGACACTCCTGAAATTTTTCATCAGGCAGAAGGCAAAGCTACTACACTGTGGCTCTGACACCAATCATCATGAAGTGATTTTAATGGCTGGCAATGGTACACATCAAAAACTCCATCCCGCTCACACTGGGCACTCACCAGTATGATTACTGACAGAACCGCTCTGTGACGTATGCCATAGCATCTGTCTTGAACCTAGCCCTGACGCACCTAGAAAACAAGGGCATTTACGTCAGAATGCTGCTTCTGTATTTCAGTACAACATCCAACACTATTGTCCCACAGATTTGGTGAACAAACCCCTGCCCCTCACTCTAAATACAATACCAGTCAACTGGGTGTTGGACTTCATAACCAACGGACCTCAGATAGTCAGGATGCACAACCACTCCTCCCTCCCCATCACGCTGAACGCAGGTGCCCATCAGAGCTGTGTGTTGAGCCCATTGCTGTACACTCTGCTCACACAAAACTGCATGGCCAAACACCCGAGTAATCATATTGTCAAATACGCCGATGACATGATGATGGGGAGGCTCTTCGCCAACAATAGAGAGGAGGTGGAAGAGCTCGAGGACAGGTACCTCAATGTCAATAAGACAAAGGAGATGATTATTGAGTTCAGGAGACCATGTACCACTCACATCCTTTACATCAGTGGTGCAGCAGCAGAAACTGCCAGCAGATGAAACTCCAAGGAGTAACGATCTCTCACAACCTCTCATGGTCCCAGAACACATCCTACACAATCAGGAAAGTGCACCAACACCTCTACTTTGTGTGGAGATTGAAGAGAGCTCAACAATGCACATCTATACTCAAGTTATTTTACAGATGTGCAGTAGAGAGCTCACTAACAAGCTGCGTCAGTGCACGGGATAGAAACTGCATTGTTGTGGACAGGAAGCTCTGTAATAGGTAACACACACAAAATGCTGGAAGAACTCAGCACGTCAGGTAGCATCCATGGAAATGAATATTACAATCAATGTTTCAGGCCAAAACACTTCTTCATGACTTCACAATGAGTAGTCAAAACTACCCAACACATCACTGGCACCAGCCTACCTGTCAACAAGGACATATGTACAGAAAGATGCCATAAAAATTCCAGCAATATTATTAAGGATATCACCCACCCTGCTCATGGAGTGATAGTCCTACCCCTATCATGGAGGAGGCCACGTAGCATCCACACCAGAACCACCAGACTCAAAAAGAGTTACTTTCCCCAAGCAGGAAGGCTGATCAACACCTCTGCCCTCTAACCCACTCCACCATGCCTCTTACTGTCACTTTTTTTTATCATTTCCTGTCAGTCTTCTTACATACACACATTCCTGTGCCTAGGGTCACTTTATACAATCAATCTATGTACAAAAGCTATCTTGTGTAGTTATATTATTGTGTTCTTTATTTTATTGTGATTTTGCTTTGGGCTTCATCAGATCCTGAGTAACAATTACTTTGTTTTCCTTCACAACTGTGTATTGGAAATGACATTAAAAAATCTTGAATCATGAATAATTTGTTAATATACTCCATTAGCCTGAACAATTGCAATTCCAATAAGTCTGATCATATTCACACCCTAAACATTTTTCCAGTCATAATGTGGCTGCCACTTTCAAAATCACTTTAGCTCTGTACCTCAGATGGTGACAAGGAGCTGTATAGTAGTGGGATAGATAGGCTGGTTGAGTGGTATCACAACAGTAACCTTGCACTCAACATCAGTAAGAACAAGGAACTGATTGTTGACTGCAGGAAGGGGAAGTCGAGGGAACACACAACAATCCTAGCTGAGGACTTACCCTTTCAGCAGTGGAGAGGGTGAGCAGTTTCAAGTTCCTGAGTGTCAACATCTCTGAATAAATTGCCCAATTTATTAATGCAATTATGAAGAACACATCCCAGTGGCTATATTTTGTTTGGAGTTTGAGGAGATATGGTATGTCTCTAAAGACTCTAGCAAATTGCTAGAGACATTCTGTGAAGGGCATTCTATCTGGCTGCATCACCATCTGGTATGGAGGGGCCACTGCACAGGATCAGAAGAGGTTGCAAAGATTGTAAACTCAGTCAGCTCAATCACAGACACTAGCCTCCCCACCATGCAAAGTTTAAAGTTTGGTTATCAAGTACATATCTGTCACCATATACTACCATTGTCATAAGGGAACAGGAGGATGGAGCCAAGTGCAGGATGCAGGCACTGAAGTACTAGGGGCAGGACAGGAACAACTAAACGATAGACAAGATGTGGTGACCACGGTGTGCATGAAGGACATGGTGTTCAAGGTGATTCTGGGGTTCCAGGAGAGTCTTAGTCCAGGCAAGACATGAGCCCGAGTTCACTGGGCGGGCCACATAACTCCTGGGCAGGGCTCAGACCTCCCAGGCAGGAACACAGGGGCCTGAGCAGGTTGCAGGGCACAACCCAAGGGATGGAAAGGGGCAGAGTTCCCCACCAGGCAACAGCAGTCCAGCCAGGCTTGCCTGACAGAGGCAAGGGATAGGAAGGGAACTAAGTCCAGAGTAATTGCCAGACTTACTCAAAGAACTCATCTTTAACAAGGGGCACTCCAAGCCAGGGCAACCAGATAAGCCGGACAACCCCACAACTCCAGTCAGTCCCAGAGCCCCCTACATACACAGCCAGCCGATGGGCATCAGGTGCACCTCCTTGAGCCCCAACAAGCCACGATGATCCACAGGTGTGACTAATTGGGCTCAAGGGCGAAAGGAGGGACGGCTACAAGACCCGGAGTCCGGAGTCCGCGGACCGGATCAAGACCCGGAATGCAGGCTCCAGACCGGACCATAACAACCCTGAGATTCATCTTCTTGCAGGCATTCACAGTAAGTACAAGGAAACAATAGATTCTGTGGAAAATCACATACAACAAAGACAAACAACCAGTGTGCAAAAAACGATAAACTGTGCAAATACAAACAATATATATAATATTAAATAGATAAGCAATGAATATTGAGAACGTGAATTGAAAAGTCCTTGAAAGTAACTTCATAGGTTGTGGAATCAGTGCTGGGGTGAGAGAAGTTATCCCCTTTGGTTTAAGTCCTGATGGTTGAGGGTAAATAACTGTTCCTGAATCTGGTGGTCTGGGTCCTCAAGCTCCTGTACATCTGTCCTGATGGCAGCAGTAAATGAGAGCATGGCCTGGCTGCTGAGGGTCCTAGATGATGATGGCGATTTCCTGTGACAGCTCTCCTTAGTGGGGAGGGCTTTATCTGCGATGGGCTCAGTAGTGAGAAGGGCTTTGCCTGCGATGGGAGGGGTTGTGTCAACTACTTTTTGTAGGCTTTTCCAATCAAAGGCATTTGTGTTTCCATACAAGGCTATGATCCAGCCAGTCAATATACTCTCCACTGTGCATCTACATAAACTCGTCAAAGTTTTGGATATCATCCCGAATCTTCGCAAACTTGAAAGAAAGTAGAGGTGATACCATGCCTGATTTGTAATGGCTGTTACGAGCAGGACCCAGGACAAATCCTCTGAAATGATAATGCTGAGGAATGCTCTGTTTCTTTGATCCCTTGATAAAGACTAGCTCATGGACTTCCTGTTTCTTCCTCCTGTAGTCAATATTCAGTTCTTTGGTTTTGCTGAAATTGAGTTAGTGTTTTTTGGTTGTGGCACCATTCAACCAGATTTTCAATCTCCCTCTTATATGATGGTTTGTCACTACCTTTGATTCAGCCAATGACAGTGGTGTTTGCCAGCATACTTAAATATGACATTGTAGCTGTGCTTAGCCTCACAGTCATAAGTATAAAGTGAGTAGAATAGGGAGCTAAGCATATAAACTTGCGGTGCATCATTGCTGATGGTGATTGTGGAGAAGATGTTGTTAATAATCCAAACGGACTAGGGTCTGTAAGTGAGGAAATGGAGGATCCAGTTTCTCAAGGTGGTTTTGAGAGCTAGGTCTTGGAGCTTATTGATTGGTTTTGAGGGAGTGCTATACTGAATGCAGAGCATCCTGATGTATGCAGTTTCACTGTCTAGATGTTCAGGGTTGAGTGAAGAGCCAATGAAGCAGTTGACCTGTTGTAAAGATAGGCAAATCCAGTGGACCCAAGTTGCTCCCCAGGCAGGAGTTGATATGTTTCATCACTGGCCACTCAAAGAACTTCCTCACAGTGGATGTACATGCTACTGGACAGTAGTCATTGAGGCTGGCTACTACATTCTTCTTGGGCACCAAAATAAATGAAGCTTGGTTGAAGTGGCTGAATCCAGGACATCTTCAAAAGGCAACATATCAAAAGGGTGGCATCCATCCTAAAGGACATCCACCATCCATATAATACCCTTTTCTCATTATTTCTGTCAGAGAGGAGGTATAGAAAATACATACTCAACATTTTAGGACCAGCTTCTTCCCCTCAACCATCAGATTTCTATTTGGACAATGAATACTACCTCACTATTTTTGCTCTGTTTTTGTACTATTTATTTAATATTTTAAAATTTATTTATATACGGTATGTACTTCTTATTGTAGTTTATAGTATATTTATGATATTGCACTGACTGCTGTTGCAAAATGCCAAATGTAATGACATATGTCAGTGATAATAAACCTGACTTTGATTTGCTCAGTGTATCTTACAAACCTATGCCCTTTTCAATCAACAAGGACCAAGTTAACAAGCGCATGGGAACATCACCATCTGCAAATTCCCCTTCACCTGTCATGCCATCCTGACTATGCCTGTACATTGAGCATCAGAAGTACTGGAGCTTCCTCACAAGCATATTTTAATATATCTTCACCACAGAGGTCAAAGTTGTTCAATGGCAATTAGGGAATTCTTACCAAAAATGTCCAAAACCAAAAAAATGAATAAATGATAGGCAAAGGCATAATCTACTTGAATTTATGTTATGACTTCTTTTACAAAATGGCTGCTTAACTTTGTAAGAAATCTAGTCATGTCAGATCATGTCTCGGTTGGGGTAAGTGCCAACAGGAAAGCAAAGGGACAAAAGTGGAAGGAAAATATTAGATTTTATACGTGCTTTCAGCAATACCTTTTTAAGAACATCTCAATGTATATTGTATATGGGAAGTATAAAAAAGTCATTATTATTAGTCGTATTTGAGTGCCTGAGAGGAATCCTGAAGCAATGAAGCAGTGCAGTTGCCTCACTTTTTAATTATGCTAATAAATAATTTAATTTATATTGCTAAAGATATGAGCCAAGTATAACAAACAAAAATAAAATAAAAAATCCTAGGGGGTTGAAATCTGCAGATAACTATTTATTCATGCAAACCTTCCAGTCTATTATTAATTTTGAAGTTGATTCCTTTAACACTCACAGATGATTTAACAATGTGCTTTGTGCACTAATATTAAAGACTATTCCAAGCTTCCCCTGCTGTGCTTAGTCGCTTGTTCAAATTTATAAGAAGCAGGAACGCTAAAATCACAGTAAAGTTGAGGAAATCTCATGCAACAGTAATTGATTGCACAGCATATTCAGTATGACCCCTGGATGTTTTGTGAAAAACTGCTGATTTGATAACATTTCTAAAACAGATGGTTATAAGGCAGAAACAGGGTTGTGGTTTTCAGGCAAAAATAGAAATATTTAAATTCAAGCAGTTAATTCTATAAGCAGATTTGTTCTATAGATCATTAATGTTATTTTGTGAAGCATTATTTTTTAAAATGCACATAATAGCTTTTGTGATTGAAAACTTAATTGTTCTTGCCACTATATTTGTCTATCTCTTCTGTGGGAATTTTTTGGAAACTTGCTGCATTGGAAAGTTATATTTTTTACTGGGCATCATTTTCAGAGCTAAGTCTCAGTATTGTATTTGAGAGTTCTCAGTTTGTGCTAGGAGAACAATTTCTGTAGCTCACTGCTCAGACTAATGTCAGTTGCAAATTTCACAGATGTTCACCAGTTTTTTTTTATTGCAGCTGCTTAAGCAAAATAATAGCACAAGTGCACCACGTTATGATTTATGATCATACATTAATCCAGTGAAAGCCATTCAGCTCCACAGCATCATCCCTGCAGTAAGGAATTGATCTCACAAATTTAATTGCCTGCACCTTGGTCACCACAATTTTTAGTTTAGCTTTTCCCCCCACTCTGTGTTTCAAAAAATATTCAGATATTCACTGCAAGTGTAAGAAATCATCACTTACAGTATTCCCACTTTTCTCCAGTGGTTCAAAAGCTGAAAGATGCCAATACCTTTACCAATATCCTTATCTTTACCAATAGCCTTATCTTGCCTTAGCAAGAATGCAGAGGAAGTGGAGGAGCAGAAGCAGGATGCACGTTACAGTAGGAACTATGGTCAGAAAATGTATGGGATTCACCGCCAGCTCCCATTCTCAGAGAGGCTGCAATAGGCATAAAATGTGGTAGGTAGGCCTGAATATCATCTGCTTGCTATAAGGCCTTGTCATTTAGAGTGGAGATGACCAACACTCTCAAATTCATTTTCTCTGTTTACATCCAGTAAGTCACTGGAATTTTCTACAACCTCAGCAGAGATCCATGAGGAGCTGCATTCAACTAGTTTTATGAGGTTGCCTTCTAAAGAGCTTTGGAGATTGTTAAAATCACTATCTTCTATGGATCAAAGTGACATATCCATTATCTTCCCATAGATGGTGACAGTCTTATAGTTTGTGATTGTCATTCCAATTCCAGTTCCATCTGGACCAAAAAAGGCTCTTCTCAAGGAACTAGTTCTGCGCAAATGATCATGCATTGATTGTCAAGAAATTATTTTGCTTTTAATCTTTGAGCATGGTGAGAACACTCACAGCACTGCTGTCCTCCAACATCTATCATGTGTGAACTGTTTAACATAAGTGACAAGGAAATGACAGGTACACTAAGCTGTGTGAAGATACTCTGCCATGTCACCAGAAATGCAAGGTTGAATATTTCAGCATAGAGTCCTACAGCATAGAAACTAGCCCTTTGGCCCATCCAGTCCATGCCAACTGTTATTCTGTATAATCCTATCAACCCACACCTGGACCAAAGCCCTTCATACCCCTTGCATTCATGTACTTACCCAGACTTCTCTTAAATCTTGCAGTCAGACCTGCCTCTTCCATTTCCACTTGCAGCTTGTTCCACTCACAACACCCTCTGAGGGAAGAAGTTCCCTCTCTTAGGTTTCCATTAAACATTTCACCTTTCACCCTAATCTATGACCTCTAGTTCTGGTCTTGCCCAGCCTCAGTGGAAAAAAAAGGCCTGCTAGCGTTCATTTATCCATCTACACCTTTCAGAATTTTGTGTACCTCGGACAAATCTCCCCGAATTTTCCCATGCTCCAGGTAATAGACTCCTAGCCTATTCAACCTTTCCCTTTCACTCAGCTCTTCAAGTCCCAGAAACATTTCTGTATGCATTCTTTCAATCTAGACATCTTTCCTGTTATTAGGTGACCAAAAGTACATATAATATTTAAAATTTGGACCCACGAATGTCTTAAACAACTGCAACATAACCCTCAAACTCCTGCACCCAGTACTCTGATTTATGAAGGCCAATGAGTCAAAGTCTCCCTTTACTACCCTGTTTACCTGTGATGCAACTTACAAGGATTTATGGATCTGTATTCCCAGATCGCTTTGTTCTACCACATTCCTCAGTTCCCTACCATTCACTGTGTACATCCTCCCAAAATGCAACATCACACACTTTAAATTCTGTCTGCCATTTTTCAGCTGGTCCAGCTTCTGCTGCAAGCTCTGATGACCTTCTTCATTTTCCATTATGTCCCTAGTCTCGGTATCTTATGCAATTTTTTTGTCCACCTTATCATCCAAATCATTAACACAGATGACAAACAAACACAGGCCCAGCACCAGTTCATGAGGCACACCAGTAGTTATAGGCTTTCAGTCAGAAAAGTAACCACCTACTACCTCTCTCTGGCCTCTCCCATGAGCTAATATTGAATCCAATTTGCTACTTTATCCTGAATGTCAATTGACTGAACATTCTGGACCAACCTTCTATGCAGAGCTCTGTCAGAGGCCTTCCCAAAGTCCTATAATATTGGTCAGACATGACCTACCATACACAAAGCCATGTTGACTAAACCTTTTCATATGCTTTTTGTAAAATTTTGCATGTTTCTATCAATGCTGTCCTCACTCTTCTACGCTCCAGGAAACAAAATCCTAACCTAATCAACCTTTCCCTATAACTCAGGTCCTCAAGTCCCAATGATATCCTTGTAAATTTTCTCTGCACTCTTTCAATCTTATTTATATCTTTCCTGTAGTAAGTGACTAAAACTGGGCAGAATACTCCAAATTAGGACTCACCAACATCTTACACAACATCAACATAACATGCCACCTCTTGTACTCAATACTTTGATTGTAGCGTGCCCTACCACTTACTATGTAAGCTGCAACATTCCAGATAGTCCTCCCAAACTGCAACACCTCACACAGCATTGAATTCCATCTGCCAATCTTCAACCCATTTTTCCAGCTAGTTCAGACCCCACTACAAGTTTAAAGAGTTTTCCTCACTGTCCACTGCATCCGTAACCTTGGTGTCATCCCCAAATTTACTGATCCCCCAGATCGTTAATATAGATGACAAGCAACAATAGAGCCAGCACCAATCCCTGTGCACACCACTCGTCAGAGAGGCAACTATCAACTACCACTCTCTAGCTTCTTCCTTGAAGCCAAGCGACTGAACCTTCTTGACCAACCTCCCATGTGAGGCCTTGTCAAATGCCTTGCTGAAGTCTATGTAGGCAACATTCTCCTCTTTGCCTCCATCAACGTTCCTTGTAGCTTCCTCAAAAAACTCTATAAAATTGGTTAGACATGACGTACCACACACAAAGCCAGGTTGACTATCCCTAATCAATCCCTGTCTATCCAAATATATCTGATCCCTTAGAATACCTTCCAATAACTTTCCCACGACTGATGTCAGGTTCCCTAGCCTATAACTTCCTGTCTTATTTTTAGAGCCTTTCTTGAATAGAACAACATTAGCTCTCCTCCAATCTGTCAGCACCTCACCTGTGGCTAAGGATGTTAGAGCCTACGTAACTTCTGCACTTGCCTCCCACGGGGTCTAAGGGAACATCTTCTCAGGCACTGGAGATTCATCCACTGTAATTTGCTTCAAGACAGCAAACACCTCCTCCTCTGTAATCTGTATAGGGCCCATAATCTCACTGCTGCATTGCCTCACATCTACAGGCAATGTGTCCATCTCTCAAGTAAATATAGATGCAAAAAATCCATTTAAGACCTTTCACATCTCCTTTGGCTCAAAGCAAGGATTACCACTTCGATCTTCCAGAGGACCAATTTATCCCTTGCTATCCTTTTGCTCTTAATATAGCTGTAGAAATCCATAGGATTTTCCTTCACCTTGTCTGCTAGAACAACCTTATGTCTTCTTTTTGCCATCCTGATCTGCTTCAAGTGTTCTCCTGCCTTTCTTATACTCCTCTAGTGCCTCATTTGTTCTTGCCTGCCTATACCTGCTGTTCACCTCCTTCTTTTTCTTAACCAGGTCTTCAATATCTCTTGAAAACCAAGGTTCCTTAAACCTGTTATCCTTGCTTTTTGTTCTGACAGGAACATACAAACCCTGTACTCTAAAAAAATCACATTTGAAGGCCTCCCACTGGCCAAGTACAGCTTTGCTACAAAACAACCTGTCTGAATCTACACTCTCCAGACCCTTTCTGATACCCTGAAAATTGGCCTTTCTCCAATTCAGAATCTCAACCTGAGGACCAGACCTATGCTTTTGCATATTTTACTTAGAAACTATTGGCATTATGATCACTACCGTATATGCAGAGTGTCCCCTACACAATGTTCAGTCACGTGCCCTGTCTCATTCCCTAATAGGATATCTAGTATCACACTGTCTCTAGTTGGGACTTCTATGTACTGATTAAGGAAACTTTCCTGAATACATTTGTAAACTCTGTTCCATTCCAGCTCTTTTACAGCATAGGAGATCCAGTCAATATGTGGAAAGTTAAATTCACCTACTCTCATAAACTCATGTTTCTTACAACAGTCTGCAATCTCTCCACAAGTTTGCTCCCCTGAATGGTGCAGACTATTGGGTGGTCTATAACATGGTAAAACCTTTCTTATTCCTCAGTTATAACCACAAAAGCCTCACTAGGTGAGCTCTTCAGTCTGTCCTGACTGAACACTGCCATGACATTTTCCCTCACTAGCAATCCCGCACCTCCTCCTTTAATCCCTCCCATTCTATCACATCTGAAATAACAGAATACCAGAACACTGAGCTGCCAGTGCTATCCTTCCTGCAACCAAATCTTACTAATGGGCACATGCCATAATTCCATGTGCTGATCCATGCCCTGAGTTTATCTGCCTTTCCAACAATTCTCCTTGCATTGAAATATATGCAGCTCAGAACGTTAGTCCCATCATGCTTGACTTCCTAATTTCTGACTTTGTATGTAGGCTTAATAACATCTTTCTCCACAGCCACTCCACTATCTGCATAAGCACTCTGGTTCCCACCCCCCTGCAACTCTTGTTTACTCCCCAACCTCACCCATCCCCCCTCCTCCCCATGCAGCACTAGCAAACCTTCCAGTAGGACAGTGGTTTCCAACTTGGAGCCCACAGACACCTTGCTTAATGGTATTGGTCCACGGCATAAAAAAGGTAGTCCCCCTCCAGTTCAGATGCAAACTGCCCCTTCTGTACATATCCCACCTTCCCAATGTTCCAAAAATCTAAAGCCTCCCTCCTGCATGAACTGAGCCACGTGCGAAACAGTATGATCTTCCTGCTTCTGGCCTCACTAGCTCATAGCACGGGTAGCAATCCTGAGATCACAACCCCGGAGATCCTGTACTTTAACATAGTACCTAAATGCCTGAATTCACTTTGCAGGACCTCGTCACCCATCCTACCCATTTCAGTGGACCACAACCTCAGGCTGCCCACCCTCCCATTTAAAAATGTCCCTGACCCTGGCACCCAGGAGACAACAAACCATCCGGGATCTCATTCTCATTCACAGAACATCCTTTCTGTTATCCTAACCAATGAACACTTTATCACTACAGCTCACCTCTTGACTTCAACTTCCCTTCTGAGCCACAGAGACAAACTCAATGCCAGAGACCTGATTGCAGTGGCTTTCCTCCACTTTCCTTTGTGCTCACCATAATCCAACAGTATCCAAAGCACTCTAAATGTGTACTAAGAAAGAAATGAAGAATAAATAATGGAAAAAAATCTACCTGTGCCCTACGCCTCTTCTGAAGGAAGCTTTGATGAACCAACATCTTAACTCTCCACTCTAACACTGGTCCACTCACACAATGGCCGCTCCACTTAATCCTAATTTCTTTTTATTGGTCCTTGCCAGGTGCCTAATTAAGCTCAATCCAACGTCTCTTTGGGAACTGTTGCACAAAAAATGTAGCAACTGTCTCTCCTCACTTATTTTAAACTCTCCCTCCTTCGATGCAATTCAGTGTGTCCTCAGGATTGTCATGCATAAAAAGTGCCAACTGCTCCTGCTCGTCTTTTTTTAAACTCTCTCTACCTCTATGCAATCTGGTGTCTCCTGGCAACTGTGGTGTGCTGGAAGTGCACAAAAGTGGCATTCTGCGCAAAAACACAAAAATATCCCAATCAACTTACATCGTAAAGAAGTTATTAGCCACTTCATATTACAAAATCAATCCAAGTAACAATCTTCCATTGGTTAATCATGATAACATAGATAAATAGAAGCTGCTGTCTCCATTTACTAAACTCTAAATCTCTGCAAAATTGCAGACTGAAGCAATTATAGCTAACTTACATTGGCTTCTGGGATTTGATGATTACAATTAATTCTGATGCATACAGTTCAAACTATCAAATTAACAGTTCAGCCATAAATTGAGAATTGCCTGGAATTACCCACAGGTAATATGCAAGTTTGGATCAGGAGAATATGTAACGTCCACATGGCCATTATCCAATGCTGTGACAGATAATGATTTAAAACCAGTGCCAGAAAGCAAGGGTGAATTGTTTCTCTGGAAGTCATAAGTGCAACTCCTAGTCTCTTTGCATTAGGGTGGACAGAATAACAATTATCACAATTTGTATCTGTAATTCTCCCAGCTTTTCAGTGACTTTAGCAGAAAAATATATGTATAGACATTGCTTTTTGACTAGACATGTTTTGATGGATCTTTGAAATCTCATAGGTAATCAATATTCAATAGCCATGCAAGTGAAAAAGTTGAGTGAAGTCACATAGGGAATATAGCTTCTGTGAAAATGTATGCTGGCAAAGGCCAATGGCTTTGACAACAAAAGTAATTTATTTTATTAATAGAGAATACATCACAATGAGCCACATTTTCATTCATGTCCTGTAATTGTGCAGTGGTCATATTTAAACTTGAATACATCAAAACTATCTGCCTTCCTTGAGCACTGCCAGGGATGGGTTGCAAACCTCAGGACATATTTTGTTACTTCATTTCTCAATGTTACTGCTTTAGATTATGCTGTAGAATTTGTCTTGCACATTATTTTTAACATTGCATATTTTAACTTTTCATAAGCTTATTTGAAGTACACCCTGTTTTCCATTTGGTAAATGCGCTAATGCAGTTAAAATGTGCTAAATTAGACCTATGTTCTGTTTTAAGTGTAGATCAGAGCAGAAACATTTGAAAAGAAGAATGAAACATTCTCAGAAACAAATTGATGATAATGAGATCATTAATGTTATCTCAATATGGAAAGATTTTCAAAAGCAGAGATGAATTATGCAGAGGATGTAATAAAGTAGGTTTTTGGCCATGTGGTTCTATTTTTGAGGCATGAAGGAACAAAAATGCTGAAGATATTGCATAGAAATACCAAGATGAGATAAAGGGAGAAGAATCCTAGTCTAATATGTTCTATGTTTTTCTATGTTGAATAATCGGTATCCTTTAATATGAAAATTATAATCCATTTTTTAGAATCAGAAGGCATCTGTGTCATTCTTATAAGTGGTGATTCTATAAAGTGCACAGGAGGAGACCATTCACACTGTCAAGTCCAAGTTGTTTTATCTTAACTAATAAAGAGATTAATATTGGTCATCGGGTATGTTGGGCTACTGGGGGAGAAGACAGAGATGGCACTTGGTGCAGGAAGAAGGGATAGTTCAGCTGAAAACTTTCATTAAGGCTCATGGAATTTTGGAAGATTAGATCTATTGCTAAGCTTTCAAAGTATTCAAGATTATTTTAAGTGCTGGATGTACCCTTAGTCAGTTCAAATAATAACCCATAAAGAAGAATTTAATACAGTACGATTAAATGCTTGAGTCCAAAAATGAAATCCATTAGAAAGAATTATTTTCATTAATAACATAAAAACTCCTCCTTATACATGGTAATTAAATATCACTGGACCGTAACTATAAATTTTAGTAATAGCAACTCATAGAAAATAAGTGATTCAAGTCTCTTATCCACTTTTTTATACTATTCCACTTCTGTCATTTTGAAAGTGATATAGTGTTACAGTCGCATTGAAGGAGCACAATATCTGGGTCAACTGACAGCAATCTAATTGTGATAGATCTTAAAAAGTTCAGACTATCCAGAAGTGCACTGAGAAGGAATGTGCTAAGCTAAACTTATCCCTTGGGGAGATGTGATATTTCAATGTAATAGTAATGCTGCAGGTTCAGAAGTTCTTCCAACAAAATTATTGGACTTACACAAAAACAATAAATGCCTTTTTCTCTGAAACCTTAACCCAAATCTGTTTCCTTATCCCATTTCAAATAGGTTAATAATTCCCATTAAACGGCTAATAACTTCTTTAGGCTAATAATCTTCTTTATATGTATATTTTTATGTATATAGTACAAAGAGACTGCAGTTACTGGAATGCCGAGCAGGGTCTCAACTCAGAATGTGACCATCCACTTGTCTCCACAGCTACGGTTTAACCTAAACACAAGAGATTCTTTAAATGCTGCAAATCTTGAACAATATACATAAAATATTGGAGAAACTCAGCAAATCAGGCAGCATCTATGAAGTGAAATAAGCTGCTTCCCCATAATGTTCTTTTTACGCTGGGATAGAACCCCTTTACAGTATATACTGGTAACTGGTGTGAGGCAAATTTATGTTTAAGATTTAACAGTTTAAGGTCCTGGACAGTGTTATTGATACTGAAGAGTAAAGAGATTCTGGATACTTCAAAATAATTATTATGTCAAAACACATCAATTAAAAAATAAACAGATGATGAACCAATCATAACCCTCAAAATATTTCTTCAATATTTTGGCAGCCTTTTATTATTTTCTCAGAATTTTATTGTGTGAGATTTAAAGTTCACAGACTGTTGAGAATTCACTTGAAAGGCTATACAACAGGCACAACATTGGTTATATTATGTTCTGCCTTTGTAGAGTTGTGAAATGGACAGAATACACAATCCATTTGGTGTTAGATTAGGATTAGTATCACATCAGGGCGCGTAACAAAACGGTCATGATTAAGATGCTTTTCATTATGCCCACATTGTGGATGAATTTCACACACAGGCTGCACTGCAGTCAAAAGTAGACCAGCAACAGGTAAAGTAAAGCCTTTAATTAATGCTTATAATGTTCAAAAAAACCATGTTTGTGAAAATAAGTATCAGGCTTATTATCAAAAAAAATTATTAAAAATTTATATAGATAATTTACAGTGATTTGTTTAACTTACAAACTCAATTTCAGTAAAGTACAAAATGCTAAATCTGAAGCTCCTTCAGTGTGGTGGTCTTCAAATAAATAGGGACAATATTCAATTAGTGCATTACTTAGCAGGTAGCCAACATGCACTAAGCCTATCAGATGATGTCCTGATTTGATGTCATTACAAAATCGCTGAGTTCTAGCACTAATCAAACAAGGGTGGGAAATCCAGTGTGGAAAGGATGAGAAGGCAATTCCAGCAAGCGGGGGGGGGGGGGGGGGGTCACAAATGCAAAAGAAGTGTACTGGCAGAGTTTTGTAGAGCTTGGTGTATTAAGAACACAGTTGATTACCCTGACAAAATCAGTTTTACCTTTTAAGGACCACATGTGTAGCCACAAAAAACTACTAGCTGACTGCACAATTCACCCAGTGTAAAGCTGGAATTGAATCAAGAGTCCATATACTAGTTTGCATGAACTTATCTATTTTGGAGAGGAGCACAGGTTAACTCTTTCCTGGCCTACTCCAAAATCATGATGGACCATTAGTGAAAGCATCTAGTAGACATGTCACAATTTGTTTGACGTGATTGATGAAGTACTCTCCTCCAATTTAGCCACTTTTCTGCAGCTTTACACTAATAATACTGTTGATGAAACTCTTAGAAGAGTAAAGATGTCTCACTTTTTCCCCTCCATGCAACTATTCTACTTGTTCTTGAAAATTCAAGCAATTACAATAGGAGATTTAAAAAATGGTTCTTAATATTAGTTAATTTACCATAGGGCCACAGTGGTATTTTAGAAACTAGTAATACAGTGAACATATATTTCAGAGGGAAGCAGTGCCAACATCTGGTACACAGATTGACACACACAGTGATCAGCTTGGATCCCTTCTGCCAGTCTTGAAGTATTAGAACCTTGGCTTTAACTGGAGCTTGGGTCTGACACCCCCCAGGTTTGTACAGCACCTGACACTCATCAAATGCATTTGCCCTTGATTAATGGCTACTGTTTGAGCCACTGAAATTACTGAGGAACGTAGAACAATATCAGAACATGACTTTTATGTATATTTTTATCTTCTCTTCTTAAGCAAATATGTTTTTTTTCTAATTATCCATTATCATCCATCAGCCTTTTTCTTTGGTAGTTGGTAGGGGGTCGACTTTTTTTATATAAAAAATTTCTTTAATGATGTATGACCTATCTTTAATTTTTTGATTACAGAGTGGTATACCTTTATGTGATATGCTATAACATTTTGATAAATTTTATTACAATATATGAATGTACACAATTTATATTGTGATGTATCTATCTGTTGCATTCTGTAAATCTTGTTTTTTCTTCTGAATAAAAATATTGTAAAAAGAAAGAAAGAACATGAGCCATACCCTTCAAAACCAGAAAGAAAAATTGATAGACATTTTGTAAAAATGTAAATCTGAAAGAGTTTTGCAGATGATTGAAATATATCTTATTAGAAGTTTACTTGAATTGAAAGGTAACAACAGAAAGGTCACAAAACAACTTATATTTGCACTTAACAGCCAAATGCCTGAAGGTTTGGATTCTGGTATTATGATGATTCACAGGAAGTAAGGTGTTGCACTTTCTGTATCTAGCCTAATATGAGCAGCTTTGTTTTGTACATCTTTCTGTATTGAAACCTGCTCTTCTGAATTCCCTGAAGTACTCCATCTTCATCTCCCTAAATCAGTTTCTGCTTGGCTGTCAATTTCATACCAAGCTCATTCAGTTATGTGAAAAGTTACTGGCATCTGAAATGCTGGGGGAAAGAAAACTCTTGCTCTCTTCTCCTTTCCCTACTTTGCAACTTGCCCTGACACACCTAGAAAACAATGTCACTAACGTCAGAATGCTGATTCTGGATTTCACTTCAGCATTCAACACCATTGTCCCACAGACCCTGGGGAACAAATTCCTACTCCTCAGTCTAAATACACGACTGGGTGTTGGGTTTCCTACCTACAGACAGGATGCACAACTGCTCCTCCCTCCCCACCATCCTCAACATTGATGCCCCCAGGGCTGTGTGTTGACCCATTGCTGTACACTCTGCTCACACGTTGCTGCACAGCCAAATGTCTGAGCAATCACATTGTCAAGTTCATCGATGACACAACAGTGCTGGTGCTCATCAGCAGCAATGATGAGATGGTCTACAGAGAGGAGATGGAAAAGCCTGAGGCCTGGTGCCAGGCAAATAACCTCTTCCTCAATGTCAACAAGACAAAGGAGATGGTTATGGACTTCAGGAGGCTTGCACCACTCACATCCCCCCACCCCTTTACATTGGCAGCACAGCAATAGAAACTGCAAGCAGCTTTTAACTCCTGGAGTGCACATCCCCTACAATTTACCTACCGACGCAACTGAACAACAGATGATGCAATAGCATGACTGAGTCACCACCCACAGCTCCAATCTGCTAATTAAATTTGCTGATGACACTACACTGAGTGACCTAATCTCAAATAATAATGAGACAGCCTACAGAGAAGAAGTCATCACCCTGACACAGTGGTGTCAAGAAAACAACCTCTCCCTCAACATTGCAAAAACAAATGAGTTGGTTGTGGACTACAGGAGGATTGGAGGCAGGCTAACCCCTATTGACATCAATGGATCTGGGGTTGAGAGGATGAACAGCTTTAAGTTCCTTGGCATTAACATCAGTGAAGATATCATGTGGTCTGTACACACCAGCTGTGTGGTGAAAAAAGCAACAGCGCCTCTTTCACTTCAGACAGTTGAAGAAGTTTGGTATGGCTCCCCAAATTCTAAGAACTTTCTACAGGGACATGATTGAGAGCATCCTGACTGGCTACATCACCGCCTGGTATGGGAACTGTACTTCCCCCAATTGCAGGAGTCTGCAGAGAGTGGTGCGGACAGCTCAGCACATCTGTAGATGTGAACTTCCCACTATTCAGGACATTTACAAAGACAGGTGTGTAAAAATGGCCCGAAGGATTACTGGAGACCCGAATCACCCCAACTACAAACTGTTCCAGCTGCTGCCATCTGGGAAACTGTACCACAGCATAAAACCCAGGACCAACAGACTCTGGGACAGCTTCATCCAGCAGGTTATCAGACTGCTTAATTCATGCTGACACAACTGTATTTATATGTTATATTGACCATACTGTTATATGTAATTTATATTACAACTTACTATAAATTGCACAATGCACATTTGAATGGAGATGTAATGTAAAGATTTTTACTCTTCATGTACGTGAAGGATGTAAGTAATAAAGTCAATTCAAATCAATTCACACACAATTTCACCAATGCCTCTATGCTGAAGAGATCTGGTCTTTGTACATCTATACTCATGTCATTCCTCAGAAGTGAAGTAGACAAGTGCATCGCTTCTTAGTACGAAGATTGCATGGCGGCAGGCGAGGTCAAAACTGTCCAATGCATCACCATCACCAGCCTACCCACCATCAAGAATATTTACACAGGACTGTGCTGGAAATGGGCCAGAAACATCACAAAGACTCTCATCCACCCTGCTCATGGACTGTTTGTCCCACTGTCATCAGAGAGGAGGCTATGTAGCATCCACACAAGCATCACTAGACGCACAATCAGTTACTTTCCCCAAGCAGTAAGGCTGATCGACATCTCCACTCACTAACTCCACCACTGTTTTATTATTTGCTGTCAGTCATCTTATGTACAGCCAAGGCATCACTTTATTTATATACAATCAATCTATGTATATAAGACCTCTTATGCATTTATATTTCTTGTGTCTTTTTATTATTATTTTGTTCTTTATCTTTAATGCTTTTTTATAGACAATAGATAATGTGTGCAGAAGTAGACCATTCAGCCCTTCGAGCCTGCACCACCATTCTGAGATTACGGCTGATCATCTACTATCAATACCTGGTTCCTGCCTTGTCCCCATATCCCTTGATTCCCCTATCCATAAGATACCTATCTAGCTCCTTCTTGAAAGCATCCAGAGAATTGGCCTCCACTGCCTTCTGAGGCAGTGCATTCCACACCCCCACAACTCTCTGGGAGAAGAAGTTTTTCCTTAACTCTGTCCTAACTGACCTACCCCTTATTCTTAAACCATGCCCTCTGGTACTGGACTCTCCCAGCATCTGGAACATATTTCCTGCCTCTATCTTGTCCAATCCCTTAATAATCTTATATGTTGCAATCAGATCCCCTCTCAATCTCCTTAATTCCAGCGTGTACAAGCCCAGTCTCTCTAACCTCTCTGCGTAAGACAGTCCAGACATCCCAGGAATTAACCTTGTGAATCTACGCTGCACTTCCTCTACAGCCAGGATGTCCTTCCTTAACCCTGGAGACCAAAACTGTACACAATACTCCAGGTGTGGTCTCACCAGGGCCCTGTACAAATGCAAAAGGATTTCCTTGCTCTTGTACTCAATTCCCTTTGTAATAAAGGCCAACATTTCATTAGCCTTCTTCACTGCCTGCTGCACTTGCTCATTCACCTTCAGTGACCGATGAACAAGCACTCCTAGATCTCTTTGTATTTCTCCCTTACCTAACTCTACACCATTCAGATAATAATCTGCCTTCCTGTTCCTACTCCCAAAGTGGATAACCTCACACTTATTCACATTAAACATCATTTGCCAAGTATCTGCCCACTCACCCAGTCTATCCAAGACACCCTGAATTCTCCTAACATCCACATCACATGTCACACTGCCACCCAGCTTAGTATCATAAGCAAATTTGCTGATGTTATTCTCAATTCCTTCATCTAAATCGTTGATGTAAGTCGTAAACAGCTGTGGTCCCAATACCGAGCCCTGTGGCACCCCACTAGTCACCACCTGCCATTCCGAGAAACACACATTCACCGTTACCCTTTGCTTTCTATCTGCCAGTCATTTTTCTATCCATGTCATTATCTTCCCCCCAATGCCATGAGCTCTGATTTTACCCACCAATCTCCTATGTGGGACCTTATCAAATGCCTTCTGAAAATTGAGGTACACTACATCCACTGGATCTCCCTTGTCTAACTTCCTGGTTACATCCTCAAAAAACTCCAATAGATTAGTCAAGCATGACTTGCCTTTGGTAAATCCATGCTGGCTCGGCCCAATCCTATCACTGCTATCTAGATATGCCACTATTTCATCTTTAATAATGGACTCTAGCATCTTCCCCACTACTGATGTTAGGCTGACAGGAAGATAGTTCTCTGTTTTCTCCCTCCCTCCTTTCTTAAAAAATGGGATAACATTAGCCATTCTCCAATCCTCAGGAACTGATCCTGAATCTAAGGAACATTGGAAAATGATTACACAATTTCCAGAGCCACCTCCTTTAGAACCCTAGGATGCAGACCATCTGGACCTGGGGATTTGTTAGCCTTCAGTCCCATCAGTCTACTCATCATCGTTTCCTTCCTAATGTCAATCTGTTTCATTTCCTCTGTTACCCTATGTCCTTGGCCCATCCATACATCTGGGAGATTGCTTGTGTCTTCCTTAGTGAAGACAGATCTAAAGTACTTATTAAATTCTTCTGCCATTTCTCTGTTTCCCATAACAATTTCACCCAATTCATTCTTCAAGGGCCCAACATTGTTCTTAACTATCTTCTTTCTCTTCACATACCTAAAAGAGCTTTTGCTATCCTCCTGGCTAGCTTACGTTCGTACCTCATTTTTTCTCCCCGTATTGCCTTTTTAGTTCAGTTCTGTTCTTCCTTAAAAAATTCCCAATCATCTGTCTTCCCACTCACCTTAGCTCTGTCATACTTCTTTTTTTTTAATGCTATGCAATCTCTGACTTCCTTTGTCAACCACTGTGGCCCCTTTCCCCACTTTGAATCCTTCCTTCTCCGGGGGATGAACTGATTTTCACTTTGTGCATTATTCCCAAGAATACCTGCCATTGCTGTCCCACTGTCTTTTCTGCTAGGATATCCGTCCATTTAACTTTGGCCAGCTCCTCCCTCATGGCTCCATAGTCTCCTTTGTTCAACTGCAACACTGACACCTCCGATCTGCACTTATCTTTCTCAAATTGCAGATAAAAACTTATCATATTATGGTTACTACCTCCTAATGGCTCCTTTACTTCAAGATCGCTTATCAAATCCTGTTCATTACACAAGACTAACTCCAGAATAGCCTTGTCCCTGGTCGGCTCTCGTACAAGCTGTTCCAAGAATGCATCCTGTAGGCACTCTACAAACTCCCTATCCTGGGGTCCAGCACCAACCTGATTCTCCCAGTTCACCAGCATATTGAAATCCCCCATATCTACTGTGAAATTACCTTTGCCACATGCCAATGTTAACTCCCTATTCAACTTGCACCCAATATCCATGCTACCGTTTGGGGGCCTGTAGACAACACCCATTAGGGTCTTTTTGCCCTTACTGTTCCTCAGTTCTATCCACACAGACTCTACTTCTGACCCTATGTCCCCCCCTTGCAAAGGACTGAATCTCATTCCTCACCAACAGGGCCACCCCACCCCCTCTGCTCACATTCCTGTCCCTACGATAGCACGTATACCCTTGTACATTCATTTCCCAGGTCTGATCTCCCTGCAGCCATGTCTCTGTTATCCCAACAACATCATAGTTACCATTTCGCACCTGAGCTTCAAGCTCATCCGCCTTATTTCTGACACTTTGTGCATTCAGATTTTTGTGCCGCATCAGATCTGGAGTAACAATTACTGCATTCTTCTTTAGATTTGTGTACTGGAAATAGTAATGCATGGATCTGTTGTCTATGTGTTCCCTCTCTCTTGTGAATACACCCCTTAAAGTCGTCACCCATGTGTGTGCTTTTATTTAATATATATGTAGTTGTATGCAAACACAACAAATTGACGAGTATGAACCTGAACGTCAGGAAATATCACAAACTGCACAGACCGTTAAGGACAGAGCAGCGAGAGTTAAGAAGCATGGGAACGCCGAAGGATCCGTGAGTAACAGCGAAAGATGCACTGAATTTAAAGTAAAAATAACGTGGCGTTGGCTTCAGTTGGGAAAGTTGACGAATTTCATAGTGCTAATGAAGGCTGGGAGTCATACATCGAAAAGGTTGAACTGTATTGTAATGTAAACACTGTGAGGGGCAAAAGAAATCCGCTACACTTCTTGGCTTAATGGGTGCAAGGACGTACAGTCTCTTATACTGCTTTGTAGCCCCTGAAATGCCAGCAAGCTTTTCAATGAAATTGCTAAAATTTTACAAAGTCACTTGAGCCCTAAAATACTGGAAATACCTGACAGATTTAGATTTTACAAAAGGAACCAGTCAAATAATGAAAGGCTTTCTGAATACATTGCAGAGCTACACAGACTTCCCCAGTACTGTCACTTTAGAGATGGACCTCCTGATGCATTACAGATGGACATGCTTGTATCAGAATCAGAATCAGGTTTCTTATCACCAGCATGTGATGTGAAATTTGTTAACTGAGCAGCAGCAGTTCAATGCAATACATAATATAGAAGAAAAAAAAGCACAAATAATAATAAATAAATAAATACATAAATCAATTACAGTACTGTCTCCATATACGTTTATTGAATAGATTAAAAATCGTACAAAAACCAGAAATACTGTATAGTAAAAAAACTGAGATAGTGTCCAAGAGTTCAATGTCCATTTAGAAATTGAATGGCAGAGGGAAGAAGCTGTTCCTGAATCACTGAGTGTGTGCCTTCAGGCTTCTGTACCTCCTACCTGATGGTAACAGTGAGAAAAGGGCAAGCCCTGGGTGCTGGAGGGCCTTAATAATGGACACTGCCTTTCTGAGACATCGCTCCCTGAAGGTGTCATGGGTATTTTGTAGGCTAGTACGCAAGATGGAGCCGACTAAATTTGCAACCCTCTGCAGCTTCTTTTGGTCCTGTGCAGTAGCCCCTCCATACCAGACAGTGATGCAGCCTGTCAGAATGCTCTCCACGGTACATCTATAGAAGTTTTTGAGTGTATTTGTTGACATACAAAATCTCTTTAAGCTCCTAATGAAGCATAGCTGCTGTCTTGCCTTCTTTAAATCTGCATTGCTATGTTGGAACCAGGTTGGATCCTCAGAGATCTTGACACCCAGGAACTTGAAACTGCTCACTCTCTCCACTTCTGATCCCTTTATGAGGATTGGTATGTGTTCCTTTGTCTTACTCTTCCTGATGTCCACTATCAGCTCTTTCGTCTTACTAACATTGAGTGCGAGGTTGTTGCTGCGACACCACTCCACTAGTTGGTATACCCTCTCGTTACCACCTGAGATTCTACCAACAATAGTTGTATCATCAGCAAATTTATAGATGGTGTTTGAGCTATGTCTAGCCACACAGTCATATGTATATGGAGAGTAGAGCAGTGGGCTAAGCACACACCCCTGAGGTGTGCTGGTGTTGATTGTCAGCAAGGAGGATATGTTATCACCAATCCACACAGATCGTGGTCTTCTGGTTAGGAACTTAAGAATCCAATTGCAGAGGGTACAGAGACCCAGGTCCTGCAACTTCTCAGTCAGGATGATGGGAATGATGGTATAAAATGCTGAGCTATAGTCAATGAACAGCATCCTGACATAAGTGTTTGTGCTGTCCAGGTGGTCTAAAGCTGTGTGGAGAGCCATTGAGATTGCATCTGCCGTTGACCTATTGTGGCAATAGGCAAATTGCAATGGGTCCAGGTCCTTGCTGAAACAAGAGTTCATTCTAGTTATGACTAAGCTCTCAAAACATTTCATTACTGTAGATGTGAGTGCTACCGGGTGATAGTCATTAAGGCAGCTCACATTATTCTTCTTTGGCACTGGTATAATTGTTGCCTTTTTGAAGCAAGTGGAAACTTCTGCCCGTAGCAGTGAGAGGTTGAAAATGTCCTTGAATACTTCCGGCAGTTGGTTGGCACAGGTTTTCAGAGCCTTACCAGATACTCCATTGGGACCTTCCACCTTGTGAGGGTTCACCCTCTTTAAAGACAGTCTAACATTGGCCTCGGAGACAGAGATCACAGGGTCATCAGGTGCAGCAGGGATCTTCACAGCTGTAGTTATATTCTCCCTTACAAAGTGGGCATAGAAGGCATTGAGTTCATCTAGTAGTAAAACCACACATTCATGCTATTGGGTTTCACCTTGTAGGAAGTAATGTTTTGCAAACCCTGCCAGAGTTGTCGTGCATCCTATGTTGCCTCCAACCTTGTTCAAAATAGTCTCCTCATCCGTGAAATAGCCCTCCACAGATCATACCTGGTTTTCTGGCACAGGACTGGATCGCCAGACTTGAATGCCAAAGATGTAGCCTTCAGCAGACAATGTAACTCCTGGTTCATCCACAGCTTCTGGTTTGGGAATGTACAGTAAGTCTTTATAGGCACAAACTCATCCACACAGGTTTTAATGAAGTCAGTAACAACTGCAGCATACTCATTCAGATTTGAAGATGAATCTCTGAATACAGTCCAGTCCACCGATTCAAAGCAGTCCTGTAAGCACTCCTGTGCTTCCCTTGTCCATATCTTCTTGGTCCTTACTGCTGGTGCTGTAGTCTTCAGTCTCTGCCTGTACTCAGGGAGAAGAAGCACAGCCAGGTGATCAGACTTCCTGAAGTGAGGGCGTGGAATAACATTATAGGCATTCTTGATGGTCCAATATATTGTTTCCTCTTGAATTTCAAGTGATCTATTGATGGTAATTCCTTAGCGATATTTTCAGACTGGCCTGGTTAGAATCTCCCAAGACAATGTGGCATGCCTAGTCAAAGCACTCAAAAGAGGCAATTGTCCAAAAGAGACCTATTGCAGTATTGTTAGAGGCTGCAACAAATAATGCAACAGAACTACAAAAAGAGTTAGAATTTGAAATGCACAAACTGTCCCTGAATGGTGCTAAATGCCAAAGAAAGTATCAAAGTATCAATCCTTCCATGATGCAAATGACTATTGTTTCAAAGAAAAAGTCTGCAGGAAGAGTCACAAACAAGGTCACATCGAGAGAATGTGTATTTGTATGCAAAAAGCACAACCGAGAGAAAAGCCTCAAACACAAAACTAAGCAAATACATGAAGTTACCAAATGTAAATCGGAATCTGACAACACAGAGTCCGACAAAGGTGAACTTTCCTACCTAGAGCTGCATAGTTTAACTGAAGCAGATCACAAAATCATCTGGATCACTATAGATGTGTCAGGTGTAAACCTGAAAATGGAGCTGGATCCAAGATTAGCTTTGCTCATAATTCCAGAGGCTGACTACAATGGATTGTTTTCTAAGATATCATTAGAGAAGATAGTGATGCTAAAGACTTACACAGGGAAAAAAGTGTTCCCCAAAGGCAAACTGAAAGTAAAGGTGATGTATGGAGGCCAAACACTGCAGCTAGAGCTTTATGTATTGAAAAGTGGATGGTTGAGAAAAATCCATCTAGAGTGGCACTCAATCAAAGCTCTCAGTGTGGCACCAACAGGCAATGGCAGCAATGTCACAGCAATGTCAATGCTAATGAGAAGATGTTTGAGAAGGGACTAGATAAGCAGATTGAAGACTTGGCCAAAAGCTGTTCAGGATGTCAAGAAGTCCAAGATGCACCCTCAAATGCTCTGGTACAACCATGACAAAGAGTACATATTGACTTTGCTGGGCTGTTCATGGACTCCATGATCCTGATTGCTGTGGATGCTCATTTGAAGTTGCTGGAGGTTACTCCAATGAAGTCAACCACTTCAGCAAGGATTGTTTCCACCTTGGGACTATCTTCACCAGATATAACTTACCAGAACAAATCATGAGTGACAATGGTCCACAATACACATCAGAGGAATTCAGATTGTTCAGGAAGAAAAATGACATCAGATATTTCAAGTCAACTCCTCATCACCCAGGAACAATTGAGTTAGCTGAAAGGTTTATCCAGCCTTCTAGAAATCCTTTAAAGTGATGGACAAGGAGACATTTTTCTACAGCACCAGGTGGGCAACATCCTTTTGTGTATCAGAATTCTGTTCATGTGACAACAAATCAAACACCTGCAATGCTGTTAATGAGCAGAAATCTGAGATCTTGCATAGACCTCCTGAAACCAGACCTCCAGAGGGAAGTACAGAATAAACAGTTCAGCCAATTGCCAAGTGAAGCAGTATGGAGCTTTGAGATTGGACAGGTGGTCCTAGCGTGTGGTTATTGAGAAGACAAATGAACACCCGGTAGCATAGCTACAAGAACTGGACCACAGATGTACATAGTGCATGTTAGAGATCACACACTGAGACGTCATGTGGACCAGATACTGAATGCTCAAATGACGAATACACCTGAATCAACTGCATCCAACAAGATGGACACATTACAGCCACCGGACTTACCTCTCAGTGATGATGTCACTGACAGCAACGTGACACTGGAGACCGAAAACATTGTCTAAGGCAAGACACCTACCAAACCTGATGACACTTCCACAGGTCTAGACAGACACGGGATGCGAAAATTATCGTTAACAAGACACCTGCCAAACTGATTCCACTCCACAGGTCCAGAGGCACTATCCTGAAAAAAGAGCACCACCCAAAAGACTGAATCTTTAGAACTATGATAGTAGCTATGGTCTGTTATTGTGAAAGCATGTTTATTTGGAATATGAGTTATGAAAGGGAAATTGAATGTTCTGTACATATACAGTTTTATAGTGCATTAATCTAAAAGGGGAAGAAGTCTAATGTATGCATCAATTTCTTTTAGAGCAATGATGCCCCCCCTTAGCACTACCTATTGATCTGTTGTCTCTACATGTGCATTGCTCTCTCTCTCTCTTTCTCGTTGCAATATAAATGCACCAGTTAAAGCCATCTCCCATGTATGAGCTTTAATTTAATTGATATGTAGTTGTGCACAGACACAACAGAAATGATATTAAACAAACCTGACTCTTGAATTTTTCACTGCACCTTAAGACCTGTTTAACTTCTCCAGTTCTAATGAAATGTCATTGACCTGAAATGTTAACATTTTTTTCTATACATCTGACCTAATGATTGGTTCCAATTTTTCCTGTCTTTATTTCTGATTTCCAGCATGAGCAGATTTTTGCTTCTGAATTTATTTCCCCCCCCCCCCCCCCACTTCCCTTTAGTGTATGTTAATACATTCAGACATTTCCTACACAACATTGATGGCTGACACTGGAATTACTGGATACCTCTTGAAAATTTCATGCATTACTGTCTGACAGATTCAACACAAAATTTTCTGTCTTGTGACCAGCTACCCAACTTATATATCCAAATCTTTATAGAGGGTTACTTCTGAATTTCTTTTTTGATAATTCTTGATCATATCTGCTGATGATATTAAAAATGTCCCCATTCCACAACTGGTTCCTTCACCAAATACAACTAAATTAAATGAGAGGCAATTTCATCTGCCTGATGAGGTAGCTAATTGGGTGCAAAATGAATGGTGTGGTTGCTGCTCATGACAGCCTGCTGTATTTCAAACTGGTGTCTGAATGGAAGGAATTTCCCAATTAGGTTTGGGAAATTTTGCATTTAATGAGTAAAAGGACATAAAAAAGATGTCCTCAGGGATCCTCTTAATTTCAAATTGATATACCTGAATTTTAAAACTCCTTCTGGAAATTTACAGAATACTGCTCCTTGCATTTATTCTCATTAATTTACACCACTGCTTTCTTTGATCTAATTCTTCTGGCCAGCTGTCTGAAGAATTACAGTCCTAATTGCACTTCAGAAGTCTTCACTGTCACCAGAATGGGAAAATTTATACAGTCTTTGTAAGTTGGAAGCTGTGTCTAGGAACTAAAGAAGAAGCTATATTTTTCTTTCCGACAGGTCTGTATGGTTAATATTTCCTTCCTAGGAGCTAAAGAAGAAGCTTTGTCTTTCTCTCCAGCATGTCTACATTGTTAACATTTCCTTCCAAAAAATGAGCATACACTCCCCATCAGAAACTTTGCTTTCCTAAGAATCTTTCTGCCGGACCGTGGAATACTGATTTTCTTCAGGAGGCACCTAAGGTTATTTAGTAAAGTGTTTCTGAAAAGCTTATTATTTTCATATATCTATTCTGTTAATTTTCAATCAGGTGAATGAGGAATTGGAGAGATTTGGAAGCTTTTATTCCACTGAAGATTTAGGAGTAGAAGACAATGTTGCATTAATAAGCAATCGCAGTTCCTATTGGATGGAGATAGGTCAGAGAGTTAATGAAGTCATATCTCTGCCCTGAACCTGAGGGAGAGAAAAGAAGGTTATGGTTATTTTCGGCACCACTGACAAGTTAAATGTCCTGAATGTTTCTTTTTTGTCTTATGCCAGCTTAGTGTGCCTCATTGGTACTTTCGCTGCTAGGTCTGATGGAGGATTGCACAGCTCTGGAGCAACTATTCATTCATGAAGTGTATGTCTTATAATAATGATTCCTTGTATAAATGTTAACAAGAAATAAATATGAAGCATAGTTACAATATACGCTACTAACATCTTGCACATTCACAGCTTCACAAAAAATATGAGAAAGAAGCAATTAAATAGATTTGGATGTGTTAGACCCCCTTCATGACTAACCTCCAATCATCTCTTGAGGCTAATTATTTTTCAGCTCAATAGTTATATTCCTGTGCCAGCAAAAACCTCTTTTCCATTTTTCTTACTTTACTTTCAGTCATCTGATGTTTAAACTCTTCACAGTTCCTATCACTAATAGGTTCATGCATCAGAAATCTTAAAATGTTTTTGACATTTGGAAGTTCTTGATAATTGATGTATTTAACAGAAATATCTGTTCAACACTATTAATTGACTGAAGGAAATAAGCTACCAGAGTCCTGATTCTTGCCGCTTTGCCAAAACTCTATTTTCTGGAGTTCAGAAGAATGAGTGGTGACCTTCATGAAAAATACACAAGTCTTAAAGGGCTTGATACGATAGATTCTGGGAGGATTTATTTTCTGTCTAAGGAGTCTGCAGTTACGGATCACAACTCCAAAATGACAGGTGAGCGTCTTAGAAAAGAATTGAGAATTTTTTTTGCTCAAGGACCTTTGAAGTTCACGACCCTGGATGGTTCAAGAGATTTGGTATAGATTGCATTCACTTCAGGGACTGACGGATTTTAGGATATTAAAGGAGTCAAGTGATATGGGGAGGAACCAAGAAAATGATGTTGAGGTGAGAGATCAACCATAATCTTGTTGAGTGATGAAGCAATCTTGATGGACTGAATGGCCTGCTCCCTATTCCTATTTCTGATTGTCTTATGTTAACATCCATTTGATTCTGCAGAGGCAGCAGTTGGATTTTTGCTTCAAGTCAGTCTCTGTTACAGGATTATAGCAGAATTTGCATTAACACTAATTTTTTCTGCTATAGCAAGAAAGAATCAAAGATCAAAATTATCATCCAGCATATCATTAGGGATAAGTAATTGAGAGGTCTTTGCATTCAAAGTGAATATTCAAAAGAAGGAACAGTAAATGTCATCCTCCCTCAAATATTTAATACTGCTGTTAAATGCAATGGACAGCATGTAATAATTAGCAGTGTTTGGAAATGAAACTTTTACATTGATTCCATTACCACTTTGAATATTTCCTGGCACTCAATGTTCTCAGTGATTTATTAAGCAAGGCTCTGACTAGGGGAATCACTGCATTCCTCAGAACCATAGCTAATACAACCCGGCTGGTTTATTTAAATTAGTAAAGATGGGCAAGAAACTCGGTGACATAATGTAGTGGCACACAGGAGCTCAATGTATTGCAGCTTGCTTTCTTTGTCTTGATTTTTCACATGATAAAAACCTGCACTCAGCAGAGCCAACTGCTGGAGGCAAACACCATATGTGTGACATTAGACATCACCGAGGGGGACATCAAGGAAAAAGATACATGCATTCATGGCTGTCAACTTGTTATTGGTTGATGTAAAGCAGTGTGGTGTTCACAAAAAATATTTTCCATGGTTTTTGTGAAGACAAGGCCTTCGTTATGATTGAATGTTTTTCAGGCCTTGCTCTTAGCCTATATTAGCACAAAATGGCTATAATCATATTCTACATACGGCTCCTCTGATTCTTCTGATGTTCTTTGGCTGCATGTGCAGACCCAAATATTATAATGTCTGACAATTAGAGCAGATTGTAAAAATTACCATTTGTAACTGAAGTGATTTTGTAATGTTTTTGGATGACGCAGTACAGAGGGATGCCATTCTGCCCATCATTCTTGTTACAAATCCCTTGATCATACGATATGCCCGCAAAATATTTTCTCTTCAATTATTTGTCCGATTCTTTTTTTTTGCAGTTACTATTCTGCTGTTAACATCCGTTCAGGCAATCTGCTGCAGATCATAGGAACTCACTTTGTAACAGAAGTATTCTTCCTTTCTTGATCTTTACTCCACAACAAAAAGTTTCATCTTGCTTACTCTGACAACGCTATTAGTTAACTTTCTGTGCCCGATTCATCTTACCACGCTAGTGAATCTCATCTGCGCATTCTTCATGGCATTGATATCCCTCCCGATGTGTGATACCTAGAACTGGCCAAAGTACTCGAACCAGAGCTTAGTCATTGATTTGTAAAAGTTTGTGCTTGACATCATCACCTTTGTACTTTATGTGGCTAGATCTCAGCACATTCTCAGGTTGTATTTCTATCAAGATTTGAGCTCATTAACCAATTAATAATTGCTCAGATTATTGCATCAGTTAAAGTAATGACCACCACCCAAATAGGCAAAATATTTATTCATCTGTCCTAAAATACGTAGCTTCTTGGGTATTATGATGTTTGTTCGGTGGATATTTCATAACAGAGGTGATGCAAACAGTGTAAGTATAATCACATATGTCTATAAAGAAGTGCTTTTTTCAAGAATTGTTGAGACTGATATCTGAGAGTTGGCTCACTGTTTCTTCAGTCATATGGCAAATGATATCTGCTGAGAAGCAATTATTCTATCCAGGCAAAAAAAAATATATATTACAAATGTTGCTTGTGGTGGCAAATAATCAATAATCTATCAGGATTTTTAGTGTTATTGCACCATAAAAATAGCCTATCAAGTAAAAAAAAACAATTTTTTTCATGATGTGTGGAAGTATTTGACCAATACTACAACGTTAATTAATTCAAGTAACATTAATGTGGCTGTATGTAGGTTCTATTGAATCTAAAACATACAAATGACTAATGTTAACTTCATAAATATTACCCTAAGTCCTGATAACTTTTTAAAATCACTTATTTTAAAACTCTGCTTCAAATAAAGTTGGTTCCCTATGAGGAAACTATTGACTTCAAGTATTAATGTGAAGTTACAGCACCTAAGAGCCTGTATGTGATTAAGTCAGTCAGTTGGCCTTTAAGTATCATGTTCATGATCATATTGGTCTAAAGAATGGGGAACTAAAATGGATTCTGTCAGGTTTATTGTCACCATTGGCCTATAGATAGTAGGACTAAGCAGCAAGTTAATAATGGTAATCAAACACTTCATTATTAGTCTGTTTTTTTTACATCAATAATAATTGGCTATCTAATGGTTAATTCAATATATCTTTGTAAACATGATTTCATGTTAAGATATCCTTCTTCATGAGCTTTAACACTTTTGTTTTAACAATATATACCTATAGCCTATATTCGTCTCTTCTGATTTTCTCCTCTTTATTTTCTAATTTCCTGAAGGCAGTGATTCTACTGGGATTCTATGCCACAGATGTCAGTGAGCCTCTTGTGTTTTATTAACCAGCCATTCTCTACGAGTGAACATCTGCAGGCTATTTGATTGCCTTCTTAGCATTTTGGCTTGTGGTAGACTGTCATAATTAGTCAATGAAAAGCTACAGAGAGCTTCTTTTAACCTGCATTGTATATTGCAATCTTCCCTGGCTAACTGCAGTCCCATCAAGCATCCAAATGCACTGAGTTATATGAAGAAGATGATCTCTGGTTGATCCTTTTTGCTCCCTAGTTGGTGACAGAGACAAACAGAAACAGCTCCAACATTTCCCTGATTATGCAGATTAATCAACGCTGTCCAGAGAATGAATCTTAACTTTGTTGCAGCACTGGAATAGGCATTACTCGCCGAGCCTTTGAAGACGACCAACTTTTAATTTACCTCCATACTGTTGTTCTATGATCAATGAAAAATTTACTTTAGTAATTAATCTAAATTGGAACACAAGTTGAAGCCCTAGAGATTTGTAAGTCTTGCAGGGCACAATACTTGTCGACTGTGATTCTTCCTATCTATATTGCTTCATTGGCTAAATACACCAACCTCTCCTATGAAGATATAATTACAAATGCTGTTTCCTTGGTGACTTGAATTTCTGTAAAGCCACTAAAAGTATGGAATAATAAGAAGTAAGTCATTTGCATTTTATGATAGCTCAGTATTGTTATGGAAGATGATAATTACTATGGAAATTCGTCATAAGGTGTCTAATTTAATAGCTCCCTCCGCTGAAGGTTGTAAGTATAACAAATAGTTTTTTATAAATAGGGTAATATCAATTGGAAAATTTGAGATCAGCTATTTACATATGTTAAGATCCATTAGCAATGACTAACAATTTTTTACAAGTTCCTTCTGTGAGGTGATAGATAGTTTTATATTTCAAACACGTATAAGAAGTATTTTAATGAGATTAGTTAATGAAAATAATCAAAAGTTATGAAACAGATCATGGGTAAAATACATTCAAAGCTGTAAGTTTTATGTTGTCTCGATGTGAGTTCAACAACTTAGAGTAGTTATAAGCAATGCTTTTTTAATTGCACCAACAATTACTTGCCTAATTTTTCTTGTCATAACCATATTATTACTATGCCAAATTATGGTAAGGCATTTTGATAGAAGTGTTACAAAATTGAACTGGGTAATAAAATTTGCTTTTATACAAGTTCATTCAAGTTTTCATGTCTAAAGCAGAATTGCTGATGCTCATTGAATGTATCAGATTATCATTTGCATTTGCAGATGACATGAAGGTTGGTAGTCTTGTGGATAGTGTAGAAGGTTGTTGTGGGTTACAACACAATATTAGTCGGAGGCAGAGTGGGGCTGAGAAGTGCCATATGGATTTAACCCAGAAAATTGTGGAGTGAGTCAGCCTGGAATGTCAGATTTGAAGGAAGAATACAGATTTAATTTCAGGATTCTTAACAGTGTGGAGGAGCAGAGGGATCTTGGAATCCACATTTATAGATTCCTCAAAATTGACAGGCAAGTTGATAGGGTTGTTATGAAAGTGTAAGGTGTGTTGCCCTTCATTAGTCAAGGGATTGTGTTTAAGAGCTGTGAGGGGATGTTGCAGCTCTATAAAACCCAAGATGGACTTCACTTGGAATATTGTATCACAAACACGAAAAAAAGCTATAAATGCCAGCAACAGACACAAAATGCTGGAGAAATTTCCTTTCCAATCCTGATGAAGGGTCTCAACCTGAAATGTCTACTGTTTTCCATAGGTGTTGTCTGGCCTGCTGAGTTCCTCCAACATTTTTGTGTGCTGCTTGGAATATTGTGTTCTAGTCACCTCTTTATAGGAAGGATGCGGAAGCTTTATAAAGGGTACAGAGGAGATTTACCAGGATGCTGCCTGGATTAAAAACCTTTCTTATGAGGATAGGTTCAGTGATTTGGAGCTTTCTTCTTTGGAGCAAAGAAGTTTGAGAGGTGACCAGATAGAGCTGTGCAAGATGATAAGAGGCATAGATTTAGATTTATAGATTTATTTCCAGGGTAGATATGGCTAATATGAGGGGCCATAATTTTAAAGTGATTGGAGGGAAGTATAGGGGGGGTGTCAGAGGTAAGTTTTTACACAGAGAGTAGTGGGTGCATGGAATGTGCTGCTAATGGTGGTAGTTGAGGCAGATACATTAGGGACATGTAAGTGACTCATATATATAGGCCCTTGAATGAAAGAAAAATGGAGGGCTATGTGAGGGGAAAGGTGTAGATTTATCATAAAGTAGGCTGAATATCATAGGCAAAAAGGCTTGTCCTATACTGTAATGTCCTGTGTTCTACATTCTATGCTTAATGCATTTAAAATGCTGGGGTAAAAGAGAAAGCAATTCTCCCATTCAACTCCCAAGAATTTTATAGATTGACAAAATGGTGAAAACAACAAAATCATTATTAGCAAAGTAATTGTTTTCACTGCCATACAAAGCAAAAACCAATATTTATTTTGCTTTTGTCTTTATTTATTTGCCCTCCTAAGGAACTCGCCTTTGGCAAGACAGCAGGTATTTGAAGAACCAAGATTGAAAAACACATGGAGCCATAGTTCTTATGAGGGCCAGCCATATTATCTTTTAATCTATACTTTTACTAAGCAGCATAATAAATCCAGTAACATTTACTTGGACAGTAATCATTCAACCACAAAAACTTAACGTGTTTAATGAAAGTACAGATGTAGTTTGACAGCTCAATTCAATAATAACAGTTTGGTGATATACAAATTAGCAGTATAATGCCAGGTCGAGCTGACATCATCATGTTACCATCTGTTTGCAAGACAGCAACATTTTCTGGCAGAGATTAAGCTTCTGTCTTGAACTCCAGAGAGAATTTTGCATAACATGTTTCTGTCACTAGAGCAGCACAATGGACATATTTTTGTATTGATAAAATTGAAAGATGCAGTCTGACAACATTTCCACCAACACTCAAACTGCAACTGAATCAATATGTTCCACAGTAAACGCTGGTCAAATAAGCCTCTGAATAGTGGAGTAACACACATACACACAATGCTGTTGAAACTTGATTGGTTTTTGATTGGACATGGCATGAAAGGTTACGGAGTGAAGGCTGGTAATAGGGGTTGGGGAGGAGAGAAAAAATATGATCAGCCATGATTGAATAGCGGAGCAGACTCGATGGGCCAGATGCCCTAATTCTGCTCCTATGTCTTATGGTCTTATGGTCTAACTCAGCAAGCCAAGTTGCAACTATGGAAAAAGAGTACAGTTAACAATGTGGGCCGAGGCCCATCATCAAGACTGGAGAAAAATATCTTCTTTTCTCCAGTATTGATGAGGGGTCTCGGCCCAAAACGTCAGCTGTACTCTTTTCCATAGATGCTTGCAGAGTTACTCCAGCATTTTTTTGCGCGTTGCCTGGATTTCCACCATCCGCAGATTTTCTCTTGAAATAGTGGAGTGCTGGGCTTTTGTGATAACACTGACATGTCAAAACAACCTCCCATTTTCTACTGACTGGTGAATAAGTTTACATAAAAATGCAACCCTCTCTCTGGCATGTATTAGAAAGATTAGAATTAGGTTTGTATGGTGGAAGGTAGCAGACATCTTGTAGATTGTTTTAGAATATAATATAGAAAACCTGATAAAAGACATTGTTTATCCACTACATAACTTATTTTAAGTCAAATAATTTATTTAAAATTATGATGATTTATGGAAAAAATTGGATGCATAATGACTTAATAGAAAGCAATGCAGTAAATAACAATAGTGCTAGATATAATAGGGAACAATAATACCACACAATGCAAGCGACAGTATATATGATGTTTATTCTATGTCCTACAGTCAAAGATAAAATAAACAGTTGATACCATCTTATATATTGAATATATTATGGGATGCATTTTTTCCCATGATCCCATATAAACTGGCATATTTATAATGACAAATAGAGGGAAATTCAAGTGGTAAATCTGTCTTGCATACACGTCCTTCTTTACTATGCTCAATAAAGGTAGTGTTGGTACACCTATCAAAGGAAAATGGGAAAAAAGGAGGATCCACAGGTTAAAAACTTTAAGTCATAGTTCTCAGATTTTAAGAAATTGAATCTGTGAAGGACTATCAAGTAGACTTAATGAAACACATGGAAGACATTAACTAGTGGCTCAATGATGCAATCTCTTTGCGTCAAATAAACCATAAAACCATAACCATATAACAATTACAGCACAGAAACAGGCCATCTCGGCCCTTCAAGTCCGCGCCGAATGCTTACTCTCACCTAGTCCCACGGACCTCCACTCAGCCCATAACCCTCCATTCCTTTCCTGTCCATAATCCTATCCAATTTGTTTTTAAATGCCAATATCAAACCTGCCTCTACCACTTCTACTGGAAGCTCATTCCACACAGCTACTACTCTCTGAGTAAAGAAGTTCCCCCTCGTGTTACCCCTAAACTTTTGCCCCCTAACTCTCAACTCATGTCCGCTTGTTTGAATCTCCCCTACTCTCAATGGAAAAAGCCTATCCACATCAACTCTATCTATCCCCCTCATAATTTTAAATACTTCTATCAAGTCCCCCCCTCAACCTTCTAGCTCCAAAGAATAAAGACCTAACTTGTTCAACCTTTCTCTGTAACTTAGGTGCTGAAACCCAGGTAACATTCTAGTAAATCTCCTCTGTACTCTCTCTATTTTGTTGACATCTTTCCTATAATTCGGTGACCAGACCTGTACACAATACTCCAAATTTGGCCTCACCAATGCCTTGAACAATTTTAACACTACATCCCAACTCCTATACTTAATGCTCTGATTTATAAAGGCCAGCATACCAAAAGCTTTCTTCACCACCCTATCCACATGAGATTTCACCTTCAGTGAACTATGTAACTTATTCCTAGATCACTCTGTTCTACTGCATTCCTTAATGCCCTACCATTTACCATGTATGTCCTATTTTGATTATTCCTACCAAAATGTAGCACCTCACACTTATCAGCATTAAACTACATCTGCCATCACTCAGCCCACTCTTGTAACTGGCCTAAATCTCTAGGAAAGCTTTGAAAACCTACTTCATTATCCACAATTCTGCCTATCTTAGTATCATCTGCATACTTACTAATCCAATTTACTACCCCATCATCCAGATCATTAATGTATATAACGAACAACATTGGACCCAGTACAGATCCCTGAGGCACACCACTAGTCACAGGCCTCCAACCTGACAAACAGTTATCCACCACTACTCTCTGGCATCTCCCATCCAGACAGTGTTGAATCCATTTCACTACTTCAATATTAATACCTAACGAATGAACCTTCCTAACTAACCTTCCATGTGGAACCTTGTCAAAGGCCTTACTTAAGTCCATATAGACAACATCCACTGCTTTACCCTCATCAGCTTTCCTAGTAACCTCTTCAAAAAATGAGTGAACAGATGATAGTTGACGAATGTAGAATGCAGTATTGCAAAGTTGCATCGTCTGGATATCAGAGGAGAAGGTGGTTATCATAAAGAACAGCAGTGGTTTAGAGCTTAGGGCTTAATCTCTGTAGGTCCTCCCCTTGGAATGCATGGATTTTCTCTGGGTCCTCCAGTGTCCTGCCACTGTTCAAATATGTACCGGGTAGGTTACTTGGTCATTGTAAATTGTCATGATATTAGGTTAAGGTTAAAGTAGTGTTGCTAGAGGTTGTTGGGTGGACCGGCTCTCAAAGGGCCAGAAGTGCCTATTCTGTGCTGTATCTCTAAATAAGTAAATAAGTAATGGAGCACCTAACTTATGTGAAATGAGTGAGGCAGTGAGCAACCATTCAGGTGTGCAAATGTAAGGATTCAAATACATTGCCACCAGGAAAGAAAAATTACTTTTGTGTCCATTTCACGAATATTTTTTGCTGTAGGACAATTCTAAACAAGCAACTGTTAAATGTGATAACAACTCTAATTGTATCAAAAATCAGTGAAGGTTGACCCAGCAATTTCCAAGCCCTTAAACCAAATTTTATAGATGTTCCACTCAGAATGGAGTGTAAACATCTTTGGTAGAAGCACTTACTGCCCTTACGGTCTTTGGCATGAGAAACCTATAGCAGATGGTACTTGCTGTTGCCATATGCTCCATAGTGCACACTGTGGCATCACAGTCATCATGTAAGGATGTCATATGTGCTCCTTTTAGACTTTTTCACCTGAGCTGTAATCAGTAGCTCTCTGTTCAGCAGGGATTCCAATAAAGCTCAAAACATTCTTCATTTTAAAGGAGATTCTGTGAAATCCTGACACAAGACAGCTTCCCAATTTCTTCTCATGTGTGAGCAACATGTGCTGGATGCTCATTTTGTACAGATATGAGGTAATATGACAGCGTTAGGGGGTCGACAGCCTGCAGACATTTTCTCTCTGATGTAAAGGACATGCTGCAGCTCCTTTCACTCTTTATATTTTCTCTGGGGCTACCCTCAGCGAAGGACTTCAATAGCAGTGAACTCTCCTGGGAAAAAGTGAAACTGCCATAAAATTTATCTTTAAAATTAAAATGTGTGGCATTTCAAGTGTACACAACTTTGAAAGGGTCAGGTTTTTTTTAGATCTTTGTAAATATCACTGAAGGGACTCTGTAATAAAGAGACCTTTTAAAAATCAAATGTGAAAAAAATATACGGACCTGGACAAGAGGAAATAGCTACAAGAAGCATATTGTTCTTCTAGAATGTCGAAATCATAGACTGAGATCTGAAGACGCAGTTACATATGTGATATTTTCAGTTGCAGTAAATTTTGTCTGCTCTTATTTTAGGTCAAGATAGCAATTTCCTGCCTCAGTGATAGGAAAACATGTCACTTTTGCACATTTATACTACCAAACTTCTTTCACCTAATCCTGAGCTGGAATGGTTAGGTAGAATGACATGGCCCTGTTTGACCTTTTCATTGCAAACTGTGAAAAGTAGAGGAAAAGGAATTTATATTTTCAAATATAAGCAAAACAAATAGTGATCAATAATTTAATAACATTAATTTGCATAAATATGGTGAAATATGCAGCTTATCAATGAAAACAAATAATGTTTATTTGCGATTCTGACTAGAACATTGCAGACTCTATTTTAGTGCATTAGCTATCAATTGTCTAAGCATTGTTTCAAATGTACTTTTGGCCAATTTCCTCATTTTTGTAGTTGATCTAACTGGGTATTAGCACCTTGCAAAATACATTTTTTACATGCCAAAAAACGGTTAAATCTGATTTCTAAGCAAGGTTTAAAGGCAAATGATTACATTGACCCCTCTAAAGGTCTCTATGCAATGTGTCAGATGATTATAAATTGCTCCAAGTCATATTATACTGACACTGAGAGTAGCATTGGATATTGTAATCCTGCCTTTTACCAATTGATACTGAGGAGAGGGTAAGAGTAACTGAGAAAAGGGTGTTGTTGCCAAGGAGATGGCTAAAATCAAGAGATCATGCTATGAAACCAATGTAAATACTTGGAATTAACTTTGAAGAGAAATTGGGATAACAAGAGAATTTAGTTCCACGGTGGCTGAAACACCTGATGAAAGATTAGAAGCAAAAACATGAAAGGTGGTAATTGAAAAGGTTTGAGTTCTAGGAAAATCAAATATTGAAACTTTTCATATTTTGTATGACTGGTGAAAAGAAGAAAGAAAGGGACTTCAAGCAATTTTTTTTGGAAAACAAAAACAGAGTTTTGGGTGAATTTGCTCTCAGATGACAAAATAGATTTGGGTGAAATTGTTTTTAATATAGTCAGGCCAAGCCAAATGGTACAATTCTGTCCTGAATTAGAATCACATTTACACTGTAGGCTACAGTTTGAGGCAAAACCAAACAGCATAAATAGCTGTGATGCTTCACTCCCTGAAGAGCTCAACACCTTTTATGCATGATTTCAAAGGGAGAATATTCACATGCACAAATCCCCACAACATCTGGCAATCCTGTGATCTCTGCCTCGAAGGCTAATGTCATAAACATCATTCAAGAGGGTGAGCTCTTGCAAGTCATTAGGTCCCAATGGTGTACCTGGCAGGATGCTGGAAACTTGTACTAATCAGCAGGGTGTTTGTTTTTTTCCACTAATGGTGAAAGAAAAAAGACAAAATGAGTTTAAGGAATGATCTTTTTTTTGGAAAACAAGTGTTCAATGACATCTTCAATCTCTCAGTCCTGCTGTTGGAGGTTCCCAACTGCTCCAAAAGGACATCAATCATAGAAACAGCAAGGTGAACTGCCTCAATGACTATCACCTGGTAGCACTCACATCTACTGTGATGAAGTGCTTTGGGTGGTTAATCATGACTAGAATTAACTAAAGACTGAGCAGGAACCTGAACTTATTGCAAGTTGCTTTCATCCACAACAAGTCTACAGCAGATGCAATCTCACTGGTTCTCTACCTGGCCTTGGAGTATCCGGACAACAGCAATACCTAGTCAGGCTGCTATTTATTCTCAGCTCAGCATTCAACACCATCAGCCCCTCATTACTAATGTAAAGGGGGGTTTATTCTTTTTCGTTGTTACTACATATATTAATCAAAATGGCTTCTTTGTTTTGTTAAAAGTAGGAACGCTTCTTTGTTGCGAGAGAGTGCTGGAAGCTTGTTTGGGTTAAAACTTACTGATAACAAGAACTGCATTCCTTTGTTAACCAATTGGGATTAATGTTGTTCTTTCTTCTGAGTCTGTAAGCTATTGTTGGAGGGCTTTTGGGGAGATTTGGCACGAGGGCATGAGAGAGAGAGGACGCGATGCTGTAAACTAGGTGAAGAATGGACCCCAAGCAGGGGTCCAAGGTCAGGAGGTACCCCGAGGAGAGGAGACGAAGATAGATGTGCTTGGTTGACCACTTCGGATGGTCCTAAGCTGCGAGTCGAGGAGTTCGGAGGGGATCGAATGGTGGCCAGAAGACTTCGGTAATTGAGCTCCAACGGTTGTGCACGAAGTGGTTTGGACTTTGATAAGTTGGCGCCTTTTCTTTATTTTCTTTTCCTTCATATATACTGTATCATTATTAATCACTTAGTTATAGTAACCTTTATAAATTGTGCTCATTTAATCGCTTATGGTGTACTGTCTGTTTCTGGGCGAGGCGGGGACATCACACAGCATCCACACCAGCTGATTACCCAGTTTGGCGGGGCCGAAGGCTGCTCCCCCTAGACGAGAACGAGCTGAGCGAGCCTGAGGCGACTCTAGGGGTTACACTAATAAACCAGTTTCAAATTGGGGCCTCCTTACCTTTATCTGCGACTGGATCATTAACTCCTCATTGAGAGATCACAGTCACTGCAGATCAGCAACAATATCTCCTCTTCATTAACAATCAATACATGTACATCTCAAGGATGTGTGCTTATCCCACTTCTCTGTTCTCTCTTTACTCATGACTGCATCTAGGTACACTTTCAATGCCAGCCATAAATTCACTAGTGTCATCACTGCTGTTAGAAGATTCTCAGATGGCGATAAGAAGTAAAATCGATTGGTTCTTTGAGTGGTGTCACAACAACAACCTTGCACACAATATCAGCAAGACCAAGGAACTGATTTTGGACTACAAGAAGGGGAAGTCAGGAGAACACATACCAGACCTCATGGAAGGGTCTGCAGTAAAAAGAGTGAGCAGCTTCAAGTTCCTGAGCATCAACATCTCAGAAGATCTATCTTGAGCCCAACATATTGTTCCAACCATGAAGAAGGCATGCCAGTGGTTATACTTCATTAGGAATTTGAGGAGATTTGGCATGCCACCAAAAACTCTAGGAAATTTCTACAGAGGTATCATTCTGGCTGGTTGCATCATCACCTGGTATGGAGGATCCAATGAAGAGGGCTGAGACTGAGCTCCATCATGGGCTGAGCCTACAAGACTGAGGACATCTTCAAAACATGTTGTCTCAAGAAAGTGCCATCTGTCATTAAAAACCTTTGCTGACAGAGATGTGCCCTTTTCTCATGACTACCATCAAGGAGGAGGTACAAGAGCCTGAAGAGCTGCTATAGGAAGAACTTTCTCCCTTCTGCCACCATGGTCCATGAACACTACCTCACTGTTCCTCTTTCACACTGTTTATTTATTTTATTGTAATTACAGTCATTGTATCATAAAAATAATTACATGTTGCACTGTATTTTTTGCTGCCAACAAAAACAACAAATTTCAGAAACATGTCATTCTGATTCTGATATATCACCCTAGGAAGTGAAATCACCACAAATGATGAAATTTGGACCTTAAAAAAGAAAGGATTGTTTACCCCATCATTTAAATCTGGATATAAACCCTGTCCCTCATAAACTACTGAATGTTTGAAATGTAAAACAAGAAATAGAAAATGTATAAAATTAAAGGAACGAAACTACAAAATTCAGCTCGACAGCATACTTCCCTTTGGATACAGAATTTACAATGTTACAGCCTGTGTACATGTGAATATTTACAGTATGTTGTAAGTTATGCCATACCTGCCACCATTTGGTAAAAGTATGAGTGCATGCCCAGCTAGCATCCAAAGGAGTATGCAGTGTCGCTGTACAATTGAATGCACTGTATATCCATTAACAAGAAGGACTCCCCCATAGCGCCATTTAAAACGATTATCAACTTTTTGTAGGTAAATTCTTGATTGATTTACACTGGCACTTGCTATGATCTACCTGTATTTGATGCTTTCCAAAGCTCTTTAGAGCTGTTAAGACCTATAGGGAATTGTGTATAAAATGCTGAAAGAATTTGTCTTCAATGCTTTTGCACAAACTGGTTTCTCTCAGACATGGATGCATTAGTAAGCATTCCCATTGGAACACAGCATGATTGGAAGGATGTGCAGAGGACATGCAGAACAGAATGAATAATAAGGAGATAAAGAAGGGCTCTCAGCAGGATGCCTGCTGCACTCAGATTTTCAGTAATCGATTCTCCTATGAACAACTTGTGGACATCAGCAGTTCAGTAAGAGCATCATCACTAACCTCTGCTGTGAAGAGCAGCACAATTGTACCCTTGAAGCAGCATATGAAACACAATGGTCACTGTGTTGATGAGCCTCTAAGCTTCAAGATTCTTCCAGGCAGATCATCATAATGAATGACAACTTGCTATCCACTGCTGCATTAGGAGGGTCACTAATGTAAGCTGTCTAAAGGCAGCCATCAACATTTAACGAACCCTTGCGAGAGCATCAAGCAGCTGTGAGGGAGGAAGAGGAGAAGGAGCAAGGGAGGAGACCCAGGTAACCCCTTTCCTACTACCATAAGGTATAAAAACAGAATTGGGCCATTTGTCTCCTCCACCATTCAATCATGGCTGTCCGTTCTTTAACACCATTCTCCAGCCCTTTTCCCTTTAACCTTTACCAATCAGCCTCTTCCTTAAATGTACTAAATGACTTGGCCTCCACAGCTCTCTGTGGCAATGAACTCCACAGATTTACCACCCTCTGGCTAAAGAAATTCCTCCTCATCTCAGTTTTAAAGGGATGTATCTTTACTCTGAGGCAATGCCCTTAGATCCTGGACTCCCTTTTAATGGAAACATCTCCTCCATGTTCACTCTGTCCTATTCTTTCAGTATTCAGACTAAGCACTCTATGAACAATTTGTCTGACTGGTGAACCATATCCTAAATACAATCCTAATTTCCCATTCACCACCTCACCCACATCTAAGTCTCACTCAATGGCTGACCATCTTAGAGCCTTCATGGTAACTTGCATGAAAAGAAGACCAATATAAGGAAATCAATGCCAACTGATCACCCTCGTGCATTCACATGGCATCTGGCTTCCATGTACCTGCTCCTGTAGCTCTGAATCTGCACCTCATTCCATACAGACCTATAGTGAGACCATTTTTATAGGAAGACTTACACTGGAAGAGGTAACAGATTTTCTTAGAGGATGGCTCTGAGAAATTGTAGCTAGAAGGCATAACCATAAGACATAAAGCATAGGAGTAGAATTAGGCCATTTAGCCCATCAAGTCTGCTTCAAGCGGTTGTTAATTGGCATGAGTGAAGCTGTTTGGGCTGGCTGACTCACTGGAAACAATAAGATCACTAAAAGTGTCATGAGTGGTGTCAAATTGAAGGTGGATAGCAGATGTGCGCTCAGTAGGTACATTTTCCCTCCCCTGGAACAATACCACAACATTTTTTTATATAGTTCTAGTATTTCTAACCTATTTTTCCACCTTGTCATTGGATGAAAAAGTGCTATGCATTGGCACTGGCTGTAAAAAAGTATGGTGGTAAGTGAGTAGTGGGGTTTTGCTGTATTGAGCAGTACCTCAGATCAATGATGTGGTTGGTGGGATTGGCTGTTTGGGTGGTTGTCCCTTTAAACATCTCGAAGCATGATGACACCAGATGGAGGTTTTAGAGGGAAAACCTGAGCTTGCAGGGGAACAGGTTGAGCTTGTAAATCAGAGGTCTGAGATTACCTGAACGACCACAGGAGGCTGAGACACTGATGATCAGACATTGCTCTTTGCTTGGGCTTGCAAGTGTTCTCCAGGAGTTGTGGGCTACTTCGCGTTCAATTCCAAGTTCAAGTTTATTGTCATCTGACTGTACATATATACAACCAAACAAAACAACGTTTCTCTGGACCATGGTGCACCCACAACATACATATCACAAACAGCACATAAAATAAACTGTTACCACAAATGTGTTAATAAAATATAATTTAAAATGCAGCACAGGTAAACAGTAAGGTAAACAGTAAACAGCTCGCTGTCCAAGTGATGAGGCCTCAGTGGTGCCAGGGTATTCATTAGTCTCACAGCCTGGGGGAAGAAGCTGTCACCCAGTCTGGCAGATTTAGTGCTGATGCTCCTGTACCTCCTTCCTGATGGTAGTGGGTCAAAGAGATTGTGGGATTGATGCTAGGAATCCTCAATAATGCTTTGGGCCCTTCATATACAACGCTCCCGGTAAATGTCATACATATAGGATTAGCACCGAGATTCTCTTGCCTGTTTTCCCTGTTCTCTGAAGTGCCTTGCAGCTTCTGTACCACACAATGATGCAGACTGACAGGACACCCTTGATGTTGCTCCTGCAGAAAGTTGTTAAGATGCCTCTATCTCTCTGCTGTGCTTTTTTGATTAATGAGGAGGTCACCTGGGTTCAGGTTAGATCATCCATTACACACTAAGGAACTTCATGCTTTTCATTCTCTCAGTGTCAGAGTCATTGATGAGCAATGGAGAGTGGTTGATCTGTGCCTTCCTGAAGTTAACAATCATCTCTTTTGTTTTGTCCCCTATTGTTAAATGTTTGAGTGATATCGTGAATAGATTGTTTGACTAAGCATTTTTTGGTGTTTACATAATGCATTGTGGGTGATATGTAGTAGTTCATAAATGGCATGCGTCATTACGTTGCCACTTCATACATGCACACCTCTCTTAAAGTAAAACTGAACTACAGTAAAACATGTTCTCCTGGCTTCCCATCTTTTTCTTTCATTTAGCTTTATGCTTCAGAGCTACAAAACTTAGCATCCACATTAAGACTCAGGTTAATGTTCTCACAGCATTTAACAAGCCTCTCTGCCTCCTCTCTGTATGTCAATTCATCATTACTGCTGATGAGGCCAGCCATTGATATATCATCAGTGAATTTGATGGTGTGATGATGGTTTGATGGTGGATCTGACAGTGAAGTTGAGTCAGCAGTGTGAACAGCTTTGGTGGGCTCCAGTGCTCAACATGATGGAGCATGAAACGTTGCTGCCAACTCATACTGACTGGGGTCCAAGATCCAATCATAAAGAGGGGTGTTGAGTCCTGAAGTGGACAATTTACTTACCGGCTTCTGACAAATGATCATGTTAAACACCAGGTTATGGTTGATGAACAACACCTGTCATGTGAGGCATTGTTTTCTAGTTGGCACAGGACAGAGTGGAGGGCTGAGGCATCATCTGTGAGCAAGTTTGAAAGGCAGGTGAACTGCAAAGGGTCCAGTGTAGCTGAGAGGTGGTATTTCATATGATCCATTACCAGCCGCTGAAAGTGCTTCCTGATTTGGGGTCATTTGGGTGAACTCCTGCTACCTGCATAAAGTCAGAGCCTAAAGGGCAAGTCACCAGAGATCAAGACAACCAAGAGGCGGCTGCGGAAGGCGGAGGAATGGCTACAGGAATGCCTTCAGTCAGTGGACTGAGGATCTGAATGTCTATACCAGGGTTGTTACAGACTTTATTAAAACAGCTGTGGATGAGTGTGTCCCCACAAAATCATTCAAGGTTTCCCCAATCAGAAGCCCTGGATGGACAATGAAATCTGGAACTTGCTGAGAGCCTGAGCAGAGTCATTCAAGTCTGGAGATCAAGAATGCTACAAGAACTGCAGTTATGATCTCTGAAAAGCCACCTCTCAGATGAAGTGAAGACTCTGGACTTGACTGGAATCAGTGAGAGATGCTTGACAGCTGTGACAGGGTTTGAATGCCTTAACCTGCAACAAAACTAAATTTTGCAACATAGGGTGCAGCAGAGTTTCACTTCCAGATGAGTACAGTGCTCACTTTGACCACCAGAACCGGGGGGGAGCCATCGTGCACCCCCATGACTTCTGATGATCATTTGGTCTCAGTGTCTGAAGATGACGTGCGGGCTGCCTTCAAGAGAGTGGATCCAAGGAGAGTGTCCGGTCCAGATGAAGTACCTGGCCAAGTACTGAAGACCTGATTGGTGTGCTCATGGATATCTTCAATCTCTCACTCCAACAGTGTGTGGTACCCATCTGCTTCAAGCTGACTTCAATCGCACCAGTGCCCAAGAAGAATGCAGTAACCTGTCTAACTGACTGTTGCCCAGTTGCACTTGGCTTGACAGCGATGAAGTGTTTTGAGCGGTTGGTGTTGAAGCCGTTCCTGTCTGACTGGTGACTTGAATCAGCTCCAATTCGCATACTGAAGCAGCAAGTCTACAGCAGATGCTATCTCGTTGGCTTTTCACACAACCCTGGAACATCTGGACTGCAAAGATGCAAATATCAGGATGCTCTTTATTGACTACAGCTCAGCATTCAACACCATCATCCCCTCTAAACTAATCAATAGAGTTCAAGACCTTGACCTCAATACTCCATTGGCCTATTGGATCCTTGATTTCCTCTCTTGTAGACCCCAGTCAGTTCGGATTGGCAAAAACATCTCCTACACATACTCCAGCAGCACAGGAGCACTGCAGGGACGTGTACTCAGCGCCCTGCTCTGCTTGCTTTGCACCTGTGACTGTGTGGTTAAGTATAGCTCCAGCACCATGTACAAACTTGCTGACAACAGCACTGTTGTGGGCTGTATCAAAGGAGATGAAGAATCAACATACAGGAGGGAGACTGAAGACTTTGCTGAGTGGTGTAATGACAACAATAAGACCAAGGAACTGATTATAGAATTCAGGAGAGGGAAACCAGAGGTCCGTGAGCCAGTAATCATCAGAAGATCGGAGGTGGAGAGGGTCAGTAACTTTAAATTTCTGGATGTCACTGTCTCAGAGGACCTGCCCTGGACCCATCATATAAATATTATTGTGAAGTAAGCACGACAGTGCCTCTACTTCCTCAGGAGTCTGTGGAGGTTCAGTATGTCATCAAAAACCTTGGCAAATTTCTACAGAAGTGTGGCGGAAAATGTGCTGCCTGGCTGCAATATGGCCTGGTATGGGAACACCAATGCGATTGAGTAGAAAATCCCACAAAAGGTTGTGGATTAAGCCCAGTACATCAGAGGTAAAACCTTCCCAAACATTGAACATATGCACATGAAACATTGCCATAGAAAAGCAGCATCCAACATCAAAGATCCTCACCACCCAGGCCGTGCTCTTTTCTCGCTGCTGCCATCGGGTAGAAGGTACGGGTGCCTCAGGACTCACACCACCGGGTTCAATAACAGTTACTAGCCCTCAGCCATCAGGTTCTTGAACAAAAGGGGGATAAGAACACTCATTTAAGAACTTTGTTTTGTTGTTATTTCATGCTTGTTACTTATTGTTCTTTATTTATTTCTGCATTTGCACAGTTATTTACAGTTTACAGTTCCTGATGTTTTCAGTTTACAGTTACTATTCCATAGATTTGCTAAGTATGTCTGTGAAAAAGGAATCTCAGGGTAGTTTGTGGTAACATGTATGTACTCTGATAATAAATTTTACTTTGAACTTTGTTTTCTGAGGTCTGTGACACAGGGCAGTGATAGTTTAGGCTGGTTACCATCACTCTCTTTGGCACCAGAGTCATGGTGGCTGCCTTGAATCCTGCAGGGACAGTGGATTGTTTCAGAGAGACATTAAAACTGACCATGAAGGCCTCTTTTAGCTGGGCCCCACAATCTCTCAGCACCTGACCAGATATGTTGTCCAGCCCCGCAGCTTTGCATGGGTCCTGGGGAGACAGCAGCAGGAATTGAACCATGATCTTACAGCTGGTGCTGTGAAGCATTACGTTAACCACTACATTATCATGTTGGCCCCAGGTCAATGCACACCCCCTTTCCTCTGGACTTCCTAAAGCATCAAGTATTTATCAAAGAACCTTATGCTCTAGGCTTTCCCATCAATGAGCTCTTCTGAATCCTCCACAGCAAAGCTTTTGTGTGATTTCACCGTTTTTAGAGCTGGCACTCTGCTATTCTTATCCTCGTCTCTGGCTGAGACCCATTGTTTAACAGAAACTCAACATATTAAAGGTCATATTCTAAGCTAAATTATAATTGATGTCAATATCTGAATCAGTAACCATAAACATCAAATTGAATAAAGTCACATGTCTTCTTTATTCTCTTTCTGATCTTCTACCATTACCTGGCCAGGATTTAAGAGGCACATCTGCAGTCTGCAAGTCAGACAATGCCAGGAGTAATAATTGAGAAGGGGCTTTGAGATTACAGATACTGTCATCTTCTGTCCCTTTGCCCATCTTTGGTTTGCACCTTTGATGACAATGTAAGAGAGATGACAAAGGTGCACCTGAATCACTATGTTAGCTGCTACAATATGTAATAATGGCCCAATTTAACCAGCAATAATGAAGGAAATGCATTACTGTGTAACACACTATGTGTTTTGATGATGTGTTTGCCATGATTAATTAGCTGGTTACATCTGCAAGATGTGAGAAGTGATGTGAGGCTTTAAAGTGATGTTAAGCGTGAGATAATGATGCAGCCCATAAATTGTGTTTATCGTTCCCTAATGATATGAGTCCCAAATGTAGGAAGGTGACTTGCCAGGGTATGTGGTGTTGAGCTGTACCTTGGGTTAGGTGAGTGGTTGGTGGAATTTGGCATGAGGGCTCACTAGCCCTGATTTTGCAAGCGATGCCTTTGATGTCCTACAGCTCTGATTCTGGACTGGATTTTTTGGCGTTTGATTGTCATAGATATAGTCTTCAACTTCCTTTGCAGTGAGGCTGGAGAGTCTCCTGGCCAGTGTAGAATCAGAACATTCACAAGACTAACTTCAAAGTAAATTAATTATTGAAGTACACATGTGTCACCATATATGACCCTGAGATTTATTTCCTTGTGGGCATTCACAGTAAATACAAAGAAATATTGTAGAATCAATGAAAACCACACATGAGACAAACACCAATATGCAAAAGACAACAAACTGTGCAAATACAAAAGAGAATATAAATAATTAAGTACATGGGCAATAAATATCAAGAATAAGGATGAATTTACTTGAAAGTGAGTCCATAGATGTTGGAGTGAGTGAATTTGAGTTATGGTATCACCTTTGATTCAAAAGTCTGATGTTTGATGAGCAATAACTGTTTCTGAACCTAGTAGTGTGGGTCCTGGGGCTCCTGTACTTCTTTCCTGATGGCAGCAGTGAGAAGAGAGCATGACCTGGTGGTGGGCGTCCTCGATAATGACTATTGCTTTCCTGTGACAGTGCTCCTTGTAGATGTGCTCAATGATGGGGAGAGCTTTATGCGTGATGAACTGGGTCAAATCTACTTTTTTTTTCTAGGCGCTTTCATCCAAGGGCATTGGTGTTTCCATACCAGGCCAGAATAAAAACAGTTAATATGCTCTCCACCAGTGTCTTTGCTGAATCTTCACAAACTTCTAAGAAAGTAAAGGCTCTGTTGAGCTTTCTTCATGAAAGGCACTTCCATGCTAGACCCAGACAGATCAGCTGAAATTATAATGCTGAGGAATTTAGTTGCTGATCCTCTCCACCTCTGATCCCCTGATGAGGACTCGCTTATGGTCCTCTGCTTTCCTCCTCCTGTAGTCAATAATCAGCTCTTCGGTTTTGCCGACATTGAGTGACAGGTTATTGTTGTGGCACCATTCCCAGCCAGATTTTCAATCTCCCTCTTACATACTGATTCATCACTACCTTAACATGCCAGTGCAGTGGAAACTATAGTTAGCTCTCCCACTCTGATTGTCTCTCAGTTCATACTGTGTTGCAGAACACCTGTCTCCACTCACTGGAGCTGCAAACAACCCTTTGTAGAAAAGCAGATTGTATTTAAGTATCACAGGCATGCTTTAAGTGAAATTGGCCTCTCAGGGTAGTGACATAATGATGAGATTAGAAGCTACAGAAAGCATTCTTAGTGCAGTCTGCTCACACCAATTATGTAACTAAGCAGGCAGCACAAAGTTACTGTGTTGTCTGCAGCAGAAGCAATGGGGATGAGGGTTAATCATGCATTGCAATTATCAAGTCTGCTTTCAGGAACCTTCCAAGTAAACCCTCCTAAGGGAATTTTCTTTGCAATAAATAATTGAGTCTATAAGAAATGTATTTAACAGCAATCAAGCAGCTGTTATATGGACAAACAGTCTCTTAGAGCAAAGACTTCAGGTGTAGCAGCAATCTTAACTTGTGGCAGCATATGTTTCTGTCAGTATCACCTGCTCAGGATATTGCTGCCATTTTTAAACGGAGGCTATAGACAAAAGCCTAGGCCCTTCTTTAATCTTTTTCACTAGGAGTTTCCACCTCCTTAGCACCATTACAATGTCTCCCAATGTCTTGTAACAATTGTATGTGAGACATACTAGATAAAACTCACAGACCATTTAATTGTTTATGTCTCGTTTAGTAAGATTTATTTTTAAGAAGTTATTGATTGCTTATTGGTCAGGTTGTAATGTTTATAGTGTAATATCTTTTGAATTGTACAATTGCATTCAATTGTATTCATTGTGGAAAGGGTGAAACCTCGTCCTGTTGGCTCCAAAGACTTTCTAGAAAAAATACAAGACAGGGATTTTCTTTATTTTGTTTGGCATTTGAAGCCCAGAAAAGAATACTGGATGCAAAACATTAAATGTTTTATGTAACTTAAGTGGTGGATATGGGGAGTTGGTGAGGGGGCGGGGGGTTGGAACTGGTCTTTTCAGTCACCTCCTAAATGGGATCATAAACCATATTTTTTTTATTGGGTGCTTTTAATTGTCATTTGAAGTACCTTTAAATTGGATGGAAATGTAATATTGCTGTTGAAATGAAGCAACTGTGTGCAATTGTTACTGAATTATCTGTAAAACTGAAGAATTTAAACTCTCAGTAAAATGCAAAATACTGCAATGCTGTAAATCTGAAATAAAAGTATGAAAAACTAGAAACTGACTGCAGATGAATCAATGCTAGAGCAAAAATAACCTCTAGATTCAGTGGGATGAGCCTCAGTCTGCCAGCCCCACAACGAAAAGAAAAATCCCAACACTTTTTGATGTTTGACATACTTGTTCAGATATTTGAGCCTTTAGGACTCCATTCACTAATTTTCACCAGGTTAAATAAAATATATAACAGATATTGAGCCACTTCCATTTTCTCTATTTTTCCCACATCTCCTTAAAATGCTAATCATTGCTATGGTGATGATTCCTCAGATCAACGCAGTGAATGTCTATAGTCTCTGTGACCACACTCTGTCACATCACACCTCACCTTTGTCCTTACTCAACGTCCAACCAATTTCAGGGAAAACCTCCAAATAAAAATCAGGTCAATTTTTCTTGTTCAGAATATCTGATGTCTCAGTAGCTCCTAATTGGAGCTTTAATGAGGTCAATTATCTCAGACCAGAACAAATCTAACAAGTCTTTCTGTGTACTTTATGTACTGGAGTCTGTTTCTTTGTTGTGGAAACAATTTAGGATCTTTTGCTGTTTATAATCTGTATTTGCATATTTAAATGAAGGTAACTCAGCTGGTACCATTAATTAAATCCCAATACCTCCAAAGAACCAAAACTGCCATGAATCAATGTGAACAAGTGAGTGTCATCCATTTTCTAAAATGCTTCTGATTTTTAATTGATCTCTAGCTTCTGTACTCCATGAAGTCTCTACAGAACAATGACAGTAATTGGATTTCTAATGATATTCAAAGAGCTGCTAGAATTATACTGGCTTTCAGTATCAGATGAGCTTTTGTCAAGTAAGAAATGGAAAATTGTGTCATAGCAATTTAAATTTAAGTGGATAATGTCAGAACGTTCTGTCATTATAGTCACTGTGACTGTTTTGCTTTACATCTAATTTTATTTTGTACATATTTAAACCCAGCTTAATTAAATTTGGCCTAAAATCATTTAAAAAAGGTTGAAATCTCAGGACTTCCTAGATCCCTGATGTAAATATCACTTCTGAGCTGCAGGAAACAAAGGAGCCTAATCTCACCTAAATCCTTAAATTCCTATAATGTTGGCCTGATATTCAATCTACAATGCCTCCACCTCAATATCCCAACACACACACATACGGATTGAATCTCAGAAAGTGATGGGTCAGAGTACAGGAAAGAAACAGAGGGTCTAGTGATATGGTGTCATAACAACATCTCCCTCAATGTCATTATCTTCAGGAAGAGGAGCAGTGCACATACTTCTTTACATCAACCATGCTGAGGGTGACCTTCAAGTTCCTTGAAGTAAACATCACCAGCGGTCACTCCTGGTCCAACCACACAGACTCCAAAGCCAAGACAACGGAAGATTTCTATCTATCCAGATGCATCACGGCTTGGAATCGCAACTACTCTGTTCATGACTGCACAAAACTGCAGAGAGTTGTGGACACAACTCAGCAGATGATGAAAAACCAGCCTCCACTCTCATGGACTCTTCTCACTGCCTTGGTAAAGCAGCCAACCTAATCAAAGATCCCATTCCCCTGGGACATCCTTTCTTCTCCCGTCCTACTGGGAGAATGTACCTGAAAGAATGTACCACCAGGTTCAAGTATATCTTCTATCCCATTGGTATAGGTCTATTGAATGTGCCCTAGTGCAATAAGATTGACTTTTGACTTCATAATCTCCCTTTGTACTGTCTGACACATTATTTCTGCCTGCAAAGCATTTTCTCTGTAACAAAAATAATTCATATTACATTCTCTTATTGTTTCCCCTTGTTCGACCTCAATACTTTGCTGTAATGAAATGTTCTGTGTGAATGACGTGCAAAATAAAGCTTTTCATTGTACCTCAGCACATGTGACAATGATAAACCACTTTACCAATTTACCCCCAAGAAGCAAAGGAATGACAAGCACAGGGTACATTTTTAAAGGTGTCTGAGCAGTTAAGGACTGAGCCAACACTTGAGAGAGGGACAGAAATGGATATTCATAAAGTAGGTAAAAGGCAGTAACCCTTAATGGATGAGAGAGTGTTGCAGGCCCAAATTTTAGAATGCAACAGTGCTACAATACTGTGTGATGGAAGAGAACTCCACTTGGGAAGTTCAGATCATATGTGTGAATTGGCTGTGCCAGAGAGTGCAGAGAGAAATAGTGCACACAATAAAACTGGCAAAGGGTCTTCAAACTGAAATGTTAATTCTGCTCCCTTCACAGATGCTGCCTGACTTGATGAGTGTTTCCGCATTTACTTCTTTCTTTGTGTTTCAGATTTTCAGCAACTGAAGTTTTGTTTTTGATATTTTTCACACAAAAGCTCAGCCGGTGTGCATTTCATTTACTTGGTTTATTTATCTGCTCTGACTATTTTATTCTGTACAAGCGAGCAGGTGGAAAAAGCTGGAGGGGATGTAATTTTACATAAGTCAGGTCACAGTGACATCATTAAAACATAGCTACAATTTCCACCTAGCAGTGTGAAAGCCAATCCTTCCATATTAATCTAACAAGCAAATGGATCAGAGCGAGAAGAGTTATAGAAAAATACGTAGATTTTCTTTAACTTGGTTTTTAGGAGAAACAGAAGCCTTCTCTTGGGTACCATTGTTACATATACAAGAGGTGAAAGGGAAAAGAATCCCTTCAATTAATTCACTTTTTCATAGAAGAGCGCCAGAATTCCTTCTTTTCTGACCCCCTGCTTCCTTCTACAATGTATTAAGTTCTCTAAGTCAATCTCACTGTTAGATAATTACTTCCTAATCATTTATCTTGAGAAAAACTTTGCTTTTAGTTTATCTCGGAGCATTGGTCTAAGGTTTAGTGATCCCATATGTGGAGTAGTGTGAAACAAGGATATCCTTCCATCCAGGGAGTTCAGAGAAGATTCATCAGACCAGCTGCTGATACAAGTATTCGTCATCTTCAGAAAGACTGAATAGACTTGTCCTTTATTCTCTAGAGTTTACAAAAGCGAAATGAGATCCCATTGCTTTGTAGAGTGTTATATCTCAGAAACAGACTCTTCGTCCCAACTTCTCCATGTTGACTAGGATCCCTACTCCAGATAATCCCATGTGGACCGCATCCCTCTAAACTTTTCCTATCCACCTACCTGTCCAAATGCTGTAATTTTAACTCTCTGCACTACTTCCTCTTGAAGCTTGCTCCACAGACTCAGTACCCTCGGAATGAACAACTCACCCTTCACATCCCCTTTAAATCTTTCCTTTCTCACCTTAAATCTATGTCTGTTAATTTTGGATCCCTCTATCTTGGGAAAAATAAACTATGACAATGTACCCAATTTATGCCTCTCATTATTTTATAAACTTCTATAACATCACCACCCTTCCAAAGATCCATTCGGCCCATCAAATCTGTTCTGCCATTCTGTCATAGCTGATTTATTATCCCTCTTAACCCATTCCCCTGTCTTCTCCCATAACCTTTGAAGCCCTTAATAATCAAAAAACTACCAACCTCAGCTTTAAATAAACCCAATGACATATCTCCACAGCCAACTATGGCAATGGATTCCACAGCTACAACACTCTCTGGCTAAAGAAATTCCTCCTCATATCTAGTCTAAAGGGACATCCCTCTATTCTGAGACTATACCTCTGCTACATTCCTCCGCTATAGGAAGCGTCCTCTCCACATCCACTTTATCTAAGCCCTTCAATATTCAATAGGTTTCAGAGAACCCCCTTCATTCTTCTAAACTCCAGTGAATACAGGCCAAGAGCCATCAAATGCTCCTCACACACCCATTCCCTGTAGGCTCTCTATTCCCTAGGGCTCTGCCATTCACTGTCTACGTCTTGGTCTGTTTAACTTTCCAAATGCATCAAGTTGCACTGGTCTGAGTTAAGTTCCATCAGCATTTGTTTGCACACCATCTCTATTAAATTTCCACACCTTTTCTTAGACTTAATAGTGAGGTGCCTGGGAGATGTTTTCACAGGCTGGGGAATCTGAATGGAAGATTCACAGTCTCAGATAAAGAGATAAATTATTTACCACTGGGATGAGAACTTTCATCAGCCAAAGGGTCGGGGAGCATCAGTCTTTGAATTCATTAAATAGGAATTTGTTCAATTTTGGATATTAAAAGAATCAAGGGATAGGGAAACAGCATAAGAAAATAGCACTAAGGTAGAAAATCAAATCTATTCTTGAACAGATGAGCTCTTTTGAAGAGGCAAATGGATTACTTCAACGATCAAGTTTTGTGTTTTCGTTTCAACACACCCGTGTAGAGCTTCACACTAATGTACATCAGAACTTCTACACAAAATGCTTCTTCTATTAATTTTAATTTGTTCACAGGTATGGCCAATGTCTTTGGGGCAATTAAGCTGACAATGTAGAGTTACATTATAATTGATTAAACAGTTAATGCTAAAAGACTCAGATCACTCCCATTATATGAACAACTAAATGAATCTCATTCTATTAACAAATAGAAGGGAAATAATTTCTTAACTGTAAATCTGGAAGTTATTTCCCTGGAAGCATTTCCCTCTTGACGAGCAGCTTTTGAAGTGACATAACGTCTATTTATTACAGAAGCATAATCAGGTTTTATTATTTCTGTCGTGTCATTGTTGTTTTGCAACAGCACTACAGTACAAGGCATAAAAAATGAATTTAAATTACAAAAATTAATAAATAAATACATAGTGTGAAAGAAGAATTGCGAGGTAGTGTTGATGGTTCATGGATCATTCAGAAATCTGAAAGCATAGGGTAAGAAGCTGTTCCTAAAATATATGATGTGGTTCTTCAGGCTCCTGTACCTCATCCCCGACTGTAGTAATGTGTAGAGGTCATGCCCTGATTGGTGAGGGTCCTTAATACTGGATCATGAGGCACTGCCTTTTGAAGATGTCCTTGATAGCTGGAAAGTTTGTTTCCTGTAGCAGAGTTTTCTGAGTCTGCAACACTTTTTAATTTTCCGAATGCTCTGCCTTTTTCTGGCACCTTCTCCCTTCTATTTCAATCTTGAAGAACGGTCTCTGCCTGAGACATTGGCTGTTTATTCATTTCCATAGATGCTTCTGACTTGCTGAGATCCCCCAGCATTTTGAATATGTTGCTTTGGACTTCCTGCATCTGCAGACTTTCTCATGTTTATACTTCAACGTTCTGTCTACTTTAGGTTTCAAAAGGGCTTATTTGGAATCTTTCATATATTATAGATCTTAATATATAAAACAATGAAAAGATCAGTGTGTAACTTTGTTGAAATTAGGAATGACAGTGCTAGGAAATGCAGGAAGATTGAGAAGAAGTGATACAAGCTTCCTACTACAATTTTAAAAGGATTGAGGTAACAGTGACCATGGTTGGCTGTGTTCACATGTCATTATACTTGAAAAGGCCATTCATGAAGGATATACAATCTCTGACTTATAAACAGAGCTTACTAAGCAAAGAAGGAGTAATGAAGAGGGGAGCTTTGACTACTTTGTGTGATTATGTGCAGATGACGATGAATACCTTAAAATATGCATGAGCATAGCTATTTTCTAGAAAACTATTACGTGACCTCTGGATCTACAATTTCCATTCATTGTAATTTGACTATAATAAGTCATTTGGGAAAATCAGATTGGCAAATAAAGTCTCCTCAGATCGCTCATAGATTCCTCTGTCCATATCTGTGCAGTGGTAGTCTTGCCCAAGGGAAAAGAGAACATCTGAAGGCTGCTTTCTGAAGAAATGGTTACTGTGGGAGTGGATGATCTATTTTCTTGAGCTCTTTTGGGTGATTCAGACACACGTCACTTCTACTGCTGAGCTGGAGATTAATACAGTCTTGTAAAGCTGAGCCTGAGGTACTTGTTGTTCCATTTCTGCAGCACCTAAAAATCTATGTGGCTTGTATGGTCTCCTTGGATCTGAGTGTGTGACCAAGTCCTGGCTGTTCCATACTTGGAAGAAGGCATTGCTTCAGTGGTCTTCATTGCTTCCTTCCTGCTTGAGATAGACTCCTTTAATTAGACTGGTTCTTTTGGTGAATCTGCTTTGAAAGCCTGCTAATACATTGATGTGGTGGCAACAGGATTTATCAATTGTCTAGCTGAAGAAAGCTTGGAGAGGGCTGGAACCTCTGACACTACTCCTGATTCCGTCTCAGCCATCTACACATGTCCTTTAAAGTGTGAACTGTTGTATTCCTGTCAGTAATACTGATGTTAATTGGACTAAATATTAGGGGCTATGTCCAGAGCACTGTGGCAAACATATGCAGTTATCCAGAATGGGTTTTTACGTAGGTTTCCTGTTTAATGTGTCACGCTGAAGTTTGAGCTCATGACCTAGGCAAAGCTGAGCCTTACAACTCTGCAAACTCAGGGACAGTCATAAACTAAGACTGTAATATGAAAGCATAGTGATGATAGAAGGTAAGAATTAGAGTGGAAAAAATAGCACTATTGTAAACTATAAACATGAAGATGATCAAAGTTTAATTTCCCTTGAATTCAGGTCATATTTGGAGTTTATCTTAAGGCAATAAGATTGTATCGTATCAGTGAACATTCCATGTAGCAGTGCAGAAACAAACAGAAGAGGTAGCTGAGTTAAAAAGCCTCTTACAACTGGACTCAGTTTGCTTCAAGACTGAATTGGCCTGCTCTACGCTCAAACTTATCATCAGAGCCTAGCTTCAAGAGGAAACGGGTGAGTAATTGTAGGAGGAAATATTGCTGGCCATCATGGAAAGAATGGAGATGTGGGACTATTTGGATGGAGCTTCAAAATTATCTACACCGTGTTGTAAATTCAGTAACTCTGCATTTTAAAAAGTTTACAAAATATTAGATTAAATAAATAGCTTCAATGCTTTTTACAGATTTCCAAATTATGTGAACAGGTAATTCTATTCGGGGTGGCTTGGTAGCAGAGCAGTTAGAACATTGCTTTATCATGTCAGAGATCACCGATTGGTATTCATTTTCTTCTGCTGTCTGTATGGAGAATGTACATCCTCCCCGTGACTGTGTAAGTTTCCTCCGGATACTCTAGTTTTCTTCCTTATTCCTAAAGATGTATGGTTAGGGTTAGGGTTATGGCTAAAGAGTTGTGAGCTGGGAGCATGGCAGCATTTGCATTTGTGGGCTGCCCCCAGCACAATCCTCCGACTGTGTTTTGATCATAGATGCAAAACGATGCATTCACTGTATGTTTTGATGTATATCTGACAAATGAAGTTAATCTTTTCTTTCTCAGAAGTCCCTATTGATTTTGAATGAGGAACTAGTTCAATATTTGTAGAACATTTAAAAACCGGAAATTGTTGAAGAAGATAGGGTAGTAAAGAGAGCTTTTGGCACATTGACCTTTATAAATCAGAGTATAAGAGTTGGAATGTTATGGTGAGGCTGTATAAGGCATTGGTGAGGCCAAATTTGGAGTATTGTGTACAGTTTTGGTCACCAAATTACAGGAGGATATTAATAACATTGAAAGAGTGCAGAGAAGGTTTACAAGGATGCTGCCAGGACTTGAGAAACTGAGTTGCAGAGAAAGGTTGAATAGGTTAGGACTTTATTCCCTGAAGCATAGAAGAATGAGGGGAGATTTGATAGAGGTGTATAAAATTATGATGGGTATAGATAAAGTGAATGCAAGCAGGTTTTTTCCACTGAGGCTAGGGGAAAAAAAAAAACCAGAGGACATGGCTTAAGGGTGAAGGGGGAAAGTTTAAAGGAACATTGGGGGGAGGGGGCTTCTTCACACAGAGAGTAGTGGGAGTGTGGAATGAGCTGTCAGATGAAGTTATAAATGCAGGCTCACTTTTAACATTTAAGAAAAACTTGAACAGGTACATGGATGAGAGGTCTATGGAGGGATATGGTCCAGATGCAGGTCAGTGGGACTAGGCAGAAAAATGGTTCAGCACAGCCAAGAAGGGTCAAAAGGCCTGTTTCTGTGCTGTAATGTTCTATGGTTCTATGGTTCTAAGATACCAGGATTACCAAACCTCTAGGTTGATTGACCCAATGATTGTCAATATTCTCCTAAAAGGCAATAAGAAAAAGATTGTTACATCAAATTTCAAATGGTCAAATATTCTTGCAAACATATTGTAAAATAAGTTCTGTCTGCAATCCAATTTTTACTGGAGAACTAAATGCAAATAACTACTTAGCAAAAAGAACACTGGAGGCAGTTACTGTGAAATGTTTCTTGTGTGAATTTTGCAAATAGGTCTGCATACTTTGAATGTGTAAACAGAATAGATGGAGAAAGGCAACCATCCAAATCATGACTGTGATTTCAAACCAGTTGGTGTTTTTACTTTACTGAACTCAGTTTGTTGCTGTTAAGAACAGGAAAGTGGACTCTCAGCATTTATGACACTATTGGAATGTTTTCCTTTTCATTTATTTGAACTACTTTCTTTCTTTCAAGGAGATAAATACCAATGTTCATCAAAGAAAATGTTAATGTAATACCATACACTTAGCCTGGGAAAGGATCATAATCACCTACTACTGAAACATACTTCACATCACTTACAAGCGTGGTAACTTTCAGTTAAGTATATTCAAGGGAGGCAGAAACTTTTCCAATTCCTCTTCTCCCGAACTTGGCTCCACCAATTCATTCATTTAGCTCTCAAATATGAAATGTATTATTGCACAATGAGCTGTCAGAATCTGAATGCATTGTGATGGCTTCGGATTCAATAGTGCTCTTTAAATAGAAGTCTGCATGGATTTGGAGGAGGAAAGGAGGGGTGTGACCAAATGGATTGTTCTTTGAACGAATTGGCATAATGTAAGGGGGTGAATGCCCTTCTTCTAATATGTGGTATTCTATGATTCTAATATATTCTATTTGTTCAAAAATATCTTTCCTAGGGATTGTAAAATGAGTCTTATTCTTCTAGCTTTGATAGCTAGTAAAGATTGCTGTACTTAGGTGCTTTCACATTTCACTTCATATATCAAAGCCCTTTGTATGAAGAATGACTTCAGTGGATGGTTCTGCCTAACACCAACATGAAGTACCTTCAGATTCCCCTGAGAGAAAGCCATATCCAACACAAGTACCAAAAATAAGAAAAATACATGCAACTTATGAAGACACTTATATCACAAAAAAAGGAAAGCTTAACAATCTGCATTCAGGGCAGAAATATCATCAATGTGCAATTGCAAAATTTTGAATGCCTTGCTTTGTCCAGCGAGAAAGTATTTCAGGATATATATTGTATCCATTTCTCTAACGTTAAATTGGACCTTTGAAACTTTGAGTTGGCCAAATATCCTGAGCTCCTGCACTGAAGCTTTGAAATACATAGAGCAGGTGAAGCTAATGTTAGGAAATCAAGCTGGTGGTGTTGGAGCTTTATGAATTATTTAAGATAGTGGAACTTTGACATCAAAGATTCTTGACAGCAAAATTAAAATACTGTATGCTGGTCTGTATTTTTTTTTCAGATCTGCTGTTAATTCATCAGCTATTGATTTGAAAGAAGTCATGTCTTCATAAAGCTGTTGTTGATTGTGTCGTCTCAGAAAAAAATATGTTCAGCTCAGTAAAGTAGCCTGACTAAAAAAGACTGCGATGAACCCTCTGCACCAAAGATATACTGTAACATATTAGAAATAGAAACAAAACATGATGGAAAAACTCACCAGGACAGGCAATATCTATGAGAAAATAATGTTTCGGGTTGAATGAAATCAAAATTTTAAGTTGATCTTCAAAAGTGGAGAAAGATAAGTGAAAATGGGAACGTTCGGCAGGTCCGGGATTTAGAGTTCTGCAATTTTTCTTCTAACATGTTGTGACAGGCTATGTTCAGAGTCAGACTGCTGCTTAAAGCAAGTAATATTTCTGGTACCATCTAATATAAACAGAGAAGTTTAAACCTTCTTTCAGGCTTCTTTGAGGACACAGGATAAGGATGAGTGGACATGAATGTGAATTTGGCCAGCAGCTCTCAGGGATCTGTGATGGTTGTAATTAATTTCATTCCCCTCAGTTGTTCTTTTAGAGCTGTAAGACCATAAGTTCATGAGAATTCCACCATCTCCACAGCATCTCCACTTTCTCAAAACCCTATTTACCTAAGCAAGCTGTCACAGGAAACTGAATGCTGATAATCAACCCAAATAATCAGGCCTGAGACCAGGCTACAGCTAGGCTTTCCAGAAATGCCCCACTCTCAGGCTTAAAAATGAGCCTGGAGAAAATCTTACCACTAAGCATTTCTCTACTTTCTCTCCCCTGCCCCCCCCCCACTCCACTTTCCACAGGACTCACTCCCTCTGTGATTGTCATGGTCTGGTCCGTTAACTACTCATTTCAATTAATTTCCTTTTCCTCGTGTTCCATCGGGGCCCTTGATTAGGGCACCTGATCCTCATTCGAAGCAGCAGCATAAAAACTCCGGCTTACGGCCACTCACTGCTGGTTTGTCACCATAGCCAGTACAGCTATGCTTGTGCTGGGGCAGCCAAGAATCGTGGACTCTTAAGTTGTTCTGGTGCCTGTGGCCTCTTAGTGACTTCAGTCGTTTTCATGTCCAGCTGAGTTGTTGGCCATTTTGCTGTTACTCTGAGTTAAGATGCGAATTCTGTCATTTTTACGTTCAGCTGAGGTTTGCTGACCAATTGTTGCCACTCCGAGCCACCAAAAATAAGGGACCGTCTCCGTGAGCTTCTCTGTGTCTAGATACAAATGGACTGTCATTGTTTAGTGTCTGTGATCTCATTTCCAGCTGAGTAGGTCCAGCCATTTGCCACTACTCTGAGTTGGGAATTCTGTCTCTTCGTTTCCAGCTAAGTGATTGCTGGCTGTTTGCCACTTCATCAGCTACTCCATGTCAAGATTCATATTGTCAGTCTTTGGTTGGTTTAGTCGTCTCATTCCCAGCTGAGTAGGTCCAGCCGTTTGCTGCTATTTCGAGTTGCGAATTCTGTCTCTTCATGTCTAGCTGATGATTGCTGGCCATTTGCCACTCCTCCAAGCCAAGATATGAATTCTCTGTCTTTGTTTGATGTTGTCATCTCCATGTTCCAGTTCCAGGCTCCGAGTCCAAGTTCAGTCCAGTTCCAGGCTCCGAGTCCAAGTTCAGTCCAGGTCCAGGCTCTGAGTCCAAGTTCAGTCCAGGTCCAGGTTCCGAGTTCCAAGTCAAGTCCAAGTCCATCTCTGAATCCAAGTCTAGTCCAAGACCATCTCCATGTCAAGTCTGCATGCCTGTGTGTCTTGTGTGACTTGGGTCCACCTCCAGTCACTCCAGCCGCCCATTGCAACAGTGATCCGCTTGTCCAACCCCACTAATCTTCCTCCCGGCAATTATCCCTGCAAGCAGCCAAAGTACTACACCTGCCAATTCACCTCCCTCTCACCTCTCTCTCAGGGGCCCAAACAACTCTTCCAGGTGAGGCAATGTTTCACCTGGGAATATGTTGGGGTCGTTAATTGTCTCCTGATATGGCCTCCTCTACATTGTTAATTGGGGGACTGCTTTGTTGAGCACCTCCAGAGCAGAACTTCCCTATGGCCAAGCATTTTCATTCTGATTCCCATTCTTGTTCCGACTTATCAGTCCATGGCCTCCTTTTGTACCACAATGAGGCCACCCTCCTGGTGCAGGAGCAACACCTTATATTTCATCTGCATAGGCTCAACCTAATGGCATAAATATCGATTTCTCCTTCTGAAAAACAATCCCTTACCCTCCCCTCTTTTTCTATCCCCCATACTGGCCCTTTACCTCTTTCCACCTGCCTATTACCTCCACCTGTGTCCCCTTGGACCCCCTTTCTCCTATGGTCCACTTTCCTCTCATATCAGATTCCTTCCTCTGTAACCCTTTACCAATCCTACCCACCTGACTTCACCTATCACCTTCATGCTATCCTCATTCCATTCCCCCACCTTTTTGTTCTAGTCCTGAAGAAGGGTCTTGGTCTGAAACGCTGACTGTTTTCTCATTTCCATAGATGCTGCCTGACTTGTTGAGTTACTTCAGCATTTTATGAATGTTGTTGAAGAAAATCTGTTGTTTTAAGTGTAAATAGCCAATTATTGGAAAGAAATTCAAGTCTCTTGGTGAATAGTCCAGAGGGGAAACATTCTCCAGTAGTAGCCAGTTCTTATCATGACAGACTCTAGATCTGGGGCAGGTGCTTCAATGAAACTTCATTTTCAGTGAGGTCTATGGAAAATCAAGACACTAGAGCAGATACAGCAATGAGAGACCTAAATGTAATTACAGATTGGATTAAGCACGATCTGACCCTTTGTGAAGGTATCTCAGCTTATCCTAATATGCTTTGGAATTCTTTAATTAGAGTCTATGCATACTCACTTTGTTTAGTGTGGGCATGGCTCGCATCCAAGGGAAGCAGGAGATATACTTGGATTATAGAGGAATATCAACTCATGGGGAACAGACAGCTTGAAGTTCAAAGTTCAATGTAAAATTTATTATTAGAGTACATATGTGTCACCACATACAACTCTGAGATTTGTTTTACTGGCATACTTTGTAAACTATAGAAGAGTAAACAGGATCAATGGACAACAAAAATATATATGCAAACATAAACAAATAACGAACATGAAATAACAAGCTAAAGAGTCCTTAAAGTGAAACCATCGGTTGTGGGAACACCAGAAACAGACCATAAGACATAGACATAGGAGCAGAATTAGGCCATTCAGCCCCTCGAGTCTGCTCCACCATTCCATCATGGCTGATCCTGGATCCCACTCAACCCCATATACTTGTCTTATCACTACATCAATCAGGAAACTATCAACTTCTGCCTTAAATATACTCATGGACTTGGCCTGTACCGCAGTCTGTGGCAGAGCATTCCACAGATTCACTACTCTCTAGCTAAAAAAATTTCTCCTTATCTCTGTCCTAAAAGGTCACTCCTCAATTTTAATGCTGTGCCCTCTAGTTCTGGATACCCTCACCATAGGAAACATCCTCTCCACATCCATTCTATCTAGACCTTTCAACATTCAGTAGGTTTCAATTAGATCCCCCTGAATTCTTCTAAATTCTAGTGAGTACAGGCAGAAAGCTGTCAAGCACTCCTCATATGTTAACCCCTTTATTCACAGAATCATCCTCCAGACTCTTTCCAATGACTTCACATCCTTTTTTGAGATATGGGGCCCAAAACTGTTCACAATTCTTCAGGTGCAGCCTGACTAGTGTCTTATAAAGGCTCAGCATTATCTCCTTGATCTTATGTGTCTACTCCCCTTGAAATAAATGCCAACATTGCATTTACCTTCTTGACCAAAGACTCACCCTGTAAATTAACTTTCTGGGAGGCTTGCACAAAGACTCCTAAGTTCTTCTGCAGCTCTGATGCTTCAACTTTCGCCCCTTTTAGATAATAGTCTGCACTAACGTTCCTTTTATCAAATGCATTATCATACATTCCCCCGACACTCTATTCCATCTGACACTTTTTTGCCCATTCTTCCAATTTGTCTAAGTCCTGTTGCAATCACATCGCTTCCTCAGCACTACCTACCCCTCCACCTATCTTCGTATCATCTGCAAACTTTGCCACAAAGCCATCAATTCCATCAGTAGAATGAGTGTAGGTATCTCCTTTTGTTCAAGAGCCTGATGGTTGAGGGATAGCAACTGTTCTTGAACATGGTGGTGCGAGACCTGCGGCACTTGTACCTTCTACCTGATGGGAGCATCGAGTAAAGACACTTGCTTGGGTGGTGAGGATCTTTGATGATGGATGCTGTTTTTCTGTTTCATGTAGATTGCTCAACGGTTGGGAAGGCTTTACCCGTGATGTACTCGCCAAAACCACTACCTTTTGTAGTGTTTTCCACTCAGAGGCATTGGTGTTCCTACTCCAGGCTATAATGCAACCAGTCAGCAAACTTTTCACCACAGACCTATAAAAGTTTGCCAAGGTTTTTGATGACTTGCAGAATCTCCACAGACTCCTGAGGAAGTAGAAATGTGAAATGTGAAATGAATAAGCCCTATTCCTATTCCTTATTATCTTATTTTTATCATTGATCAAGAATGTGAACGTGAGGTGGTGGATCAACCATGAGCTTTTTGATTGGTAGAGCAGTCTGAGATCTGTTCCAAATCTTACTCCCCATGGTTCTAAGCTCCAGCAATATTTGGTGATTCTGCTTACAGGTCCTACTTCACAGTTGGATTTAAAATACAAATTGCAGGAACATCTTTTGCAAGTGATAATCCCAACACCACAAGAATCCAAGTTGCATTAAAGGATTATCGGTATATTAAGCAAATGATATATATTTCCAGTTTAGAGATAAAAATCTCACAGTTTTATTTTCTTTTTTATATGAAGATTCCCAGCTGTGAAGAGAAATGCAGTTAAGCAAATTAAGAGCCAATTAATTTACAATGAGATCTAGGTGAAAATTTGGTTTGATGAGATGAAATCTTTCTACCTGTACCAGCTGCAATATCCGAAGAAAGCTAAGCTTAAGCATTTCCGCTCAACTGGGGAACATGAGGCCAAAGAACTAATCTGCCTGTAATTCAGCACTTAAGATAATAATCTTCATAAGTACAATATAGGTTGCATTGAAAGTGGAAAGCTTCATCCCCATCTGATATTAGATTTAAGGCTAATTGTTCTTACAGATTGCACTCAGTTTTGCTTCAGATTCAGGATGTCAAGAGAAGTAATTAATTTTGGCATAATGACAGTCTTCAGTCTAATTGCATACTTGGAATTAACCAGTGGTTAACTAGATCTAGAGCACTGCAGAGGTACTCTCAATGAGGAGAAAAAAATAAAGTTAGTTTGAAAACATATTCCTTAGAGAACAAAATGGACACTTATTTATGAAGCATATCAAAGTAGATCAAAAATGAGCATTGTGTAAATCTGTATTTGAGACTATTCTCACCGTTTCAATTAAATCAAAAATCCAGTGGAACAAAATCTTCAGACAAATGAACCCAGGTGCAGAGTAAACTCAACATTTGAAGGTAGAATGTAACAGTGAGGATTTATTGGAAGAACCTAAGAATAACAAATGACTCCAAGTGTATTTACTCAAGATGTCTAGAGTACACAGACACTTGTTCACTTGGAACCCAAATTCAAGACTCAAGTGATGAACACTAGTTGTAACAAAATTAAATAGTGCATATAGCATGGGAAACCTTTGTGAATAAAAATCAAAGCTCAATAAACTGAAAACAGAATGCATGGAAAACATTCTTTCAAAAAACAAGCGCCATAAAAAGCAGAAGGAAAACTTAACGGCTAAGCCAGTCACTTAACAAACTCCAGTTAAAACAAATCAGTGACATTCAGGTGCATCAGAGTGCTGAGGCCTGACACTCTCTGGCGCCCTGTGCTGGTCGGAAAAGTTCAATGTATCAAGTCAACAGGACTCAATTAAAATCTGTGATAACTAATCAACTACTGTAAGACAGTATATTACATTGAGGATGTAATATACTTGTGTCATCATCCAAAATGATCCATTTCTTCCAATGTCCCACATAATTTTATGTCACCAGCCTAACACTTTGCGAGTTTTTCTATTTCTCTGAATCGTCACATCAGAAATTGCAGAAAAGCAGAAGTGGCAGAGATTAATAATAATCCTGGTTTTCTTTTCTAGTAGGCACATGCCTGATAGACTTTTATCTGCAGTTGAAATAGACAACTAAATATTACTGATTGCTCAGTCAAGAATTTGAAGCGGACATTTAATCTTAGACTCCAGGTCACATCAATGGAGCTATTTAATTGGTTATTACCTTGAAGCCTGTTTAGTTGAACAATTCACCCACTTTCCAAGACAGGTGCCAGGGTAGAGATGGATGGAAAGGAACAAGAGCTGATATACAGTAAAAGCAAGTATTACATGCGAGGGCTCCATCATCTATGGCAAAGTGAAGAACAGGCTTCCAGAAGGAGGATATTTGAGAAGCTCAAGAGCAAAAAAAAACCCTCATCTTGAGTATAAATAAGTCTAAGATGGAGAAATTGAGAAAAAGAGGTGGCATCCTTACAGGAAGCAGGTTGGGGGGGCAGAGATAGCTGAATGGCTAACTCCATTTTTGATGTGGGAGGCCAGACTGGGACTCAGTTGCTTCTGAAGAGAAACGTAATCTTTGTCAGCACTTAACTGAATGTGATATACACTCATCATTGGACAGGGCTTGAAAACACAATGCTGTGACACCACCTATAAGTCAACACTGATAGGCAGATAGCACACTGTTTCAACTATCAAACCTCCTTTCGCTGGTAGTGATGAGACCAGCTGGTTTTACTGAGACAGCCACTTCCTGATCCCAGGATAGCTCTACATTATACTCGATTAGAATCCTGTTCTTAGCAGGTCAAGACTCCATCTGTTCATTGTACTGGTAATAGAACTTGATGCTAACATATTCCTAATTAACACCACTGTGGAAACATTATGCTTGGTTACACTACCAATGAGCACCAGCTGAATAACATAAAACCCACCAAGAGAAAAAAAAAAGGCACTTTTGGAAATAACAGAAAAAGATGTTTTGAAATATTCAGTCAGGGCATTTTTTAGCTTCAGCTAACCTGTGCAGTTCCCGACCTGCACTATTTACTGACACCGAGCATGAAAAAATAAGGGAGGAGTCCCATTTTTCATCAGTGACATTCCTCACCCTAATTAGCATAAAATTTCCACTGTCACTTGAGCAATTTGGCACTTCAATTCCTTGGCTAGCAATTCCGAACACCTCTGCTATATTATATATCATACATAGAACTGGATAATTAATTTCTGAATGTACTAAGCAGCGGAGAATATAAATGAGGTGGTAAGACATTTCTGACTATCGAATGGAGAAAGATTTGGAAATACAGAAAAGAAAATAAACACTTCCCAAAAACAGCTTGTTGCCTAGCAACAGCAAGCTTTGACCAGTATTAAAGTCCCCTTTCTTTCTAGATTTTAGCAGTCTCAGTCACTCCCCTACAAGAATCTGAAAGAATTCAAAATGACTACATTTTGGAAAACCTCCTTTATACAGGTTAAAACCGGTGCATTAATATGTAAAAATCCTAAGCATATTGCTGCTACTTTTATCTTGCTTGTTCAATATTATTGGTCGTATTTTGTTAAACTGAGCTTTTTGATTTTCAAATTGTTTCATAAAAGGATTGACGAACAATTCATGATTTTTTTTGAAAACAATATGGTTATCTCAGATTTAAATTATTTCTATTGACAGGTTCTTTTCTTCAGCATAAACTCACTTCTTCCTGGGGAGTTTCAACAAGCAGATATAAAAGATAAGCTATTGAACAATTACATTCTTAGTTTGTTGCTTTCCTTTTTACTATTAAACCTTCTCAAAGCCTCATGAATTTTCTTTTATCTTTCAAAGAGCCGGCACAAACACAATGGGTTGAATGGCCATGCTCTGCACTTGAAGATTCTATCTGAATATTTCCTTTGTGCTTTCCATTCCTTTATTCTCTTCGTGTATCACTTGGAACAGCATGGTGCTTTGTTAAGCAAAACAGGAGAAAGCAATACGCTTCAGAGTCATGGACCGCTACTGTTCAATAAATTACAAGAATTGCCATAACAGGTTTGTGTGATTAGAATTAACTATAGTTAATGAGATCTAGCTTAGAAAAAGTGATTGCTTTTGTTATAATATTGGCAATATTTTCTCCTGAATGTTCCCTCCCCTCTTTCATAAACGGGCACTGAATCCAAGTTCAGGAAATTGTCATGACAATACCAAAGTCAGAATTCTCATCTAAGCATCATACGAAAAATCTGAAGGCTGCAAAACCAGGAAGCATAGATAGGGGATCGGAAAAACCCACTGGGTGTATTAATACATAGATCATAGAACTGAGAGTGGTACAGCACAGTACAGACCACAATTTCCTACCAACCTTTTAACCTACTCCAAGATCAATCTAACCCCTCCCTCCCCATAGCCCTCCTCTTTCTTTCATCTGTATGCTTACCTAAGTGTCTCTTAACTATCCCTGACATATCTGCCTCTATCACCACCCGAGACACCAAGTTCCACACAACCACCACACTGTGTTAAAAAAAAGGCTTACTGTGACATCCCCCTGATATTTTCCTCCACCCACCTTAAAATTATGCCCTCTTGTATTAGCCATTTCCATCTCTGGAAAAAAGTTCCTGACTGACCACTCTATTTATGCCTCATATCAACTTGCTCAACTTTTTCAAATTACCCCTCATCCTCCTTCACCTCAAAGAGAAATGCCCTAGCTCATTTGACGTATCCTCATGACATGCTGTCTAATCCAGGCAAATCTCCTCTACAACCTCTGTAAAGCTCCCACACCCTTCCCATAATGAAGCAACCAAAGCTGAACATCACACTCCAGGAATGGTCTAACCAGAGTTTTGTAGGACTCAAACACTCCCTTGCAGTTCTTGAACAGTGCCCCAACTAATGAAGTCCAACACACCAAAGACCTTCTTAACCACCCTATCAACTTGTATAGCAACCTTGAGGAATCTATGGGTATGGATGCCAAGATCCCTCTGTTTCTCCAAACTTCTAAGAATCCTGCTGTTAACCCTGTGCTTTGCCTTCATATTCCACTTACCAAAGTGTATCACTTCACTCTTTTCCAGAGTGAACTCCAGCTGCTACTTACAGTATCAGTCCAGCTATGCATCCCATCAATGTCCTGTTATAACCTACAACCTTCTGCACTATCCAACTAACCTCCAACCTTTGTGGCATCTGCAAACTTACATTCCACTCCCTCATTTATAAAAATCCCAATAAACAGATGCCCCAGACCAGAACCCTTCAGGACACCACTAATCACCACCCTCCGGGCAGAATAGGGAAGTTATGGAAACTATGATGATTAAAGAGGAGGACGTACTGGCGCTTTTAAGGAATATAAAAGTGGATAAATCTCCAGGTCCTGACAGGATATTCCCTAGGACCTTGAGGGAAGTTAGTGTAGAAATAGCAGGGGCTCTGACAGAAATATTTCAAATGTCATTAGAAATGGGGATGGTACAGGAGGATTTGCATATTGCTAATGTGGTTCCATTGTTTAAAAAGGGTTCTAAGAGTAAACCTAGCAATTATAGGCCTGTCAGTTTGACGTCAGTGATGGGTAAATTAATGGAAAGTGTTCTTAGAGATGGTATGTATAATTATCTGGATAGACAGGGTCTGATTAGGAATAGTCAGCATGGATTTGTGCATGGAAGGTCATGTTTGACAAATCTTCTTGAATTTTTTGAAGAGGTTACAAGCAAAGTTGATGAGGGTAAAGCAATGGATGTTGTCTATATGGACTTCAGTAAGGCCATTGACAAGGTTCCGCACGGAAGGTTAGTTAGGAAGTTTTAATTGTTAGGTATTAATATTGGAGTAGTGAAATGAATTCAACAGTGGCTGGATGGGAGATGCCAGAGAAAAGTGGTGGATAACTGTTTGTCAGGTTGGAGGCCGGTGACTAGTGGTGTGTCTCAGGGATCTGTACTGGGTCCAGTGCTTTTTGTCATATACATTAATGATCTGGATGATGGGGTGGTAAATTGGATTGGTAAGTATGCAGATGATACTAAGATAGGTGGTATTGTGGATAATGAAGTAGGTTTTCAAAGCTTGCAGAGAGATTTAGGCCAGTTAGAAGAGTGGGTTGAATGATGGCAGATGTAGTTTAATGCTGATAAGTGTGAGGTGCTACATTTTGGTAGGAATAATCCAAATAGGACATACATGATAAATGGTAGGGCATTGAGGAATGCAGTAGAACAGAGTGATCTAGGAAGAATGGTGCATAGTTCCCTAAAGGTGGAATCTCATGTGGATAGGGTGGTGAAGAAAGCTTTTGGTATGCTGGCCTTTATAAATCAGAGCTTTGAGTATAGGAGTTGGGATGTAATGCTAAAATTATACAAGGCATTGGTAAGGCCAAATATGGAGTATTGTGTACAGTTCTGGTCACCAAATTATAGGAAACACGTCAACAAAATAGAGAGAGTACAGAGAAGATTTACTAGAATGTTACCTGGGTTTCAGCACCTAAGTTACAGGGAAAGGTTGAACAAGTTAGGTCTTTATTCATTGGAGCATAGAAGGTTGAGGGGGAACTTGATAGAGGTATTTAAAATTATGAGGGGGATAGATAGAATTGACAGGGATAGGCTTTTTCCATTGAGAGTAGGGGAGATTCAAACAAGAGGACATGAGTTGAGAGTTAGGGGGCAAAAGTTTAAGGGTAACACGAGGGGGAATTTCTTTACTCAGAGAGTGGCAGCTGTGTGGAACGAGCTTCCAGTAGAAGTGGTAGAGGCAGGTTCGGTATTGTCATTTAAAGTAAATTTGGATAGGTATATGGACAGGAAAGGAATGGAGGGTTATGGGCTGAGTGCGGGCCAGTGGGACTAGGTGGGAGTAAGTGCTCGGCATGGACTAGAAAGGCCAAGGTGGCCTGTTTCCATGCTGTAGTTGTTATATGGTTAAAATATATTCCATCTACTACTACATTCTTCCTTCTAGGGGTAATCCAATTCTGAATCTGCTTAGCCAGGTTTCCCTAGATGCCATGCCTCCTATCTTTCTGAATGCACCTTCTATGGGGAGTCTTGTCAAATGCCTTACTAAAATCCATATACATCACATTCACTACTCCACCTTCATCAATTTCTGTCACTTCATCAAAGAAATCGAGTCCAGAGAACCTTGAGGGGGCCCTAAGAGGGAACAAGACCAGGGAATCTTGAGTGAGGCTATCGGACATTGTGGGGAAACTTGAACAAGACTAGGGAACTTTGAGGGAGCCCTCAAATGAGACCATTGAACCTCAAGGGGAAACTTGAGGGAGCCCTCAAATGAGACCATTGAACCTCAAGGGGAAACTTGAGGGGAGCCTCAAGTGGAGCCCAAAGAGGGAGGCTTGGGAGTCCTTGAGATGGGAAGAACATTGAAATAACCTTGGAAACATCGAAGAAAATTACTTGGGAACCTTGAATAGACCTTGACAAGCTTAATAACCTCAGCACTTAGGCCGGGTTGATTGCCCTGGAAAAGGCCTTGAAATCTTGAAAACAGGAAATAAGCTCAAAGCCTAGGGAAGGATGTGGCTCACAGTGTTTTACTTTTCCAAAACTTACACTATCAATCTGAATGTTAAATTAAATTAACTTTATCATTAAGCTGGTTTGAAGTGCTCAATTGTTTTGCAGATCAAAGACACCGGACACTTGAGCTGGGAACCCAGGTACTTACAAGTTGAACCAATCAGAATAAAGACTGGAGAAACTCAGAGACTAGAGAAGCTCAGGATGTGGACTCAGAACCTGGAACAGAGAACCTCGGAACATTGTCAAGAAAATTTGGAACATGCACTTGAGAATAAATGAAATTCTCACCTAAAGTCAACCAATGTTAAAATGCCACTATTCAACCTCCACTGGGTCCTTTACTTGGCCCAGTTTTTGTACTTGGTCCTTCTGTTGCAATGTGCACTGGCAAATTAGAACCCAAGTGTGGAGGAGAGACAGGCTCTGATGTAGAAATGGTGACCAGTCCATTCATAAGAATCTCAACAAAACATTGGCGGCTCGACTGAGTGACAACGTAAAAGGTAACATTTTCAAAACTAGGACTCTGAAATTAGTGCTAATTGGGCATCCCCTTAAATAATTCAAGTAACGTGGAATCCCTGAGCCAATCAAAATAAACTTAACCAGCTTAAGCAGAAGGTACCAGGAGAATGCATTACAAAGAATGAGTCACTTGAGAAAAACACATAAGGAATTCTAAATGATTAACGACTGTCGTTAAACAACAACAAACCAATTTATCATCATCGTCTTTATGTGCCGTGTTGTATGACGTGGGCGATCATGATCTTCCATCTGGATTTAATCTGAGAAGTTCCAATAAGCTCCTCAGAACTTTTGCCTGCCCATCCCTTGATGTAACTCAAGAATATCATGCACTGCCAACCAGAACTGTTTCTTCCATCAGTTGTTCCCATCACTACAACATGTTTAAGCTTCTCTATCCTCAGTAAATGTCCCAGAAATTCCAGCTGCTGTTTCCTGATTGATGACATCAGCTTTCTTCTAATTCCGGCTTTTCACAACACTTCCTTATTTGTTACTCTGTCCTTCCACGATATTCTCATCATTCTTCTCAAAAATCACATTCCTGCAGCTTTGAGTCTTCCCTCATTTTGCTTTGATATTGTCCATTGTTCGCTTCCATATGTTCATGTGGAATGAATACTGCAAGACTGAATTTTGTAGTCATAGAAATTATATTATTCTTTAGTATCTTACTCAAACACTCAAACATGCATTTAGCAATCCCAATCTTCCTTTTAATTTCAACATCAGCCCTGTGGTCAGATTTTATCATGATTCCTAAGTAATTGAACCTCCAAGTTTGTTTAATTATTTTGTTGCCCATTTTCAGTTTGTATTTCTGTACACTTTCTTCTTTGTGACAGCCATACGTTCAGTCTTCTTGCAAGTTGATGGTCAATCTTATCTTTGCACTTTCTTTGACGACTTCATCTAATATTTCTTGGAACTTCTCTCTCAAAGTAGCTATCAGCACAGTGTTATCTGTGTATTGTAAATTGTTCAAATTATATGCAATGATCATGCTTGGAATACTGCTAATTTCTTTTAGAATCTTCTCACCATTAAAGTTGAATAGATCAGGTGAGAGAATACAATCCTGTCTGACTCCTCTCTAAATCTGGACAAAATCACATGTCTCATATTCAAATCTTACTTCTGCTCTTTGTTCCAAGTACAAATTTCTGATTGTTCTAATATATTTCCCATCAATATCCAAGTGCTGAAGGATTTTTATAAGCATGTCTCACTTTATCAAAAGCTTTGGTATAATCAATGAAACATAGTTATAGGTCTTTCTGGGACTCGATAGGTTGCACACAAATCATTCTAAGGATGAAGTTTTCATTTCAGATTCCACTCTCTTCAATGAAGTTGCACCTCTCTTGCACAATCTCCAGTTTCATATTTCTCTTGCTCTCATCATGATTCATAGCACGACTCTCACAACATGACTCATCAAACTAACTGTGAGGTGTAACTCATACTCAATTGCTCTTAAGTTTTATCGGTATTTCAATAAATCCTAGGTTGCTTATTTCCTCAGAAATTTCTCTGCTATCATGTATTTCATTCAGCAAACTGTCGACCTTTCAATCCCAACATCTTCCAGTGCTTAAATAATTTACATAACAATCCCATCTGGTCTTAATGCCTTATTCTTTTTTATTTTTCCCCATTGCTGCTTTAATTTCTAATTTTGTAATCAGTGGGCCGTCCATGTTCTTTGTAATTATTGGCCTTCCTCCTCTCGTATCTTCAAACAAGTCAGCTATGTATTCAGACCATCTAGCCAGTATATCTGCTTTCTCCATGAGCATCGATCCATCTTTTAACTTCAAACACTCGCTAGATGTACAAGAATTAGCACTAGTGAGCATCCCCACTTCCTTTTGCATCGCACCAGAACTCTTCAGCTTCTCTATCTCTTCGCATTCTCCATTTATCCATTATTCTTTCAAATCCTACACTTTCACTTGATTTCTTTGTTCAATGTTTTAAATCTGTCCCTGTTCTTTGATGTGACTTTCTGTCTTTCTTTCATTAGATCCAGAATTTCACCTGTCATCCATTTTACTTCTCTTTTCTCTTTTTCAGTATCTCTTTATTAGATACATCCATCACTGTCTTTTTAAACTTCAGCCAGCTTGGTGTGTTCTCCACTGTCAGAGCTTCAAATCTGTTCTTCACGCCCTCAGGTTTGGGGGTTGAAGACCATCCTTTTTTGTGCAGAGGGTGGTGGGTTTGTTGTTTCTCTCTGAACTGACAATTCATGGCTTTTCTTGGTTTTGTGGCTACAGTATCTGGAGAAGAAGAATCTCAGAGTTGTATATGGATACATACTTTGATAATAAATTAACCTCTGAAATAACCTGAATTCAACTTGAATTGGCTATAATTGGTTTGACATGGCCTGATTCAAGGAAAATGGTGAGGTGCTTAGATACTGTGGCCTTTCAGGGTCCAACCAAAAGTTTAATTGTTCATCCTTTACATGTTTTTCATGATTGCAAGATACTGCTGATTTCCAAGAAAATCAAGAACTACAGATGTACCCCACAAGTGAGTTGCTTGAGAGCGGTGGATCTGGGCTTGTTGCACTCTGTGTTGAAGCATGCTTTGGCCTCCCAGGGGAGAAGGTGCACAGAGATGGTCTGCTATCCAATGGATAGTGAAGGTGATTGTCTTGGACATCTTTGTTGTGATCGCAAGTTGCTATTGGACACTGGTAATATAGAATACCGCAAATCCGATTCATTAGTTTATTGGCAACACCAATGGTGGAGGAGCTGCGTTGCCTCGGTTGTGGTGCGGGCCAGGCCCTCAAGCCTCGGGGTCACCTGTTGTGGCCTCCAGGGAGGGGGACACCAGAGCTGGCTGTGTATTCCATACTGTGTTGGTGACTGCCCTTTCCTGTTGTTACTCACACGATGGAAGACAACCTGGTTTGCAGTTATCTGTGGCTGTACTGTGTGATATAAAAAACAGCTTGCGGGCTTGTTCTTGCAGAAACGTGGATCCAGGGAAACATCAATGCACCATCAATATACAGGCCATCACACTCAGAAACATGACTTAGACTAATAATTTTTTATTTTTTTTGTAACTGTACATATCTCGGCTAACATAATTATGTGTGCTTTATGTGCTGGATGCAGTGTGTGACTGTTGGATGCAGTGTTGTGACTGTTGCACCAACCAAGAATAGTGTAGTTGGTGTGACTGTAACAAAACCCAATTTCCCTCGGGATCAATAAAATATGTCTGTCTGTCATAACTTACATGGATGTTTGCAATGATACAATGAAATTGATACCATAAAGTTGGAAGTTTGAATTAATTACACTTATGTGCTCATTTCCCTAATCTGACTGAGTTAATAAAGCCAAGGTTCAACAAACCTGACCTGACTTTCACCCGACAAATTCATGTACAAACCTGTGATAGACCCAGAAATGATTAAATGGAGCAGCCTCTTGTGTCTTCATAAACAAATTAAATCCCTGGTTGATTTCACCTTTCAGTAGCTCAGACACATGAATCCAGGGGAATAATTTCTCTTGTTGCAAGTGAGATTGGTCTTCCTGGTCCCTGTGCCATAGTCGATAAGGACAGATCTGTGCCATAATTTTCATTATGATATTCCCAAAAATACAAATGGTGCCAACCCATACAACAGCCTGAGTTACACAAATTCAGTTACACAGTAATTCAGTGTGTATCTCCTCTTCAGTTACCTCATTGAACACCTACTGCCACATGATAAACACAGGAGATTCTCCAGATGCTGGAAATCCAGAATAACACACACAAGATGCTGGAGGAACTAAGCAGGTCAGGCAGCATCTATGGAGAGGATAAGCAGGACTGGGTGGGAAGGGGGAAGAAATCAGAATAAGAAGGTAGAGGGAGGGGAAGGAATACAAGCTAGCAGGTGATAGGTGAAGCCAGGTGAGGGGGAAGGTGGATGGGTGGGAGAGGAGAGTAGAAGAAGGGAAAAAGAGAATGAGGAAGGACATCAGCAGGAGGTGATCGTTAGGTGAGGCCAAGAGAAGGGGTAAGAAGGGAGCAAGAATGGGAAATGAAAAAAGAGAGAGCAGAAATTACCAAAGTGAGAGAAATTGAGAGAAAATGATTCATGCCATCAGCTTGGAGACTACTCTGATGGAATATGAGATGTTATCACTGGAAGCTGAGAGTGGCCTCATTGTGGCAGCAGAGGAGGCCATTGACCTCAATATTGGAAAAAAGAATGGGAAGTAGAATTAAATGGGCAGCCACTGAGAAAACCTACTTGCTACAGACAGAATAAAGGTGCTCCAATGGATGATTTCTTTCTTGCTGAGACTGGAAACTGTGAAAAGTCACCCACCCCTTTTAAATTAGAAGACAATGAAATCAACAAATAATTTTGGCAGGACAATGTAATCAAGACAATTACATGCATTGCATAATAACATTATCTCTCTTCTCATAAGAGCCATAAGTGATAACTATACTCTAGTACCACCTCACCTGTCCATAGCATTACACATTTAGAACTAATAACTCAAAGCCATGTATGAATCATTTTATTATTACTGAAAACTGATGTGAACTCTTGCTACTGGTCTCCTCACGCCAATGCAAATTGAATATTTCACAGCATCTTCTGAATGCTGAACCTAGAGAGTTCATTACATGATATGGCAGGCTGACACATCATGAACTGTGGTAAATCATTGAGCTCAGAAAGATGTTACAGCGTTACTGAAAAGATAAAAGAACAAGTGGACTGGAAAATACAGAAAATTTAAAGTTCTCTTTACAAACAAGCTTGTGGTTACCTATTACAGTTGTTATCGGCATCACTGGCTGTACCACCTAAGTAGGGATCTGTCCTGGCAGAGCCGTGAAAGTTGCCCAGTAATCCTTCATTACTGTTAGTGCAGTTCAACTTCAAAGGAACTCTAGTAGTAAATCTGGCATATTTAGTTTTGAATGGCCATGGACAGCAAAACAATAAATGGGAGAAGTCTCAACAATATACAGAAACTAGTGATAAGACTGAATTATTTGCAACCATATTCATCCAGAAGTACTGTGTGGATAACCTGTACTAGCTTTCTGCAGTCTTCTATACTTCATCAGAAGCCAAACTGCAGCCAAGTCAAGATAGGCAGTGGAGCCAGATCAAGTTCATGTTTAATCATCATCATACGGTTGAATGTACAAGGACAATCTACATGACAGTGGATTGTCCTGCTCCAGCTTCTTTTGGACTACTGAGCTTCTTTGAAATCAGTGGCAAGCTATTCTCAGCAATATTGGGACAAAAGGCATCTGCAGGTTTGCCACCTGGCTTGGAACACACTGAAGAAGGAACTTTGGTTTTTAAACCATCATCATGACCATGGCTCAGAATAGACCCAATTGCAAATTTTTCATAGAGTTCCTTGTTATAACTTGGAACTATCTGGAATTCAACAGCAGGAAGTCACAATGCGTTTTGGAAAACCTCTTGTGCTTGAACAAAGGTCTAGTCTGTTAAATCACCGTCATTGATTTTGATGATACATTCATTCTCCTGGAGCAGGCTCTCTTTTCTTGAACAGATGTTCTCTTCAATACCATGAATACTCAGGCCAAGGAACCTTCCACTCAGCGTAGAGTTAAAAGGCACCACATGGATTCCCAGGGGGCCACTGCCTCCAGAAAATTCTACTTTCTTTGTCAAATCACTCAGAGTGCTTTCTGAATGCTTGTCTGGTGGTCCTGGAGGCTCGGTTCTTACATCATCTGTGGGTGCCCTGTTTGCTACTGTTACCATTGGCTTCACATGCAGGTTCCTGTTAGCGGGATCATCAGGTTGAGATGCACCTTGCTGTAACTGGGCAGGTGGTACAAGAGCTGGGTCACTGCCTCGCCGTACTAGAAGTGGCATGCTGGCTTTCAGTGCCGAGGGGGTAACATCAGTTCCTCCGGTAATAGGCTGAAGAGCCGCAAACTGCGCTGCGAGCTCGCTCTCAAACGTGTCCGGACTATGTCTGTCACTCACATTGCCATCGGCGACTTCACCTGCACCCTGCACTTCACGCTCTTCCGTCATGTGTGCATATTTAAATTCAGGCCAGTTGAGCCGGATTTTGCGAAGCCAATCGCGGCCCAAAAGACTGGGCCCACTGCCCTTAGCTTTCACCAGCCTGGTTTCAGCCTTCTGGCCCCCGGCCAACATATCCACATATAACACCCCTAAATGAGGTACGGGCTGCCCCGTATAGGTCCTGAGTTGGAACTTAGATGGTCTGATGGGAGGCAGGTTGGATCCCCGTGTCCTCCTGTAGGTCTCTTCACTAATGGCCGATGCAGTAGCCCCTGAATCAATCTCGAACTTAATGTCCTTTCCCTTGACAGTGACTGTGGCATAATATGGTTCAGGTGGTCCCTCATCCGTTTCCACCCCAAACATGTTGTAGGCACACGCTGCCTCTCCGTCTGCTTCTCCTCGGTGGTGTGTGGCTGCCTGAGTCTGTTGAGTTTTCCTCTGCCCAGGCTTAACCTCACCCTTTATGCTCCTGCACTTTTTAACCAAATGTCCCTTTCTGCCACAGCATGACAGACAGTACCTTTGAATTTACAAACATTTGCATTGTGCGTTCCTCCACACCGAAAACATTCCACCCACTTTTCCTGTCTACCAGTCTCCCTCCTGACTTGGGGCACTGCCGCCGACTGCGACCCCCCATATCCTTTCTGTAAATCCTTGGCATTATCAGCAGCCAACTCCATGCCTTGAGCAATCTCTGGGCTGTCTTGAAAGTCAAAGGTGGGGTCCCCCCAACAAGCGGCATTGTACGGCGTCATTATTAATACCGCATACTAATCTATCACGGAGCATATCATCCAACACGGCTCCGAAATCGCAATGCTCCAATAGCTGTTAAAGCTCGGCCACAAAATCGCCCACAGACTGACCTGGCTTCTGGACATGGCTGTGAAACTTGAACCGCTGGACTATCACCGAAGGCTTCAGATTGTGGTGGTTCCCCACAAGCTTGACTATTTCGTCGTATGGAATTTCTCCCGGTTTCCGCGGCGTAGCTAAGTTCCATATCGGCTTGTACGTCCTTGCCCCACACACACTCGGGAGAATTGAGTGCTTCTTAGCCTCCTCAGTAATTCCATTTGCACAGAAAAAGTGGCCCAACCTTTCCTCGTACTCCGGCCACTCCTTGATTTGCTCGTCGAACTCACCAACCGTTCCAAACGCAGCCATCCGACCACGAGGCTCCTCACCCGCTCACAGCTCCTGATCGAAAACGGGGCTGACCCATCCACAAAACTAGTTTACCTCGTCACCAAAAATATGTGGTAACTTCTAATTTACAAAAAGACCACTCGACAACTTGATGGCCAAAAGAGCATCTTTATCTGGAACGGCAAATTATATTTACAATACAGAGGCTTCCAGGTACCTCATGCGGAATGGATGGAGGAACTATATACAATGCATACTGGGAGTAAAAAGAGCGGAAGTAAAGACCCCACCAACCCCAGATCCCGCCTCTTGCTACCAACAGCTTCCCGATTAGTATTAACTTACTTTTAATAATACTCACATTACACTTTCCTTGTGACACTCTCCTCTGCTCTCTCCCTATAATATCCACATCCTTCCTGTAGTGCAATGGTCAGAACTAAACACAGTACTCCAAGTGGGGTTCTAACTAAGGTCTTATATAGCTGTAACATTACCTCACGGTTCTTGGACTCAATTCCACAGTTAATGAAGGCCATCACAGCATATGTTTTCTTAACAACACTGTCAACCTGCGCAAAGTAAAGAAATTTTACTTTCTGAATGAGCCTTGCATGGGGAACCTTATCAAATGATTTACTGAAATCCATATACACTACATCCACTGTTCTATCTTCATTGATGTGTTTTGTTACATCCACAAAGTATTCAATCAGGCTCGTAAGGCACAACTTGCCCTTGACAAATTCATGTTGACTATCTCTAATTAGATTATGTCTCTCCAAATGCCTATAAATCTTGTCTCTCAGGACTTGCCCACCACTGAGGTCAGACTCACTGGTCTATAATTTCCTGGGTTATCTCTACTCCCTTTCTTGAACAAGGGAACAACATTTGCAACCTTTCAATCCTCTGGTACTTCTCCCATCCCAATTGATGATGCAAAGATCATGCCAAAGACTCAGCAGTCTCCTCCTGCGCTTCCCACAGTAGTCTGGGGTGTATCTCATCCAGTCTTGGTGACTTATCTAACTTAATACCTTTCAAAAGCTCCAGCACATCCTCTGTACGCTTAAGCATTTCAGTCCGCGCTAAGTTATCCCACAATTGCCAGGGTCCTTTTCACTCGTGAATTCCAGCATTTCCAGAAAAATTTGTCTCACTTGTCAGTCTTCTTTGAATTCTGTCACAAGAGATTTGGGGATGACAGAGAAAATATATCAAGATTCTGCTCAAAGTCTCTTGGAAAACATGTTATATCCTTACTGATTCATAGAAGAAGCAGGCTCTAGATGACTCCTGCTGGCAGAGAAGCTTCTAGGAAGACAAGAAGATCCTCAGAACTCTTTAATAGTTGTACATGAAGACACAAAAAGTGAAATAACTTCATGGAGTAGCCTTTCATCACATTCTAATGAGACTTGGTAGAGTTGATGCAGAAATGCATGGGGTATCCGGAGCCAATGAGACCAAACCTTTACAAGTTTTAATTTTTTTCTGAGGCAAATCCAACAATTCTGAATCTCATAATATGATCACCTATAACATTTTCTGTTTATAATTTCACCACTGCCTCATATTTCTTTAAGAAGTTCTGTCACTTGTATTTGTATTATAACAAATATTCAACATTCTCTTCATGCACTTCAGTCTACTCTGCATATTACTTGCCAAGATGCATTTTTGAATTTGCTTGTACCTGCCAGATTCAGATATTGCCTATTTACAGTAGGTCTACAGCAAGAGGTTGTGATTCCCCAAGGACATTCTCTTCTTCATATCTCATTTCTTAGTTCTGCACTTTGCATTTTTGCTTTCACTACCTCTTCATCTTACTGCCTCCAGTTTGAAATACCTCAGCTATTTTGGGCAAAGTGCATTTGAAAAACCCAGGAGTAAACTTAACTGATCTTAAACTTGATTGATTCATTACATTTTTCCTTCTGGGTTTCAAGTTTCTGAGCTTGATGTGTACTCTCACAGTGTGATTTCAATTTGATTATTTAAAGAGCTAATGCAAAAAGTCAGAGCTGAGCAAGGCAGAAGATGCTTAACAGTAACTGAAAATCAAAAAAAAACTGCAAATGCCAGGACTTTACATACAGGTACTTCTGAGATTCCTTCCTTTTCCCTTAGCCGATGCTTTCCCTCCAGTGTCTATAATGAAGTCATTGACCAGGCTTTTTCATTTCCCACACTGCTCTCAGCCACACTTCTTCAGGCTAGAGTTCAGTTTTCAGTCTCTAGCACTTTCATTGAAGTTCTATTACCTGACATCTGTCCTCCTCTCTCCTTTTTAGCATTTTGAAGGGGCTGATCCTTTCATATCTCCCTAATTAGAGTCACAATTACATCATGGAGATAGGCACTTCATTCTTCTTACCTATGACAACCATGGTGCTCAGCAAATCTGTCCCATTTGCCTGTGCTAGGTCCATATTCCTCTAAACACACCCCCCACCTCAATCCATACAGTTATCCAAATGTCTTTTAAGTGTTGTTATGTATCTGCCTCAATCACTTTCCCTTGACAGCTCATTCCATGTATGGAGTCATAGAATAAAACAGTATATTTTCAGCCCACCTGGTCTATGCCAACCAAAATTCCCATCCGTTAGTCCTATTTGCCCATGTTTGTTCCTTATCCCTCTAGCCTTTCCTGTCTATGTACATGTCTTCAAACTTATTTAGTTGTACAGGCATCAGAAGGCAATTTTGAAAAGTTGTTGGTTATTAAGAAAATGTTTGATTTACTTTAATGCTGTCTGATTACTACTCCTTCAAACAAACACCATTTATTCGAAACAAAAGCAGAAATGCTGAAGAACTCATCTGGTCAATTCAAGCAACATCTATGGAAAGAGGATGTTACCTGACTGCCTGCATTCTTACAGTATTTCCATTTTTGCTTCAATTCCAACATTTGCAGTTTTATTTATTTCCACGTGCCATCTGCCATTTGGTCTAAAGGCCTGGATTTATTGTTTTCATTTTGTGTGCATTTAAATCAGGTAATTTGTAAATGGCTCACTCAACGTTCCTATCTTAAAGGCTTAATTCTGTGATAATCCCATTTTTGGCTGCATCAAAAAATGGCAACAGATCTTAAAGAATATCTTTCATCAGCTGAAATAATGATTGTGTTCCATTATGCTGACTACAATTATTTACTCAGTTGTTTATGTTTACAATTACTCAAGTTCAGCTTAGTCAAATTGGGCTTGGCAAAACTAACCATTAATTTATGCCCAATTTCTTCATTGCTCCGAGGAAGAAAATCCACATTTTAACCCACAGCCTTACAAAGCACTATTGATCTCAGGCAGGTTGATAGAAATGATGGTCTGAAAGGGGATATTGCTGAAAGCTTTTGTGAATATAGACATTTCAATTAAAGCACTTTGAGTTCCTGCCCATTAGTTCTGATATGCTGTCATTCATCCCTACAAAATGAGTTTGCTCATGCAAAAGTGCAATAAAACATAGGTTTTAGAGACCTACAGTTAGAGTGAATAGGACAGAAAATCTCAGAAATCAAATGTATGAAATCTGTGGAGAACAGAGTGAAATGACTAAGACTATGCCTTTGTCTACACTGGACAATCCACATTTTAAACCTGCAAGCTTCCTTTCAGTTCTTGGTTTCATTTCATAGACAAATTTCTCAAGTCCTGGAAACCAAAACTGGAGGTGTTATAACAAATTTTCTTCACAAATCATTTGAATATCGCTTAATTATCATATGCTAATATAAAACTCTAGTCAGCAGTGATTTGCATCAGCCAAAAGTTTTTCTAAGAATTTTTTTAGAAATAGACTGTGAACACACTTTAATTCTTTCAGATGTTTTACTTCCCACCTGCCCCACTCGCCCTTCAGGTTTAGAATGTTCTCCAAAGTACCTGAATTTCAGAGCTGGGAAATATGTGGAATTACAATATTGAGTTAAAATCGAACATGGAAGAACTTAAGCACTAAAGAAAACTATGATTTAAAAAGCAAAAGTTAAGGAACTTACCATGACAATGGCATTCAGCACCATCCCCCACACTTAATTACATGTCAGATGGATTTAGCAGATCACTAGGTATTAAATTTAATTGCTCATTGTTTCAAAATGTTATTACTATGTCTTTTCCAAATGAGCATTTATAACCATCTCATTCATTTACAAAATTGTCAAACCCCTTCATTCCTCAAAATACAAACTAGGAAATTAAACTGAAACATCTGCCAAAATCAAATCTACTGAGTAGCAAAGTCCCAAATCCTTCAACAGAAAACAAAGGCCATTTCACTCTGCAGGAAATTAATGTTCATCAGACAGGAAGCAGAATCTAATGCTTGACTCACCTCTAATAAAAATGCACATTGAACTTTACAAAAAAGTTAATAAAATTAATCATCAATATGTACAAAGGAACAAAATATGCCCAAATCAGTGTATTATATATTCTAAGTGGAAACTGAGAAGTGTATATGTTTCCACATGTGACCCTTGGTCTCGCCCAGTTCGTGTTCATCTAGGGGATCAGCCTTCGGCCCCGCCAGACTGGGTAATAATGTTTGTGTGGATGCTGTGTAATGTACCCCCAATTACAAACCCACAGTGCAAAATATCAGACAGTACACCATATACAATTAAATGATAGAGTAATCTAAATATAGGGTTTGTATTGAAAGTAAGCAAAACAAAAAAAAGGGCCCAAGTCAAAGTCAAATCGAGCTCACTCAGTAGTCATCCTTCCACCATCGATCTCCTCCAAACGTCAATGACCTTTGGACCCTCAGATCCCAGTCCACTCCGTCCGGTGTTCTACCAGCTTTCTCCACATGTGTCTTCCTTCTTCATCTCCTCAACAAAAGACCACGAAAACCTGGCTCCCAGACACAGGAGAAAGAACAACGTTTCCTCATTGGCTAACCACTGCATACCAAACCTCGTTATTTCCTAGCCATAATCCAAACATTGCTGCTACAGAGAAACCGTTACCTCAGCAGCGAACATTACAGAGAAGCCATTAAACATAACATTAATATTCCCCTTTCTGTTAATGACCAAGGTTGCAGGGCAAGTAACTTTGGTGAATTAATGCAATGTTGTTCTGAGTTCCATGGATTTGGCTACCAGAGTGTAGTGGGACAAGTAACTGTAAACTAATTGTTCTTTCCTTTTAAAAGCTGAAGCTAAATAAAATAAATAATTTTCTTCTTTTATTAATTGCCCTTTGAAAATAAATTGCTGCAGTCTTGTGGTGATAATGTTCCCATGACAATGTCAAGTAGGGAATGTTTTAATGACAATGATGGAAGGCAATACTGTGTCATCAGAACGCTTTGATTTCCCAGTGTTACAATTCACCAGGCCTTCTGTTATCTTCTACTATATTTCTGGCTGCATGATCATCCCCAAATTTAATCAGCTCACCAATGTTCGCTCCATATCAATTGTAAAGGCTCCAAATTATGGAAATCCCTTCTTGACCTTTTGCTTTTCTTTCATGTCTATTCTTTTGAAACAATAACATATTCTGTGTAATCTGGTTCTTTCTCCAATCTTTTGATCATCTCTTCTAATCTTTCTTTATGTATTGCTGTGCCAAGTGGAGTCTGATTGGCATTCAGATGTGGAAGAGTCCCCTAAGCATTTCATTTCTTACCACCTTGTTGATAAATCCTCCAGAAATGTTGTTTACATGTACACTTGCCAACTTGTAGTAGGTATCTTGTGGATCCCTCCTGTCACAATGGAGAGTGTGTTTATTGAATCAAATGAGAGCAAGTCTGCCTGTTAACCACTCCATCCTGAATGAATATCAAGGTTTATGAATGTTACTGTATCTGATTTTTGACATGAATTTTGCATGCATAGGACATGCTTTGACTTGCCAGTGATGAAAATCTGGACTTCCTCCTATGTTTTATTTATTTGTATTCTAACAAGCCTGCGCTGCCCAATTACATGTGTGGTCATTTAACCTACTACCTCATATATCTTTGGAATAATAGAAGAAAACCCAACTGGTCATGTGGAGAACCAGACGGCAGCAGAATTGAACTAGAGTCAATAGTTTAGTAAGTCCATTTAATAACAAAGAAATGTATGCAATACACTTCCTGAAATTCTTGTTCTTCACAGACATCTGAGAAAATAGAAGAGTGCCCCAAAAAATGAATGACAGTAAAAACATTGGAATGTCAAAGGCCCCCACTCCCCCCTCCCACGTACAAGCAGCAGCAAAGCAATGATACTCCCCACCCCACACACTTACACAAAAAAAGCATCAGCACCCTCTACCCACCAAGTAATAGCAAGACCTGCAAGAAAGGACATGATCTGCACTAATCATTCTAATCAAACTAATCATTCACGCAGACAATTTGACATACTGTCTCTCTCCCCATTAAAGGGAAAGAGAGGTGCCCCTCTTTCACAGCAAGAGGAGTGGCATAACAAAACAACTCACTGATTTACGATGATAAAGTCTGTCACGTTGCTTTTTTCCAAGTTCCCTGGCTCATGAATTGGCAACAAACTCTCACCCACCATGAGAGAGAGAGTGAACACATGATTCGCTGAGTACAAAACCTCCGACAGCTGATCTGCTGCTCCCAATGTTCTGTTTCCTCCTGCAACACTTCAGTCAGCGCCACAAGCATAGAATCAGCCCGTCCACAGGGCCACAAAGCCTCAGAACCCTGAAGGTGCACTCGTCTTCTTGGCCACGTCCTTGGGATTTTGAAAAGTGGCTGGTCGTGACCATCCCCCCCCCCCCCCCACCCCCAGGCGCACGTCCCACCACCGGAGAGAACCAAAGTTTGAGTGCGTGTGTGTGTGTGTGTATATATATATATCTGTGTGTATAGGTCTAAACTGGCTGGTTGCAACCCAATTGTAAGTTGTCCTGTGATTAAGCTAATGTTAAATAGGTGGGATACTGGGAAATGTAGATTATTGGGCCAGAAAGACTGTTCTGTGTTGTTTCCTAAAATAAAGTAAAATATGACCAAGGTCATCCTCAATAGATGATTTTTTAATTCCAGATGGGGGAGTTAAAATTAACATCGCAAGGGGAAGAAACATTACAGCAGTTTCACAAACTGAGAGGTAATATTGGGCATGAAAAGTAGGCATTTAGCAATGAACCTTGCAAGAAGGGGAAGTTTATTTGGAAGGTACAGGAAATAAAGGATAATGAAAAGGACCTAAAAGTTTAATGATGCTTAATTGCTTATACTTTAATACAAGGAGTCTATAAAACAAATGTGATGAAACAGGTTAATATGAGGAAGTATGACACAGTGTTCAATATGGAAATGTGCATTACAGATGGACAGGAATGGCAATTAAGTTCATAACACCAAGTGGCATAATGGTTAGTGGGATGCTGTAACAGCTCAGGGCGTTCAGGAGTTTGGAGTTCAATTCCTGCTCCATTCTGTATGGAGACTCTGTACATCCTCCCTGTGGAACACATGGTTATTCTCTGGGTCTTCCAGTTTCCACCCATTGTCCAAATTCGTACCGGGTAGGTAAATTGGACATTGTAAATTGTCCTGTGATGAGATTAGGGTTAATTTAGATTGTGGGGTTGCAGCAGCAGCTTGGCTCAAAGGGCCAGGGTGACTGCTCTGTGCCGTATCACTAAATAAGTAAATAGGTTTTGGTTTCAATGGATGCAAGGGTGAAATAAAAGGAGGTGTGTTAATGGTGGTTGGGAAATAATTATAATTTTCTGTAAGATCAATGAATGAGGTCATGCCATTTGAAATGAAGGAAAGTTCTTCTAAACAAGGAAAGTAGAAAAACAAGTTATGCAGATTTCTGCTAAGTGCTAAAATAACAAGAATATTTCAACATTCCTACTCCTAACTTGGAGATACAGCATGCAAAAAGGGCTGGAATGGATAGTATTTCTGAAGTACAATGAAGGCAACTTTTTAAAATTAGTATATTTTACACCATTAAAGCAGGAGATGAGAATAACTTTGGATTTAATGGAATGAAGCTGGTAATGTGAGAAGACAAGTGCATTGCCAGTTAGCAGGAGGTAATCATAATTCGTTTGATTTTATACAGGGAGGCAAAGATCAAACAGGATTTTTAAACTGTGTTAAGGGTAGGAAGCATGAGTAACATATGCACTAGGTACAGGAATAGGTGAAACCAGAGTTCAAGGGATCTCAGTCATCTGAGAATCCAGTGTTCGAGGCCTACTGTTTGGGGTCCCAACGTTGGAGAGTCCAGTGTTCGAGGCCTACTGTTTGGGGTCCCAATGTCAGAGAGTCCAGTGTTTGGGCTTCCAATGCTGGAGAGTCCAGTGTTTGGGGTCCCAACATTGGAGAGTCCAGTGTTCGAGGCCTACTGTTCGGGCTCCCAATGCTGGAGAGTCCAATGCTCGAGGCTGTGGTGAACTACATATACCTGTCTGGACACGCCCCCTGCTGACTGCTCCTGTGGCTCCTCCCACAGGCCCCTGTATAAAGGCAATCAGAGCCTGACGCTCAGCCTCAGTCCCCAGGATGTAGTATGATGGTCACTCACTGCTGGTTCCTTCTTCAGTCAATAAAAGCCGATATCTCGCCTTTACGTCTCAGAGTGAGTTACTGATGGTGCATCAGAGGCCTACTGTTTGGGGTCCCAACATCAGAGAGTCTAGTGTTCGGGGTCCCAATGTCGGAGAGTGATGCACCATCAATAACTCACTCTGAGACGTAAGGCGAGATATCGGCTTTTATTGACTGGAAGAAGGAACCAGCAGTGAGTGACCATCATACTACATCCTGGAGACTGAGGCCGAGCATCAGGCCTCAATCACCTTTATACAGGGGCCTGTGGGAGGAGCCACGGTCAGTGGTAGGAGCCACAGGAGCAGTCAGCAGGGGGCGTGTCCAGACAGGTATATGTAGTTCACCACAGAGAGTCCAGTGTTCGAGGCCTACTGTTTGGGGTCCCAATGTCGGAGAGTCCAGTGTTCAGGCTCCCAACGTCAGAGAGGTCAGTGTTCAAGGCCTACTGTTTGGGGTCTCAACGTTGGAGAGTCCGGTGTTCGGGGTCCAAACATCAGAGAGTCTAGTGCTTGAGGCCTAGCATTTGGGGTCTTTATTCATTGTCATCAGTCAATTCTGAAAATTGAAGCCCAAAGGTTAATTGGAAGTCCAGAATTCAAAGCCTGATGGCCAGGTCCCTGACTTTACTGCAAGACAGTTAGTCAATGATTTTCTTTTTTGTAATTTTTTTTTATTGAAGTTCATCAAACAAACATTTCCATAAGATGTATTTCAGACATTGTACATATATATCATATAATCATATATATCACAAAATCTCCACAAACTATTTATCTGGGGTATACACTTATAGAAAAGAGTGGAAAGAAAAAACAAGCAAAAGGAATGAACTATGTACAAGTAGGGAGTGAGCTTTTTTTTACAACAGATTCATTGATTTGTGAGAATAAAATCAGGCCTATGAGGCATTATATAGTTAAATCATTTTTCCCAGTATGAATCAAATTGTTCCAGCTTATGATTAACAGATGCTGTTATCTTCTCCATTTTGTAAATGTCCATTGTAATTTCCATCTATGTATTTAAAGTTGGGCTCTACTGTGATAACCATTTCCTAGTAAGAGTCAATGATTTTGCAAATCTCCTGGAGACTCGAGTCCAGAGATGGTTTGTCCTGAAGTTGTGTGTGTGTGTGTGTGTGTGTGTGTGTTCTAGCATATACAGTCACTGTGTAAATAAATTCGGACTCAATGTAGAATGCATCTCAACTCAAGGATTTCTTACTGTCGCAGAATAACGCGTGTGTGTGTGTGCGTGCGTGTGTGTGTGTGTGTGCGTGCGTGCGTGCGTGCGGGTAAGAGGAACAGGGTTTGTTTTGCTGTTGTTGTTTTGTTGCTTATTGCTTGTTATGCTCTGTTTTGTTGAGTTCCATGTTATTCTGCTGAGCATTGTGGGCATGCTGTGTTGGTGCTGGAATGTGTAATGATACTTACAGGGTGCCCTCCAGCACATCCCTAGGTGTGTTAGTTGTTAATAAATTTCAAAGTAGCATTGAGAATGTATATGCAAACATGGAGAGCAAACTTGAAAAACACTTCATTTTCTGTCTGGCTATGGTGCAGTCTTCTGGGCTCAATATTGAATTCTACAATTTCAGGTAACTTGATTTCTCAGTCTATATCTGTCATCCATCTGTAATATTAGCTCTGCTTGATTTTCCCTGTTTTGTTTTCTTTTTTTATTCTCACTGAGTGGGAAGGCCATGTGCAGACAGCCACAATCTTTTGCCCATGTTCTCACCCTCCAACTGCACCCATTCATTCACTGACCAGATAACCCTGGTCAAAGTTTATCCCAAGATCACCTTTATATAACCCTGATTAAGGATAAGGATGTCTGTTGGAGAATTTGTAGAGTTCCTTTCCTCTTTGCAAACTACAAAGAAACTTTTAAGATTAACCTCTCTAGACAATCAAACATGATGGACATTGTCCAACAATCACTTATCTCCATCTTTTAATTGTAAGATACCATTTAATTCAAGCAGAATGAAATGGCAAATATAATGGCTTTTAATTTCTCTGTTTACACTGCATAAATCCGTCACTACTTCAATGGCGATTGCCATTTCCAACAAAGAATTCTATTAGTAGTTCATAATGGTGAATTTGTCAGATTTTATCCATACCAAATCAACTAGCTCATTGACTCAATTCCCTTGGGTTGTCCATCTTCTTTTCTCTAATTCCTGTCCTTGATATAAATCTTTCGATACAGCTGTCAGATTTGATGCTACATGTCCCCACAATCAGACCTGAGAGTACCAGCTCTCCCATTACTTCTCCTTGGTGGAAATCTTAAACCTTTCCCACAATAATTACTAAATGGACAATAAATGCAAAAGATTAAATATTTCTCTGAACATTTTTGTTGCCCTATCCAAATGTTCTGGCCATTGTAATGATAGTTGAATTTAAGCAACTAGAAGTTGAAAGGAACATCTGTTCCACTTTGTTTTCATTGATACAAAATAATTTTAGCAAAGATTTCAAAATTATACTAATGTCTTACAGCCTATAGCACTTTAATGCTTACCACAAAACATGTTGCAGCTCTATAAAACCCTGTTTAGAGGACATTTAGAATATTGTGTTCAGTTTTGGTCACAGGGAGGTTGTAGAAGCTTTAGGGACAGTGCAGAGGAGAGTTACCAGGTTGGCCTAGAGGGCAAACCCTATGAGGATAATTTGAGTGAGTTAGGGTTTTTCTCTTTGGAATAAAGAAGGATGATAAGTGACTTGATCGAAGTGTACAAAATAAGAAGAGGCATTGACTGAGTGAATAGCCAGAGACTTTTTTCCCCAGGGTAGAAATGGCTAATACCAAGGGGTATCATTTTAAGATGATTAGAGGAAAATAAAGGGGCAATGTCAGAGGTAAGATTTGTAACCAGAGAATGGTGGATGTGTGAAACTTGTTGCCGGGGAAGTAGTAGAGGCAGACACATTAGATATATTTAAGAAGCCCCTAGATAGGTTCTTGGATGATAGGACAATGGAGGGTTATATAAGAGGAAAGGGTTAGATTGATCTTAGAGTTAGTTAAAAGGTCAGGACAATATTGTGGGCTGAAAGGCCTGTACTGTCTGAAGTGTTCTATGTTCTAAGTTCTAAACGTTCATCTCCTGTAATGTTGATTCAGGTTTTGAGTTAGAAGAACAATCAAGAGAAAATCTGCAGATGCTGGAAATCAAAGTAATACACACAAAATGATGGAGGAACTCAGCAGGTCAGGCAGCATCCATGGAAAAGGGTAATGAACAAATGAAGAAGGGTCTTGGCCTGAAACGTCTACTCCTTTCCACTGATTTAGAAGAAGACAGATTTAAATTCAATGACAGAGTTTGAACACACAAACCAGGTTGACATTTTACTGTAGGAGGACAGTTGTGCCATGGATGTGTTTATTTTAATGGGGGAGAAACCATAGTGCTTCCTGTTGGTTCAGCAGGATATTGAAGGCTTTGGATAAGAGCAGCAGATTCTCCCAGTTTCTTTGTCAACCATCACCATCAGAATGGATTATTGTTTTGTGTGAGACCATGTTCTGCACAAAACTTGCTGACATACTTGCTCACTCACATAACCTCTGACATCCTAACGATGTGATAGATAAAGTCAAAGGTTATGAAGTTAGAACAGAAAATATAAAGCTGGCATGAAGAATTTACGTATGCGTAATATCAAAGTTAATGTAAGGATTCTTTAAACAATAACAATAACTTTTTATGTGTTCAAAGCCTGAAAGACTGAAATGATTGAGAAAGGCTAAGAGAATAAGTATGCAGGACTTTGTGTTGTTTTAGATTTGGATAACAAATATACTGCAATTACATAAAGCGAATGGAAAACTGAGAGGAGCAAGCCGAAGAAATCGAGTTCAGAAATGATGATTGCAATGAACTGGAGTAGGATAAGATTCAGGTACTCAGTCTGAACAAAATCGAGTTAGAGGCCTCAATTGAAAATTATCTCTTGAATATCAGAATGTGACGTATCAGCTATGTCAGGCAATTTACTATCCAACTCTTAATTAATCAAAGTTTGCATTTTATTGTGTCTACACACATATCAATGTAACTCTTTTGAACCCATGCCAACAACTTAAATCATGAACTGTATTGTTCCCTCCATAGCAATAGTCCCTCAGACCACCTCTCTAGTTTATAACACTGAAATAGAATATCTCCCATTGGCAAAACAATTGATCCTTTTTCTTTTTCTCCCAGCCCCTGCTATGGGGGTCTTCTTTGTCTCTGGAGATCTCACTGATTTGTATTTGAAGCCCCTCATTCTTATTACCTCTTTCCTTATCCATTCAAAATGTTGAGTTTCAATCTCGTTGACTCTGGCCGATCTGGCTGATATGTCATCGGCTCTGGTCCAAGCCAACATCATCTTGTTGCTTTTCTCACAAGTAACAACTTGTAATTAATGTCTCTTTGTTCTGAATCTGCCAGTTGCTAAGCTTGGGTTACTCAGGGCAGACACAGACGCCCCTATTCATTAACCTGCACGTCCTACTTTACTAAAGTACACCTCTGTGACAGAGAGCACTTGGTAAAAGCACTCCTTACACACGCGCATACACTCAACACAGACATTGCCTTGTCGTTCTGCTGTCGTTGCAGTGAGTGCGTGCACTTCAAAGTCTTCCCCGGTATATTAGCATAATAACCCACTGTTTTCCCTCTGCATTGCTACATACATTCAGAGTCAGACAACAAAGTTTAGTTTAGTTTTATTCTTTACTTATACTTAACTGTGAGTGTGCAATTGTGTTGAGCGTTCTGCCATTTCACACTGGCATTTCTTGGCGGTCACATGGCATCTGCTGGATCATAAACTAAGCTGATACAATCAGGTTGGCTCCATGTTGCCTTTTCCACCTTTTGCATGGAATATTCCATTTCTTTATAAATGTGTATACAGTAGCATGCAAAAGTTTGGGCACCCCGGTCAAAATTTCTGTTACTGTGAATAGTTAAGCGAGTAAAAGATGACCTGATTTCCAAAAGGCATAAGGTTAAAGATGACACATTTCTTTAATATTTTAAGCAAGATTACTTTTTTATTTCCATCTTTTACAGTTTCAAAATAACAAAAAAGGAAAAGGGCTTGAAGCAAGAGTTTGGGCACCCTGCATGGTCAGTACTTAGTAACACCCCCTTTGACAAGTATCACAGCTTGTAAATGCTGTTTATAGCCAGCTAAGAGTCTTACAATTCTTGTTTGGAGGATTTTCGCCCATTCTTCCTTGCAAAAGGCTTCTAGTTCTGCGAGATTCTTGGGCCGTCTTGGATGCACTGCTCTTTTGAGGTCTATCCACAGATTTTCGATGATGTTTAGGTCAGGGGACTGTGAGGGCCATGGCAAAACCTTCAGCTTGCACCTCTTGAGTTAGTTCATTGTGGATTTTGAGGTGTGTTTAGGATCATTATCCTGTTGTAGAAGCCATCCTCTTTTCATCTCCAGCTTTTTTACAGACAGTGTGATGTTTACTTCCAGAATTTACTGGTATTTGATTGAGTTCATTCTTTCCTCTACCAGTGAAATGTCCCCTGTGCCACTGGCTGCAAAACAAGCCCAAAGCATGATCGATCCACCCCCATGCTTAACGGTTGGAAAGGTGTTCTTTTCATGAAATTATGCACCCTTTTTCCTCCAAACATACCTTTGCTCATTGCAGCCAAATAGTTCTATTTTAACTTAATCTGTCCACAAGACTTGTTTTCAAAATGTATCAAGCTTGTTTAAATGTACCTTTGCAAACTTCTAATGCTGAATTTTGTGGTGAGAATACAGGAAAGGTGTTTTTCCGATGACTCTTCCATGAAGGTCGTATTCATGCAGGTGTTGCTGAACAGTGGAACAATGCACCGCCTCTCCAGAATCTGCTAAATCTTCCTGAAGGTCTTTTGCAGTCCGACAGGGGTTTTCATTTGCCTTTCTAGCAATCCTACAAGCAGTTCTCTCAGAAAGTTTTCTTGGTCTTCCAGACCTCAACTTGACCTCCACCATTCCTGTTAACTACTATTTCTTAATTACATTACAAACTGAGGAAATGGCGACCTGAAAACACTTTGCTATCTTCTTATAGCCTTCCCCTGCTTTGTGGACATCAATTATTTTAATCTTCAGAGTGCTAGGCAGCTGCTTAGCAGAGCCCATGCCTGCTGATTGTTGGGCAAGGTTTGAGGAGTCAGGGTATTTATAAAGCTTTGAAATTTTCATCACCTGGCCTTTCCTAACAATGACTGTGATCAAGCCATAGCCCTAACAAGCTAATTAAGGTCTGAGACCTTGGTAAAAGTTATCTGAGAGCTCAAATCTCTTGGGGTGCCCAAACTTTTGCATGGTGCTGCTTTCCTTTTTTTTCACTCTAAAATTATATAAAACAAAAATAATACACTAATCTTGCTTAAAATGTTGAAAAGGATGTTTCATTTTTTAACTTTATGACTTTTGGAGATCAGTTCATCTTCTACTCACTTAATTATTCACAGTAACAGAAATTTTGACCAGGGGTGCCCAAACTTTTGCATGCCTCTGTATGTTGTTGGTATACTGCACTTAAGGTAGATATTTGGTTATTTTAGTAATGTGATTGTAACTACATTGTGGGGTGCATTATATTCTAATTTATGTGCAGTCTTAAGTTAAATTTGTTGGTAATTAAAGATGGTATGTCGTAATATCTGATACTCGGAACTCATTGCCCTCAGTATGAGGGAGTGGGATAGTGACTGCCAGGAGTTCACATTGCACACGAATGAGTACAAATCTATTATTATGTCTTCTTGTAGATACCATCTTGTTAATATTGACATTTATCACTATTCTCATTAAAATTTTAAGTTTTGATTTTTGACACACCTAATAAACACCCTTTCACTAACATATCAAATCACTCCAGCCATTTTTTTCTTTGATCATCACCTACATATCTAACAACCTCACAAGTAACTTTTTATTTGGTAGTGATCTCTCGTCCAGCAGCTTATCAGGAGCATCGCTGTATCCTTCTTTAAAGCACTTTGATGCAGCTATGCCTGAACAAAGCTAGTTCACAAAACAGCTTACAAAATGGAGATTGCACAGCAACTTCACAAAATGCTGACCTCTATTCCTTCAACCACATGGCAAAAACAAAGACATTTCATTTGTCTATTTCTGCTATACTTGACTTTTTCCAGTGAGATGTTTCCTACCATGTTTTAATTCCTTCATGACAAACAAAAGCACAGCTCATCTTTCATTCTGAAGTAAAACATACTTGATTTGTAATTTAGTGTGCAGAGAGGTTACAAGAAAAACCATATATTTACACCTGATAGAGGTGTACAAGATGATGAGAGGCATTGATCGTGTGGATAGTCAAAGGCATTTTCCCAGGGTTGAAATGGTTGCCACGAGAGGACACAGGTTTAAGGTGCTGGGGAGTAGGTACAGAGGAGATGTCAGGGGTAAGTATTTTACTCAGAGAGTGGTGAGTGTGTGGAATGGACTGCTGGCAACAGTGGTGGAGGTGGATACGATAGGGTCTTTTAAGGGGCTTTTAGATAGGTACATGGAGCTTAGTAAAATAGAGGTCTGTAGGTAAGCCTAGTAATTTCTAAGTTAGGGACATGTTCGGCACAACTTTGTGGGCTGAAGGGCCTATACTGGGCTCTAGGTGTTCTATGTTTCTATGTTTATTCTGGAGGCAGACCAGCATTCCTCTGCCTGATTATTCGGGCCCTTTATCATTAACACAAGAGATAAATGTAGTTATGCATTGGACTTATAACTTTGAATTTGTCTTTATTTTTTATAATTCTGAAGTGTTTATTAACACAATGGCTACAAGAAACAATCTGCTTCTCTTCTGTTTGCCCAGTCTCTCACAAAGCGACTTCTCTACTTTGTTTTTTATTGTCAAAGAATTTAGTTTTAAACATTTCTATGGCATTTTAATTTGCAGTTTTAAGGAGATTCCAAGACAGTTTGCCACTTGCTCTCTCTGTTAATAACTCAACGTTTTCCTTCTTGTTGCCCTTTCCTTCAATGAACTGTGCTGAACCATTTTACACTATGAATCAGCTGAATTGTTCAGAGGATTTATTTGAAAGAGACCACATTGACATTTCATTGCTCACCTAGAGCATTTATCCATGATGTGGCAGGCTGTGTCAGTTTCTGACTGGACAATTTTGTTCCAGGAACCCATGTCTTATCTGTTTGTTAGCTGTGAACTTTCACTTAAGTTTCTCAGCATATATATAAAAAAAGAAAAGAGGACTGCCTCTATCTTATCATATTCTTCAAAGGCCATCTTGTAGCCTCCAGTGTAAGTCCACACTGTCTTGGAACTTTTATATTGAAATATGTCTGGTATTATTATGTATTCTATCTAGAAGGATTTTATTTTTAAAAGTAAATCAGAGGATTTTACTTTTATTAATTAATTAACCAAATATAGAGAATAATTTTAGTAAACCATGGTCATGTACATGCAATGAATAATAATAAATTGATTTTTGATTTAGGCTCTGATCAAGATCAATGTGATACACGCCTGACCTTTAATTTAGAGGATGCATTGCAATATTTCCTGGAGCTCATCTGACAGAATGCCATCTTTCCAAATGTTGATGTAATTGGTAGAGCTCTAGGCAGATTTTCTTCTTTCACATCTCGTGTTTGAGCTTGGCAGAACACAAACACTACTTTCAAATTCAGACAGAAGCTCTTCATAATAATCTGCACCACCAGCTCTTAGATACAAGAGAGATTCTGCCCTCAATGTCATGGCTCCCAGGAAGGTGCAACCATTCAGCTTGTGATAATTTACTGTCTTTCAGGAGTTCCACATTTCAATTAACCCTTCTTTCGTGTATGAAGCCTTGAAAAAATAACCATTGATATTCCTCCTTCTGCAAGACCAGAATGAGCTAATAATGCTTAATGGTTTTTTTTACAAAGGATTCTGGCACACCTACAGAGAGGATATTGATGGATATTTATGCTTCACTCTGAGGGTGATGCACCATGATGATGCCAAGAATAAGAAACTATATTATTAGGAAACATAGAGGAATTATAATGATTTATGCTGGAGCAGAAAAGATTAAAAATGAATGCTATTATGGTTGTTAAGATGATAAAAGATGCTGGAATATTTTATAGTCTGAACAGGGAAAGACTATTAATTTTAAATATGAAATCAATGTTAAATTCTATCATTTCTAAAAGGACAAGAAAAGGAGATTTTTTTTTACACAAATGAATAATGGGTCTTGACAAGTTTTAACCACAAGAGCTAGCAGAGGCAAAAATGAATGGATCTTGAGGGGAATACATGAATCCAAATGAGATAAAAGGCAATGGAGGGAACACAAGTAAAGGGATTCTCAAGTTAAGGGTCATCATGCACACAAAGTTCTTGTTCTGTTCTACAAGCTTATATTGTTCTCTGAAAAGTTTGCAGAGATGGTTTGGCCTGCAACATTTTAAGAAGGGTTGCAGATCTCTAATGAAGGAAGAACTATGGTAATGCAGAAATATAGGAAAGAATTCATTTTAATACTAGTAAAAAAGATATCCAAGAAGACCGCAAAAGGTTTTGATTGCATGTTGTGTCATGTAAGTGGATAGAATAATATCAGATGAAATGCAATGGAGTTGGACTGTGCCCAATCTGTGAGTGGGAGTACAAGAAGAAGCGACAATTTCACCTGTACATGACTGAAGATTTAAAAAGGCAGCACTTCCTGGCAGTTTTCAGAATTCGTCTGTGCCCAAACAGTGAGTGGAAGCATTGAGGGAGGAGGGAGAGTGCTGCAGTGACCAGGTCTCTGGCACTGAGCCTAATGTTGTTGCTCAGAAGAGAAGAGAGGTGAAAGGTCTGCTGTAGTAATAGGGGAGTCCATGGTTAGAGGAATAGAGATGAGATTCTGTGGACTTGACAGAGAAACTCGGATGGTATGTTGCCTCCCAGGTGTCAGGATCAAGGCTGTCTCGGATTGGGTCCATGGCATTTGAAAGGGGGAGGGTGAGCTGCCATAAATCTTGGTACATATAGGTACCAATAACACAGGGAGGAAAGGGGAGGAGGTCCTGAAAACAGATTTTAGGAAGCTAGGTCAAAAGCTGAGAAGTTTGATATTCAGGGCCATAATCTCTGGATTGCTGTCTGTGCCAAGTGCCAGTGAGGACAAGACTATGATGATTTGGCAGATGAATGTGTGGCTAAGGAACCATTGCATGGGGCAGGTGCTCAGATTTATGGATCATTTGGGATCTCTTCTTGGGAAGGTACAACCTGTACAAACAGTACGGATTACTGAGGAGGACCAATAACTCTGCAGACAGGTTGGCTAGAGTTCTTTGGCAGTGTTTAAACTAATTTGGCAGGGGGAAAGGAACTGGAGTGATAGGACTGAGGATGGAGTAGTTAATTTACAGACAGAAGCAATGTGTGATGAGACTGCTAGCAAGGACAGGCTGATGATAGAGCAAAATTGCGGTCAATGGGATGAGTTACAATGTAAAAAGGGGACAAAATCAGAAAGGGTGTTGAATACAGGACTGAAGGTGTTATACTTGAATGTACACAGTACTAGGAATAAGGTAGACGAACTTGTAGCACAGTTACAGAATGGCATGTATGACATTGTGGGCATCACTGAAAGTGGCTGAAAGAAGATTATAGCTGGAGCTTAATGCCCAAAAATACACATTGTATTGGAAGGCCAGGCAGGTAAGCAGAGGGGGTGGTATGGCTCTGTGGATAAAAAGTGAAATCAAATTATGAGAAAGAAGTAACATAGGATCAGAAGGTATAGAATAGGTGTAGGTAGAGCTAAGAAACTGCAACGGTAAAATGACCCTGATGGGACTTATATTTCAACCTCTGAGCAGTGGTCAGGATGCGGTCTACAAATTGCAATAGGATATAGAAACTGCATGCCAAAAGGGCAAAGTTACAATGTTGCAATTGTTATTTCAATGTGCAGGACAATTGGGAAAATGAGGTTGATGCTTTATCCCAAGAGGGGTAATTTCTAGATTGCCTAGGTGTTTTAGAGCAGCTCATAGTGGAGCCCACTAGGGAATCAGCTATTGTGGTTTGTGTGTTATGCAATGAATTGGGAATGATTAGCGAACTTAAGGTAAAGAAACCCTTAGGGGTGGATGATCATAATAGACCATAAAACATAGGAACCGAATTAAGCCATTTGACCTAATGTGGCAAATGGAATAGAGTGTCAAAAAGTGTATGGTCATGTACTTTTGTGGAAGAAATGAAAGTGCAGACTATTTTCTAAATGGAGAGAACGTTTAAAAATCTGAGGTGCTAAGTGACTTGAGAGTCAAGAGGATTCGAATATAAAAGCAAGGACGTAATGTTGAAGCTTTATCAGGCACTGGTGAGGCCTCACTTGGAGTATTGTGAGCAGTTTTGGGCCCCTTATCTAAGAAAGGATGTGCTGATATTAGAGAAGGCTCTAAGAAGGTTCAGGAAAATTATTCAGGGATTGAAAGGCTTATCATATGAGGAGCGATCGATGGCTCTGGGCTTGTACTCACTGCAATTCAGAAGAATAAGGGAGAATCTTATTGAATGTTGAAAGGACTCAAAAAGGTGGATGTCAAGAAGATGCTTCCTTTGGTGAGGGAGTCTAAGATCAGAGGACACAACTCAAATAGAGGGATGTTAATTATGAACAGAGATGAGGAAGAATTTCTTTAGCTAGAGAGTGGTGAATCTTGAAATCATTGCTATAGGTGGCTGTGGAAGCGAAGTCATTGGGTATATTTAAGGTAGAAGTTGATAGATTCTTTATTGGTCAGGATATGAAGGGATAAAGGGAGTGTGCAGGAGATTGGGGCTGACAGTGAAATACATTGACCATGATGAAACAGTAAAGCAGAATCAATGGGCCAAATGGCCTAATTATGCCCCTGTATTTTATGATCTTGTGGTCTTATGGTAATACATGCAAACAATTAGTGCTGCACAAAAGAAAAAGAAAACAGCACATTAATTTCATAGCTCATACTGCAATGACCCATGATCTGTCTGAATGTAGCATAATTTCATTTTTTGAGGGAGTTGACATACATTCTCTTCTATTTAATTTACAATAGTCTGACCTGGGTGTAACAATAGTACCCCCTTGTGACCTGAACTGGATTTAGATTTTAGCTTTCTTTGAACATGTACAATACAAGTCTCTCTCCATATATCAAACTTTGGTAAAACAAAGACAGTGACGTATTATTGTCTTTCTTCATTTCACAGTAAGATTAATAAAAGAACAAATCCAATTTACCTTTACATATTGATATGTAATCAAAATCATAGCATGTCATCTTCAAACATTGTTCAATTTGACAAACAAAATTGCTTTAAATTGAGCTTTAGGGTTTACTCTTCATCTCTGTAAATGTTTTGTTTAAAAAAGGTCTTTTCCTCGGCTTTACTGTCCTCTTTTCTTAGCCAGTAAGAGCATGGAACTTCTAACATTTAGGATTTGAGGAGCATTTTCATAGCTGGGGCAAGCTATCAAATTCTGTATTATGTCTTATGTGTGTGGAAATAACATCAATGCCAACTCAGTTTGTATGAACTGCCAAAATCAAGGCTAAATTAATTCTATCAAATAATGATTCGGTCAAGTAAAGTAGTGAGGTTCTTTTGAAGCCATTTTATTGCCCTATCAAGAATGTCATAAGAAAGTCACTTTTGTGTCACTTAGATAATTAGGGCTCATTTGTTTTAGTTTATGCATGAGTTTCAGTGAGTTACTGCAGCGTTGTCAGCAATTTTATAGCCATAGTCATCTCAGGAAAAAGGAGAAGGAACCTGAGAATGACCTTTGTTAACAGTTCATTTTAGACTTTAGACTTTAGTCATATCAGATTCAAAGAAAATTACTGTGAGAGATCCACTCATTATATGTCACACAGAGAGAAAAGCAATTTTCTAATTTAACGTTAGTTATAATAAATTATTTTGATTTCACAATGATTGTACAGTGGAATATCATAAGGTCAAAGTCAAAGGTTCACTAATTAACAAAGCATGTATCCAAATACAACTCAGAGATTCGTCTTCTGCAGATAGTCACAAAACAAAGAAAGAACATGGAAGTCATTCAGAGCAAACATGAACCCCACCCTCTGAACGAAAAAGAACGGCATCCTGATCTTCATCCCCCAAACTCCCTTCTTGCCCCCCCCACAAAATAGAACAGAATATCGACCCCAAAGCCCTTCCCCTGTACAAAATGGAACAAGAATATCAACCTACAGATCAGTACCCCTCACCCAAGAAAATGGAGAGAAATGGGTGAAAAACACAGAATATAGAAAGCATAAGTCAGAGCAAGTCCTTGGTCCATAAATGCAATTGTCCAATGCATAACGCTGAGCCACGGCAACATCCTCCTTCGTCAATGAAGAGAGAGACAATACATGAGCACAGAGGCCTACCTGCCTGCCTCTAAATAAACTTCCACTAAGTTACTTATTTGCCAATAAAGGCACTTTTTACAATTATCTTGAGCAAAACAAATTTAAAGAATTAAATACCGGCAAAAAATTTTAAATACTAAACCCAATGAAAAGCCAAACTATTGTATGTTTATTTATGAAAATATACTTTCACTAAAGAAATGAAGATTCCAATTTCAAACTGATAGAAAACAGGACCCTCTGACTCTCAATGCAGGAGCCCCTCAGGGCTGCGTACTGAGTCTCCTTCTTTACTCCCTGTATACCCATGACCATATCGCCACCCACAGCTCTAATCTGCTAATTATATTTGTTGATGACATGTCATTGATTGGCCTAATCTCAAACAATAATGAGGTGGCCTACAGAGAAGAAATCATCTCTCTGACACAGTGGTGTCAAGAAAACAACCTCTCCCTTTATGTCACAGAAACAAAGGAGCTGGTTGTGGATTACAGGAGGAATGGAGATGGACTAACCCCTATTGACATCAATGGATCTGGGGTTGAGAGGTTAAACACCTTCAAGTTTCTCGACAACCCCATCACTGAGGACCTCACATGGTCTGTACACACCAGCTGTATGGTGAGAAAGGCACAACAGCGCCTCTTTCACCTCAGACAGTTGAGTAAGTTTGGTATGGGCCCCCAAATCCGAAGAACTTTCTACAGGAGCACAACTGAGAGCATCCTGACTGGCTGCATCACTGCCTGGTATTGGAACTGTACCTCCCTTAATCGTAAGACTCTGCAGAGAGTGGTGCGGACAGCCCAGCACATCTGTAGTTGTGAACTTCCCATGATTCAGGACATTTACAAGGACAGGTGTGTAGAAAGGGCCTGAAGGATCATTGGGTGACTGCACTGATCCTGGTAACTATAGATCAGTAAGCTTAATAGGTAGAGAGGAGATGTCAAGGTTAAGTTTTTTTACGTAGAGAGTGGTGAGTGCGTGGAATGGGCTGCCAGCGATGGTAGTGGAGGCGGATATGATAGGGTCTTGTAAAAGACTCCTGGAGCTTGGAAAAATAGAGGGCTATGGGTAACCCTAGGTAATTTCTAAAGTAAGTACATGTTTGGTGCAGCATTGTGAGCTGAAGGGTGCTATTGTGCTGTAGGTTTTCAATGTTTCTATGTTTCTACCTACTCTGCCATTGTACCACCCATTGCCACTGAGCCATTTAAATTTGCATAGGCTGTGACTGTCAGCCCAGTTATTATTCCCTGTTTAGAAGAGGCACATATGTTGGTGTATAATTTCATAGACACTAATTAACAAAGTAAATGATTAATTTTCATATAGACAACTGGTGATGATCAAACTTCTCCAACAGACAAAGGTTACCTAAAGGATCTAGCCAGTGAGCCTTGGTTTACAAAGAAATTACAGTGAATCAAAATAAAATCATATAAAGCAAGCCTGTGACAGGTCAGAGATGTGTTGAATTGCTGAGTCAGACAAGTAAGAGGAGTGTTTCAGCTTTGTCCATGGGCAACAGTGGTCTCCCCTGTGGCTTCTTCCCAACTTGATCTCTTTAAGCTAATCAAGATGTTATGCTGAGGTTAGCACAGATGATCTGTATCAAAGGGCTCTAGGTTAGTTCTCTACTGCCACAAACAAGGGAAAATCTGCAGATGCTGGAAATCCAAGCAGCGCACACAAAATGCTGGAGGAACTTAGCATGTAGGGCAGCATCTATGGAAAGGAGTACAGTCAACGTTTCAAGCCCAGACATGACAGTTATCCATTTACCTACTTAGTTATCTGCTCAGCCTTTCTTTCACTTTTGGTGCTCCAAATTATTTCAAAGGTTTGGAAAATACCAGCACTACTATTCCAATCAGCCTGGCTCACTAATGGTACTCTAAATGACAAAGGTTCAAAGTAAGTCGAGCAACCTGTACACAAGGTATATTATAATGTGTGACAGGTGGGATATTGCAATCCAGATGGGGAAAATAGTAATGATCAGAAGTAACACTGAACAGTCCAATCTAGACTTACTGTTCACTTTGCTTTTCTCTTTTTGTCCATCTATGACATGAGGATGTTAGCAATAATGCAAGGACTGTGTTGCAATCTGATAGGCAGACTACTCAAGTAAAATTTTTACTCGACATTAAATAGCAAGGCATAAGATAAGTAAAGAAAAGTGCATATGTGGTACATCTTGGGGCAAAATTTGCCTGAATTTGCATCTGAAGGCTTTGGATTGAACAATACAGCATAAAATTGAGGAAACAGCAAGATTCAACACACTTTCGCCTTCTCCCTCTCTCTCAAAATTATGGTGTCTCTACTAATAATGTGCCTTACTGATTTAAAAGAAAAAGGTTAGTTTCATCTAAAAAAATATCTTTTATTGATCGATCAACAAAGTATGCTCAGCAATAGTTCACATATGAGACCCACTTTCCTGACCAAGAATTTGCCAAGACAAATTCCTCAATCCTAATATTTTTGTTGCAGGAACTTGCTACACAAAATCTGGCTACTGCATTTCTACTTTATAACAGTGACTAGACTTCAAAGAAATTTCATTGCCTGTTTAATACTTTGGGGTATTCTGGAAGGGATGTGAATGGTTTTATAGAAACACTAATCTTTTTATAAACACAAGTCACCTGCTCCAGTTCCTTGTGGCAGGATGTCAAATCTATGCTGTGGATACTCCTATGCTGTGCTTTGGGAGATCTTTCCATGATAACAGCACCATATAATCATGACTTGTTTTCCCATTATTGATACTATATACACTTACTACATGTTCAAAAACATGACAAAGGTGGCAGCAACTGAGGACAGTAATGGTACGTAAGTTACAAGATTTTTAACCAAATGCCAGATTAGTTTTTAGTATCCAATGCAGAATAGGGAAATTAAATAAGCCAAAATGAAACCAAAACATAGGGTTAAGAGCAGAAAGAATCATAGATGAATAAAACATCATAGCTTGCTTTACATAATAAATCTTACCTGTATAGAAATGTCAAATGAAAATAGTTTTGTTGGAGTTAGTCCACATTGTCAGAGTGAAAAATGAAGCTGCTCTTAATTGTAAAAGAAATGCTTATGCACTTGGAATTACAGTGGGAGTAAGATTTGTAGGGTCTCAATTATTCTGTGGTATTTTGAAGTTATTAAATTTGATCTGGTAACTAAGAATCAACCCACATGCTTTCTGTTGAACAAACAAGTAAAAGCTGAAGTAGCCACTTTGGGAGGCAGTGACATTTTTGAAGTGAAATCTGCATTCTGTAAATTGAAAGAAAGTAAAAATATTTGAGAAATGGAAATATGCCAAGAGTTCTTTCCAGGGAGATGAATAAAAACCCTGAATCAATCCAAACAATAATAAAATGAATATAAGGAGCCAAATATACACATGCATATATAAATTTATTCCGTTTCAGAAACTCATATTTGCAAAAACAGTGCCTATAAAAGGTATTCACGACCCCTCACCTTCCCCCCTTGGAAGATTACATGTTTTATTCTTTTACAACACTGAATCACAGTGGATTTAATTTGTTTTTTTTTTGACACTGGTCAACAGAAAAAGACTCTTTTGTGTTAAAGTAAAAGCAGATCTGCACAAAGTGATCTAAATTAATTACAAATATAAAACACAAAATAATTGATTGCATAAGTATTCACACCCCCCCCCCCTTTAATATGACAAATCAAATTATCACTGATGCAGGCAATTGGTTTTAGAAGTCACATAATTAGTTAAGTGTAGATCACCATGTGTAGTCAGGGTTTTTCAATTGATTGTAGTAAAAATACACCTGTATCTGGAAAGTGCAAAGCTTGTGAAGGTAGAAGGTAAAATGAATGCAGTAGAGTACAGGGAAATCCTGGAGGAAAACCTGATGCAGTCTGCAAGAGAACTGTGACTTGGGAGAAGATTTGTTTTCCACCAAGACAATGACCCCAAGCATAAAGGCAAAGCTACACAGGAATGGTTTAAAACACCAGAGTTGATGTCCTGGAGTGGCCAAGTCCGAGTCTGTACCTCAGTCCAACTGAGACTTTGTGACTGGACTTGAAAAGGGCTCTTCACTCATGATTCTCATGTATTTTGATAGAGCTTGAGCAGTTTTCTAAGAAAAATGGGGAAAATTATAGAGCCCAAATATGCAAGGTTGATAGTGACCTATCCACAGAGACTATAGGCTAGTGGTCGCCAACCCGTTGATCGCTATCGACTGGTCGATCTTTAAGACTTTCTCAGCAGATCCCGAAAAAAAATACACAAGTTCTGTTGAGAGATTGTTTCTGGGCTGTGGGGTTTTAGTTCCATTCTTTCTGCCCAGTGCACATGTGTGTAGCTCCCCCACCATGCACTTGACTACACAGTGTACTTCAGTGGTCCCCAATCACTGGGCCGCGAGGAAACAATATGAGTCAGCTGCACCTTTCCTCAGTCCCTGTCATGCCCACTGTTGAACTTGAACGTATGCGAGGTCATGAGTCGCCTAAACGCAGTGATATCCTCATACGGCCGGCGGGAAGTGCCATTGCTACTGGCCTAGAGCGCGGACAAATGGGCGCCACCTCTAAACGGGTTTAGCACACCGAATGTTCGTGGGAACCTGGTGCTAAAATATTCACAGACAACCTAATCCAGGCTCAGAGTTTCGTAAGTAGCAGAGCATCTACCCCGCTGTGATCTACTGAAGCAAACTTTTGTTGGCCAATAGATCCTACGGGGGGGGGGGCAGACCCGCTCCCTGTCGCTCTCTCCGGACTGCGACCGCCGCGGCTCCAGCACGGGGACCTCTGGACCTGACCTTGTCCTTTCACCCCACCCACCACCAGCCGCACCTGGCCAAGGCGGCTGGCTGGAGTTTGGGCCCGGAGGCTGTCTAATGAGGCAATGAAAACTGCTTCAGTACCTTAAGTCCAAGCACCCTGCACTTAAAGACAAATCTGTTGAGTTTTTTCAGTGGAAAAATCGTGAGCAACCAGAACAGCAGCTGAGAGCCACAAAAACTAAATTGCAGAATAGACTGGACATAAGGAACCTGCTTCGAGTATTGTTGTATTCCGGTCATGTTTAACACCTCCCCCCCATCCCCCATCAGCCGGTCCACAAGAATATTGTCAATATTAAACCGGTCCGCAGTGCAAAAAAGGGTGGGTGTTCATACATTATTTCTACTTCCGGGTTGCGGGGTTTTACTTCTGGTTTTTTCTGCACTGGTGCGCATGAGTGTAACTAATCGACTTGGGGTCGATCTTGCCTTTCACTAAGGCCAAGGTAAGGGACCTTGGGCTTAAAAAGGTTGGTGACCACTATTCTAAGCTGTAATTGCTACCAGAAGTGCATCTACTAAATACTGACCATGGGGGTGAGAAATTACGCAATCAATTATTTTGTGTTTAATTACTGTAATAAAGTTAGACCAAATTTGTAGAAATTTCTTTTCACTTTGACACGAAAGAGACTTTTCTGTTGATCAGGGTCAAAAAAGCCAAATTAAATCTGCTGTTATTCAATGTTGTTAAACAAAACAAAGCATGAAAACTTCCAGCGGGTGAATACTTTTTTATAAGCACTGTATACCTTATGATGTATTTTTATGTTTTGGTTAATGAAAGCTAGTCAAAGTGTTTGTCCCAGCATTTTGTTGGAGTTCAGTGATTCTCCCAGTTAATTAACCACCTGGTCTGGACCTGCTCTTTGTTCTTTCTGCTGGTGAAGAAATTCTGGAGTGGACAATGCTGCTGGTTTTTATGTATTTCACTGCCATTCCATTTTTAGATTAAAAACAGATTTAATAATAGAACAAAAGTTGATTTTGATTTTACAGACCTGGGATCCATTTAAAGGACATGTGTTGTTAGATCTCTGCTATTTATCCTCTATCATTGTTTCTAGCTTAATTCCCTCAATATGCTGACCAACTATTAGTATTGATCAAGACAATATTATGTGTCCTTTCTTGTAACACACTGCGCTCTGACAAACAAAGGTTTGAGTGAGATGGATAGATAGATATTTTATTGATCCCAAAGGAAATTACAGTGTCACAGTAGCATTACAAGTGCACAGATACACAAATATACAAATATTAGAAGAGGAGTAGAAAGAATAAAAATTGTTACCTCAAACAGTCTAACAAGAGAGGTAATTACTTCCCTAATGGCCAAAGATAAGAGTGACCAGTGCCCTTTGGAACAGTGCAGTTGTCTTAGTCTATTTCTAAAAGTGCTTCTCTATCCAGACCAGGTGGCATGTAGAGGATGAAAAACATTGTCCAGAATTGCCAGGATTTTCCATAGGGTCCTTTATTCTATCACGGCCTCCAGTGTGTCCAGTTTGACTCCAATAACAGTCCCAGTCTTTCCCATCCGTATATTGGGCCTGTTGGCATCACCTGTGTTGATGCCATTGCCCCAGTACACCACCACATAGAAGATTGTAGTGGCAACAACAGACTGTTAGAAAATGTGAAAGAAAGGCCTACCTACCCCAAATGGCCTCAGTATCCTCAGGAAGTAGAGGCAACTCTGGCCCTTCTTGTACTATCTCTATACTGGTCCTCCAGCAGGGCCCTGTATTCACCCTCCTATCATCCCTTTATTAACCCACTATTGCTGAGTCATCAGGGAATTCCTGCAGATGACATGACTCTGTGTTGTATCTAAAGTCCAAGCTATACAGGATAATCAGGAAGGGAGCCAATACCGTTCCCTTTGGGGTCCCAGTACTGCTTATAGCCATCACAGCCACAAAAACTGTGATCCTGGAAAATATAGACCACTTCCCACATCTCAGAAGCTATCTCTTGGAGAAGGCAGACATTGAGAGTAGTGGTGAAGATTATCATCACTGCACCAGTCCACATTTCTTTTGACAAAGGGATATTTAAAAATTAAGGCCTTTGACTAGTACAAAATTCATAATCCACAGGTGAAGTAACCCGTGCCCTCCTGTATTGTTCAGGCGCCTAGCTCTTTTCAACAGGCACTTCAAAGAGCTGGGGAAATATCATCAATGCCATCCCAAATTTATTGGAAGAATAAGCAAACCAATATCATTATCCTCTCCCAGGCCAGAGAGAACTGAGGACCTACAATTCAGTCAGACAGCTACATTGAACGAGCCATATCTTCTGTGTACTCAATAATAAATCCCCGAAAAAACCCTTCATTCTGAGCTCTGTCATGGGAAGTGTTTACCAAAGCAAAATATTCAAGGATAAGCTCAAAATTCCTTGATGTAATAGAACATCTCTATTGACTCTTGAAGGTCTGGACCAAACCCACTTAGAGTGGAGAAGTAGTATTTGGAATGGCACTGAGAACCTCAAAGCCATGTAGTGAGACCCCACAGAAACCTTGTGTAATTAGCAAAAGGAGCATACCCTCTTAAACACCTGCCCATCTAACTTGTTTGCCACACCTTGCCCCATCTGTAGTTGGGCCTGCAGTTCCCAAAGCAGTCTCATTAGCACTTAAGAACACAAAACCGGGACGTAAGTCTCAAGGGTCTACCATGGAAGAAAATTATTTAAAGAAGAATTCACCTAACCCCAGCTAAAGTCCTGGAAAACTCAGATAAACATTTCAAATCATTTCAAATATTTTTAAATTAGGAACTTTGATTCCAAAAGTAAGAATTTTCTTTTACTTGAATAACTTTCTGTCAGTTCCACTTTGGATAGAGCAGAACTCACAAAAGAAGGAGTGAACAACTGCAGCGAGATCAAATAATTCCTGTCTTTATTTTCCAAACAAAGGGTAGGTCAAATGTAATGCACCACCCATCTGAAGAGTTGTGAAAATATTTCTTGTGATTCTTTGACACTTCCTGCAACTAGACCGCTGTGGAAGTGGCACAACTAGCCTAATATGTTTGTTGTAACTTTTGGACAGAGGTCAATGTCACTAACTTTGTTTCCAACTGAATACCTGGGGAGCCTAAACCATTTGTCAATCTCTGGTCCTGATTACCTTAAGTTAATAATTGAAGCATTTTTTCTTTGCTATGCTTAAACATTTCAGTATTTTCTCCAGAAACATTTGGGAAAGAGCAGAAAAAGGCTGTGGAATTTTTCTAATTGCAGGGATTTCACCAGGTGCTGGGATTTTCAATTATAATATCCTTCCATCTTCTACACAACTCCACAACTTCCATCATTTAAAGAACTGCTGCTATATTCATTTTCAGCTGGTTCTTCTCAGGATTCAATATCTAATGTCTGAGCTTCCCAAAATCCAAATCCACGTTTCAGCTGGAGCCTCTGTTAGAATTTTCAAATCATTAATGACAGTCAGTTTATGAGACTTAAAAGGAATGGGTCCAGCAACTGCCTGAGCTGGAACTGTTCCATAGCATCTCATTGAAGATGGTATCACCTGAATAAATGATCAACAACAATATGTCAACATGTTTCCAGCATCCAATAAATAACATCTGCCCAAATATGATATTCATGTTATTTGACACTTCAATATCACCAGTTTCTGTAGAATCAGGTTCCCTATGAAGACCATTTTTTCCTTTAAGTCAGCAAGCTACATTCAAGTGATGCATAGTTTACCAAACTTCCCAATTGACAAGATATCCATAAATATGGAAACTGGAGCAACTGACCAATGTAAGGCTATTATGAAAACTGATTAGGCTTTCTATCCCTATAACAGGCAACTGCTCACTTTGAGCAGATCATAAACAAAATACCAATGACATTGTATCTTAATTGCATGAAGCCAGGAAACTCATCTGTATGAAAATATGTTTCACTTCTGGGTTTTAATCTGTATTCTATATATTGTGGAGTATTTAAAAAGATAAGATTATGTTTTTCACCATCTTCAGGTCAATATTACATTCTGTGACGTTCTGTTTTGTAATTAACTTCATGATACCGTTCCCTCAGTATTCTTGGATAATTATCTGCACAAGTTACAAAAAATAGGAGGAGCTGATTGAAATTTAACTCAGAAAAGGACGAAGTGGAAAATAAACCGGATGCTGGAAAAATGAGATTTAAAAAAAACTAAAAAAAAGTCAGTGATCTGAAATGGGTCTGAAATGCTGTAATGTTCCTCAAGGCCACTCCCAGCCTAACTACACTGTCTGTGGATTCCTCCATTGTTCCAATGAAGATCGGCATTACACTTGTTTCAGTGAACACATCTTGTAACCAAACACAGGTTTATTCAATAGGAAATCTTCCCTAGCAGATTTAATGATCTACTAACCTCTGGAAGAACTAGGAATATTTAGAGTTGTAATATTTAGGGTGTGAGGGCGATCTGGCTGCGACATCTGTCACCCCATTGATCGCTAGGGTTGATTCGGCTGATCTGGTTGGCTAGGCAGGTGTTCCCCTTCCCTCACAGCTCCATGTGTGTCCCTCCCGAAGCTCAGCGCTCGGCCGCAGAGGATGGCCCCCTAAAAGAGGACCGCTCCGCCGGTCTGGGTATATGACATAGCTACTCCCCTGCTAGACTAAACCTCCAAGACCAAGAGTTGTAATATTTATCATTTGCTTGCCAGTTGTTTTCATGCTATTAGCACTTTCTCACTTAGCACTAATGTGAATTTCAATGGATTTTCCAGTAATGTAAGCAAACAAAGGTATTTTCAATTTCCCTAATGCTATTTACTTTTAATAGCATACATTCACCTTTAAAATTTATAGCTACCTACATTGCAAATTCAAGGATATTTTCTGGAGCATTTTAATAATTTTTAAGAGTTTGATTGAAGACTCAAATGGTTTTGCTAAAAATCTCTTAAATCAATTGTCCAAAAATGAAGTGACTATGACTACACATAAAAAATGGATGTGTGGTGCTGCTGTGAACTATACCGAGAATAAAGAGGATAACATTGTAAAAATATACATGCACATATATTCAAATAAGTTCAAAATTCACATATTGAACATGTACACACTTGTAAATGAATGTAATGTGCTTCATGATTATTGGAGGGAGAGCTATTGGGGATGGAAAGGGGAGTGCATGCTTTGGATGGCTTCCACCCCTTCTACGTGTCTTTTATGAAAGACAGATTCCACCTTGGTCACAAGCTAACTGCATTATACAGTAGCAGCTTGTGCTGCTCACTGCTTTCAAAATTCAGAGTGATTGTAATCAATAGAAACAAATTTCAGAAGCTCAGTAAATTGTGCATTGGCTTTTATATTGCATTTTAAAACATGCAGCCAAAGGCAAACATTTACCAAAGGCCTTTAAGTGTCTATGTATAAATTACATCAGAAGGATCCAGACCCACAAAAATTGAGTATACAGAGAAGAAAAGAAAAAAGAAATCTGCAGATGCTGCAATTCTGAAAGTGCTCAGTGGTTGTGACTGGATTCTGACTCTGATGCATGGTGCTGATTAAAGTACCACCGTTCTAAGCACTAATATTCATATAGCTAAATCTATCTGTCTTCATTCCGTTAACGCTCCAGTTAGGCAGATTATTTGTGAATGCTAGTAGATCCTCACCCATTGACACAGATGGAGAACGGCTTTTGTTTGTTCCAATATTACTTTTATTAATTTGGTTGCTAGGTAGAAAATCATGATTCAGTTTTAAAACAGTAAGCAGTAAGCACTTGAACTGACTTTGGCTCTCATAAAGTTTGATATGTATTAATTACCTATTCAATAAATGAAATTAATTAAATTGAACCATGCCATAGATCATTGGTTCCCAGGTTTCAGGATGATATCACCATTGATTGTGACGATATTAGTGTTGAAGAAGAAAAATGTATGGATATTCGGTCTGAAATTGATGAGATGTTAATGATGCCCCAGCCATAGTTGTCTTTATTAAGTAGTATAAAGTTCAGTAACCTTTAACTAAAGAGAAATGTCTTGACCTTCATCTCTTTGCAAAATGCTGGACATTTTCCACTGCTCAGCTGTAAGGCTTGCCAAAAGCTGATAAAAGTAGTTTTTCACTGTGATGTTGCCTCTTTGAACTGCAACAAAAAATGATAGATACCCAAATCTATTGTGGATTGTTCTCATCACTGCCATTTAGAGAAGGTAAATAATGGTTTAGCAATGTGATTTATGGTGTTGACGTGACACAATCTCAGAAGCCCAGAGAGTAAATGATGGAGCTGTAAAATCTCATTCTTCCAGCCTTGTAATTTGTTAGCAGAAATTTATCAAAACTTTTATCTATCTTGGCTGTATTTTTGAAAGTACCTTTCTGTCTGTTGGAGATGTAATACTGAAGTTTTACTCAAAAATGTAGACTTCCTTCAGAAAAACTGAATCTTGGTATATGCATGTCGTAAGGGTAGAATATTTTAGTCTCTATAAAGCCCTTGGATTTATGATTTCCAAAGGTATGTATGTATTTCCCTTGCATTGTGACTGAATCTGGTGCACAATTAACAGGCATTTATTACTTGATTAATAACACCACTATTAATTTCATTTAATTAATGCAATGGTAGAGAGTGAACCCAACGGATATTGGTCTATTTTTATCTAACAACTCCTATGAAAGCAGTGACACCCCCTTTCATTTCTTAGTGCTTCTTATCAAAATGGAATGGTGCCTTCTAGCTCCAACAACCCAGATTCAATTCTGACTTCCGGTGCTGTCAATGTGGAGTTTATGTATTTTTCCTGTGACCATAAGGGTGTACTCAGGATCTTCCTGTTTCCACCCACACCTCAAAAGCCTGCACATTCTTGTATGTATTTTTACTGTAATACTACAGTAATGAAGGTGATTCTCTAGTGTAGGTGGATGTTAGAATCCAGGGCAGTTGACGGGTGTGTGGAGAGAAGAGGCTGTGGGGGAATAGGATTGCTCTGAAGGCCAGCATGAACATAATGGGAAATTAAGAGAAGTCATCCTTATCACGTTTAGCCCATATATGACACCAGGTACACAACAATCTGCTTGACTGATAACGCTACTGAAATAAATTGTCATGCAAATGCTCCTTTATCAGTATATTGTCCAAGGTGCACTGCAGAAACTTGGAGCTTTTTCAATGGGTTCTCTCCAGTCTTTGACTTAATAGGACAAGGGCATTGAACCCATATGAACTTCACTGAAAAGAAATACCCTTCCATATTACATCCATTCCTCTTTTGGAAACATATTGATATTCTTTAATCGGGTACCCTCAACATATTAGTGCTGTGGGAGCTTTATTAGATGGATTACAAATGTTTTAAAAAATGGCTCGCTATCATCTTCTGATAACAGGCAACAAATTACAGCCTTTCCAGTTGCATTCACCAATCTACAAATCAATCAAAAATATACACTCAGTGGCCACTTTATTAGGGACACCTGCTCGTTAATGCAAATATCTAATCAGCAACACAGTTGTTGTTCAGACCAACTATCAGAATGGAGAAGAAAGGTGACCTTTGCCTTTGTCTGTCAAATGATAATTGGCGATAGACAAGGCAGTTTGAGCATCTCAGAAACTTCTGATCTCCTAGGGTTTTCACACACAACAGTTTCTAGAGATGCCTGAGTATGGTGCAAGAAACAAATTGCATCCAGTAAGCAGTAGTTCTGGGGCAACAACACATTGAGAGAGGCCAGAGGAAAATGGCCAGACTGGTTCAAACTGACAGGAAGGTGCCACGCATTACAACAGTGGTGTGCAGAAGAGCATCTCTGAATGCGCAACATGTTGAACCGTGTACTGGATGGGCTATAACAGTAGAAGACAACAAACGTATACTTAGTGGCCACTTTATTAGGTGCAGGAGGCATCCACTAAAGTGGCCGCTGAGTATAGTTATTCTCCAGTACAACTAGTTAACAGTGTATGTTCCTTCTAATTGCTCTTTTTATTTCTTCTTTAATTTCCTCTTCTCTCCCACCCTCAATCCACTTTCTTTTCTTTTATTCCTTTTTCTGGCTGCAGATTCACCCAATTTCTTTATCTGCTGTTTGCTTCATTTCTTTACCTAGTTTTTTCCTTTATTTTCACTCTTTGAGGAAATAAACCATTGAAGGTGTTACGAATGTGCCACAACTCTGAGGGGCCGAAGGGTACAGAGTAGCCCCCTCCTTTTTGAGAATCGCAAGATCATTATTAAATCAGTTCAGGAGACCCAGGAAATGAGAGAAAGACATGCAGAATCCACAAAGAGTTTGGAATGTGTCCTGGCCTCTGAAAGGCCGAACCATTGATACCGGCTATTGTCTCTTGGAGACAGAATTGTGTATTGAATCCTGTACGTTGCATCGAAGCCCCCAGGCAATGAACCGAGGGGGGGTTGGTGGAAGGATTGCATCATCCCAACCTGATTGACATCTGAGACCCTGTGAGTCAGGATAAAAGAAAGTCTGTGGGAACAGCCCCTCAGATGCACCAGAAGAAATGCTAGAACTCCTGTAACAGCGTAATAGCGAAAGCCGGTGGAAACAGCCCACTTGCGTCCTTTTCCATTTGCCTCGGAATTGGTGGGTCTTGCCACAGAAGCACGGCTTTAGCTAACCACAAAGTGGAAACCAGTCCCCCAACGACTCTCGAAAGATTGACATCATAAAAGGAATGGGCAAGTTAAACCTCCGTCTTTCTCTCCAACCAAAAAAGGCTGCAGCCTACAGCTTGAATGAACTAAAGTGACTTTTATATTTCCATCGGACAATACATGATTCCCTAGACAACGATAGAGCTATTTCTTATTGATTATTATTATACCCACGCTTTTAGATTTAGTATTGACGACGTATATTATCTGTATGTTTGCATTGATATTTTTGTGTATTTTTATCAATAAATACTGTTAAAAATAGTACCATCAGGCTTCAACAGACCTCTCTATCTTTGCTGGTGAGTGACCCAGTTACAGGGTACGTAACAAAGGCAAAACATATTATACTCTGGAAGTAGCGTTGGCCTTGCTATACCATTGTATTAGTAATGTTACAACAATGTGCAGCACAAGTATTGTACGACACCAGTGCTCAGGGTAATAGATTTAATTAATGACATGATGTAAGAGCTGCCATTGCATCTCTAAGCTTTTTAACTTGGGTTTCTGTAAAATAGGTTCATTATCTAGCATTTACTAAGCAGAAATAAAAGTTTCATTTGTGAGAATAGCAATTAGAAGTAACAAGAGCAAAATAATTGATAACCAAGGGAGTTATACCAATATTTTTAACCCCAAGGAAAAAAAATGATTCTCTTTATTTGAAATTGTTCCTTTTCTTCTACTGTTGTCATATACTTCAAAGAAGTGTGGATTGTAATACAGTTAAAATGAAAACTTTGAAATTGGCAGACTTAAATTGATAAAGATTAATTCAGCCTAGAATACTGGTCTTAAAACCATAACACAAATGTCAGACAAGACGATAAGAATTATATTTCTATGTGTATATTTAAATAATGTAGGTGTATATTTATATAAGGGTTGACCTTTAAGGTTTAATTAAACGTTGGTTCAATTGTATAATTCTTACCCTTGAGTTATAAGGTTGTGAGCTCCATCCTCACTTCAGAGACTTCAGCACATAATCTCAGCTAACATGTAACATTTACTTTGGGTTTAGACCTCAATCTAAGCATCAGGGCTGAAACTACAGGTATTGGATAACTATTACTTTGGGTAACCTAATGGAGTGCATGTTCTGTGCTTTTATTGATCTAAGCTGGGGAAATTTTGGGGGAAGTGCCACTGAAACATCAGATTGTTAGGAGACAAGGTAATGGAACTGTTAGAAGGACGTTTCTTCTTATAGGCAAATCAAGAACATGGTCTCTTTATTTAAGACGAGAGGGCATGGTATCAGAATAACAAGGAAGAAATTGTTCTCTCAAGGCTGTGAAATTCTGGAGCTCCTTGCCACTGGTGGCTGTGGAAGCAGTGTCCTGTGCACTTAAGGCTGAGATAGATTTCTAATGAATAAATGAATTGAGGATTATGGAGAAGTGGCTGGAAATGAGGAATGTCAGATTAGCCATGATGCTTTTGAATGAGGGATCAGGCCTAAAGGCCTGAATGGCCTGCATGTTTATATATTTCAATATGGTCATTCTTTTAAATGAATTTGAATTTGTTTTGATGTAGAATAAACAAAGCTACTGGGGAAAATAAAGGCTGAATTAGCCTTTTAAAGTTACAGGGAGGACTAGTCTTTGCACAAACGGTAACTAAGAGCTGAGTGAATATGTAAATATCACGATTTCATTCAGCAATTAGCTTAAAAAAAAACTCTTGGCAGGGGAGCAGGGGCTGAGTGAGAAAGAATTACATGTAAGCAATTCATATTTTTATCAAGTACTTGGCACTTTAGGGTTTATGGTAAGTTAAATAAAATTGTTTATGACAAAAATAATTGCTTAGAAATTGAATCAAGCATTTTTTTTTAAAAAAGCACTAAAAAAAGAACGTGGTAACTTGCCTCAATGACTATCATCCAGTCGCACTTACATCCATTGTGATGAAGTGCTTTGAGAGGCTGGTGATGAAACATATCACCTCCTGCCTGAGATATGGCTTGGATTTGCTTCAATTTGCCTACCAGCATAACAAGTCCTCAGGAGATGCCATTTCATTGACTTTTTACTCAGATCTGGAACATCTGAACAGCAAAAATGCATTTATCAGGATGGTGTTTATTATCTACAGCTCAACAATCAATGCTAACATCCCCTTGAAAATAAGCTTCAAGATCTTAGCCTTAATACCTCCTTGTGCAATTAGATTCTCAGTTTCCTCACTTGCAGGCCCAAGTTTGGAATAGCAACAACATCTCCTCCACAATCTCCATCAGCACAGGGCTGTGTGTTTAGTTCCCTGCTCTACTCACTTTACACTTATGATTATGAGGCTAAGCACAGCTCCAATGCCATATTTAAGTTTGCTGTTGACACCACTGTCATTGGCTGAATCAAAAGTGTTGATGAATCAACATAGAGTAGGGACACTGAAAATCTGAAAAAAAATGCCACAACAACACCCTCTAACTCAATGCCAGCAAGACCAAGGAGATGATTACTAACTTAAGGAGGAGCTCACTGGAGGTCCATGAGCCAATCTCATTGGGTGACCAAAGGTGGAGTCAGCAACTTTAAGTTCATCGTCATTTCAGTGGATCTGTCCTGGGCCCAATGCATAAGTACAATTATGAAGAACGCACAGCAGCACCTCTACCTTCATAAAAGTTTGTGAAGATTCGGCATGCCATCTAAAACTTTGACATAGATGTGTGGTGGAGTGTGTATTGACTGGCTGCATCACATTCTGATGTGGAAACACCAATGCCCTTGAATGGAAAATCCTACAAAAAGTAGTGGATACAGCCCAGTCCATCATGGGTAAAGCCTTCCCTACCAGTAAGCATATCTGCATGGAGCACTGATGCACGAAAGCAGCATCTATCATCAAGGACCCCCACCACCTGGGCCATGCTCTCTTTTCACTGCTGCCATCAGGGAGAAGGCACAGGAGCTTGGGACCCACACCAGGAACCATTATTACCCCTCAACCATCATGCTTCTGAACCAGAGGGAATAATTTCACTCAGCTTGACTCACCCCATCACATAGCAACCTATGAACCTGCTTTCTAGGTCTCTAATCTCATGTTCTTGATATTTATTGTTTATTTATTTATTATTTTCTTTTTTCCTTTTGTATTTGCATAGTTTGTTATCTTTTGCACATTGTTTGTTTGTCCACCCTGTTGAATGCGGTCTTTCATTGACTCTGTTGTGTTTCTTCGATTTGCTGTTTGTACTTGAAAGAAAACTAATCTCTGGGTTGTATATGGTGACATACACTGTACTTACTTTACTTTAAACTGAAATCCACACGACACAATAAATATGTGACTATTCATGCCAATACAGGTTAGATATAGGATTTGATAGCAATCACTAGACAGTTATTTCCATTGCTAATATGAGATTAGCAATAATTAACATAGTTCACCCACAATTCATTTATCCACCAATTAACATGAAGGCTCCAGCCCAGCCCAAGTTCCAACCTCTGCTATGCCATGGCTGTGCTGGAAGTGTATAAATCTAGTGCCCCTACAGAAATGGCTTTGTGTAGATCATACAGGTAAGAAACTCTCCATTGTCTTATTCTCATATTCCTTAATAACTTATAAGGTGAATTTGAGAAGGAAGAGTACCAGGCAGATCTCTGCTTCAGAGAGACAAAAAGGGGCAAAGAGATGGAATTAAAAGTCACAGGCAGAAGCAAGTCTCTCCACACCTGGGAGTAGTTCCGAAAGAAGCTTCACATGTAATGGGTATTCATTGTCCTGGGTCAGCCTTACAACATAACAGATAACACTAGTAGACTTTAAGAAGTTTTTTTTTGAGAATGTTAACCTTCCAATCAATATTCTTAGTTCAGCTTCTTGTCATAAACAGGAGCCTTTCTTCAGTTCTCAACAAAAATGGAAAATAATAATCGGTCTGAAGTTAAAAGGACAACTTTGTAAGCAAAGACCTCGGTCTATAGGGCACTGATGCAGACCCACAGCCTGAACCTGTTTGCTCAAGAGATGCAGTGTAAGATAATAGGGTTATATTACTTGTAAAAATGCCATTACCTTCTCTCGAATCCTCTGTCTCCATTACATCTGCTCTCAGGATGAGGCTTTTCTTTCCAGAGCAAAGGAGATGTCCTCCTTTTTCAAAGAAAGGGGCTTCCCTTCCTCCACCATCAATGCTGCCCTCAACCTTATCTCTTCCGTTTCACACATCTGCTCTTTTCTCATCCTCCCACCACCCTACCAGGGATAGGGTTCCTCCTGTCCTCCCCCACCAGCCTCTGCATCTAGCCCATAATTCTCCAGAACCTCCATCATCTCCAACAGGATCTCACTGCCAAGCACTTCTTTCTCTCACCCACACCACCCACTTTCTGCTGTCCACAGGGATCACACCCTATGCAACTTCCCTGTCCATTGATATCTTACCACTGATCTCCCTCTTGGTACATGTCCTTGCAAGCAGAACAAGTGCTACACCTGCCCCTACTCCTCCTCCCTCACTACCATTCAGGGTCCCGAACAATCCTTCCAGGTGAGGCAACACTTCACCTGTGTATCTGTTGGGGTCTCTGTCTGGTGCTCTGTCTGGCCTCCTGTATATTGGTAAGACCTGAGCACCTATGCTCCATCTGCCAGTAGAAGTGGGATCTGCCAGTGGCCAACCATTTTAGGTCTACTTCCCATTCTCATTCCAATATGTCAATCCATGGCCTCCTCCACTGTCATGATGAGGCCAAGTTCAGGTTGGAGGAACAATATCTTGTATTCCATCTAACCTGATGATGTGCATATAGACCTCTTGAACTTCTTATAATGCCCCCTCCACTTTCCTTCTCTATTTCTTTTCCCCTTTTCCCTCTTTCACCTTTTCTCCTTGCCTGCCCATAGACTCCCTCTAGTGCTCCTTCTCCTCCCCCTTTTCTTTCTTCTATGGCCTACCGTCCTCTTCTATAAGACTCCCTCTTCTCCAGCTCTGTATCTCTTTCATTGATCAACTTCTCAGGTCGTTACATCGTCACTCCCTTCCAGTTTCCCTATCACCTTGAGCTTCCCTCTTTCTTCTCCCCAGCTTTTAAATCTACTCCTCATCTTTTTTTTTTCTCCAATACTGCCGAAGGGTCTCAGCCTGAAACATCGACTGTACTCTTTTCCATAGATGCTGCCAGGCCTGCTGAGTTCCTCCGGCATTTTGTGTGTTGCTTGGATCAGAGAAACAGCAAATGCTGTCTTGTTTGTGGGTATATTAAATTGGTCTGCAACAACCCAGACAAGTCTAGTTAAGTTATTTAGTTCAAGGAAATTTGGAGACCAGATTGGTCTATAACTTAGCACATCAAATAACTAATCTGTTAATAGTCGTAAGATTTGTTTAATCAGAAGGTCACTTCTCACAGCATCAATTGTGAATGCTGGGATATTTAACCCCAGAAGCTTTTAGACCACCTGTTTGAAAAGATATCAGAAAAAAAGATCACATGTGTGAAGTAACTCAGTGACAGAAAAACAGTATAAATGTAATAGAGCAGTCAGGCTTGTTAGGAATGGTCCAGAAACATCAGGAAGAATGACAGAAAGACCGAATGAACTAGAATCTATTCCTCTGCCTTTAATTTCTGCAAGGGACAACTCATTCATTTTCAATTCATCGATATGTCCTTTTAGCTTAGGTATTTATCTGTTTTAAGAATTTTATTTAAATTTAAACATATATCACTTAAAAATAAATGAACTGTGTTTAAACTACTTTGCTAGCTAGAAGTGTCTACTCATTGGTAGGGAGGAGGAACCCACCACTTAAATAATGGGTATTGGTGGCTAAGTTCACTGTGAAGGATAAACAGGAAAGTGAACTAATCTTTGAAAGTAGAAAGCTATAGTATAACCTCCCTTTAGTGAGGTTACCTGTAGCTATCTATACCAGGTAAGGCTTAAGATCTTCAATTTAGTTTAGAGCTTCACGGTCAGCAAACCTAATATCATCGCACATGACTACCACACTTGTTCATGAAATTGCTCTAATTCTTTGAAGCAATCACTGCTAAATGCAGTCAATTGAACTGCTGCAATTATTTCATTAAGACTTTTTGATGCAAATTTTCTCTTATTTTCTTTATAGGGCCACCTGTGATGGACACCTCTGCCAACATCCTACAGAATGTCCCTTCCAGATCCAAGGCCCACAAACTGAAGAAGGTGGCCTCAAGTGCATTGGACTGATCTAGGCTATCACTTCTAATAGGTGCTCAGATGTCAGCAACAGAAGGTATGTAAGTATCTATAGGGCTATTGACATGCTTCTTTCCTTCATAGCAATGCATCTGTTCATGTGTATCTGTATATATACTAGGCAGTTCAAAGCATTCATCTTTGCTATGCGTTTCTTTTGTAACAGTGCAGAGCCCAATTTGCATTCCCACTATTTCTCCTGATTTACATACAGGAGCACTGACCCCTCCTTCAGGAAGATGAGGAGGAAAAGGACACTCTGAAATTACAACTGAGATCATCAAACTCAGATGCTGGAGCTGCCATGGATGTGCAGACTACATTTAAGTGCCTGAGACACTGTGAAACCAGCAGCTGCTGCCCTCTAATAAAATGTTGACATTTCCCTCCCATGATTAATCCTCCTGAAGTTCTCACACAAATATCCCACAACTACACTCTCCATTATACAATAGCTTGAGATTAAAAACTGATCATTGTCATCTAAGGCAACAATGTGAAAACACTAAGACCAATGGATAGCAACCATCCCATCTTAACGTAGATTATTTGCAGTGAGGCAAATATTTATTGAGATACAATGTGGAATAGGTCTTCTAGCCCTTCAAGCTGAGCCACTCAGCAGTCCTTCAATTTAATCCTAGCCTTATCATGGGACAAATTACAAAGAACAATTAACCTACCAACCAATACATCTTTGTACTGAAAGAAGAAACCCACGTGGTCACGGAGAGAACATATAAACTCCTTACAGGCAGCAGCAGGAATTGAACCCAGGTTGCCAGCACAGTAAACCATTGTATTAACCACTATGCTACCATGCCATGGTTAACAATAATTATTTTACAACTGATTTTTGATCACCATCAACAATTTGTCCAACTTCACATTAATCAAACCTGCAAGTCTTTAAACCCACTATTGTCTCAACTAAAATACAACAGACCCAGCACCAGAATTGACATTTTATTTGCCAAGGAATATGGTGCAATACTGACCTTTCATCTAAGGGGTTTGAATCCTAATGGAAACTCAATGATACTGGATAAAAGACTGACTCATAAATAATGCCTTGACATTTACTAATTCTAGGTATGATAATAATGAAAGCTACATACTATTGATTACCTTTCAGTATTTATGGAATTTACTTTCTAAGTAGAGGGTCAACCTTGGAACTTGCTTGTGTCATGATCTCATTTTGGGTGGAGTTGCTCATAGGAAATATTGTAATTACTGTAATTCTCAAACCAATGTCATCAAGACAACATTAACAACAGACTAAATTATTGTCCTTGTGTGATTTCTTTGTGATTTTTCAATAGTTGTGTCATTGGCAAATTTGTAGCTGACATTTGAGCTGTGCCCAGCCATGCAGTAGTGGGTGTAGAGAGAGAAGAGCAGTGGGCTAAAAACGCATCCTTGAGTTGCACCAGTATTGATTGTCAGCGAGGAGGAGACGTTGTTTCTGGTCTGCACAGACTGAGGTTTTCTGGTGTGGAAGTCAAGGATCCGGTTGCAGAGAGGTGTTGCAGTTTGAGATTAGAACCAAGGGTGTGATTGCATTAAATGCTGAGCTGTTATCAATAAACAGCAGTCTGATGTAGGCGTTACTATTGTCCAGGTAAACCAATGCCAAGTGGAGAGCCAGTGAGGTCGCATCCACTACAGACACAATTGTGGTGATAGGCAAATTTCAGTGGGTCCCAGGTCCCTGCTTAGGCAAGGATTGATTCTAGCTGTGACCAAACTCTCAAAGCATATCATCACAATAGATGTGTGTGTCACTGGGCGATGGTCATTGAGACAGTTCACCCTGCTTTTATTTGGGCATTGGTATTATCATCTACCTTTTGAAGCCGAAGGGAACCTCCAACTGCAGCAGTAGAGACCGAGTACGTTGGCTGACATTTTTTCAGTGCCCTACCCGGCACTCTGTCAGGGTCTGATGCCGTGCAAGGGTTCAGCCCTTGAAATGTGTTCTGATGTCAGCTTCCCAGACAGTGATCACAGGGCCACCAGACGCTGCAGGACTTGCACAGGTGTCATTTTATTCTCCCTTTCAAAGCATGCATAAAAGCTGGTGAGTTCATCACAACCATTCATAATGTTAGGTTTCACTTTGTAGAAGTAATGGTCTGTAAATGTTGCCAGAACTGACGTGCATCCGATTCCATCTCGAACCTCAATCAAAATTGTCTTTTTGCTCTTAAAATCACTTTTTGTGGGTCATATCCAAACATTTTGTAGAGTTCTGAATCTATCGTCTTGAATGCCATATATCTGGTCCTCAGCAGACCACAAATCTCCTGGTTCATCCATAACTTTTGGTTTGGGTATGTCCAGTATGTTCTCGAAGGCACACATTTACCCACACAAGCTTTGATGAAGTTGGTGACAGCTGTGGCATACTCATTCAGATTCGAAGATGAATCCCTAAATATTGTCCCCTTCACCACCTCAGCAGATAAAAAAAGATATTTGACCGCTCGATGTTCCAAGTTGTCTGAACAGGACTGAGACAGAACTGCCAGGTCTGTTCACCATGCTGAGTTAATCATAACGTATACTCTTCTCTCTGCCTTTAAGAGACTGTGTTGCCCTGTCTATTAGGAGAATAGTGAGGACTTTGAGCCCCTGTTCTGCCTCTGAAATGGTGGGGAATAGCTATGTTTACATGAAGCAAAGGACACAGCTGTCCCTGATGTCTTTGGGGCACAGTAATCTTGCTCTGAGGCCTTCAGTTTTATTTTCCAACGACTCTACATTCCCTAGCAGGATAGTTGGGAGTGAAGGTCTAAACCTTTTGCATTTCAATCATAGCTGAAGGCCAGAGTGGCTTTCCTGCTTCCATTTTCTTAAAATGGAACTGCAGCTCGCAACCTCAATCTGCAGTCTGGGATTTGTTGATTTTTGAATATTGATAGATTTTTTTAAACTTCTTAAAGCAATATTGCTTGTTGAAGTACCCATGGATGTGACTGTGGATTTCAGCTGTGGTAGTCTTGTCTGGGAATATTTGGTGATTCCCATTGGACCTACATGCAGTGAGTCGCCCTTTATTGTCACCATCTTGTCTCTACAGCTCCCTTTCACCAAGCCTGTAGAAAACCTCAGAAAATCACTGCTGTTCAATGAGTAAGTGATAGGAGTTATGGCTTCCATAAAAGGTTTGTATGCTTGAGCCCTCGTCCCTCCTTCCTCCCATTGTCAGACATATCTGCCATGTCTCCATATAGTGCTATAACTTCAACCTGTTCTGTACACCCAGTGGGGCAGTCACAGGGACACCTATGGCTACAGATTTGACAGGCATGTGCCTCATCAGAAATCACACCATCTAGGCTGCCTCCAAAGCGCAGGGCAAAGGGCTTTAGAAACGGGTGCTAAATGGCAGAATGACCCTGAAATGGCAGAACCATATAAATATAGCACTATAAAAAACAAATTATCATTCTTTCTGAGTGCTCAACAATATTTCTAAACTAGAAAAAAGATTCATGTTTATTTATCACATGTACATTGAAACATGCAGTGAATTGCACCATTTGCATTAATAGCCAACACACCAGAGAGTGTGCTGTATGTGTCACCACATGTTCCAGTGCCAACACAGCATGCCCACAATGCATGGCAGAAGAACGCTGAGAACAACAAGCAACAAAACAACAGCAAAACAAGTTTGTTTTCTCTCTCCCATCCACATACATACACTGTCTTCTAACCCCAAGACAGACCATTCTGCTTGACCTTCTTCAGGCTCTGATCTGGACTTGGAAATACAGTCTTTGAGCCTTGTTCCATTTTCCTGCACAGAACGTACAGTCTGGAATCTGCCAATAACTTGTTGACAGGGGGTCAAGTGAGGAGGTGGAACCAGCCTTCTCCCACGCTGGTCAGCCAGACCCCATTCACTCTGCAGATGTCAGACTCTGATTCGCAAAGTGACCCGGCTTGTAGGAGCTATTTTTCTAAAAGTGCATTGCTGCACGGATGACTTCATTTTGTCCACATCCTATGCACCAAATGGTTAAAGTCAATGGAAGCAAACATGGAACAGAACTGGTGGCTGATAGGACAAGTGAATTATTGATTAAAGTCGGATTTACACCACTCTGTGTTGAGGACTTTCATTATCACTGCTCCAGCCTTGTCTAGCTGAAGATATTTAATCCATATTTTTTCTCTGAACATCATTCTTCTAGGTAAAGTTTCAAAACCTCTTTCAATTTCCAGACCTCTACCCACTGACATCAAGAACAGGCAGCATCCTTTTGCACACTTTTAGATCTCACTTAGATTTATGATATTCTGTCTCAATCACTCCCATCAAGGTTACAAGCATAGTTTCTTCATTGCTTTTGTGTAAATAATTAATTATGTTTACTGTGGCTAAATGATGTATACACTCTTATCTTTTCTCTTCCCTGTGCTGTAAACATTCCTTATGGCACTCTCAGGCCTCAATCCAAAGAACAATTCAGAAACCAGCGTTCATGCACAGGTCTTATTCAGTTCAATCTTATGCTACCCGGAATCCAGTTTGTACTTAATTGGCTCCCACTGCCCATCTAACAGCATTAAGTGGAGAAGTTAAAGTTTTAAGTAATTCTCATAATGAAATATGTGGCTTAAAATTCTTCCCTCATGCATGAAACATCCTGAAGATGTGTACTTAGATAAACAAAGAACATGAGTTCTCCCAGTCCAATGACAGCCAAGAGTGTGTAATGGGAAGATTTGCAAACACCTCAGGCAGAAGTCTGAGCAGAGGTCATACTGCTTTTAGTGAAAACACTTGATAACATTTTAATTGCTGGGCAACAGATTTTGTTTAATAGACAGCAACATGTGTACATCAATAACATGATTCAAAACTGCTTAAAGCAATTGACAAACCAACACTTTCTGCTTCAAAGCACAAGGCCTCCAAAATCCCTGTATGTTTCACGTATTAAAGGTATAATTGATAATACTTTTCTTCATCATTTCCTTTGGGCCTTCACTGTAACATCCATCAATTTGGTAATTGGTTTCAAAAGCAAAGGATCATAATAAATAAAACAAACTCTGAATGTGTGCAAATGAAAGGTTAGCAGTGATTTGCTGTTCACCCTACTCACAAATAGAGGGTTCATTTCATACACCATAGCTATTGAGTGCTCCTTTCAGGTCATGTTAAGCTTAATGGCTTGTCCTTCCCAAGCACTTAGGAATCCCCTTATTTCTTTAACTATATTAATGTAAGCTGTTTCTGTTTCACAGTTATCAGCAAATAATTAATACTTTCAGAGTGGTTGATTAATACATGTTCTTGTCACTTTTCTTCTAAAGGTAGAAACACAAGTTTTAACAATCCAAGTCATTTTGACCCTTGGTGTTCATTTTGCTTCGCTGTGACATTTTTCTGTCAACCTTAATGGTAAAACTTCAGGGTGTAATACTTAGCTGTGATCAGTTGTTACAATTAGCATTCTCTTCTGACAGTTTTTCATTCATAATCAACATCGAGTATAGTTTCCCTGGAAAAGCAAACAATTCTTATAAATAACAACCTGACCTTATGCACAAAATACCTAACAGAGTAAGTCCCACACGATCAATTTCAGCAACAAACTATGTACCTTGAAAATGACATAGGATGCTACTGTGTTCCTCATTTCTCTGAGTGATGAATAGCATCAGTGTTTGCTCAGATTGCAAATTGCAAATGATATGTTTATTTGCAGGAACAATTAAACAAAGAACAAGTCTTCAAAATAATAAAATGCTAATAGAGGAAATCAGTCATATTGATAAGAAATGTTCAATTACTGATGCAGGATGGAAGCTTGATTGTTGGGAAACAGAGCAGAAGAATGAAGGCTACAGTTTAATCAAGGACTTTGAAAAGAAAAGGAGGCTGATGATGGGAATGGAGGGCCCAAGTGTGGGTTTTGTGAAGAGGAGCTGTTCGCAGGAATACGAACAGTCTTCTGTTAGATCAAACATCCTATATTTAAAAGGGAGGCAGGCAGTCCCATGCAATATGAATAGGGATGTCTAACTTTCTCCATCTTATTTTTGAACTAGCAGCATGTCCTACAATCTGCAAAATTCAGTGGCAAGGGTTTATCAGTTTGTGGAGTGAACTAATTGGTTTGCTGCTGACTTCAAATAAATTCAAGCGCATTTTATGTCAGAGTGATTTTCCCAATAGGCACTTTGAGGAATGGATAGGGGGAATTCTCTTCAACCAGCCTATCCAGAATGAAGTGACAAAAATACCGTGCGCCAGGAGGTCATCAAAGATGGCAATTAAATGCTGGGTGTTGCTACTGTCCGAGGAAGGGAGTAGGGGTTAGGAGAAGAGAGAGAAAATAAGGTAAAAGAGAGGAATAAGGAAATTGAAAGTTGAGGTAATAGATGAGAGACTGCAGTAGAGGAATTTCGGAAGGAGCAGGATCAGAAGGGAGGTGTTGGATTGCCAACCGCACTGTTTTGAATGAGTTATCCCATTTTTAAACAAGTAATTCCTGGTTGTCAGATCACAATATTGGGCAAGTTTCATGTTGACTGACAGTGGGTCGGTATTCATCCCAATTTTCCTGACAGACATAGTGATTCAAGATTATTATCTCATCCTTGAACCTTACCCCTTCTGAATACACAGCCCTCAAGTCAAGTCAAGTCACTTTTATTGTCATTTCAACCATAACTGCTGGTACAGTACACAGTAAAAACGAAACAATGTTCCTCCAGGACCATGGTGCTACATGAAACAACACAAAACTACATTAGACTACAGACCTAGGCGGGACTACATAAAGTGCACAAAATAGTGCAAGACATTAGAATAATTAATAAATGAGACAATAGGCACAGTAAAGGGCAAATTACAATATAATAATAAATGATGTAAATGTAAATGTAAATAATGTTTTAGCAGGAATTTAGAAAGAAATGAGCAAAAATTGCAAAGGGAATGGAGGAGTGTGTGTGTGTGTGTGTGTGTGTGTGTGTGTGTGTGTGTGTGTGTGTGTGTGTGTGTGTGTGTGTGTGTGTGTGTGTGTGTGTGTGTGTGTGTGTGTGTGTGTGTGTGTGTGTGTAGTATATATAGAGGTTGGTGTCAGACTAGAATCTGGGAATTGAGGAGTCTAATGGCTTAGGGGAAGAAACTGTTGCAGTCTGGTCTTGAGAGCCCAAATGCTTTGGTACCTTTTGCCAGATGGCAGGAGGGAGAAGAGTTTGTATGAGAGTGTGTGGGGTCCTTCACAATGCTGTTAGCTTTGCAGATGCAGTGTGTGATGTAAATGTCTGTAATGGCGAGAAGAGAGACCCCGATGATCCCTTCAGCTGATGGTTACTATCAGCTGCAGGGTCTTACAATCCAAGATGGTGCAATTTCCAAGCTAGGCATCAATCCCAACCTTACCTTCAAACACGCAGACAAATGGGTGCTGTTGTAGTGTGGCGGACTGACCTCTGCCTTGCTGAGGCCAGTCGGCAATTCTCAGACACATCCTTATACCTACCCCTTGAAGAGGACCTCACTGTGGGCCATCAGAAAATTGTTCTGACACCCTCACTGACCTCATAAACTCCAGAGAGCTCCTATCTGCTGCCACCAAACTCATAGTTCCCTTACCCCACACTGCTTGCTTCTACTTCTACACAAGATCTACAGACTGCCAGGTAGGTCCATTTTCTCTGTCTGCTCCTGCCCAACTGAAATTCTGTCCATTCAATCTCCCTTGCTTTAGTCCCTTCCCACCTACATCTACAACACTTCTCATGCTCTCAATCTTATCAGTAAGATCTTATCAGTCCTGACTGCCTCATTTTCAACACAGATGTCCAGTACTTATACACTTCTATCCTCCATCAAGAAGGCCTTGAAGCTCTCCATTTCTTTCTCAATAAAGGAACCAATCACTTACGCACCCCCAACCACCACCACACTCCTCCATCTGGCAGGCCACCAGTTTTACTTTCCTGGGAGTCCTGAAGGGTCCAATGAACTTAGGCAACAATTTCTTGGACTCCACTTGGAGAGGCAAATCTTGAGTCGACAGCCAGACCTGTTGTCCAGGCTGTAAAACTGGTCCCTGCCTTCTCTTGTGGTTAGCCTTTACTTCAGCCTTCTGGGTAGAAGTCAACGAAGTCTCCCTTGCCCTTGTCCATCTGTCCTTATAGTGTAGGACAAGATTTTCATCTGCAGAAACTCCAACCTCTGCCTCCTGCTCAGGGAGGAGTGGTGGAGAATACCCAGATTGGCAGTTGAAAGGAGATATCCCATGTGCCAAGTGTTGTGGATGACCCCTGCTCACATCTTATGGCCACTCCACTTGTTCGGTCTTTCAGAGGCCAGGCATCTTAGGGTATGTTCCATATCTTGGAACATACTCAAGCACCCCCCCCCCCAACATTGTATATTTACATCTAATGTTTATACTTCCTAGATGTAATACTTTACATTTACTACATTAAATTTCATCTGCCATTTATCTGCCCAAATCTAGGTTTTGTTTAGGTCCAACTGTATTGATTTTGCTGCTTAAATGTTATTGCCTCGTCTCCCTAATTTTGTGTCATCGGCAAGCTATACTAGTTTATTTGTTATGTGCTTATCCAAATTATTAACATAAGTTTTAAAACAGCAGAGGCCCCAAAGCTGATCCCTGCAGAACCCCACTTCTAACATCTTCTAGGTGAGAGAATGATCCTCTCACTGTAACTCGTTTTCTGTTTTTGAGCCAATTCTACACCCACTTGCACACTTACCCTGACTCCCCACATCCTATAATTTGACTATTAATCTTTTATGAGATATGTAGAAAACCTACAGCACAATACAGGCCCTTCGGCCCACAATGCTGTGCTGAACATGTCCTTACCTGAGAAATTATCTAGGGTTACCCATAGCCCTCTATATTTCTGAGCTCCATATACCTGTCCAGGAGTCTCTTTAAAGACCCTATCGTATCTGCCTCCACCACCATCGCCAGCAGTCCATTCCATGCACTCACCACCGTCTTTGTTAAAAAATACTTACCCCTGACATCTCCTCTGTACCTATTAAGCTTACTGGTCTATAGATACCAGGATCAGTGCGGTTACCCTTCTTGTATACTGGGACAATATTAACTCATTTCCAGTCCTTAGGGATTTCACCAGTCTTCAATGACTTCTGAAAAATACATTTTACGGGCTTGTATATATAATCACAGACTTCTTTAAGTACCCGTGGATATATGTTGTTTGGCCTTGGAGATTTATTAACTTTCAGCCTTTGTAGGTGAAGCAGGGCCTCACTTTCTAAGATCTCTACCTGATTTTTCTCTACACTTACTGGCATATGGCTAACCTCTTCACAGGTGAATGCTTCAGCAAAACATGAGTTAAGAGTATCTGTTATGTCCTTCTCTACGTAACTTGACACCCACTACTACTCCTAATACAATTAACTTCCTGGACTTTTCTTTTACTACTAAAGTATTGAAAAAATCTCTTGGGGTCAACTTTAGCATTATCAGTAATATCCTTCTCGACCTGCCCTTTGGCAATCTGAATTTCCCTTTTGACTATAGCTCTCATATTTTCATTTGCTATATAGTTAACATCATTAGTATTTTTTTCTGTATTCCTTATAGAGCTGTCTTTTCTTCAATAATTTTTATGTATGCCTTTACTCATCCATGTAGTTGATCTATTGTATTTTATTGCTTCTCCCAATCTTGGATATGAACATTTCCTGCACTGCATGTATTACCTCTTTAAGCTGACTCCATTCTTTCTCAACTGACTCAACATCAAGCAGTTCTTCTAGATAACCTTCCAAAGTCTTTGCTGCATCTGCACAAACTTTGCCTTTCTGGAACTCAATTTAATGGCTTTGGGTTTTACTGATATATTCTGCCAAAAAAACTTTGAGATTAATAATGTTATGACCACTTGTTCCTAAAGGCTCAACAAATACTGTACTCAAAATTCTATCCTAATTGTTACAGAATATCAAATTTGGCAGCACTCCCCTCTTGTTGGTGCATTAACATACTGGGTCAAAAAACAATCATTCAACAACTCAATTTATTCACTTTCCTATAATTCATTAGTCACTCGATTCTCCCACTCAATATTTGGGAAATTAAGGTCACCTATAACTATAACATCACCCTCAGAGCTTGCTTTTTTAATATTCTGATAGAGTTGTTTATTAAAATCACTTTCAGTGTTAGGGGATCTATAACATCCACCCAATTTCATTCCTTTATCCTTATCACTTTCAATTCTTACTCAGATATCTTCACTAAGTCTTGATTCATCTCGTATCATAAGCAGACTCATGTCTAAATTCTCTTTTATATATATATATATAGCTACTCCTCCGCCTTCACAATCTTGCCTATCTTTCCTAAGTACATCCTTTAGTACTATATTCATCAACATCCTTTGAAAATAGGAATAGCCTGTTTCAGTTATTGCTAGTATATCATACTTATACACACTGGGATATAATTCCAGCTTGTTTATTTTACTCTTAATACTTCTTGCATTTATACAGACCAGCCTCAGTTTCTTACTGATGTTTGTCATCCTATTCTGAACCACTTTTATGTTTTTGGAGCCTATAATTGGTTTATGTCCTAATATGTTATCCTCCACTGTGGTGTTTAAACAGTTGAGCCTGGCCTGTTCCAAGTTCCCTGCCCCAACCTCCCCACCCCCCATTCTCTACTTTAATCAGTCCTCAACTAACTGAAGCATTAGCCTACCCTGTACATTAGTTTTCCTCTGGTTCAAAGGCAACCCCTGCTGGTGATACAGGTTCCATCAGCCCCAAAAGGCACCTAGTGCCCTATAAACCTAGGCCCCTCTAACCTACGCCATGATTCGAGCCATATGTTAACCTTCTAATCACCTCCATCTTGCTTGGAATGGTGTGTGGCACAGGCACAACTTCCGGGAAGACTACCTTGCAATTCTGTCCCTAAGCTTCCCACCTAACTCTTCAAATTTGTCTTGCAGAACTGATAGCCTATGCTTACCTATGTCATTTGTTCCAATGTGGACAATGCCTACTGGATCCACCCCAGTTCTGTCCAGGAGCTTATCTACTCATCCAGGGAGGTATCCTACTTGTGCTCCTGGTAGGCAATGAACTGTACAAGATTCCTTGCCAGTACACACCTGATTTTCAAACCCCTCCCCCCGATAATTGAGTCCCCTACTATTACTAGTTCCTTTTTACGGGGTTTAGGTTTAGGATTAGAGAGAGTTCTGTAGGGCTCCTTTGTCCTGTCTACCACCTCAGAGGTTTCGTGAACAAAGTTCATGCAATGTGTCATACAATAGAGCGAAGTCCAATAGAAACTGTTCTGAAGAGAGTCTGTTGAACAGACCTTCATAGGTTTTTCTGTCTCTCCCAGATCTTGCTTCATCCTTCATTCCTTTTTCAAAATGAAAACACAGTGTTTCATAATTTTGCCACACTGCTGAAACTGTTCGAAACGAGCTAGCTCCCCACCTGGTACTCAGAACACAGCCTAATCTGCAAATTTGTTGTTCTAGTTGAGAAGCACGTTCAGACAGTTCCTTTTGACTTTGAGGTGATCTACTGTAAACAGAGTACAATTTGTCCATAAATGATTGAAAATGATTTATTCTCTCACTGAATCACCTACTGCAAGTTCTAATCTGTGATTAAGACAGTGCCAAATTATCACATCAGGGTAATGTTCCTTTAGAATTGTAGCAACCCCAGATTTGACACCAAGCATTACACTCTCTCCATCACTAGCAGATGCTACAAGGTTCTGTTTCACGTAAGAGTCATCAAACCCATGATTATTGGGACAGTTCAGTAGATGCTTTGCAACAGTTGCAGCTTTCTGATCAGGCAGTTCAATTAGATCTAAAAACATAAAATGGGGATCACCTTCCTTATCACTTTCATATCTCAAATAAACTATTAGGGCAGTTTTAATGCTCAGGCTTGTTGATTCCTAAATGAGAACAGAAAATTTGCCATTTATCTGTTTGATATGCTGGCAAATTTTCTTTTTCATATTAATGGCTATGTGATTAATGATCTCTGTAGCACTAGTGCAGGAATGCAGTCCAATTCTAATGTCAATACCAGTTTTTTGAAGTTCCAATAAGCCAGTATGCCATATTAAGACAGTGTCAAATTATCACATCAGGGTAATGTTCCTTTAGAAGTGTAGCAACTCCAGATTTGACACCAAGCATTACACTTGCCCCATCACTAGCAAATGCTACAAGGTTCTGTTTCACGTAAGAGTCATCAAACCCATGATTATTGGGACAGTTCAGTAGATGCTTTGCAATCGTTGCAGCTTTCTGATCAGAATATGGTCTGTCATACTGAGCTAAACAACATGCATAATGAAAAATTGAACAAGTTGCCTTTAAATGTGAAGCATTCATGGTGTTACGTAATTTTCCAAGAACATCTTCACTAGCTATATTTTCAACACTTAGAGCAGCAGTATGAGCTTTTGATAGATTGTGATCAACAATTTTTTTTCTGAGAGACTTTAAGCGTGTACTTCGATCAGTCGATGCCGATTCTCCCGTGATCTTTAAGTTCTTGAGGCTGTAGCGCTTTACACAGCTAGCCAGCCATCCCTTACTAGCCTTTAACCTCTTCCTCTCGCTCCCCACAACCCCCTCACAGTAGTGCTCAGAGAGGCTAAGTCCTTTTTCATGCATAATTTTACCATCAACAAGGAATGCTTCTGTGACACGTCCTCTAGCCACACACAATGCTTTCTCAGTCTTCGCAAGCACTGTCACAAACCAGAGAGACCATTTTTGCCCTTGTCGGGGTAGCACTAACACTTCCATGAGCTTCTTTCTGCTTTATTGTGTGATCACTCGATTCGTTCTTACCGACCTTATGGCCCACTTCGGCAAGCGACATGCCACTTTTCAAAAGACCTAAGATTTTTATTTTCTCGGCGAACAATGCTCAAACAACGAGCGCTGGAGGGAGACTGAGAATCTGTGGAATGGCAGGAGGCTGCAGTAGGGTATGCTGAGACAACGGGTCGTGCGAGCAGGAATTTCACAAATACCTAAATAAAAAACTGTCACAGCTCCAGGATTTCACCAAAAACGATCAAATATCTTAATATTACTAGTGGTATTTTCCCCACCAGCCAGCACCCCCTCTCCCCAACCCCCACCTCTGTAAAATTCCCTCTATTTAATATGTGGCTGCTGTTAAATACCCTGCTTGTTTATTTTGACTTTTTCTTACAGAGGTGCTGGAGCACTGCACCCTTGACTGTACAGCAGAGTTGCCCCAGCCCTTGAGTAAAGAGGGAAGCCAGCTAAAGCGTCCTCAAGGTGAAGATGGAGTCTTGTGTAGCCCTTTCTCAATTGCCCTAAGCTTATCTGCTTCTACTTGGATTGCACTGCTAAATTGGTGATATCCTCAAACATACCAGGGATGCAACACTCCTGGCCAATGATAGCACAGTACCACCCACTTCAGCCAACAGAAGTCCAATGCTAGTCAATTTTGAAGGGTCACAGTGCAGATTGCCACTTTTTCCACAGTGATGACATTGATGACAAGACTTGTATCATGTAGCACTAAGGCTGTAGCATTAGCTAAATTCTCCAGCGCTGAGGCAAAACTGATGCTTTTGCAGGCAAGTCTGGCAGATCTCCGGAACAGGGATGCTATTATCCAGAAGCATTCAGTTTCCATAATGCTGCTTTGATGGTAGCCCAGCACAGTGGGATAGCAACCCTCAAAACAGTTGCATTGGCAAGAGTCATTCCAATGGACAGTTGTCCCTTTACAGTTCTGGTTTTGTTATCAAAGTAAAGCACAGAATCAAACTCACTATGAATCGGAGGATTAAATGCATTGGCAAGTCATTATCTATGTACAGAACTGTGTTGCCCTTAAGACAGTTAAAGACAGTTCACGTCTTTGCAAAAAACCCTGAAAAGGAAACCTGAGATGCAGCAACAATACGTAGCATTCATCAAGAAGATCTTTGCTAATGGACATGCTGAAGTAGCACCGCCACTGAGAGAAGGTGAGGAGTGCTGGTACCTCCCAATGTTTGGGGTTTACCACCCACAAAAACCCAATCAGATCAGGGTGGTCTTCGACTCCAGTGCCCAGTGTGCTGGCGTCTCCCTAAATGACGTGCTTCTTACAGGCCCTGACCTTAACAATACCCTTCTCGGGGTCCTGCTGTGCTTCCGGAAGGAGAAGGTCGCAATCCTAGCGGACATCCAGCAGATGTTCCATTGCTTCTTAGTACATCGCAAAACCCTCAGTTTCTTATGGCACAAGGACAATGACATCAACAAGGAAGTCATTGAGTACCGGATGAAACTCCATGTTTTCGGCAATAGTCCGTCACCTGCCGTGGCCATCCATGGGCTGCGAAGAGCCATCAGAGAGGGCGCACAGGAGCACGGCGATGACTCCATTAAGTTTGTAGAAAGGCACTTCTGTGTCGATGACGGCTTGATATTGCTACAGAAAGAAGATGAAGAAATCGATCTGCTCCGATATACACAAGCCTCACTGGCTGAGTCAAACTTCCACTTGAACAAGTTTGCATCAAACTGTCAGGCAGTAATGGAGGCCTTTCCACACAATGACTGTGCTCCGGCAATCAAAGACCTAGATCTAGATGGAGAAACCATTCCCACACAAAGGAGTTTGGGCCTCCTTTGGGAGATTACAACTGACACACTCATGTTCTCCATGCCGACCATGATCAAGCCATTCACCTGCCGTGGAGTTCTCTCCACTGTCAACAGTGTTTTTGATCCCTTGGTTCTACTGGCACCAGTTACGATCCAAGGAAGAGTCCTTCTCAGAGAACTTACCTCTGACCCCTCCGACTGGGATACTCCCCAACCAGAAGACAAACTAAACAGGTGGGAGGTTTGGAGAGATTCACTTCAAGATCTAAAACAGCTTCATATCCGATGTAGGTACACTGTGGACGATTTGGCCCAGGCAAAGGACGTCATCCTTAAAGCAACTCAAAGAGCAGATTTTGCAAGGGAGTTTTTGGCCCTCCAAGTTAATAAACCAATACCAAAGGACAGCCCTTTGAGGAAACTCAACCCGATCCTGAAGAACAATCTCATTTGCATTGGAGGCCGGTTAATACACTCTTACCTTTCAGCTGCAGAAAAGAGCCCAGTAATCCTGCCCAAAGACAGCCACCATGAACAGGTAAGACATCAGGGTCGTCACCTGATAGTAGGAACAATCAGGGCAGCAGGACTTGGATCTTGGGAGGCAAAACACTGATCAATTCAGTACTCCACAGATGTGTAACCTGCAGGAAACTGCGAGGGAAGATGGGAGTACAACGTATGGTGGACCTACCACCAGAACGCCTCAATACTTGCCCTCCTTTTACATATGTGGAGCTTGATGTATTTGGTCCGTGGACTATCACCACTAGACGCACCAGAGGAGGACAAGCAGAGAGCAAATGGTGGGCCATCATGTTTAGCTGCATGAGTTCGAGAGCGGTACACATTGAAGTCATCGAACATTTGAATTCTTGATTCAATGTTTCTGCAGCAATGCACCCAACTGACCCACGAGATACTGTGCACACTAATGGCAGAGGTCACAGCCATTATAAATGCACGACAACTCCTACTTGTCTCTTCTGACCCAGAAAGCCCCTTCATGCTCTCGCCATTAATGCTCCTTACGCAGAAGGCAGGAGCTCCCCCTCCACCTGGGGACTTCTCAGATAAGGAGTTGTACACAAAGCAATGGAGACAGGTTCAGGCACTTGCAAATCAGTTCTGGTCTCGTTAGAGACATGAATATCTACCTTTGTTGCAACATAGACAAAAGTGGACAGAACCTCATAGGAATCTTCAAGTTGAAGATTTAGTCCTCCTCAGGGACAAGCAAATTGCCCGCAACAGCTGGCCAATGGCCAGGATCACTGCCACATTCCCTGGTAGGGATGGACATGTCAGGAAGGTTGAGTTGAAAACTTCTGACCAAGGTGATGTGAAAACTTACCAAAGGCTAGTTGCAGAAGTCATTCTACTTCTACCTAAGGATTGATTTAGAGACTGAAGTTTGTATTATGTTCATAGTGACCTTACAAAGGTCAGGCGGGGAGTGTGTTGCCCTTAAGGCATTTGTTTAGATTTTTATGTTTTCGCTTTAGTAATTCGTTTGTAATCGTTTTCTAGTTAAAGTTAAGGTTGTTGAAAGTAAATTCGTTGTCTGTGATACATCGCGGCATGTGATGACGTCACACTCAGTTTCGCTGCTTCCTGTGGGAAAATACCGGTTTGGAGATACAGGAAGGAGGGGGCTTGTGTGTGCAGGATCAGTGCAAGAAAAGTTTTCTTTCTATGCACTAGAAACATCATAGAAGCAATGCCGTAATTTCATAAGATAATCGATACGTTGAAGTAAAAATGTTAACGCTGATTCTGTTAAAAGTAATGACAGTTGATAAAGTTATGTTCTTTGTTATTTAAAGAGTTGCGGATAGATTGTGTTGAAGTGTATTTGAAGCCAGTTGATGGCGTAGGTAGATTCTGACTGTATGTTGTACTTTAATGTAATATAGTTTGTTGTAGTTTTATTTTTGCAAGTATTTATGATGTAAATGTGATGCCAAGACGGAAACAAATACTTATATATTTTGTATTGTTTTATCAACTGTTTTCACCATACGTTAATGTGGAAGAGTGAACAGTAAACGGTTAATCTTACTGGGATTGTGCCTCATTGACTCTGGTTTATACTAGGTGTTTAGTTCAGAGTTTTTACACCTGAGCAAGAACACAGCCAACAACCTGACTGGTTAGTCTGCAGTGCATATTCATAGCTAAGGTGAAGAAAGTGTTAGTATTACTGTCATGAGATACTTCTGCACCTAGGAGGAAAACAAATTTCCAGATTACCCAAAGCATAAAATATATATTGTCTACTTAACGTGGCAAAAAGCAAAGATCAAGAGTTCGGTCCATCGGTCCTTATCGTTAAGGTTCTCTCCTAGCCACCTTTTCCCTGGTCTGGTGCCCCCTCTGACTTAACGTACAAGGTGGGTATCCACGCTGGATTTTCTTGGACCTTTAAAGTTGTGCATGTGGTCAGCAACACTTGGAATGAACCTTGCCAGGAAGGCTCTAGCTAGTTCATTCATCAGTAGTCTGTCACCAGTCCCCAATCTCCCAGCTGGTAGGTGTGGCACTCTGCAGCTGTCACAACCTTTTGGGCTTCTGATGCTTGGTGATGGAAACCTTTAAAGGAGTTTGCATAAATGCCACACAATACTGCAACATATTTTTCCTTACAGTCTGGAGGTCCATCTGTTTTCCCAAAAATAGAGGAGTTCCTGGCAAGCATATGGGACATCCCAATATGCCCTCATACAGAGATAGTCCCATTATGCATCTTGGAGCACTGCACATTCTCATGGGGGCCAGTGGAAATGCCTCTAGCCACATTAGCCCAGTTTCCGCACATAATTTAGCCAGCTTACTTTTTGGGATGCTATTCTTTCTTTTGACTGCCCCAGTAGATTAAGGGCGGTAAGGACAAGTAAAATAGTGCTTTCATTAGTTCCTGTATCACCTTGCCTGTGCAGTGTGGCCATTATCACTCGATATCTTTTCAGGGATTCCAAACCTAGAAATAGGTTCTCATAATGAGAGTTTAGCAACAGTTATAGCATCATTTCTATGAGCTGGATATGCCTCTACCCACTGAGAAAACAAACATACAATCACAAAATTATAACCCATGCATTTGGATAATTGCATAAAGTGCATTTGGAGATGCATGAATAATCCCCAGGGGAAGGGTCCAACAGCAGCTAGTACCAACGGTGTTTTCCCAAGATTATGTCTCTGATAAACTATATGATTTGTCAATATTTTTCTCACTAAGGCCAGAAATCCTGGCGAATACCACTCCTTTTTGATCATGCCCATTATTCCGCTTTGTCCCACATACAGTCATGTACTGTATGGGCAAACCAGGGGAGGAGAGCAGAGGATGTCACATGACAGCCATTGTGGTAATGCCAGAGGCCCTGAGAGTCTTGTACACAGGGTGCTTTAGTCCATGAAGTCTACTCAGGCTCAGGTGCATCACGCTGAAATTGCCTAAGTTCATCAATAGAATTTGATATAGTATTGGCAGCCTGAACACATTGGGGTACCAGATGCCCGTAAATATCCACTGCTACTGCCCTGGCAGTGGAATCAGCCCATTTAATACCTTTAGCTATTTCATCACTTCCATTAGCTATGCACTTAATAGCAGAATGTATATGAATAGCAAAGAGAGTTAACCTGCCATGTTTTATTGGAGCTCCCAAAGAGTTGAGAAATCCATGTAGCTTCCATAATTTCCCATTGTCATGTGCCACTCCAAAGGCTTAACCAAAGACCATCACTAAAATTTCTTCCCGTATTAGATCAGGAGGAAGAGCCGTCCACAAAGGAAATTAAATCTGGGTTTTGCAATGGCGCATCTTGGTCAAGGAAGAGTGGTAGTTTAAAACTGCTTCACAATCGTGGAGCTCCCTGTCATCTTCAGTTGGCAAGAGCTTAGGAAAGCTCAACATCATACGGTGGATGACAGTAATTGAGGGGTTAGTCTTGTAACAAGTCACTCAGGTGGCTACTTAATGTTGGGAGGCTGACGATTAAGTAAAGCAGTAACACCATAGGGCATGTGTGGCACCACTGGGCAGTCTAAGGTCAGATATTGAGACGAATTTGCTTCATGGTAGGCTGCAGCCACAGCTTTCTGGCAACCAAGATAATCTTGAGCTACAGGGTCTAGGTGAATATTGTAATAGGCTACTGGACGATAGGCATTGCCATGGTATTGAGTAAGTACTACTCCAGAAAAGCCTTTGGTTTTGTGTACAAACAGGTGGAAAGGCTTACCATAATATTGGAGTCTAAGGGCCAGTGCAGACACAAGAGCTGTAAAGGACCTGTCAACTTCAGTCAAACATTCAATTGTTCTGGAGCTGAAGGTGGAGCGAGAGTGAAGAATAGCTGTCATACCCAGGAAATGGACAAGATCCTTCTTGAGGACTGGTTTAGGCAAAATGACACAGGCCCTCACCCCTTTTCAGAAATTATTCAGCTGGCCTCACTCAAGACGTGGCCCAAATGGTGTGCTTTGGGTTGTCAAAGCTGCAATATTTCTCTTGACCCCTTGTGCTCTTGTCTGCCAGGGTGAGCTAAAGGATTACCAAGTCTTGCTCAGAGGGTTCACGACCCGGAGAATATAAAAGCAGATCATCATCTACATGTTGTAGCAGTGTGGATTCTGATGGGAAAGTTACATCTGCCAAGTCCTTCTGGAGAATTTGAGAAAATACTGTTTGGCTCTCAGTATATCCACATGGTAGGCGAGTCCTGATATACTTGTCTTGGTGGGTGAAAACAAACAAATATTGGGAATCTGTGTGGATTGGGATCGAAAATGTACCTCATGTGAGTCAACAACTGTTAAGTATTTAGTGAGGTTCAAAGCTGGGTTTGGAACTAGGGAATATGTTGGTATCACAGATTTGTTAGCAGCTCTCAGTCTTTGTCAAAACACCAGGTGTTTTTTTCCAGCTTCCACACTGGCTATATAGTCATATTACATGGACTCACTGTTGGCATGACAATACCCCTTTTGCAGGGGTATTTAACTCCTTTCCCTGCCGCTCAGTTCAAAGGGAAACTGAGATTCGCATGCGAAGAGTTTTGCCAAATCCAATCACACTGTAAAAGGTTCTGCAGACAATACTCACCTACATCATTACTTCCTTTTGCCCACAGTATTGTTGGTACTTGAGCGGGCAAGCATTTGGCTATGAGGGACTCAGACTTGATGTTCAAACTCAAAGGAATAGGAAATACAGTTTCTGTACATAAAAACAATTGCCTGGAGAAATACTGCAAGAAGTTTTCCCTCTAATTGGACATAGTTAACTTCTGATGGCTTTCACAGGAAATGATTAAGCATGGGTCCCAAATCCGGGGAGCGACTCGATGGTGCAACATAAAGGGTAATGTGCAGGCTCATGTCAGGTGGTATTTTAAAAAATGGTTCAGCATCGCGTGGCAGCTTTACAGCAGCAGCAACACCTTTGGGGCCCACGCAGACAGCAAAAATAAAAAGAGGGAATGACTTACTGTTACGACCTTGCAACAACTGTTTTGCTGTTTTCTCATGCAGGTGGTCCAGATCCTCTGCGGAATAATGTGCCGTACAGTGGAGAGTCATGTGTCACTCAGACGTCATGTCTGGATATTACTCTAGCAGTGTGCGGGCCTGAAAGTTCCAACGGTTGCTTAACCGTAGTTAAGGTATTAGCAGACAAAGATTCAGAGAAATTCCACCACCACCGTCTTTGAATGGAGTCTTCCAATAAAACAAGAACAATTGGTAGACTGTCTCAGGCACCTCCAGCCATACCTTTCTGGGGAGCATACTAATAAACATTCCAAATTACAAAGAAGGTCCGGGCCCAATAAATTAATCAGTGATTCTGGTGCTCTTGTAGGGGAGAAATGGACATAATTCACAAGTGCCAGTGTTGAGTGGGGTTTCACTTTAAGAGGCTGGTCTGATATGATGTAAAGATTTATAGTGTTTTTTTTGTGGAGTCCAATGAAATGTCTTATGGTTTCATTAAGGATAAAATACCTTACTTTGTTTTATTTATGAAAACCTACATTGGTGACCTTGATGCTCTAGGATGATCCCAGAGTTATTGAACATGTCGGCCAATGCAGTCACTTTAAAACTGCCGGAGTTTTGGGGGCAAAATGCCATCACTTGGATTGTACAAGCTGAGTCCCAATTCGCTGTGCAAGAAGTCACCACCAAAGACACCAGATTCTATTATGTGGTAGAGTATATCAGCAACTTCATGGCTGTGAGAATAGTGAGTCTTTTTGAACACCCACCTGAACATGGTAAACACCAGCCACTGAAAACTCACATTTTACAGACTTTTAGACAGACACAAAAAAGAGTTGTTCTCCTTGCCTGACCTCACCAATGTTAGATCTTTAGAGCCAATGGACCATTAGCTCTCCTTGGAAATAAGATATAGGAGCAGAATTAGGCCATTTGGTGCATCGAGTCTGATCTGCCATTTCACTATGGCTGATCCAATTTTCCTCTCAGCCCCAATCTCCTGCCTTCTCCCCATATTCCTTCATGCCCTCGCTGTGGTGATGTGACATGTAAGAACGTGATTGGAGAGAGTTCTGAGCATGCGCAGGGATGATAGAAAGATCGAGAACATGGCATTGTAAACACGCTGTGGTTGTTGTTAAATAAAAGTTCTATTTCTTCCAGAACATGGTTCTTTATTAGTAACCCATGGTACGTATGAATATAAAGAACACAACATGGTGTCAGAAGTTGGTCTGGAAGAATAATACGTTTCCTAACACAGAAGAATCAAAGATAATTTTCTGAAAAATGAGTTCAAACTGTTTTGGTGTTGCTAACAGTTTTACAGCCTCCATCAACACTTCAGTTGTCTGGAAACATAGCTGAGAACTGGAGAATATTTAAGCAACGTTTTGAATTGTATTTATCGGTGATTGATGCGGATCGAAAACTGGAAAAAATGAGAGCTGCTCTTTTACTCCATGTAATAGGTGACAATGCAAGTGAGGTATATTATCATTTTATTTTTGAAAATGGAGATAATTTAAAGTTAAAATTGATAATGGACAAATTTGAAGCATTTTGTATACTGAAGCGTAATGTAATGTATGAGCGGCATAGATTTTTTTACATGTGCGCAGAGAGCTGGTAAAATTATTGATCAATATGTTACTGACTTAAAACACTGGAGTAAAACATGCAGGTTTGAAGAACTGACAGACTCTCTCATTAAAGACAGAATTGTTTGTGGTGTTCTGGATAATGGTATGAGAGAGACTGTTAAGAGAATAAGACTTAGACTTGGAAAAAGCTTTGATGCTCTGCAAAGCTTCGGAAACTGACGTCACAAGCTAAAGAACTTTTCATTGAGACCTGCAACATAGTGAATATATTAGAAAAATAATAAAATGATAACAAAACTCACAGAGAGCAAGATGTTATCTGAGAGAAAAAAGCTATGTGATCGCTATGAGGGGCAGCATCGACCAAAACAGTGTCCAGCGTATGGGAAAATGTGCAATGACTGCGGTAAGAGTAACCATTTTTCATGCTGTTGCAGAAGTAGAAAGAAAATAAAACTTGCAAATGCAGTGCTTGAAAATGAACTTGAGAAGTTTTATATAGATGTGCTTTGTGAAAACAAACAAAGTAAGATTGACTGGACCATTGAAAGTGAACCAAAACAATATTCTGTTTAAACTTGATACTGAAGCACAAGTAAATGTTCTTGCAGAATCTGAGTTTATTGCATTAAAGCCAAGACCAAAGTTAAATCAGAAGAATATAAAATTGACTGGGTATTCAGGTGCAGACATTTCAGTTAAATGAACATGTGTGACAAAAATATCACGCAAAAATATTGTGCACATGCTTTCATTTGTGGTGGTGCCAAGGAATATACAATCAATACTGGGTTTATTTGCCTGTGAGAGACTGAATTTGGTGAAAATAGTCTTAGTCCTGCACAGTGGCACAGAGTCAGAATACAGTGACTTGATGAAAGAGTATGAGGACTTGTTCAAAGGGCTTAGTTGTCTTCCAGGAGAGCACACAATTAAAATTGACAACACAGTGCCACCCATAGTACATCCATGTAGAAAAGTGCATTTGCATTACGTAATCAAATGAAAACAGAGCTTGACAGAATGGAATGGCTAGGAGTCATAAAAAAAATTTGATGAACCGACTGAATGGGTCAATTCACTTGTCATTGTTGATAAGAAAAATGGGAAACTAAGGATTTGCTTAGATCCAAGAGACTTGAATTGAGCTATTAAAAGAGAGGATTTCGAATTGCCCACTCACGAAGAAATTATGTCACAGTTTGCTAATGCAAAATACTTTAGTAAATTAGATGCTTCCTGTGAATTCTGGCAACTTAAACTAGATAAACCAATTTCAAAGTTGTGTACCTTTAACATTCCTTTTGCCAGATACTGTTTTCTTCGGCTTCCGTTTGGAATTGCATCAGCTCCTGAAGTGTACCATAAAACCATTAACATGCTCTATGAGCACATTGAGAGCATAGATACTTCCACGGATGATATTATTGTTTGGGGATCATCCAAACAAGAGCATGACGCCAGACTCAGACAAGGCTTAGAGGCAACACACAAGGCAAACCTGAAATTGAATAAAGACAAATGTCAGCTAGGAGTGAATGAACTTACCTTTGTGGGTGATATCATCAGCAATAAGGGTATGTGTCCTGATTCATTGAAGGTTTCTGCTGTTGAGAACATGCCAGGATCACAATGTGAAAAGGATGTTCAAAGGTTCATGGGAATGGTCAATGACATGGGAAAATTCATAGCTCATCTTTATGAACAGCATGCTCCATTAAGGCAACTAACAGAAAAGAAAAACAAATGGAGCTGGAATCGTGAACAGGAGAAGGCATGGCAAAATCTCAACAAAGTGCTCACTAAAGAACCTGTGTCAAAATATCTATGATGCTGAGAGACCCATCAAAATTTCATGTGATGTATCTCAAGCAGGCTTAGGGCAGTATTACTCCAGAAACATGACAAGGAGTGGCTACCAGTGGCATATGCATCTCGTTCATTATCTGATTCTGAAACAAGGTATGTCCAAATTGAAAGAGAATTGCTCAGCATTATGTTTGCTTGCGAGAGATTTCATCAGTTTGTGTCAGGGCAATCTATTGATGTTGAAACTGATCATAAGCCTCTGATTGCATTGTTTCGCAAACCTTTAAGTGACTGTCCTTTGCAAATTCACTGAATGATGATTAAATTGCAAAGACATGCATTGAATGTGTCAGACACACCTGGAAAATTCATGTACACGACTGACGCACTTTCCAGAGCTGTAGATCCAACAACAAAAGACAGTCACAGGGACGCTGTTGCTGTTCAGGCATTTGTTGATATGATCAAAGAGACTGTACCTGTTGCGCCTGAAAAGTTGGAACTGCTGTGTCTTGAGACAGAGAAGGACAAAATTCTCAGTCATGTAATACAAGTGGTGATTTGATGGCCAGATAATAAGCACGACTGTACCTCAGAAGTACAAGAATATTGGAACCACAGATCAGAGCTGTCTGTTGTGGATGGGATATTGTACAAAGGTAGCAGGATTGTGATTCCTAAAAGTATCCGAAAAGAAATGCTTGGGAAAATTCATGAAGGCCACCTAGGTATTGAAAAGTGTAAGAGAAGGGCACAAGAAGTGATGTTTTAGCCCAGGATGAATCACAAAATTGCAGAATTGGTGTCTTCTTGTCAAATATGCCTTAAATACCAACCTAGCAACCCTAAGGAGCCACTGCTTCCACATCCTAGTCCTCAGAGACCTGATCAGAAGGTAGTCGTTGATCTTTTTGTAACTGGCAACAAAGATTATCTATTAATAACAGATTACGACTCATTGTATTCTGAAATGTGTGGCCTGAGCAGAACAACTGTAGAGAATGTAATTACATGCATGAAATCCAGACATGGTGTACCTGGTGAAGTTTTCACAGACAATGGTCACACTCAATGGTGAATGCATGAGGTATTTTGCTCATGAATGGGACTTTATTCATACAACATCTAGTCCATTTTTCCCTCAGTCCGATGGATTCATTGAGAAGTCGGTAGGAATTATCAAGAAACTGATGCATAAAGCAAAAGATAGAGGAGGTGATTTTTATAAAGCTTTGTTAACCTGTCACAATACTCCACTTGAATGTGGATTTTCACCTGCTCAGCTCTTGATGGGACGCCGTTTGAGATCCAATCTGCCAATAGATGAGAGCCTTCTGAGAACAGAGGGAGTGAACAAATGAAAAGATGGAAAGATGAACACAAAGCAAAGCAGAAAACATACTTTGACAGATGTTCTCGTCCATTACCTAAACTTCACCAAGCAGATGAAGAGAGGACACAAGACAAAATGAACACATGGACACAGAAAGCTACAGTACTTGAAGAAGTACAACCCAGATCATACATGGTCCAAACAGAAGAAGGAGCAGTGTTAAGAAGAAATCACAAAGACCTCAAGAAAGAGCCAACTTCAGCATTTCAGTTAACTGATGCAGACCAGACAAAACATGGAAATAACAACGAAACACAAGAACTGTGTGAACCACTTAGAAGGTCTACTCATGTTCATAAACCCCCAGAGAGACTGATAGAGACATGTTAAATTATGCATTTGCTCTGGTCAATGTTGCTAATTGTTTTTCTTTCTAAGGAAAGGAAGATGTGGTGATATGGCATGTAAGAACGTGATTGGAGAGAGTTCTGAGCATGTGCAGGGATGGTAGAAAGATCGAGAAAAATGGCATTGTAAACACATTGTGTTTGTTGTTAAATAAAAGTTCTATTTCTTCCAGAACATGGTTCCATATTAGTAACCCACGGTATGTATCAATATAAAGAACACAACACTGAGCAATCAAGAATCTATCAACCTCTGCCTTAAAGCCAGCTTCCACAGCTATTTGTGGTAATGAATTCCATAGATTCACCACTCTCTGGCTAAAGAAGTTCCTCCTCATCTCCATTCTGAAAGATGCCCCTCTCTTCCGAGGTTGTGTCCTCTGGAATTAGACCTTCCTACTGGAGGAATCATTCTCTCCTCATCCACTCTATCAAGGATAGGTTTCAACAAGGTCACACCTCATTCTTCTGAATTCCTGAAAATACAGGCCCAGAGCCATCAAACGCTCTTCCACAATATCCTGAAGTGGGAAGGTGAACAGCCAGAGGTTGGGTACATATTGGTACCAATGACATTAGTAGGAAAAGAGAGTAGGTCCTGAAAACAGACTACAAGGAGTTAGGAAAGAAGCTGAGAAGCAGGACCACAAGGGTAATAATCTTGGAGTTACTGCCTGTGCCACACAACAGTGAGTATAGGAATGGAGTGAGATGGAGGATAAATGTGTGGCTGAGGGATTGGAGCAGGGGGCAGGGATTCAGATTTCTGGATCATTGGGACACCTTTGGGGCAGGTGTGACCTGTGCAAAAAGGATGGGTTGCACTTGAATCCGAGGGGGACCAATATCCTGGGAGGGAGGTTTGCTAAGGCTATTGGGGAGAGTTTAAACTAGAATTGCTGGGGGGTGGGAACCAAACTGAAGAGAAGGAGGAAGGGGCAGTTGGATCACAAATAGAGGAAGCTTGTAGGCAGTGTGAGAGGGAGGATAGGCAGGTGATAGAGAAGGGATGCCAAAGACTGATGGTTTGACATGTGTTTCTTTTAATGCAAGGAGTATCATGAACAAAGCAGATGAGCTTAGAGAGTGAATAAGTATTTGGAACTAAGATGTTGTGGCCATTACAGAGACTTAGATGGCTTGGGGGCAGGAATGGCTAATTAGGGTGTCAGGCTTTAGATGTTTCAGAAAGGACAGGGAGGGAGGCAAAAGAGGTGGGGGTGTGGCACTGTTGATCAGAGATAGTGACACAGCTGCAGAAAAGGAGGAAGTCATGGAGGGATTGTCTACTGAGTCTCTGGGGGTGGCCTCTCAACAGTGTTCCACACTCCTCAGTAATTTCAATTCCTTTTTACCTGTTCCCACCTCCCACATCGTGACGTACAGCACCCTTGGGTTCCTGTTGACCTGCATTCTGCCTTAATTGTTTTTGTCTGCCATGATGCACGACAGCATCCCCTTAGGCCCCCTTACAATGGCCCATCCCGTGTTTTGGAACAGAGAGAAAAGGCTTTTATCATAGCTAAGAGGGATAAACCTGAACGTGTTTTGCCTTAAACCAGCCCACCAAGATTTGGAGTATTCTGCTGCCATGCTCCTGACTTCACAACATGGCCTTGAGTGTGTCAACTCACCTCTGGATGAGCCAGATGCACCTATTGTTCATCCATCCACGGATTACAGGACCCATGCGAGACGGCTGGCTTGTCCACACTCCAGACAGGCTCATAATGCCGGATTTAGTGAATCCTGGAGTGGGGGTGGAGGTCCTGTGTAAGATAATGTAATTTGGAGAAATGTACATAATTCATAACCACCAACATCAAGTAGGGGTTTCACTTTTGGAAGCTGGTCTGACACGATGACAATATGATGTTGTGGCGACCCACTTTCTGCGCAGGCGAACTGGCTCACAAATAGCCAGCGCACAGGGGGAGACTTTGGTAATGCACCTCTGACGTCATTTCTGCCCGGAGAGGGTGGGCGCTAGGGATTTAAATGCCAGCACTGTGAATTTTGAATAAACTAGTCTCGAGATGGCTTACCGAATGCGTGTCATCTCTAGCTCTGTATGTAGTACATCACTAAATTGGTGACCCCGACGGTCCAAACGGGATTTGGACCAAAGATGACCGACTCTTCATCTGTTCACGCAGTTTCGCTAAAACTGCCGACTTTCTGGACGCTGCGACCATGTGTGTAGTTTAGCCAAGCAGAAGCCCAGTTCTAGATTCAGAAGATATCCTCTGATTCCACGCGTTACTACCACGTGCTGAGCACCCTTGACCAGGAGACGGCCGCCCAAGTTGAGGAGTTCATACAGTTGCCCCCGGAAGAAGGCAAATATGAAGCATTCAAAGCGCTGCTCATTGGGCCCTTTGGCCTGGACGGTTTGGGAGACAGACTGCCGTCAGCATTGATGAACGAGATGCTGGCCCTGGCTGACGGACACAAGCCCTGCCTCATGTTCGAGCAAGCGTTCCTAGAGCAACTGCCTGAGGACATAATTCTGCTGCTGGCCGACGCAGATTTCAGCAACCCCCGGAAGGTGGCGGCCCGGGCAGACATGCTGTGGAAAGCCAAGAGGGAGAGTGTGGCGTCCGTCAGTCAGATTACCAGGCCACACACCCAACAGCAGACCAGACCAGGCCCGGCAGGGGGGCACGCACAACACAGAGGCAGGAGTGAGGAGGACAGTGAACAGTGGTGTTTCTACCAACAGCGGTGAGGTACAGAAGCTTGCTGTTGTTGACCACCCTGCAAGAGCCAGGGCCAGGGCCAGCTGCCGCTAATGACTATTGCGGCTGGCCGCCAGGCCAGCCTATTGTATGTCTGGGACAAACAGTAAGGATGCCGCTTCTTGGTCGACACCGGAGCAGAAATCAGCATTTTGCTCCTAACGGGGTACGACCACCCGAACTCAAGCTTTCAAGCGGGAGCTGTTGGCACTGTATCTGGCAATCCAGCATTTCAGGTACTTCTTAGAAGGCGCGTTCACGGACCAAAAACCGTTGACCTTCGCGTTTACGAAGGTGTCCGATCCCTGGATGGCTCGCCAGCAGCGACATCTGTCCTACATCTCCGAGTACACGACGGACATCCAGCATGTCTCGGGAAAGAACAACGTCATGGCGGACGCACGCTCCAGACCAGCTGTCCAGGCACTGTCCCTGGGGTGGACTATGCAGCACTAGCAGTGGCGCAGCAAGCAGACAACGAGATGCCCAGCTACAGGACCGCAGTCTCGGGTTTGCAGCTGCAGGACTTTCTCATAGGCCCAGGTGATAGGACCCTCCTGTGCGACGTGGCTACTGGCCAACCTCGCCCCATCGTCCCGGCAGCCTGGAGGCGGCGAGTTTTCGACTCCATACATGGTTTGGCGCACCCATCTATCAGGACAACCATCCGGCTGGTCTGTAGCTAGTTCGCGTGGCACGGACTTCGCAAGCAGGTCAGTGAATGGGCCAGAACGTGTGCGCAGTGCCAAACAGCCAAGGTGCAGCGGCACACTAAAGCTCCGCTGCAGCAGTTCGAACCCACCCACCGGAGTCTCGACCACATTCATGTGGATATCGTGGGCCCCCTACCAGTGTCCCGAGGAGTGCGGTACCTCCTAACTATGATAGACCGGTTCACGAGGTGGCCAGAGGTGGTTCCGCTCACCAACACATCTGCCAATTCCTGTGCCCGAGCACTGATCGCAACCTGGGTAGCACGCTTCAGGGTACCGGCCCACATTACTTCCGAAAGAGGCGCCCAGTTCACCTCCAGCCTGTGGTCGGCTGTGGCCAGCCTGTTGGGAACGCAACCACACCACACAACTGCCTTCCACCCACAGTCGAGCAGACTAGTGGAGCTTTTCCACCGTCACCTGAAGTCGGCTCTCATGGCCCACTTGAGAGGACCTAACTGGGTGGACGAGCTTCCCTGGGTCCTGCTTGGAATTTGCACGGTGCCCAAAGAGGATCTGCATGCCTCGTTGGCCTCGTTGGTGTACGGCGCACCCCTGGCCGTCCCAGGAGAGTTCATACCAGCCCCAAGGGGGCAAGAGGAAGAACCCGCAGCAGTCCTGCACAGACTACGCAAAAGCCTCGGCAACCTGGCCCCCGTACCAACTTCACAGCATGGACAGACCGCGACCCATGTACCCAAAGACCTGCAGAACTGTAAGTTTGTGTTTGTATGAAGGGGCGGACACCGGGCACTGCTACAGAGGCCGTACGAGGGGCCGTTCAAGGTGATCAACAACAACAGGTCCATGTACGTTCTGGACATTGGGGGGAAAGAGGAGGTTTTCACGGTGGACCGACTCAAACCAGCCCATGTGGACTTGGCACAGCCGGTCGAGGTTCAGGCACCGCGGCACAAAGGCAGACCTCCCGAACAGAGGCTGATCCAGACTGTGGACATTGGGGGGTGTATCGCTGGTTCTGGGGGGGGGGTTGTTATGTGGTGACCCACTTTCTACACAAGCGAACCGGCTCACAAATAGCCAGCGCGCAGGGAGAGACTTTGGTAATGTACCTCTGATGTCATTTCCACCCGAAGAGGGTGGGCGCTAGCAATTAAATGCCAGTGCCACGAAGTTTGAATAAACTAGTCTCGAAACGGCTTACCGACAGCGTGTCGTCTCTGGCACTGTATGTAGTTCATCGCTACAATGTAAAAATGTTTAGCACATTTTTGTGTTTATGTTTTGGAGTTCAATTTAAAGTGTTAAGGGTTTCATTAAACATAAAACGCATCACTTTATTTTAAATGCAAAAACCTACATGATTAAAAAGTGATGTTCCCTTTCGTGTCTACAAAGCTGATAAGTGACCATATGGGAAAGAGGCAGAAAAGCTGTGTGCCCCATGAGTCTTACGACATTTACTGATTCATCAGTTAGAAACATTTGTGGCCAATCAGAAGCATGGATTGTAGGAAACATGACTCCAGTGTCAATCAGAAAGGTTAATTGCCAGCTACATTGTGGTCAACGCTCAGCTGGAGGGCTGAAGAACCACTATAAGGATCAGATGAAGAATGCTTTAAGGAAGTGCAAGATCAGATCTGTGGACCTGGGGGATGTTACTGCTGACCGTAACACTTGGCGACAGCTGTGTAGGGATGGGGTTCGTATTCTGCAGATGGAAAGGACAAACAGAAGACAGCAGAAGAGAGCCAGGAGAAATGCAGCCATGGTTGCCACCACTACCACCACATATATATGTCCCACCTGCAATAGAGCTTGTGGGTCCAGGATAGGACTGTACTGTCATCAAAGATCTCACCGTTAAAGGAGAGGACGTCATTGTCGGATTTCAAAGGACAACCGAAGAAGAAGATTTACAGTGACCAGTGTAGTCCGCGTGCAGATGGCGGTGAAGGCATGACCTGTTTTCAAAGTTGCCTTGGTGCCAGGCTGCCCACAACAAAACACAACTCCTGCAGATGTTTCGTTCATATCCATCTGCTATATCTACCCTCTCCATAACCCTGCAAAGTAGCCCATGGTGTAGATACACGTATTTTATCCTCATTTCCTTTAACAGTTCTAATCTTTTGATATTGTAACTGTATCTGGTAATGTTGTAAAATGTTTACTACTTTATTTAACTCTTCCTATTGTCATCCTACACAAGTTGCAGTGAGCATTGTTTTTAATCTGGGCTGCAGCCCTCTCTCAATAACATTTACCAACGTAGGTTGCCCGCTTCTGAGAGTTATCCAGAATATTTTTGAAATTCATCACACACATGTTCCATGTATTCATCAACATTTTCATCTCTTCTCTGCACAATATCATGTATTTTATGCTAATCTACGATGCAAGGGAAACATTTCAAAAACTGCTTCTAGTAGATTAACCCACAGCACATTCAGTTCAACACCTTGAGCCTGTCTTGGCCATTTAATATACGGTCTCTAAAATGGCAGATGGAATTTAATGCAGGCAAGTGCAAGGTTTTGCTCTTCAGTAGGACAAACCAGCGTAGCTCTTTTACAGTGAGCAGTAAGGCACTGAGAAGTGTGGTAGAACAAAGGGATCTGGGAATACAAGTCCACAATTCATTCAAGATTGCATCAAAGGTAAAGAGGGTCATAAAGAAATCTTCTGGCACCTTGGCCTTCATAAATCAAAGTGCTGAGTACAGGAGATGGGATGTTATGTTGAAGTTGTATAAGATGTTGCAGAGGCCTAATTTGGAGTATTGTGCGCAGTTTTGGTCACCAGTGTACAGGAAAGATGTGAACAAGGTTGAAAGAGTACAGAGAAAATTTACAAGGATGTTGCTGGGTCTGGAGAACCTGAGTTAGAAAGACAAATTGAATAGGTTAAGATTGAATTCTTTAGAATGTAGAAGATTAAGAGGAGATTTGATGGAGCTATACAAAATTATGAGTGGTATAGATAGGGTAAATCCAAGCAGGTTTATTCTACAGAGTTTGGGTGGGACTACAACCACTTAAAGGTGAAAGTGAACATGTGAGCTCAATTTCAACATTTAAGAGCAATTTAGATAGGTATATGCATTGTAGGGATATAGAGGGCTATGGTCCCAGTGCAGATCGATGGTAGTAGGCAGGTTAGATGGGCTGAAGGGCCTGTTTCTCTGCTGTACTTCTCTATGACTAGGGGATTCATCTACCCATTTCTGCATTTCGCCTTTCCATTAAATAATCATAGAGCACCTGACAGTCTTCCCACCTTTTCCTTTCTCTAACAGCACGTCCGCAGGCATTCACTTTGTCACTCAGTCCTGAAGAAGGGTCTTGCACCAAAATGTTGACTATTTATTCATTTTAATAGATGCTGCCTGACCTGTTGAGTTCCTCCACCATTTTGTGTGTGTGGCATTGGATTCCCAGCATCTGCAGAAATTCTTGTATTTATGAGCCACTCACTTAGTCCATTCCTCCATACAATACACTTCTGAATGTAGTTTCTGGTCAATAATATACAAAGAAGAACACTACCTCAGTCACTGAGAAGCCCGGGACAGGGGGTTTTCATGCTATCATTCACGCACACACATACACGTACGCATGCACGATTTTCCTGGACTCCAGCCAGGTCCATAGCAGTACCTCATGTGAGGCTCCTATCTTGTCCATAGCAACCTTGTCTTCTTTTTAATGCTGCAACATTCTTATGTCGGTGACTGAGGTGGTGTACCTTGACTACATGACACAAGAGGAAATTTGCATCCCTGCAGCCATCTCAGTCTCTTGCTCAAAGATAAGCAGCCTAGGGTTTCTGAATGATCAGCCACCGGGCTGAATTCCTTTCTCCCATATAATGAAACAAAGGTTTAGCCATCTCAGTGAAACCTCCAAGTAACTATTGTAGTAACTGTCATTGCTGATAATAAAATGAAAATACCTAAAATAACTGGGCACAGAACACACATACTCTTACAATTCAAACATTTTTTATCTTATATGTGCCAAAGGAGAACAGCATGGGATCCTGTCACCAACACGGTTCTGAAATCTGAACAGAAAACTGCTTATTTTATACAGAATTGGCTAATCAGTTTGATCATTGTAAATTGTACATGTTCAAGTTCCTTAATTGCCATCCACAATAGATAGAAACATAGAAAACCTACAGCACAATACAGGCTCTTCGGCCCACAAAGCTGTGCCAACATGTCCCTACCTTAGAACTACCTAGGCTTTACCCATAGCCCTTTATTTTTCTAAGCTCCATGTAGCCATCCAGGAGTCTCTTAAAAGATATTTGTATCTTGTATTCTCCTCTACCACCGCCGTCGACAGCCCATTCCACGCACTCACCACCCTCTGCGTAAAAAACTTACCCCTGACATCTCTTCTGTATCTGCTTCCAAGCACCTTAAAAATATGCCCTCTTGTGTTAGGCAATTCAGCCCTTAGGAAAAGCCTCTGACTATCCACACAATCGATGCCTCTCATTATCTTGTACACCTCTATCAAGTCACATCTCATCCTCCTTTACTCCAAGGAGAAAAGGCTGAGTTCACTCAACCTATTCTCATAAGGCAAGCTCCCCAAATCCAAGCAATATCCTTGTAAATATCCTCTGCACCCTTTCTATGGTTTCCACATCCTTCCTGTAGTGAGGCAACCAGAATTGAGCACAGCACTCCAAGTGGGGTCTGACCAGGGTCCTATATAGCTGCAACATTACCTCTTGGCTCTTAAACTCAATCCCATGATTTGATGAAGGCCAATCTGATGAATGCCTTCTTAACCACAGAGTCAACCTGCATAGCAGCTTTGAGTGTCCTATGGACTCGGACCCTAAGATCCCTCTGATCCTCCACACTGCCAAGAGTCTTACCATTAATACTTCAATACTTTATCCTGCCATCATATTTGACCTACCAAAATGAACCACCTCACACTTATCTGGGTTGAACTTCATCTGCCACTTCTCAGCCCAGTTTTGCGTCCTATCAATGTCCCGTTGTAACCTTTGACTGCCCTCCACACTATCCACAACACCCCCAACCTTTATGTCATCATCAAATTTACTAACCCATCCCTCCACTTCCTCATCCAGGTCATTTATAAAAATCACAAAGAGTAGGAGTCCCAGAACAGATCCCTGAGACACTCCACTGGTGACCAACCTCCATGCAGAATATGACCCAACTACAACCACTCTTTGCCTTGTTTGGGCAAGCCAGTTCTGGATCCACAAAGCAATGTCCCCTTGGATCCCATGTCTCCTTACTTTCTCAAAAAGCCTTGCATGGGGTACCTTATCAAATGCCTTGCAAAAATCCTTATACACTATATCTATGGCTCTAACTTCATCAATGTGCTTAGACACATCCTCAAAAAATTCAATCAGGCTCGTAAGGCACAACCTGCCTTTGACAAAGCCATTCTGACTATTACTAATCATATTACGCCTCTCAGGATCTCCTCCATCAAATTACCAACCACTGAATTAAGACTCACTGGCCTATAATTTCCTGGGCTATCTCTACTCGCTTTCTTGAATAAGGGAACAACATCCACAACCCTCCAATCCTCTGGAACCTCTCCCATCCTCATTGATGATGCAAAGATCATTGCCAGAGGCTCAGCAATCTCCTCCCTCACTTCCCACAGTAGCCTGGGGTACATTCTGTTCAGTCCCAGTGACTTATCCAACTTGATGCTTTCCAAAAGCTCTAGTACATCCTCTTTCTTAATATCGACATGCTCAAGCTTTTCAGTCCACTTCAAGTCATCCCTACAATCGCCAAGATCCTTTTCCGTAGTGAATGCTGAAGCAAAGTATTAATCAAGTACCTCCGCTATTTCCTCTGGTTCCATACACACTTTTCCACTGTCACACTTGATTGATCCTATTCTCTCACATCTTATCCTCTTGCTCATGGCCCTTCTGTCTCTCCTAATTTCATTCTTAATCTCCTTCCTGCTAGCCTTATAATCTTCTAGATTCATATCATTATCTAGTTTTTTGAACCTCTTGTAAGCTCTTCTTTTCTTCTTCACTAGATTTACAACAGCTTTTGTGCACCACAGATCTTGTACCCTACCATCCTTTCCATGTCTCATTGGAATGTACCTACTCAGAACCCCATGCAAATATCTCCTGAACATTTGCCGCATTTCTTCGGTACGTTTCCTTGAGAACATCTGCTTCCAATTTATGCTTCCAAGTTCCTGCCTGACAGCCTCATAGTTCCCCTTAGTCCAATTAACCACTTTCCTAACTTGTCTGTCCCTATCCCTCTCCAATGCTATGAAAAAGGAAATAGAATTGTGATCACTATCTCCAAAATGCTCTCCCACTGAGAGACCTGACACCTGACCAGGTTCATTTCCTAATACCAGATCAAAGTACAGCCTCTCCTCTTGTAGGCTTATCTACATATTGTGTCAAGAAACCTTCCTGGATGCACTTAACAATGTCATGGTCCGGTCCGAAGTCCGCATTCCGGTTCACAGTCCGGTCCACAGACTCCAGACTCCGGGTCCTCCCGCTGTCCCTTGTTTCGATTCGACTTAACCGTAAGCACGTGATGCTCATCTTGGAGCTGGAAATATAAGTGGCCCAGGATTGAGTGTGGTTGGGGGCTGTCTTGTCAAGATTCTTTGGGAATGAATGGCTGGTGGAAGGCTAGAATGTCCACTTGCCATCTTTAGGTTGTGTTGGAGACCCATTGCTTCTTGGAGCCTAGCTGTCAGTAGTTGGAGTGGTCATTGTGGTATGGATTCAGCTGTTTCCTGGGCAGCTCTGTGGCCGTCAGCCACTCTGAGCTAGGTAAGGGTCTGGCTGCTTCTGTAGCCAGCCAAGGTTGCTGGCTGTAACTGTGACTTGGAGTAACCCTGATGCAGAGATGGAACTGCCTGTTGTTCTTTGGTGTTTGTCTCTTCCTATCCTCCCCTCTGTGGGGTATGTCAGGCAGTTCTGCTGTTACCTGACAGATGGACCTGCCCCACCTTGGTGTGGAGTGAAAGTTGAGTCCTGGCTTGTCAAAGGATAAGTCCTGGCTCTATGTCCATGTACTGTCCAGTCTCATGTTCGTGTCTTGTTAAAGGATAGTCCTGGCTTGTCAAAGGATAAGTCCTGGCTCTATGTCCATGTACTGTCCAGTCTCATGTTCGTGTCTTGTTAAAGGGTAGTCCTGGCTTGTCAAAGGATAAGTCCTGGCTCTATGTCCATGTACTGTCTAGTCTCATGTTCGTGTCTTGTTAAAGGGTAGTCCTGGCTTGTCAAAGGATAAGTCCTGGCTCTATGTCCATGTACTGTCCAGTCTCATGTTCGTGTCTTGTTAAAGGGTAGTCCTGGCTTGCTGAAGGGTAAGTCCTGGCTCTATGTTTATGTACAGTTCATAGTCTGCCTCCAAGCTCCAGACTCTGAGTTATGCAAGCCTCGAGACCCCAGCTCCACGAACCCAGGCCTTGTCACATCTTCACCTGGTTTAGGGTCCGAGCCTGAGTCAAGACCTGGGTTCTGGGTCCTTGTCCAGTCTCTGGCTCGGAGTCCAAGCCCAGTCCTGGTCCTGCTTCCCTCACCTAACTGTGACCTGTCCCGTCCTTTAGTTTTGTCTTGTCCTGTTCCTAGTACTTCAGTGTCTGTGTCCTGCATCTGGGTCCATTCCCAATGCCCCCCTTATGACAAACAAGCTCCACCCCATCTAAACCCCTTGCTCTAGGGATATGCCAAACAATATTTGGGAAATTAAAATCTCCCACCACAACAACCCTGTCATTATTACTCCTTTCCAGAATTTGTCTCCCTATCTGCTCCTTGATTTCCCTGTTACTATTGGGTAGTCTATAAAAAAAACACCCAGTAGAGTTATTGACCCCTCCTTGTTCCTAACTTCCACCAACAGAGACTCTGTCGATAATCCCTCCATGACTTCTTCTATTTTGGCAGCCGTGACACTATCTCTGATCAACAGTGCCACGTCCCAACCTCTTTTGCCTCCCGCCCTATTGTTTCTGAAACATTTAGAGCCTGGCACTTGAAGTAGCCATTCCTGCCCCTGCACCATCCAAGTTTCTGTAATGGCCACAACATCATAGCTCCAAGTGCTGATCCACTCTCTAAGCTCATCCGCTTTATTCATGATACTCCACACATTAAAATAGACAATCTCAAACCATTGGACTGAGTGCATCCCTTCTCTATCACCTGCCTATCCTCCCTTTTGCACTGTCTCCAAGTTTTCTCTATTTGTGAGCCAACCACCCTTTCCTCTGTCACTTCAGTTCAGTTCCCACCCCCCCAGCAATTCTAGTTTAATCTCTCCCCAATAACCTTAGCAAACCTCCCCACCAGGATATTGGTCCCCCTCAGATTCAAGGGGGATTCAACCCATCTTTTTTGTACAGGTCAGACCTGCCCCAGAAGAGGTCCCAATGATTCAGAAATCTGAATCCCTGCCCCCTGCTCCAATCCCTCAGCCACGCATTTATCCTCCACCTCATTCTATTCCTATACTCACTGTCGCGTGGCACAGGCAGTAATCCCGAGATTACTACTTTTGAGGTCCTTCTCCTCAACGTCTTTCCTAACTCCCTGTAGTCTTTTCACAGGACCTCCTTCCTTTTCCTACCTATGTCGTTGGTACCAATATGTACCACGACCTCTGGCTGTTCTTCTTCCCACTTCAAGATATCGTGGACGCGATCAGAAACATCCTGGACCCTGCACCTGGGAGGCAAACTACCATGCGCATTTCTTTCCTGTGTCCACAGAATTGCCTGTCTGACCCCCTAACTATAGAGTCCCCTATCATTCCTACCATCCTCTTCCTTTCCCTACCCTTCTGAGCCATCTGAGCCATAGGGCCAGACTGTGCCAGAGGCACGGCCACTGTTCTTCCCCCAGTTAGGATGACCCCCCCCCCCCCCACCAAACAGTACTCAAGCAGGAATACTTGTTGTTAAGGAGACAGCCACTCGGGTACTCTCTAGTACCTTCTTGCCCTCCCTCTCCTGACTGTTACCCACCTGTCTCCTGAGGTCCCAGGGTGACTACCTGCCTGTAACTCCTCTCTATCACCTCCACACTCTCCCTGACCAGATGAAGGTCATCGAGCTGCAGCTCCAGTTCCCTAATGTAGTTCCTAAGGAACTGCAGCTCAACGCACCTGGTGCAGATATGGTCATCTGGGAGGCCGGGAGTCTCTAGGACCTCCCACATCTGACACCGAGCACAGGAAACCGGCCTCATACACGTACTCTTTGCCTTTATTTTAAACCGATAACCTAACTGGCCTCGACCCATTATCGCCGAAGCCCCATTGAGCCAAAGCCTTCCTATTCTGTCTCCCTCTACTCTGTCGCCCGCTCCTCCGATGCCCACTCTGCACATCTGTCTTCCTTTTAAACTCTTCCCACTGTTCTCACTGGACGACCTGCACGTGCCCCGTTCAAACTGCTGAAGAATGTGTTAAAATCAATCGAAACTTCAAGCAGACAAATGATGATACTTTCAAGTTAGTAAAGACAATAGAACCTCAGTTGTTCAGTAAGTTTCACATCCTTTAGTTTTTTTGCTTGTCTTTGGCATACCCTATTGCATAAAGGGACATTATATTTTAGAAAGACTTTTCTGGAAAAGTCTTGCTACTGAGGCCTCACTTGTTTGGCTTGAGTACACACTACCAGTCTATCTCCTTTGTAGTAAGCAGAGTAGTGTGTGGCAGTCTCACTTTAAAAGTCTTGCTTGACTACAACTGCCCCAGGCTATCTTTGAATTCCTACAACTTCCACAGCAGAATGACATTGGCAGCAAGGCCACAAGAGAAGCTTACTTCAGAACCAAGGCCAATGTCCAGCACAGGGTGAAGAAGCTAAAGAATTTTTGACGGACTGAGAAAGTCCTGGAAATCCAGAGACTGGCCGACTCCGGTAACACAAAGAGGCTCCATGTTACTGCCGATTAAACGCTCTGCACACAAAGAATGGGATGAACTTGCTGAAGGATCAGAAGGATATCAACAATTGATGGAGAGAGCACTTTTAAGAATTCCCTAACCACAGCAGCACTGCCAAACCACAGGTTGCAAACCAAATCCTCCAGAAACCCGTGAGAGAAGACATGAGGGAATCTTCCAGTATGTTAGAGGTCCATGATGCAGTCAGGAGCCTGAAAAGCTACAAATCCTGACAGGATCCCAGCAGAGATGGTTAAGAAAGTTGGATCAGCACTCCTGCACCACATACATGCCTCACTCCTGGAGGAACATTTGCCATCAGAGCTCAGGGATACTCTGATAGTGATAATATTCAAGAAAGGAGACAAGGCAGATTGTGGCAATTACATGGACATCACTCTCCTGTCAACAACAGGCAAAGTGCTTACAGATAACCTTGTCAACTGACTCCTTTCACTATCTGAAGAGGTACTGTCTGAATAACAATGTGCTTTCCACCCATCTAGACATAACACAGAAATAATCATCACATAATAATCATTTACAGTGTTACATATTCAGGCAACAATAAATATATGAGTTCGGCAAGGGTTTCTTATAACAAACAACACGTTTATTAAACACAGAAAACAAACCCCCCAAAAGTAAACAAACACTACCGTAACCGGAAACAGCTGCTGAGCGGCTGTTCAAACAGTTCGTAAAGTGATATTCCAAAACAGTTCTTTAAAGTGATATTGCCAAAAGTTCGATATGCTCACAGTCCATTTAAAAGGAGAGACTTTACAGGACGATTTAAGTTCTCTTTCACGTCGCTTGCTTCGATTCCCGACGTCGAAATTCCCACGAAGAATTTACGAAACAGAACGGCTTAAAGGCACTGACCTTTCCTTCCTCACTACCTTCAATCCTTTCTGGTAAACCCAGGGATTAACACGAAGATAGTCAACGAAATCCTTCCAAATAAGGATCAAACAAAGGTCGCCCCCGTTTCACCGTAGAAAGCGATTCTCCTCGATCTTTAACTTCCAACCTTGAATCTTCACTCTCCTTTAATTCTCAAACTAACAGAATCATAAAGAACCTGCTGGCAATGACCTTTTAAACTTTAGGCATTAAATAAAAACTTCATCCTTCAACTAAACTGCGTCATCACTTCAAACACGCAGTGGCATGAAGTCAACTTGGCAAATCCAGCCACGAACTGCCCCTCCTCACAGGGTGGGGTCTACCTTTTATAACCTGTAAAAAAAACCCGTCACATGATCTCTACTGGCGGGAAAATGACGTCATTCCACCATCACAAGACCATCACCTCAAGTCCAGTACAGCTTCAACCCCAGTCACATGACAAGGGCACCACTGTCATGTGTCACGAGTATGTAACAACAGGAAAAATGCAGTGAACAAAGGCATTTGTTCATAGATTTGACAAAGGTATTTGATACAGTAGACCACTAAGCTGTATATGCATGAGAAACGTATGCTATCCAGACATGGCAGCCCTGACACGTAGTTATGAATTCTGAGGGTGCAGAATGATGGGCACATCAACAATAGTGGTGCTGAATCAGAAGATTGAAATGCAGAGTTGGCAACTCCAGTTGTTGATCAAAATTGAAGGGAAAATTGTTTGGAAAAGAAGTCAGGAAATAAGTAGACAGCTGAGGAGAAATTTGGTACTAAGAACCTATGGGCAAATTAACTTCAATGATAAAGGAAATTCAAAGTGCTTATAATTGAAGAACTGGTATGATATGATATATGTTTGTTGGGCTTATGTTAAGAATAAAAGCATATTTCTGTCGCAATTTTCAACACGCAAGATGTAAAATCAAAATTCACTAAATTATGCTGATATAGAAATTTGGACATAAACTCATGCTGGGTTTTTCCTCTGCCATTCAGCTTGGAATACAAAATAGCCTAGATTTTGATGCCATTCTCATGCACGTAGTGCTTCAATAGCAATCTGTGTAAGTGCTGAGGAAAATCAATTAAATTTATATCAGTAGATTCAAACTGAATCCAATTTCTTAAACAAACATAAACAATACTAAGCATTATTTTAAGCATTTAACATTGCTTTGCATGCTTGACATGGTAATGATTGTAAATCATTAGCAGAGACAACTGTATTGATAATTATGACTGAAATCATTGTGCGTGCCATAATTCAATGAACCTGATGGCATATGGTCAAATGTGTGCTTTCTATCTTGGTTTCACAGTTACCAATCCAATCACACACCAACTATTCACTGTGGGATGCAGTGAAATTCTTATTGACACATCTATTCAATAATGAAGTCCTCCGTAGTCACTCATTCACTGCCACCAAATTATTCAATCATCCATTTTTTTCACTTACACAAACAACTGTTCATTTGTTCCAGCATAAATCTAATTGGTCTCACACTCACCTATCTAGCCACCCACAGGCAGACTCTCATCATTCAGTACTCTATAAACCTCATCCAGAAAAACTCCAAAACACAGGCCTCTGTACATCCCGCTACAACTAGGTCCTTGACTTCCTCACTAGGAGACCACAGTCAGTGCAAATCAGAAGTGGCTCACCTCAAGGATACAAGCTTAGCCCACTGCTCTACTCTCTCTACACTATGACTGTGTGGGTAGGCACAACTCAAATGCCATCTAAAATTCTGATGACACAACTATTCGTTGGCAGAATTTCAAATACAGAAGCGAGATACATCAGCTGGTTGCACTCATTGTTGGTATGGCCAAGGAATTGTTGTCAAGGGAACACATACCCATCTTCATGGAAGGATCAGCAGTGGAAAAGGTGAGCAGTTTCAAGTTCCTGGGTATCAACATCTCTGAAGAACTCTCCGGACCTAACATATTGATGTAATTACAAAAAAGGCACAACAGCGACTGTATTTCATTAGGAGTTTGAGGAAAGTGGGTATGTCAAGACGCCCACAGATTTCTACAGATGTACTGTGGAGAGAATTCTAACTGGTTACATCACCATCTGATTTTGGAGAGCCATGGCATAGGATTAGAAAAAACAGCAGAAACTTGTAAACTCAGCCAGCTCCATCATGGCCACAAATCTCCCCAGCATTGATGACTCCACTACCCAAAACTTGTCCTCAACAATTAATATTTCAGGAACGGCTTCTTCCCCTCGGCCATCCGATTCCTGAATGGACAATGAACCCATTACACTACCTCACTATTTTTATCTCCTTTTCTCTTTTACTGCACTACTTCTTTGAATTTAATTTCCTATATATATTTCTTACTGTAATTTATAGCTATTTTATTATGTCTTGCAACATATTGCTGCCACAAAACAATTTCATGACATATGCCAGTGCTATTAAAACTGATTCTGATCCTGATTTACATTTATAATGTAAAGGTATAGCATGCCAAAGACAGTAGAGCAGAGCAGAGCTCATCAAGCCACAGTCATAAACTATTACAGCACAGAAAAAGGCCCTTCAGCTTATCTAGTGAATGCCGATCTATTAATCTGCTTAGTCCCATCAACCTGCACATGAATCATGGACCTCCATACCCCTCCCATCCACGTACTTATCCAAATTTTCCTTAAATATTGAAAGTGAGCCCACATCCACCACTTGTGCTGGCAGCTCATTCCACACGGTCACCACTTTCTGAGTGAAGAAGTTTCCCTATCACAAACAAGAGAAAATCTGCAGATGTTGGGAGTCTGAGCAACACACATAAAATATGGAAGGAACTCAGCAGGCCAGATGCTGCCTGGCCTGTTGAGTTCCTCCAGCATTTTGCCTGTGTTGCTTGATAAAGTTTCCACTTATGTCCTCCTTAAACATTTCACCTTTCCCCTTTAACCCATGATCTCTAGCTCTCATCTCACCCAACCTCAATGGAAAAAGCCTGCTTGTATTTACACTCTCTATACCCCTCATAATATTGTATACTTGTACTTCTATCCATTCTCCCCTCATTCCTCGACGCTCTAGGGAATTAAGTCCTAACCTATACAACCTTACAATATAACTCAGATCCTCAAGTTCATGCCTAAAGAAAATAAAGGAAATATCAGAAATGCCGAAGTTAAACCATTTAAATGATGCTGCTGGAACGAGAGTGCTATGTCGGTAAGAGTTGGCTGTGCAGGAGGCAAGGAGATTGCAGAGCAATGTAAATTTCTGGAAAAATCAGAGCAAGAGCAGAATATGCCTATTCAGAGGGCTACAAGCAATAAAGTGGCTGAGAGAGCTTCTGAAAAGAAGACTAACTTGTTTCAAAATAAAGTGGAGAAATAGAAAACATCAACACATCCATTAGCCATTCTGGAACTAAACTGAAATTGAAAGCTTCCTCTTTAAGGACCATCATGTCAGAAGCTATCTTGTGGAGTGAGATAGTCTGTGGTTGTGATTATGAGTGGAACTTCTACACGAAAGAGCTCCCTGAAGTTGAAAATAATTTAACAATCTCAAGAAGGTCAGCAAACCTGAAAGTGCTTCAAGGTGTATATTGTGGCAGAATATGTAATTACAGGGCAATATAAATATATACTGTGGGCCACTGTTCATTTGCATTGTATTTCTTTCATTTCTTACATCTAAGAAATTGTCATTTACAGTGACATTGTACAATGTTCTTCATCTTAAAAGCTGAATCATTTGGTAGCATTCATATTCAGTGTTTTTATTCTTACAAAGGTCACTGAAGGCTCACAATTAAGCCTTGTTCTTTCACCATCTAATCCTGATAAGGTCCAGTGACTGCAGCAGCTTATCTTCACCATGTATTCCCCTTGAAATAGAAGCTATTGCACATGGATGATGGATTTCAGCTTAAAGACTGGACACAGAAATCTGTGGCTTCTCTCCTTGGAGAGGAGATTTAGTTAAGGGTAAGAAGAGAGAAGTTATTCCAATTAGTGAAAAATTCAAAGATCAGGACACATGAGTTTAAAGTGTTGGGCAAATGATTCATAGGAAATCTAATGAAAATATTTCCTTGGTAAAGAATAGTTATGATCTGGGATTTGCTGCCCATAAAGACAATCAGAGCTTTCAAACACAGTTGACTGGGCATTCCAGGGCTCTAGGAAAAGAAACAGGGGATGCAACTGATTGCATTTGCTGAGCCAAAAGGCTTCCTTCCTTCTGTAATGAGCCTATTATTAAGCCAAAGAATGCCAGAGTGTGTAGGAAAACAAAATCTACCAAAAGGAAGCAATTTCACTACTGACTGAGTAAATAAGCTTGAAATGGACTGGGGCATCCTGACAATGAAGTTTTGGAAACAGAAAATGCAATCTGAGTGCAATTATATTCCTTAACCATGGAACAAACTATGATGTTCTTGGGGCAGTGTCACACAGGTGATGTTTGTCTATCACCTCAACTGAGGTCTGTAAGAGCTCTCACCAGGATACAAAAACTATTTGGGAAATGTAGCAAAATCCCACTGTTGTGTTGTGCTTTTGAGGTTAACCCAATTCATTCCTGGGCAGTCTATTAAAAGCAGCTGCTGCATGAACATGCCTTTCTCCTCAGTTTCATAACAGAACTAATTATATCCTCCCAACTTCCTGCGGAGGCAGTGAATGAAAAACTGCAGATCTTATTAATGAATTTGATGTTCAAATTTACAGGTATCTTTTTTATGGGAAAGAGAAACAGTCTATCTGACTCAGTGAGGTTCATTTCAGTCTGATCAACAATGAGGAGCAGGAGATTGAGATGAATTGCAAAGAATTTGACAGAGGCATAATAGACTAAATGGCCTCCTTCTGTTCAGAATTATTCTATAATTCAAATAAGAAATTACCTTCTGACGCAAGAGGAAGACCTCCGTCGATGAGGAGATATTGATTTTTTCACGTCGACAACAACAGACCAGATTGATAGAGTTAATGACAATCTGTCCTGCGTATCTCAGAATCAGAATCAGAATCAGGTTTAGCATTACTGACGTTGTCATGGAATTTGTTGTTTTACAGCAGCAGTACAGTGCAATACATAAAAATGCTATAAATTATAATAAGAAATATATATTTAAAATTAAGTTAAGTATATAGTACAAAAAGAGATCAAAAATAATGATGTTGTGTTTATGGGTTGGTTCATTGTCTGTTACGAAATCTGATAGTGGAAGCGATAAAGCTGTTCCTAAAACATTAAGTGTATGCTTTCAAGCTCCTGTACCTCCTCTTTGATAGTATTAAGAAGAGAGCACATCCTGTGTGCTGTGGGCCCTTAATGATGAGTGCCACATTTTGAAGATGTCTTTGATGCTTGGGAGCAGTGACATATCTGAAGTATAGCAGGTATGGCACATGTCCTGGGCACCACTGGGCACCACTGAGCACTTTCTATTAAAGTCAGACAAGCCATCCTCAGATAGTGAAAAAAGAATTTTCTTCAGATGTATGATCTGTCTTTGATTATCATGGGTGAGAAGCCCTAGGATGGTCTTATTTCATAGCATTGTGTAAGAAGACCATGAAACGTTTCTTCACGAAGAAGAAGGAAAGCGGAGCTGAAGGACGGAAGCGATGAAAGTTGGAGGCAGAGGAAGCCAAAAGGTCGAGCAAGTTCTTCATGCCCTTCTTTGAAAAGCCCAGAACAAGTAATTCGACACGTTCCATGGAGTCGCCTGCATCTGCTACAAATTTGTTAAAATCCAAAGATGAATCAAGTACAAATGCATCACAAACTGAGGAGGAAGTCAAGTCAGATAAATCTGAGTACGACGAGATTAAGAGTGAGGCTGCCGCAGAGAACATGGACATGACAGGAGGGGAAGATGATGGTGGTGGTGGTGGTGGTGATGCTGAGTTTATCAACCAGATTTTACCTGATGAGATTGAACCTGACAACACTGAACCTAGTGAACTGGATGGTGTCAAAGACCCTCAAACTGTCATACCAGAAGTGATTGAACAGCATGACATTGGACTTCTGAATTTGGACAAGGATACTGGAAAAGCAATTCTGCCTGACGCGTTGAGAAAAGAAATAATAAAGCTGTGTTTGAAGTATTTCCAGAACAGTCAGGGGCCTTTCCTATCAACAAATAACCAGACAACGAGCAAAACTTGGTTCAAGAGAAAATTGGGAATAGGTCATGGTGAGGAAGTGACTCGCTCATGGCTGGTCTATTCCCTTTCTAAAAAGTCTGCATTTTGTATCTGTTGTCTTCTCTATTTCCGGTCAGACCATCAATCCTCATTGGAGCAGGAAAGTGGATTCAACCAGTGGAAATCACCTGAAAGGATTAGTGTTCATGAAAATGCCAAGATTCATTGGGAATGCTTCACACAGTGGAAAGAAATTTAGCTGGAAACAGAGGAGTTATTGACATGGTATTTCAGTCACAGATTGAGAAGGAAAAGCAAAAGTGGCGTGATATCTTGACGCAAATCCTTCACTGCATGAAATCCCTTGTAACTCAGAAGCTGGCTTTGTGAGAACACAGGGAGTCACTTCAGCTAGACGATGACTCCAATGTGGGAAATTTCCTTGGCTTACTGAACTACTGGCCATCTTTGACCCTGTCATAAAAGAACACCTCACTCATTTGGAAAGTCATCTTGGATCCATGTCTTGTCTTTCACTGGGTGTCCAGAACGAATTCATCCACATGATGGAATCCACTGTTAGTCAGAATTTGCTGAGAAGCATTCATTTGACTGGACTCCTGGTCAGGCACACTGTGTGCAGATGTCAGAAGTAGTGAGGTATGTGGAAGTGGATTTTGAGAGGAAAATAGTCTGTGTTGGAGAGTCCTTCCTTGGTTTTATCCAGATAAGTCAGAAGGATGCTGAGAGCTTGGTTGAAGACATTTTGAAACAGCTAGAGAAGGACAAAATGGAGCTAACAAGGTTGTTGGTCACAGTGCTATGACAACGCTGCTGTGATGGCTGGACACAGAAGTGGTGTTCATCAAAGAATAAATGAGAAAATCAACCTGGTAGTGTTTGTGAATTGCGACAATCACTCAATCAACTTGTTGGGTGTACATTCAGCCAAGCAGGATACAATGATGGTCATGTTTTTTGGAACCATCAAAGCTCTCTACATGTTTTTCTCTTGTTCAACACAGCGCTGGGAAAAAACTCAAAAGCACCGTGCCTGTGGTTGTTAAGTCGGAGTCTGAAATCAGGTGGACTGCAAGGGCAGAAGCAGTGAAGCCCGTCAACAAGTATCTTGAGGAGATACTTCAAGTTCTCCAGGACGTGATAGACAATGAAGATGAGACCAGTGAAACAAGAAGTCACACAAGGCAGCTGTACAACCGTATGTTGAATTACGATTTTCTGATTTTGCTAGGAATTTGGAACAAAGTACTCATTCGCATTGACTGTATTCAAAAGAGGCTGCAGGATCCTAGCATGAACTTCCACGATGCTGCCCTGGATTTGAAAGCCCTCCGAGATCATTTTTGCGATGAAAGAGAAGTGTTGGTCAGTGAGTCACTCGAAGAAGGAGTCAGTCTCAGTCAAGAGTGGAATATTGAAGTTGAAAGACATCAGAGATGAAAGAAACGAATGGCTGATGAGAACTCGAGAGACGCTGAGTTAACAGCTAAGGAGGAAATGGAAAGAGTTATGAAAGGAACACTCGACCGTCTTTACAGAAAAATGGACGAAAGCTTCTCTCATTTGCTTGACACTGGCACCAAGCTTGGGTTCCTTCTCTATGCTGAGGGACTGTGTTACGGCGCCAACAGTAACGACCTAAAGAAGAAGTGCGAAAATTTGGGCGAATTGTACAGCTCTGATGTTGATGGACTGCAGCTATATGAAGAAATTTTGCATTGCAGAATGGTGCTATCAAGGCAGGTCAACATGAAAATATCAAGACCTGAAGAGCTTCTTGAATTTATTGTTCAGTATGGAGATGAGAGCATCTTCCCCAATCTTCACATTGCTATTCAGATAATGCTAACCGTCGCAGTTTCCATCGCTAACTGTGAGAGATCATTCAGCAAGTTTAAACTAATACTTTCGTATTTGAGAGCCTTCATGGGTCAAGGCAGACTCTGTGATCTTGCTCTGCTGAGTGTAGAAAGAGAAGAAACTGAAAAAACTGACTTTGATCACATCATAGACCAATTTCCATCAGTGAAAGCAAAGAAGGTGCAGTTATAATTTTCATGTAGTGTCATAATTTGTTAATTAAAAGATTAATGAGCTTGGCTTGTATTTTTGAGCTGATATTGTGGTAAAGTTATCTAAAAGATGGGTATCAGATGTTTGGACAGGGGCACAATTTCAGTGATTGCTATAGATGCAATTTTCCGTAGATACTCCACTGCTTTGGAGGCTTCTTTTGGTGCCCCTGAAATGGGTCCGTTCACTCTAGCAGAACTTCTCCCTCTAATTCTTGGAATTCCTGGGACAATCACTTGGACTTGATGTATGTTTGAGTTTATTTAAAGTCAACAAAGACCCAGATCTACCACAAAGTGTTGTTATGTATGAGTATGTAGAATATGGATAGTAAGTGTTTAGGGTATAGGTCAAGTGTGGGCAAAATGGGATTACCCTGGTGGCTACCCTGGTTGGTATGGCTGAGTTGAGACAAAAGCATGTTTCTGTGTTGTATTTCTCTGTGACTCCATTACTCTGAATCAAAGGACATAATATTCCAGGCAGCTGCTGCATGGAAGAAGTATTAGGATATGGCAAGTGGGGAAAAGAAAACTTTCATGTTGAATTTGAACATAGCTGATCAAAAGACCAATATTCCTTTGATGCACTAGGTTGACTTATAGGAAAAAGGCAATTTACTGATGCTCGTGGAGTTAGAAGAGCCAAAGACTTTGCATGAGCTACAGCCTTGTATCTCATTCCTCCCTCTTTTCAACAGTACAAAACTCATTCCAGTTGATGCAGCAATTCTTTTGTAGCTTCAATTTGGTGTACCATATTGACTGCACGTGATGTAGTTTCCTCTGTAATGGAGAATACAAAGACAGATTGCAAGAATACTTTCAGGAGCATTTCCATTCAATCAACATTCCTGTCACCCCATCCCTATCTGATATCTATTCAACTGAAACTCAACATTAGCTTGAGGAACAGCATTTGATCTTCCAACCAGACACATTATAACCTTCACACCACAATGTTAGGCTCAAGAATTTCAGAAAATCAGCATTTCCAGTGCACTCATTTCAGGCTTTACACATTCACACCATTTTCCTTTGGTAATTTCAAATAATGTTTCTGCTTCTGTATTCATACCTCCCCCACATTTACCTTTTTTATTATTCCCTCGGCAATAACTAAGAGAGATTCTGCAAAGCTGAAACATTAGCTCCCTGCACCTTTTCCCATCACTGTACATAGAACATAGAAATCTACAACACATTACAGGTTTTTCGACCCACAATGTTGTGTTGATCATGTAACCTATTCTAGAAACTGCTTAGAATTACCCTAGCACGTAGCCCTCTATTTTTCTAACCTCCATGTAGCTATCTAAGCATCTCTTAAAAAACCCTTTTGTATCCACCTCTACCTCCGTCACCAGCAGCAGTGCATTCCATGCACCCACCACTCTGTGTGAAAAACACTCCCTCTGTACCCACTTCCAAGTACCTTAAAACTATGCCCCCTCATGCTAGCCATTTCAGCCCGGAAAAAAAGCAATGCTTCCCATCATCTTGTATACCTCTATCAGCTCACCTCTCATCCTTTGCTGCTCCAAGGAGAAAAGGTCAAGTTCACTCAACCTATTTGCAAAAGGCATGTACTCCAATCCAGGCAACACCCTTGTAAATCTCCTCTGCACTCTTTCTATAGTATCCACATCCATCCTGTAGTGAGGTGACCAGAAATGAACACAGTACTCCAAGTGGGTTCTGACCAAGGTCTTATATAACTGTAGCATTACCTCGAGGCTCTTGAACTCAATCCCACGGTTGATGAAGTCCAACACACCATATACCTTCTTAACAACACTGTTAACCTGCACAGCAGCTTTGAATGTCCTAAAGATTCAGACCCCAAGATTTCATTGATCCTCCACACTGCCAAGAATCTTACCATTAATACTATATTCTATCTTCAAATTTGATGTACCAACATGAACCACTTCACACTTATCTGTTAAACTCCATCTGCCACTCCTCAGCCCAGTTCTGCATGCTATCGATGCCCCGCTGTAACCTCTGACAATCCTACAGACTATCCACAACACCTCCAACCTTTGTGTCATCAGAAAACATACTAGCCCACCCTTCTACTTCTTCATCCAGGTCATTTATAAAGATCACAAGGAGGAGGGATCCCAGAAGAGATCCCTGCTGAACATCACTGGTCACCGATCTTCATGCAGAATACAAACCATCTACAACCATCCTTTTCCTTCTGTGGCTAAGCCAATTCTGGATCCACAAAGCAAGGTCTACTTAGATCCCATACCTCCTTACTTTCTGAATGAGCTTTACATGAGGAGCCTTATCAAATGCCTTACTGAAATCCATATACTCTACATCCATTATTCTACCTTCATCAATGTGCTTTGTTACATCCTCAAATAATTCAATCAGGCTCATAAGGAATAGCCTGCCCTTTGCAAATCTATGCTGACTACCCTTAGTTCGATTATGACTCTCCAAATGCTCATAAATCCTTTCTTTCAGGATCTTCTCCAACAACTTGCCCACCACTGAAGTAAGACTCACTAGTCTATAACTTCCGGGATTATCCCTACTCTCTTTCTTGAACAAGGGAATAGTATTTACAATCTCCAATCCTCCAGTCCTTCTCCTGTCCCTATTGATGATGCCAAGATCATTGCCAGAGACTCAGCAATCTTTTTCCTCTCCTCCCACAGTAGTCTGGGGTATATCTTATCCAGTCTTGGCAACTTATCTAACTTAATGCTTTTCACCCTTTTGCACACCCTTTTTCTTAATGTCTATATGCAGATGCATTTCAGTCCACTGTAAATCATCCCCACAATTGCCAGGATCCTTTTAACTGGTGAATACTGAAGCACTGCATATACTCACTTATTGGTCTTTACACCTTTCATGTTAAGGACATCAACAAGGTATATTTCAAAGTTGTCCATTTCAAGTGAAGTGAAAAAAGGGACATGAATACAGGACTGAAGGTGTTACATTTGAATGTATGTGGTATATGGAGTAAGATAGATAACCTTACAGCAGTTAATGATTGGCAGGTATGATGTGGGCATCACTGAGCCATAACTGAAAGAAGATCATACTCAGCTACACATTGCTTCAAAAGAACAGGTAGGTAAGCAGCGGGGGTGGGGTGGCTCTGTTGGTAAAAAAATTAAGTCAAATCCTTAGAAAAGAGGTGATATGGGATTGGAATGTGCAGATTACCTACTATATGGGTACAGTTAAGAAACTGCAAGACCCTGCTGGGAATTATATACAGGTCTCCAAACACATAGCCAGGATATGTGCTGTAAATTACAATGGGAGATAGAAAAGGCATGTCTAAAGGGAAATGTTGCAATAATCACGGGGAATTTCACTATACAGATAGATTGGGAAAATCAGGTTTGTGCTGGATACCAAAAGAGGGAATTTGTACAATGCCTTCAAGGTAGATTTCGAAAGCAGCTTATGGTTGAGCCCACTAGGGGAATGAAAATTCTGGATTGGGTGTTATGAATGACCAAGATTTGATTAGGGAGTTTAAGGTAAAGGAATCCTTAGGAGGCAGTGATAATAACATGATAGAATTCACCCTGGAGTTTGAGAAAGAGAAGCTAAAATTCAGTGTGTTGGTATAACAGTGAAGTAAAGGAAATTACAGAGGGATGAGAGAGGAGCTCCCAGTGTTAATTTTAAGGGAGCACTAGCTGGAGTGATAGCAGAACAGCAATGGCTGGTGGCTCTGGGGGGAATTTGGAAGGTGCAGTACAGATACATTTTAAAGATTAAGAAGTATACTATGGGTCACAAAGACAGCATAAATGCAAAAGAGAAGGCATATAATGCAAAAAACAGTGGGAAGGTAGAGGATTGGGAAGCTTTAAAAATCAACAGAAGGCAATGTAAAAAAAGCTTTTATAAAGAGAGAAAAAATTAAATATGAAGGCAGACTAGCCAACATTATAAAGGAGGATACAAAAAGTTTTTTTCCAGATATGCAAAAAGTAATAGAGAGATGAGAGTGGATATTAGACCACTGGAAAATGGCGCTAGAGAGGTAGTAATAAGGGATAAAGAAATGGTGAATGAGCTTAATAGGTATTGTGTGCCAGTCTTCACTCTGGAAGACACTAGCGGTATGCCAGAAATGTGAGAGTGTTAAGGGACAGAAGTGAGTGCTATTATTAAGGAGAAAATGTTTGGGCAGCTAAAATATCTGAAGGTAGTTAAGTCACCTGGACCAGATGAATTAAACCCCGGGGTTCTGAAACGGGTAGCTGAAGAGATCGTGAAGGCATTAGCAATGATCTTTCAAGAATCAGTAGATTCTGAATTGGTTCCAGAGGATTGGAAAATTGCAAATGTCACTCCACTCTTTAAGAAGGAAGAGGGGCAGAAGAATAGAATTATAGGACAGTTAGTTTGACTTCAGGGGTTGGAAAAATGTTGTAATCTGTTATTTAAGGGAAGATTTTGCCTGACAATTATGTGGAAATTTGAGGAATTTGAGGAAATTAAAGGCAGGATAGACAAAGGAGAGTCAGTGAATGGTGTTTACTTGGATTTTCAAAAGGTCTTTGACAACGTGCCACACATGAGGCTGCACAACAAGAGAAGATCCCTATGGTATTATTGCAAAGGTACTTGTGCAGGATTCCCTAGCGGTTAATTTGGAGGTTGAGTTGGTGTTAGGGAAGAGAAATCCAATGTTAGCATTCATTTTGAGAAGACTAGAACATAAATATAATGTTGACATTTTATATGGCATTTGTCAGACTGCACTTGGAGAGTTGTGAGCTGTTTTGTGTCCCTTACCTAAGAAAAGACATGCTGGCATGGGAGAAGGTCACAAAAGTGATCCCAGGAATGAAAAGGTTAACATATGAGTAGTGCTTTGTGTCTCTGGGCTTTTGACTTCTCCATGGAGTTTAGTAGAATGAAGGGGGAGGGATCTTATCGAAATCTTTCAAATAGTGGATGTAGAGTGTACTTTTCCTATACTGACAGAGTAAAGGACCACAGGGCACAGCTTGAGAATTGAGGGTCGTCCATTTAGAACAGAGATAAGAAAAAAATTCTTTATTCAGAGAGTGGTGAATCGGTGCTTTTCTTTGCCCCAGACAGCTGTGCAGGCCAACTCATTGGGGATATTTAAAGTGGAGGTTGATATGTTCTTGATTGATTGGGGCATCAAAGGTTATGGGGAGAAGGCAGGAGAATGGGGTTGAGAGATATAATAAATCAGTTATGATGGAATGGTGGAGTAGATTCGATGGGCCAAATGGCCTAATTCTGCTCCTATGTCTTATGATCTTAAGTACATTGCCAGTCCACCTTGATTATTGATTATACTACACACATACAGAACCTATAAGAAGAACTGACTACCCTTGGAATTTTTTTATTTTATTGCTTTCAACATTAAACCACAGTGGATTTAATCTGTCATTTTTTTTTGACACTAATCAACAGAAAAGGACTCTTTTTCTACAAAGTGATTTAAATTAATTACAAATATAAAACACAAAATAGTTGATTGCAAATATATTCACCCCCTTTAATATGACACACTAACATCACTGGTGCAGCCAATTGGTTTTAGAAGTCAAATCATTAGTTGAGTGGAGATCACCATGTGCAGTCAGGGTGTTTCAATTGATTGTAGTAAAAATACACCTGTATCTGGAAGGTCTAACTGCTGGTGATCAGTATCCTGGCAAAAACTACACTATAAAGACAAAAGAACACTCCAAGCACCTACACGAAAAGTTTATTGAAAAGCCCAGGTCAGGAGATGGATACAAGAAAATCTTCAAGTGACTGAATATCTGTTGGAGTACAGTTAATTCAATCATCAAGAAATGGAAAGAAAATGGCACAGATGTAGATCTGCCTAGAGCAGGCTATCCTCAAAAACCGAGTGACCGTGCAAGAGGAAGACTATTGAGGGAGGCCTCTAAGAGACACCATGACAACTCTGGAGGAGTTAGAAGCTTCAGTGGCTGAGATGGGAGAGACTACGCATAAAACAACTGTTGTCCTGGTGCTTCACCAGTCGCAACTTCATGGGAGAGTGGCAAAGAAAAATCCACTGTTGAAAAAAAACTCACATGAAATCTCGGCTAGAGTTTGCAAGAAGCCATGCGGGAAACTCTGAAACAAGCTGGAAGAAGGTTCTATGGTCTGATGAAATCAAAATTATGTTTTTTGGCCATCAGACTAAATGCTAAACACAAAGTATACTGCAGATGTTGTGGTCAAATAAACACGTACAAACAAGCTGGATGAACTCAGCAGGTCCGTTGAAAGGAGCAGTCAACGTTTCGGGCCAAGACCCTTCATCAGGACATAAATTAGACTAAATGCTAATTTTGGCATAAACCAATCATTATACATAACCAAAAACACATCATCCCTACCATGAAGCATGGTGGTGGCTGCATCATGCTGTGGGGATGCTTCACTGCAGCAGGCCCTGAAAGGATTGTGAATGTAGAGGGTAAAATGAATGCAGCGAAATACAGAGAAATCCTGGAGGAAAGCATGCTGCAGTTTGCAAGAAAACTGCGACATGAGAGATTTGTTTTCCAACAAGACAATGACCCCAAGCATAAAGCCAAAGCTACACAGGAATGGCTTAAAACAACAAAAATAATGTGCTGGAGTGGCCAAGTGAGAACCCAGACCTCAATCCAATTGAGAGTTTGTAGCTGGATTTGAAAAGGGTTGTTCACTCATGATCTCCATGCAATCTGGCAGAGCTTGAGGAGTTTTGAAAAGAAGAATGGGGAAATATTGCAGTATCCAAATGTGCAGAGCTGATAGAGACCTATCCACACAGACTCAAGGCTGTAATTGCTACCAAAGGTGCATCAACTAAGTACTGACTTGGAAGGGTGAATCAATTATTTTGTGTTTTATATTTGTAATTAATTTACATCACTTTGTAGACATCTGCTTTCACTTTGAGATGAATCTTTTTCTGTTGGTCAGTGTCAAAAAAAGCAAAATTAAATCCATTGTGATTCGAAATTGTAAAACAATAAAACATGGAGACCTCCAAGGGGGGTGAATACTTTTTATAGGCACTGTAGGTCTTGATTTAAGATTGATATGGACTAAAAGATACAGAGAATTTTTCTGTGGCAGATTGTAGGGTATGTGTCAATACTTGTCCTTCCCAATATTCAGCACTACAGAGAGGTGACCCTGATAATCATGACCTTGGTTTAATGATGAATTTTGATAATAAACTCCTGAAGATGATCCTGTCTTTGTTCCCACGGTTCCGGCTGTCCTCACCCTTACTATCATCCTGGATAATGAAGCTATCCAGGAATAAGATACAGATTCTCAGTCTATGCTGACAATACTGTTAAAGGTCATAATATCCATGCCATTGTCGTTAATTTTCAGTTCAGTGTTCTAGCTAAATGCATTAAGTTCAGTTAATTTATCTTGCATGCAGGGCTGGATACGTGATAGGAAAGTAAGATCATTTGAAAAGTCAAAGTTCCAAAGTATTGAAACAATATCAATTAGATGCCTCTGATCATCTTTGCTATTGAGCACCATATTACCCAAAGGGTGATCTTGCAGACAAGACAGTTAAGAGCACTGCAGACAAGAAATATTCCTGTTTGGGATGTGAAAACATTGCAGTAATAGGGAGATGTGAAAATTTCTTACAGATGGCACCAGCAACAGAAGTTGGCATTAAACTGAGTTATGGGAGCTGTGAGACAGCAGCTTCCCAAGCCCAGTCAATGTCTCATCCTAGATGTTAATTCTGTTACTCTGTCCATTGATGCTGCTTTACCTGCTGAGTGATGCCATATTTTCTGTCTTTAATGTAGGGTTGATGTTATTTTTGTGAGCCATATGCCAATATATCCAGTAAATCCTATTTGTGTGTCAATGTTCTTTCCAAAATCTTGTGAGAACACCTTAATAGGCCTGTGATGTGCACTGGACCATGACCTTACACAATACCAGAGTGCACCGAGGATGTCACCTCAACTGATGATGAAATGCCTGCAAGCTGACTGCCAAGATCAGCAAACACTGCAATGTCAAACCACATCAGTAATTGAAATTTTTAAATACTACTTTCTTTAATATCTTTACTGTGTCTCCATGGGGTTTCCACTATACACCCCCTCCTCCCCCCTCGCTTACCATTATGTACAAATTATTTTGTTTATTTTTCTTTTGGTATCGGGCTTCACTGGCAAAGCCAGCATTTATTACTATTAAAATGCCTAAAGATTATTGAAAAGGTGATGATAAGACATGGTCTTGAACTGGTATGGTCCTTCTGGTGTTCATACCCAAAATTGCTGTTGGACTGAAAAGTTCCATGATATAGACTTGTCCTTCCAAATATTCCACGTTTTCTTCCAAAATGGCAATGGATGAAACCAGGTGAGGGTTTGGGAGATGCTGTCACATTAGCTTAGCCATGTAACTGCAATGCATTCTGCATTGTAGCCATTATGCATGGGTGGGGGAGTGGACAATTGTTCAGAGTGACAAAATGGTGATCAAACAAGCAGGCTGCTTAGAACTGGATGGTGTTGAGTTGCTTGAATGATATTGGAGCTACACTCATGTAAGCAAGTAGAGAGTTCTATCACACTCCTGACCAGTACCTCCTAGATAACTGAAAGTTGGGCCATGAGTCCCTTACAATCAGAAAACTTACGTCTGACTGGCTCTTGTAGCCATGCTTTTTACGTGGTTCTGCATAGTGGTGATCAAGGTAGGACTCAACAGTAGTAATGCCATTGAATGTCAAAATAGACAGTTATACACTCTCATATTGAAAACGTGTTTAGGCTGTTTCATGGTCATTGTCCGTTTCTTTTCTAACTACTTATCAGTTCATTCCTGGTCATGGTGCATGCAGAAATGGACTGCTTTATGTGGCGAGGAAGTGTGGATGGAACTGAGCATGTGCAATCATCAGCCAACATGCCAGCTTGCAACCTCGCCACAGAAGGAAGGTCACTCATGATGGATGGAAATGGATGGGCCGGGACAGGCCCTTGGGCCATTACGGCAGAGATGTACAGGGGTAGATGATTGACTTCTAACAACCACAAACAACTCCCTTTGTATGAATTGTGACTATTGAATTAGTTCCTCTTACCATATCCTTGACGTCATCTCTGGTTCCATGTTGCCTTTGATACCAATATAAATCTAACCTTCTTTCCTAAATGTACTTCTTTGATCTACAATGAAACAAGGCACAGAATATGGAGCTAAGTATTGTGAGGACACTGTTAAATTACAAGAATTGAATCACTCTGGCAAAGAAGTCACAGGTAATTTACTTTATGGAGGAGTGTGCAGCAAATTGATTTCCCAGAAGTCTGCAATAGCTCTCTGGAATGAGCTTCTAATGTAAAAGCTGAGTTACAGTCCTTTTTATTGCCGTTGGACGTGTATCTTACTTCAGGGTCTGCTGCAGTGAACAGAGTTCATTCAAAGATTCAAAACTGACGCGTAGCCTCCAGTGGCAGAGCTGTGAAAAATATTTGTTTCGGTCAGTGAATCTTGTTGGGCATGTTGTGCTCTGCTACAATGCTCCAGGTTTAATTAGGCTTCTCTTATAGCCCCTTCTTCCAATTTTTCTGATCGCAGAGACTAGGATTCCCACTGGAAGGTTCATTCAGATGTGAGCTCCATTATTCTATCAAAATAGTATGCTGTCCAAGGGTAACACAGATTGTAGCAGAAGGCTTAGTCATATATGAATTAAAATATTTGGATAACAACTTCATGTGTCAAAGAATGTGACCAAAAGGTTCTGCAAGTTATTTCAGCAAAGTATTTAGTTGAGTTTGTACTCGCAAACAATAATTACTAGACAGTTTCAAACAATAGTCCCAGAAGTCATAATGCTTGGGATTGACTGTTCCCTAATTAGACCACCATTTTAAGCTGATTAAATGCAATCTCTGCAGGACTTACTTTTGCACATAGCACTTAAATTCCACCCAAATTAAGTTCCACTTAGTTCAGTAAATGTGAGTTTTTTTCACCGACTCACCTGCAGTCATTGATGAATGGTCACTCAAAATTAGACAAAGAACTCTGAGACTTGCCTCAGTATTCATTATCCTAGGGAGGGGTAAATAAACAGCCCAAGGTCATTTTCTTAATTTCTACACAACAGTAACTGCTAGAAAATTGGCCTAGAATTTCCTGTTTAACTTGATACTGGGGATCAACCCTGATCAATTTTAGACCATAAGGTCACTAGGATCAGAATTAGGCCATCTGGCCCATTGAGTCTTCTCTGTCATTCAATCATGGCTGACCCTTTTTTTACATCCTCCTCAACCCCACTCCCCAGGCCTTTTCCCTGTAACCTTTGATCCCATGTCCAATCAAGGACTTATCAATCTCTGCCTTAAATATACCCAACAACCTGGCCTTCATAGCTGTACATTGCAACAAATTCCACAAATTCACTATCCTCTGGCTAAAGACATTTCTCCACATCTCTGTTTTGAATGGATGCTCCTCTATCCTGAGGCTGTACCCTCTTATCCTAGACTCTCCCACCATGGGAAACATCCTTTCCACATGTACTCTGTCTAGGCCTTTCGACATTTGAAAGGTTTCAATTTTCTAGGATTAGCTGGATCTTCTTCACCAGAAACAGACAGTACATGGCAAATATATTCAAATGAAGTCCAATTGACATAATTTAGAGTTAAAAGCAACTTTTATATTATCAGTGTTCACATTCTCCTTCTTGATCTTGTCCACAGAACCTGGGTGATACAGGTTAGATGAAGCCATTTATAGTGTTATTTCTTGTTGCCTCCAATGATTTACCAGTTTGAAAGACATTTTGATGGGGGTTTATTGTAGCTCTTAGTAAGTTATTTGGTTTTATAGTGATGGGCAAATTTAAAGAAATAGCCAAAAAATTCAAGGGACTGAAGAAAAATGTCATTATATGGTCGATGGCTATGGTCTGGAACAATCTACCTGCAAGAGTAGTGAATACAGAATAAACCAGGATTTTCAACAGAAGATTCAATAGGAAGTTGAGAGAAGATAAGTTGCGGGCTGCTGGGAATGAATGAGGAATAGGATTGGCTCAATTACGCTGCAAAGACTTGCCGCAGATTCAGTTGGCAAGATGGTCTCCTTTTGTGCCATAATGATGTGATCATGGAATTATTACTTAAAAAGATAGCATTCACAAAACTGGTGAATACCACAAAATTATATTACCAATTCATTCAATCCAGCACAGCATGTGGCCTTAAATTGCCCAGCGTGGTCAACCATCTGCAATACCTTTAAATGTCTTTATCACCTTGCTACCAGGAAGAATTGTCAATAGGTGTTCCTATAAATCAGCACATCAGTTGTGAAAAGTTGAGAATGATGTGATTATGACGTAATAGGTTTGCACAGGCAGGATCCATCAGAAAAGTGGCCATGGAAATTTATAAAATAAACTTTGGTTGAGTGGAAGGTATGAACTGGGTGTAACTTCATTATTTCAACCAAATCCATCAAGCAATGAACTATTTTAGTAAAATCAAATTAGATTCCAACTTAAATAATGATACTGACAGGAAATATTTTGTTAGTTTGCAGAACGCGTACGCAGGTGTAATTTATTTTCTGCAATTAATATTTGACTGGGTTTGATTAACTTTAGATACCTGAGACATTGATCAAAATTATTGTAGTTGTAACAAAGATTGTATGTAACTTATAACTGAAATTTCTGAACAGGATTGTTGATAAAGTGCTTTTCCACTCATTACTTAACTTTTTCATTTGTTTTTGGAAAGCAGTAAATTTGAAACTTGTTTCTCTCGTTTAAATATTCAAAGCTTATGGTTATTTCCATCATATATATTCATTTCCATAAGCCAATTTCTCAGCATTAATAATGCAGATGTTATCTAGCTACTTCTTCTGTGCATTAAGTTACTTCCACGTAAAGCTCTCTGTAATAATACACTAATTGCAAAATGATTTATATTATAAGGCACTGGGGTCAGGGCATCTAGGTTTTATTACCATGAACACTGTTTTATTATCTGGCTTTAAAATGTTGTGTTGTAAAATACAATCAAATAACACTTTTTTTTTGCATTATGTAATTGGGAATCTTTCTCTCCCAGAGTGAAATGTGATGACGACTATTTCAAAGCTATAGGCCTGCAAGGACTGACAACCGGCTGAGTGGAACTTACAGAAATACAAGCTGAGCTTAGACTGTACAAGTGTATATTCCAGTCTGCTATCTCTGAGTACTGCAGTGCAGAAGACAGAAATGTGCCAGAGGTCAGAAGTATGTGTAAATGACCTCTGTCCAGCCCCTGCTCTCCCCATTAAATCCAGGGATGGTCGATAAGTTATCATATTCTGTGGTTAGATAACTTCGTAATAACCATAGCTTTTGGTATGAACATTTGTTTGAACCTCATTCATTAGCTCATTTAGGTCCATTGTTTGTTTTTATTTATTTCAATGTCTATCTATGTTTTAATTAATGAAAAGAATCACCTGTATTCAGAAATTAACCTATCATTACTTCATTTTTTATTTAAATACCTTGGAATTTTCTCTTTCATTATTTTTTTCATATGGATAAATGTCAGAAGGTCATAGACTGGTCTAGAGATGAGTCCTTAGTTCCCCTTGCCTTAGGCATGCTGTCTACCTATAGAGCACTGGGATTCCTCGCTCTGTCCCTGTGCTCCTCTCCCAAGTATATGAAAACATTTTGGGAATTGATTTGTCAATGGGAATCTCTGTTAGCAAATTTGCTTTAGGCATAAGGAAGGTGTCTATTCTGGTTGGAAAGGCAAACTGGGAACCTGTCCTTATACACTCGCCATCACAAATAGCAACTGCCAAGCAATATTGAATCCCAGGAGGGCATAAAGAAATCAATGAGACAGTCCATAAGACCACAAAACCATAAGATCTAAGAGCAGAATTGCCATTTGGCCCATCAAATCTACCCCATCATTTCATCATGGCTGATCCTTACAGTCCAATCTCCTGCCTTCTCTCCATAGCCCTTCATGCCCTGACCAATCAAGGTCTATTAACCTCTGCTTTAAATGTACAAAAAGACTTGGCCTCCACAGCTACCTGTGGCAAAGAATTCCATAGATTCACCACTCTCTACTTAAAGAAATTCTACCTCGTCTCTGCTCCAAAAGGATGCCCCTCTATTCTGAAGCTGTGTCTAATGGTCTTAGACTGTCCCACCATAGGAAACACCCTCTCTGCATCCACGGTATCAAGGCCTTTCAGCACTCAATAGGTTTCAATGAGGTCAACCCTCATTCTACTGAATTCTAGTGAATACAGACCCAGAACCATGAAATGAACCTCCTTTGAACCCTCTCCAGTTTCAGCACATCCTTTCTAAGATAAGGGGCCAAAACTTGCTCACAAGACTGTGAGGCCTCACTGGTGCCATATGAAGTCTAATATTAAATCGTTGCTTTTATAATCTAGTCCTCTTGAGATGAATGCTAACATTGTATTTGCCTTCCTCACCGCAGACTCAACCTGCATATTAACCTTTAGGGAATCCTGCACAAAGACTCCCAAATCCCTTCGCAGATCAGAGTTTGTATCTTCTCTCTAGTTAGAAAATGGTCAACACTTTCATTTTTTCTATCAGCATATACAAACCATATATAACAATATATACCTTCTGCAATTTCTTTGCCCATTCCCCTCATCTGTCCTTCTGTAGCCTCTCTACTTCCTCAAAACTACCTGCCCCTCCAGCTATCTTCATATCGTCTAAAAACTTTTCAACAAAGCCATCAATTCCATCATCCACATCATTGACATATAACAGAAAAAGAATCAGTCCCAACACACACCCCTGTGGAACACCACTCGTCACTGGCAGCCAGTCAGAAAAGGCTCCCTTTATTCCCATTCTTTCCCCCCTACCAATCAGCCACTGCTTTATCCACACTAGAATCTGTCCTTGTAGCTTGTTAAGCAGCCTCACGTGTGGCACCTTGTCAAAGGCCTTCTGAAAATCCAACCAATTCAACATCAACGGATTCTCTTTTGTCTATCCTGCTTGTTACTTCTTCAAGGAATTCCAACAGATTTGTCAGGTAAGGAAATCATGCTGATTATGGCCTATTTTATCATATGTCTCCAAGTACCCTAAGACCTCATCCTTTATAATCAACTCCAATGTTTCCTCAACCACTGAGGTCAGACTAGCTGGCCTATGGTTTCCTTTTTTCATCCTCTCTCCCTTCTTGAAGAGTGTATTGACATTTGCAATTTTCCAGTCTTCCAGAACTGTTCCAGAATGAAGTAATTCTTGAAAGACCATTACTAATGCCACCATAATCTCTTCAGCCACCTCTTTCAGAATCTTGGGATGCACACCAGCTGGGCCAAGTGACTTATTAACCTTCAGAGCTTTGAGTTTCCCCAAGAAACTATGGTAATTTCACACAAGTCATGACCCCTGACACCTGGACCTTCCACCATACTGCTAATATCTTCCACAGTGAAGTGTCACAACCACGGATTCAGCAGGACAGCAGATTTGGCAATTGTGTTTGTGAATATGCACGTGTCAGCTGATTATTATTTCATTGTGATAGTATTTAACTCCATTCATTTCATCGTAGTATTTGTCAAGACTTGAACAAGCAACACTTTGTTGCCTGCATTCCACCTGGCCTGAGAAATTGGACTGTCGAGTCAACTGGCTCTGAAGACTAATGGTATTAATTTTATTCTTAGTTGTTCTTTTCAGCCACAGTGCAGGCTTCGTTTTCTATTTGAGAGTTTTAGTTAACGACCCTGTTTTGGCTTTGCATTTACTGTTTTCTTTTCCGTTTAACAATATTTGCATTAAAGTCTGTGAACTATCAACCCTCATCAGTGTCACATTCTGCACTTGTGCCATATCTGAACCATGGTGAAATGAAGACTGACACAAAAAACTTATTCTTTTCATCAGCTATTTCATTGTAGTCCATTATTATCTCTCCAGCATTGTTTTCTAATACCCATTCTCACCTCCCTTTTACAATATTATTGGCTAGTTTACTTTCGAATTCCATCTTTACCTTTTTGACCTTTTAAATGACCTTCTTAGTTGCTTTCTGTTGGTATTCCATCTTCTCACTAATTTTTGTTCTATTATATGTCCTCTCTTTGGCTTTTATGTTGGCTTTGACTTCCCTTGTTAGCTATGGTTATGTCACCTTTCCCTTAGAATGCTTCTTCATCTTTGGGATGTATATAACCTGTACCTACTGAATTACTTCCAGAAATTCCAACTGTTGCTGCTCTGCCGTCATCCATGCCAGTAGTTGGTAATCTGGCCAACTCCTCTCTCATGCCTCTGTAATTCCCTTTACTCCCCTGTAATACTGATATATCTGACTTTAGCTTCATCTTCTCAAATTTCATGGTGAATTCAATCATATTATGATCACTTTTCCTTAAGGGTTCTTTAAGCTGACTAATCAATTCTGGTTCATTGCACAACACCCAGTTCAGAATAGCTGACCCTCTAGTTCACTCAAGCATGAGCTGCTCTAAAAAGCCGTCTCACAGGCACTATAGAAATTGCCCCTCATGTAGTTCAGCACCAACCTGATTTTCCCAACCTACCTGCATATTGAAGTCCCCTTTGTCTATTTTAACACTGTCCTTTTGGCATGCATTTTCCATCTTACATTGTAATTTTTTTCGTTAATACTGCTTGGGAGGGGGGGTGTCTTTATACAACTCCCATCAGGGTCTTTTTACCCTTGCAGTTCTTTAGCTCTGTGCACAATAATTCAACACCTTCCAGCCCTATGTCACCTCTTTCTAATGATTTGATTCCATCTTCTACCAAAAGAGCAGCTCTGCTCCCTTTGCCTTCCTGCCTATCCTTCTGATACAAATGTATTCTTGAACATTAAGCTTCCAGCTGTACTCTTTCAGTGATGCCTACAACGTCATACCTGCCAATCTGTAACTGTGCTGCAAGTTCTTCTGCCTTATTTCATATACTGTGCATATTCAGATACAACACCTTCAGACCTGCATTCACCTTTATCATTTTTGTCCACCTTTTACGTTGCAACTCATCCTGTTGACTACAATTTTGCCCTATCAACAGTCTCTCCTCACTACACATTGCCTCTGTTTGCAAACCAGCTGCCTCATCTTCAGCACTATTATCTACCTTTCATTCAATACTTATTGCATTGAAATATACGCAGCTCAGGATACTCGTCCTGACCCTAGGTATACGGTAGATTTCAAACAACAATGGACCCAGCACCAATCCCTGTGGCACTCCACTAGTCACAGACCTCCACTCAAAGAGGCAACCATCTACTGACACGCTCTGGCTTTTCCCACAGTTCTTACTCACCACTTGATTGTTGCTATTGGGGGAATTGCAATTTCCTACTTGTTTGTAAATCCATCTCTTGGTCCCAGCACTGACCACAATCCTGGTCAAGGGTGAAGTCCAAAGAAAAGCTCAAAAAGCAGATCAATATATACACAAGTATTACAAGCGCAGAGACAGGCAAACTCTTTGATCTTTTGCTTTCATGGCAATAACGCAGACTGCTTTTTTTTGTCAAAACACATGTGTTCTTTAACATAGCTTTCAGTGTACCCTTGTAAATCAATTTGACATGTTAGTGGCAAACAAGAGAAGATCTGCAGATGCTGGAAGTGCAAGCAACACATACAAAGTGCTGGAGGAACTCAGCAGGCCAGGCAGCATCTATGGAAAAGAGTACAGTTGATGTTTCGGGCCAAGAACCTTCATCGGGATTGGAGAAAAAAAAGATGATGTCAGAATTAGAAGGTGGGGGAATGGGAGGGAAAAACACAAGGTGATAGGTGAAACCAGGAGGAGGGGTGAAGTAAAGAGCTGGAAAGTTGATTGATGAAAGTGGTACAGGGCTGGAAAAGGGGGAGTTCAATAGGAGAGAACAGAAGGCATTGAAGACAAAAAGAGGGAGGAGAACTAGAGAGGGGTGATGGGCAAGCAAGGAGGTAAAGTGAGGGAGGAAAATGAGATGGGAAATGACGAAGTGGGGAGGGTGGTTGACCAATACCGGAAGTTCAAGAAATCAATATTCATGACATCAGATTGGAGACTACTCAGAGGGAATATAAGGTGTTGCTTCTCCAGCCTGAGTGTGTGGCCTCATCACGGCAGTAGAGGACTGACTTGTCGGAATGGGAATGGGAAGTGGAATTAAAATGGGTGGCCACCGAGAGATCCCGCATTTTCTGGTGGACATAGAAACGTAGAAGCATAGAAAACCTACAGCACAAAACAAGCCCTTTGGCCCACAAAGCTGTGCCGAACAAGTCCCTGCCTTAGAACTGCCTAGGCTTTACCCATAGCTCTCTAATCTTCTAAGCTCCATGTATCCATCCAGGAGTTTCTTAAAAGACCCTGTTGTATCTCCCTTCACCACCGCCATCGGCAGCCCATTCCATGCACTCACCACTCTCTGCTTAAAAAACTTAACCCTGACATCTCCTCTATACCTACTTCCAAGCTCCTTAAAATTATACCCTCTCGTGCTAGCCATTTCAGCCCTGGGAAAAAGCCTCTGACTATCCACACGATCAATGCCTCTCATTATCTTGAACACCTCTATAAGGTCACCTCTCATCCTCCGTCGCTCCAAGGAGAAAAGGCCAAGTTCACTCAAACTATTCTCATAAGGCATGCTCCCCAATCCAGGCAACATCCTTGTAAATATCCTCTGCGCCTTTTCTATGGTTTCCACGTCCTTCCTGTAGTGAGGTGAGCAGAATTCAGCACAGTACTCTAAGTGGGGTCTGACCAGGGTCCTGTATAGCTGCAACATTACCTCTCAGCTCTTAAACTGAACCCCATGATTGATGAAGGTGAATACACCGTATGCCTTCTTAACCACAGAGTCAACCTGCACAGCAGCTTTGAGTGTCCAATGGACTTGGACCCCAAGATCCCTCTGATCCTCCACACTGCCAAGAGTCTTACCATTAATGCTATATTCTGCCATAATATTTGACCTACCAAAATTAACCACCTCACACTTATCTGGGTGAAACTCTGTCTGCCACTTCTCAGCCCAGTTATGCATCCGATCAATGTCCAGCTGTAACCTCTGACAGCCCTCCACGACACCCCCAACCTTTGTTTCTTTAGCAAATTTTCTAACCCATCCCTCCACTTCCTCATTTATAAAAATCACAAAGTAGGGGTCCCAGAACAGATCCCTGAGGCACACCACTGGTCACAAATCTCCATGCAGAATATGACCCATCTACAACCACTCTTTGCCTTCTGTGTGCAAGCCAGTTCTGGATCCACAAAGTAATGTCCCCTTGGATCCCATGCCTCCTTACTTTTTCAAAAAGCCTTGCATGGGGTACCTTATCAAATGGACCATCAGTGCTCAGTGCTTATCAAACAGACAGACCATAGGAGCTCAGCAAAACAGTCTCTCAATCTACGTCCAGTCTCACCAATGAGTTTGTGGCCTAAGGTAGAAGGAGTCAATTTATGAAAAACTAGCACATTTATTTTTCAACATAGCCCCCTCCTACATTTACACACTTAGTCCAGTGGTCGTGGAGCATATGGATCCCTTCTTTGTAGAAGTCGAGATCTTGGAACTCCAGAAAGTGGTCCACAGCAGGAGTGATTGATAAGTTCATGGCCTAAGGTAAAAGGAGATGTGTTATACAGCTCTCATTACATGCATGTGCAGTTCAACTCTTTGAGTGTTTATGCAGGAAGTTTGAAATTACTAACTTCTGTGGTATTTCTGTTTCAGATAATTGAAAATTGCAAGTAAGCACTGTCTGAGAAAATGGACAACATTGGCCTTTCAGCAGTCATCCACTACCTCAGTCTCAAGGGCTTATCACCCAAGGAGGTCCACGAGGACATGGTGGCAACACTAGGGGAGGGTGAAAAATAAATTAGCTAGGTTTTCTAAAATTGACTCCTTCTACTTTAGGACACGAACTTATCAATCACCCCTTGTACAAGCAGCCACACTGAGAGCACAGGATACAATAAATAATCCCAACAGACCCACAGGTAGAGTGTTGCTTCACCTATAAGGACTGTTCGGGACTCTGAATGGTAGTGAGGTGTAGGGGCAGATGTAGCACTTGTACCACTTGCAAGGATAAGTGCCAGGAAAGAGATCAGTGGGGAGGAATGAATGGACAAGGGAGTCACATAGGGAGTGAAAGCAGGAAGTGGGGGTGGGGAGGAGGGCAGGATGTGCTTGGTAGTGGGGTCCCGTTGTAGATGGCAGAAGTTATGGAGAACTATATGCTGGACGCATAGGCTGGTGGTGTGATAGGTGAGAACAAGAGGAAACCTACCCCTGCTGGGGTAGCAAGAGGATGGGGTGAGGGCAGACATGCGCGAAATGGAAGAGATGTGGTTGAGGGCAGCATTGATGGTGGAGATAGGGAAGCCCCTTTCTTTGAAGAAGGAGGACATCTCCTTCGTTCTGGAATGAAAAGCCTCATCCTGAGAGCAGATGCGACAGAGATGGAGGAATTGAGAGAAGGGGATGGCATTTTCACAATTAACAGAGGTAGGAAGAGGTATTGTCAAGGTAGATGTGAGAATCAGTGGGTTTATAATAGATGTCAGTAGATAGGCTGTCTCCAGAGATAAAGACAGAGAGATCAAGAAAGGGGAGGGAAGTGTCAGAAATGAACCAGGTAAATTTGAGGACAAGGGTGAAGTTGGAAGCAAAGTTGATGAAGTCAATGAGCTTGGCATAGCTGCAAGAAGCAGCACCATTGTAGTCAATGATGTAGCATAGGAAAACAGGGGGAGTGACACCAGTATAGACTTGGAACATAGACCGTTCCACTTAGCTGACAATAAGGCAGGCTTTGCTGGGACCAATGTGAGTACCCATGGCTACACCTTTAGTTTGAAGGAAGTGGGAGGAGCCAAAGGAGAAATTATTGTGAGTGAGGACAAGTAATGCCATACAGAGGAGAGTGGTGGTGGAGGGGAACTGGTTAGGTCTGGTGTCCAGAAAAAATGGAGAGTTTTCAGGTCTTCTTGGTGGGGGATGGAGGGTGTACAGGGACTGGACATCCGTGGTGTAAATAAGCTGCTCGGGGCCAGAGAACTTGAAGTAATTGAAAAGATCCAGAAAATGTGAAGTGTCACGGATGCAGATAGAAAGGGATTAAACCAGGGGGATAAAACTGAGTCAAGGTATGCAGATATGAATTCAGTGGGGCATGAACAAGCTTAAACAATGGGTCTACCTGGGCAGGCAGGTTGAGTAGCCACATTTTGAAGTCATACTTTGTTCATTAGTTTCCTTGGGCCTACAAAGTACATTAAAGCTTGCACATGTAAGTGATAAGCACAAATTCAGACAGACATTCACTTTTTAATGGTTACTTATTGTTACCTCATTCATCCATGTCCAGCCACACAACCTTCCTTGGGCTCACAACTACAAAAAACTTTACGAAAAAACAATAAACCTGAATTCAGACATCAAACCACTCAAAACACATTCTCAGAATTTACTCTACAGACCCTACATGCTACAAGATCTGAAAGAGTTAATTGACCTGACATTAACCTGATTCATTAATGATACCTACTAATGTAGAATGCATTAAGTAAATCCATCAATGGTTTCATCAGTTGAACAACCATAAGGCCACTGTAGGGAATAACAGTGTATGGGAATTTTATAGCCAATTAGGATACATGGTCCCAATGTCTGGGATAGCAAAGCAAGTGAAAAACTGCATCTTCACCTAGATATAACAGAACATATGTATCAGTCCAATTATGATCGTCTCCTCACATATCTGATTTTATATTATATTTCGTATTCCTTTTTCTTGCCCATTCTCCTAATCTGTCTACATCCTTCTGCAGCCTTCCTGTTTCCTCAGCACTACCTGCCCCTCCTCCAATATACCTATCATCTGCAAACCTGGCAACAAAGCCATCTATTCCATCACCTAAATGTTCTATGTATTCCATCATCTAACTCATTGATATACAGAATAAAAAGAAGCGGTCCCAACACTGACCCCTGTGGAACACCGCTGTTCACTGGCAGCCAACCAGAAAAGGATCTTTCTATTCCCACTCACTGCCTCCTACCAATCAGCCAATACTCTAACCATGCCAGCACATTTCCAGTCATCACATGGGCTCTTAACTTGGTAAACAGCCTCATGTGTAGGGCCTTGTCAAAGGACTTCTAGAAGTCCAAATATACAACATCCTCTGTCACCCTTTGTCTATCCAATGTGTAATCTCCTCAAAGAATTCCAACAGGCTCATCAGGCAATATTTTCCCTTAAGGAAACCATGCTGACTTTGTCACATCTTGTCTTGTGTCACCAAGCACTCCATAGCCTCATTCAAGATCTTCCCAACCACTGAGGTCAGACTAACTGTTCTATAATTGCATTTCTGCTGCCTTCCTCCTTTCTTAAAGAGTGGAGTGACATTCGCAATTTTCCAGTCCTCTGACACCATGCCAGAGTCCAATGATTTTTGAAAGATCATTACTAATGCCTCCACAATCTCTACCACTACCTCTTTTGCAACCCTGGGGTGCCGTTGATCTGGTCTGAGTGACTTATGTACCCTTAGGTCTTTCAGCTTTTTGAGCACCTTCTCCCTTGTAATATTAACTGCACTCACTTCTCTTCCCTCACACCCTTCAACATCTGACACACTGCTAGTATCTTCCACAGTAAAGACTGATGCAAAATACTCATTTAATTCATCTGCCGTCTGATTGACTCCTGTCATTTCTCCAGCCTTATTTTCTAACGGTCCTACATTCACTTTCATTTCTCTTTTATTTTTCATATACTTAAAAAAGCTTTTACTATCCACTTTGATATTGTTTGCTAGCTTGCTTTCATATTTTATTTTTCTCTCCTAATGATTCTTTTAGTTGCTCTCTGTAGGGTATTAGAAGTTTACCAATTCTCTGTCTTCCCACGGATTATTGCTTTGTTATATGCCCTCTCTTTAGCTTTTCATTAGCTTTGACTTTCCTTGTCAGCAAAGGTTGTACTATTTTACCATTTGAGTATTTCTTCGCTTTGGAATACATCTATCCTGCATCTTTCTCATTTTTCTTAGAAACTCAAGCCATTGCTGCTCTGCTGTCATCCTTGCCAGCATCTCCTTCCAATTTACTCTGGCCAACTCCTTTCTCATACCACTGTAATTTCTTTTACCCCACTGAAATACTGCTACTGTTAAGCTGAACTCAGTCTTACAGTGATCACTGTCTCCTAAGGATTCTTTTGCCTTAAGCTCCCTAATTGCCTTTGGTTCATTAGATAACACCCAATCCAGTATAACTGATCCCTTAGTAGCCTCAATAACAAATTGCTCTACAAATCCATCTCATAGGCATTCAGCAAGCTCATTGTCTTGAGATCCATCTCTAACCTGATTTTCCCAATCAACTCTCATGTTAAAATCTCCCTTGACTACTGTAACATAGCCCTTTTGACACACCATTTCTATTTTCTGTTGTAATCTGTAGTCCACATCCCAGCCGCTGTTGGGAGCCCTGTACATAACTGAAACATAGAAAACCTACAGCACAATACAGGCCCTTTGGCCCATAAAGTTGTGCCAAACGTGTCCCTACCTTAGAAATTACTGGGTTTACCTATAGTCCTCTATTTTACTAAGCTCCATGTACCGATCTAAAAGTCTCTTAAGAGACCCTATCATATCCACCTCCACCACCGTTGCCGGCAGCCCATTCCACGCACACACCACTCTCTGAATAAAAAACTTATCCCTGACATCTCCTCTGTACCTACTCCCCAGCACCCTAAACCTGTGTCCTCTTGTGGCAACCATTTCAGCCCTGGGAAAAAGCCTCTGACTATCCACGCAATCAATGCCTCTCATCATTTTATACACCTCCATCAGGTCACCTCTCATCCACCATCGCTCCAAGGAGAAAAGGCTGAGTTCAGTCAATCTATTCTCATAAGGCATGCTCCCCAATCCAGGCAACACCCCTGTAAATCTCCTCTGTACCCTTTCTATGGCTTCCACATCCCTCCTGTAGTGAGGTGAACAGAACTGAGCATAGTACTCCAAGTGAGGTCTGACCAGGGTCCTATACAGCTTCAGCCTTACCTCTCGGCTCCTAAATTCAATTCCATGATTGATGAAGGCCAATACACCGTACGCCTTCTTAACCAGAGTCAACCTGCGCAGCTGCTTTGAGCATCCCATGGACTCAGACCCCAAGATCCCTCTGATCCTCCACACTGCCAAAAGTCTTACAGTTAATACTATATTCTGCCATCATATTTGACCTACCAAATTGAACCACTTCACACTTATCTAGGTTGAACTCTATCTGCCACTTTTTAGCCCAGTTTTGTATCCTATCAATGTCCCGCTGTAACCTCTGACAGCCCTCCACACTATCCAGAACACCCCCAACCTTTGTGTCAGCAGCAAACATAATAACCCATCCCTCCACTTCCTCATCCAAGTAATTTATAAAAATCACAAAGTAGGGGCCCCAGAACAGATCCCTGAGGCACACCACGGGTCACCGACCTCCATGCAGAATATGACCTGTCTACAACCATTCTTTGACTTCTGTGGGTAAGCCAGTTCTGGATCCACAAAGCAATGTCCCCTTGGATCTCATGCCTCATTACTTTCTCTGTACATCAGTGTACTTTTACCCTTGCAGTTTCTGAACTCAACCCACAAGGATTCAATATCTTCCAATCCTCTGTCACATCCTTCTACTGATTTGATGCAATTCTTTATCAGCAGAGCCATGCCAACCCCTCTGCCTACCTTCCTATCCCTCCATTACGACATGTAGCTTTGGACATTCAGCTCCCAACTACAACCATCCTTCAGTCATGATTCAGTGATGGCCACAAAATCATACTTGACAATGTGTAATAGTGTAACGAGATCATCCACCTTATTTCTTATCATCTGTGCATTTTGATTCTGCATCCCTAGTGCACCAATACGCACATTGCTGGCTGCAATTATGTTCTGTCATCTGCCTGTCCTTCTTGACAGTCTGGCTGCACACTATCTTTGCTTTTTACTATCTGTCCTATCCTGAGTCCCTTCAATCCGGTTCCCATCCCCATGCCAAATTAATTTAAAACCTTCCCAAAAGCTCTAACAAACCTGGCTTTGCGTTCAGGTGCAACCTGTCACCTTTGAACAGGTCATACCTCCCCCAGAAGAGGTTCCAATGATCCAAGAACCTGAAGCCCTGCCCCAAGCATCAGCTTCTCAGCCACGCATTACTTTGCCAAATCATCCTGTTTCTACCCTCACTGGTGCGTGGCACAGGCAGCAACCCAGAAATTACTACCCGTAGACATACAATGAAAATGTTAATAAAAACTACTATTATCATTACTATTTAATCAAAGACTACTATTTCTGTACAGTGAAATTTATCTTTAGTTGTTTCATTGGAATATTTTATTATTTTCTTTAATTTTACAATAGTTTCTTCTGTTCAAGCTGACATTTCATAATTTCCTTTTTATGAGGAGAGAACAATTTTATTCATGCTGGTGTTCAGAAATCCTTGATACTCTCCTCTGGGCGGCTGAGCTAGCACATCAATGGTAAGAAAGTATTTATTAAAAATTATTAACAATGACATCACTGCACCATTTTTAAATTCATGCCTGATCCCTTCTGTATGAGAACATGGGCTATTTTCTTGGAGTAAAAAGTCTTGGGCTCAGATCCAAATTGCTGAAGATCTGCCTGTTGTCAAAATAGGGAAGATAAGAACAGAGAAGGAACCAGGCGTATCAAGAGCTCGTTGGCACAGCAATCACAGTTCAGTAGAAATAGTGAGATCTATGTTGTCTACCTGGCAATGACTCCAGTGAATGCAGAGATAGAATCTGTACCTGGTCATTCCATTTTTCTCTCCTTTTTAATGAACTTGTCCAAAAGCTCAGGGTAAAAGCTTAAAATATCGATTAAAAAGCCTGACAAAAAATTCAGTTAGGAAAACAGCTGCAGATCATGAGTTGGAAACTAAATTGAATCCTAAAACACGAAGGAAGAGGTAAACCATAGGATTAGCTCAAGATGATGTTTCATTAGCCTTGCCTGCTCTAACTTACTGTCATATTTTCCATTAGGGGTCATTCACATTTCTCTCTGACTGTTTTTTGCTTGGGACCTGTAATTCACTAAGACATGGTCTGTGTTTCACTGTGGTGAAGCAAGCAGACATTAAATTATTGGAGATCCTCAAGGAAGACGTGTGATATACCTACTCCACAACAATAACAGTAACTTGAATAGTCAGTCTAGTTAGGAGTTTTGTGCAGTTATGTGAATGTAATTTAAGAGATTTGCACTTTCTGCACACATGCAATTACCTCATTGCATCATGCACAGAAACATGTGATTTATTTACATATCCGCATGCTTAAAAAACAAATTAATTTCCCCTTCGAATGTTTGTAGATTGTCTGTTATCGGACTTACTCAGATACCTGGACTTCCTAAATTGCACTTGGATCTTTGTCACTTTACTAATTTAATGATCTGGGCAGTGTATGACACATGAACTCAATTCAACATTCAACTGAGTCCTTGACCCGAAAAGTCAACCATGCTCTTTTCCATAGATACTGTCTGGCTTGCTGAGTTCCTCCAATCTTTTGTATGTGTGGTACTTGGATTTCCAGCATCTGCAGATTTTTTTCTTGTTCACCATTGACCTCTGTCTTCTCTTCTATGGTTGTTTATCCATAGCTGAAATCATTTCATCAACACAAGCCTAGAGCATGTCCCTCACTGCAAACATTTTGTCAATATGGACAAGTCTGACGTTACATCAATTTGAACAAGATATCACTGAGTACTGCGACATTTACTGTCACCCCAGGATTCCATTACTATGTCTCACATTTGTTCATGGTCTTAGCACTTCCACTTTTTCATGTTACTAGAACAACTTTGGTTCGGAGCTAAATTGTGATTTGGCTTTCTTTGACTCCTATTCCTTTCCCTTCTTCACTGAACTGCACCATAATAAACCCAACCATGTACAAAGTATGAAATATTTCACCAGATCTGCTGGTGGATCTCCTCATCTCAGCTTTGGGCAGATGCATCCCTCAGAAATAGCTTCCTCACACTCAGCTATGGTGGAATTTAGCATGGTCAGACTTAAACAATCTTGGAAAACTTGTCTTTTCAAAGCTTCCTTAAGAATGCTTACAGAACTCCCAGCTGCATTACTTGAGGGCAGATGATCTTTTGGAATTAATGCATGTTTGGCATCGTCCCTCCAGATAAAACATTCAACTCAATATGATCTGAATTGAAGTCCAATATCTGACACCAATTTTCTAGTAGTGAGAATACACCTTCACCTTACAACTGGTGGAAGATGACTTTGGCTAACACGTTCAGTAATCGGCGCTGACCATTCAGATTTTTACAATGGACAGAGAAATCTCTGAACTGAGGAGAGCTAGGCAGTCAAACATAGAAAGGAGACAGTATTTCCAACAGGAGGTGATGTGAGACAGGATAGGATCCAGGTGTCCATCGACTATATAGAGCAGTCTATGCTAATTCCAAGTAACAGCATATATGTACATGTACGCACACACACACACACACACACACACACACACACAGTATGCAGCTTTGAACCCCTCATCTGAGCTTTGGGCAGATGCATCCCTCAGAAATAACTTCCTCACACTCAGCTGTGGGTAATTACATTGCCAGAAAAATACTGGGTTCCCAGCATGGCTGGATTCTGCCGCAGGGATCTCAGGGATCCATGCCAAGCTCTTGGCATAGCGGTGAGGAGGGGAGGGATTCACACCGGAGTTTTGACTCTGCTGCTATGCACAGCCTCAAAGAAAGCAGCAGTTTGTGCCTGGTTCTCAGCACAGCAGCACATAGTACATAACCTTGAGTAAATGTTTTTATTTTATAGGCAGGTACATACCTGTGAATGACCTAGATCCTGATAACAAATCAACAGTTCTGAGTGGTCTGCAGTATACTGAGATTAACTGTACTTTCTGTCAGGGACAGATGGTTGAGTTTACTGCTGCTGTATTGATGTTTATCTGCACTGAATGGTCATTTATCTGCAGCTTGATTTTGAACTCCTAATCCCTACCACTACCATTGATTATGCTAATACCACACCACCTAATTGGATCCTTTCCAAACTGACCAATGTTATGCAGGCTTCCTTTGTTTCTTTCTCTCTGTCAGGCAAATTTCCAATTTTTCTACGAGCTAAACACCATTGACTTTCTGTTGTAGCTTCCGGATTAGTAAGCATGTGACCTCAATAGAGTTGATTCTTCACTGCCTCCCCTGCTCAAGGACAATCAGTAATGGGTAACTAACGAGGGCTTTCTTAGTGATATCTGCATCCAATTTTCAAGTAAATAATAAACTAAATATTTTCCAGGGAAAGGATTATGATCGTGATTTTTGATCCATTTTTAAAAGTTGTGATATAAATTTAATGCATTGATTTAATCAATATATATAAATTAAAGGCTAGGTTTGTGTTTTTCAGTGGATAATAGTCATGGTTTTATCGTTCAATCTCCAAATCTGTATTAAAAGAACCTAGATTATCATCTCTGCTCAGCGTTGGTGGAAGCCACACATGGTACAAATATGCTGGTCGTCCCAATTGACTCATCATGAGAAAAAAAATACTAGATATTATAGCTGCTGATGGATATTATTTCATTTACAATTCGACATGCATTTAGAAATGACAGAGGGAAAATAGGAGGAAAATGAAGTTCTTTAATGCACATTATTATAATTACATCTGTAAAATTTGGAACTGTTTATATTTTGAGAGAACGTGGCTGTGGAATTTGTAAATTTGGTCTTGTTAATCAGATGTGCATGTAATCACCTCAGAGCAATCAATCCTATTTCCACAGAATACACAGAGCTAGTGGAAAAGCTTTTGTTGTTAGCACTGCCTGATATGATTCTAAATGTTGATGCTTCACATCTCCAACCATAGTAAATATCAATAAAGCAAATGGAATGCTCAGTAGATAGTCAAATTAGCATAGCACAAAGTGAAGGATGTCAAAATGATGAACAGGCATAATCTCTGGAGCTAGGTATAACTTTCTTACTGATTTTCCAAGGTGATATTCAAGTTCCAAATCGCTGGAATAAGAGGAATGATTAATGAGGAAAGACTGGAAAATTTTGAAATAGTCGACCTTATGAGGTGGCAGCAAGGATTGAGTTCTTTCAGAAGTTTGTCAGACGGTAAATATTGTTTGACTTTTGGAATACTATTTCAAATTAAGGTCTAACAATAGCATAGGAATACTGATGAAGCACTTTTAAGAATGATATCAGGAGGTACTCACGACAAAAGCTTTTCAATGTGTGGAATGCATTTCCATTTCCTTGCTTGAGGGAACAGTCTCTGTTATTGAGAATGGTACACTTTGACAAACCAAAATAATTTATTTTTTGAATTTGGTGATTTGTTTAGTCACCTTTGCAGAGTTGAAAAGAGAGTCAGAGTGTCCCAATCACTATTCATGATTGTTTCATGTTGCTTGAATTATTATCAGATAGCTAAACCTCTCTCTAGTAAGACCATCTATATATATTGCCTGAGGAAACTTCCCTGAATACACTTAACAGATTCTACCCCATCTCATTTCTTAGCAACATGGCAGCCCAGTCTATATTAGGAAATTTAAAATCCAAATATGACAACCCTATTATTCTTGCAAGTCTATGCAGTCTCCCTTCGAAGCTGTTCCTCTAATTCCTGTTGAATAGTAGCGGGCCTATCATGCAAAACCAACAAGGTAATTACCCCTTACTTATTTCTCAACTTCGCACATGAAATCTCACTGGATGTTTCCTCAGAAATTTTATCTTGCACCATTACCACAATGTTCTAATCAGAAATATCACTGCCCCTTCTCTGCTTTCTACACCTCTATCCCATCATGGAACATTAGCTGCCAGTCCTTTCTCTCCCTTAGTCATGCTGATTTTAATATCCCAGCTCCATATAATTATTAATGTCCTGAATACATTAGCCTCTGACTTTCAAATAAATGCTCTGTAATACGGCAGTCTTTCCTCACTCCCTGCCACGCTGTTGCATGCCTTGCCTACTGAATTCCGTATCAGCTTCCAGCCTCACTGCTGTGTTAGATCCCACCTCACCCCCCCCCGCCAATTTAGTTTTAAACCCTCCCTTAGGGGCACAAACAAAATCTGTCCACAGGACGTTGGTCCCCTCCACGCAAGTGCAACCTATCCCACTTGTTCAGGTCACAGTAGTCCCACAAGAAATTTAAACAGTCTAAAACTCTGAATCCACATCCCCTGCACCAAATCTTCAGTCATGCATTCATTTGTCATATCCTCCCATTGTTATCCTCATTAGTATCTGATATTGGAACTAGTCAGGGATTACCAGTCCTTCATATCTTCCTTCTTAACCTCTTTCCTAATTCCCTATGTTCACTCCACAGGATCTCATCCCTCTTCCTACCTTTGTCATTTGTGCCAACATGTTCAATGACTTCTGGCTGCTCACACTCCCCTTTGAGAGTATTCTGCAACTGCTTAGAGACAGCTTTGATCCTAGCACCACTGAGGCAACACACCATCCTGGAGTCCCTTTTGCAGCCCAAGAATCTCCTGTCTCCCACTAAGTCTCCTATCACTGTAGTCCTATCTTAACCTTTCCCCACTGAGCCTCAAGGGCACTCCCAATGCCACAGGCCTGGCTGCTGCTGCTGCCATCTCCTATACAAACATCCCCACATCCCACACCCTGAGTAATGTCCAAAATGGGATACTTTCTTTCGAGGGTAATCCTGCACAATTGGCTCACTTTCTCAACCTCTCCCACTGGTCACCCGATTACCTGCTGCCTGCACCTTTGTTGTGACCCCTCATCACCCTGAATGATTGTAAGTGTACCCAGCTCTAGCTCCAGTTCCTTTTACTGGTCAGCCAGGAGCTACAGCTGTACACATGTTCCATGTTCCAAGGGTGCAGTTGACAGGGACACTGGATGTCACCCTGATCAGCTACATCTGGCAGTAGGAGAATACCATTGTCGATCTAACTCACTAAGTGTGAAGAACAAAGCTGAAGCACCTTGACTGTGCTTACCTTTTCTCTTATCTCTTTTCAGTCCCATCAGCAAAGCCTTATTGCTGACACTTTGGCACTTTGACCTCAAACACAGCCATTAAAATTCACACACTGCCATTCTCAAGATGGCTATTCTGAAGGTCTAGGTGGGAATAAAATTTAATAACAAGCTGTGATTTGAAATTGTACTGCCTTCACATCACAGCTAGATAAAATCTGCTGTACTTAAATGGATTTGATTTTCACATGAAATCATTCCAAAATTACCATTACATTCCTCCACAATTATCCTCCCTGGTCATAAAGTAAGATATCTTAAGACATAAAATACGTTTGCCTTTACTGAAACACATCTTTAATTATTTTTGCCACAAAGTAGAGCAGCAATAAACAAATCCACTTGGGCCAATAGTGTTTGCGTGGATGCCTGAAGTCATATTTGATAACTTTATTCTCATTGCTCAACGAAGTCCATATAGCCAAGTGAATGGGAAAGACACAAAATGCTGAAGGAATTCAGCAAGTCATTTAGCATCAATGGAGTCCAACTCCCACACTCCTTCTCTTTTCCTTTCCTCATTCTGTTTACCCTTTCACCCTTTCTGTTCTCTTACCCTACCTTCATGGCCTGACAATCATCTCACTCTGGTTTCCCGCTTCCTTTCCTTTATTCCATGATCCACTGTCATCTCCTGTTATATTCCTTCTTCTTCAGCCATTTACTTCTTCCACTTATCAGCTCCCAGCTTCCCACTTCATCCCTCCTCTTCACCCACCATGTTGCCCCTCACGTGGTCTGACTTATCACCTGCCAGCTTTCACTTCTCCCACACCTCCGCAATCCAACCTTATTCTGGCTTTTTCCCACTTCCTTCCCATCCTGATGAAGAATTGATTGTTTATTTTCTGTCTGACTTGTGGAGTTCTTCCAGCACTTTGTAGGTGTTGCTCAAGACTTCTGGCATTCATTTTGTGTCATGAGTGGGATATTTGCACGTTTATGATCACAAAAGCACGGCAGGTGAAGAAAGGGCAACTGTTCAGTGTTTTTTGTGTTTCAAACAACAGCACCAGCTCATATACCTTGGGACAATTATTTCAAAGAAATAATTATTGGTAGAGATGGTTTGGACAGACTCAGTCAAAAAGCCATGGACTGACATGATAGAACTGTCACTGATTCAGCACTACTTGCTATTCTTACTCAGAGAAGATGCAGGTTGGAAACTGGTCACAAACATAGTGCAGTGAGTCCTTATTTGAGATTGGAATTGAGGCATCTTATTGAAAAAGAGCAAAGGGCGCATTGCTTTTCTTTAAATCTTGTGCTCCTCACAAAAAAATTGCTTAATACTGTCTTTAGATCAGGGGTTCCCAACCTCTTATATGCCATGGACACCTACCATTAACCAAGCAGTCTTTGGATGCCAGGTTAGGAACCCCTGCTTAGATGGCTCACTTTCAAGCATTAACTTGATCTGACATACACAAAATTTAATAAGCTATATCTTAGAAATATTAGGTTTCTAGTTAAGATTCAAAAACCTCCGTCTTTTTATCATCAAATCGTGATATTCCATTAAATTTTCCTTTGCATATCTAATTAAAATGCACTTTAATTATATGCCCTAATGACAATCTAATTTTTATTATAAGCTATGTATCATACAGAAACTATTGAAAATATATCTCTGGAGTAAATACATTCCACATAGGGATCAAGGTGTGATGATTCCTTTAATCAGTCCATGCTGCTTTCAAACTTACAAAATGCATTTGTAAAGCTTAGGTTTCATTGCAGGAATGTGAAGAGTTAAAACAGTGTTATTCCTATTATTCCTTGATTTACAGTAAATGTTTAGTATCTGTTGTAGTGGGCTGGGTTGCTCAGACCCAAACAAGTGTGTAGGAGATTTGGTAATAAGCGTACAAGCACAACAAAGTAACTTACAGTAAGCCTAATTTATTAACATCAAATAGAAAGCACAAACTGTGGTAAACTACATATACCTGTCTGGACACGCCCCTGCTGACTGCTCCTGTGGCTCCTCCCACAGACCCCGGTATAAAGGCGATTGAGGTCTGAGCCCAGCCTCTCAGTCTCCAGGATGTAGTATGGTGGTCGACCACTGCTTGTTCCTTCTTCCAGTCAATAAAAGCCGATATCTCGCCTTTACGTCTCAGAGAGAGTTATTGATGGTGCATCACAAACAAACCATGCAAAATAGTACATAGCAAGGCACAAAGATTTCAGAGCTCACTATTCTTAGTCACTACTTGATTGTTGCTGTTGTCAGGGGAACTCTGATTTCTGACTCACTTGTGAAACCACCTCTGGGCCCTAGACTCCAATCAAGATTACTGGCCCTTAGTTGAAGCTGACGAAATCAAGAAAGGCACCCCAATAAATATGACTTCCACAAGGCAGAGACAGACAAACTCTTTTTATATGAACACAGCCTGTCTATCTTCAAACACATCCAGTGTCCATGAACACACTGTTGGTGTTCAGCATAACTGCATAAATCAATTCAACATTTTATTCGTTAGTCCACCAGTATTTTGGACTCAACATTCCTCAGACTTATAAAAGAACATTACTATTATATATAAGTGATAAGCCAAATGCAAATAAGAATCCATCAAGCCAATTTGACAGATATTCACATTTTAATGATGCCTGACACTAAGAAAGTATCCAACTGTTATCAGAAAACATCCTACAGACATTAACAGTGTTTAATCTGTACAGGCACTTGTCAAGCATTGCCTCTAACAGGCATATAGGGTTCAGAAAGAGTTAAATTGTCATTGTTTTACAAAATTTAGTATAATACAACTGTTATGGCAAATAGCCAAATAAATTTGAACACTAGAAATTATGAAAATCATTAAGGATAAGGCTTGTTCCAAACCATAGAAGCTGTTTAATATTATGGAAGCAAACTTTTATCAAGATGATATATCCATGATGGAAAATTATCCTAGGTCTGACTAAAATAGGGAATGCCCTTTCACTGGGAAACAGCAACTAAAATGCATAGTGGAGACCCAGATTCTGGATTTGAAACAATGACCATCCCTTTGCCTCCACGGCTCCTTGACCTGCTGACTTCCTCTTGCAGATTTTGAGTTGCACTAAGAGCATTGTATCTTGTTTTCTGCGAAAAGGAGAGGTGGACACTCGAACTCCACAGAGAATTCATCCATAAGTTTGAGCAACACTTTTCAGTTGATGCTTCAGTGCAGTACCAAAGGAGTATCCAGTCGTAGATGTGATACTTTTTAAAACGTTACTGGTCCACCTTCTTGGTGAGCATAAAGCTCCCAAGCAGAGTTCTCCTGCTAACCTTGTAAAAGTTATTCTACAAAAGCCATCCCATTGAAAAAGATTATCACTTATCACAGTTTTGTGGAATTTTGCAAAGTACAAATCTGCACAGCAGAAGCATAATCATTAGTCAATGAAACCTCAGCTTATGGAACATAATCTATATTAACGTTTCTCTGTTTCTTGAAGATTACTAAAACTATGGATTCTACAATAAAATATTCTGTACACAATGCCGCATACAGTGAAAGCATGTGTTGTGAGATTCAAATACAGATGTTGTGATGCATGACCCCATCAGATCTCCAATCTTCATGTTCAGATCATCAATTCATATCCAAATTTTTATTGTGCATTGGGCATCTCATGAAGCTCAGTACCAGATGAGCTAAGTAGCAAATTCAGCTTACTGCTTCGTAGACAATGTGCATTTTCTGGAATCTTCATCTCCATTTTAAATACAGAAGGGCTAGCCTGCTCTCAGCAGCTCCTGAAAGTGGTAGTTCAAATTCAGTCTTCTATGGAACTGCAAGCATGTGCAACCTGCTTGCTTCTGCTTGGCTACTGAGATTGACAGATTGGAAACTGCTCACATGTTCACAGATGAAAGCAACAAGGGGCAGCAAATAGGGAAGAAATATAAAAAGATAATAAAGGTCAAGATGAGTACTGACTCTCATGACTTCTCTGATGCTCTGAACTAGTCATTATAGTTACCAAATCTGAGTCTGAACCATTTGAGGTTTCCCAATTTATATTAGGTTGATTGGATTGACCTTTACTGTTGACACCGAGGAGAGGCTTTCATCCTATGCGTTCGGATTCAATTCAAGCCAGGTTCCAGGGTGAAATGACAGTGTGTGCTAACCCACTGTGATTGTACCAATTGCACTCAGATGCTTTTTAAAGTTACTGTTACAGTTTCATTCAGCGGCTGTTCAGCTCATATCGAAAGATACCAAAAGGCAAACTGACAAAGCAGTGTACCCTAGATCTGGAATAAGGAGACATCGACTATAACTGTATGCAGCTGAATTTCTGTGAATCGTGCTCCCAAATGTTCACTTACTTTTTTAACCAATTATGTGCAGAAACACTATATTCATATCCAATCCTTACCCCGTCTTTTCTTTCACATATATCACCTGTCTCTTCCCACCTTTTTCTCTCCGCAATTTCCTCTTGACCCAGTGTATTCCCTCATGGTTCACATTGACTCATGCCCCATAGACCATCTTGATCTTCAATCTCCCTCTTTCTCCAATCCTGAGAAAATCCTCATGTCTCCATGATAAATGTAAGATCTATTTGAATATCTCTTACAGTGTGCACTGGGAGCCACTGTTTTAGCATGAAGGAGAATCCATCTCCACCACCTATAAAGCATGCACCAGGACTCAACAACTCAATCACAGCCCAATGGGACACTGCATAATACCTGCATCTGCCAATATCAGATGGGAGACTGCAGTGCCCCAGAAGCTTTCGAGGAGTTAACTGGTAAGTTGGTGTACTAAAACTTGTCTTGCGTAGTTTGTACAGATCAAATTGTTATAATAGTGTATTGAGGTAGTATGAGGTAAAACAACAGCAGAGTGCAGAATAAAGTGTTACAGCACATAGGAAGTGCAGTGCAGGTAAATAATAATGTGCAAAGTTAGAATGAGGTAGATTGTGAGATCAACAATCCATCTTGTTGTACTGGAGAACAATTCAATGTACTTACATCAGAAGCTGTCGTTGAGCCCAGTGGTATGTGTTTTTAGCATTTGTATCTTCTGCTTGATGGGACGGGGAAGAAGAGAGAATGTCTAGAGTGTCATTGTTGATTGTGCTTGCTGCTTTATCATAGTAGCAAGTGTAGACAGTAGAGGGGAGGCTGGCTTTTGTGATGTGCTAAACTGTGCTTGCAACATTCCACAATTTCTTGTAGTCATGGGCAGAGCAGTTGCCGTACCAAGTGCCGATGCAAACAGGAAAAAGACTTACTGTGATGCATCAATAAAAATCGATGGAAGTAAAATGGGACATGCCAAATTTCTTTAGTAGAGGCACTTGTGAGATTTCTTGGCTGTGGCATCAATGTGTCTGGTCCAGTACAGATTTTTCATTCCTGGGAACTTGATACTCTCAACCCTCCAGGGGTGGGTCCCTGCCAGAACACGTCTCAGGCACTCTACCATGGGAAAGTCATAATAGATATCCTTCTCAACTTCCTCCCCTATTTGAAGAACTATTCCTTGAATTACGTTGTGGACTGCAATAATATGGAATTCCATGAAAGATTGGGAGCAGCATCTGCCATTATACTTCTTTATCAACTATGCGTTTCTGTGGAGAATTCTTATCAAATTTGACTGAACTCAGGAATTTATCTTCATTCTGTGTCTGCTGTTTGAGGACACGCAATCCTTGATTCCATCAATGTTGTGCAAATTTTGGTTAAGCAACATTGTCCCAATACTTTCCCCAGATTTCTTGTCACATCAAATACATTATTTTTAACAATCTGGAGGGAAGCTAATCTAAAGGACTAGTTACAACTATTCCATTCAAGAATCAAGGCCATCCTCAGCCTTCAAGTGGCAATATGCAGACTACTGTTGTATTTGCATAGACTTGGAGGTATCATTGAACACTGTAGGCAATTCAGGAAAGGTGAAGAAGAGTAAATCACGTTTCTTCGCTATCACATTGGAAGACACTTATCGCCTTGTTAAGAATTTAATTTCAAATTTTCAAAATCACTATCTTAACCTCCCCTTTAAAACCATAAAGTCACATTTAAATGTAAACAGCAGACTGATTCAATATAAACTTCTGCAGTTTCGAAGTCCCTGAACTGTTTTGCACTTCAGAAGGCATTTTATTACCTTTGTTCATTATAACATGTTCATGATTTATTCCACTCTTATTTAAAGCATATGTTCAGTTTTCTTTAATCATTTCCTCTTTGGAATAACAATTCCATTGGTGTGTATGATGTATAGGTAAAATAGCTCAGACTGAAAATAGGGAGGTATTATTTTTAGAACATATATTGTAGTATTTGATGAGGGTTGTTGGTATTCTAAATTGGAATATTTTTACCTTGATATATTTATTTTGCTGATTGTGTGATGTATTTAAAATGACTCTTTCTGCTTCCAGTATAAAAATACTGACTACACTCTAATGATTGTCAAATTTGTTAGGCTGAGGACTCAAAACGAAAATTAAAAATTGCAGTTGCGTTTATAAAAAAATCTCTGCTTCTGTCATGATCAGGAGCATTGAACTATATTAGATTATTTATGTCAGGACAGTAAAAAAGCATGCTGTAATGCTTTTGTGTGTGTGTGTGGCTTGGATTTCCAGCATCTGCAGGCTTTCTGTTGTTTATAATAGGATGCTGTAATTTGCTCTGGTACTCTTTGGTTTCTCGCTCCTCATTGTTGTTCAGTAGCTCATAGTGAAGGGTGCTTGCATCTTGGTGCATCAAAACAACCATTGAGAAAGGGACTGGTGGATGAATTCTTTACTGTAGGCGACACCTGCACAAGCAGGTAGGTGTTGGAATAATCACAAAATATAGAGACTGGCAACATTATTAGTGTGAGTTGTGGGTCAGGCTCCGGCAGCTGGGTGGTCACGAGAGTGGGAGAATAGAAATAATGAGGGGTCAATGGTGGTCTGAGGAGTGGGACAATGCTTATGCCAAAGGCTGTTAGGTCAAGAAAGTACTTTCCTGAAAGTGCTCCCAATCTTGCCCATCAGTGAGAAGATCGTGCTTTTCTCCCCCCCAGGAATAAGCAACAAATAGTTAGTTTGATTAGTTAGTTTAGGTAGTACAGGATGACAGCAACATCTCCACATGCACCATCAGCACGGGTGCACCATAGCTCCAATGTGACATCATTCGGCATCACTGTTGTTGACCAAATCAAAGACGGTAATGAATATGGCATTAATGAGGGAGATCGAAAATCTGGAAGAGTGGGGCCTAAACATCAAAATCTCACTCAATGCCAGCAAAACCATAGCTGGTTACGGATTACAGGAAGTAGAAACCAGAAGTACATGAGCCCGTCCTCAGTAGGGAAATGGAGGAGGTATAGCATTAAGCTCCTTGGTATTAACATCTCAGAGGATCTGTCCTAGGACCAGCACTTTACTGACATTATAAAGAAGGCATGACAACATCCCTAATTTCTTAGAAGTTTCCATAGATTCGCATTCCACCAAATTCTTTGTCAAAGTTCTGCACCAATGCACAGGAGCAGAAAAACCTACAAATAGTACTGGATACAACCCAATCTATCACAGGAAAAGCCCCCTCCACCACTGAGCTCATCTTCGTGCAGCACTGCCAAAAGAAATTAGCATTCATCATCAAAGACCCCCACCATCCAGACCATACTCCCTTCTTGTTACTGCCATTGGGTAGGAGGGACAGAAGCATTAGCTCCCACACCATCAAAGTTCAAAGTAGATTTATCATCAAGGTACATATATGTCACCATATACTACATTGAGATTCACAGTAAATACTAAGAAGTGCAATAGAATCAATGAAAAATCTCACACAGCGAAGACAGAAAAACATACAATGTGTAAGAGGCAACAAATTGTGCAAATAGAACAAAGGAAAGTCAAATTAATAATAATAATAAATAAATAAGTGATATATATTGAGAACAAAGTGAGTCCATAAGTTGTAGAATCAGTTCAGTGTTCGAGTGAGGTATCATCTCTGATTCAAGAGCCTGATAGTTAAAGAGTAGTTACTGTTCCTGAACCTGGTGATGTCAGACTTGAGGCTCCTGTGTCTCCTTCCTGATGGCACTCAAGAGAAGAGAGCATGCCCTGGATGTGGCAGTGCTCGATGATGGATGCTGCTTTCCTGTGAAGTGTTCCTTTTTTTTATGTCTAATGGTGTAGAAGGCTTCACCCATGATGGACTGCACTATTTCCATTACTTTTTGTAGGCTTTTCGATTCAAGTGCATTGGTGTTTCCATACCAGCCTACGATGCAACCAGTCAATATATTGTCCAATTCTGATCTATAGAAGTTTGTCAGAGTATCTGATGATATGCCAAATCTTTGCAAACTTCTAAGAAAGTAGAGGCAGTGTTGTGCCTTCTTTGTAATGGCACTTACTTGCTGGCCCCAGAACTGATCCTCTGAAATGACAATGCCAAGGAACTTTAAGTTGCTGACCCTTTCCAACTCTGATCCTTGATGGGAATGAGCTCATGGACCTCCAGTTTCCTATTTCTGTGGTCACTAACATGCTTCTTGGTCTTGCAGACATTGAGTGAGAGATTGTTGTTATGGCACCACTCAGTCAGATTTTCTCCCTCCTATATGCTGATTCATCTCTGCCTTTGATTCAGCCAAAGACAGTGGTGTTGTCAGCAAACTTAAATATGGCATTTGAGCTGTGCTTAGCCTCACAATCATAAGTAGAAAGCAAGTAGAGCAGGGGCTAAGCACACAGCTGTGTGGTACACCTGTACTGATGGTGATCGTGAAGGTGATGTTCTTGTCAATTCAGACTGACTGGAGTCTGCAAGTGAGGAAATCAAGGGTCAAGCTGAACAAAGAGGTATTGGGGACTTCTTGGAGCTTATGAAGAAATTGAGGATTCAGTTGCATAAGGAGGCATTGTAGCCTAGAACTTGGAGCTTATTGATTCATTTTGATCGGTTGATAATGCTTTATGTAGAGCTGTAGTCAATGAGGAGCATTCTGATGCCTGTATCTCACTGTTTAGATGTTCCAGATTGAGTGAAGAGCCAACAAAATGGCATCTGCTGTTAACCTGTTGTGATGGTAGTCAAATTGGAGCAGATCCAAGAAATTCTTCAGGCAGGAATTGACATGTTTCATCACCAACTTCTCAAAGTACTATTGGATGATAGTCATTAAAGCAGGTTACCACATCTTCTGGGCCAATAGCATGATTGAAACATGCTTGAAGCAGTTGGGTACCTCAGACTGCTGAAGCGAGAGGTTAAAGATATCGATGAACACTCCAGCCAGTAGGCTAGCACAGATCTTCAGTACTCAGCCATGTATATCCTCCGGGTCAGATGCTTTCCATGGGTTCACCCTCGTGAGGGATGTTCTCAGGTTGGCTTCAGAGACTGAAATCATAGGGTCGGTGGGGCCTGTGTGGGTTCAGGATGGTGCCTCTATGTATTGACAGTCAAAATGAGCGAAAAGGCATTAAGCACATCTGGGAGCGAAACCTTGTTGTCATATGCGTTACTTTGCAGGGGCCAATTGCATTCAGCCCTGCTACAGCTGTCAAACGTCTTTCTGTGATTTGGGTTTGGTCCAGAATTACCACTCTGCTTATGAGATAAAAATATGACTTTCCGGAAGTCATACCTGGACCTCTTGCATTTCACCTGGAATGCCACTGATCTGGCCCCCAGCAGATTGTGGATCTCTTGTTTCATCCAGGGCTTCTGGTTGGGAAAGGCTCTGAATGATTTTGTGGGTAACAGTTCAGGAACTATTGGTAGTCCACATCCATTCAGTTGCTGAACCAATGTGGATAACTTGCTTCGCAACTACTCTGAACTGATTCTACAATCTCAGGGCTCGCTTTCAAGGAAGCTTTAGATTTTATGTTCTCAATATTATTTTTATTTGCACAGTTTGTCTTCTTTTACACATTGGTCAGCTTTGTCTATGTTTAGTGCTTCATAAAATTCTATTATATTATTTTTTCCCTGTAAATGCCTGTGAGACTATGACATATATGTACTTCGATGATAAATGTACTTTGAACTTTGAACAATTGATACAACCAGGAGAAGGCATTCCAGGTTTTCCTGAAATGTTCCAATGGAAGCATTGCACAGGGAATGACCCAGACTGGAAAATCACAGAGAATGACCCGGACAGGAAAATCATGGGGAATAACGCTCACAGGGAAATCATGGGGAATGACACTCACAGGAAAATCACGGGGAATGATGCTCACAGGGAAATCACGGGGAATGACACTCACAGGAAAATCACGGGGAATGACCCAGACAGGAAAATCCCATCAGGGCTCAAGAATGGCTTATGTCCAGAAGTGTTCAAAGTGATGTAAAAATGACCGTTTGCTGCAGTTTGTGAAAAATGACCTTCAGTTATGTTATTGAATTTTTAAATAATAATCTTTCATTCTTCTCATATAGTACATATTTCCTCACCATGGGCGATATACCATTGGAATTCATGGAAAGGCAAGGGGCTATTTAGCCCCAGTAAAAAAATATGAGCCACTTAAGCTAATAGAACGGCCTGGCTCTCAGCCCATACGTTCTGCAGGAGTTACAAGGAAGCAGGTTCACAGAACTGGTAAGTGAGACAGAAGACACTGATTACGAATAAGCCCATTAATCATTTATTTACAGACAAACAGAAAAACATTCACCCTAAGTTACACAAACTATAGTACTAAACATTCAGTAACACTTCAAACTCAACAGATACTTCATTAAGTCTCCCCAAGTTACACAACTACAAAATATTCAACAAACAGATACTTAGTTAAGTTACATGTGGGCCTCCAATATCTGCAATGTACTTTTCCAATGGTTCTTCAGCACTGGCCACAACCTCAGTGTGAAGCTGAGTGCCTGGAAACAAAGGAAAGCCCCTGAGGCCCCTGACACTGGACACTGGTGCCATGGCACAGAAGGCATAAGAACATAAGAAACAGGAGCAAGAGTGGGCCATCTGACCTGTCAAGCCTGCTCCACCACACAGTAAGTTCATGGCTGATCTGACCATGGACTCGTCTCCACCTACCTACCTTTACCCCATAACACTTAATTCCCCTACCACTCAGAAATCTATCCAACCTTGTCTTAAATATATTTACTGAGGTAGTCTCCACTGCCTCATTGGGCAGAGAAATCCACAGATTCACCACTCTCTGGGAAAAGCGGTTCCTTCACAAAGGGAGCACGAATCTCAGACCTGGTGGACAAGCTCCAGGGCTGAGGATCCTCCAGCATTGTCTCTTAGGCTACATCCACACTAGACGGGATAATTTTGAAAACGCCGGTTTCGTGTAAAAATGATAGGCATCCACACCATGCGTTTTTAAAAATATCTCTGTCCACTTTGAGACAGATATTTCGGTGATTCTCCTCCTACAAGGCATGCACAGGACGCATCTACCGAAAACAAGCAACATGTTTGGTGTCGAATCTCACTGTGAAAGACAGTGTGTGTTTGTTCAGTTACAGACTAGAAAAATTTAAACGATGGGTAGCTGTTGGCTTTCACGCAGGAAGATTTAAAAGTTAAAAAAAACAAATACTGAGGCGTATGGAGGCAACCCCAATAGGGAGTTCACAGACTGTATGACCCAGCTGACGACGACATTGAACAACTGATTAAATCTGTTGCATTAATAAAGCACCTTGTTAAATTTGTAAAACATGTCTGCATCAGTGTTATCTTGTATTTCCACACAATGTTACATTAGGCTGTTACACATCTATTGTCAGAGAAGTACTTGCATAAATAGGTAAACCACCTTCATACGAGCAAGGACAGAAAACAGGGCAAAGTGTTTTACTTATTTATTCAGTAAGTTATGGGTCAAAGTATTTGCCATCTGTTCTGAAATTGTCAGGTTGCATTCAAGAAAACAATGAATTAGCACGCTGCCGTCTGACAGCGTTTTCAAAGGTCTCCAGTTACCCCATCCACAATGATCTGCCGGAGCAGCATTTTCAAAAATACCCACCCTGGAAAGCGTTTCTGAAAAGCTCCAGTTTCAGGGGACGAAACCACCTTTTTAGTGTGGAAGGAGGGTAAAAACGAAGAGAAAAGCTTCGGTTATGGAATTATCCAGTGTAGTGTGGACGTAGCCCACTACACTACCTGCCTCACTCACAGTCACACCCTCTTGTCCCTGTCCACAGACCAAATTTGAGGAAGCTAATCTAATGGGTTTGACTACCTTCTGAAACAGAGAATCCAGATAACGCTCCCCCTCCCTGACATGCACAATGTTTGAAGCTCAGATTCTAGGCCAACTTTGATGCCAACCAATGGGAAAGAGTAGTTGCATCCTTCGAAAGAGTAGTTGCATCCTTCAAACGAGCCAGTTAGTAACTGGCATGGCAGAAGCAGCTTTCGATGGACAAGTAAGCTAACTGTTCATGTTACAGGAGGTTACGTGATGAAAGAAATTGTAAAATGTGATGCACAGAACTGCACCTTATTGTCATCAGGAAAGGAGGTGACTGATTTGGAAAGGAATTAAATATATATTAAGGACAAAATAAGATCTTATTTAGAGCATAATATGCGCACTTGGTGCTTTTAGTCTCAGTTTCTGGTCAATGTGGTTGAAAGGGCAATCAAGTAATTAATTAATCATTAAATTAATCATTTATATCTGTAAAATCAATTCCAACAGAAAGCTAATAATTAGAGCATCTTCACTCGTCTGCAAACAAAAGAGAATCTCCCTTGAGGGACTATGAAACCTTTAGTGAAAATTACATTTTCATCACTATTCTTGAAAGACCCAATTTTCAGTGCGGCTTTGATAAACACTTAAAGTGCAGCCTCCACACACAGTAGTGGTAAGTTAATTTAATGTAATGTATTGTTTCACTAAATGTCAGATATAAATATATGGGACAAATATTCTTTTCTATGTGCTTCAGTTTAAGATTAAGTAGCGTGTGAACTACTTAAACATTAAACTGAAGCACATATGAACAATGACCTCTGAATCACAAAACCCTCAGAGTAACTGACTGAAACACTACACTTTTGAAGAAATGGCCATTAGTTTGTACTCTACCAACTCAATGACAAACCAATAAAATAAATTACTGTTGGACGAGATATTCTGTTGCATTAGGTTTAACATAGCTAAAAATTATTGACTTCACTGACAATATTCAGAGGAAAGGCTGTGAAACCCTGTCTTGTTGCTCCCCCTCTGTGATCTCTGCTGTCCTCTGGACTCTTTGACCATGTGCTCACCCAGACCCACTACCACAGCCACATATCATTCTTCCTCCCCTCCACCCACCTTCTCACTCTGACTTCTCATCTCTTTGTGCCAGTCCCAATGAAGGGTCTCGGCCCAAAACATCAACTGTTTACTCTTTTCCATAGGTGCTGCCCGGCTTGGTGAATTCCGGCAACATTTTGTGTGTGTTACCTAAGGTTTTAGTATAACTCCTCTTTGACTTTGTAAAAAAATCATAGCCATGTTGCTGATTCACAGCTGCCAATTTACACAATAATATTGAATCTTCAATTCCACAGAAGAATTTTTGCTAATGTTTTTAGTTTATTTGGTCTCTACATTGTTCTTGCTGTTTGAATCCACAGACTGTTGTGCAGCTTGGAATCAACTTTTTCTCTAACAAATCAGTTACCAGAACAGCTCTACAGCTCCTCTATAGTCCCAGCATGCACTTCTATCCATTGAACTTTAAACTTTTCATTGCAGCATTGAATTAGTAACATAGACTTTATCTGCCTCATAAGTATTCATTACAGTCATTATAGTTTGTATGACCTTGCCGTGTCTTAATTAACTCTTGAAAATGCTTCCAATAGTTGATTGTGAAGATCTTTGGATAATCTGAGGATGCTAAAATCACTACATAATTGCAATTTATTTGCCCTCTTCAGAAAACTTCATTTAGATTGCTGTAAGATTGTTTTTCTTATAACTCAGAAGTCCAACATGTCCGATTTTCTCCAGCTTGGTTAAGATAGAGTTTTTGTTTATCAGAGTGCTATTCCTGAAACTAAAAAGTGTTCATGTGTGCACACTCATGGTACAAGATATTGGTGGAACAAATTAGTGGTTGTATATATTAACACATGTCAGAGAAATCCAGTTAGCATTGTCAAGTAACACAAGGTTGGTGTCAGAGTTCAGTGTTACAGCCCTGGAGCTCAGCTCTCCAGCTGCCTTACTCTGGTGCATGACCCAAGGCAGCAGATCATAAAAATCAGTTTCCACCATCCTAAAAGTGTTATTTCTGATAATAAGATAAAATAACTAAGAAGGTTCTCTTGCACCCTCTTCTATGAAAAGGGAAACTATAGTACAGTCAGCCCTCCTTATCCGCGAGCTCCACATCCACGAATTCAACCAACCGCGAATCGAGACAACCCGGAAGTGCTCTTCCAGCTCTTGTTGTTCGAGCATGTACAGACTTTTTTTCTTGTCATTATTCCCTAAACAATGCAGGATAACAACTATTTTACATAGCATTTACATTGTATTAGGTATTATAAGTAATCTGGAGATGATTTAAAGTATTTGGGAGGATGTGCGTGAGTTATCGTGGATCAGGATCGAAAAAAATCTGAAGTTCTCTTACTAAGTAAGTCGGAACAGGTACATCCGGTATTATTTAGCATCAGTTATTCAAATGTTTGTCTTGGTATATAGTATATATTTTATCTTTCTATGCATAAAAAAACCACTTAAGAATGTATGTTTCAGCACCGAGCTTGGGAACAGAAGTTCCCGAGTTCGATCCAGTGACAGACCACTATCGAGTGTGCTCTCCATTCGTGCCGGGTTGATGTGGAGGATCAAAAATTCAAAACTCCAAAACCCAGTAATTAAACCACTACGTTGCTCAGTAATAATTGTAGCTTTCATCGGGGCAGAGCCTTTCTCACTTTATCCTTTAAAATTGTTCCGATCGTTGACCGACGTAGCCTAACACTTTTACAATGATCGACGGCATTTCACCTCTTTCTGATCGCTTTATTATTTCCACTTTATCTTCAATTGCGATCGTGATTATTTTCATGATCAGAAGCACTGCGGATTCAGAGCACCGCCGCCAGTTCCTAATGTCCACCACACTGAGACACTTTAAATAAGGTCTGGGGTTTTGCTGGGTCCTAAGATCCATCACATTGAGACAGGTTGAATAAGGGACTTGAGCATCTGCGTTTTTTAGTATCAGCGAGGGGTCCCGGAACCAATCCCTCGCGGATAAGGAGGGCTGACTGTATGTTCTTCTAGTTTGTTTACACACTGCAACAGTCATTCTCGCCTATCTGTCTGCAATTGGCAAGATTGGCTCTAGTGGCCTCACTTCAAAGGTCTCCCTTGTCTGGGTTTGACTATGCATTGCCACAGTCATTCTTGTCTGAATATTGTCTTTTACCCTTGCCTTACCATAGCTCCCACAGCAGCAGTAATGATGTTTTCATTGTGTAGTGACCTATTGCAATATCTGGATTAGGTATGCTTTGGAAAGGAGAACAACAGACCAATGTGAGCCTCCACAGCTCCTGATAATCCTGTGATCTCTGTCTCTGACAATATCAGGGCTTATTTCAGAAGGATGAATGCACACAATGCAAACCAGCTCAGACAGCATATTTGGCCAAGTGTTGAAGATTTGTGCAGACACCTGGCTAGAGCACTTGAGGAAATCTTCAACTTCTAGTTTCAAAAGGACATCAATAATATCAGTGCCCACAAAGTGACTGGAGATGCCACTTGACACATTTTTAATGCACAGCGCACTCATGTGAAAGAATCATGCATACAACAAAAGCAATGGTACCAAATTAAGTACAACAAAACAAACCAATGCAAGTAGAAACACCACTTCCAGTGGCTGGACCGTACTGGAGAAGACAGCAGAGTATATTTCAATCAATGTAATGCACAACCTCACATCCTTAAGTCATGATCATTGACACCAATTACACAGTAAGCAACTGAGTATGATGATAAAAAAGGAAAAAATTAATCTAGATAGCTTTTTCTAGTGAGACTATGATGATGCAACAGTGCCCCCAAAGTGCTAGTGGAGTTGCTCTCCACTTCTATATTGGCACCTTCCACTCTTGGCATTAATCACCATTACTCTCTCAGCAGACCATAAGACATAGGAGCAAAATTTGACCCATCAAGTCGGATCTGCTATTCAATCATGGCTGATCCATATTTCCTCTCCTCGGCCCCATTCACCAGCATTCTCCCCATAATCCCTGAAGCCATGTCCAATGAAGAACCTATGAACCGCTGCCTTAAATACCCCCAACAACCTGGTTTCCACAGCTACCTGTGGTGATAAATTCCACAGATTTACCACCCTCTGGCTAAAGAAATTTCTCCATCTCTCTGTTTTAAATGGATGCCCCTGTATCCCAAGTCAGTACCCTTTTGTCCTCGACTCCCCCACCATGGGAAACATCCTTTGCACATCAACTCTGTTTAGGCCTTTCAACATTTGAAAGATTTTAATGAGATGCCCCTTCATCCTACTAAATTCCAGTGAGTACAGACCCAGAGTTATCAAATGTTCCTCATATGATAAACCTTTCATTCCCGAAATCATCATTGTGAACTTCCTCTGAACTCTCTCCAATACTAGTACATCCTTTATGAGATGAGGAGACCAAAACTGTTCACAGTACTCAAGGTGAGGCTCACCAGTACTTTATAAAGCCTTAGCATCACATCCCTGCTCTTGTATTCTAGATCTCTGAAATGAATGCTAACATTACATATGCCTTCCTCACCAGTGACTCTACCTGCAAGTTACCTTTAGGGTGTTCTGCACAAGGACTCCCAAGTTCCATTTGCATGTCAGATTTTTGGATTTTCTCCCTCTTTAGAAAATAGTCTGCAGATTTATTTCTACTACCGAAGTACATGACTCTGCATTTTCTAACATTGTGTTTCATTTTCCACTCTCTTGTCCGTTCTCCTAATCTGTCTAAGTCTTTCTTCAGCCTACCTGTTTCCTCAACACTATCTTCCCCTCCACCAATCTTCGTATCATCTGCAAACTTGGCAACAAAGCCATCTATTCCATCATCTAAATCACTGATGTACAGCATAAAAAGTAGCAGTCCCAACACAGTCCCCCATGGAACACCACAAGTCACTGTCAACCAACCAGAAAAGAATTCTTTTGTTCCCACTCACTGCACCCTACCAATCAGCCAGTGCTCTAACCAAACCAGTAACTTTCCTGTAATACCATGTTCTCTTGACTTGGTAAACAGCCTCATGTGTGGCACCTTGTCAAAGGCCTTCTGAAAGTACAAATATACAACATCCCCTCCATCTATCCTATTTGTAATTTCAGGAAAAAAATTATAATAGGTTTGCCAGGCAAAATTTTCCTTGAAGGAAACTATGCCGACTTTGTCCTATCTAGCCCTGTGTCACCAAGTACTCCATAACCTCACCCTAACAATTGATTCCAACATCTTCCCAACCACTGAGGACAGGCTAACTGGTCTATAATTTCCTTTCTGCTGCCTTACTGCTTTCTTAAAGAATGGAGTAATATTTGTATTTTCCAGTCCTCTGGCACCATGTCAGAGTCTAATGACTTTTGAAAGATCATTACTAATACCTCCAGAATCTCCTCTGCTACCTCTTTCAGAACCTAGGATGCAGTTCATCTTGTCCGGGTGACTTATGTACCCTTAGGTCTTCCAGCCTTTTGAGCACCTTCTCCCTTGTAATAGTAACTGCACCCACTTCTCTTTCCTCAAACCCTTCAACATCTGACGCACTGTTAGTGTCTTCCACAGTGAAGACTGAGCAAAATACTAATTTAATTCATCTGCCATCTGATTGGCTCCTGTTATTTCTCCAGTCTCATTTTCTAACAGTTTTTTTTTGCTATCCATTTTGATATTGTTTGCTAGCTTGCTTTCATATTTCATCTTTTCCCTCCTAATGATTGTTTTAGTTGTTCTCTGTAGGTTTTTAAAAGCTTCCCAATTCTTTATCTTCCCATTATTTTTTGCTTTATGTATGCCCTCTCTTTTGCTTTTACATTAGCTTTGACTTCCCTTGTCAGCCATGGTTGTACTATTTTGCTATTTGACTATTTCTTTATTTTTGGAAAATATCTATTCTGCACCTTCCTCATTTTTCCTAGAAACTCACGCCGTTGCTTCTCTGTTGTCATCCCTGACAGCATCTCCTTCCAACTTACTTTGGCCAACTACGCTCTCAAACCTCTGTAATTTCATTTACTCTATTGCTACATCAGACTTTCTTTCTCCCTATCAAATTTTAAATTGAACTCAGTCATACTGTAATCACTGCTTCCTGAGGGTTCTTTTACCTTAAGCTCCCTAATCATCTCTGGTTCATTAAATAATACCCAATCTAGTATAGCTGATCCCCTAGTAGGCTCAAGGACAAACTGCTTTAAAAAGCCACATCATAGGATTTCAACAAACTCACTCTCTGGAGTTTCCCAAACAACCTGCATGTTGAAATCATAACTTTGCCCTTTTGACATGCTTTTCTATTTCCTAATGCAATATGTGGTCCACAGCCCAGCTACTGTTGGGAGACCTGTATATAACTGGCATCAGGGTCCTTTTACCTTAAAGTTTCTTAACTCAACCCACAAAGATTCAACAGCTTCCGATCCTATGACACATCTTTCTACTGATTTGATGCCATTCTTTACCAGCAGAGCCACACCAATCTTTGTATCCCTCTGATACAACATCTAACCTTAGACATTCAATTCCCAACTACAACCATCTTTCACCCACAGATCAGTGATGGCCACAACATCATACCCAACAATCTGTAAAAATGTAACATGATCATTCACTTTGCCTTGAGATATAACACTTTGAGTACCACATTTGCTACCCTTTTTGATTCTGCATCTCTAATGCACTGATACTCACCCTGCTGGCTGCAATTATGTCGTATCATGTGCTTGCCCTCCAGGACAGACTGACTGCACACTATTTTTGCTTTTTTACCATCCTTGATCCATGAACCTGAAGCCCTGCCCCCTGCACCAGCTTCTCAGCCATGCATTAATTTGCCAAATCATCCTGTTTCCATCCTCACTGGTGCATGACCCAGGCAGCAATCCAGAAATGACTACCTTTCTATCTAGCTCTCTAAATTCTCTCTTCAGGACTTCTTTGTTTTTCCTTCCTGCGTCATTGGTTCCAATATATACCAAGACATGAGGCTGTTCTCCTTCCCTCTTGAAAATGTTGTGGACACGATCCAGGATGTCTCTGACCCTGACACCTGGGAGGCAACATACCATCCGGGTGTCCCGTTCACATCCACAGAATCGCCCGTCTGTTCCCCTGACTATAGAGTCCCCCATCACTACCACTCCCCTCTTCTCCCTCTTTCTCTTCTGCACCATAGACCTATGCTCAGTGCCAGTAACCTGGTCTCCGTGGCATATCCCTGGATGGTCATCTCCCACAACAGTATCCAAAGCGGTATACTCAATTTTGAAAGGAATGGCCACAGAGATGCTCTGTGCTATCTGCCTATTCACATTTCCATTTCTCCTGACAATCACCCAGCTACTCGCCTCCTGCAACTTCAGGATGACTACTTCCCTGTTACTCTGATCGATTATCTCCTCACTCTCCCATACAAGCCAGAGGTCATCCAGCTACTGCTCCAGATCCCTAACATGGTCTTCAAGGTGCAGATGTAGTTCCCTGGGAGACCATGGGTCTCCCAGTACTCCAACAGCCAGCATGAAGAGCACACAAGGGCTATTTACTACACTAAGTACAGCAAGAGAGAGAGAAAGAAAAGAATCTTAACAGAAGCTTACACAAAGCCAATGCCTCTGGCGTCCTTTGAGCCAAAGCCTGACACTCCTACTCTCACCACTGGCCTACTTACAACAATATCTGCCCACTTATTCCTTCTGTACTTCTAAACAAGCATCACCGGCCTATGAGAAACCTCATCACTGTGGCCGGCTCCTGCCACTGATTGAGTTGTTGGAATAAGGCTGTATGTCAGCAAAGCTCTCCTTTTAAACCAGTGTCACTGACCTGCAAGAAACCTCATCACTGTGGCCAGCTCCTGCCACTAGTTGGACCATCAGAACAAGTACACTTGTTTCTGAGGGTATTTCTGGAAGGCAAATTGACCCTTACAGTTAAGAGCAATGAAGCTAAAATATAAATAAGCTTATTCAAAGTTTAAAAATATATTATTTTAATCTAAAATCAATTTTATTGATATCCATGCTTATAAAATTAATTTTTTTGGTCAAGATACTTAGCTAGGTATAAATTGTGGTTTAGTAGGTTGTTAAAACCTCACATAATTTATGCATTACAATAATATTTTCAGGGTTTTTCCCTGTGAGAATAGTTAATAAATACTTGGATTTCTTGTGATTGTACTGGGGAATGTTGTAAAACACCACAAACTTATAAGGAATAGGAAGTAATTAGCAACACCTATTGACCACGGTATTTACTACGGCCATTTGTGCTCTGGAAGTTGTTGATACTTTCATGATGCAATCTTACCAAATTCACCACTTTGCTGTAATTACAGTTGCAAAATCTGAGTCTAATTATTGAGATGCTGAAAAAAATCATCAATTTGAGCTTTTTCATGGGAATTTTTGACTGCCCAGAATAGGCCTGCAATATTGTGAACCATGGCATAAAATTTGTCAGATGAAAGGAAGTAAGTACACGTGCAGGAGAAATCTTAGTGCACAGAGAGATGACAGACAGGGAAAGAAAGAAAGTTAGTTGTTATACTGACACACGAACTTTGATATCCAGCAAGATAAGCCATCAATTTATCTTCTCTACAGAAGTACCCATGACAGTGCCATATTCACTCAATCATACATGAAGGGGCAATCTACTTTCAATTTTGTTGAAAGGGAGTTGCACCAACAACTTTCCGATTTGACAGCAAGATTGCTCCCAGCTGTTAAACTGCCACTTGAGACTTTAAATTATAAAAATGATAGATATTTGTGAAGTGAAACCAGGCCATTTGGTCCATCATGTCCATATCAGCCACATGGAGTTTTCTTTTTGGTTACTCTGCCTCCCAGTTCTCATTGTGTAGCATTCAAGTGCTTATTATGATATACTTTATATGTGAATGTGGTGTCAACTTCCACCATCCCTTCAAGCAGTGAGAAGGAAGACAGAGAGCAGTCTGACCTCTTGTACTGGATTTGCAGACCTAGAATACATCAAATTTCCCAAAAGAGCAGAGATACAAGGGCTTCAGGATTAGCAAATCTTGGCTAAACTTTCCCAGTTGTAGGATTTTTTCATTAGTAGAGGTCATTGGTGCCCTGGTGTTCTGCAACAACATGGGCAAAACCTTTTAACATCTATTATAATGAATAAGAAAACTTCCATTGCATTTACATTTACTGATAGCTTAAGGGTAAAGGAAAATAATACATAGAAATTTTTCAGCTCACTAGTGATAAAAGATTGCCTACCCAGCTAGAAAATGGCCACTGACATAACAATGTCCTCAGGCTCTCTCTTTCAACATCTTATCTCGGTTTTCCATAAGCAACAAATAACTTACTGATAAATGTTAATTATACTATGGAATTCTTTTCTCTGAGATCTATTGGTAATGGTGCTGAATAAGGGCAATGTGTGGTAAGATAGTTATCTATACATATCAGCCAAGACGTGAATTTTGTTTCCACCACTTGTTAAATTTTATTTGCAGATAAAAATATGTAAAATAGTATTTCTTCTATAGCCCTCAGTTTTTAATTCTGTTTCTCACTGAAGTATTTATAGATGACTGTCATGCCATGTGATGGATTCCCCTGTTAAGTCAAAAGCTGTGTCTCCAATGGAAAGGAGTTTATAGGCGAATATTGTACTGTATAGCCATTCCAGCTAGATACAGACAGACATACTGTATTACTTAGAAATATTTCTGGAATAAAGAGTGCTGAGATTTAAGCCAATTAATCCAGATGTTACTGTTACTCCTACAGAATATAGGAGTGTAGATTTTTCCAAGAACATGGGATTTGGATAGAATCTCTATTTATGGAGGTTCATCAGTGAAGGCTAATAACAACCTCCCAGAGGATGGCCATACACCCAAGCCAGATTAAATTGGCAATAATGCAGCACACTTTTGAAACATTGTGAGCTACAGCTATATAAATGTACAGGTCACCTCCCTGAGTCTGTTTATTTGTCAAGTAGTTAAGAAGTCTAATCCAAAATTAATTTTGCTAATTTATATTAATCTCAGCTCTAAATTTATAATCAGCAATCAGGAAGAAACACTTAAACTTCATTTACCTAATTATGTTAATGTTCATCTTTGAAAGAATTCTCTGCTTAAAGAAACCTTTCCAAATCAGCAAGAAACCTAATCAAACTGTTTATGAAGTAATTAGAAAGTAAAAGAGATTTTTTACTTGTAGTCATTCTGCTTCTTATTTTTGTAGAACAGTAAAGCAAAAATTACCACACAGAAAAAAGTGGGGGAAAAAATGAACTAGACATTAATTCACAATTGCAAAGCAAAAGCAAAAAGAATGTGAACAGAATTTACGGGGGAATCAAATTACTCCAGGTAGTTTTTTTAGCACAGATTAAGAGATTCTAAATGTCAAAAGAAATGTCGTTTGCGCCATATGTATGATCCTTTCAAAATTAACTACCTTCAATATTTCTATGTCAAATTCTTCAATCAAAATGTCTGGCTTTCTATTTGAGGGAGGAGAGCTTGTACCAAATGTAAACAAGGATGAGAGGAATCCTTCTACTTGAATTTTAACAGCATATTTAAATTAAACTATAGTCTTTTTATCTTACTTAATGAAGTACTTGGGTGCTCCTGAAGCCCAGTCGGGGAAAAGCAGATTCCTGCTCTCAACCAGTAATGAATAACACTTAAGAAAAATTGCATATTCAAGTACACATATGCAAGTGTTCTTTTATGTCAGCGGATTCCGGTTAATTGGGCCATCAGTTAATCAGGGCAGCTGTTTATTTGGAGAAATTCTTAAAAAACAAAAACTAATCGAGAAAATTGCCAGGATTCCTTTTGTTTATTTGAGACACTCTGCCACTTAATTGGGGCCAGCGACAGTTGCCAGTTTCTAACTAGTGTCAGTCACATGCAATCGTATGGTCATTAGACACTCCACCTTCCTTCGAGCCAACTGTTTTTAAATAGCATCAGTTGCATGTGTTTGTGTTCAAAAAGCAGTGATTTTGATGAGAAGTTGATGAGAAATGAGCATGAAGACAACTTAGAACTGTTTTGCTCAGTACGGTTTCAAACATTCAGGCTTGGCGATCCAGGAATAGACAGGAGTGAAAATGAAATAATTTCACTACTTCAACAAGTTAGGAACAATGAATGATTTGAAGGTATCAACAATCATTTTGAATGTTACATTGAAAAGGAAGATTTGGATGATATTAATTATATGAAGACAGCCCATTATCTGCACTGGGTGTCCACACTGATTTTGTTCATTTTCAATCAATCAAAAGAGCACAACAGCAAACATTCATTATTATACTTTTATAGTACTGTGGTAGTTCTGTACTTCATTTAAATACATAATTTGTTACTCAGTTTGTCTTTTTTTTATAACGTTTAACTATTTCCATGAAACTTCAGCTAACTGTGGAAGCTGGTTAATCAGGTCAAAATGTACTGGTGCTGGTGAGTCCCATTTGGCTGGAACCCACCACACTGTTTGCATGAGAGAGTTGCTACAGTCCAGTATACCATTTTGGCAGGCAGCCTAAACCAGGTGAGGAAGCTGGGAACCTCCAACACCTGGTGAGATAGTGATATGCCTACCACAGCATGCGAAGCCAATTCTGGCGGACTGGGCGGATGAGATCAACTACAAATTCCAACGGCCAAGAAGACTGTGCTGCAGTGTTTTGTGGAGAGTGAGGGGCTTGACAAGACACAGAAAGCGTCATGGCTATCCACTGCAGCTGAGGAAGTGTCCAGATGTGATGATTTTTCATATAACTACCCCAGTGCAATAACTTTTTCACTGTAAAACTCCTCCAGCACAGGTTTTTCTCCATGCAGCTCAATGAACTGCACAGACAAACATCATCGTCAGAAATGACAGCAGCCAACACACTCCACTTTCCTCTGTATTAAGGGAGTGATGCACCATCAATAACTCTCTGAGACGTGAGGCGAGATATCGGCTTTTATTGACTGGAAGAAAGAACAAGCAGTAGTTCACCACCATACTACATCCTGGAGACTGAGGGCCGGGCTCAGGCCTCAATCGCCTTTATACCGGGGTCTGTGGGAGGGGCCACAGGAGCAGTCAGCAGGGGGGCGTGTCCAGACAGGTATATGTATTTCACCACAGGGAGACCATGAGGAAACAGAATCTTGGACAAAACAGAATGTATCAGCTGCCCAAAAGGATACTGTTTGCCAGAGGAAGACCCAAAAGTATAAATCCTAAAAAATCTCTTGTGTACACAACATTCCCTTTATCCTGATGATCATCATCATATGGCGCTGTGTCAGTTGGAGTGGGCTCTGATTGTCACCATGTACTGAAGTTCTGCCCAGTAAACACCTTTGACCACAAGTTCATCAGGCGGAAGTCAACACAGAATATACCGCAGGCACTGCTGGACAGGGACTCTGTGGATTCTGAATAATCCACAAAGAAAATCTATATACTCTCAGGAAGCTGGAATGCTCAAGAACTTCAGAGTGGGTGAAAAATGACGGAGGACATGCTAGCATGGGCATGAAATTAAATTACTAATTGCCATATCTCGAGTCAGTTGTAGAATGGGGTAATATCTCAGCAGCACATGCTTCAAATAGAGGGTTCAGTCTTTGATATCAGACAGGATTCCCATTGATAACCCAATGATATTAAACATAATGAGCAATTATTTCATTCCTATTCATTATTGATGGAGGAAAATTGGACAGGCCACCCTGCAAAATCCATGGGATGATTTATATAATATATGAAATGGCAGATACTAATTCGCCCATCCAGTACATCTCTCTGCAGATTTTTACATCCATTGAAGTCAAAAATAATGAAAACGAATGGATTAACAGCTTTGCTTAAAATCCCATTGCTAGGTTACTAAAATTAATAATGCTAATAATACTAACATAATTTAAAATCAAAGTTAAGAACAATTTTGTTCTGCTTATTTTTAATTGTTGTAGACATCGAATCCAAGCACGCTGTCAGTGTAAGCTTTCACTTTATATCTAAAGGTTAGACTATTCAACCTCTATTAATAGACGGGAACAGTCTGCTCTAATGCAATTGAGGTAATAGTGATGAAGTTTCGACTCAAAGCAGTATTGCTTTATTTAAATTGATCTTCACGAATTACAACTATTAAGCACAGTGAACAATTTCCAACACTTTTAATAACTTGCTTCTATATTTTTCTAATATTCCGTGTCTGACAATCTATATTAATGCAATAGCCTTGGCGTTCAAAGTAAATTTATTATCAAAGTGCGTATGTCATCAAGTACTGCCCCGAGATTCATTTTCTTCAGAACAAAGAAATACAATAGAATCAATGAAAAGCTATGCGCAAAGAAAGACTGACAAGCAGCCAATGTGAGAAAGAAGACAAAATGAAAATACAAAGAGAAACAGATAATAAGTAAATAAATAATACTGAGAACATGAGTTGTTGAGTCCTCAAAAGTGAGTCCAATTGTTGTGTTCAGTGCTCAGTTTAGTGCAGTGGTGAGTGAAAATGTTACACTGGTTCAGAAGCCTAGTGATTGAAGGGTAATAACAGTTTGTGAATTGGGTGGTATGGGACCTAAGATTTTTGTACCTTCTTCCGAATGGTTGCAGCGAAAAGAGAGCTTAGCCTGGCTGGTGAAGGTCCTTGATGACTGATGCTACTTTCTTGTGCCATCACTGCATGTAAATGTGTTCAATAGTGAGAGAGCTTTTCCAGGGATGAACTGGGCTGTATCCATTATGTTTTTGTTGGCTTTTCTATTCTTGGGCACTGGTGTTTCCTTACCAGGATATGATGCAGCCGGTCACAATACTCTCAACTGTACATCTATAGAAACTTGTCAAAGTCTTGGATGACATGCTGAACCTGTGCAAACTTCTAAGAAAGTAAAGGTGCTGCCGTGCTTTCTTTGATATGGAATTTATGTGCTAAATGTTATCATATTAAAGGACAGATCCTTCAAAATGATAACATCCAGGAACTTAATGTTATTGAACCTTTCCTCCTCTGACTTCATAATTGGCATTAGCTCATGGACACCTAATTTCTTCCTCCTGTGGTCAAAAAACATCTCTTTGGTTTTGCTGATGTTGAATGAGAGGCTGTTGTTGGGGGACCAATTAACCAGTGTGACATTAGAGATCATGAACACAAGAAAGACTGCAGATGCTGGAAATCCAAAGGCACGCAGACAAAACGTTGGAGAAACTCCAGAAGTCAGGCATTATCTATGGAAATGAATAAACAGTCAATGTTTCGGGCCAACATCCTTCTTCAGAATGGGAAAGGAAGGGGGAAGACACCAGAATAAAAAGATGGGGGGAAGGGAAGAAGGAAGACAGGTGAGTAGGAAAGATGAAGGGCTGGAGAAGAAGGAATCTGATGGGAGAGGATAATGGACTAGAGGAGAAAGTGAGGGGGCCATGGGGAAGTGATAGGCAGGTGAGAAGAGATAAGATGTAAGAGTGAAGAACAGAAGAAGAGGGGAGAGGAGGGATTTTCTTTAACCAGAGAGAGAAATTGATATTCATACCATCAGATTGGAGGCTATCCAGTCGGAATATAGGGTGCTGCCCCTCCATACTGAGGGTGACTATGGACTGACATGTCAGAATAGGAATGGGAATCTCAGTTGAAATATTTGGCCATCGGGAAGCTCTGCTTTTGGTGGATGGAGCGAAGGTGCTCAACAAAGTGGTCCCCAATCTATGATGAGTCTCTTCAATGTAGAGGCCACATCAGAAGCACCGGACACAATAGCTAATCCCAGCTGATTCACAGGTGAAGTGGGGCCCTAAATGGAGGTGAGAGAGGAGGTGAATGGGCAGGTGTAGTACTTTTGCCACTTGCAGGGATAAGTGTTGGGAGGGAGATTAGTAGGAAGGGACGAATGGACAAGGGAATCGTGGAGGGAACAATCACTGTGGAAAGCAGAGGGGGGCTGGGGAAATAAAGATGTGTTTGGTGGTAGGATCACTTTGAAGGGGGCAGAAGCTATGGAAAATGTTCTGTTGGATGTGGAGGCCCATGGGGTGGTAGGTAAAGACAAGAGGAACTCTATCACTGTTAAAGCAGAGGAAGGTGGGGTGAGAGTGGATTCAGGAAATGGATGAGGAGTAGGTAAGAACAGCATCTATGGTGGAGGAAGAGAAACTCACATGATAAGCCTTTCAATCCCGGAATAATTTTCATGAACCTCCTTTAAACCCTCTCCAAAGCCAACACATCCTTTCTTAGAAAAGGGGCAAAAAACCGCTCACAATACCCCAATGAGGTCTCACCAGTGCCTTATAAAGCAGCAACATTACACCCCTGCGTTTATTTTCTAGATCTCTCAAAATGAACGATAACATTGCATTTGCATGCCTCGCCACTGACTTTGCAAATTAACCTTTTAGGGAATCCTGCACAAGGACTCCCATCCCTCTATCTCAGTTCTCTACATTTGGAAAATATGTTTTTACTTCTTCTACCAAAGTGCATGACCATATACTTCCTGACAGTGCATTCCATCTGTTACCTCTTTGCCCATTCCCTTAATCTGTCTAAGTCCATCTGTAGCCTCTCTACTTCCTCAATACTACCTGCCCCTCCACCAATCTTCATATCATCTGCAGTCTTGGACATAAAGCCATCAATTCTGTCATCCAAATCACAAGAACACAAGAAAGACTGCAGATGCTGTCAGTTGAAAATGTTCCCTTTATTCATGTTCTTAGGTTTTGTCAATCAGCCACTGGTCTATCCATGCTAGTATCTTTTCTGTAACACCATGGGCTCATAGCTTGTTAAGCAGCCTTCTGTGTGGCACCTTGTCAAAGACCTTCTGAAAATCCAAGTACACAACATCCACCAATTCTCCTTTGTCTTTCCTGCTTGTTATTTCTTCAAAAATTTCCTACAGATATGTCAGGCAAGATTTTCCCTTGAGGAAACCATGCTGAATTTGGCTTATTTCATCATGTGTCTCCAAGTACCCTGAATGACATCCTTAAAAATCAACTCCAACATCTTTCCAACCACTGAGGTCAGACTTATAATTTCCTTTCTTCTGCCTCTCTACCTTCTTGAAATGTGGAGTGACACTTGCAATTGTCCAATCCTCCAGAACCATGCCAGAATCTAGTGATTTCTAAAAGATCAGAATCATAATCAGGTTTATTATCACTGGCATGTGTCGTGAAATTTGTTAACTTAGCAGCAGTGGTTCAAAGCAATACATAATCTAGCAGAGAGGGAATCATTACTAATGCCTCCACAATTTCTTCAGCCACCCATTTCAGAACCACAGGGTATACACCAGATGATTTATCTACTTTCAAACCTTTCAGTTTCCCAAGCACTTTCTCCCTAGAAATGATAACTTGACTCACTTCTGCTTTCTGACACACTCAAACTTCTGGCAAACTGTTAGTGCCGTCCACAGTGATTCTGCAGAATTCCCCAAAACTTGGTTCTTCTGCCATTTCCTTGTCCTCCATTACTACCTCTTTGGCATCATTTCCAGTGGTCCAATATCTACTTTCAGCTCTCTTTTACTCTTTACATATCTGAAAAAACTTTGGGTATCCTCTTCAATATCATTGGCTAGCCTACCTTCTTATTCCATCCTTATTCTATTTTTTCAGTTGCCCTCTGTTGGTACTTAAATGCTTCCCAATCTTCTAACTTCGTACTAATTTTTGCTCATAATATGTCCTCCCTTTGCTTTTTACATTGGCTTTTCCCTCTCTTGTCAGCCCGAGCTGTGTCATCCTGCCTCTAGAATACTTCTCCATTGGGATGTATCTATCCTGCTCCTTCTGAATTGGTCCCAGAAATTCCAACCTCAAAGAGAGAGAGAAAGAGTGAAACTTTTATTTTAATACCATCATTCCCACAATCCTGATTGAGAAGTTACAGAACCTGGGCCTCTGTACCTCCCTCTGCAACTGGATCCTTGACTTCCTAACTGGAAGACCACAATCTGTGTGGATTGGTGATAACAATGAACACTGATGCACCTCAGGGGTGTGTACTTAGCCTACTGCTCTACTCTTTCTATTCCCATGACTGTGTGGCTAGGCATAGCTCAAATACCATCGATAAATCTGCTGATGATGCGACCATTGTTGGAACAATCTCAGATGGAGGCGAGAGGGCCTAGAGAAGTGAGATATGCCAACTAGTGAAGTGGCTCCATAGCAACAACCTAACACTCAATGTCAGTAAGACAAAAGAGTTGATTGTAGACTTCGGGAAAGGTAAGACAAGGGAACACATACCAATCCTAATAGAGGGATCAGAAATAGACAGAGTGAGCAGTTTCAAGTTCCTGGCTGTCAAGGATCTCTGAGGACCAAACCTGGTCTCAACGTATCGATACAGTTATAAAGAAAGCAAATCAGTGACTATACTCCATTAGAAGTTTGAAGAGATTTGGTATGTCACGAAATATATTCAAAAACTTCTATAGATGTACCATGGAGAGCACTCTGACAGGCTGCATCACTGTCTGGTATGGAAGGGCTACTGCACAGGACTGAAAGAAGCTGCAGAGGGTTGTAAATTTAGTTGGCTCCATCTTGGGTACTAACCTACTAAGTACCCAGGACATCTTCAAGGAGCGGTGTCTCAGAAAGGCAGTGTCCATTATTAAGGACCTCCAGCACCCAGGGCTTGCCCTTTTCTCACTGTTACCATCAGGTAGGAGGTACAGAAGCCTAAAGGCACACACTCAGTGATTCAGGAACAGCTTCTTCCCCTCTGCCATCTGATTCCTAAATGGACATTGAATCCTTGGACACTACCTCACTTCTTCAATATACGTTATTTCTTTTTTGGTACGATTTTAAATTTATTTGATATATGTATACTGTAGTTGATTTACTTATTTATTAGTATTATTTTATTATTTGTTTTCTTCTTCTTATTCTATATAATGTATTGCATTGAACTGCTGCTGCTAAGATAACAAATTTCACGACACATGCTGGTGATAATGAACCTGATCGAAAGGTTCTTAATCTTAAAGGTGTCAAAGGTTGCGGGGAGAATGGGGCTGAGAAAGACGATAATTGAATGCAGAGAAAACTCACTGGGCTGAGTGGCCTAATTCTGCTTCTGTGTCTTATGGTCTTGTGAAGGGAATGTTACTTCCTGTGGGAGAATCCAGAACTGGGGGCCACTATTTGAAAATAAGATGTCCCCCCCCATTTAAGGCAGAGATAAGACAATTGTTTTTCTCTGAGAGAGTCATCCATCTTCTTTGAGCTGAGAAAACAGAATCTTTGTATATTTTTAAGGTAGAGGTAGCTGGATTCTTGATAAGGTAGGAGGTGAAAGGTTATCAAGGATAGGCAGGATTGAGGAGCGGTGGTTACTTACTCGGTCATTCAATAATAAGGTAGAATCATAGAACTCTACAGAACAGAAGCATGTCCTTTGGCCCATCTAGTCCATTCCCAACAATTAATCTGCCTAGTCCCATTGACCTGCACCCAGACCATAACTCTCCATACCCCTCCCATCCAGGTACCTATCCAAATCAAAACCGCACCTGAAGTGTAACACCTCATTGAAAATAGATTGACTTGATTATTTACAGTGAAGAAACATCATTTCCTTGTGTTTGCATGTGGTTATTCGTTATTTCATATGCAAATACAGTGATGGTGCTTTTGATGTCATATTTTCACATGGCCATACTGACCGTGACTAGTTATTAGAGTACAATTCAATAAATTTGCACACTTTATCTAATCTCCAAGTCCTTATTTGTTTATTTAGGCACAACTTGCTAAAGGCTCTCCAGAAACCAGACATAAACCTGGAATGGGATTCTGCAAGTGCAGTTCCTTTGATAGAAAATTATGCCGTGGAAGTGGCATGGTCACATTATTGTTGGTAGGAAATCTTTGACTTCATAGGAAATCCCTGACACAAAATAGGCCTATTTGTGAATTAAACAAAGCTATTCTGCCAGTGAAGATGGGTTCAGATAGCTATTCAACATGAGTTAATACGTTACTTCCTCAGAGAACAATTGATGTCCTATTCAGTAAGGTTGTGAAGTGCTGCAAAGCACCATCTGAAATCTTTAAACCTATAAATCTAGTATCTTCTGCCCCAAAGCATGAAGAAACAATCTGCAATTCTGTGGTTGAGATAAATAATTTGCCACATCACTGCAATTTTGGGACAAGCTCATATTGATAACATCCAGACAAAAGCAAAATTGAAAAATATAGTCTATTTCAAACGACACAGGATGTGAGTGTGATGGCAGCAGTTACATCTCTAGTAACAATGGTGAATTCTTCATAAGACCTAAGTCATGTAGGCACAAAGAATTGATTCTTTGGGAAGCTCTTCCAACATGGCAACCATTCAGCTGTCTCTGTTTAGGACAATAAATAGTTTCAGGAGCAGGAAACAGAATGCATAGCATCGGGAAAATCCCAGCAGAAAACAACAACATGGTAATCCAAGTAAAGCACAAAGCATTGTTCATTGTAATTGAAATGTTAAATTAGTGAACTGGGGCAATTCTGTTCTTATGTTACTTTTTAAGAAAAAAAATCAAACTGATTATAAATTGGACAGTGTTTCCATTTAATTGGCCTATGTAAAAAGACCAAGGAATTCATAAATAGTGTGGATGTCCTTTTGATCTCAGAGTTAAAAGATTTCTGTCAGCATTATCCTCATTTGCTGTAGCCAATTTTAATATAGCAAAATGGTAATGTTTTTCAGTATCTCCAGGGCAAGATTGCATGGGAAATTACTATTTGTACTGAATTTGAAAAGGCACTGTTTCTCGGGGTGCACTTTGATGCAAATGAGTAGCACACATGGTATTAGCATTCATATAATAGCTATTTCGCCTTCTCCAACCTACGTGTCAACCTTCCTTGAACCAGAGATGCACAGATACACCTCAGTCAGGTACAGTTCCACAAATTTTAACTAAAGTCATCCAGACAGCATGCTTACTGATATCATAATGAGACTGATCTATTTTCTGCAAACATCATCAATAGTTTTAAATTCTTATTAACTCTATCCAGACCTTGCCCCACATCCATTCTCCTCCCCCAACTCCCATAAACTTAACAGCCATGAGTGCCTATTAGGTAAAGTTGTAAAATCAAAAACAGGAGGATTCAAAAGCTGACCGCTGAGAACTCTGGATAAAAGGATTGTGACAAGTGGAGTAAAAGAATGATACCAAGAACTACAAGTGGAGCCTGAGTAATTACATTATAATTATGCATTTAATCAGTTTAATCACAATGCACAAAGAAGCTGCTTCCAGCAGTGTGAATTTGGAAGCAGATAGCCCTGCTGAATTATTCCAACTGGAAGAAGTGTTCAGTAGTAGCTGGGGGACAGCCACACAAGGAAAGCAAGCCAGGAAGATCAGCAGGTCCAGCAGTAGGAGCATTGTTTGTTGAAAGGTTTTTCTAGGAACCTTGGACATCAGGTTTTCTGCAGCCATCTGAGAAACAACTTCTGACCTCACATAACTCAGTGGGCAAATTCCCCTCTATCTGTCACTGCAGCTGATTTTCCTCCACTGACCTGAAGTCTTTGGTGCATGGTTTGGGTGGGAGGAGTTGGGGCTGGTCATTTTAAACTGTCCTTATCTTCAAGCTAGCAACTCGGTTTGCAGGCACATCATTGCTCCAATGCAGGTATAATTGGATCATAAATACCCAAGATGGGAAAACAGTGGTGATGTAATTCAGAGGCCTATTTGTTGAACAGAATGTCTTTGTGTACAAGAATTACCCATTAATGCAACTCATGGCCATTAATGGCTTAGTTTAAATTCTCGATTTCCTACTGTTCGGTGCTGGTCCTCAAGCTAGGAGATGTGGATACGATGTCACTAAATGTCCAGTGATACGGTCAAAATCAATGAATAAATGTTTTTTCATCTGCCATTTTCCACCAAATTATATTTCCATACAAAGTAAAAGGAAGCCATTCAACCCATCGAGTCCATGCTGTCTCTCAGAGCAATCCCATTAATCTCAATCCCTTACTTCCTCGTGAACTATTCAAAGGTTCATTTTATTGTCAAAGTATGTATGCACAATACAACTCGGATAGCTGCCTACTCCCGATAGTCATTAAATACAGAAGGACCACGGGCGCTGATGAAAAATAGGACATCAACTCCCCCCCCAACCAGCATGATAAAAAAGCAAAACCTGCAAACCCCAAAATCAGCCCCTTTGCCCACAGCATGAAAACATCCACAATAACAATCGATGACCCTCTACACAACAATCCCCAACCCCTCAATCGCAGAAAACAGCGACAGTAGCAAAAAACCCCAATACCACCTCTTACACATAAAAACTCAACAGATCACTCACCCACCAATCGTTCACAAGAAGGCACCAAAAAGCTGAAGGAAACCAACATAAAGTACAGTCCAATAATCATATAAATCTCCGAATGTGGGAAATGTCTTTTCACTGCATACAGGGGCAGCAGCCACACAAACCCAGTCCTTGCGTAGAGTTTCCACCTACCTGGGTCCAAACAGCACCAACCTAGATCCGAATGCTGCTGATCCAGCTGCTAATTGTCATGCACTGACCCATTACTGAACCCCTCTGTGCTCAGCTCAATGCTTCAATCTTCCTCGCTGCGTGGAGTTGGAGTCATTCATGGCCCCACGTATCGTCTCTGGTCTCCAGGAGGCAGAGCGCTGGATCATTTGATTGAGATTCAAACTATACTTCACAGGCTCCAATAGATTCTGATACACAAACAAGACAAAAAGGACAAGCAGAAGGCAGAGAAAGAGTGAAATAATTGGAAAGGTTTGCTACCTGAAAGATGGTGCCTGAGGAATCGTTGTTCAGTGGCACCATCTTGAACGGAAATATTCTCTCTCACATGCCCACCAACAGTCTCCAAATATCCCAACAGGCACTTATATTAGGGGCAATTTGCAGAATCCAATTATCGTAATAGCCAACATGCATTTGGGATGTAATTGGGGGGGGGGGGAGGGAGTGAAACAGGAACATCTGGGTGAAAGTCACGCCATCACAGGAGCACAGGCAAACTCCACAGAGACAGCACTGGCTGCTCTGGGACAGCTGCATTGTGCCACTTGCACTGCAGGATTCAGCAACCAGTCGATGCATCACTCTCCTCCAGCGTGGACTAGATGGGGTGAAGAGTCTGTTTCTGTGCTGTACTTCTCCATGACTCTAAAGTGCAGCTTTCAAACAAGTCAGTAGGAATCTCAGTACCCAGCCTCTTCAGTACTGAGATTTTCTGCAGGGGCTCAGAGAGTGCGTGAGCTCCTTGTTTTGGGACATCCGTGGTCTGCTCCATCTCATTTTCTGCGGCTGTGCTACTTTCATTGCTGTCAGGCTTCATGCCTGCCTGCAAGCTACAACTGGAGGCAGAAACTGTGACATTTGCAGATAACTTTGAATCAACACCTTTTGATTTTCCATGGTGGCCCAAATACGTGAGATAACAGACTGCCGCAGAGTGAAGTCTTCGTAATTGTTGCTAGGACATTGGGCACTGCACCAAACGTGTACTTGCTCTGTAGTCACAAAGTGCAATCCCTTTTGGTTCTACCGTGGAATAGAGCTGAGTACTCTGAAATAATGAACTACGGTCAATTCTCTTCCAACAGAGAGTATCAGTGGCTTCCTTTATATAGCATCAGAGAGAAAACAACAGAAAGTTGCACGTAGCCCCAGCATCAGACTTGAAAGAGTCCAGTGCATTAGTGTTTACACCCAAGTTCACATGGGCAGAGGCTGCAGCTGTCAATGCAACTGTCAACAGAAGTATCCTTAAAAGAAAGGAATTGAAGATGACATCCAGTAACATAAATTCCTTTCTGTCGTGCATAATTTTTGGGCTTGAAAATTGCATTTCTTACTGTTCTTTTCACATCTTTATGGATAATTGTCATTTGAGGCAGTTTAGAAAAATTTCTAAACTGCTTTAATGTATGCTGTGAAACCTCCTTCAAATTATGAATATTGAATTCCTCCTCAAATCAAGCAGCTGTTACTCTCATCATTACATTGCTTATTTACACCACCTACTTACCTATAAACTTGTTTTAATTTACATTTCATTTGGTTCAGGTTTCCATAGCATTTTTCCCTGAATGATACTTGTTTTTAATTCCACTTTTCTCACCTCCTATTCTGAAAGTTCATAATTTGCATGAAACTAGATTAAATGTGTCACATCATTTTAGCATAAGTGCATTATGGTTAAGTTGATCACATCTTCCCAGATGATGAAATCTCTACTTTCTAGCAAGGATCACTGGAGAGATGAGGGGACGGTGAACCATATTTAGATTTCCTCTACCTTGTGCAGAGGTACTGTATGATGGTAATTATATTCCTGAATAGTGCATGCTCTTTGATGCAGGACAGGAAGATAAATTATTGTAAAATTATTTCATTTCTGTTTTTGCTCCAACATTGCTGTCACAACCACAGACTGGGCCACGGAGTTTGGGTGCCTTCGCGGGTGGGCAGCTGAAAGGGATCACGAGAATGCATATTCTGGCCAATTAGGATTTCTTTATGGCTATACTTACTGTAACTCCCTCCCTTTTGTTTCAGCCTTGACCAAAGCTCAGCGACAGCAATGCTCCCCACTTACCCAGTCCCTGTTCTGCATAAGAAGACTACAAGTTATACAGTACTGATGCTGTAAAAAGAGCAGTATTAACTTAATATAAGCTTCCAAGCCTTGGTGTCAAGTGTTAGATTTTTAGTTTGAGAGTTTTATTTAGCTTGTATCCTGTGCAGTTTCAAGATTCAAGATTCAAAAAACTTTATTGTCATTCCAACCATACATCAGCTCTGCAGGGCAGAATGAGACAGCGTTTCCCAGGGGCAAGTGCAATCATAACATAACAAACGTGTAGTGAACTATGTGCCTGTCTGGACACGCCCCCTGCTGACTGCTCCTGTGGCTCCTCCCACAGACCCCTGTATAAAGGCGATTGAGGTCTGAGCCCGGCCTCTCAGTCTCCAGGATGTAGTATGGTGGTCAACCACTGCTTGTTCCTTCTTCCAGTCAATAAAAGCCGATATCTCGCCTTACATCTCAGAGTGAGTTATTGATGGTGCATCAAAACACAACAATAAATAGTAAAACACAGCAGCCACATTTTGGTTAAAATCAAGTTATAAGTGTCCAGTGCAAGTTAAAAGTGTCCAAAGCAGAGACAGGTATAGCAGCTATTTCGCAGTCTGACTGCCGGTGGGAGGAAGCTGTTTAGTAACCTTGTGGTTTTTGTTTTGATGCTCCTGTAACGTTTGCCTGATGGCAGAAGAACAGTTTATGGAGAGGGTGTGAGGAGTCTTAATGATGTACCGTGTCTCAAGAAGGCATTAACTCTGAAAGAGGTCTTGGACAGAAGGTAGGAAGACCCCAATAATCTTCTCTGCTCTCCTAAACTAAATTTATTTGCAAGGCTTTTTTGTCAGCAGCACTGCAGCTGGAATTCCAGGTTTTGATGCAAAAGGTCAGCACACTCTCAACCACGCCTCTGTAGAATGTAGTTAAGATGTTAGTGGGGAGTGATGCTTGTATAAGTTTCCTCAGAAAGTGCAATCTCTGCTGGGCCCGTTTCACAATCCCAGTGGTGTTTCTGGACCAGGTGAGATTGTCCGAGATCTGCACCCCAAGGAACTTGATGTTTTCCACTCACTCCACTGTGGAGCTGCTGATGCTGAGGTGTGTGTGCGCTCAGTTCTTACTAAATTCAGTGAACAGCTCATTCTGCTTCAGTGACTCCCTCTACACTTGGGCTATCACCAAACATCACGTTAATTACAAATAAATTTTAACTCTGTTAAGACGAAAGGAAAATTTGCCAATGCTGAGAAGCTGAAATAAAAAATGGAAAATGATAAAGATACTCAGTAGCATCAGAGCAAAGCAAAACAGAATTAACCTTTCATCAGAGCATGGTCTTCAATTTGAAATATTAATGTTTTCTCTTTTCCTCAATACTGCCTGAGTGGCTATGTAAATCCAGCATTTTGGGAAGGTAATCCTGACGTTTTGAGCTCATATGCTTCATACCTTACGGAGTAGGTCACCAATTTAACTATGCTAATCACAATTGCATGGATATTTCAACTTACATTCATATTTAATGGTTATGTACATGTTTGGAGCCTTGCAGAAAGTTGCCACTATAATTAAAGGAAGAATACAAAGGAAGGATTAAATTCCAGACTCCGTACCCTGCTAAACTGTGGGTGTTTTATGACAATGGAATCCAACTGTATCAGACCGTGGAAGAGGTGACTACAGACATGAAGGCAAAAGGGTTGCCCGTCAGCATGATCAAACCGAGGGAAAGCCTGGCTGAGCAGTTATCCTGCTCTGCTTGGGAAATAGTGAGAGAATCGAGAAAGCAGGGGAAAGGGGGAGGGCAAGAGAAATATACTGGGAAGAGACTGGGAGTTTTCCAAAGAGAGCCCTCACACCATCCAGAAGAGCCATAAGGTTTGGCTAACTTTAAAAGTGTTGATAAGCTAAACAGAAGCAAAAATAGACGGTGATATACCTAACTCGAGAAATTCTTATTATAATGTGGATTTTATCTTACTCTATTATTCTATTTTATTCATTCATTCACTCCTTTTTCCCCAACTAAATGAGAATATATATATGAGAGGAATACACAGGGAAATCTTTTCTGTGTAATGGACATAGATTTGTTCACTTACTTCTATGGGTACTGCAATGGGGCCCCTCAACTCACAGGTAGGAGGGGCTATACCCCACAGCTAGACATTTCCTCTAGCTCAACCCAGGGTCATCTACTAGAGACCTCAGCCTTGGAATCACACCTTCGTAGCCTTTTTTTATTATTCACATTTCTTGGTTCTTATTTGTTCAGGGAGTAAATCAATTAAGTTTTATTCTGTTAATTTCTATGATATATTGACAGATAAATACACATGGCTAAGGACAAAGTAAAATTCATTTATTTAAATGTCAATGGGCTGTTAAATCCAATCAAACACAGTAAAATTCTATCCAAAATGAGAAAAAGAACAAGCCCCTTTAGTATATTAACAGGAAACTCATTTAAGTGATAATGAGCATGGAAAACTAAAGAGAATGGGCTTCACTAATCTGTTTTTCTCTTCAGATAAATCCGGACATAGGAGAGGAGTTGCTATTCTTATCTCAAGCAAGCTAAATTTTGGAAAAATATTCAAAATGGGAGATAAGGAGGGCAAATATATTCTGGTAAGGGGGAATATAGATGGAAATTCAGTTACTCTGTTGAATATATACACACCCCCAGGAAGTGATATTAGCTTCTTTCAGAAAATTACTAATATTATGGTAACTGAAACAGAAGGTCTCCTGATATGTGGGGGAGACTTAAATTTACAATTACAACCAAAGTTAGACTCTTCCAATAGAAAAGCCAATGAAACAATATCCTTACATAAGAAAGTTAATACACTTTTTGAGGATGTTGGTCAAATTGATATATGGAGGGTCCTTTTCCCCAACAGAATGGATTTGTTATTCTCATTATTCTGCCCCCCCCCCATTCTGTATATACAAGAATAAACTATTTCATAACATTTGGAAAAGACAAAGACAAAATAAACACCTGTGGAATTGGGACAATAGATGTAAGTGACCATGCACCTATATATATATAATGGAGCAATACCTTATCTCCCACCTAGGTAGCCTCCTACCCGCCGGCATGAACATTCAACTCACAGACCTCCGTTGATACCCCTGACCCCCCTTACCTCATCCCTATCTATAATTTTAGTCTGATTCTCTTTCTCTCTCTTTTCCCCCTTCACTATAATCTCCCCCCAGCCCTACCTTTCTTTCTCTTTTATTTTCCATAATTCTCAACCTTCCCCCAGCCCATTTCCCTTCAGCCTATCACTTCCCAGCTCTCTACTTCATCCCTCCCCCCACTTCTTATCCCCCCACCTCGACCATCCCATGTTACTTCACTCCTGATGAAGGGTTTCATCCCGAAACGTTGTCACTACCTCCTCCCATAGATGCTGTCTGGCCTGCTGAGTTCTGCCAGCATTTTCTGTTGATTTTGACCTACAACCAAAGAATACTATTTGGAAACTAAGAACTAAGTTCAAGTCTACTCAATGATCCCTACTTTAAGGAACAAATTAAAAAAGAAGTTGATCTTTACTTAAACTTCAATGATAATGGAGAGCTTACACCTCCCATTCTATGGGATACTCTGAAGGCTGTTTTAAGAGGGAAAATTATAGCAATATCTTCATATAAGAAAAAATAAGGAATAAAACATTAGAGGAATTACAAAGTAGGATGAAGGAACTAGAAAAAAATACAAATTGAATTTGGCACAGGATACATTAATAATTTGGCTACGCAAGAAATCAGGAAAAATTTAATGTTTCTGAAACAGAGACATTATGAAAGTGGATTTAAGTCTATGAAAATACTGGCATGGAAACTGAAAAAAAAATAGCAGAAAATATAATTCATAGAATTAGGGAATCCAAGGACAAAAATGATTTTAAAAAATAAGCTAAGTGAAATTCAAGAAGCTTTTGAAGTGTTTTACAAAACTCTATATTCCAAAGTACCAGGGGAAAGCATAACCCAAATTGACACCTTCCTGAATTTTCTACAGTTACCCACTTTAAGCGAAGAACAAAATAGAACGATGACTGCTGACATAACTGAAGTTGAATTAAAAGCTGCAATTAGTAGGCTTAAATTAAGCCAGTCACCAGGATCAGATGGGTATATGGCAGAGTGGTACAAAGAATTTGAAAATGATTTAATTCCTGTCTTACTCCCCACACTGAACCGGGCTCTAAAAAAGGCACAAATGCCACACTTTTGGAAGGAAGCAATAATCTCAGCTATACCGAAAGAAGGCAAGGATAAAATGGAATGCGGGTCATTTAGACCAATATCCATTCTTAATGTAGATTATAGATTATTTACCTGTATCATGGCCAAATGATTAGAAGAGTTTTTACCCATACTGATACATAACGATCAGACAGGTTTTATACAACAATGCCAAACACAAGACAATATACGAAGGACACTTCACATTATGGATCACATACAAAAAAATAAAATTGAAGCAATAGTGATAAGCGTAGGCGCTGAAAAGGCATTTGATTCGGTTAATTGGAATTTTCTTTACAGAGTTCTACATAGATTTAGTTTCCATGACACAATTATTAAAAATATACAAGCACTAAATGACAACCCTACTGCTAGGATTAAAATCAATGGATATTTATCAAATAGTTTTACCCTAAAAGGCACGAGGCAGGGTTGTGCATGGTCGCTGCTACTCTTTGCATTCTATCTGGAACCATTAGCTCAATACATCAGACAAAATTAAAGGGACAGAGCATAAATTGGCCTGTTATGCATATGAAATTTTGATCTATCTAGGGCAGGGGTCGGCAACGTTTACCACTGAAAGAGCCAATATGGACCCATTTCCCACAGAAAAGAAAACACTGGGAGCCACAAAACCATTTGACATTTAAAATGAAATAACACTACATACAACATTTTTTTGCCTTTATGCTATGTATAAACAAACTATAATGTGTTGCATTTATGAAATTGATGAACTCCTGCAGAGAAAACGAAATTACATTTCTGCATGCAACAAAAACATTTTGAACTCCGAAAAAAAGACGTTGGGTTGAAGGTTACTCCATAGTTAGCCTACCTTGGATCGAAGAATTAAAAGAAAGTGCGCACTGGCGGGTGTCAGGCATTGGCAGTGGTGATGTATATTAATAGCGATAAAAAACATGTTGTAGCGGTGTAGCGCTGCGTGTAGCGCAGAGGAATGCTGAAGAAAGCCGAACACACATCAATCACTGAAAAGTAACTTGCTTCTGGTGGAACATTAGTCAAAAGTGTGTGTGGGTTGGGGACTACCGCTGGCCAGTCCTCTACCACATCATTTACCGCTCACAAATCATGTACCAATCTCCACTTAAATTTATCTGCTTTTAAAACCGGCAGCAACGGGGTATTGCATGGACTGTTTGTTCTTTTAAAATAAAGACACTGCAGTCAAAGGTAACTTTATTCGAACTAAACAGCCTTGCTTTAAAGCCTCCCTCAACCCGTCCCCATGGACGCGGATGCTCCAAAAGACACGTACTCACAAACCCCCGTAGGCTATCTCCCTTAGCCGGAATGGTGGCTAATTGTGAGCCGGTTCAGATGTGCCAGGAAATGGGGTCTCCACAACGTTTTTAGATTGTACAAGATCACCATAATCTTCAAATTTCGAATTACATTTCAAAAACTAACAAACCACGGGGAGCCGCAGCACAGAGATGAAAGAGTCGCGGGTTGCCGACCCCTGATCTAGGGCAACCAACATACTCTTTACCTAAATTGATGCAATTCTTTGAACAATATGGTCAATTATCAGGATACAAGATCAACATAGATAAAACCCAATTACTTTCATAGAACTATAGCCCACCCAGAGAAAATGAAAGTAGATATCCCTGGGCATGGCAAACAGAGTCTTTCAAATATTTGGGCATCATTATGCCAAAAGATTTGGCAAAATTATCAGAATGCAATTATCAGCCTATATATAAAAAAATTAAGGAAGATATAACAATTTGGAACCTAATTCCATTTTTAAGTCTCAGTTCAAGGATTGAATCTATCAAAATGAATATACTGCCCAGGCTATATTATCTCTTTCAGAACCTACTAATAGAGATCAATCAAAATCAATTCAATGAATGGAACAAAATGTTATCAAGATATATTTGGCAAAGTAAAAGGCCTAGAGTTATCTCAAAACTTTACAACTAGCCAAGGAAAATGGGGGGATGGGGCCTACCTTCTCTTAGAGCTTATTATTCTGCAGCACAGTTGAGATCTGTGATATGTTGGTGCAACCCATCATATGATGCTCAATGGAAAAACATTGAGGATTGGTACTTCCCATCCCTATACAGGCAATTTTGGCTGATAACAACCTGCAAAGGTACATAAATACTATTGATAACCTGTGGGTGAAATGGACTCTTAAAATATGGAAAACTATTACAAAAGAATATAAACTAGAGGGAGATACTGCAATCCTTAATTGGTGTGCGTATGACTCAGATTTTACACAGAATAAACTGGATGCTAGATTTAAGGACTGGGCAGCTAAAGGAATAACAGTTCTTTGCAATATAATGAAAGAAGGAACACTGTTCAATTTTGAAATGCTTAAAGAGAAACACATTATAAAAACAAGACTTTTATCTGTATTTACAGATGCAACAATATGATAATAGGACAGTTAAGAATGTAACCAAGGCAAGTACATGTTTGGTAGAGCTATTTAGAAAAGCATATAATTCAGATAATGGTAGTAGAATAATTTCAAGCATGTATAAGGGGTTGTCAAATCTTAAAACACATTCGACTTCATACATTAAAACAAAATGGGAGAAGGAAGAAGGGATAATTATATCTGAGGAAGAATGGACAACAATACGGATATCAATGGAAGTGTACGAGTTCACTGAAATGGAGGGAGTTTGGATGGAAAAACTTGATAAGTTACTTTATTACACCCTCTCAGAAATCCCATTATGATAGTAACCTCCCTGTTTGCTGGAGAAATTGTGAAAATCAAAATGCAAACCATTATATTTTCTGGAAATGCCCCATTATCAAAGACTATGGGAGTGGGATACACAATACCCTACAAGACATCTTTAAATGTAAAATACCCTTAGAAAATAAGACCATATATTATGGGTATATACTCAAGAATGGTTGAAAAGAGATAAATATTTAATGAATATACTGCTGGTGGCTGGTAAAAAGACTCTTACTAGGAAATGGTTATCACAGGAGAGCCCAACCTTAAATGCATGGATGGAAATTACAATGGACATTTACAAAATGGAGAAGATAACAGCATCTGTTAATCATAAGTTGGAACAATTTGATTCATACTGGGAAAAATGGTTTAATTACATAACACCTCATAGGCCTGATTTTATCCTCACATATCAATGAACATGTTGTTAAAAAAGGATCACTCCCTACATGTACATAGTTTTCTCATTTTGCTTGTTCTTTCTTTCCTCTCTCTAAGTGTATACCTCAGATAAATATTTTGTGGAGATTTGTGCCATATAAGACTATATGATATATGTGTACTGTTACATACCCCGTAACTGGGTCACTTACCAGCAAAGATAGAGAGGTCCGTTGAAGTCTGATGGTACTATTTTTAACAGTATTTATTAATAAAAATACACAAAAATAGTTTCAATGCAAATAGCTAATTTACATCGTCAATACTAAATCTAAAAGTGCGGGTGTAATAATTCTCAATAAGAAATAGCTCTATCGTTGTCTAGGGGATAATGTATTGTCTGATGGAAATATAAAAGTCACTTTAGTTCATTCAAGCTGCAGACTGCACCCTTTGGTTGGAGTCAAGAGAGAGGGTTTAAACTTCCCCATTCCTTTTATGATGTCAATCCTTCGAGAGTCGTTGGGGCTGATTTCTCCTTTGTTTTAGCTAAAGCCGTTCTTCCGTGGTAAGGCCCACCAATTCCGAGGCAAATGGAAAAGAACGCACGTGGGCTTTCCACCGGCTTTCGCTATTACGCTGTTACAGGAGTTCTAGCGTTTCTCCTGGTGCATCTAAAGGGGCTGTTCCCCAGACCCTCTTTTATCCTGACTCACAGGGTCTCAGATGTCAATCAGGGTGGAGGGATGCCTCCCCTCAACCAGCCCACTTTTGGTCATTCCCTGAGGGCCTCAAATAAATAGCACAGCACTCAATACACAATTCCGTCTCCAAGAGACAATGGCCATTTCCCGTCTTTGTCTCTGAGGGGCCAGGACATTCCAAACGTCTCTATCTCATTTCCTGCGTCTCCTGACCTGACTTAATAGCGATCTTGCGATTCTCAAAAAGGAGGGGGCCACAGGCGTAACACCCCCTTTCATCAACGCGTTTTTTACCATCGGGAAAAACGAAGTAATACAGAGTCTTACAGGATTTTAGAATCTAACACAATACCAAAGTTTTTTCTCACTACAGAGTAATACAGTTATACATTCAATTCAGCATCTAAACAGTTAACGATTACATTGTCACTTCCTTTAATACCTTAACATCTTGTACCTTACTGAAGTCTTGTAGCATCAGACTCCAATTTAATAACCACCTTTTTTTGTCTTATTTTCTTTAGCAAACAAAAACTAAAGAGTCGTGATCTTAGCTTACATGTATACTACAAAAGTTCATGCAAATACTAATCTTTATGTTACTTTCAAACTTAACAGGCAGGCTTCCATGGGGGTTGTCTTTTATTATTCACATGCTTTGTCAAAATCCCTTAAAACCGGCTTCTGCTATTTAAAAATGGCGTCCCCATTAACCCTCGCCTCTTTTCCGGTTAATTCCCACATGGGGAGCTTGTGCATCCTGGCGAAATAGGCTTTCGTCCGCTCCTTCCATAGGAGTTATTTTATCAACGATGTGTTCCAAACTTAGACCATCTTCTGAATTTCCACCCAATTCTTTAATTTTATGCAAGTTGCTAGTTTTCTCTTCAGGACCCTTCAGGCTGTTAGTTTCAGTTTAAAGTCTTTGTTCAAACAGCATTTCAAATTCTGCCTTTTCACACCACACTCTGGAATAACAATAGCGCGTGGGGCCCCTTTACCTTCCAACTCAACCTGTAATTGATTCACAGTCTGTGTGGTACCAAGCCATTGTCTCTGTAGCCTGGTTGTTGCTTCTGATATCAGTCCAGCTTTTAAATTTTCTTCATTCAATTTGGGAACTGCATATTTCCCTTTTCCTTCAATAATAATATTCATCTCCCCACCTTTGATCTCCTCACTAACTTTTAACACACCTTCGAGCACAAACACCTGGGAACTCTCTCTTCCCACTATTACCAAGGTTAACCCTTTCTTCACTGAACCAAGTCTATCTGACCCACAAGGACTGCATTCCTTTTCAACTGAATCAAATACCTCAGACTTTTTCTGAGCTCCATGACTAGGTTCAGCACTACGTGTATCCCATCTTGGACACACTCAAATGGGACATTTGCCTCTTCCGGGCTTTCAATACCTGTACCTGGTCCAAATTCTAAATTCCCCTGATTCTCCCAGCTACTCTCTGGGCAACTCCTTTCCAGAGTAAACTCAACCCCGCGGGCTGAAACAACCTCATCTGCCAACCCAGCAGACTTCTTCAAGGTAATGGCATCCTTTTCATCTAGGACTGCCCTCATTTCGTTATCGGGAACACCTTTTGAATTTTCAACTTCTTCAAACAGTTCTGCCAAACCAGACAGATCATCCATGTCCAACATTGGACCTTTTAACAGCTTTTTCTGTTTCTCATCTTTACATCGTGCCTCTATAAATTTTCTCCTTGCTAAGGGCAGGTCTACCTCCTCTCCCTTACTCTTTCACTTTACTACTCTTAGTTTTACCACCCTCTAAACCCTCGTGGTACAGGGTTGGTAAAAACGTCTCGGCCAACTCGATACTGGCCGGATTTAAACTGCTCTCGTTCTCAGCTGCCTTTCTCGACATGCTGCGAGTGATCGCGCATGCGGGATAGATCTTGAAATCTAGGGGCGGAGCCTCTACCAGATGTCTCGTCAGCGTCATTGTTGACCAAACCTTACCACCAGCTAAATCATTACCCAGAAGGACGTCCGCGTCAGTTCTCGGGAATTCTGATCGCACCCCCATTTCAACTGGTCTTGATACCAGCTCACGATCCATAATGATCCTATGCAAGGGCACCATTTCTGTCCCTTTTCCTATTCCTTTCACAGCTACCATTCCTGTCTTGCGACCAAAATCCAGTACCTTACTGTTAATCAATGACAGTTCAGCGCCCGTGTCTCTCCAGATCCGCATGGGAACTGGTGGGTCTCCTTCCCTCACAGACACGGTTCCGTTTGACAAACAAGTCTCAGACCCTTCTCGTACTCTGTCTACCCAGGGATCTCTTGTCGATTTACTGATTACCTCAGCACATCCAATAGGGACTGCTGCTTTCCCTTTTCCTGTCTCTTTCCTCGGAGCAAAGCACCTGGATGTAATATGTCCCCCCTCTCTGGCCGTCTTGCCTCTCCCCCTCAATCTTACCACTAGCTCCCGGCGGGACCTCTGCCTCAGCTGACGGGCTTTCTATATCATTCCCACGGTCTCTCTGGGAACCTTTATTTGAGGAAAACTTTGTCTTGTGGGTTAGGGCATATTCATCTGCGAACCTAGCAAATTTGGAGATAGACTTATTCGGCTTCTCATTCAAATACATCCGGATATCCTCCAAAACACAATCTTTAAATTCCTCGATCAGAATTAACTCCCTGAGATGCCAAAAATCCTCTTCCACCATTTCTGCTGTACACCAACGATCCAAGAGCACACCTTTCTCATAGGCAAACTCGGTATACGTCTGATTCCACCCTTTCTTTAAATTTCTGAACTTTTGTTTATACGCTTCAGGTACCAATTCATAAGTCCAGAGAATGGCCACTTTTACTTTGTCATAACTCTCCGCCTCTTCCTCCTCCATGGACAACGCCATATATGCTCGTTGTGCCTTCCCTTTTAACACACTTTGTAACAACGCCACCCACTGATCCCTGGGCCACTTCTGATTTACTGGCACCTTCTCAAAAAGCAAGAAATAACTATCAACATCCATCTCCTTGAACGGAGGTACTAACCTCAACTCCTGACTAACATTAAACCGCTCCTCTCGGTCTGACCCTTGATCTCTTCACCCTTGCCTTAACTTCTCCATCTCCAAGTCACGTTTCTGCCTCCTCATACTCTCTCTCCTTCTCGGCTCTTTCCTTTTCTTTCTCAGCTCTCTCCCTCTCCTTCTCGGCCCTTTCTCTCTCCTTTTCAGCTACTTCCAGCTGTTTTAACTGAATTTCATGCTCCCTTTGTTTCTCAGCCCTGTCCTGCTCCCTTTTCACCTCCAACTCCTTTAGCTGGAGCTCATGCTCCCTTTGTCTCTCGGCCCTTTCTTTCTCTTTCTCGGCTCTTTCTTTCTCCTTCTCAGCTGCTTCCAGCTGCTTTAACTTAATTGCATGTTCCAACCTTAATTTCTCCAACTCTAACTGAGCCGTCCCACTAGCTGGTACCTTTTCAGGGATATTTTCCTATACCTCAGCTGCAAACACATTCTTCCCAATATAATACTGAGTTATTGCCCTTCGCACCTCCTGCTTTTTCATTGACAACCTCACCTCTGCGAGGTTTAATCCCTTCACCATTTTTATCAAGTCTGATTTGGTGGCCGCCTCTAGCGCCTCCAGAGTCGGGTTTTCTATAAATTCACCCACGTCCATCTTTGCTGGTTTCCCGTCTGGCTACCCGCGTAACCAGATCCAAGTTTGGACTTACAAGCCCGATTCACTGGCCTCCCAATTTGCTGTCAAATCCCGAGATGAGAACCCCAATTGTTACATACGCCGTAACTGGGTCACTTGCCAGCAAAGATAGAGAGGTCCGTTGAAGTCTGATGATACTATTTTTAACAATATTTATTGTTAAAAAAAATATTTATTTATAAAAAATACATAAAAATAATATCAATGCAAACATACAGGTAATTTATGTCATCAATACTAAATCTAAAAGCGTGGGTATAATAATTCTCCCGCGCTTATTATAAGAAATGGCTCTATTGTTGTCTAGGGGATAATGTATTGTCCGATGGAAATATAAAAGTCACTTTAGTTCATTCAAGCTGCAGGCTGCACCCTTTGGTTGGAGTCAAGAGAGAGAGTTTTAAAACTTGCCCATTCCTTTTATGATGTCAATCCTTCGAGAGTTGTTGGGGCTGATTTCTCCTTTGCTTTAGCTAAAGCCGTCTTCCGTGGTAAGGCCCACCAATTCCGAGGCAAATGGAAAAGAACGCACGTGGGCTTTCCACCGGCTGTTGCTATTACGCTGTTACAGGAGTTCTAGTGTTTCTCCTGGTGCGTCTAAAGGGGCTGTTCCCCAGACCCTCTTTTATCCTGACTCACAGGGTCTCAGATGTCAATCAGGGTGGAGGGATGCCTCCCCTCAACCAGCCCACTTTTGGTCATTCCCTGAGGGCCTCAAATAAATAGCACAGCACTCAATACACAATTCTGTCTCCAAGAGACAATGGCCGTTTCCTGTGGCTTTGTATCGCTGAGGGGCCAGGACATTCCAAACGTCTCTCTCTCATTTCCTGGGTCTCCTGACCTGTATTAATAGTGACCTTGCGATTCTCAAAAAGGAGGGGGCCGCGGACGTAACAGTACAATATCTGAAATACATCTTGTGGAAATGTCTGTTTGATGATGAACTTCAATAAGAAAATAAATTACAAAAAATAAGATCAGGCTGAACTCCCATAGATGCAGTGTATCTCAGCAGATGGGGACATCTATACAGGCCCAGCCAGGGTCCCTCTCCATCAGTGTAACTGACATACAGTCACAAGAAATTAATGCTGGTGTGGGAAGAATTTCAGAGGAACTACCCTGACATTTTCATGTCTTGTCAATCCAAGCTGTCTCACACCAATGTACATGAACACAGGCTGAAGGAGTGGTTGCTAGGATACAAAAGATACTCTTCAAATTGGCTGATGATACCCACAAAAAAACCCTAACCATTGTAGTGAAGACCAGATCAGCACGTTGAAGATGCAGTTCAGCTCACAGAACTTTGGAGTATCCAGAATGGCCCCAGTTTATCGTCCACGGCACAGCAACAGGATTCAAAGTTGCAGGAGGAGAAAGGTGTGGAGTGCACATTGTCTGTAGACAAAACAGAATGAGCGGAAAGATAACCACTCATCAATAAGGTTTATGAAGATTGCTAATGCTGGCAAACTGAAATAACTGAAAATGTTGGGAACTCTCAGGAAATAAGGCAACATCTGTGAGAAGTCAAAATAAATTCATCGTCAAATTACACATCACCAAATACTACCTCGAGATTCATTTTCTTGCAGGCATTTACAGGAAAATTTAAAAATAGAATTTACAAAAAAGTATGCATAACAAATACTGACAAGCAACTAAACAAAGACTGACATACAACCAGAATTAACATTTCAGGTTGAAGATATAATGATCCCAATCCAGCAACTAAACCCATACTGCTGCCTGGCATTAGTTATTTACTGCAGTAGGGCTTTAAGTTAAGCCCAATATCCATTACTCTTTTCAATAACTTCTCATGCGCTGGAGATGTATTTCACCCCTACTACTCAGCTAGATGCCAGCTTAATCCAGATAAGAGACACATTTGCAGGCACAAGATATTTCTGCATCCAGGTTCTGCATGTCAGGGATTGAGGGAATTTTCTGATCAGCTGCCAATCCTGAGCAGGACTTCAGAAAGGAAACATCTGGGCACTTCAGTTATACCCTGGCCACCGTCGCCTGCTCTTGTTCACTTGAGTCAGAAAACTTTCTATCTAACTAGATCAGCTGACCTGCGAGAGTTGGTAAGCACAAGTCTTGTAATGGCCTACGTTCACAATGAGTCAACCTTCCATAGCTATATTGTTCCCAAAATCTTCTGATTTCTCCAGATCTTTGCAGCATTAAAACAACAATAAAAACAATAAATATAAATGCACAAGATAGTTTATACACATCGATTGTGTGTCTGCAATGTGATGCCAGGTTGTACACAACCTCACTGACAGGAAATAAAGTAGTCTTGGAGTTAGTGGGTGGAGGTGTTGATCAGCCTTGCTGCTTGGAGAAAGGAACTTTTTTTTTAAATCTCATGATCCTGGTGTGGATGCTACATGGTCGCCTCCCTGATAAGACCACAAGACCAAAAGATATAGGGGCAGAAGTAGGCCATTCAGCCCATTGAGTCCGCCCTGCCATTCAGTCATGGGTTGATCCAATTCTTCCAGTCATCCCCACTCCCCTGCCTTCTCCCCATACCCTTTGATGCCCTGGCTAATCAAGAACCTATCTATCTCTGCCTTAAATACACCCAATGACTTGGCCTCCACAGCCACTTGTGGCAACGAATGCCACAGATTTACCACCCTCTGAGTAAAGTAATTTCTCCACATCCCTGTTCTAAATGGACGTCCTTCAATCCTGAAGTCACACCCTCTTGTCCTAGACTCCCCTGCCATGGGAAATAACTTGCCCACATCTAATCTGTTCAGGCCTTTTAACATTCAGAATGTTTTCTATGAGATCCCCCCTCATTCTCCTGAACTCCGGGGAATACAGCCCAAGAGCAGATGTTCCTCATACGGTAACCCTTTCATTCCAGGAATCATTCTCTTGAATCTTCTCTGAACCCCAAGAGTGAGGTAAACAGTCCATGAACAGAGTGGGTTAATGCTAGACAGTAAGGTGATTAATTCCAGAAAGGCAAGAATGCTACAATGGAATATACAGAGTCTATTTCACCCTCTGCTGAAATCACCTTAATGACAAGTCAGCTGATGATATAGCAATTCCTGACAAAGTCTTCAGCTTATCTTGACCAAAGGTCAAAGCACCTTTGATTTTCAGTGTTTTCACTTCTCATTTACTATGTGAGCCATCAGTGGAAAACTACCTCCCATGCCCTCCGTCGCCCATAGGAATTGAGCTTTTTTTTATGGAATGCTGAAGAAGGGAGATAAACAAGTAATGGGGTGAGTATGTATTGTATTTGGTCTGTGTGCTGAACAGAGAGGAAGTTCAATCTGCACAAGGACGAGGGTGAGTGACTGAAGAATGAAGGAACACATGTAGAAAGGGATGAGAGGGTAGACAGGCCCTTCCCAGGTTACAGCAGGGAGCAGGACTCCATTACTGAGAAAGTTAGTAACCCCAGTAGTTCACGAGTCAGAAATGTGGCCATGAACTGAGCTCCCATGCAGCAGAAATGCTTGCAGCCCTGTACCAACCAGTAAAACCATCCCCAAGCTTCCAAAATGCTTGTTCTATATATATACTGGAGAGGTTCCGAATCAATAACTGTGCAATTATATTTACCTTTTTAGGATCAGGCTAGTCCATTAAAAGTTTTCCTGCACAGAATCCTACAGCTTGATACAATGCTTCTACGCTGACCTCCTGAGCACCTCCAACTATATTTTGTTTGGCTCATTCTTCACATGTTTACAGTAGAGCAAGCAATCATGGTACAGTACTGTAAGAGAGGCAGTGAAAAAAGTTGCACCCTTTGAAAATTCCCAGTTTCCTGCTTCTGGAACTATAGCCTCTGTGCCAAATCTTCCAACTTGAAATTTCCCTTTAGGTTTGGCCTTTTAAGCACAGAAGCAGAATTTGTGTCATTCAAGTCCATACCACTGTCTATTTGTTTGCAAACAACGTCAGACCAAGAAATAAAGTTAAAAGAGGTTTAAACTTTAACATGTCACAGATAAAAACCCTGAAATCGATTCTGATTTTCCCACTAGATACTGGACTAGCCAACTCTGAGCAGCCGAGAATTAATATTGTTCAACGTTAATGTTCAAGTTCATTGACATCTGACTGTAAGTATATTTAAAAAAATGAAGCTTTTCCGGACCACAGTGCACCCATGAAACAATTTGCACAGCATATAAGACAACATTATCTGACGCAAGTTAATAAAATATAATTCAATGTGCATGTAGTGTGCAGGAAAGAGCTCGCTGTCTTGGTGACAAGACCTCAATGGTGGCAGGGTATGTAAGGAAAGATGCTGTTACTCAGTCTGGCAGTCCTAGTCCTGATGGTCCTGGACATCCTCCCTGATGGTGGTGGGTCAACGAGATTGTGGGATGGGTGGTAGGGATCCTCAACTATACTTTGGACCCTTCATATACAACGCTTCTGGTAAATGTAAATGTCACAAATGGTGGGGGGTGGGGGGGGAGGGAGAACTTATGATTTTCTTGGTGGTTTTTACTACCCTCTGAAGGGTCTTGCGGTCTGATGCCCTGCAGCTTCCATACCACAAAATCCAGACAGGACACTCAATGGTGCTCCTGTAGAAAGTTGTTAGAATGGGGGCAAGGAGCCTCGTATGTTTCCATCTCCTCAAAGAGTGAGGACAGTGCTGTGTCTTTTGGACAAATGAGATGTGGATCCAGGTTAGATCTGTCACAGCTGACTAGGTAACTTAGTCAGTTTGACTTCCTTCGTACTGAATATGGGTGGATCCAATTGCAGAGAAAAGTCACACAAAATTAGAGGAAAAAATCCAACAAGGCTTTACTTGATTTCTCAGCAAGAAAGGTAATGGCAGCTGGTCTGAAAATCTCACAAGCAAAGTGAAAATCCAAAAACAAAACTAAAGTCTCAGAAACTAGAGATTCCTATAACAAAGGTTAAGAAGTAGCCCAATAAGCAAGTGAGTAGGAAGGAGTTGGCCTTGTCATCTCTGTCTCCCTCTGGTGGCCAATTTGAGGAGTGACAGTGCACCCTCGCACCCTCCCTCCTGACAGCTCAGAACGATCAGAATGGTGGCAGTGGAAAGCCTGGATCAGGTTTGAGTCTAAGATTGTGGTGCTGACACCTCAGTACACTCCTCTAGACCACATGCTTCATAGTCAACCAGGTAGTGGAGGCTGTGACCATGATATCAGCCTCCTCACCAAAAAATGAGGCCACCACCTACAATGCGAGGGGAGGATGGGAAGGCAGCTGGAGTACAGAGGAGAGGTTTCTACTGAAAGATGTGAAAAGTGGGACTTAACTCTCTGATTTCGGCAGAGCCAGCTTGTACATGACGGAGTTAACCTGTCTGATGAACTTAAATGGCCCAACCAATCTGAGCCAGTTTTCTGCACTCTATTCACAAAGGCATGTCCTTAGCTGGGAGGCAGATCTCCTGCCCTGGCCTGAAGGAACAAATAAATCTTTTCCTGTGGGCTTGCTTCTGGTGATAGGTTAAGGTGCGCTCAGGACTGCCCCAGCCCTCCTCCAGTCTTCCTGCATCAAGCAGCAAACCTTCTGCAGTCGGAACCACAACCTCCACTTCCTGACTGGAAAAAAGTGGCAGCTGAAACCCGAGTTGGCATTCAAATGGGGATAAGCCGGTGGAGGAGCTCTGCAGAGCATCATGTGGTAGTTCTGCCCAGATCAAGAGATGGCTCCGGGAGGATGGTTGGCAGCAGAGGCATTTCGCAAGGTCCTAATTTACCCAATCGGCTTCACCATTGGACTGGGGTTGAAAGCTGAAGAGGGACTGGTAGACAAGTCAAAAAGAGACCACAAGCCTTCCGGTAGTGGAGCATGAACTGGGGGCCATGATCAGACACAATGTCGACAAGAATGCTGTGAATCCGGACAATATTCTGCAGCAAAATATCAGCAGTTTCTTTGGCAGAGGGATGTTTAGGCTGGGCAACGAAGTGAGCATCTTTAGAAAGATGGTCTACTGCCACCAGAGTAGCAGTGTTACTGTGTGACGGTGGCAGGCCAGTATTGAAATCTGTACAGGCGTGGGATGGGGTAGAGGGTGCAGAAGCCCAGTAGGGTGTTGATTAGAAGATTTATATTGAGCACAGTCAGAACAGGCATGAAAAATGATTGGCTATACTTCATCTCTGGCTACCAAAATATCTTCAAATACACTTGATGCACCATCAATAACTCTCTGAGATGTGAGACGAGATATCGGCTTTTATTGACTGGAAGAAAGAACAAGCAGTAGTTGACCACCATACTACATCCTGGAGACTGAGGGCCGGGCTCAGGCCTCAATCGCCTTTATACCGGGGTCTGTGGGAAGAGCCACGGTCAGTGGGGGGGGGGGGGGCCACAGGAGCAGTCAGCAGAGGGCGTGTCCAGACAGGTATATGTAGTTCACCACATTCACCCCCCCCCCCTTTGTTTTAAAAGAGAGTCCCCATGGGGTGAAGTTTCTTACAAGTATATTTACAAGTTAAGTCTATCAGGTGGTCAAATCTGTCGCTGCGATCTACGTAGCACCGGCTGTGATTGTACAGATGCCGGTTGTGATTGCATCAGAGACGGTGGTTGTGCTGGTTCCGGCCTAACTGAAGGTGTCAGCCCACTAGGCATCAGTGACCCCTCACGCGTGTGCGAGGCGCCTGGTATATGCGCGTACAAGACGCCCGGTATAGGAGTGTCGTGAGGAGTCTGTGTAGGGCTCGGTGTGCGCGGTGTCACCTCGGGTACAGGGTCCATAGTTACCGTGGAGTGTTTGGGGTAGTGGTTTGCTGCTCCTGCGGGCTCTGGGTCACGGACGGAGACCGTGTCCTCCCGCCCATCAGGTAAAACCACGTAAGCATACTGGGGGTTCGCATGTAGAAGGTGAACCTTCTCGACCAACGGGGAGTACTTATTGCTCCTCACATGTTTCCGGAGCAGCACTGGCCCTGGGGACGTCAGCCAAGCTGGTAGGATGGTCCCAGTGACAGAGTTCCTGGGAAAAGAGAATAGGCACTCGTGAGGGGTGGCATTGGTGGACATACATAACAGGGAGCGGATAGAGTGGAGTGCCTCGGGGAGGACCTCCTGCCATCGAGAGACCGGCAACCCTTTTGACTTAAGGGCTAAAAGTGTGGCCTTCCACACTGTGGCATTCTCCCTCTCCACCTGTCCATTTCCCCGGGGATTATAGCTCGTGGTCTGACTAGTAGCAAAGCCCCTAGCTAGCAGGTACTGGCGCAGCTCGTCACTCATAAAGGAGGGCCCTCTATCACTGTGGATATAGCAGGGATATCCAAACAGAGTGAAGAGCTGGCGCAGGGCTTTTATGACGGACGTGGTAGCGGTGTCGGGGCAGGGGATGCCAAAGGGGAACCACGAGTACTCGTCAATAATGTTGCGAAAGTAGACATTGCGGTCGGTGGAGGGAAGGGGGCCCTTAAAGTCAACACTCAGTCGCTCAAAGGGGCGGGTGGCCTTGATAAGTTGCGCCTTTTCAGGACAGTAGAAGTGCGGTTTGCACTCAGCGCAGACTTGGCAGTCCCTGGTCATCGTCCTGATGTCCTCAAGGGAGTACGGCAGGTTCCAGGCTTTCATGAAATGGTAAAATCAGGTGAACCCCAGGTGGCAAAGATGTGCATGGAGGGTGTATAGCTGGTCGAGCTGTGCACTAGCACACGCTCCCCGGGATAGGGCATCAGGGGGCTCATTGAGCCTTCCAGGCCGGTACAGGATATCATAGTTGTAGGTGGAGAGTTCTATTCTCCACCGCAAAATCTTATCATTTTTGATTTTGCCCCGCTGTTGGTTGTTGAACATGAATGCAACCGAGCGCTGGTCGGTCAGCAAGGTGAACCTTTTGCCGACGAGATAGTGCCTCCAGTGCCTGATAGCTTCCACTATGGCCTGGGCTTCTTTCTCCACCGCGGAGTGCCGAATTTCAGGGCCTTGAAGGGTACGAGAAAAGAATGCTACTGGCCTGCCTGCCTGATTGAGGGTAGCAGCAAGCGCGGAATTGGAGGTGTCACTCTCTACTTGGAAGGGAACGGTCTCGTCCACCGCATGCATCGTCGCTTTGGCAATGTCCCCTTTAATGCGGCTGAAGGCCACGAGGGCCTCGGCAGAGAGGGGAAACGTGGTAGACTTGACCAGGGGGTGGGCCTTGTCTGCATAATGAGGGATCCGTTTGGCGTAATAGGAAAAGAAGTCCAGGCACCGTCTGAGGGCTTTGAGGGTGGTGGGAAGAGGGAGTTCTAACAGGGGACACATACAGTCGGGATCAGGGCCAATGACCCCGTTCTCCACGACATACCCAAGGATAGCGAGTCGGGTGGTTCCGAACACACACTTGTCCCTGTTATAGATAAGGTTCAGGGCTTTGGCCACTTGGAAAAATCGTTGGAGGTTGACGTTGTGATCCAGCCAGTCGTGACCACAGATGGTGATGTTATCCAGATAGGGAAATGTGACCTTCAGTTGGCACTGGTCCACCATCCAGTCCATTTCCCTCTGGAAGACAGAGACACCATTTGTGACACCGAAGGGGATGCGCAGGAAGTGATAGAGCCTGCCGCCCGCCTCGAAGGCGGTGTAGGGGCGGTCTTCTGGGCGGATGGGGAGCTGGTGATAAGCGGATTTCAGATCTATTGTCGAGTACACCTTGTACTGAGCTATCTGGTTGACCATATCCGCGATGCGGGGTGGGGGGTACCCGTCAAGCTGCGTGAACCTATTGATGGTCTGGCTATAGTCCATGAACATCCTATTTTCCTGCCCAGTCCGAACAACAACCATCTGGGCCCTCCAAAGGCTTGTGCTTGGCTCAATGATCCCCTCCCTGAGCAGCCGCTGCACCTCCGACTGAATGAAGGCCCTGTCCCCCGCGCTGTACCTCCTGCTTTTAGTTGCCACAGGTTTACAGTCGGGGGTCAGGTTGGCGAACAGCGGTGGGGGAGGGATCTTGAGGGTGGAGAGGCTGCAAGTGGTGTCAGTAGCGCAGCTGTCGGCATGGTGCTGGGTGGGATGTGTGGTTCGGTGTGTGTGTGTGGTCAGTAGCGGGGTATATGACGAAGTCCCACAAAACTGAGGATTCCTGACAGTGAGTGGTGGGAGGGGCCCGTCATATGCCATAGTCACACTTTCGAGGTGGCTTTGGAAGTCCAGCCCCAATAGCACAGGCGCACTCAGTTGAGGCATGACCAGTAGCACAAAGTTCTGATATTCTGTGCCCTGCACTACCAATGTCGCTGCACAACCCACCCGGATGTCTGTGGAATGCGACCCAGAAGCCAAGGTGATCCTCTGGCTTACCGGCCGTGTCAAGAGTCTGCAGCGTTGCACTGTATCCGAGTCAATAAATCTCTCAGTTCTGCCCGTGTCAAACAGGCAGCTAGTCCTGTGCCCCTCCACCAGGATGTCCATCATTGACCTTGCGAACTGGTGTGGGGTGCTTTGGTCGAGGGTTACGGTGGCCAGAGTTGAACTGCCGTCATGTTGCCTGGTAAGCAGCGGTGGGTAGGGGGTGGGGCATGTTTGCGCCAACAAAGATGGCTGCCCCCATCCAAGCATACAAGATGGCCACCCCCATGCCTCGCACGAGGCAGGCAGGCAAGATGGCGGTGACCAAGATGGCGGCCCCCATGCCTCACACACAGCGCTACCCAACCCCACTCATGGTTTAGATTTACAGACTTTTGCGAAACAGCCCTTCTTCCCGCAGCTGGAGCAGGTTGCTTCTCGGGCCGGGCGGCGTTTTCGGGGGTGCTTTTCAAGTCTGCAAACGTAACACTGCGCGGGCTTGCGACTGGCAGCAGCTGTGGTCGGGTTCAGGGAGTTCGTGGAATCGCGACTGGCAGCGGCGTTGGCGAATTCGCTTGCGGGAACCGGCGGCAGCTGGGTCTGAGGTGTCCACGGAACTGGCGGGGGATCGCGCGGCTGGACAGCGTCAGCGTTGTGCAGAGCAGCCTCCAGCGTGTCGGCCGTCTCCATCGCCGAGCATAAGGTAAGATCAGCATTTTCCAGCAGCCACTGGTGCACATACACTGACCTGATCCCTGTAACAAAGGCATCTCGTACAAGGAGCTCCGCATGCTATTCCACCGTGAGAGTTTTGCAGTCGCAAGTTCGCACGAGTGTCTGTAGGGCTCGGAGAAACTCGGCGCTCGACTCTCCAGTCCGCTGTCGTCACATAGCCAAGCGATGTCTTGCGTAGACGGTGTTCACCGGCCGCAGGTACTGTCTTTTGAGGGCATCCAGTGCCCCTTGGTAGGTCGGCAGGTCCCTGATAAGTGAGTAAACTTTCGGGGTGACCCTCGAAAGGAGAATTCTGTGCATAACAGCGGGTTCAGTTGCACTAACCTCCTCCAAGTGTGATTGGAAGCATGCAAGCCAGAGTTCAAAAGCAAGAGCTGCTTCAGGGTCTTGAGGGTCCAAATCCAACCTTTCCGGACGTAAAACGGTTTCCATGTTTTAAAACTTTCAGTCAATAAAATTGATGCACCATCAATAACTCACTGAGACGTGAGGCGAGATATCGGCTTTTATTGACTGGAAGAAAGAACAAGCAGTAGTTGACCACTATACTACATCCTGGAGACTGAGGGCCGGGCTCAGGCCTCAATCGCCTTTATACAGGGGTCTGTGGGAGGAGCCACAGGAGCAGTCAGCAGGGGGCGTGTCCAGACGGGTATATGTAGTTCACCACAGCACTCCAATGTCCTACCTGCCCCAGGATGCCTACCAAAATGGGAAGTGCAATCCCACTGGAGAACCTCACATCTTACTGCCTGCGTAACAAACGTACATCCCGCTGGAAACCCTTCGGGGGCGGGTCCATGCATTGTGCCTCAAGGCCGGAGTCTTCAATGGAATGCCAACCGCAGCCAGAATGCTGTCTCCAGATACGATCGGATCTGGTGAATGGTCCTTCTCAGAACAGTTATACTGGCAGGAAAGGGCATCAACTTTCACATCCTTTGAGCCTGCTCTGTAAGAGATAGCACAGTTAAAATGTGTTTTAAAAAAAGTGCCCACCTAGCCTACTGGAAATTCAGGCAATTAGTCTCCTGGTCAGCAGCAAGATTTTTGTGATCCATCAACACAAAAAGGGGTGCTTGGAACCTTCCAACCAGTGGTGCCACTCTTCTGATGCTAGCTTAACTGCTAGGATCCCTCAGTTCCTTTCTGCAGGGGACAGGCATCTGTAAAAGAATGAACAGAGGTGAACCTTCCTGTCAGTCAAACACCAACCTCCGACATATCTACCTCACCAGTAAAGGGTAGTTCAGGGCTTTAGCGTATCAGTATTGGGACCAAAGTGAATCACCACTTGAATTCATCAGTTGTCCAATTAATACAGGACAGAGAGTGCTTAGTAAGTGCAGAGATGGAGGTAGTAATCAACCTGGAAATGGCAATGAAGTACCTATAGAAATTGATAAAGCTGAGAAGTGCCTGCACCTGCTTTAATGTCTCTGGCTGTGGCCTGTCAGTAATGACTATAACCTCCCCTAGCTTCATCTGCATATCTTCTGGAGAGACAACATAACCTAGGAAGAAGACTTTGGAATGGAACTCATTTTTCAAGCTTCGCAAAGAGCTGATTTTCAGAGTTTCTGGAGGACCTGCTGAACATGCTCCAGGAGAGAGAGTTTGAAAAGGTTAGTTTATTATCCAGGTACACTAAAACTAAACGGTTCAACATCTCTCACAGATCATCATTTATGAAGGGCTGAAAAACTGCAGGAGTAGTTACCAATCTTAATGGTATGACGAGATACTCCCAGTGGCCAATAGGGGTGCAAAAGGCTGCCTTCCATTCATCACCTTCTCTGATGCATATCAGACTGTAGACACTACACAGATAGAGTTTATGAAATGGCAGCTTTCTGTAGAATCTCAAACCTAGACGACATCAATGGTTCTTATCAGTAATTTTATTGAGACCTCAATAGTCAACATAGGGACAAAGGCCACCATCTTTCTTGAAAATTAAGAAGACAGGACTGGCCAATGAGATGGAAGGGCAAATAAAACCAGTTTTCAGAGTATCCAGGATATATTCATCCACGGCCGTGGTTTCTGGTGTAGAGAGAGAATACAAAATTCCTCTAGGAGGGACAGTACCAGTGAGAAGTTCAAAGGCACATTCATCTGGACTGTGAGGTGCCAATCCAGTAGCTCAATATTTACTAAATATCTCTCTAGGATCATGACATTCAGGAGGCAAATGCACAAGGTCTAATGAGTCGTCAAGAGAATCTCAGGGACTCACTCCTTCAACTGGTACAGCTACTTCTTCATGCATCACAGACACTGGGAAAGTAGAAGGTTTGCAGGAATTCAAGCACGCAGGGCTCCTAAGAGATCCAGTGACCCAGAAGAACTGTGGGTCATGAAGCCTCAGCCAGGGATAGCCAAGAATCAAAGGGTCTCGGGAGGATTCGAGGAGATGCAGAGAAATTATTTCAAGGTTGGTTTTCCCTATGGTCAAGCAAAGAGGCTCTGATGTGTACTTGATTACTCTAGAGCCAATGGGCTTGCCATGTATAGCTTGAACCTTCTGGGGGAGAGACAAGCCTCAGAGTGAACACACATCTTCCATGCCAATTTGATATCAAGGAAGTTATCAACTGCACGGTAATGCATAATGCACCATAAATGCAAAGGTCCTCTCATTTGGGCCGTTCCAGTCTGGTACTCGTAAGCAGGAGCGGGGGTTTCAAGTTGGGGCATTCTGCTCACTAAAATCCTCCCAGCCCCTAGTGAGCTTTTGGCTTTTACTGCTAGCTCAAGGCAGGAGATACACAGGTGGCCACTCGCTCCACAGTAAAGGCAATACCCGTCTCTTGCATCTCAATCTCCTCAGGCAAGTTCAGCCTGTGGACTAGAATGGGCAGGCTCAGAAGATGGTGATCTCAGAGACAAAGGATCCGAACAAGCAGCGTTTACTCCTCCTCTCACCAACACACTTGTCAATTCAGATGGCCACAGTTGTGAGCTCCTCCAGCCCGGACCCCCATTCCCGACTGGCAAGTTCACTTCTTTAGAGATGCCATGGTGAAAGATTGTGACAAATGCTTCCAAATCCTACTTGCTTCCAGCTGCCAGAGCCCAGGATTTCATTGCAAACTCTGCAACAGGTCAAGCCCCTGGCATAGATCTAACAGCCACTCACTGGGTGGTCAAGAACCTGTTTAAGGTTGTCCATGAACATCTTTGGATCACTGCAAATTGGAGATTTCTGGGACCACGAAGTGGTTGCCCTGTCTAGTGCACAATCTGACATCAGACGTAACATTAGTGCTCTTGGATTTATCAGATGGAAGGCAGGAGCTGAAAGAGAGGGACAAACTCAGTCAGTAAACCTCTGCAACTACCTGGATTGCCATAACACCAAGCAGCATGGGTCTTGCGCTGGCACATTGGCAGGTGGCACTGTCCCAGGAGTCTTTGTGCAGTGCCAATGCCAAAAACTTTGAGTAATTCATGAACGCAACAGCTGAAGAAACTCTGCTAACTATTTAACAGCATCCGTAAACTGTAGCTGCAGTTGATCTTGACGTGCACCAAGCATGGCCCCCTGCTTAACAGCAACAGCTCAGAGCTGTTCCCTTCCTGCTGGGTCTATCTTGATAGACCTGTCTTGCTGTCACAGCTGACTGAGCAAGTTCTTCAGTTTTAACTTCACTCACACTGAATAATGATGAACCCAAATGCAGAGAAAAGTCACACAAAATTAGAGGGGAAAAAAATCCAACAAGGCTTCACTTGATTTCTTAGCAGACAAGGTAAAACCTAACAGGCAATGTCAAAATCCAACAACATTAACCCATTTCAAAAACTAGAGGCTCCTACCAGGCTTCACTTACATAAGATTATTCCAAGTCTGCAAAGAAATAAGTGACTATGAAGTTACAGAGGGCTACAAACAAGACTCAGGTGATAACAATGAACTAATAGGCAGGTGAGCAGGAAGAGATCAGCCTTGTCATCTCTGCCTCCCTCTGGTGGCCAGTTTGAGATGCGACAAGATTCTCCGTTAAGCATACACCAAGGAATTTAATTCAATCAGATTCCTGCATTGAAATTAAAAGATGACAAACTGGCTAGATAGTTTATTCGTAAACTCTTATAGAAGAGTTTGATGATCATGAAATTAACATGGATTTATAGCCGAAAACCGATTGATGTAGTGATTTAGCAAGGAAGAGTTAGGATGAGGCATTGGATGAGTGTCAGCAAAGTAAAATAATAGGTGAATAGTAAGGTAAATTTCTTGGCCAGTTTAGGGGAGTAGGAAGAAGAGTTAGTAAATCGAAACTGCGAATAAGTGAGGTATTGAACATTTTTCTTTATGTCATTGATATATAGCTCTCAGGAGACCCAAAATCCAATGCTTGTATAGTTCTATATTGTTACCGCCACATATGAATAGCATTTAAGTTTTGAAAAATGGGAACTACAGTAACTGTAATAATTAATAGTTGAAATAGAAACCTCAGACTTAACTGTGTTGAATCATGCAAGAGCAAGATAAGAGATAGAGAGAAAACAAAAGATTATATAAAAAGCTGTGTTGTGAGAAGGCTGAATGGGAGCTTCACAACTGATTGCAGGCTTCTCCTTCCAAGGTCTAGAGAGTGTACAGATTTCAGCAATGTGATGCGTTCCTCGGTGGTGACGGGCAGCACCCATTACTGGAGACATCGTTATAAATGGCAAGCAGGGGTATCAAAGCCCAATTGTGGAGGCCAGGGCTTGTCTATCTGCAAAGAGATACAAAAGCCAGATCTGGAGCAAAAGTCAAGGTGCTGGAGGAGCTCAGCAGGTCTTCAACACCTGAGAGGGCAAAGGGATAGATAGCCTTTTGGGTCAAGATTCTGCACCAGAAAATTCGACTGTCCTTTTGCTGACACAGATACTGTCCAACCCACCAAGTTCCTCTAGCAACTTGTTTTTATGCCGCATCTGAAAAGAGTCTAACCCACAAGATATTCCGACATTCGACGTCCTATGTGGATCTGTCTGGTGCAGGCTGCTGTGCTCTGACTGAGATATGTGAAATGCTGTGGGAAGACACCCACACTTTAGCGCTCTCTCTGCAGGAGTTAAGGTCATGCTGTTTCTCAGCTTTTTTTTAATCAGAAAATCTTTCCACACAGACATCCTAGATCACTATATGCTGCAGCTGACACCCCAGGGTTTGGAATTTGCTAGCGTGGCTGCCTTTCCACAGTGCAGGCAGGCAGTACACATTCTCATACGCCCAAAATGACTCCTATTATCAATCCAGACCTTTTCCTTCATAGAAAGGATTTCCCGTTCCAAAGTCCACAGGTAGGTGTAGATCACCAGATGTTCCTGATGGTGAAAGCCATTTTCCCAGGATTCACAGAAGGTGTATTGATTCTCGGGAATATATTTTTCTTCCTCATCATTTGCTGTCAATCTTGGAACTTCCTACCTAACAGCAGAGTTGCGGTAGTTCAGAAAGGTAGCACACCAAGAGTAAATCTGGAATTGCTCTGGCCTCTCCAAGACCAATTTGGGATGGACACTAAACACTGGGCTTCTCTGTAATGACCCGGCAGTCATTCTGTGTGTTGTAGGTGCAGCAAGGTGTGTCCCTTTAAAGCTTCACTCAGATCCTGATAGATGTGGCATCAAGATTTACACAGATCTCATTTTAGAATTTAATTCTGAGTGCACACTCAATGGTTGCTCTATCAGGTACCTCCTGTACCTAATAAACTAGCCATTGTGTGGTCATCTGATACCGCAGACAACCCACTTCAAGGTCCAACGTGTTGTCTTCCGCACACCACTGTTGTAATATGTGGTTATTTAAGTTACTGTTGCCTTCCTGTCAGCTTGAACCGGTCTGGCCCTTCTCCTCTGAGCTGTCATTAACAAGGTGTTTTCACCCACAGAACCCGCTCACTGGATCTTTTGCTGTTTTTACACCATTCTCTATAAACTCAAGAGACTGAAAATCCCAGGTGATGAGCACCTTCTGAGATGCTCATACCAACCCACTCTGACACCAGCAATCATTCCATAGTCAAGGTCACTTAGATCACATTTCTTCTCCATCCTGATGTTTGGTCTGAATGACAATTGAACCCTTTGACCATGTCCGTATTCTTTTAAGCATTGAGTTGCCGCCACATGATTGACAGATTACATCTTTGCATTAACGAGCAGGTGTCTCGGTGTACTTAATACAGTGGCCACTGAGTGTATGCTTGTTACATCAAAAGAGGGTGAAATGCAGCTTCTAGGCACCTTTGTTGAGAATAGGTACCAGTCAACCTGTAATACATTGCTGTTTCTTATTCTAATTCTGACATATAAATTTTCTTTTTGTTTCTTACACACAGACCTCGGATTTTAGATGGCCTTTTCTTACTAATTCTCTTATTTCCTACACAGAGAGGTGACAGAAATACTGATTTCCAGAGCACTGAAAGGAAGACAGTGCTGTTATGATACTGACCTGTAGTAACATAGATATGTTACTAACAAGACACCTGCTGATCGAGAATAGTCTTTTTTGTCTTTGATGCATAAGAAGGTAGCCGGCAATAGATCAAAGCCTGGTAATTCAAACAACCCCAAAAATGAGCACAAAGGGAGCAATCCCTGAGCATGGATGGATGGGGCTGAGACACACCTGATACCAGATTTTGTCTCATTAAAATCGAACTTGCAAGATGAAGCCATCTAATATCTATCCCAAGGCAGTGATTCAGAGAAGATGACTTGCAGATTGAGTTGCTTCTTTGCTGGCAATGACTCCCTTGTAAGATCTTAGAGGAGACTGTCACAGTGGGATGGCTGTCAACATGGGGATTATGGTATGAGGACAAATGATAGAGGAATAGTGTTGTCAATCAGGAGAGAGAGTTCCGCTGCCTGGGAGCTGGAGGGCAGCTAATGTCAGAATCTGAGAAGAGGGTGAAGTTAATGATCAGAAGTGTAATGCTGAACTCTAGCGATCACATACATGGGTCACGCTGTCAAGATAAACCTCCAAGACCATAAATGCATATATTTGCACAATCATATAGAGGACTTTGTTATTTTAATCTGAATGGTCATTTTAAACTACAGGTGAGAAACGAGCATGGTTAATGAGTTGTCTTTGGCATTGCACGTAGATAGTGAGAGTGAAGTGAACTGTAGATATTTCAGCACAAGGCCTACACATATCAGGTGATGTGCACAATGGTGCATGATGACGTTTGCAATTATTGTATTTCTTCATACAACCCATAATTAATCAATTAAATGAATAAGAGTACTTAATCAACAGTTCAGGTATATAGATAGTTGGGGCCTCTTTTGGGGCGGGTGTGACCTGTACAAAAAGGACGGGTTGCAATTGAATCCCAGGGGGACCAATATCATGGTGAGGAGATTTGTTAAGGCTATTGTGGAAAGTTTAAACTAGAATTTCTGGGGGGGAGGGGGGGGTGGGAACCAAACTGAAGAGACAAAGGAAGAAGCGGTTGACTCACAAATGGAGAAAGCTTGGAAACAGTGCAAGAGGGAGGATAAGCAGGTGATAGAGAAGGGACACACGCAGACCAATGGTTTGAGATGTGTCTATTTTAATGCAAGAAGTATTATGAATGAAGTGGATGAGCTTAGAGCGTGGATCAGTACTTGGAGCTATGATGTTGTGGCCCTAACCCTAACCCTAACCCTAACCATTACAGAGACTCAGATGGCTCAGGAGAAGGTTACTTCGAGTGCCAGGCTTTAGATGTTTCATAAAGGACAGGGAGGGAGGCAAAACAGGTGGGGGGGTGGCACTGCTGATCAGAGATAGTGCCACGGCTGCAGAAAAGGAGTAAGTCATGGAAGGACTGTCTACAGAGTCTCTGTGTGTGGAAGTTAGGAACAGGAAGTGGTCGATAACTCTACTGGGTGCTTTTTATAGACCCCCCCCCCCCCCACCAATAGTAACAGGGACACCGAGGAGCAGATAGGGAGATGGAATCTGAAAAGGTGTAATAATAGCAGGGTTGTTGTGGTGGGAGATTTTAACTTCCCAAATATCAATTGGCATTTCCCTAGAGCGAGGGGTTTAGATGGGGTGGAGTTTGTTAGGTGTGTTCAGGAAGGTTCCATGACACAGTATGTAGATAAGCCTACAAGAGGAGAGGCTGTACTTGATCTGGTATTGGAAAATGAACCTGGTCAGGTGACAGATCCCTCAGTGGGAGAGCATTTTGGAGGTCGTGATCACAATTTTATCTCCTTTACCATTGTATTGGAGAGGGATAGGAATAGACAAGTTAGGAAAGTGTTTAATTGGAGTAATGTGAAATATGAGGCTATCAGGCAGGAACTTGGAAACTTAAATAGATGTTCTCTGTTTCTGCACCCCTCATACAAACTCTTCTCCCTCCTGCCATCTGGGAAAAGGCACCGAAGCATTCGGGCTCTCTCGACCAGACTATGTTACAGTTTCTTCCCCCAAGCTATCAGACTCCTCAATACACAGAGACTGGACTGACACCAACTTACTACCCTCGACTGTCTATTGTCTTGTTTATTATTTATTGTAATGCCTGCACTGTTTTGTGCACTTTATGCAGTCCTGGGTAGGTCTGTAGTCTAGTTTTTTTTTTCCTGTGTTGTTTTCACGTAGTTCAGTGTAGTTTCTGTACTGTTTCATGTAGCACCATGGTCCTGAAAAACGTTGTCTCATTTTTACTGTGTACTGTACCAGCAGTTATGGTCGAAATTACAATAAAAAGTGACTTGACTTGACTTGACTCAGGGAAATGTACAGAAGAAATGTGGCAAATGTTTAGGGGATATCTGTGTGGAGTTCTGCGCAGGTAATGAGACAGGAAACAGGAGACAGGAAAAGGATGGTAGGGTACAGGAACCGTGGTGTACAAAGGCTGTTGAAAGTTGAAAGATTGGAGTGACTGGGCTTGTATACACTGGAATTTAGAAGGATGAGAGGGGATCTGATTGAGACATAAGATTTTTAAGGGATTGGACACGCTGGAGGCAGGAAGCATGTTCCTGCTGATGTGTGAGTCCAGAACTAGAGGCCACAGTTTAAGAATAAGGGGTAGGCCATTTAGAACAGAGATGCAGAAAAACCTTTTCACCCAGAGAGTGGTGGGTATGTGGAATGTTCTGCCACAGAAGGCAGTGGAGGCCAGGTCTCTGGATGCATTCAAGAGAGAGTTAGACAGAGCTCTTATAGATAGCGGGGTCAAGGGATATGGGGAGAAGGCAAGAACGGGGTACTGATTGTGTATGATCAGCCATGATCACAGTGAATGGCGGTGCTGGCTAGAAGGGCCGAATGGCCTACTCCTGCACCTACTGTCTATTGTGTATTGTAAGTCTAGTCAAGAAGAAAAGAAGAGCTTGCAGAAGGTCCAAAAACTAGGTAATGATAAAGATCTGGAAGATTATAAGGCTAGCAGGAAGAAGCTTACAAATGAAATTAGGAGAGCCAGAAGGGGCCATGAGAAGGCCTTGATGGACAGGGTTAAGGAAAACCCCAAGGCATTCTCCAAGTATGTGAAGAACAAGAAGATAAGATGTGAGAGAATTGGATCAATCAAGTCTGACAGTGGCAAAGTGTGTATAGAACCGGAGGAGATAGCAGAGGAAATTAATGAATACTTTGCTTCAGTATTCACTGCGGAAAAAATCTTGGTGATTTTAGGGATGACTTGATGTGCAGGAGCTTTTGGAAGGCATCAAGTTGGATAAGTCAGTGGGACCGGACAAGATATACCCCAGGCTACGGTGGGAGGTGAGGGAGGAGATTGCTGATCCTTTAGCGATGATCTTTGCATCATAACTGGGGATGGGAGAGTTTCTGGAGGATTGGAGGGTTGCAGATGTTGTTCCCTTCTTCAAGAAAGGGAGTACAGATAACAGGAAATTATAGACCAGTAAGTCTTACTTCTGTGGTTGGTGAGTTGATGGAAAAGATCCTGAGAGGCAGGATTTATGAACATTTGGAGAGGCATAATATGATTAGGAATAGTCAGCATGGCTTTGTCAAAGGCAAGTCATTACTTAAGAGACTGATTGAAGTTTTTGAGGATGTGACTAAACACGCTGATGTAGGTAGAGCAGTAGATGTAGTGCATATGGATTCCAGCAAGGCATTTGATAAGGTTCCCCATGCAAGGCTTATTGAGAAAGTAAGGAGGCATGGGATCCAAGGGGACCTTGCTTTGTGGATCCAGAACTTGCTTGCCCGCAGAAGGGTTATATTCTGCATGGAGGTTGGTGACCAGTGGTGTGCCTCAGGGATCTGTTCTGGAACCACTACTCTTCGTAATTTTTATAAATGACCTGGATGAGGAAGTGGAGGGATGGGTTAGTTAATTTGCTGATGACAGAAAGGTTGGGGGTGTTGTGGATAGTGTGGAGGGCTCTCAGAGGTTACAGCAGGACATTGATAGGATGCAAAACTGGGCTGAGAAGTGGCAGATGGAGTTCAACCCAGGTAAGTGTGAGGTGGTTCAATTTGGTAGGTCAAATATGATAGCAGTATATAGCATTAATGGTAAAACCTTTGGCAGTGTGGAGGATCGGAGGGATCTTGGTGTCCAAATCCATAGGACATTCAAAGCTGCTGCGCAGGTTGATTCTGTGGTTAAGAAGGCATATGGTACATTGGCCTTCATCAGTTGTGGGATTGAGTTTAGGAGCCGCTGGGGTAATGTTGCAGGTATAATGTATAGGACCCTGATCAGACCCCACTTGGAGCACTGTGCTCAATTCTGGTTGCCTCACTACAGGAAAGACATAGAAACCATAGAAAGGGTACAGAGGAAATTTACAAGGATGTTGCCTGGATTGGGAAGCATGCCTTATGAGAATAGGTTGAGTGAACTTGGCCTTTTCTCCTTGGAGCGATGGAGGATGACCTGATAGAGGAGTACAAGATGATGAGAGGCACTGATTATGTGGATAGTCAGAGGCTTTTTCCCAGGGCTGAGATGGCGAGCACAAGAGAGCATAATTTTAAGCTGCTTGGAAGTAGGTACAGAAGAGTTGTCAGGGGTAAGTCTTTTATGCAGAGCGTGGAATGGGCTGCCGACAACGGTGGTGGATGATAGGGTCTTTTAAGAGACTCCTGGATAGGAACACAGAGCTTAGAAAAATAGAGGGCTATGCATAACCCTGGGTAGTTTCTGAGGTAAGGACATGTTCGGCACAGCTTTGTGGGCTGAAGGGCCTGTATTGTGCTGTAGGTTTTCTCTGTTTCTAATATTTTTAGAAGATTACTCAAATACTACTGAAGTATTACATATACAACACATCTCATCAAACACACCCATTAATGGTCATTACATAGACTGGCAGCCTTTCCAATCTCAGTTAGTTACATTGCTCATTCATCTAATGTTAACATAATTCAATTCAAATAAAATTACTATTGCTTAAATGCCAGCGAATAAGTAGGTATATGTCAGCTCAATGTTAAGCATTTTGAATAGGGAATAGCATCACTCAACAAGGTACCAATAATTTAGGAAGAAGGTTATTAAAAATTGACCGGATGGACTTAAGGCCTATTCTTAAGAAAGCACGAAGAAAAGAGCAAGAAGACAACAGATAGGGCCCTAGAGAGTGACCTAGACAAAACAAATCATATGTAGATTAAAATACAAATTAACAGTTTTGAAGTTGAAAGCACATGAAAGAAAATAAAAAAAATAATCTGAAGCCTATTGATGGTTGCAAATTCCTCCTCATTCCCATCGGTCAAGATGGGAAACAGCTTCTTCCCTCAGGCCATTAGGCTTCTGGACTCCCTGCCACATCACATTCGAAGTCTTGCCAAGTCATTGGGTATATTTAAGGCAGAGGTTGATAGATTCTTGATTAGTCAGGGCATGAAGGGATCAGGGAGAAGGCGAGAGATTGGGGCTGAGAGGAAGATGGATCAGTCATGATGAAATGGCAGAGCAGACACAAAGAGCCTAATCCTGTTCCTGTCTCTTATCGTCTAAATTCCATCTAAGGATTTCCTGAGAGTGTGAAACAACAGTTATGATAATGTTGTAGCAATCGTAAAAGCTCTTTAAGTTTTACTTTGGTGCAGGACTGCTTGACAAAGTCAAGTTTTAGCTGAGCAGTTAGCAAAATGAAATCCTGTTAGGATATGCAGAATTATAATAGAGAATTCCGATTGCCAACCCTTGACATTTTAAAGTGGTGAATGTTTAACTCTAAAAGACTGTGCAACACAATCAGTTCTTTTCATATTGAGCTGCCAGGTAACTTAGCTCCTTCTGTCAGGGAGCAGTATCCGCTGGCAACAAAAACGGGAGAACTTTTTGATCATCCGGTATGTTTTTGAATGAAATGTTGAACCAAATATGTTTTACTGTTTAAGTAAGTGCAGAGAGGGAGTGGTGGCCAAGCCTTAAAAATACAGGCTGTTGGAAGCTCAGTGCCACACAGAGAAAGAAGCATTGCACAAAACAGCCATCAAGTCTGTTACAGTTTATTAAGATAACAGAATCCTATTAATGCAGGTTTTTTTCCATCGTCAGCCATCATATTCTAAAACATCATTCCAGACATTTTAAAAATATATTTAGAGTTCAAAGAATGCATATTTTACCCAAGATTTTCAGTTACATTGAAGCCAATTTGGTTGTCATATTTCAGAGCTTTGATAAATCATTAGTAAATAGGGATTTTCAAGCAATAGAGATGAAAAGGGTCTTAGAAGACCTTGTGCAAGACTCCCAGAATGTTAATTCACAGGTTGAGTCTGTGGTAAAGAAAGTAATTGCAATGTTGGTATTTATTTCAAGGCGAATCGAATATAAAAGTAAGGAGGTAATGCTGAGCCTTCATAAAACACTAGGCAGACCACATTTAGAGAATTGTCATCAGTTTTGTGCCCCATATCTCAGAAAGAATATGTTGCCATTGGAAAGAGTCGAGTGGAGGTTCACAAGGATGATTCTGGGGATGAAGGGGTTAACATATAAGGAGAGCTTTGTAGCTTTGGGCCTGTACTCACTGGAATTTAGAAGAATGCAGGGGGGATCTCATTGAAACTGACCAAATGTTGAAAGGACTAGATAAGGTGGATGTGGAGAGGATGTTTTCCATGGTGGGGTTATCCAGAGCTAGAGGGCACAGCCTCAAAATTGAGGGGCAACCATTTGGAACAAAGGTAAGGAGGAATTTTTTTAGCTAGAGACTAGTGAATCTGTGGAATGCTCTGCCACAGACTGAGGTGGAGGCCAAGTCCTTGGGTATACTTAAGGCGATCATTTCCTGATCGGTCAGGGCATCAAAGGATATGGTGAGGAGGCAGGTGTATGGGGCTGAGTGGGATCCAGGATCAGCCGTGATGGAATGATGGAGCAGACTCGATGGGCTGAATGGCCTAATTCTGCTCCTATTCTTATGGTTTTATAGTCTTATGGATTCAACAGTGATAGTAAGAAATTCATCTACTGCAACTAAAAACTGAACAGACAAATAGATAGACACACAAATGGGGAAGTAATAGTCCAGATGTCTATAAATGAGACCAGGGCGTTTTCGGCTTATCCTGAGCCTAGTCTGATTTAGATATCTCAACTCGGTTTTAATCAATGCTTCTTCCTCTCAGCATGCTCTTCTTACCAATACACTAACATTTAAAATTTTGTTGTACTGTTCAGTCTGGAGAGTAGACTTGCCTGTTGGAATACCGTTTCTGCTATCTTTTCCCCTTTTCTGGGTCTCAACCGCTGTCCTCTATTCCATACTCCTGTGTTTCTAGTACTCCAAATGGTGCAATGAGAATAAGATCAAGAGAGAATGTAGCCTCATAACCACTCACATCCTCTACCGGAAACTCCTACTCCTTTGGACTCTGAACCAAGATATGGCTATAGGTTGAAATATGATGTGTGGAGAGGACAGAGAAAATATTGCTGAGTCCAAGCTCAACTTCCTGTCTTTGTTTGGAGGGGAAGCATTCTTCCACTGTTTATCATCTTTCCTTGTGATCATGTCTTAATTTATTTACTTACTGCGATACAGTGTGGAAGGGCCCCCTCTAGGCACTCAAACCGTGCCACCCAGCGATCCCCCATTTATTCTTAGCCTAATCACCGGACAATTTAAAATGACCAATTAACCTACCAGCCAGTACGTCTTTGGACTGTGGGAGGGAATTGGAGCACCTAAAGCAAACCCACGTGGTTCAGGGAGAATATACAGTCTCCTTGCAGCAGCAGCGGGAATTGAACCCTTTTTGCTGATACAGTAAGGCATTGTGCGAACCATTATGCTACCATACCATTAAAGCAAGGATATATTCCCTTAATACAGATTTTACAGTCTTTCATCTCTAAAATGGAAATCGTGGAAGTGGATAGAGTGATGACCCCAATAACTTTCTCTATAACTCAGGTCCTCAACTCCTGGCAACATACTTGTAAATTTTCTCTTTCAATCTTATTTCCTATAGGTAGGTGACCAGAGTTGCACAAAATACTCCAGACTAGGCCTTAGCAACATCTTAAAAACTACAACTTAACATCCCAACTCCTGATGAAGGGTTTCAGCCTGAAACGTCATCACTACCTCCTCCCATAGATGCTGTCAAGCCTGCTGAGTTCTGCCAGCATTTTGTGCATTTATTTCCTGTACTCAATACTGTAGTTTATGAAGGTATACAATGTGCCAAAAGCTCTCTTTACGACCCTATCTACCTGGGAGGCCAAATTCATGAAGTTATAGATCTGTATTCCCATACTCCTAAACCACTCACCATATGCATAAGTCCTACCCTGGCTGGTCATCCCAAAGTGCAACACCTCACACTTGTCTGCATTAAATTCCATCTGCCATTTTTCATCCCATTTTTTCAGCTGGTCCAAGTCCCGCCACAGACTTTAATGGTCTTCTTTGCTGTCCACTGTACCTCCAATCTTGGTGTCATCCGCAAATTTGCTGTTCCAGATTACCATGTTATCTTCCAGATCATTGATGTAGATGACAAACAGTGGACCCAGCACCGGTCCTTGTGGCACTCCATCATTCACAGTCCTCCAGTCAGAGAGAAAAGCATCTACTACCACTCACTAGCTTCTCACGTAAAGCTGATGTATAATCCAATTTACTACCTCATCTTGAATGCCAGTGACTGAGCATTCTTGAGGAACCTCCCATGTGATACCTTGTCAAAGGCCTTGCTAAAGTCCCTGCAGACAACATCCACTGCCTTGCCTTCATCAAATTTCCTGATAATTTTCTTGAATAGGCATGACCTGCCATGCACAAAACCTTGCTGGCTATCTCTGATCACTCCCTATCTATCCAAATACTTATACAGTATTTGTATATTTAAATATATCTGGTACGTTAGAATAACATCCAATGCATTACGCACTACTGGTGTTATGCTGACTGCTTATTATTTCCCAGCTTATTCTTAGAGCCTTTCTTAAACAACAGAACAACATTAACTAACCTCCAATCCTCCAGCACCTGCCCATGGCTAAAAACATTTTAAATATATGCTAGAGCCCATGCAGTATCTGTACTAGCCTCCCACAGGGTCCAAGGCAACACCTTGTCAGACCCTAGGGGTTCATCTACCCTAATTTGCCACAAGACAGCAAACAGCCCCTCCTCTGTAATCTGTATATGGTTCATGACCTCACTGCTATTTTCCTCCCTTCTATAGACTCTGTATCCATCTCCCTAGTAAATATAGAAACAGCAAATGGTATCACCCATCTCTTTCAGCTCCATGCATTGATGAACACGCTGATCTTCAATTTTGTCCCTTATTATAAGGGCAACTTCTATGCCACTCAATGAACTGTTGTAATGAATTGTCTGTATGAATGGTGTGCAAGACAAGTTTTTGACTCTACCTCAGCACAAGTGACAATAATAAACCAATTTACCAATTTATTACCATCAGAAATGAAGGCCTACACTCAACAATTCGGAAGCAGCTTCTTCCCCTCCACCGACGGATTCCTGAATAATCCAGAACACGTAAACACTAACTAGTTATTCCTTTGTTCACTATTTATTATTTTTGTAATTCATAATAATTTTATGTCTTGGCACTGTAGTATTGCTGCTGAGTAATAAATTCCACAGTGATAATAAATCTGATTCTGATATTTTAGCAACAATGAAACCCAAATACACTTGCCCATTTCACATTCCCATTTTGTGTCTTTTAACCACCACATCACTTTTCCAATTCAGTTTTGCCTCTGTGGCTCTCGGGAAATGCACTACATACTCAAGTCTTGGCCACCTCACCTACGTCTATCCCTTTCCACCAGCAACTCATTTATTCTGGCCCTTTCTTTTCGCAAATAAAATCTCTTCCTGATGACGTGTAGAAGAGGAGATTTTGGAAGAGACCTTTGAACACAAAGGTAAAACATGAGTATTTTGGCTCTAGCAGGGCTGTGAGCAAGAGGGTAATGAGACAGCTGTCTTATTTAGATAGTGTGCCTGCACTAACCTCAGGAATTAATTTGCCAGCTCCACAACTTCCAGCTTTATTCTGAAAACTATAATTCTCCAATATCCAGCCTTTTATTTTTTTAATGTATTCATTCACACGATGTACATGAGGAGACAATTAAGAGTCAATCATATTGATATATCTGGGATCACTTACAGGTCAGACTAAGTAATCTGTGATTAGTAAGCGACATGGGTTTTAAAACAATGCGCTTGTTTCATGTTTATCATTATTGAAACTAGCCTTCTTCTAAGTCCAGGTTTATTTAACTACTTGAATTTAAGTTCCTCAGCTGACTAAGTCCAGAACTTGGGCTAGCAGTTCAATAATTTAACCTCTATGCTTGAAACCTACCCATTTTCAACACATTACACAGGAGACCTTGTACCCTCAAGAATGTAGGCTATTTTACTTAATTAAGTAGGTAACCATTAAAACTAGTTTTGCATTTTGTAGTAATCACCACCATCTGTCATACCACTGATCCTTTTTTATTTGGTCATATCATGCTGAAATTTTTATTAACTAAAGAAAATGTCCATATAAAACTATATACAGCCAAATAATTTCCCTAAAATCTTGAGCAATCTAATACTTCCCATTAATTTTGAAAATATTATGTTGATTTGTAAATAAACTTCACTACTTCAAAACTTAATATAATGCATTTTATCAACTGGCAAATTGTATTTATAATAGTATATACAAGTGTCTGGTTTAGTATTCATCAGTAATTCTGGAATCTTAATTTGAATGCAGACACTACATGAGGGGTGAAAGATTATTTTCTCAATTTTGACTGTAAAAGACCTGGGTTAAATTATGCAGAATCACTAGATCATATATACAAATAAGTTTTTATATAATTGAACAAAGTAACTGGATTTTCTTGTTACCAGTAGTCCTTGGCTTTTGGAAGATCTGGTACTTCTTAATCACTCTCTGCACAGAATATCACAGAGAAAAAAGAGCTAGTCTTAAGAATATGGTGCTCTTAAATTTCCTTTTTTACTTAATTTGATCATTAACAACATTAATGTTATATGTAAGTACTATCTATTTCATAGCTTGGATTGGGCAAGGTCTGAAGAACAAAATATGCCTGAATTATTTTCAACAATTGGGATCCTCCACAAAGCTCTGCTATTAAAAATGTCTTCACACACATTTATTTCAGTATTTACCGATTAAAATCCCTCATTGAATTACTGATTGTGAAGCAATTATATGCTTTATTCAATAAACCTATGATTAATCTGGTAATGTTGATTATTTCATTGAAAGATGAAGCCCCTTTCCATCCTCCTCCCCACCCACAGCCTTACTCAACTTTGTGTCATCACTACTGAGCAACATAGTGCCAAAACAAGGAAGTGAGATTAGTGAATTCAAAGTCAAATTTCATGGAAAATGAAAAATAAAAAATTAAAGGTGGATTTGGAAGAGATAGTAAAAAAAAAGACAAAGGAATTACTTTTAAAAGCTCAACTTATTTTTTAAAACATCAAAAATATTTAATCTGATCTAATGAGCCTTCCCATTTATAAAAAGTAATCCATACCAGAGAGGTCACATGGTCACTTATTATTTTAGTGATGGGATACTTGCATGAGAATAATTGAAGAGTAAGTGCTTCTGTCCGGTTTAGTTCCTATTTTAAAGGTGAACACGGGCACCTAATCCTGTTCACTGCTTGAACAGGAAGTCAGAATGAGATTTTGATTCTGGGGAGCAGTTGGAGGATATTTTCAAAGTTTCAAAGTACAGTATGTATGCAGTATACAACTCTGAGATGCATCTTCCCACAGACAGCCATGAAACAAAGAAAACCATGGAACCCATTCAAAGAAAATTATCAAAATACAATGTGCAAAAACAACAAATCATGCAAATTGGAAAATTGAGTGAAAAACATAGAATGGAAACCATCAAACTACAAAGTCATCAAAACAGTCCAGGCATATTCAGTTCAACTCACTTCAGTTCAATCTAGAACTGTGGCGTTCATTAACTGCAGGCCACAAATCCAGTTCACCCCTTTCAGTCTATACCCTCCACTCTTGTATTCATTGATTCAATCTTCCTTGCCACTATAATTGGCAAGATTGGCAAGAAATGGAGTCAATCATGGCTCACTCCCTGTCTCCAGATTGCACACTTTGCTCGAAACCTCTCCCAACTCTCTCAGATACAGCAAAGCACCAGATTGCTCCATCGGCCCAAAAACACACCATCAAAGTGTGGATCACAGGCTCCAATAGTAGGAGAAAAAGAAAATATTTTGAAAGAAAAAAAAAGTAAAAAAAGTGAAAGAAGTTGTTTTGTGAACTGTCTGAAGGATATCGCCTTGTACTGCATTGTTTGCTTGCGCCATCTTTTGGGCACTACCTTCTGGGGTTTTCTGCAAAGATACAGCCAAGAGAATTAGATAGCTAGATGATGCATTATTTCTGATAAGCACCATTTGTTTTCCCATTACTCATATAGTAAACTTAAGTCCATTATATCTAGTGGTAGATTAGTTATTTTTCACATTTTTGTTAAGGGTCAAGAAAAAGGCCATGCTTTCAGGCATCTGGGATGGAATCCATTTACCCAATTCTTTCTTTGTAAATTGCAAATTGAGATAGCTCCAGAAAAATGCAAATCTGAAACAGCTTCTAATTATGCAAAGACGCAAAACAATATTCTTCCCTGTAATTTTTCTAATTCCTCTTGTGGGGCAACCTAGCTATTACATCTGTTATAAAACTGCAGATATTACACCTGTGAAGTCACTAATTAGTTGTGAATCACTTTGGGACATTCTATGGACATAAAACATGCTTGATATATGCAAGTGCTTTCAAACTTGCATCAGAGGATTTCAGAAAAAGCTTTTCAAAGATTCTAAAGCACATATTAAATACTCCATTAGACAACAAGGTTGAAAATGGAAACCTTTCAGATGTGTCACAGAGGTTTCAATGGATCTGCTTCTGTCATTTACTTATTTGCAAAAAATAAATATAGAAAGGAAATTCCTCGGTAATCATTAGCACCTGCACATTTGTCTAGCTGTGAATAACGTAAGACTGTCAACTCTGGAAGTGAGAAGCTAGAGGTAAGAGCTGGAGATACCGTACCCGGTTAGACAAGTGAACAGAAAGGCATGCCAAAGTGGGAATTAATGACCACAAAGGCAAATTCTTTTTTGCTCTCACCTTCTCCAATCTGGGAGAAGATTGGAACCCAAGTATACATCAAGATGTTGAAAAATGGAATACTTCCATATCAGGTGGAATGAACATTTGATAATCAGGTACAATCAGTTTAGAGGAAGTGCCTTAATGCAAGGCTTACTCAGTAACAATCTATTGTAGATCTGACATGGGAATATTTATTACCTTGACTGTACTAGGAGAAGCTTGTCTCCAGACTGGCACTTCTTTCCTCATGATTGTAAACAGTTTGAAAATACCGTTGATAAGAAGGATATTGAGACTTCAGTGAGACTCGGGGAAAAGGATAATCTGGACCTGAAAATATTATCATGAAACAGAAGTGAAAGGAATCACAACAGCCATACTGGAGAAAAGCAGACTGGGAAAGAATAGGTTTAAATCTTGTCGAAAAGCATAGGCTCTGGTCACGGATATGAATAAAATATTAGCATACTTCACATGAGAGTAGATAAAAAACAAATCCACAGGTCAACAGATAAATGGAATATATTCACTCAGTAATTAATAATATGCTTTTATCTCCTCCATTAAGGGGATTGACTGTTTGCAGTGGAATCTAAAGGTTAAGGGGATAAGTGTTGTTTAACAAATATGGTATTAAGCACTTCAACTGAAGTTCTGTTGAGACCATTGAAATCTCAGTCATGGAATATCACTGTTCAGTAAATAAAGTAAGATTACCTAGCTTTAGCATAATCTCTTATTCTTTGAATATTTTAGCTACATCAAGGATAAATCCATTTTCCCCTCGGTGATGATAATTTCTTTGGAGTAAGCTATCTGTAGTAATGTCAGAGGAAAGAGTATTCTTTACTGATGTTAAACAGTGTTTAAATAAGAGTTTTCAGGATAAACATTTATGTACCCTGTGGAAATAGTATATATAGCTGGAATGTAAGGAAACTGGTGCAGTTTAAAGAAAAATGAACAGTTCAGTATAAAGCTAAGGAACAAAGAGATATTCACTCACTTAACTGCTAGCTAATTTCAGTGCCTCTCTCATCAATTATTTCTATTGATTTTTCTAGAATTATATCCGTAGCAAGAACACTTACACCAAGTAGTTAAGCAATGCAGTAAATGTGGCTTCAAGCATGAGAAGATTTTCTTTATAGTAGCTTAGATATCAAAGCACTTCTGAAAAAACATGGAGTAATCAACCCGAGAGAGAGATAGCACTGGCAGGTGTACCAATTCCTTCACTCCCAGAATTACAGATCAATACAAACAGAAGTCCAATATTATCACTATGTGAAGTAAAGCGATACTTCTTTACTCAATCTTAATACTCAATTCCTGCACAAAGCTAGCATTTAGTCTTTATTGCAAGGAGAATAGAGTACAAAACTAGGTAAGTAATTCTGCGCAGAGGCTCGGTAGCACCACAACTGGAGTTCTGCATGTCCTTACTTCAGGATAAATATCTTAACCCTAGAGGGAGTCCAAGGAAGGTTCATGACTGCTGCAGTAAAAGAATCACCCTGCCAGGTAAGATGGAAAAGAATGAGCCCTGGAGAATGAAAGGTACTCGACTTGAAACATAAAAATTCTGAAGTGAAGCATAAACTGCTGGGAAAATTTAACAGGTCAGGCAGCATCTATTGAAAGAGAAACATTAGTATCTCAGGTCAAAGATGGTATTTCTTTTTCCATAAATTCTCAAAAGGTACATTTAATGTCAGAGAAATGTATATAATATACATCCTGAAATTCTTTTTCTTCACAAAACTCCACGAAAACAGAAGAGTGCCCCAAAGAATGAATGACAGTTAAATGTTAGAACCCCAAACCCCCCCAGCTCCCCCCCCCCCACACACACAAGCAGCAGCAAGCAAGGCCCCCCCCCACCAGCAAAAAAGCATCGGCATCCCCCATCAAGCACTCGAGCGTGCAGGAAAGCATCAATAAAGACGCAGACCTGCAGTACGCCAAGGACTACTCGTTCACCCAGTAATCTGACATATTGCAGGCTCTCTCTCTCCCTAATTTGAGAAAAAGTGGTGTCCCCATTTCACAGAAGAGGGGAGTCTTAACAAAACAACTCACCAATTTATGGTGTTAGAAGTCTGTTGCGTCACTTTTTCCTAGCTCTGTGCCCAAAGAACTCGGGTCTCTAGGCACACAGCCAGCAGCCAGCTCACTGCTTTCGATCTTCCATCTCTCACGACACGCCAGGCGGCAGCACCAATCTTGAGTCCAGCCGCCTCCAGAGCCATGAAAATCCAGCACCCTGAAGGAGTGCTAGTTTTCAAGGCTACCTCCTTGGCATAACAAAAAGCAACCAGTTGTGAGACACGAGAGTCGGTCCCACTTCAGCAAAGGACCAAAGTCAGCTTGTAACTCCAGGTCAGGGTCTTCAAAAGAACCCTGAAAAGGGAAAAAAAGATATAAAGAGCTGTTTCTGAAGATGTAAGCAAAGAAGTCACTATTAGGCGCCATCTGTCCAAAATTTCTACCAGTTTCTGATTTCATTTTCAAACTTCTAAAAATGTTTGAAAGTGTAAAAGTTAGAACTAGATGATGAAGTCTATGAACAAACACTAATATGTTTATGGCTGAAATAAGTGTTGAGTACTTAATATTTCAGTAATATTTATGTAATGTAGTAAATATATTATTTGGTTAAGCATTCTTTGTTTACATAGTGCATTAAGTATTATATGTTAAAGTACGTGAATGGCATAAGTCATTGTGCCACGTCATAATTATGTGCTTTGCTAGAAGTTGAAACTGAACTAAAAGCTGCTGCCAATCTCCCCATATATTTATTCCAATTAATTTAATGTTTTGAAGTTACAAAATGTAACAATGGTGACAAGGAAGTTTTAAAATGAACCCAAAATGAACCTGTCAAAGCACAGTGAGATGTTCAAGATTAAAAACAATTACAGCACTTATTTTTCTTCACAAGTGGATAGAGACATTCAAGTTTTAAAAAAGGAAGAAAAGAGACAAATTCAAAGGTCCATAAACAGTGAGTATCAGGTGATAATAATCATAAATTAAAAAAGCAGAAATGGTTGGCTACATCAGAAAGATAGACATGTTTGATTGCACAATGATAACCAGCTGATGCATACTGAGCAAATTGAGCAGTATTTTAAAGCAAATGAAATAGCCAATGAAAAGCAAGTGCCAGTTTTGATGAGTGTAATTGGTAGAAGTGCATATAGTTTGCTTAGGTGTTTAACTGCTCCAACAAAACCAGCCAAAATTAGCTTTGCTGATACAAGGTGTGATTGATATGTTTGTGACCTAAGGTAGAAGGAGTCAATTTTAGAAAACCTAGCACATTTATTCTTCAACATAGTACCATCCTACATTTACACACTTAGTCCAGTGGTCATGGAGCATATGGATCTTGGACCTCCAGAAGGCATCCACAGATGAGTGATTGATAAGTTTGTGGCCTAGGTAGAAAGAGATGAGTTACACAGTTCCCTTTGCATGACATGCAGGAAGACTCTGAGTGATTACACAGAAAATTAATAACACTCCTTCTACCTTAGGCTATGAACTTATCAATCACCCTTGATGAGTTATTAACTTCAAACTTTCTGCATAATCACCCAAAGAGTTGAAATGCACGTGCATGTAACGAGAGCTATATAACTCATCTCCTTCTACCTTCGGCCATGAACCTATCAATCACCCCTCGTATAATGAAAGTAATGTAGGAACACTTAGAACCAAAAACATTGTTGATTGCTGAACACTTTAGGTTTCATAAGTGAAATTAATAGGAAAGGGAATCTACTTCAGCTTATCTGGCTGAACAGAAGAAATTGTCTGAGTATTGCCAGTTGAATGATGGCCATAATGATGCATTCAGAGAATCTTTAGTTTGTGACATCTTACAAAAAACTATTCCAAAATGGCTCCTAACTGAAGCACAACTCACATTTAAAAGAGCAGTTGAAAGTGCTGTATCAATGGAAACAACAGACAATGAGAAGGCTGGTAGGTGCCAAGTGAAAAATCAGTAAGAGTAAAGATCAAGGGGTGGGGGAGGGGAAGCAGGGAGGGGATAGGCAGGAAAGGTGAAGAAGGAATGTAAGGGAAAAGCACTATGTGTAGTAGAAGAAGGCAGAATCATAAGAGAGGTGATAGGCAGCTGGAGGAAGAGGCAGAGTGAAACTGGGATGGGATTGGTGCTGCTTCCTGTACCCATGCTGAGCTCGTCAATTTCATTGACTCTGCCTCTAACTTCCACACAGCCCTCAAATTCACTTGGTCCATCTTGGACACTTCTCTCCCCTTTCTCGATCTCTCGGTCTCCATCTCTGGAGACAGACTGTCCACTGACATCTTCTATAAACCCACTGACTCTCATAACCACCTTAAATATACCTCTTCCCACCTTGCTAAATGCAAAAATGCTATTCCCTTTTCCCAGTTCCTCCATCTCCACCGCATCTGCTCCTAGGATGAGGCTTTCCATTCCAGGACATCTTAAATGTCCTCCTTCTTTAAGGATTATGGTTTCCCTTCCACCATCATCAATGATGCCCTCACCCACATCTCCTCCATTTCCCACACTTTGGCCCTCACCCCATCCTCCCATTACAACAGGGACCAAGTTCCCCTTGTCCTCACCTACCACCCTACCAGCCTCCGGATCCAGCAACTTCCACCACCTTCAACAGGACCCCACCACAAAGCACACCCCTCTACCCCTCTCCGCTTTCCGCAGGGATCATTCCCTCCGCAACTTCCTGGTCCACACATCTCTCCCCACAGATCTCCCAACTGGTACTTATCCCTGCAAGCATAAGTGCTACACCTATCCCTACAACTCCTCTCTTACCACCATTCAGGGCCCCAAATAGTCCTTCCAGGTGAGGCAACACTTCACTTGTGAGTCTGTTGGGGTAATCTATTGCATCCGATTCTCCCGGTGCGGGCTCCACTACATCGGCGAGACCTGACGCAGATTGGGAGACCGCTTCGTCGAGCACCTCCACGCCGTCTGCCACAACAGACAGGATCTCCCAGTTGCCACCCACTTCAACTCTGCTTCACATTTCCATTCGGATATGTCCATACATGGCCTCTTCTACTGCCATGATGAGGCCAAACTCACGTTGGAGGAGCAACACCTCATATACCATCTGGGTAGTCTCCAACCCCTTGGCATGAACATTGAATTCTCCAACTTCCAGTAATTCCCTCCCTCTCCTTTCCCCCATCCCAGTTTCACTCTGTCTGCTCTTCCAGCTGCCTATCACCTCTCTCATGATTCTGCCTTTTTCTACTACACATAGTGCTTTCCCCTTACATTCCTTCTTCACCTTTCCTGCCTATCCCCTTTCTGATTCCCCTCCCCTACCCCTTGATCTTTCCTCTTACTGGATTTTACTGGATTACTGGATTTTCAGCCTTCTCCTTCCCACCCTCCCCCCACCTTCTTTATAGGGCCCCTGCTCCCTCCAACTTCAGTCCTGATGAAGGGTCTTGGCCCGAAATGTTGACTGCTCGTTTCCACGAATGCTGTCCAACCTGCTGAGCTCTTCCAGCTTGTTGAGCAAATTAATTAAAATGGAATGGGACGTTAGCTCCGATGTTTCAGTCATTCCACAAAATTAGTTTGAATGACTGTTCAAAAATATTGAACTGAAACCTGCAGATATATGTGGGGTGGTTGATAAGTTTATGGCCTAAAGTGGAAGGAGTCAATTTTAGACAACCTAGCACATTTATTTTTCAACATATTCCGCTCCTACATTTATACACTTAGTCCAGCGGTCGTGGAGCATACGGATCCTTCTTTGTAGAAGTCGGCGTCTTGGGCCTCCAGAAGTGGTCTACAGCAAGGGTGATTGATAAGTTCATGGCCTAAGGTAGAAGGAGATGAGTTATACAGCTCTCATTACATGCACGTGCAGTTCAACTCTTTGAGTGATTATGCAGAATCGCATGGAGGCTGATGGAATTCTTTCCAAGGCCGAGAAAAGCCCATTGCTAACTCCAGTAGTCCCAGTAGCCACAAAGAATGGGTCTGACAGAATCTGTGGTGATTTTAAGGTCACCATCAACCCAGTAATGAAAGCAGATCAGTACATTCCTCCCAGGATAAAGAATATCTTTGAAAACCTTTCTGGAAGTGAACACTTCAGCAAAGTGGACTTAGCTGAGGTTGACTTACAGATGGAAATGGAAGAGTCCAAATGGTTTCTCACAATAAACCCTCACAAAGGGCTTGATCACTTTAATAGGCTGATTTTTGGGTTAGAAACTGCACCTGCAACTCTAGCAATAAACTATGCTGCAAAGCTGCCAAGACACCCAGAGTACTCTGGGTGACATCACTGTCCCTGCTGAAGATGTCAAGGAACATTTCAAAAATCTCAAGACGCTGTTAAAAAGATTAGAAGATTCTGGGCTCAGAGCACAATGCAACAAATAACAGATGTCTTTAAACCATGCATCACTTACTGGAGTCAGCTTTGAGGTACAAGCTTTACACAAGTGTGCTGAGAAAAATTAAGCAGTGGTAGATGCCCCAAGTCCAAAGCGCATGTCATAGTTGTGGTTCTTTTTAGGATTCATCAGTTACTATAACAGGCTGCTGCCAAACCCGGCTACTGTGCTCCACTCCTTGAAATCATTACTACAGATTGGGAAGGAATGGCAATGGACAAAGCTGTGTAAGGTGGCTTTCTAAAAGGTAAAAGAAATGGTGGTATCAGACACTGTACTCACACTTTATGATCCACAACATCCAGTGAGGTTTACGTGTGACACTGCACCTTATGGTATATATGCAGCTATGTCACACGTTATGAGTGATGGAAGTGAACACGCCATAACTTTGTATCTCATTCCCTTACCACTGCAGAGAAAAACTGCACACAGATTGACAGAGAGGTCTTGAGTCTGGTCTAGAGTGTAAAGCATTTCAGCCAGTACCTGTATTGGCATGTGGCCAAGTGGTTAAGGCGCTGGTCTAGTGATCTGAAGGTCGCTAGCTTGAGCCTCAGCTGAGGCAGTGAGTTGTGTCCTTCAGCAAGGCACTTAACCACACATTGCTTTGTGACGCCATGGGTGCCAAGCTGTATCGGCCCTAGTGTACTTCCCTTGGACAACAGTGGCGTGGAGAGGGGAGACTTGTAAGATGGGCAACTGCCGGTCTTTCATACAACCTTGCCCAGGCCTGTGCCCTGGAAACCTTCCAAGACACAAATCCATGGTCTCACAAGACTAATGGATGCCTATTTTTAGTACCTGTATGGGAGAGAGTTTGCCCTCAAAACTGATCATCAACCACTGGTGCCCATTTTCAGTCCACAGAAGGGTTTTCCACTAACAGCATAAGCATGAATGCAGAAGTGGACTGTTTCTTGGAGGACACAATTATAATGTAGAATTCAAGAGAACAGCTAATCCTGGAAATGCTTATGATTGTCCCATTTACCCTAGGAAAAGAAAATGCCTGAAAAATTTACAAAAGAGGTCTTTTGTAAATATGTCCTCTTGGCATATTCTCCCTAATGTAATTTGAAGGTCTCACTATTACGGCAGAGATAAAGGGAAGGGAAGCTACAGAAGACCCTTCACTGACTCAGATTTACATGACAACCCAAAAAGGCTGGAATGTGCAGCAGGAATTCCAGTTCCCTCATTTTTAGCAGTGTAGGAAAGAACTTGCCATTGATGGGGTTTGAGAGTTGTTGGACCATCCAAGCTGAGGGCTAATAAAAATGTTGACTCGAAGCTTTGTCTGGTGGCCTGGGACAGATCAGCCGATTGAACAGCTCACCATGCACTGCTCAGCATACAAGCAAATCCAAAAGAATACCAAGAGCATTTTGGGGAAGAAAGGTATTCAGAGCTGTCAGAACCTCTTCCTGCAGTCCCAAAGTCAACTCCGTCAACCACCATGGAGGAGGCCCCAGAACCTGAGATTGTTTCACAGCCACAAGTCTCACCTGCCAAGCAGAGTGATCCCTATTTGACAGGAAAAATGTTATCCCACAGTGATTAAAATTTTAGCCCTGAATGGGATCATTTAAATTTTACTCCGTCTATAATAGATGGAGTATTTTTGGATATCTATATAGTAGTTGTATTATATAGTATTCTGTCTGTATATATGTTGAAATGTATTGTATATTGAGTTGGAGTTTATAGCTAAACAGGTCGGAGTGTTGTGTGTTTAATATTTCAGTAATATATTTATTTGATTTAGCATTCTTTGTTGTTTATATATTTCATTACAGGTTATATACAAATGTACACAAATGGTATACGTCATAAGTGCATGCCTCACTAGAAGCAAAAATAAAACTAAGAGTAGACACATTTTTCTTGGTCTCCCCATGTTTTTCTTTCGATTAGCTTTATATGTTGGAGTTACAAAACATAACAAGTCCCTTTTTCTATTTCAGAGGGCTTTGAGACTTGGAAGTTCAGCTGTGGAGGCTGAGTGCTGGGACCTACTACCTGGAATCACTGACAAGGACTCTTCCTGCTACTCTTTTTTTTTGAAAACTTTTTTTATTGCATTTTTAAATAGTTGCAAAGTAAAGTATGAAAAAAAATGTATATAACCCTTACCCCCTCCCCTTAACCCCTCCCCCCTAACTGCCCTATAGAAAAAAAAAGAGAAAGGAAGAAAGAAAGAACGCCTGGCTGTTGGAAGATCTCCACATGCTCCATGGAATTCGTAATAACTTTAATATGTATATTTATTTCTTTCCCCTAATAACCAATTGTTTCATCTTCAGAGCATCTATATATTTAATCCTGTCTTTTGTAAATAAGGGCTCCAAATTTTCAGAAATGTTTCATATTTATCTCTTAAATTATAAGTAATTTTTTCTAATGGAATACAGCCATAGATTTCTTTCTTCCAAGAGTCTATACTTAAATATGTATCCAATTTCCAAGTAACTGCAATAGCTTTTTTGGCTACTGCCAGTGCAATTTTTATAAATTCTTTCTGATATTTATTTAGTTTGAGTTTCGGTTTTACCCCTTCAATATCACCTAGTAAAAGTAATATTGGATTATGAGGAAATTGTGTTCCTGTAATTTGTTCCAGTAAAAGTCTTAAATTTGTCCAAAAAGGTTGAATTTTAGAGCAAGACCATGTCGAATGCAAAAAAGTACCAGTTTCCTGGTTACATCGGAAACACTGATCCGATAAATTTGGATTTAATTTTTTTATTTTTTGTGGTGTAATATATAATTGATGTAGAAAATTATACTGCACTAATCTTAACCGAACATTTATTGTATTTGTCATACTATCAAGACATAGTCTTGACCAATTTGTTTCTTCAATTTTAATATTCAAATCACTTTCCCATTTTTGTCTTGACTTATGGACTCCTTGTTTAATTGCCTGTCTTTGAATCAAATTATACATACAAGATATAAATTTTTTAATATTTCCTTTTTGAATTAAAATTTCTATTTCATTAGATTTCGGCAATAACATTGTTTGACCTAATTTTTCTCTTAAATAAGCCCTTAATTGAAAGTAACAAAATAAAGTGTTATTTGATATTTTATATTTATTCTTTAATTGATCAAATGACATGAATATACCTCCTTCAAAACAATTCCCTATATATCTAATCCCTTTTTGAATCCAATTATATAAAAGTTGATTGTCCATTGTGAAAGGAATAAGTCTATTTTGAATTAAAGATCTCTTTGCTAATAAAGATTTTTTTGTCTCATCATTAACATTTATCTTATTCCATAAGTCAATCAAATGTTTTAATATAGCAGATTCTTTCTTTTCCCGTATCCATTTAGATTCCCATTTGTATATAAAATTTTCTGGTACGTTTTCTCCTATTTTATCTAATTCTATTCTAATCCATGCCGGTTTATCTTTCTTGAAAAAAGATGCAATAAATCTAAGTTGATTTGCTTTATAATAATTCTTAAAATTTGGAAGTTGTAATCCTCCTAGATCAAATTTCTATGTCAATTTTTCCAACGGTATTCTTGACATCTTACCTTTCCAGAGGAATTTCCTCACATATTTGTTTAACTCTTGAAAAAACTTCTGGGGTAATTGTATTGGTAATGATTGAAATAAATATTGTAGTCTAGGGAATATATTCATTTTTATAGTATTTACTCTACCTACTAATGTTATTGGTAATGCCATCCATTTTTCAAGATCTTCCTGAATTTTTTTCAAATGTGGTAAATAATTTAATTTATATAAGTTTTTTATATCATTATCAACTCTTATACCTAAATATTTTATACCATTTGCTGGCCATCTAAATTGAGTTATTAATCGACATTGATTATAATCTCCTTTAGTAAGAGGTAAAATTTCACTTTTATCCCAATTTATTTTATAACCCGATATTTTCCCATATTCTTCTAATCTATAAGATAATTTGCGTAGTGAATGTACCTAGAATCACTGACAAGGACTCTTCCTGCTACTCTTAACTGCACTATTGTCTGGCAGTGAGACGTAGCAAGAATTAATGGTGAGTCGGTCTCGAGAGACATTTATAAACTAATAAATGCAAATGAATAAATTAAATAATCATGATAAAATAAGAAAAGCTAACTAAAATACATCAATTGAAGAAGTTAGATGTTGTTCTTAGGAGTGATTAAACAATATGGGGGGAACCTCAATCAATCTGCTCAGTGCAAGTGTTCTCCCATGAGGACATAAATGGTCTTCTGGTCTTAGATTTATTGTCCTTTATATAATTATAGATCAATAAAAACTTTTAATGAAAGTAATATACTTTAAACTATCTTTCTAAATTTCCAGGAGAGAAATTTCCTCTGAAATGAATAAGGACTCATCAAGTATGTTTGCCATTGGGAGATGAGAAGAGTTTTACAAATAAATATTTAGAAAACCAATCACATTTGGCTGCACTGCTGGGCACTGTTGCTCTGCGACAGAGCAGATTAATAAATAGTAGCCTCTGTCACTCCATAAATCCTGGACTTAAAATGGATCTGCAAAGGTTTGGGATTTTCTGAACTGCCAACACAGCCACTATGATTCAGCCCTCCAAGTATATTCAAAGCCAAGATAAATTGGTAAGTTGCTTTATTATTGTTGCACGTACCTAGATGCAGTGAAAAACTTGTCTTGCACACCATTCATACAGATCAATTTCTTACAACAGTCCATTGAAGTAATATAAGGAGTAGAATAAATCATTACAGTTACAGAGAATTTTTCATCGCAGGTAAACAATACGATACAAGGTCATAACAAGATTGAGGTAGATAGAGAGATTTTTGGACTAAAAGTAGTGGACAGGTTAGGGTCTTCATCATCTTGTTTGATAGTGCCTTGCAAAATGTTGCATTCAGCTCAAAAAGCCAACAAAGTTGAAAGTTTAATTTGGAATATAACATTTCTAAGAAAGCCATGGTTTAACAACCTACTCATAACCCTTCCTGGAAGTACAGGATATTAAATACAACTGTGGTATTTTTATATCAAAATATTAATGTCAAGACCAACTACCTGAAAGTTGCCTCATGGGTTGATAGGGTAGCTAAGAAAGCTTATGGGGTGTTAGCTTTCATAAGTCAAGGGATAGAGTTTAAGAGTCTCAGTGTAATGATGCAGCTCTATAAAACTCCAGTTAGGCCACACTTGGAGTACTGTGTCCAGTTCTGGTTGCCTCACTATAGGAAGGATGTGGAAGCATTAGAAAGGGTACAGAGGAGATTTACCAGGATGCTGCCTGGTTTAGAGAGTATGCATTATGATCAGAGATTAAGCAGCTAGGGCTTTACTCTTTGGAGAGAAGGAGGGTGAGAGGAGACATGATAGAGGTATACAAGTTATTAAGAGGAATAGATAGAGTGGACAGCCAGCGCCTCTTCTCCAGAGCACCTCTGCTCAATACAAGAGGACACGGCTTTAAGGTAAGGGGAGGGAAGTTCAAGGGGGATATTAGAGGAAGGTTTTTCACTCAGAGTGGTTGGTGCATGGAATGCACTGCCTGAGTCAGTGGTGGAGGCAGATACACTAGTGAAATTTAAGAGACTACTAGACAGGTATATGGAGGAATTTAAGGTGGGGTGTTATATGGGAGGCAGGGTTTAAGGGTCGGCGCAACATTGTGGGCAGAAGAGCCTGTACTGTGCTGTACTATTCTATGTTCTATGTACAGCAGATTGGTGTAGGTTCAAACATTGAGCTACTTACCTTTGAGGCCTAATGGTAAGGGGCTAATGTATCTATTAGGAACTGTACCGAAGGGAAAACCCAGAGGAGCAGGTAGTACTGCAGCAACAGCATTTTAGAATAAAGTAACGTTGATGTTAGTATGTCATATCAGAGGCCAATCTAGTAAAAAACTTTTTTTATTGAAATAACTCTGAACATTCCTCTGCTTCCCAGTTGACAATGTTTCTTTTTTGTGCAATCAACAGCTACTGTAAGAGTTGTATACCATCAGATTATAAATGGAAGGTCAACTCTGTCCAGAAATGATCAGAGTTGATGTAGACTCTACAGGAGTGAGTAATGCAGTAACACAATATTCATCTATTTCACTCGGTACGTTGTGGATTGAGAACAAGTATTATAGTTGCGGTGCAGTGAGAGTAAATATCATGGAAGAAAACCGTTATCATAATGGTCATCAGTGAGAATAGCCCTCCAACTGAATCTGTGCAATAATACATATGCTCACTTTAGTCAAGAACAAGTATGTGAATGCCTGATATTGATTGTCAGCTTTGGGGACTGCCTACAATATAAAATAACAAACATCACAAATGGCATCTATTCATTTGTAGTAAAAGTAAGCTAACCTTTCTCTTCCTTCTTGATGTTCCCTCAGCCTTTGAGAAGGTTGACCGCAACATCCTTCTCCATTGCCTCTCCACTCATCTGGAGCTGCCTTCAGCCAATCTGTTCTCATCCATCTAGTCAATAGCTTATCTTTGTTCTCCCAAACTGATATGTTTGGTGTCCCCCAAAGGGCTTGTCCTGTGCCTCCTCCCACCTGGCATTCACAGTCTGCTTCATATTGATATCAGCAAGATACCTTTCTTGTTGCCGATTGATGGGCTGGGGGTTTAGGTGATCTGTTAGTTTTTGTGAGAGGGAGGGGTTGGGGCGGTTGGGATTTGTGAGTTTTTGCTTCCTTTTCTTTTGTGCGGGGGTGCAATGCCTTTCTTCTGTTCTTTTGTATTCTATGACTATCTGGAGAAGAGACAAATTTCAGAGTTGTCTCAGTAGCATCTGTTTCAAAACGTACACAGACACGGCTCTACACTTCCATCTAGATCTAAAAAGAGATAGTTTCCCTCAACATTGTCCCTGCGGGTGCCGCCAGCAAATGCAAAGTGTGGTTGCCACAGTCAGGATAATGAGAAGGCAGTATAAGGTTGCCATCATGCCTGATTCCCACTCAGCAGGCATGGGTTGGCTCCACTTCAGGAATCGTACACAGGAAGTGTGAAGTATGCACAGAAGCTATTCACCAAGCTGCAATTCCATATTTCATTAACTAGCTTTGGGTCAAAATCCAGCCACACAATCCACAGCAGAGTGGCTGTGTTACCTACTTGTAATAATACTCTGAAGTTCCACCTTCATTTCCTACTGTGAAAAAGTGCACTCTAATTGGTATTATTAGGGCACCAGATCTAAAGAAGCCATAAAAACAAATGGTACAAGAAATAAAGGAGTATTCATGCAGGGAAAAGTGTTTCTCTAAGACTTGGGATCAAAATATAGTTTTAGGATGTCAGAGTGAATGCTTGGACCTGCGTTCAAACTGAATCATGCTTGTTCTGGGGGTGTTTAATGCAAACAAAATTTCATCCAGCAGAAATAGTTGTAATGAAAATTATAGTAAGTCCAAGGTAATTTGTTCCACTGAAGTGATTCCACTTACTTTCTGAGAATTGATATAATTCAGAGACACCACTTTTTTCTTCTTTAACTTAATTGAATGGCATTTTTTAAAATGGAAATCAATTTGAAATATATCATTCTCATTTATTATTGTTGGAAGTACATTTTTCCTTGGAATCTCTTGCCTTTGGGTCACCAAAGTAAACGTATCTTCTATTATAGTAACTTCTTGTCATTAGCTCTTTTACAAACGAATGTGGTATTTGACTGAACTAGACACGTATGACAAAAAATCCTGGATTATGTATGCCTGTTGTGAGATAGTTTTATGTAGGAATTGATTCTGAGTGTGGTAGTGTCTTTTCACAGATTGTTGATTAGTTCTTGAGGAAAGTTTTGCAAGTTTTATATGAAAAATCAATGAGCTGTAATGTTTGAAATGTAAAAGCAGGATACGCTGGATACTCAGAGGGTCATGTACGTCACATCTATAGAGAAAGAATCCGAGCTAACATTGCGGGATGATGATGTTTTGTCAGAGGAAAGGTCTTTGACCTGCCTTTCCATAGTTGCTGCCACGTCTGCTGTTTGCTTCCAGCATTTTTTGTTTTTATTGTGTTTGAGTTTTACTAAAGTTTGTTCTGTCAATCCGACAGTTTCAAATAATTAGTGTAAATAGAAAGGTGATTTAAAGGGTACCAGTTTCTCCTTGAATCTGTTAGTTCTCTATGCTCAAAGATCAAAGTAATTCTATTATCAGAGTACATACATGTTACCATATACTACCTTGAGATTCATTTTCTTGCAGGCATTTACATGGAAAAAATAAATAAAGTATAATTGTTATGAAAAACAACATTATCAGACTAAAGCTGACAAGTGACCAACGTGCAAAGGAAGACAATCTGTGCAAATAAAACTAATACTGAGAACACGAGCTGTAAAGGGTCCTTGAAACCAAGTCTGTAGGTTGCAAAATCAGTTCAAGGTGGTGGTAAATGAAGTTATTCATGCCAGTTCAGGAGCCTGATGATTGTAGGGTAATAGCTGTTCCTAACCTTGTGATGTGGAATCTAAGGCTTCTGTGCCTCCTGTCCTATGGAAGAAATGAGAAGAGAGGGATGGTGAGGGTGGTCTTAGATGGTGGAGAGTGCTTTCTTCTAGCAGCGCTCCACGTAAATGTACTCAGAGGTGAGGCGGGTTCTTCCTGTTGTGGACGGGGCTCCTCCAGCACTTTCCTTTCCATTCCTGGGCATTGGCATTTCCATACCAGGCTGTGATGCAATCAGTCAAGATATTCTCCACTCTGCATCGATAGAAGTTCATCAGGGTTTGAGATGACATGCCACATCCGTGCGAAGCTCTAAGAAAGTAGAGGTGCTGCCGTGCTTTCTTTCTTGCACGTTGTTCCCAGGACAGAGTCTCTGAAATAATAAGCACCAAGGGATTTAAAGTTACTGCCTCTCTCCGCCTGATGAAGGCTGGCTCTTGTTTCCTCCCCCTGGAGGCAATAATCCACACTTTCTTTTTTGCTGACGTTGAGTTGTTGTGGCACCACTCAAACAGATTTTCAGATTCCCTCCTACATGCCAATTTGTCACCATCTTTGATTCAGTCAACAACAATGGTGTTATCAGCAAACTTGAACCTGGCATTGGAGCTGTGCATAGCTTCACAGTCATAAGTATGAAGCGAGTAGAGCACTGCTGATATTGGTGTTAGTGTGCTTTCACGGTGCTAGTCGAACAAGTGGTTAAGATTTCCACCTATTGTCAAGACTAAAATTAGATGAGATGCAGGGTGAAGACAGGAGAAGAAACACATAATTTGAGTTCCAGTGCTTGCTTCAAGCAAGAAAGAGAAGTAAAAAGGAAGTGCAGAAATTTTACTTCAATGTTAGAATAGTTTTGGTGTACAATTAACATTCAAGGTAGAAACTATATTTCACCATCTCAAGGCAAGTGTTAAGTGAAGTTATAAAGCATGGGGAAGACACATGGAAGAATGGTGGATTATATCACTGGGGGAGCAACCAATAAAATAAAGCTGGTGATGGCAGCTTCTGAATGAGGTTATATTATTCTGAATTCCAAAGCTCCAGAAAGTCCTTCACAGGAGAATGCTATAAATCAGGGATACCAATGATCAGCCTATTAGTAAAATAAGGTACTTCATATTGCAGTAAATTATTCCCTGCTGCATGAGATGTCACCTAATGGGAGCAAGAATGAACCACTTGTTGGAAGTGAAAGGATTACATTTTATAAGGTAGCTCTGTATGTTATTTATATCTCTTGTTTCACAGGTTAATGTTAGTCCCTCATTTAGTCAATGTGATTCATTTAAATTTTGAAACGTTACACAAGAACAGAAGTAGGACTTTACCAGAATAATTAGCTTAGGAATATTGTATATTTACATATGTAATTAGGTTATTCATTATGTATGGAAATTGTCTGTTCGACTGAGGAATGGAAAAAAAATTGAGCTGTATGTTCCAGCAATACCACTCCATGAATAGCCTTTGAGAATCTGCAAATAATGTATCTGACTGCATACCATATTATAAAACTTCAATGTAGTTCCATAGTAATATTTCACAATATGGCCCTGAAAATCAGGTGCACACTGTCTGAGGATATACTATTACTGGTTACCTTTATCTTGCCTGAATATGGTATTGAGCCTCAGGCCTCGTTAAACGTAGCTTGGTGATTCAAGATCACTCTGTTATCACAGGGCCCCAAGTAAGTAGTTGTGTGTGCCAGATACTGTCTAACCTGATGATGGTTGAACAGAAGCAAAAGATTGCAGATGCTCCAAATCTGGAGCAACACACAAAAAGGTGGAGGAACTCAGCAGGTCAGGCAGCTTTTAATGGACTGACAACACGTTGGGTTAAAGCCATCAGGACTGGAAAGAAAGAGGGGAGATAGCCAATACAAAATTGTGGGGGAGGTAGGGAAGAGTAGAGCAAACATTAGTGGATAATGGATGGATTCAGGTAGGATGATAGGCAGCTGAGGGAAAGGGAGAGTCGGAATCATTTGGAAGGAATGTGTGGGTGGTGGTTAGATCAAGAGGGTAGGGGGAGGAAAGAGCCTCAAATAAATGTTAGGTCCCTAGACTAAGGGAAAAACATGATTCAAGCATAGGTAAGTAATGTACACTTTTATCCATGGTGAATATGACCACAACCTCATTTCTGACAATAATTTATATTCACATGTAAATATATAAAGGAATCATAATTACAGGTGACAATCTAGCTCAATATTACATGTGACAGAAGCACATAAAGAAGGGAATTTTTTTTCCACAAAAAAATAACATACATTCTGAACTTCCCAGTATCTCCAGAGTTCACTCCATTGAGGTCAATATCCGAGGTCGCTTCAGCTCGCAATACAGATGTTTTAAAAAGATGAAGATAAGGGCCAGTGAGAAAAATATGGCACATTTTGAAGAAGCCGTTAAAACTCCACAGACAAAGAAAATGACTGGGATATCAAAGGTTTTAATGATCATTGGAGATTCATGAGTCAGTGAACCTGCGACTAGTATTAAGGCAGCATCAGTTATGAACACAGTGAATGCAGAACTCTGAAAGGAAGGGAGATAATGATAAGAAGAGAAAGCACAAGAGAATTAAACCCAGGAAACATAGTGCAAAGAACTTGAATGCAATGCTGTCACGGTTAATGAGAGGAACGATAAAATGGCAGTGCAAAACTCACAAGATACATAGTCAGTCTGGAAAGCACAAATGAATGTCATATTTTTCATAGCTTATATTGGAAAGAGTGGATATGTTTTTATTGCAAATAATATTTTGGAAGTGGAGTCTGCAATGAAAAGGCACAGGCACAGAATTACTATTACAGGAAAGTATGAAATGTTTATTACGTTGGTAGAGATTGGAACCTAGGCTGACATGCTCATGAATATGGTAGCGTAACAAAACCGCAATAATGTCTGGCTCACTGGCATAGAGCAGAAATTAGAGAAAGGCTGAAGGTTTGCATGAGGAATCTAAAAGCAGAATAAACAGTGAATAGGTTACATAGCCACAGAAAGAGATACTGCAGAAGCTGGAAATCTCTTGTAGCAGTACATTCACAACATGCAGGAAGAACTTAGCAGGTCAGGCAATTTTCACGGAGAGAAATAAACAATCGATGTTTTCAGCCAAGACCCCTCACTGGTACTGGAAATGAAGGGGGAAGAAGCCAGTGTAAGAAGGTGGGAGAAGAGGGAGAAGGCAAGAGACCAGGTGATGGGGAAGGTGGATAGGTGGGGGAAGGGAATGAATTAAGAAGTATGAGTGTGTCCTTTGTGGTCTGCACAGAATTGGGGCACCAAAGGGCATGTTCCTGTGATGTGTGAATCCACGCCTCTAATTTCCCTGTCATAAATTCAAGTTGACTCTTCCTACTTTTATTATGATTTTCCAAGTGCCTTTTTACTGCTTCCTTAATCATAAATTCCATCATTTTCACTATAACTGAGATCAAGCCGACTGATCTACAGTACTCACCTTGCCTCTTTTTTAAATAGTGGAGTTATACTTTCTACCCTCCAGTGTGCGGCAACATTTGAGAATTTATGAAAATGTGAAAAGAAAAATAACATTGCATTCAGAGTCTCCATGGCTACCTGCCTGATCCCCAGGGTGCAGGTCATCAACACCCAGACATTTATCACTTAATGTTCTCAGTAATTCCCCAAGGACTGGTTTTCCTTTACAGATGCTGGTTTCTTTGAGCTCCTCATATAACCTGGGCTTGTAATCCTCCAGGATTCTCACTGTCACTAATACTGAGGAAACAATCTTTATCCTGAATGGAGATTCTCAAATAACTACATTACAATACTGTGAATCTGAAAATTAATGCAATGTTATCCAACAAATCATCTTGTTTTAAAAATGAATGCAAATATTTATAAACTGTGAAGATGTTGAAGGGAAAGTGAAAGCCATTGTAAAAGTGATCAGACCAGAAAACTGGGAAGAGCCAAATCCATTTTTTTATGACTGGTGATAGCATATCGTCCTCACTGATTATCAACACTGGTGCACCTCATGGGTGTGTGCTTAGCCCACTGCTCTACTCCCTGTATACACATGACTGTGTGGCTAGGCATAGCTCAAATACCATCTATAAATTTCCTGATGATACAGCCATTGTTGGTAGAATCTCAGATGGAGATGAGAGGGCGTACAGGAGAGAGATATGCCAATAAGTGGAGTGGTGCCCCAGTAACTACCTGGGACTCAACGTCAGTAAGATGAAAGAACTGATTGTGGATTTCAGGAAGGGTAAGCCAAAGGAACACATACCAATCCTCATAAGAAGTGAAAAGAATAAGAAGTTTCAAGTACCTGAGAACCTAACCTGGTCCCAACATATCAATGCAGTTATAAAGAAGGCAAGACAGCGACTACACTTCATTTGGAGTTTGAACAGATTTGTCATGTCAACAAATGTGCTCAAAAACCTATAGATGTACCGTGGAGAGCATTCTGACAGGCTGCATCACTGTCTGGTTTGGGGGTGGGGGTGCGCTACTGCAGAAGACTGAAAGAAGCTGCAGAGTGTTGTAAATTTAGTCGTCTCCATCTTAGATACTAGCCTACAAAGTACACAGGACATCTTCAGGGAGCGGTGTCTCAGAAAGGAAGTGCCCATTATTAAGGACCTCTAGCAACCAAGACATGCCCTTTTCTCACTGATTCCATCAGGAAGGAGGCACAGAAGCCTGAAGGTACACACTCAGTGATTCAGAAACAGCTTCTTCCCCTCTGCCAACCGATTCCTAAATGGACATTGAACCCATGAACCTACCTCACTTTATTAATATATATTATTTCTAGTTTTTTTGCATGATTTTTAATCTATCCAATATATGTATACTGTAATTGATTTATTAATTTATTACTATTTTTTTTTCTCTCTTCTTTTATATTAAGTATTGCATTGAACTGCTGCTGCTAAGTTAACAAATTTCACGACATATGCCGGTGATAATAAACCTAATTCAGACTCTGAGAATCATATTTGAAAGAGAAAGAAGACCTCATCTCTTTCTTAAAAGGGCAACCCTTATATTTAAACAGGTTCTACAATTTCTCACAAAGTGAAGCATTTCTCCAAGTTCACTTTGTCAGGACCTTATACAGCTATGCCTCAATTAAGTGTCCTCGCACTCTTCTAAACTTCATCAGCTACCAGTCAATCATTGCTTCACAAGACAACCCTCCTATTCCAGGCAACACACACCAGTGCTGGAAGAACTCAGCAGGCCAGGCAGCATCTACGGGGAAGGGAGTCACCTAGAGACTGTATATTTTCCAGGGTGTAGCATGACAGGTTTAGACTGAATGTACCACAAAGTTCCTTGTTTCAGCTCATCATCCTGCTCAGGTGGAATGTGCACTTTCTCAAAACATAACAACTAGGAGCAGGAGTAGGCCATTTGGCCCATCAAGCCTGCCCTGCCATTCAATAAGATCATGGCTGATCTATCTGTAAACTTAGCGCTATCTACCTGCCTTTGTCCCATAACTCTTAATTCCCTTACTATGTAAAAACCTATCAAACTGTATCTTAAATATATTTAGTGAGGAAGCCTCAAATGCTTCCCTGGGCAGAGAATTCCACAGATTCACCACTCTCTGGGAAAAACGTTTCTCCTCATCTCCATCCTAAATCTTCTCCCCTGAATCTTGAGGCAATGTCCCCAAGTTCTAGTCTCACTTACCAATGGAAACAACTTTCCTACTTCTATCTTATCTATCCTTTTCAAAATTTTGTATTTTTCAATAAGATCCCCTCTCATTCTTCTGAATTCCAGATAGTATAGTCCCAGGCGACTCAATCTCTCTTCATAGGTTAACCCCTTCATCCCTGGAATCAACCTGGTGAACCTCCTCTGCACTGTCTCCAAAGCCAGTATATCCTTCCTCAAGTATGGAGACCAGAACTGCACACGGTACTCCAGGTGCGGCCTCACCAGCACTCTGTAGAGTTGCAGCATGACCTCCCTGCTCTTGAATTCAAACCCTCTAGCAATGAAGGCCAATATTCTGTTTGCCTTCTTAATAACCTGTTGTGTCTGCAAGCCAACTTTTTGCAATTCATGAACAAGCATTCCCAAGTCCCTCTGCACAACAGCATGCTGCAATCCTTCACCATTTAAATAATAATCTGCTCTTCTATTATTCCTTCCAGAGTGGATGATCTCACATTTACCAACCTGGTATTCCATCTACCAGATCTTGGTCCACTCACTTAGCCTATCTATATCCCTCTGCAGGCTCTCCACATCCTCTGTACAATTTACTTTTCCACTCAGTTTAGTGTCATCAGCAAATTTTGCTACACTACACTCAGTCCCCTCTTCCAAATCATCAATGTAAATAGTAAACAAGGGCCCAGCACAGACCCCTGCGGCACCCCACTCACCACTGACTGCAACCGGAGAAACACCCATTTATACCAACTCTCTGCCTTCTATTGGTTAACCAATCCACTATCCATGCCAATACACTTCCTCCAACTCCATGCATCCGTATCTTATTTATAAGTCTTTTGTGCGGCACCTTATAGAACGCCTTCTGGAAATCCAAGTATACGACATCTACCTGTTCCCCTCTATCCACTGCACTCATTATGTCCTCAAAGAACTCCTGTAAGTTTGTCAAACAGGACCTGCTCTTTCGGAATCCATGCTGTGCCTGTCTAATTTTTCGCTTTTTCTTCCTTAATGACTGCTTCAAGCATTTTCCCGACTACAGATGTTAGCTAACTGGCCTATTGTGGTAAACTATGTATACCTGTCTGGACATGACCCTCTGCTGACTGCTCCTGTGGCTCCTCCCACAGACCCCTGGATAAAGGCGATTGGAGGCACCGCTCCTCCCTCAGTCTCCAAGATGTCGAGGTCCCTTTTGCTGCTAATAAAAGCCTATCGTTCACCTCCCGTCTCCAAGAGTTATTGATGGTGCATCACCTATAGTTGCTCGTCTTTTGCCTACATTATTTTTTAAAAAGTGGCGTGACATTTGCTGTCTTCCAATCTGCTGGGACCTGCTCAGAGTCTAGAGAGTTTTGATAAATGATTACAAACGTGTCTACTATAACCTCCGCCAGTTCTCTCAGCACTCTGGGATGCAACCCATCAGGACCAGGGGACTTATCTACCTTCATGCCCCCTCATTTGCTCATCACTATCTCTTTAGTTACAATGATTTTATCGAGGTCCTCATCTCCCATTTTGTCCATAATATCCTTCTTTGGCATATTAGATGTGTCCTCCACCCTCTTCTGCTTTATATATTTATAAAAACTTTTGCTATCTGTTTTTTATATTTTGTGCTAATTTACTTTCATACCCTATCTTCCCTTTCCTTATTTTTTGCTTAGTTGTTCTCTGTTGCTTTTTAAAGTTTTCCCAATCCTCTGCTACTCTTTACGACTTTATACACATGAGCTTTTAATTTGATACTATCTTTTATTTCCTTAGTTATCCAAGACTGGCTCTCCCCACACTTACTGTCCTTACACTGACTGGAATATACTTTTGTTGAGCAATGTGAAAAATCTCTTTGAAAGTATTCCACTGCTCCTCAACTGTCCTACCAAATAGCCTTGCTCCCAATCCACATTAGCCAACTCCTCCCTCATCCCATTGTAGTCTCCCTTGTTCAAGCATACTACACTAGTTTTAGATCTAACTATTTCATCCTCAATCTGTATGCAAAATTCAGTCATACTGCGATCACTCTTTCCATGAGGATCCCTGACTACAAGATCATTAATCTTACCTGGCTCATTGCACAGGACTAGATCTAAGATAATATTTTCCCTTGTAGGTTCACTAACATGCTGCTCAAGAAAGCCATCATGGATGCATTCTAAAGGCTAATTTATACTTGTGCGTCGCATCGATACCGTAGGTGTCGCGTACTCTACGCAGTACCTACGCCGTACCCTACGCTGTAGGGCGACGTGCACCTCTCCAGAAAAGTTGCTCATGCGTCGTGGCAACTCAGACCTGAACAACTGTGATTGGTCCGCGTGGTAACATCACATTTCCTCCCACGAATTTCCAGTTGTTTCTTCTCCACCATGTGTGTAGGCTGTGCATACACCGATGAGAAATACACGAACCAAATAATCAAATCTACCTGCTGACATGTGAAAAAGTTTGAAATGCATTTCCTCATCCCTATCTCTCACGAAGAAACTCACAGTGGCATAGAAACCCCACCGCCGACTAGCGTTTTGGCGCACAGCAACGCATGCTCGCTTCGGCTTTGAACGACGCTGAAGTGAAAATCAAGGTTACGGCGCAGGCTGCGGCATAGCCCGTACGCACAAGTATAAATCAGCCTTAAGTCCTCCTCAAGACTCCTCTGACCAACCTGATTCACCCAATCTATGTTGAAGTTAAACCCCCCATGACAACTGCAGCTCTGTTCTTACAAGCCTCAGTTACTTCTTGGTTAATTGCCTCTGCCACCGCAATATTTTTATTAGGATGCCTACAAAAAACAACCACCAGTGATTCTTAATCTCTACCCAGATGGACTCAACATTCTGCTCCATAGATCTTATATCACTTCTCACAATCGCCCTCTCATCCCTAATGAAGAATGCCACCCCACCTCCTCTGCCTTCCTGCCTATCTTTCCGTATTACCTGACACCCTTGGATACTTAATTCCCAGTCATCTCCGCCTTGCAACCAGGTTTCTGTAATGGCCACTAAACCATATGCCTTGGTACTGATCTGTGCCACCAGTTCACTAACCTTGTTTCTAATACTACGGGTATTTAAATAAACTGCCCTTATACTCATTGTCCTTTTAGAATCTAGTGACCTATGTGATTTTTGCTTTTTACTTTTATACACTCTACTGTTATTTTTTTCTTCACTAACTCTAGCTTTGGTCTCTGCATCACTTCCCTCTTCTTTTCTGTGTGGGTTCCATCCCCCTGCTATATTAGTTTAAACCCTCCTCAACAGCACTAGAAAACAATCTCCCTAGGACTTTGATTTTGGTCCTGCCCAGATGTAGACCTTCCAGACGGTACTGGTCCCACCTCCCCCAGAAGTGGTTTCAATGCCCCAAGAATCTGAAACCCTCCCTCCTGCACAGCCGCTCAAGCCACATATTCATTCTAGCTATCCTGCTATTCCAACACTGGCCCCACGTCTCACCAGTAATAATCCTGAGATCATTACCTTTGAGGTCCTACTTTTTAATTTATCTCCTAGCTCCCTAAATTCAGCTTGTAGGACCTTGTCTTGCTTGCTTCCTATACCATTAGTACCTCCATGCACCACGACAGCTGGCTGCTCAGCCTCCCCTTTCAGAATGCCCTGCAGCATCTCCGAGACATCTCTGACCCTTGAACCTGGGAGGCAACACACCATATGGGAATCCCATTTGCGGCCACAGAAGTTTCTCTCTATTCCCCTTAGCATGGAATCCCCTATCACAGCAGCTCCACCGCTCTTTTTCTTGCCCTCATGAGCAGCAGAGCCACCCACAGTGCATTGATCCTGGCTACTGCTGTCTTCACCCGATGAGCCATCTCCCCCAACAGACTCCAAAGCGGTACATCTGTTCTGGAGGGAGATGAGCACAGGAGGCTCCTGTACTACCCTTCCTGCTACTACTCTTCCGGTTGGTCACCCGTTTCCTTAGAACTTTAAACTGCAGCTCGGAACACAGAGAGAATGTACAAGGTGTTCAAGAAGTTCTCTCCATTTCTCTCTTTGCACGTTTCCAGGAACCTTCTCACAATGGCAGTATTTGTTCCCACAAGAATGGATGCTCCACATTTTTCAACCAGATTCGGGCAGACCAACATTGATGTGTCAATAGACTCAGGTATTCGAACATCTGCTTCTGAAAATTCCAGCTTCACCAACAAGTATCCGTGTTATGGTACAGCTCAGTACTAAAGCCCCCAAATCTCAAGGGCACTGAGTGCCGTCAATGGTAAATGCATCAAGCACAGGCTGTGGAAGGATCTACAAAGCAAAGTAACTTGACAACCTGTGTCAAGTATGGCTCTAACATTATCACCTTCAATCCGTATGGATACAGCAGAGCTTGGTCCCATTAAACCTTCAAGAATAGTGTTTTGTACTTTACTATTTCCCTTTTATACACTGATTGGAACTTAACCTCTCCGAAGCGTCAGCCTGTTCTTTTACTTGGTACCTCCGTAGTTTTCCCTCTTTTCTTCTCTGTTTAATTAGCTGCTGGTTTATTGTTCCAATATTTTCCTGTCCTTCACGATGTCCGTCTTCTCCAAAGCTGTAACAGAAAATACCAGTCATTTCCCCGGTCAAGAGACCCCACTCAGTAGCAGTCTAACCAGTGAGTCGGCCTCCTATCGGCCTTGTCATGCTCGGTGGCAGTACCAATTGATATCATCCGTAATCCCTTAGCCCACAGATCGTTTACAACATCCTGCAAAACCCCCGCGTCTGTGGTATCAGGGGTCGCATTAGCTACTACTGAGGACTTTGCCCTACTGACAGAGGCTCCCACTCCTCCGTCGTGCTTTCCTCCTCTCTAATTTCTCTGAGTAATGTGGTAAAAGATGGAGGACCGTCCACCTTGTGGGTCATTGGAGTATGGAGAGCAATCACATCATGTGACAACGCGACCTTCACAACTTGCTCCATCCTCAAGCAATTTTTCTCAGACAGTTGCCCTCTTTGTGGCACAAACAGTGCAGCAGTTCTTCCAACTGAAAATGTAAGCAGACAACTTCTCAACTTCCTCCTGAAACATGTGCCTAACCTTCATCCTAAGATCGGCTGCACTCCCAGCACCTGCAGATAATTAGCTGACATAGCTAATGGATTTTCTGTCTTGTAGAACCTTACTATATCGGCCACCAGCCCCTCTAAGCTCTCTGCCAGTCTCAGTTTCATATTATCTAAGCACTGACATTCATCCAGTAACTGAGATGTCTGTTCAGCCCAAGCCTCATATTCTTCTTCCCCGTTGGCTGTGGACTTGACTCCAAAGAACACTCCCAGCCTACAATAACTTTGGCTCTCCGCAGATATGCTTCTACATATCATTATGAATGTTAACTTAACCAAAGACTTATTAAAGAAAAGAGAGAAAAAGAAGGGCCCATTATAATTAAACAGTCAAAGGTGTACGTAAGTGGAAGCTCATCTTGAAGTTGTCTGTAACTCTGCTGGACCCTCAGTCCACATGAAAGCACACACCACCTTCGGAATGTTGCTCAAAATCCATCTCAAACAAGCAGGCTCTCCCATGGGAGTATTGGCTCCTTATCCTTGAAGCCATCCATCTGCACAAAGCACCTTGTACATCAGGAATGGCATCCTCAGCCATCTTCCCTCCTGTCTTTTCAGATCCCACCAAAAAGACTTTGACCCATACCAGTGTCCATCACAAAAAAAAAACCCTCTGACCTGTGTCCTCCAGAACTTTCTCCCAATCCCACCATTCTGATTGGCTGACGCCACATTCCTAAGTTGAAGAACAAAGCCTCTCATCTTAGCTCAAATCTGAATGGGCTGAGAACAGAACTGACTGCTCTTACAGAACAGTTAAAACAATATATCTACACTGGAAATTGTCTGGTGTTAGTCTGCAATCATTTTGGCTAATTTGAGTTGTCTGCTGATGAAGTCCTTGGAATTGTCATCTCCAATACTTCGAAGATGAATCATTGATTGTAAATAAGAATGCTATTCCCTGAAACCAGGTAGCAACACCTGATCTTTGGAAAGCCTGCTTAGCAGGCAAATTACCATTCCCAAAATGTTATTATTTAGTGGGTGAAAGAAAAAGTTGATGAGGTTTCTCTCCCTTAGTGTGGATTTTTGGGTGATGTGCATAATGTAACAGTGAATGACAAACTGAGGGATGTGGCAGAAGTGAGCAGCAGCCACCTGGAACATTCATGAGGTGACAAAGATGTGAGTGCCCAGGGCCTTGATCTCCAGCGTACACTTGTGAAATTGTATCATACATCAGAAAGGAGGTCACCGAACTCAATGAGGACAAATAATACACTTCGAGCAATGGTCTTCTAAAATGTAAATTTTCAGGGACGTTGGACTATTTGTTCTGACTGGGCCTTTTCAGAGCAATGAGGTTGAAAGTTTCACTGGATTCTATGTGTCCTATGTTTTATGCCTTATGGTCTTATTCGGTTCTTATTAGAAATGGCATCAAAGATTAGGAGAAGAAATCAGGAGAATGGAGTTGATGATGCTGATGGCATCCACCTGTCTTGAAGGACGATAGAGTTAGTGACCTCTCCAGGGCACAAGGCTGGGCAGTTGGCACGGAGATCCTGAGATGCCCAGTAGTCAAGATCCCTCTCTGGGCCTCACTGGTGTAGTCCAAAGGAAAGCAAGTCCATGCACTTGACACCAGCTTGGCTGCAGGAGCTGCCGGAAGGATGTTCTGTGGCATCCAGCCTTCTTAGGGGCACCACTCCGGATTTTCTGTCAGGGTTTACTCCAGGAGCCCTTGTCCCTCCCAAGGCTGCCCACAAGGCAATGGGGCTATTTACTCATAGCTGGAAATCTGGGAGTGGGGCTGAGAGGGATAACAATTGAGCTGTGATGGAATGGCAGAGCAGACTCAATGGACCTAATCTTCTCCTATGTGTTTTGGCCTCACTGCTGTGTTTAGGGGAATAATTACTGACTGGGAATCATAGAGGAATATAACTGAGTGTCACAGAACAACAGCAATTTAACAGCTGTTTGTGATATAAAAGGGGGTCTTTGATACAGGATTGTTGAGTGTGACATAATTAAATTAAATGGAATCATGTTTGTACATCAATTCATCCTCATGAAACTAACCTCATTCACACTGGTGAAATAATTTGGTTTGCAGAAAGCTCCCTGTGAGAAATTTCATGCGTGTGGTACAAAGAACAAGAACCAAACTTGATTCAGTGCCATGTTTATGATTATTCTTTCTCTGCAGAGGCAGCCTGTGGATTTCTCTTGCCACTAAGCATTTTCCTCAATTAACAAGCTCTCATTATGTGGTCTTTGTAATCATCTCTTCAATGTCACTGCCAGTAACTATTCATCTCAAATACTGATCCAACATTCCTTGATCCAATGGGAATTTGGACAAGATCTTCAAACATACCACTCCTGTTTTGCATTACCCAGCCTTTGATCTACCATGTGTTAAACTTAGCTGGCAGCTAAGTATGCTAAGACACAGGAAAGATTTTTCAGGTACTCTATTTAAAGGAACCAGGCACTCAGTACTACGTAGCTGGATTCTCTTTCAGTCTTTAGCAACTCAAAGATGTTTTGTGATAAACAGTTTGGTTGTGGAGGACCCACCATTTGAACTGCAGGAGGGAGGGTAACAGTGTTGGAGCAACAGCAACAGGGGACAACGTGGTGCAGGATGAAGATCCATAGTGTATGCTCAGTAATTTTCTCCAAGATGAACTTGTGATTCAGACTGAGACTCAGATTTAACTTCATATTAATTTATTTATCACATATCTGTCAGGAGAAGAGGAGATGCACAGTCAGTGCAGAGTACACCTACAGCCATTCCCCTCAATAATAAGCATTTAACATTAGATACTATTGAGGAGGTCAACCGACCCTGGGTAGCCACGTTGACCAAGTCTCTGGTGCTGTGACTCAGAAGAAGAGAGAGGTGAAGAGGACTATGATGTTGATAGGAGGTTATTTAGTCAGAGGAACAGAGACGAGGTTTAGTGGGCACGATAGAGATACCCAGATGGTATGTTACTTCCCTGGTGCCAGGATCAGGGTTGTGCTAAATTATGTCCATGACATTCTCAACGGTCAGGGTGAGCAGCCAGGAGTCTTGGCACCAGTGACATAGGTAGGAAAGGTGGAGATGTTCTGAAGAGAGATTTTAGGGAACTAGGTAGAAAGCTGTGAAACAGGACCTCCAGTGCAGTCTCTGGATTGCTGCCAGAGAGAGTAGGAATAGAATGATTTGGCAGATGGATGCATGGCTGAGGAACTGGTGCAGGGGTGATTTATGGGATTTCTTCTGGGGAAGGTATGGCTGATACAAAAGGTACAACTTACATCTGAACCTATGTGTGTGTGTTTGTCCTTAACCCCTGGTGGAATTGTTGGGGCGCCTGCATGACAAGCTTTTTGCATGACAATCATGACCGATCTTTTTGGTGATTGCTCATCCAGGTTTTTGGAGCCAGCTGGATTCGAACTCAGGAACCTTCACGCCAAAGTCCAGCGCTAATACCACTACACCATCAGCTGGCCTACCTGAACTGAAGGGGGACCAATATCCATGCGGGCAGGTTGGCTAGTGTTGTTCGGGTGGACTTAAACTAATTTGGCTAGGGGATGGGAGGCAAAATAATAGTGCTGAAGATGAGGTAGTTGGTTTAGAATTAGAGGTAATGTGCAGTGAAACTGCTAGCAAGGAGAGGCTGACGATAGGGCAAAATCGGAGTCAACAGGATTTGCAACATAAAAGGAGGACAAAATTGAAAAAGTTGAATACAGGACTAAAGGTGTTATATTTGAATGCATGGAATAGGGTCAATGAACTTGTAGCACAGTTACAGATTGGCAAGTATGATGTTGTAAGTATCACTGAATCAGGCTGAAAGAAGATTATAGTTGGGAGCTAAATGTCCAAGGATACACATTGTATCAAAAGGATAGGCAGGAAGACTGAGGGGGCAGTTTGTCTCTGTTGGTAAAAAATGAAATTAAATCATTAGAAAGGGGTGTCATAGGGTTGGAAGGTGTTGAATCATTGTGGGTAGAGCTAAGGAACCGCAAGGGTAAAAAGATCCTGATGGGAGTTCTACACAGACCACCAAGCAGTAGTAAGGATGTGGTCTACAAATAACAATGTGAGATAAAAATACGAGAGGTGATTGATAAGTTTGTGGCCTAAGGTAGAAGGAGTCAATTTTAGAAAACCTAGCACATTTATTTTTCGACATAGTCCCCGCCTACATTTACACGCTTAGTCCAGCGGTCGTGGAGCATATGGATCCCGTCTTTGTAGAAGTCGGCATCTTGGAACTCCAGAAGTGGTCCACAGTAGGGATGATTGGTAAGTTCATGGCCTAAGGTAAAAGGTGATGAGTTATACAGCTCTCGTTACAAACACATGCAGTTCAACTCTTTGAGTGATTCTGCAGAAAGTTTGAAGTTAATAACTCATCTCCTTCTACCTTAGGCCACAAACTTATCAATCACCCCCCCGTATATGCAAAAATGGCAATGTTACAATAGTGGGGGATTTCAATATGTAGATAGATTGGGAAAATTAAATTGGTGCAGGTTTCCAAGAGTGAGAATTTCTCGAATACCTATGAGATGGCTTTTTAGAACAGCTCATGGTTGAGCAACTAGGGGATCAGCTATTCTGGATTAGTTGTTGTGCAATAAACTAGGTTTGATTAGTGAACTTGGCCTTTTCTCCTTGGAGAGACGGAGGATGAGAGGTGACGTGATAGAGGTGTGTAAGAGGACACTAGGCATTGATCGTGTGGATAGTCAGAGGCTTTTTCCCAGGGCTGAAACAGTTGCGCTGGGAAAGAGGTCACAGGTTTAAAGTTGGGGAGTAGGTACAGAGGAGATGCCAGGGGTAGGTTTTTATGCAGAGAGTGGTAAGTGCGTGGAATGGGCTGCCGGCAACGATGATGGAAGCGGAGACAATAGGTTCTTTTAAGAGACACTTGGATAGTTAAATGGAGATTACCCATAGGGCTATGGGTAGGCCTAGTAATTTCTAAGGTAGGGACATGTTCGGCACAACTTTGTGAGCTGAAGGGCCTGTATTGTGCTGTAGATTTTCTATGTTTCTATGTTAAGGAAAAATAACCCTTTGGGGAAAGTAGTCATAATATGGTTTTGAGAAGCAGAAGCTAAAGTCAGATCTATTAGTATTACAGTGTAAAGGAAATTACAGAGGCATGGGAGAGGAGTTGGCTCGAGTTGATTCGAAAAGAACACTGGCAGGGATGATGGCAGAGCAACAATGGCTGGAATTTCTAGAAGCAATTCAGAAGGCACAAGATATATATATCCTAAAGAGGAAGAAGTATTCTAAAGGGAGTATGACACAACTGTGGCTAACAAGGGACATCAAAGTCAACATAAAAGCCAAAGAGAGGGCATATAATACAGCAAAAAGTGAGCAAGAAATTAGAAAAATGGGAAACTTTTAAACATCAACAGAAGGTGCTAAAAAAGTCATTAAGAAGGTAAAGATGGAATATGAAAGTAAACTAGCCAATAATTTAAAAGAAATGTAGTGTAAAAGTGAAGTGTAACAAAAAGGCAAGAGTGCATATTGGATTGTTGGAAAATGATGCTGGAGAGTTTTAATAAGGGACAAAGAAATGGCAGATGAACTGAATAAGTATTTTGCATCACTGTGGAAGACACTAACAGTATGGTGGAAGTTCTAGGTGTCAGTGGTCAAGAAATGTGTGAAGTTACGTCCCCAGAACCATCTCTACGTACTGAAAATCAACATTCAAGTCTGAGCCACAACCTTAAAGGAGATCGCAGCTTGGGACCATCTTGACCAGCAGATCTCCTAGGAGAAACTTGCAAGGTATCTTTGCTTCTCTGTCACCAATTGCATCTGAAGTATTCAGAATTTGAGCTCAACACAGGCTAGTGCTATTCGGGGCCACACAGATCTTCCCTTTAAATTAGTTTACCCTTTTCACCCCGTGGCAGCTGACATCTCAGTTTGCCAATGTATGAGAGAATCTCTTTACCCTCAAGGAGCAGTTATGTCTCTTTCACCAAAGGTAGGAAACTCAAGAGCGGCTCTGACCATGAGGATCACTGTCCAATTGATGAAGTTCATTCCACCTTCCAGTTTAGACGGAACCAAGATCTGAACAAAATCTTGACATACAGTACATTGAAGCTCTATGACATTTAGAGACTGTGAAAATGAAGACAGGTGCCTGTGATTTATTGATGCTCATTCGTCCTGGGTGAGATTTCATCTTAGTGACATGATTTAAACAACACAGGTGAATATTTTGAAGTCTCAATGAACCTATTTTACAGGAATATTGAAACAGTAGTACATCATCAAACCTTTGTGCCTATTCCACCATTCAATTTAATCACAGAAATTTACATCCATTAACCTGCGTTGTCCCTGCCATCCTAAATTATGTGCTTGGCCTGAAGGTTGCAAGAGATAAAGGGGTGCATCTGGTACCACCAAGGGATGGAAAAGAATTCTTAAAGGAGCTTTGTCTTAGGTTAGTTTATGGCCAGTGCTAGTGCTAAGAGTTGGAAAAAATAGAAACTGGTACATTGGAAGAGTGAAGAGTATTTTGAGTCCGATTTAAAGAGAAGGAAAGAGAGAGAGAAAGCTGTATATAAGGTTGTTGTATCTGCAGCTCCATTCCAGCATTGTAGAGATCGACTTGTTTTTTTTAAATTTATTTATTTACGGGATGTGTCACCATCACCTAAATTGTTCATCCCTAGTTGCCCTTGAGAAGGTGGTGATAAGCTGCCTTCTTGAACCACCACGTTTAGTGGATGATAAGTATATTTTGATTTCTGTACTGCAACTGTAGTAGATTTTTGTTTCTCTTTCTGTGTTGCATTCTAATAAAAGTTCTAATAAAATGTTTTCTTGTGGCCTTGAACATGTGTGCAGTGCCTCCCTTTGTTTACGAATACCACAGTACGTATGTGATTACCTTCAGATGAATCAGAAGAGAACACAGAACAAATTTTAAAGTGATTTTGTTTACACAAACTTGTTTATTCCATTCCACAGATCCCGCCAACCTGCTGAGTTCCTCCAGCACTTTATTATACTGCTCTAGATTTCCAGCATCTTCAGATGCTCTTGATTTATGTTCCTTCCTGCTTGCACTGGTTAGCTCCAATTTTCACCATCCTTTTTTCTGTACAAGAAGTGTTTCTTAATTTTATTCTGTGCAAATCATGCCCGATAAAATTATGGCTTCTTGTCATAGAGCTGTGGACTTGAATAGCATAGAAATGGGCCTGATGACCCGCTACTTCTACTCCAGCCAACATGCTTGCATATACTAATTCTGCTTGCCTATATTAATTCTATATCCCTCCAGAGCTTGTTCATTCAAATATCTGTCTGGAAGCCTCTCAAGTATTGTTACTGTTTCTGCCTCTACCATCTCTGCTGGCAGTTCCTTCCAGTTAACACCTCATCTGTTTGTGAAAAATGCATCCCACAGATGCCCTTTAAACCTCTTACCTCTAATCTTTAAATAATGCCATATTAATTTTGACAGTTCTATCATGCATAACAGAGTCTAGTTAACTACTGTATCTATGTCTCTCTTAATCTTATACTGTACTTCAACCTCTTTTGCTCCAGGGAAACAAACCCAGGCTATCTGATCTCTCCATTTTAACACAAACCTTCCAGTCTGGCTGTCTTACACTCCCCAACGAACAGAAAGCATTTTACTTTATTTATTATTTATTTAGAGACAGAGCGCAGTACGGGCTCTTCCAGCCCAATAGGTTGCACTGACCAGCAACCCACCTATTTAACACCAGCCTAATCACAGGACACTTTACAATGACCACTTAACCTACTAACCTGTACGTCTTTGGACTGTGGGAGGAAACCAGAGCACCCGGAGAAAACACAAGCATTTTATGGGGAGAATGTGCAAACTCCTCACAGATGCTGTTGGAATTAAACTCCAAACTCCAGAATGCCCTGAGCTGTAATACCACAGTGCTGCTGTGCTGCCCCTCATTTTCTGCTACCAATCTCACTGATTTCCCTTAATCTCTTTAAAGCTTGTTTCAAATCACCTTATAGATATTGAAATTGCAAAGAGTACAACTCTATTTTGTGCAGTTTCTCTTTGTCATATCACCTTAGCACGAAGGCATCATTTTGATAAATCTTGTCTTCTAGACATATCACTGGTTGTTTTGATTGTTTTGTACATCAGTCCATGATAATTACTGATCAAAGTACAAGGATCTCTACTTTTCATGAACCTCCACAGCCTAGCCACCAGCTGTAGAAAGTTTGTCACTCTATCTTTTTAGGTCTAAAGTGGAAGGCCTTACATCATTCCTGGATAGTTATCTGTTTTCCATCATGCTGTTCATTTGCTTCATTTCTAAACTTGTAAATTAATACTTCCATCTGCAATACTTAGGTTGCCACCAATCTTTGTATCATCAGCAAACAAGAACCACTGGCTTTCTATCCCATTATCTAAGTTGTTTATAAACATGGTGAATAGATGTGGCTCCAACACAATCCTTGGGGATTGCATGCTGCCAGTCTGAATGCCTGCTCATTATCCCTACTGTTTGGCACCTGCTGCTCAGCCAATTTCCTAAGCAGATCAATAGCTTGCCTTCAGTTACATAAGAATTAATTTTTGCTAGCAATACTTATGAGAGAATTTACCAAATACCTGCTAGAAGTCTACATAAATAAAATTCATAGGCACTATTACTTTAGTCACCTCTGCAAAAAGGATTCGAAATATATCTTTTCTCCAATGTTATTTTTCTCAATATTTGCCATGTGTGATGTTGTTCTAGCTGTAGCAAGTGCTGGCAGAATGAATTGAATTCTGAGCTATTGCCAAAGCTGCATGATGCAGCTGGGGTCTCTAAGATACCGAGAAATGAATCAGTCAGCCCTCAAACTGCATTGATCTTTCTGGGAGTTTGTCAGACTATAATTCTCAGCCATGGATTTTACCTAATGAGGCACTGACATAGTGCAAATTATTTCTGGTTCCATTCTAAAAGACAGGGTCACTTTCTTTAAATCATATGGGTTCATTCTGCTGCCTAGAATATGTCAAAATGAACAGATGAATGCCACCACAAGGTCTTTTCCGTCAGGTCTCAAGGCTATCTCTTTTCTCACACCATCTGTTTCAGTCCTACATGAGGGAAAGTAATCAAGTGTTGAAGTGTGTTATCCTCTCAGGCAGATATCTGCAGGCCAAGTAGCCTGGCAGCAATTCATTGTTTTCCTTAGTGAAACAGTTTCTGAATGTGTCTTGCATTGTTGCTTGTTATTTTCAATCTTAAAAGGCTTCAGCATCATCAGACTAGCCCTGTGCCAGGCTATTTCACATCCTTCACACAAGTGATAGAACGCATTTCATCGGAAGAAGCATTTTTTTTACTTTTTACTTTTTACTTTTTTTTACTTTTCCCTCAGAGTAGTTGAACTGTATCATTGTGGTCCAGTGCTTCAACTCTCCTTCAGATTTCCACAGTCCTTCTTTGGTCTTATTTTATTTCCTGTTGTGTACATGTCCTGGTTATACAAAAATGCTATTAATAGAAACACTGGAGACGGGAGCTAAGTTTCATGGTTCTTTACTGGCAGAAACCGAACTCAGCACACACGTACAGATCAATACGTGCCTAATAACGCATGCTCAATACGCATGTAATAGTGCATAGAACAACGTGTTACTAAAGCATAAAGTAGTCCCTTATTATACTGTAGGCGATATGATACACTCGTCTCCTTTTATTTTAATAGAGTATTAACTGTTCTTTTTTTACTGGGGCACTATGCTAAAACAAATATGTTTACCCTTAACATACAAGTGCCTACCACTTGTTTACTTAGTAACTTAATAATATCAAATTATAACAAAGTAATGCGATAATATCAAATTATAACAAGCCCTTTTTTTAACTCTTAGTCTAAGACCCATTTATAACTCAAGTCTCTGGAGGGGGGGTGGTCTTCTCTGCCTCTCCGGGTAACATCTGTCCTGAAACATTTGCTTTGGGGAATGAATCTCCACAGGTACATCAGGTGGGTATCAGCACTGACGACAGGTTTATCTGTAGATGAGGCTGATGTGGTCACATCAGGAGTGTTTGCTTCTATGTCAGGGGAGTCTGGGCAAGGTGTTGTGTTTTTCACCTGAGCATCCAGGATTTGGACCACATGATGACGTCTCCATATGTTCTCTCCCACCTGTACTCTACACATCAGTGGTCGGTCTATGGCAGAAATTATATCCTGCTGCCACTTTTCAGTCCGGTAATCACATGCAAGAACTGACTGTCCCACACTGAAGCTCCCTGTTGGCTTAGTATTCAAGTGTTTGAACTGTCTGTTCTCCACATCAAGTCGTACATCTGGTTTGAGAAGATCCATGTGGGACCTCAGGTTCCTGTTCAGAAACATCATCGCTGGAGTCTGATTAGTGGTTGCATGTACTGCATTACGATAGGCAAGGAGGAAGTTGTCTATCTTGTGTTGTAGTGGTTGATTTTTGCTGACAATTGCCTTGATGGCTTCCTTGAATGCCTGCACAAAACTTTCTGCTAAGCCATTTGTGGTAAGGAGCAGATATAAAATGCTTGATTCCATTGTTCTTCACAAAACTTTGGAATTCTTCAGAGACAGATTGTCGTCCATTGTCTGTGCAGGTTTGTTCTGGTATGCCATTCCTGGCGAACATGGCCCTCAGCACTGTAATGCATGGAGAGGGTCTTGTGGTGGTGTGTTCTGGATCTTTTTGGCATCCAGAGCAGTTCTTGGTCAAGTCCTCAATCTGTTTATCGATTCCTGGCCTCCACACATAGACACGGGCAAGACTTTTCATCTTCACGATACCCAGGTGCCCGTCGTGCAGTTCCTCCAGCACTCTGGTGATAGCTTGGGAGGAATCACAACTCGTGAGCCACACATTACTGTTCCCCAACACACGGACAACTGCTCCTTCCTCGCTGAGAAGGCTGGAAACAGTGTGTTACCATGCACTGGCCATCCCTTTACCGTGATGTCATACACTTTTGATAAAATAGGGTAATTACGTGTTTCCCTTTCAATGAGGCTGTCTGTCACTGGTAATTGTTCAACTATTGTTGTGTGAAAGACCTCTGCTGAATCCATTTGTGTAGTTATCTCAGAAGTCAGCAGTGGTAAACGTGGCAAACCATCTGCATTGCCATGTTGCTTGGTCCCCTTGTGTCCAATGTCATACCTGTGACCTCCTCAGAACACAGACCATCGCTACAGCCTTTGTGCTATCATCACTGGAACAGCTTTCCTTGGTTTGAAGATTGACACAAGAGGCTGATGATCAGTCAACAGAGTAAACTTTTGACCATACAGGTAGCGACTGAGTTTCTTGACTCACCACACGAGGCTTAAGGCCTCTCTGTCAATCCGTGCGTAGTTGCCTTCAGATGAAGTAAGCGTTCTTCAGGCAAAGGCTATTGGTCTTTCTGGGCCATCTGGAAATTTGTGCCATGACACAGCTCCTACCCCATGGGGTGAGGCATCACAAGCTGTTCGGATTGGTAAGGAGAGGTCAAAGTGCACAAGTACCCCTTCCGAGGTTGTGAGTCTTTTAGTTTCTTGAAACGCCTTCTCACAGCTCTCAGTCCACTTCTATTGTGTCCCTGTCTGGAATAGTGCATTTAGTGGGTGTAGGACTGTGGATAGGTTAGGCAAAAACATGTGGTAATAGTTCATGAGTCCAAGATATGCTCTCAGCTGAGGCACATTTTCAGGTGGTGGTGCCTTAAGCACTGCTTCTATCTTGTCTCGAGACATGTGTAAATCATCCTTGTTGATCACATGCCCACAGTATGAGATTTCCTTTTTGAAAAACTCACATTTCTTTCTATTAGCTCTGAGCCCATATTCTCGTAACCTGGTGAGCACTTGTTCAAGGTTAGAAAGATGCTCTTCGTCATCTTTGCCGGTGACAATGATGTCATCCAGGTAACTCTGAGTCCCTGGAATCCCCTGCAGGACCGGGTCCATTGCCCTTTGCCAGATTGCAGGAGCTGCTGTTATCCCAAACACCAACCTGTTGTACTGGTAAAGTCCTTTGTGTGTATTTATTGTCAGGTATTTCTTGGATGCTTCATCGATTTCCATTTGGAGATAAGCCTGAGTCAAATCAATATTTGTGAAATGTTTCCCTCCTGACAGGGAAGCAAAGATGTCCTCAATACAAGGGAGCAGATACTGTACTGTGCGGAGAACTGGGTTAACAGTCACTTTAAAGGCTTCACATATGCGCACCTTGCTTGGTTTTCCTGGTTTTGTGCTGGAGGTTTTCTTCATCACTGGAACAATAGGAGTGGCCCATTCACTCCAATCCACCTTTGACAGCCTGCTCCGGATTTTTCAGCTCAGCCTCTACTGTTGGACAGATTGCATATGGCACTGGTCTGGCTTTGTGAAATTTTGGACATGCATTTTCCTCAATCTCAATCTTTGCCTTCATGCCCTGAAGTGTTCCTATTCCTTTCATGAACAGAGTCAGCAAGTACTTGTGACAGTCTCTCAGATGTAGCCTTGCTGCCTTCCTTTGCTGACACATCTAGTGCCTTGATGGTGTGCCAAATCAACTGGATTTTCCTGAGCCATTCATGTCCCAGCAACAGTGGTCCTCCATTTTTCAGTACGTAGAGGTTCAGCTGCTGTGTTTTGTCTCTGTAGGTCACTGTCACTTTAATTTTGCCTTTGGGACCAGGTTTCAGAGGTATATGAGAAAACAGTGATTTGTTGTCATGTACAGAGATCACTGTTAAATCTGAGCCTGTGTCCAACTCCATTTTCAGTCTTACGCCTGCCACTTGTGGAGTAATCCATACTACTCTTCAATCATCCGTCTCTTTCATCCAAACTCGACACACATGTACAGATCAATACTTGCCTATAGTGCATGCAATGATGTGTTACTGAAACATAAAGTAGTCCCTTATTATACTGTAGGCCATAAAGTACATTTCCAAAGGTGTGCTGGTTGGTAGGTGAATGGCCCCAATGTGTAAGAGAGTGGTAGAACTTGGGGTGGAGTTGATCAGAATGATGGATTAGTGTAAATTTGTAGTTTGTGCACTGAAAGGCCTATTACTGTGCTCACTGGACCTAATCATTTATAACTTTTTGGTCATTTCCCCTTACTTACAACATTATCCCAACTGTCATTACATGATTAATCTGTAATTTGGAATCCTTATAACTTTTTTCTCTACATGTTCTTCCAAACATACCGTGATCAGATCTCTGAGAGAGAAACAATTAGCTGTCTCTTTCTGAGGTTTTTACCCCACAAAGTGGTAGAGTGGTACAGAATAGAAATGGCCCCTTCAGCCCTGCACACCTATGCTGTACCAATCCCATTTGACTGCATTAATTCCATGTCCCTCCATGCTCTGCTCATGTCCTGATGCTTCTTAAATGTTTCCACTGTTCCTGCCTCCACCAGCTCCTCTGGCAGCTCATTTGAAACACCAGCCACTGTGTGAAAAACTTCCCCTCAGATCCCCTTTAAACCTCCCCTTACCTTAAACCTATCGTCACTGTTTTTAGACACTCCTGCCATAGAATCAAACTCCGGCTATCAACTTTCTCTATGCCTCTCATAATTTGATATATCTCTATCACCCTCTTCGCTCCAAGGAAAACAACCCAGTTTATCTAAACTCTCATTATAACCCAAGCTTTCCAATCCAGGCCACATCCTTGTGAATATTTTCTGCATCACCTCTAACTTCATTACATCTACCCGCAGTATGGCGACCTAAATTACTTCCCCTGTGGCTTAGAAGTCTGTTTTAGGGACCCAGCAACTTTATGCCTTGCTTCTCATGACATCCCAGGGATATACCTGGTCATGCTCTGGGAACTTATCCACATTTATGTATTTCAAGACCTGCAGCATCGCCTTCATTATGCTGAAATGCCCCAAGATGTCACTGTTACCTCATCATCAGGAGGTCCAATGAAGCCAGCTTGAGCAAAAGATTTTGGAGCTTAGTCATTGGCTGGAAGCAGTATGGTTCACCTGTGAGGCTGAGAGATATGTAGGCAGCACATTTTTCTGAGGCAGTCTCGCCAGATCTTAAAGGAAAGCAAGGAAATTATAATCCTGAATAAGGGATGGCCAACTTTGATGTCTTATGGCAGGATCTACCAAAAATAAAGTGGGAGCAATTAGTGAGCAATCAACATTCAGAGAGAGATGAGGAGCAAAATGTTCCCATAAGGATGCTTAATCAAACAATATATTTACAATATTACTCAAATATTACTGTAATATTAAATGCACAGCACTCTCAAGCTGAAAGCTAATGCCAACACTGTGGCTCAGAAGCAGTAACTTAACGCTAAACAAGTTCTGCTCATTTAGAGTGCCACGCTAAACTGTAGACTTCCTTCTGGAGTAAGGGTTAAGTTGCAGCTGCTGTGCTTTGGTCAAGACATGGCAAGACTGAAGTGAAAGGAAGGGTTAAATACAACCACAATGGAGCATTAATTGGCTGGAAGGTGCATTCTCATGGCGGTAATTGCAGCAGATCCGTTCAGATCCCCGCCTGCAGCAGTCCACGGTTGTGACAGATAGTGAGAAGGATAGTCTTAGGTAACAGGGCAGTGTTGATGAGGTGATAATATAGGCAACAGCAGATGGAATTTAATCCTACTCAGTGGGAAGTGATACATTTTGAGAAGACCAATAAAGTCAAGGAGTATTGAGAAATGGACCCCTGAAGGGACAGCAAAAGCAAATAAGGTGGTTATGAAGGCAGGCAGGGTACTTGCTTTCATTAGCTGGGGCACAGAATACAAGAAATGAGACATTGTAGTATGTCACAGTGGGAGTGCTGTGTGCCGTTCTGGCGTCCACGCTGGGGTGGAGAGGAGATTCACCAGGATATTGCCTGGAATAAAGCATTTCAGCTCTGAAAGACTGATTGGCTTGGTTTGTTTTCTCATGAGCAGGGAAGGATGAGAGGGGACCAGAAGGATTATTTACACGGGCATATATAAGATCGATAGCAAGAAACTTCTGAATGTAGCAGAGGAGTCAAAAACCAAAAGGGTAGGTTTAGTAGCATAATCAATAGGAAATATAGAGGGGTCTGAGGAAGATTTCCCTTCATACAGAGAGCGGCTGGAATCTGAAATGCATCACCTGTACTCCAGACATGGTGCCACCTGATACCAATATCCAGAGCAGCTGCAAGATAAGGGATCTTCATCCAGATTTGTTGGGTAGCTCCTTCATATGGTAGGCCAGTTCAATGTTGTTCAGTTGAATAAAACAGGCATCAGAGGCAACGTTTTTAACCATTACTTAAGATTTCTGAAAAACAGATTATCATGCTATTGCATAACCACAAGAAAATCTGCAGGTGCTGGAAATCAAAGCAACACACAGAAGATGCTGGAGGAACTCAGCAGGCCAGGCAGCATCTAGGGAAACGAGTAAAAAATCAACGCTTGGGGCCGAGGACCTTCATCAGGACTGGATAAAAAGATTAGGTCAGAGCAAGAAGGTGGGGGAAGAGGTGGAAGAAATACAAGGTGGTAAGTGATAGGTGAAATCAGGAAGGGGAGGGGGAGGGGTAAAATAAAAATAACTAGGAAGTTGATTGGTGAAAGAGATAAAGGACTGGAGAAGACGGAATCTGGTAGGAGAGAGTAGAAGACCATGGAAGAAAGGGGAAGAGCACCAGAGGGAGGTGATAAGCAGGTAAGTAGATAAAGTGAGAGAGAGAGAAATGGGAAGGGGGGGAATGGTGAAGTGGGGGGCAATTACTGGAAATTCAAGCAACTGATGTTCATGCCATCAGGTTGGAGGCCAGCCAGATGGATTATAAGGGCTGCTTCTCCAACAGAAATGGGAAGTAGAACTGAAATGGGTGGCCATTTCAAAATGCTGATGGAACTCAGCAGGTCAGGCAGCATCTATAGAAATGAATATACTGTTAACATTCAGGGCCAAGACCCTTCATCAGGATTATTGCCACTTTGTCAATTGCAGAAGATAGCTAAGTGCAAGTTATTTACCATGAATCATATGACATGATAGTATCTATATTTCTTTGGCTGTTGAGTCCTTTCATCAGCACAGGGCTAAATGTAGCCATAACTCTTTGATTTCATGCTTGATTCCATAATCCTTCGCTGATGTTTTCAGTTTAACTTTATTGCTAGGTCAAAAATAATAGTTAAAAATTAATATTTAAAACATACTATTTTAGCATTATATATGTTTTGAAAGATTACATTTAGAAATAAAGCATTTTGGAGAGCAAACTGTGGCCTTAAACCTTAGTTCTCCAGGACTGGGTCCAGCCATTGAACAATTCGGAGGACTACAGTATAACAATCTTTTGGTAATGACTTGCCTCCATTTCTTACAACAATAAAATGCACTTAAAACTGCTAACAGTGTGACTAATTCCTTAATCTTTATTGCTTGAACCCCTACATAAGAACAAAAGTGTTTATTTCTAAATCCAAATGCTGGCAAAAATCCCAAGGTGATCCACAGAAACGTCAACATATAAAATTTGACAGTAAGCCACGCAGTGCAATAATGGGACAAATGATCAAAAGCTTGGGAAAACAAATAGATTTTATGGATTATCTTAAAGAAGGAAATAAAGCTAAATAAAGCTAGAGATATGGCAAGGTTTAGGAAGAGAATTTACAGAGCTTAAAGTCTTAGCAGCTGAAGGCGTAGTTGCCAAAGTAGAGGGATTAAAATCAGAGATGTTTAAGAGGCAAGCATCGGAGGAAGGCAGATACCTTGTAAGATTGTAGGCCTCAGGAAGACTGAAGAAATAGGAAGGAAAAGCATTGTATGAAATCTGAAAAATGAACAAGAATTTGAAAATCGAAGTACTGTATGCTTAATTGCAGGCAGTGTAGGTCAGGAAGAATGGGGCTAATGGTGAACGGGACTGTGAGAGTTAGGGCAAAGGCAATTACCTCAATTTTAATAATGGCAGAATATCACAGGTTACCTGGGAGAGCTTTAAAAAAGTCAATTCTAAAGACGCCCATCATTAAGGACCCCTGCCACCCAGGACATGCCCTCTTCTCATTGTTACTGTCAGAAGAGAGATACAGAAATGTGAAGGCACACACTCAGTGATTCAGGGACAGCTTCTTCTCCTCTGCCATCAGATTTCTGAATGGACATTGAACCCATGAACACTACCTCACTACTTTTTATTTGGTTTTTTTTTGTACAATTTATTTTAACTTAGCTATTTTAAGATATATATCTATTTAATGTAATTCAATTTTCTCTCTATACTTACTTATCATGGAATTCAGTGTACAGCTGCCATAAAATTAACAAATTTCACGCCATATACTGGTGATATCAAACCTGATTCTGGTTCTAATTCCGAATAGTAAGGCACTTGACAAGGTCCCGCGTGGGAGGCCAGTCGAGAGGGTTCAGCTGCTCGGTATTCAAAGACGAGGTTCTAAATTGGATTCAACATTGGTTTTGTGGGAGAAGCCAGAGAGTGGTAGTAGAGAGTTGCCTCTCTGATGAAGTGGTCTGCCACAGGGATTGGGTGCCGGGTCCTTTGTTGTTTGTCATCTCTATCAATGATCTGGATGATAATGTGGTGAACTGGACCAGCAAATTTGCGGATGACACCAAGATTGGGGGAGTAGTGGACAGTGAGGAAGAGAGGGATCTGCATCAAGTGGGAAAAAATAGGCTGAAAATGGCAGAAAGAATTCAATGGAGACAAGTGCGAAGTTTTGCACTGGGTGGGATCAACCAGTGTAGGTCTTACACAGTAGGGCACTGAGAAGAATGGTTGAACAAGGGGGTCTGGGAATACAGGTACATATTTCATTGCAATGCAGGTAGATAGGGTCATACGTAAAGCTTTTGGCATTTTAGCCTTCATAAATCAATGTATTGGTACCAAAAATAGGATGTTATGTTGAAGTTGTATAAGATGTTGGTGAGGCTTAACTTGGAGCATTGTGTGCTGTTTTGTTCACCTACGTGCAGGAGAGATGTAAACAAGGTTGAAAGAGTGCAGAGAAAATGTACAAGGATGCTGCTGGGTCTGGCAGGCCTGAGTTGCAGTAAAAGCAAAGACTGAATAGGTTAGGACTGTAGAACATAGAAGATTGAGAGGAAATTTGATAGAGGTGCACAAAATTATGAGGGGTATAGATGGGATAAATGCAAGCAGGCTTTTTCCACTGAGGTTGGGTGGGATTACAACCAGAGGTCGTGGCTTAAGGGTGAAATGTGAGAAGTTTAAGGGGAACATGAAGGGAAACTTCTTCACTCAGAGGGTTGTGAGTGTGTAGAATAAGCTGCCAGCAAAAGTGGTCTATGCAAGCTCAACTTCAACATTTAGGAGAAGTTTGGATAGGTACATGGATAGTAGGGAAATGGAGGGCTATGATCCCGGTGCAGGTCGATGGGAGTAGGCAGATTAAATGATTTCAGCATGGACTAGATGGGACGTAGAGTCTGTTTCTGTTCTGTAGTTCTCTATGACTATTACTCTAAATGGATATTTGAAGGTTTTTCTAGCAGATGCACTGAGGCTGGGATAGGGTTGAGTAATGAGAGACAGAGTGAAGAAATAAAGTCAAAATAATGGTAGGAGTGGTTTTAAAACGTTGCTGTAGAGTGACCAAGGATGCTAGGCAAAGCATTGGAATCAGTATTAAGGGGAGTTTGGAAATAGGATTTAATATCTTCACACAGTGTACATTCAGTTATCAAACCTGGGTCAATCAGGTACAGTTGAGTGTGTGATCAGTCATTTCTGGTGTCATTAGCTGTCTGAACAACTCGTGAAGATATTCTTTCTCCGGCAGTTTCACGACTGATCTAATTATGGGAGTAAATGGGGGTCCCAGACTACCAGGAAGACATCCTTGGATGACACTTTGGAGCTACCTTTGTACTACAGGAATCACCTTGGACCTAGACTTGTTATCCCTAGATGCTTTCTTGTATGTGGCTATAATATCTCAGGCCTGTAGCCCTGTTATATCTAAGGTCTTATTATAGAGTATGTTGTTCCTCATCTTGTACCAGTGAGTTTCCATTCATTGATTCCTCACTGTGTCTGCCACCTCAATAATTTTAATTTCTGTATATACTGGTGCTATTTTATGATGGCAGTTAATCCATTGTGTTTCAATTTTCTCCCTTCAACAGATAGGTTAGTGGGAATGAAGAATGATATTTCTCTGAAAAAACCTTCTGCCACCATATCTGTTTGAATCTGCATCACTTGGACAGAATGAACAAAGGCCAAACAAAGGGAAAATTTTTAAAAAGTTAAGAGAAAGTAATATTTTTTCATTGGGAGGAACATACCAAAGGTGGAGGGAAGATGTGGTTGAATAGATCAATAGATAAATATCACTGTGAATGGAGGGCCAAAGCCCTTATTATATAATACACCTACTGGGGAAGAAATTCTAATAGAAAATCTGCCATTGTATAACCTCCAATGATAAAAGGCAAGTGAATCAAAGATCAAGAATAACTGGTTATTGCAACCTCAAATCACTTAATCTCTGTCAGAGGACTGACAGAACCTCTCAATTACATTTTAAAGCATTCACTGGAGTTCAGCGAAAGGAAAATATTTTCTGTAAAGTATCTACTCAATTTCCTGTCAGACAAATTACAAAAAATAGGAGTCAAGACAGCAAGTTTGAGAAATCAGAGTATCTTTCAATCAATGTCCAGAATGTAATCATTTTCACCTTGGCCTGATTGTTTATTAAAACAATCATTAAATTTCCTACTTTCTCTGCTCTTCAAAGTGCCAATCAATACCACGTGATCACTTTGTTACTAGCACAGTGAAATATTGAAGTGCAGAAAATAAATCGTCGAAGATTTCAAGTTAAAACTCGATGTGTCATCTGACTTGTAAATTTAATATCTGCTAATTCAGTAAATATTATGATGAGTTCTGAGTGCAAGTATAAGATTAGAGTAATGGAAGCTCAGTCAATTCTCCCATTCATTTTCACTCCCTTCTATGTTCTCAAAAACCGCAAATTCTATATCTACACACCTGAAAATGTTTTTTTCTCTAGAGCAAAAATATGATTTGAATATTTAAATATCAAATCACACCATACCGAAATTCAACAAAGTGCTTCCAGTCACAATTCCCTCCTCTTCAATGGCTATCATCGTTATACAAGAAATGGCATCATTCCTATACAATACATCTTTTGACGCATTACAGTAAATATTGTGGGGCATGCCCAGGACTTCTGGGTCTGCACAGTTTGGGGTCCAGTGAGCTAGGTTGTGCACTTACTTTACATTTATTTGGTCTATGAACCCAGAACACTCTCTCCCACCCCCACCTATTCGAACCCATCCATCGTCCCTCCAGACAAACACATCTGCCTCCAGAACCACCGCTATACCTCCTGACTCACTGTTCTCCCTTGCAATAAACCACTTTAGAAGTATGGAGTCACACATCATCATGACTCCACCAGCCATCAATCATCCAGCTATACTAATCCAATTTACAAGCACTGGTCGATCACCTTCTACACCTTGGTGCTTGTCCAGATGCTTCTTATTTTGTGACAGCATCATCTCAGGCACCACCTGGGTGAAAAATCTTTACCTCAGATCCATTCAATCCCTTTGATCTTCACTGCTAACTACATCTTCTGGTTTCTGACATTTAGTGCAGCAAGGTTTCTTACTATCCCTCCTACCTATTCACACAGTACGTTGTAAGCTTCTTGTATTCCAAGGAAAATAAATTTAGCCTATTCACTCTTTCCTGGTGAATCTTTTCTGTCACCCTCTGCTGCCCTAGTTGCTGTCATATTCTTTGCCTCATGTAATAGTCGGCATCTCCCATGGTTCTTCACCATCTTCTTGTCCAGTTCTGCAAAGGTCCCTCCTGCTGACACACTCCTCTCTCTCCCTCTCAAACAACCAAATTCCTTCCCAACCTATTGGTCTCCCTTCAGACCCGCTGATTCTACTTTCACCTTTGGAATCAGAATCAACTTTAATATCATGGTTATATGTGGTGAAATTTGTTGTTTTGCAGCAGCAGTACATATTAATAAAAAAATTATAAATTACAGTAAGATGTATATATAAAAATAAATTAAGCAAGTGATTAAAATAAAAAGAGAAGAAAGAAAATCAAGAGTCAAGATTGTTTAATGTCATTTCCTATACACAAATGTAAAGGAGAATGAAATAGTTGTTATTCCAGATCAGATGCAGCACAAAATAACTTGGAAGATTAATAACACAATAATCATTAAAACACTATAAATGTAAATATAAAAGATAGTTTATATACATAGATTGGTTGTATGTCAATAAAGTGATGCTGGGGTGTGCATAAGGTGAATGACAGGAAATAATAAAGTAGTGTTAGGCTACGTCCACAATAGACTGGATAATTTTGAAAACGCCGGTTTTGCGTAAAAATGATAGGCGTCCACACCAAGCGTTTTTGAAAATACCTGCATCCACATTAAAACGGGTATTTGGGTAAATCTCCTCCTACAGGGCATGTGCAGGACACCTCTACAGAAAACAAGCAACATGTTTGGTGTCAAATCTCGCTGTGAATGTGCGCATTTGTGCTGTTTCAGACTAGAAAAACTTAAAAGGAAATTGCCAAATGACGGACAGCTGTTGGCTCTCATGCAGAAGGACTTAAAACTAAAAAAAGAACAAATACTGAGCATATGGAGGCAACCGACAAGGAGTTCATGGACAGTATAACCCAGCTGACGACGAACATTGAAAAACTGACTAACACTGTTGCATTAATAAAGCACCTTGGTAACTGTATAAAATATGTCTGCATCAGTGTTATCATGTATTTCCATACAATGTTACAATAGGCTGTTACACATCTATTGTCAGAGAAATAGGTAAACCACCTTCATACAAGCAAGGACAGAAAATAGGGCAAAGTGAGTATACTTATTTATTCAGTAAGTTATGGGTCAAAGTATTTGGTGAGTACATTTCTAAATCTTCTGGCTTCAGTCTCGTTGCTGTCAGTTCTGAAATTGTTAGGTTGTGTGGGGGGGTTGCGTTCAAGAGAACAATGAAATGCCAGGCTGCCGCCACCAACTGTTCCGGCATGTCATTACAGCATTTTTTAAAATCTCCAGTTACCCTGTCCACACTACTCTGCACAATCGGCGTTTTCAAATTTACACACTCTGGAGGGCATTTTAGAAAAGCTCCATTTTCGGGGTAGGAAAATGTTCTTTCAGTGTGGACGGAAGGTCAAAACGAAGTGAAAAAGCTTCGGTTACTGAATTATCTGATCTAGTGTGAACGTAGCCTTAGTATTTGTGGATGGAGCTGATGATGTGCTAGACAGTTTGACTATCCATTGTAGAGTCTTCTTGTCCCCCACAGTGCAGTTTTTGTACCAAGCAGTGATGCAGCTTGTCAGGATACTGTCTACTGCGCATCTGCAGAATGACCTCAGAATGACCTGAGAATTGATGAGCTCTCCAGCATTGGTGGGCTTTCTTGCCTGCATAGTATGTCTTCTAGAACCATGAGCGGTTATGCAAGATAGGCACCCCCAGGATTTTGCATTTTGACTGCTTTGCCGCTGATGTAAAGAGGGGTGTGAGTGGTCCAAGTTCTTCTGATTTCAATAACCACCTCTTTTGTCATGTTAATATTAAAGAATAGGTTATTTGCCTGGCATTCTTTACTCAGAGAGTGGCAGCTGTGTGGAACTAGCTTCCGGTAGAAGTGGTAGAGGCAGGTTCGATTTTGTCATTTACAAAAAAATTGGATAGGTATATGGACAGGAAAGGAATGGAGGGTTATGGGCTGAGTGCAGGTAGGTGGGACTAGGTGACAGTAAGCGTTCGGCACGGACTAGAAGGGCCGAGATGGCCTGTTTCCGTGCAGTAATTGTTATATGGTTATATGGTTATAAGGGCCTTGAGCTCTTTCACCTCCTCTCTTCATCATTGTTGGTGTTGAGCCCTACCACTGTCGCGTCATCAGCAAGCTTGGAAAAATGATTACTTGAGTTAGTCATGTATGAGTAGAGTGTATAACAATGGGCTCAGTACATAGCTGTGGAGGGCACCCATATTAAGAGAGAAATGGTTGTACATCTTGACTATCTGAGATCTGTTGGTTAAGAAGTCCAACACCCAGTGGCACAGTGGTGTATTTAGACAGAGGAGTAGGAGTTTGTTCCCAAGATCTGGGGGACAATAGTGTTGAATGAAACAGTGTTCTGAAATAAGTATCCTTGTTTTTAAGTACATCACGGCCAGGTGCACAAGAGATGATTTAGCATCTGTTGCAGAGTAATTCTGTCAGTAAATATATTGATGAGTGTCCAATATGGTAGGAATGGTGCTTTGATATGTGCCATTATCAGTCGTTCGAAGCACCTCATAATGATTGGCATCAGTGCCACTGGACTGAAATCATTTAGTGCTGAAGATGTAGAGTTCTTTGGTACAGGGATAATGCTGGCTGATTTGAAGCATGTAGGTGGTGAGGTAGTGTATATGGGTTCAACATCCATTCAGAAAGCTGATAGTGGAGGGGAAGAGGCTGTTCCTGAAAGGAGACTGTGTGTCTATAGGCTCCTCCTTGATGGTAGCAATGAGAAGAGGCCTTATCCTGGGTGATGGAGATCCTTAATGATGGATGCCATCTTTTTGAGGCATCACCCTTTGAAGATGTTTTCGAAGCTGTGGAAGCTAGTGCCCGTGATAGGGGTGGCTGAGTTTATAATATTTCTACAGCTTTTTCCGATCCGGTGCAGTGGTCCCTCCATACCAGATAGTGATGCAACCAGTTAGCAAGCTCTCCATGATACATCTGTAGAAATTTGTGAGTGTCTTTGGTGACATACCAATTGTCCTCAAACTCCCAATGAAATATAGCTGCTGTCATGCCTTCTTGCAATTGCATCAATAAGTTGGGCCAGGATTGATCTTCAGAGATGTTGAAAACCAGAAACTTGAAATTGCTCACCCTTTCCACTGCTGATCCTTTGATGAGGACAAGTGTGTGTTCCCCTAACTTCTCCTTCCTGATGTCCACATTCATTTCCTTGATGTTACTGATGTTGAGTGCAAGGTTATTGTTGCAACACCACTCAACCAGCTGATCCACCTTGCTTCTGTACACCACCTTTTCACCTGCTAACATGTCCTAAATTCTACTAATAATAGTTATATTATCGGAAAATTTACAGATAATGTTTGAGCTGTGCCTAGCCACACAGTTGTGGGTATAGAGAGAATAAAGCAGTGGGCTAAGCACGTATGTGTGAGGTGCACCAGTGTTAATCGTCTGCTCGGAGGAAATTTTATTTCTGATCTCCCAGTGAGCAAGTCAAGGATCCAATTGCAGAGGGAGGTGCAGAGGCCCCGGGTTTGAAGCTTGTTCATTAGAACTGAGGGTATGATTGTGTTGAACACTGAGTTGTAATCAATAAATACCAGCCTGATATTGGTATTACTGTTGTCCAGGTGATCCAAGGCTGAATGAAAAGCTGGTAAGATAGCATTCTCTGGAGACAAATTACAGTGGGTTCTGGTTCTTGCTTAGACTAGGGTGGATTCTAGCCATGATCAACATCTCAAAGAATTTATTCACAGTAGCTGTGAGTGCCACGGGGCAATGGTCATTGAGGCAGCTCACTCTGCTCTTTCTTTGGCACTGGTATAATTGTCATCCTCCTGAAGCAGGTGGGAACCTCCATCCGCAGCAGTGAGAGATTGAAGAATGTTTTTGAACGCTCCCACCTGTTCGTTGAACACTTCCCACCAGCTCATGCTGTAAGCCCTCATTTCCAACCACCCACCACCTCTTTTGCAACTCTGCAATCCCATCCAGTTAACAGATTACAATTCCAACAAAGATCCTGGTCTCAATATAGTACCCCGATCTGCTCGCTTTCTCTCCAAGCCAGGCATAGTATTGCCCAGTGCTGGCCGCACACTCACACAATATCCACTGTATGGCATGGAGACCTCAGACATCAGGTGCTATTGAATTATGTGACAGTAGGCCTGCAAATGGAATTGATGGCAGCAGCCTACTGCAACTTCTAGGACACTCTGTGTGGTTTTGGAGGCACCACTCCAGAGAATGTATTGTTACCTGCTAAAGGGTGATAAAACTTAGGTTAAATATTCATTGAACAAGAAACTAAACTTCTTAGAGCATTCCCGGTGGGAGGAAATTCCAAATTTGTTGCTCCACCTTCATATTTTACCAAGCTGACCAACGCAACACCCAGGTAAGAATTATTATATTTCTTCTTTCAGTGTACACCATTTCCTTTAAGCTACAGATTATCTTGGTTATGGTGAATGCAGCAGGCTTGATTCAGGGCAATTTCCAATTCAATTACAGGTCTTGGTAGGTGGTAAACACCTAATGTTGAATGTGTGTCCACACCACCCACAACAGTGAGCAACAGTTAATGTTTAGATGACACCAATCAAAGAGATTTTAGAATCTGCCATCTCTACCTGTGAACAGAGTACTGGGAAGCTATTTAGTTTCACCTTTCTCAAAATGTGAATGATATAAGAAAATATTTCTTAACGTCATATATTTTTTCTGAGAATGCAAACATAAATCAAGGAACATGTAATCCAATATTCTGTCTTATCTTTCTTTTCTGGTCTTTCCTATTTCCACACATAGAACAAGCATACTGTTTCTCTTGGTGGTTTAAAATGTAGTTTTAAGACTCAAATGGGGTCTTAAAATGTGTTCTCTGTGCTGTCTGCAAATAATTCTTGATAAAAGAAACAATGAATTCTAAACAGACACATTCCAGCAGTACTGCTGACTGAACAGTCTGCTCTGGCACAAATTTACAAAGGACATCTGCACCTTCCAAATTAAGCCTCTGTGCACTCAATGGGTATGAAACAGAACTTTTGGCAGAGGAGGAATAATTTTAAGTGAAATGTACTTAAAATCTGTGATTATTTTAAATCCCGTACATGACCACAGGTAATTCCAAAGTGCTTTACACCAAATTAATGCCTTGTGTTTTCACCCATAGTACTAATCTAGCACAATGGAAGTTGTTTTTTTTCAGTTAAAAGATCTTGAAATTAGGCAAAAAGACATTTAAACCTGAATAAAATAAAAATGGGAATAACTGGTTATTCATCAGGTCGGACAGCATCTGCAAAGAGAGAAACATGGAGTTAATGTTTCTGGATGATACATCTTCATTAGAATTCACATCAGATAGTTTATACCAAAAATCATGCACTAAAATAGGACCACACCAAACTGACTGTGCGAAGGACACAATGTTGTCCTTGGAGATAACTCTCTCTGGCAACCAGACTGCATCAAATGTGATTGCATGGGTAGATGGAGAGGATATATTGTGCATTATTGCTATTGCACACACACTCTCACACACACATAAACACACAAATTGCACAAGCTAATATCCATCCACAGCCTCCACATACTCTATCCTATCCTATCGTAATCACTGCCTTTATTCTGCACATGGCATTTTATCCTCTTCCCCATCCACATCAGTGTCATCCCTCCAAAAGGTGATAATGAAACGCTTACTCAAAGTTCTTCATTCCCTCCACTTAAGCTAAAAGAACAAAGAATAACTGTGAGACAATCCACACAGGAGCTGGTAGTTGGACAAAGAAATACAGGGAGAATTTAATCATAAAATGTAATATGATACATATTAAGAGGACTAGTAAGAGTAGGACATACACAACGTGGTAGAAATTTGGGAAGGACTAAGGAACAGAGGGTCCCTAGTGTACCTGTTATAGAAGTGCTGGGAATGCGATTAGTAGGGATATAGTAGGTGCTTAATGACCAGCATGAACACAGTGGGAGGAAGGTCCTGCTTCCATGTTATATTACTCCATAACTTCTGACTTGACTCAGGAGTTCTGAACTCTTGTCCTGTTATCCAGGCAGTATTTCCACCCATCCCTCTGTCAAACTCTACCTCTGCTCCTGCACATGACATATTCATCCCATATCCTCTTCTCACTGGTGTTCCCCCTCATTCCTGCCCCTTTACTCCTATTTTTATTTCAAACAATCAGTGCCCTCCAATTATTAATCTATTGTCCTTCCTTCGCTTATCTTCCTCATTGTTTCTGTCGGTCATCAGTTTTAAAAACAGAATAAGGAAAGTCATTGGCTATATATTTATGGTTTTCACTCTCTATCTCTTAGGTTTTAGAGATTATGTTATTTTTGTCACAGCTGCACCAATTGCATCTCTCAGCTGTTTGTTAAACACAATTGCTACAATTGGTTTTAAAATCCAAATTTCTTTGAAAAATGACTGAGATGTGTTAAGACTTCGAGGATGATTTTTCATTTAGTTGAGCACCCTATGTGATGTTCAGCTGTTGAAAGCAAGAATGAAACATTTTAACCAACCCCTGACATATACTGTAGATCCACTCTGAAAAGAATATAGGTAACTAGCTCAGAATGTTATGCAAATCATAATTGTAGATACTCAAGGCACCATCATGTTGTATATTTATACACTGTATGCCATGTTCTTTTGATTGACTCTGAATAGCCAGCCTTACTTTCATACTCAACCACCTAAGCTCCAGACCAAAATATGTTTGTTCTTTCTCCTCATGTTGTACACACTGAGACACCTGATCAGCAGCTCCTTTTCACATTCTTTCTTTCTTCACTCAACCTCACAATGTTATCATGCCTTCCACTTCTATTATCCCAGAACACTCCCTCCCATCTGCTTGTCTGCTCATTACAAAACATAATCAAATAAATGCATGCCTCTCCAAATAATGGTTTCTTCTCCAAAGAATATGTGGAACTCCCTAAAGTGATCCCTATTCCAATTTTTCTCCCCCTATGGGCACCAATTTTTATACTCCCTTCTACTTCACACATCATTAATTAGTGCCTTTTACCTGTCAATGACAATCAAAGAATGTCTGTAATTTTGGATATTATTAGGTCTGAGTTTTATATTCTGAATTATAATCAGTAAAGTGAAGAAGGTTACAATAGGTTTATGAAATATTTGAAAATGAAAGTAGAGCTCTTTATATATTTAGATGGTCATTTTTGGTAATATTCCATTATGTAAAGGATATACCCTTGGAAGTCAAGCTGATTTGTACTATTATTGATTAAAAATAACAAAATTGGAATATAATTGTCACAATTTTCATGGACAAATCATAGGCAAAATATATTACATACCTCCGGAAGTTATTTATGCTAATTCAATATTCATAATCTTCTTTACCCAAATCCTAACATGCCAAGCAATCAGGAAATTAAGAGCTGCACTCTGGATTTGTCAGTTCCCAATTAATTTAATCTTTCACATCAACATCTACTTCAAAGTCAAAGATTAGGTTAACTATAATGCACCACATCAACTAAAATTTATATTCAGAAAAATAATTTTTCAGCTTTAATAAATGCTAGAATTATATAAGTTAATAGGAATACAGGAGTCTATAAAGAATAAATATGGCTAGAAGCAAGAGATAATTACAATTGAGGTTATTGTCTCAAAGAATTGCATTTGACAAAACATATTCATTTAATACTGCCTACAATTAAACATACTCAAGCCACTCAAAAGAATATTGACTACAAGTACTGCTATAATTGCCATTGCCAGTTACCCAATTACTGAATCCACTCTAGTATCTAGACCAGACTTTCTCAACTCTTTTGCCCTGGAGGAATCCTAAAAATAATTTTCAGGTCTCAGGGAATCTCTGCATAAAAATTATTATATCTACAGCTCATGGTACATTAGCATGATCAGCAAGTTGTAGATATAATAAACCAAAAATAATTGTTAATGTTTTTTTGAGTAGAGAATGAATTTTTAGCCAATCTTTCTGGAAAAAAAACAGATAGTTATGCTTGGCTTACCTTTTTTGGAATTAACCTCTTTCTTTCCCTTTCATAAATTTTAAAAACTCCTAAGGCAAACATAATTTCTCAGTTCTGGATTGAACTTGAGATAAGCGCACACAGATTTCACCCTCAACTGAAATGAGACAACTATCCTTACCCTTGATGCTTGTTAAACAAGAAAAAGCTTGCTCACACATGTAAGAAGTTGAAAGCAGTGAAGTTTTCATTGTTTTCCTATGAATGTCAAGATACTTCTCTTTCACAGAAATCTAGAAGTTGCCCAGGGCAGGTCAGTAAATCTCATCCTAAGTGCATGATCAGAGAGCAGCTCACAAAGTTCTTCCTTTTCTCTCAAAGGCAAGTTCTCGGGCTAAGCAGAAGATCCAAAGAAAGGGTCCCTCACCCAGTCATACACTCGTGTTGGACAGGAGGAAAAACGCTGTTCAATTTTGTTCTGCAGTTCTTCCACATAGTTTTCAATAACTCAAGACTTTCTGATATCCTTCCTCATTCTCAAGACCAAGCAACAGTGGAAACATTTCAAGATATCCTTTTGCAAAATGATTTTTCCAAAGATTCAGTTTCCTTTTAAATCCAAGAATCTTATCACATGAAGTCAAAACATTTTCTCCAGGGCTTTGCAGAGTCTTGTTCAACTGGTTCATATAAATAAAAATATCTGTTAAATAGACTATCTTCTGCAGCCATTCTTCATCTTCAAAGCGCTTAGCAAAATCTAGCCTACTAGTTGCTTGAAAGTACTCCTGCAATTCCTTTTTAGCTCAAACACCCGGTTGCGGACTCTTCCTCTGCTTAGCCGCCAGATTACTGTCAGTAGCAGGAGACTGTTGTGCTTTTTGTCCAAGTTTTCACACATTCTCAACTGAAATGGACTTAAAGTTACTAAATAACTTGCTTCCCAAATCTCTTTACTGACTGCGACTTTACTTTCAAAAGCTTTAGTCTGTTTTGAGACTCCAACATTCATTTAAAATAATCCGCACTTTCACATATCACATGGCTGTGATTTGTAGTTAATATTCTTGTCCTTTCAATTTTGCTGGAGCCATTGCTGTATTTGTAAGTTGTTTGCCATTAGGACAACTTAGATCACCAGTCCAAGTAAAACCCATTCATAAATAGCTTTTGTTGTAAAGACAGACTTTTTTGTGTCTGTTGTTACACTAGTGCAGTGAAATGAATCAGAACGTCATAATTCTTGTACATTACCCTTACCAAAAACGTCCACAGGCCTAGGCCTAGAATCCTCCTCTTCCATCTCACACTTCCTCTTCAAAAACTGCCACACTGTCTTTAAAATGGAAATTTCCCTTCAGGTTTCTACTACATTGGTAGTTTGTTCACTCCCATAAGTGAGTCAGCAGTGTGTAAGGGGAAGTTGGGGGAGGTAATTCGGGAGGAAGAGGCTGACATCACATCCCAAGTTGGGCAATTCCATTCGATGCTCAGAAAACGCACTTCATGCTCCTCAACAGCTTATCGTCCTACCCTCCAGGCAATACAGTGCTCATCAATTATCAACTGCCTCCCCTATTTTCCATCAAAAACTGAGAATGAAGTCAACCAACTAAACCCGATCCGACTGCACACTGCCATGCAGCGTTGAAGAGCCCTCTGATAGGGCTACTCAGTCACTGCCCACCACTGGAAGCTAGCATCACGCTTTGCATGAAGTTAAAAAAGATTATATTTATTTATTTTTTAATCACAATCTCTCACGGAACCCCTAGTGACTTCTCACAGAACCCTAGGGTTCCGCTGAACACCAGCTGAGAAACCCTGATATAGACCTTTGAAAGTAATTTCCTAGTTAGGAAATAGTGAATGAAATTTATTTCAGATAATTTTAGAAATCTGCATTTAAGTCGTAAAATTCATTGTAAATTAATTTTTATTTGTGGTGTAATTCATGGACAACTTGTCACTTCTGGCACACCCATAAGTTATGGGTCCTTTAACTCTGAACTAAAGTTTACCACTTTGGCACCCTGTACTGGAAAGAGACTAGAGCATTTCCTATGATCCAGGCCTTTGAATGCCTCCCTTTGTACATAGTCCTGCTTTAGTTGAAACTTTATGAGCTGATGTAAAAGCAAGAGTAAGTAGGTTCAAGCTGGTACATTGGGGAGAATGTAACCAGAATAATATGAACCAGGATATGGGAAAGTAGGAATGAAATGGCCTTCATCTCCCTGCCCATCACCACCCAGAACAAAGTTCCCCAAAACATCCTCATAAATTCCTTCAAGTATGCTCCCTGCTGTTGGGGCAGATTTAATAGCATTACCATCAGCAAGCTCTTCACCATCCGTAGCCTGGCGAAAAGCTGTTGGAGCAATCAAATAAACACTGTCTACAAGAGCAGGTCAGCTGTTAAGTAATTTGTAACAAATGATTCACCTCATGACACTCCTACCCACTTATGATGGACAGGAGGTCATTGATGAAGCAGCTGAAGACATTTAGATTTAGGATACTGACCTGAGGAACTTCTGCAGTGATGTTCTATAGCTGAGATAATTAAGATCCAGCAACCATAACCAACTTCCCAGATGCAAGGTGTATCTTCAAACTATAGAGTGTTGCCCCTTTTCATACCTGTTAACTTTAGTAACATCATGGCACCTTGAAGCCACATTAATTCAAATTGACTTGATATTGAGGACAGTGATTATCTGTTCATTTTTGGAATTCAGTTCCAAGGTTCATGTCTGGACCTCTATTGTAATAAAATCAAAAGCTGAGCTGTCTTGGCAATGTTCAAACTAGACATTGATGATCAGGTTATTGGTGAGAAAGTACCACTCATGCCACTGTCATAAAACTTCCCATCGCTTTGCTGATGAATGAAATGAGTTGAATTTGATTAGTCCTGCTTTTTACAGACAGAAAGGTCCTGCACAATTTTTAAACATTATCATTTTGGTACCTTGTAGAAGTACCAAAACGACGTAACTTGAACTATGGTTTGTTCTGAAGCATAGCTGTTGTAGCTGGGATATTGTCTGGTCCCATTGCTGTAAACATTGCTCTCAGCCATTTATGATATCATGTAATATTAACTAAAGATTTGCTTTGGCAATAGCAGGATCATTGGAGGAAACCCAAATGAATTATCCACCCAGCAAATTCAGCAGATTGAGATTGTAAGCACTTGCCTTTCTCTTTAATTTTCACGCACTGGACCCAGCCATTATTATGGATGAGGATATCCTTGAAACCTCTTCCATTCATTAGCTGTTATGATTCAGAGTTAGATGAGGTACCACTGACAGACTTTGATCAGCTTTGTTAGCCATGAGATTAATTAGCTCAGTTTATTGCACACTATTTTTGTTTCTTGCTATGGGAGTAGTCCCATGTTGCAGCTTTACTACATCGGTGCTTCATTTTAAGTATGGCTGGTGTTGCTCCCACGTTGTCCCTCAGCATTCCTCACTGATCTTGAATTGTTTCCTTGTTTGGTGGCAATGATAGAGTGAGGGGAATGTCCGCCCAGCAGGTGACTCATTGTGAAGTTGTGCATTTCTGCTGCTGTTGATGGTCCATTGCCCATTAGAGATGTTCAGTTTTAAGCTCATGTATCTGCTCTTAGATAAATAATAACTTCTGCTTTTCTCTCCACAATTGCTGTCTGACCTGTTCGAAATGTATGAATCTATTTCTCTTAGAGCAATGACCTCCCACCCCATTAGCTCTACGTATTGATTTGTTGTCTGTGCGTGCCCTGTTCTCTACACGTGTTCATTGTTTGCTCTCTCTCCCTCACTGCAATGTGAATACACCAGTTAAAGCCAGCTCCCTCATCTATGCTTTTATTTAATAGATATGTAGTTGTACAGTCACAACAAATTGACGACGAGTATGAACCTGAATGTCAGAAAATATCATGAACTGCACTGACATTTACAGTACGATTACGGGACAAAACAGCGCGAGTTAAACAGTACAGAGAAGGCTGTCATGAATGCTAACAAAGGTGTGAGTACAGTGCTTAGTAACAGCGAAAGACTTGCTGAAGTTAAAGTGAAACTAACATGGCGGTGACTTCAGTTGGGAAAGTTGATGAATTTGATAGTCCTAATGAAGGCTGGGGGTCATATATTGAAAGAGAAGAACGATATTGTAATATGAACAATGTGGAGGAGCAAAAGAAAGCCCCTACACTTCTTAGCTTAATGTGCCCAAGAATGCATATATACCCCTTAAAAGCCAGCAAGTAAGCTGTTCGACAAAATTGTTACAATTTTACAAAAATTACTTGATCCCTAAACCACTGGTAAAGGCTGAGAGATTTAGATTTTACAAAAGGAACCAGTCAAAAGAGAAAAGCATTTCAGAATACATTGCAGAACTGTACAAAGTTTCCCAGTACTGTGACTTTAGAGGTGGACTTTCTGATGCATTAAGGGATAGGCTTCTATGTGGCATATAAGCTCAAAAGAGGCTATTGTTCAAAAGAGGCCTAACCTTATGCTACGTCCACACTACACTGGATAATTCCGTAACCGAAGCTTTTTCCTGTCTTTTCTACCTTCCGTCCACACTAAAAGCTTTTTCATCCCCTGAAACTGGAGCTTTTCAGAAACACTCTCCAATGTGTGTAATTTTGAAAACGCTGCTCAGGGCAGATCAATGTGTACAGGGTAACTGAAGAAATCTGAAAATGCTGTCAGACGGCAGCGCGCCATTTCATTGTTTTCTTGAACACAACCTAACAATTTCAGAACAGACAGCAATGAGACTGAAGCCTGAAGAGTTAGAAATGTACTCACCAAATACTTTGACCCATAACTTACTAAATAAATAAGTATACTCACATTGCCCTGTTTTCTGTCCTTGCTTGTATGAAGGTGGTTTACCTATTTATGCAAGTACTTTTCTGACAATAGATGTGTAACAGCCTAATGTAACATTGCATGCAAATACAAGATAACACTGATGCAGACATTAAATCATTTATACGTTTACCAAGGTGCTTTATTAATGCAACACAGTTAGTCAGTTTTTCAATGTTCATTGTCAGCTGGGTCATACTGTCCATGAACTCCCTGTTGGTTGCCTCCATACGCTCCAGTATTTTTTTTTAGTTTTAAGTCCTCCTGTGTGAGAGCCAACAGCTGTCCGTCTAAATTTTTCTAGTCTATAACTACACAAACGCGCACTTTCGTGGTGAGATTCGACACCAAACATGTCACTTGTTTTCGGTAGATGAGTCCTGTGCATGCAGAGGAGGAGGAGATTCGCCAAAATCTCCGTTTCAATGTGGACAGAGATATTTTTAACTATGCATAGTGTGGACGCCTGTCATTTTACGCGAAACCGGCGTTTTCAAAATTATCCGGTCTGGTGTGGATGGAGCCTTAGAATGGGCATTGACAGTTGCAATATCATTAGAGATTGCAGCAAAGAATACAGCAGAACTACAGAAAAGGAGGTTAGAATGTGAAATGCATAAACTGACCCTGAATGGTACAAAAAGCCAAACCTATTATCGATGTGGCAACTCCTCCCATGATGCAAATGACTGTTGGTTCAAAGAAAAAGTCTGCAGGAAGCGTCACAGAGAGAAAGTGTACAAGGCAAATGAAACACACAACTGAGTGAGAAGTTACAAACACAGGGCTAAGCAAATGCATAAAGTTACCTAATTTAAAACAGAATCAGACTACATAAAGTCTGAAAAGGCTGAACTGTCATGCCTAGAACTGCATACTATAACTGAAGCAGATCACAAAATCATCTGGATTACAATAGATGTGTCTGGTGTAAAACTGAAAATGGAGCTGGATACGTGGTCAGTTTTGTCCATAATTCCATACACTGGCTGCTACGGACTATTTTCTCAGATACCATTAGAGAAGGCCTCAGTGATGTTAAAGACCTACACAGGAGAAAAAGTGCCTTCCAAAGGCAAACTGAAAGTAACTAGGATGTAGGGAGGCCAAACACAACAGTTAGAGCTTTGTGTATTGAAAAGTGGAGAGCCAGCACGTTTCAGATGTGAATGGTTGAGAAAAGTCCAACTAGACCGGCACTCAGTCAAAGCTCTCAGTGTGGCACCAACAGGCAATGGCAGACCAAATGGTAACATTAAGACTGTCGCAGCTGCTTAATGAGAATGTGTTTGAGAAGGGGATTGGCAAACTCAGAGGCATGAAGGCTAGAATTGCAACACCAAGATTCTGTAAAGCGCATCCAGTGCCATCTGCACTACATCCTAAAAATGCAGAGCTTGTGGCATCTGCATTTCTCTCTGAGGTTGAGTGGAGTGATTGGGCCATGTCCATTGTTCCAGTGATCAAGGAAGGAAAGACTGGAGCTGTTCACATATGCAGAAATTTCAAGATGAGCATCAACCTGGTGCTGCATACCGCGCAATATCCCCTGTCCTGAAAAGAAGACATTTTTGCATCTTTGGCAGGTGAGGAAAGGTTTCCAAAGACTGACTTGTCACAAGCCTATCTGAAAATGGAGATTGAGGAGTCAAGCAGGAAGTTCCTCACAATCAACACTCGCAAGGGACTCACCAGTATAATAGTCTTACCTTTGGCATCGCATCAGCTCCAGCAATTTGGCAAAGGGCAATGGAGCAAGTGATCCAAGATATCGCAGGAACATAATGTTACCTTGAGGACATCATCCTGACTGACAAATATGATGAAGAGCACCTCCAGAAACTCGATAAATTGTTTACTAGGCTGAGTGAGTATGGTCTGTGTGCAAAGAGAGAAAAATGTGAGTTTTTCAAAAAGGAAATCTAATATTGTGGATATGTATTGACAAGCAGGGCTTATGTAAGTCACAATGGAAGGTTGAAGCAATGCTACAGCCACCCAAACCAGAAAATGTGTCACAACTCAGGTCATTCTTGGGCTTTGTAAACTACTACCACAGGTTTCTCCCAAACATTGCTGTAGTGCTACACCCATTGAACTCACTGTTACAGACAGGAGCAAAGTGGGAATGGTCAGAAAGATGTGAATGAGCATTCAAGGAAACAGAGACTAATAACATCCGATGAACTGCTCACCCATTATGATGCATCCCTGCCCATCAGACTGGTGTGCGATGTGTCCCTTATGCCACTGGAGCTACTGTGTCACACATCATGAAAGATGGATCTGAACGCCTGATTGCATTTGCTTCAAGATCACTAATGAGCACAGAATGCAACTCTGCACGGATCAACTGAGAGGCTCTTAGTCTAGTATGGGAAATAAAGAAGCTTCTTCACTACCTCTATGGACAAAAATTTACGCAAGTGACAGATCCCCAGCCCCTTGTGTCCTTTTCAATCCCAGGAAGGGAATCCCAGTGATGACTGCTACCCAGTTACAACTTTGGGCACTATTCCTAGAAGCCCATTCCAATTACATAGGTTTCAAGGGTATCAAACAACACAGCAATGCTGCTGTCTTGTCACACCTTCTACTACTGGCAACTAAAGAAGAGAAGTCTTCATATTGTGACCCAGCAGAAGTTTTCCACACTGCACTGTGTGACAGTTTCTACCCCCAAGCCATTAGACTCCTCAATTCCCAGAGTGCACACACACACACACACACACACACACACACACACTCCACTCCCTTTGCAATTTTTGCTCATTTCTTTCTCAATTCTTGTTTACATTGTTTACATTTACATCATTTATTATTACATCGTAATTTGCCCTTTACTGTGCCTATTGTCTTGTTTATTAATTATTGTACTGTCTAGCACTGTTTTGTGCACTTTATGTAGTCCCGTGTAGGTCTGCAGTCTAGTGTAGTTTTGTGTTGTTTCATGTAGCACTATGGTCCTGGAAGAATGTTGTTTCATTTTTACTGTTTACTGTACTAGCAGTTATGGTTAAAATGACAATAAAAGTGACTTGACTTGACTTGACTTGACTTGTCTTGATTAGTGGACTAGTTCTTGGTAACAAATTCTAAAATACAAAGAGAAACAAGGAATGTCCCAATATTGTCAAGAGTCTATGAAATCAACATGCAAAGATGGCCTGATATTCACCCAGAGCTATGTGTGGTGGCCGGGAATAGATAACCAGATTGAAGACTTGTCCAAAAGCTGTTCAGGATGACAAAAAGTTCAAAATACACCCCCATAGGCATTGTTACACCCATGGAAGTAGCCATCGTCACCATCGCAAAGAGTACATACTGACTTTGCTGGGTCATTCGTGGACTATGTGTTCTGGATTGCTATGGATGCTCATTTGAAGCGGCCGGAGGTTATACCATGAAGTCAACCAGCTCTGAAAAGACTATCTCCGTTCTAAGGATTACCTTCACCAGCAATGACTTACCCAAGCAAATTGTGAGTGACAATGGACCACAATTCATGTTGGAAGAAAATCCAACTGTTCTTGAAGAAAAATGGCATCAGATATTTCCAGTCAGCTCCTCACCACCCAGCAGCAAATAAGTTAGCTGAAACGAATGGGTTATCCAAACCTCAAAAAGTCAATTAAAGCAATGGACAAGGAGAACATTCCTCTACAGCACAAGATGGACAACTTCCTTTATGTGTATTGGAACTCTGATCACACAACAACAATTCACAGATCAGCATTGCTGCTCATGAAGAGGAGGCTGAGATCCTCACATAAACTCCTGAAGCCAGGCCTCTGGAAGGAAATACAGAATAAACAGTTCAACCAGTTGCTAAGTGAACCAGCAAGGAACTTCGGAATTGGACCAGAAGTCCTAGTGTGTGATTACCAAGGAGACATGCGGACACCAAGTAGGATAGCTACAAGAAATGTCCACAGTAGATGTTGGAGATCAGACATGGAGATGTCATGTAGGCCAACTACTGGATGGTCAACTGAAGAACGCACCTGAGTCAATTGCATCCAACAAGACGGACACTTTACAGCCACTGGGCTTTTCTCTTAGTGATGACAGAGACGTGTCAGTGGAAACCAAGAATGTTGTCTTAGACAAGACACTTGCCAAACCTGATGCCACTCAACAAACCTAGAGGCACTATCGTTAAAGAAACAGAGTGCCACCAAAAGACTAAACCTTTAGGACTGTTTAGTTATGGACTGTTATTGCGAATGCACATTTATTTGGAATATGGATTTATGAAAGGGAAATTGAATGTTTTGTACATCTGCAGCTTTATGTTGCAGTAATCTAAAGGGGGAAGAAGTATAATTTATGGATCTATTTCTTTTAGAACAATGACCCTCCCCCCAGCACTATATGATTGATCTGTTGCCTGCACATGCACTGTGGCCTCTTGCATGCACATTGTTCGATCTCTCTCTCGCTGCAATGTGAGTACATCAGTTAAGGCCATCTTCTACATGTGTGCATTTACTTAATTGATATGTAGTTGTGCACAAACACAACACTGTTGAGAATTCATAGTAGTTCTGTCTTTATTTTGTTCTGAGTCTATCTCAGCCAGCATGATTAAAGTGCCAGACAACATGATGGACCATATGCTCAGAAAAAGATGAGACTTTGCCTCTACAAGAGCTGTGCAGTGGTCACTTCTGTCAATGCCATCATGGACAGAAGCATGTGTAAAAGACAGACAGGTAAGAATGAGATCAAGTAGGTACTATATATTCCTCATGGTGGTTTGCTCCCTACCAGTCTGACAGCTACGTCCTTCTGTTCGCACCCGGCTTGGGGGTGCTACTAAGCAGCCTTGGTGATGGAAAGCCCCATTCAGAATACATCCTAACCTATACTACCTTTTGTGATCCTTTCTAATATTATTCAACATGAGGAGTACTGACCCGTTAACAGAGGGAGGGACGAGATTTATCTGCCTATAGCTTGCTTAATGTCATCAGACTTCATGGGGCTGGAGTCAATGTTAAAGACTCACCCCTATATATTTGTGCAACCCTGACCAGTGAGCTAGTGGGACAGGCTGAACTCAGCCATCGCGATGGATGTATCTGACACTATAAGATATGTTTTTGTGAGGATAAATACATCAGATTTGATTATTCTGTAGGACTCCTGTGTATGATATCAATCCCAAAATGTTTGAGGGGGTATTTGTAAAATCACCTGAGTCAGAAAATGGCTTTGCCTTGCCTAAATCAAGTGTATGGTATGTTTGAGATGTTACTTCCCCAGCCCTGGTGAGGTCATTGAACACTCTCTGCAACTCTGATATTGAGTGAGCTTGCTCATGGAGGCAGTGCTATCTACCTCAAATCAACATGAGTGGACATGCTGGCTACACACAGGAAACAACGCTTCATCTTTTCAGACTCAAGCTGAAGGTTTGGAGCTCTGCATCACGGCTCCTTGCTGCCTTCCTTCAGTCTCCCAAGTACAAATTTGAGTTGTCATGGTTCTTTTACGTAAAATATTTGTCAAGCACGCAGTAAAGTTACCTGAGAATGAAGAGCTGCTGAAGAGGTATGCAGATTATAAAAGCTCACTCAGAAATCTGTATTTTAACTACTTATGACACATTTACATCAATTGTTGTGCAAATGTTTCTGTTAATGAGCTCATTTAGGAAATTTAAATGTTTATCCTTGTTTTCATATCCTCCATGATCATGCTTCACAACTCATCTGGGCTCCTCCGGTTAGAGCTATTTGTTCAACCTAAGATTTGATTACTCGTCTTTTGCCAGTGGTGCATTCACCTCTCCCTCTCTCAAAGCTTTACACGTCCACTGCTAACTGCCTCGTCTCAAACAGAGCTTTTCTCTGTGTGCTTCACACTCCATCTTGTTTGGTTAAGACCTCCACAACATTTTAACAAAATAGAAAATAATTAAAATGAGGAGGAAAGATCATATTAATTAATCATTTCTTCACAGATGCTGTCCAGGCTGCTGAGTAGTCTCAGTATTTTCTGTTTTATTTCAGATTTCCAGCATCTGGCATTTTGATTCAGTGACATTGAGCGATCTTATAAACACTCTGCATAAGCATGTACATTAGAACTGTCAATCAAACCAGTGCATTAAACCCAATTTCAATTCATTGATATGTGAAGGACATGTTTTTTACTTTTTTTTTATTCAATTTATTCCATGAAACTAGCTTTGTTTGTCAGTGACCCAAAGGAGGAACCCCAGGGATGCACAGTAAGGTCAAGATAATATGGCAATTGCTGCCTGATTTTGGATCATGGTCTGTATTGCAAAATTTGATTTTTGTTTTATTTGTAAGTTCCAGAGACAGTTAGGGAAGCAGAGCTGGGGTCTGGGGCAAGTAGGGATCAAAGATCACACACAGGCTGGAATTGGTCCTCGAGGCATTTTCCCTGCTGAAGCACACGATTAACAGATGAATTAATAGAACCATCCTTAAGGTTTAGGAAGAAAGATCAGACAGGGGTCTAGAAAGTTACAAGTTAGCCAGGAAGGAGCTGAAGAATGGATTTACAAGAACTAGAAGTGAGCATGAGAAGGCCTTTATGAATAGGATTAAGAAAAACCCAAAGGTGTTCTACACGTACATGAGGAACAGAGGAATGACTAGACCAATTAGGAATACAATAGGAAACACATGCTTGGAGTAAGAGAAAGTAGGGGAGGTCCTTAATGAATAATTCACTTCAGTATTCACCTGTGAGAGAGACTTTGATAAATATGAGGTTAGTGTAGAACAAACTAATAGACTGGAACATGTTGAGCTTAAGGAAGAGGAGGTGGTAGAACTTTCACAAAGGTTGGTGGAGTTGTGGAGAGCATAGAAATTTCCCATCAATTACAATAAGACATTGACAGGATGCAGAGATAAGCCAAGAAATCACAGATGGAATTCACTATTAAAAAGTGTGAAGTGGTACACTTTGGAAGGTCACACTTGAAAGCAAATTACAGGGTTAACAATAGGATTCTCAGCAGTGTGGAGGAATGGGGTCTCCTTCCATACATCCTTCAAAGCCCATGAACAAGTTTAGAGGTGGTTAAGGCTGATTTATACTTGTGCATACGGGCTATGCCACAGCCTGCGCTGTAACCCTGATATTCACTTCTGTGTCACTCAATGCCATAGCGAGCATGCGTTGGTGTGCGCCAAAACGCTAGTTGGTGGTGGGGTTTCTATGCCACTGTGTTGAGTTTCTTCGTGAGAGACATGGACGAGGAAATGCATTTCAAACATTTTCGCATGTCATCAGGTAGGTTTGACAATTTGGTTCATCTATTTTGCATTGATGTACGCACAGCCTACAGACATGGCGGAGAAGAAGCAACTGGATATGTGTAGGAGGAAATGCGATGCTACCAAGCAGACCAATCACAGTTGTTGTGGTCTGCGTCACCGTGATGCTTGAGTAACTTTTCTGGAAAGGTGCACATCACCCTACAGCATTGGGTACAGCATAGGTACGGCGTAGGGTACAGCATAGATACAGCCTATGGTATCACATCTACGACATCGATACGACGCACAAGTATAACTCAGCCTTTAGACTTCATTCTTTTTATTGAGATACAGCACAAAGTAGGCCCTTCTGACCCTTTAAGCCACTCCACCCAGCAGCTCCTGAGTTAACCCTAACCTAATCACGGGACAATTTACAATGACCAATTTAACCTATTAACTGGTACATCTTTGGAATGTTGGAGGCAACTGGAGCACCCAGAGGAAACCCAGGAGGAATTCCTTACAGGCGGTGATGGGAATTAAACCTGGGGTGCCTGTACTGTAAAGTGTTGTGCTAACCACTGCACTACTACACCACCTCAAGTATTCAGGGGTTTGTGCTCAGGTGTTGCAAAGTAATGTTCAAAGTCCAGGTTCAAAGTTCAAATTAAGTTTATTATTAAAGTACATACATGTTACCATATACAACCCTGAGATTAGTTTTTTTTCTTGTGGGCATACACAGTAAGTCCAAGAAACACAATAGAATCAATGAAAGACTGCATCCAGCAGGACGGACAAACAACCAATGTGCAAAAGACAACAAACTGTGCAAATACAAAAGCAAAGTAATAAAAAATATGCGATAAATATAAAAAAACTTGAGTCCTTGAAAGTGAGCCCATAGGTTGTGGTCATAGGTTGCCCAGTAATGGAATTTATCCCCCTCTGGTTCAAGAGCTTGATGGTTGAAGGGTATTAACTGTTGCTGAACCTGGTGGAGTGCATTCTGAGGCTCCTGTACCTTCTTCCTGATGGCAGCAGCAAGAAGAGAGCATGTCCTACTTGGTGAGCATCCTTAATCATGGATGCTACTTTGCTGCAACAGTGTCCCATGCAGATGTGCTCAGTGGTTGGGAGGGATTTACCCCATGATGGAATGAGTACTTCCTGTAGGATTTTCCATTCAAGGACATTGGTGTTTCCATACTAAGCCATGATGCAATCAATCAATATACTGTCCATCACATATGTATAGAAGTTTGTCAAAGTTTTAGATGTGCCAAATCTTTGCAAACTTCTAAGGAAGTTGATGCGCGGCTGTGCTTTTTTCATAATTGCATTTATGTGCTGGGTCCTCTGAAATAATAACACCAAGGAATTATCATCTCTGGAAAACGCTACTGAGAGCACACTCAGAGTTGTGTTCATTTCTGATCTCATCAGTGCAGAAAGGATAGAAAAAGTTTTAAAGAGGGTGCAAAGGAGATTTACCAGGCTGCTGCCTGGATTAGCGTGCATGTCTTACGTGGATAGGTTGGACAAACTAGGGCTTTCTCTTTGGAGCGAAGGAGGATGAAATGCTTTTTTTCTCTCTTTTTTTGTAACTTTATCCTCAATTGGACTGCCCAATCTTTCTTTTTCTTTTTTTTTCTCTTTCTCTTTTTTTTGTTCCAGTTTAGTTAGTGGGTTTTTTTTCCTTATCAATAAAATTTCCAATCTTTTTTTTATGATTGCCATAGGGAGTTGTACTTTTTTTGACCATTGTATATATAACAGCATAATATTTTATCTATTTGATTTTGACATTATATACTTTCTGTTTTTACTATTGCTGTTTATATGTCTTTTATATTATCTACTTGTTAAACTCCTTCTGATTTGTATATTCTTTATTTGGAAATCAATAAAAAAGATTTTGAAAAATTTGATTGATAAAGTGTTTAAGATGATAATAGGCATAGTTGAAGTGGACAGCCAGAAACCTTTTTTCCCCAGGGCAGAAATGGCTAATATGAGGAGGCATAATTGTAAGGATATTAGATGTTAGTGGGAATATCAGAGATAAGAGTACATACAGAGTGGAGGGTGCATGGAATGCACTGCCAGAGGTGGTAGTAAAGGAAACTCATTAGGGACACGTAAGGGACTCTTAAATTGGCACATGAATGAAAGAAAAATGGAGGGCTATGTGAGAGTGGTTAGAGTGATCAGTGTAATTTTAAAAGGATCAACACAAGACACTTGAGCTGACACTGGGTTGATATTCCAGTATAGTAAGAGGTATACCAAGTTGCTATCTTATGAAAATGTTTAACTGAACTCCATCTCCTCTCTCAGATGGGATGTAAAAGATTTCATTGCATTCAACAACAGAGAAATTATCCTTTGTGTCTTGAGCATATTTATCTCCCAAAACAGCATCACTAAAACAAACAGATTAATTTGTTATTATCACATTGCTTTTTGTGAGATCTTACCGTATGTACATTAGTTGAGAAATTCCCATGTTAAAACATCTGAATTTCAAAAATACTTCAATGTCTTGGGATGACTGTGAGGTCATGAAAGGTATACATAATTACAACACATTTTTTAATGGTGTATAAGTCATACTGAAACGATTATCAATGCACTTTCACTTGTGTAATGATATTACTATTACACATGACATAGGTAAGTTATAATAACAGTTTCCAGTATTCTCACAGGATGCATTACAATTCTTTGTTATAAATTGGAAAAGTCCATTTTTTAATTATATGTTTCATTTAATTATTACTTTTTTTGGTAGAGGGTGTTCTGAATCAAATTATTGTCAATAATTGCTCAAATTATTGTATAATCAAATCCACGCATATGCAAATTAAAATGCAAAACATATTCATGTATACATTTTTAAAATCCCAATTCCACTGCCTCTGTTCATTTAATTGCATTCAAGTCTATTTGAATGCAAATTAGATACATATTCTCGATGTTTATAGGGGGGAAAGTCAAATTTGTATGCATTTCATAGGCAGTGACCATTTATATGCTAGTCAAGTGGTTTAAAAGCTGGGTCACTATATTACTTGAAATGCAACTGTAACAAATTACAGTCGTTCTTACTTGATACTTAGAAATAAACCCAGGTTATGAAAAATCCATGACTGTATAACAAAGATTGAAGGCAGATAATCATTTTTCATTCCTACATTATTAATAATAGGACTCAAACCTGCATCTATTTGATGAGGCTAAGCTTCTTGCAAAACCTTGATTACTGACCATCTTAACCCAAAACTTAATGTGCATGAAGACATAAAAAATGGCAAAAATATGCATTGAAAATAGATTCCATTTACAGTATCTTTAAAAAAGCTGACTGATCTGCAATGCTTTTCCACTATTCTCTTTCTACTTGCTGCATTTTATATTTAGCTGATCTAATTAATGTCAACAAATTTTTCCAGATCTTTTCAGTATTTGAAGAACTGTAGTGATCATAAGGGTTGAACTCTTTGACAGACCAGCATTTATTTATAACCTGTTTGCACAAATTAAAGCAAAGTGTCCTTTTACTGTCCTGATAAACCTACACAAAATGTATATGGTTTCATCAGTAGGATATCACAGTCACAAGCTCTTGGATTCAATCCAACAATGGCGCAGATCTTTATGGAACAGGTGAGAGAATAGGAGCTGTTCCTGTTCCCCAGGGACAGAAGAAGTAGGAGGATACATGCAGCTTGCCTGCAGGCAGCTGCTGGCCAATATGTACGCCTCCACATCACTCCCACAACATGATAAATGCATGAAAGCTTCAGTGACCAAACTCAGATACCGATATAATACTTTTCCTTTCCCTGAGTTTTTATGGCCCATGTTCCCTAACTCAACTTAACATATGAGTATTTCCTCCCTGCTCCAAATGCTTCTTGCCCAATCACAAAAAGGCACAGCCATTAACTCTTCCGCGCATTCCAATGTGCTCAATTGCTTCTGTATTTATGACAGAAACTGAGAACATTTTGCTTTTTTTTCTGATAGTAGCTGTAAAGAATTCAGTCCCCTGCTGAGAACTTTAACATTCACTTGCTTCTGAAAATTCATTCCTGTTTCCTGTCACGTAGCACACCATATCTGCTCCTCAGAGATGATAGTCCAACCACACACTAAATCTTTGTTTTTTTTTTGCAGATGGCCTGACTTGCAATTACCAAAAGAGGACTAGAACCAAGGAAAGCCAATTCAGATACCAGAGAAACCAGTGGAGATCATTGGACCAGAATCACTGATCCTGATAAGGCTGAAACCCAGATTCATACCCATGTCAATGGCAATAGTCGTCAGTGGGATGTGACCCCTCCATAGTTGTGACTAAGTGTTGTTGCCAGAATGGATCCTCTGAGATGTTGGCACCCAGGAACTTGACGTTGCTTTCCACTGCAGACCTTTTAATGAGGACTGCTGATCACTGATCACTGGATTCCCCTTGCTAAAGTCCACAATCAGTTCTTGGCTTTGCTGACATTGAGTGCAAGATTGCTGTTATGCTACCATTCAACATGTCCTATCTGATTCCTGAACACCTCCTTCACACCATCCATGATTCTGCCAACAACAGTGGTGTCATTGGCAGATTTGGAGATAGTGTTCGAGCTATGTTTAGGCATACATTATAGAGATAGCAGAGAAGGGGCTAAGCCCGGAGGTGAGCCTGTGGTGATGGGCAATGAAGAAATAATGTATCTGATCCACATGTATTGTAATTTCCCAGTGAGACAGTTGAGGATCCAATTGCAGAGGGAGGTACAGGAGCCCAGGTCTTGGAGATGGGCAAGTTTTGAGGGGCTGATGTTGTTGAACACTGAGCTATAGTCAATGAATAGCAGTTTGATATACATGACTAATATATAAATGTTTTGGTTGTCCAGATGGGCCAGGGCAGAGCGGAGAGCCAGTGAGAAAGCACCTGCTATACCATTATTGAGGTGATAGGATTATTGAAGCAGGTGCAGGATCTTACTGAAGCAGGAGCTGACTTGAGCAATAACTAACTTCTCATAGCAATTCATTATGTTGCATGTAACTTCTACCGGACTGTAGTCATTGAGGCAGGTCACTCTGCTCTTCTTGGGCCCCGTCACAATCGGTGCCATCTCGAAGCAGGTGAGAGACTTTAAGCCCCAGAAGTGAAAGGTTGAAGATTGCTCTGAACACATCAGCCAGTTCGTCAGCACAGGTTTTAGCACTCGGTCATGTACACCGTCAAGTCCTGATGTGTTCACCTTCCTGGAGAATGTCAAGCTCTCAGACTGAGATCACAGGGTCAGCAAATGGTGTGGGGACCTGCACAGGTGTGCCATTATTCTCCCTCCCAACAGGTACACAAAAAGGCATTAAACTAATCAGGGAGTGGTGAGTCATTGCAATTCACATGTATTCGTCATTCTCACCTCACAGGGAGTGATGATGTGTCAACGCTGCTACAGCTGTCTAGCATCCATTTGTATCTCTAGCTTCATCCAGAATTGCCTTTTGATTCTATGATAGCCTTCTGGAGATCTTACCTGCAGGTTGTTGGATTGCCAGTCCTGAATGTCACGGATCTAGCCCTCGGTAGACTATGAATCATCCAGAGCTCCTGGCTTGGTTTGTTTTTGTTAGCACAAATTGGTAATGACTGTGGCATATTTACTCAGATCCAATGAATCCCTGAATATGGTCCACACAACTGATTCAAAGCAATCCTGTATACATTCCATACCTTTGTGCTCCTACCAGCTTCTGCTGCGTTCCTCGGTCTCTTCCACCCTCCTCATCACCTCCACTAACCTAGGGGAAAGTAGACAGGGTGGAGCAGTGGGAGGTGGGAGGTGCAGCGGGCAGGCAGGCAGATTTCCCAAAGAGTGGGTGTGATTGTAGGTGGTGCAAAAGTGGTCAAATATGTTGGTGTTACAGGTGTCATGCTGGGTAGTGGTCCAGCAGAGGCTTCTTCAAGGCAGCTCAGGTGCACGTCAGGTGATGATGGGGAAGGCACTGTGGTGCCCTGTTTCATGCTTGTTAATCACAATATTCAATTCTTCCAGTGCCAGCTTGCCTGGGGTGGGACGTACACTGCAATCAGTATAGCACCACAGAGGTTCCTTGGAGGAAAATCTGGATGACATTTGCACGCCAGATGTTCTAGGTCAGGTGAGCAGGACTGAAACAGATCTGCCACGTCTGAGTGGACTGTCTTCGAGTCCACAGGCTTGTCTCTTTAAAAGCCCCTACCTTCATGAATGCCAGAAGTCCTCATGGTGTGTGTGAGACCCCAGAACTGCAACCACAGCTCCAATTTGCTAATTAAACTTGCTGACGACACTACATCGATTGGCCGAATCTCAAATAATAACGAGGCAGCCTACAGAGAAGTCATCGCCCTGACACAGTGGTGTCAAGGAAACAACCTCTCCCTCAATGTCGCATAAACAGAGGATTACAGGAGGAATGGAAATAGGCTAACCCCTATTGACATCAATGCATCTGGGGCTGAGGGGGTGAACAGCTTCAAGTTTCTTGGGAATACACATCACCGAGGCTCTCACGTGGTCAGTACATATCAGCTGTGTGATGAAACAAGCACAACAGCACCTCTTTCACCTCAGATGATTGAGGAAGTCTGGTCTCGACCCCCAAATCCTTTCTACAGGGGCACAATTGAGAGCATCCTGACTGGCTGCATCACTGCCTGGTATGGGAACTGTAGTTCCCTCAATCGCAGGACTCTGCAGAGAGCGGTACAGACAGCCCAGCGCATCTGTAGTTGTGAACTTCCCATGATTCAGGACATTTACAGAGACACGTGCACAAAAAGGGCCCGAAGGATAATCAGGGAACTGAGTCACCCCAATCACAAACTGCTCCAGCTGCTACCATCCGGGAAATAGTACCGCAACACGAAAGCCAGGACCTACAGGCTCCGGGACAGCTTCTTCCACCAGGCCATCAGACTGATTAATTCATGCTGATGCAATTGTATTTCTATGACTGTCCTGTTGTACATACTATTTATTACAAATTACTATAAATAGCACATCGCACATTTAGACAGAGAATAATGTGGAGATTTTTACTCCTCATGTATGTGAAGGATGTGAGAAATAAAGTCCATTCAATTCAATTCAATACCGGTCCGTGCCTGCACTCCTAACAGCTACATTGATACTTCAGTTTTGTAACTACCATCCTCTTTGTCCCACACATAATCAGGCAGAAAATGCTGGTAAAATTCAGCAGGTCCAGTGGTATCTGTGGTGACAGAAGGACAGACAATACAGTGGCACAGCTAACAGAGCTGGTTCCTCATAGCTTGTGTGACCTGGGTTCAATCCTGCCCTGTTTTTATCTGGGTGGAGGTTGCCCATTGTCCCTGTGTAGGTGAGTGGTTGCATTTGGGTCGAGTTGATGTGACGTGGGAAGAATGAAAATAGGATTAGTGATAATGTATGCTTGATGGTGGGTTTGAAGTGCTTCTGGGCTGTTTTTCATCAGAAGTAGTTGCTCTGTGTACATGATTCAGCCCTTCACAATGAATCTACACTTCTTACAGCACCTTGCTAAGACCAAATACCAGATACATGGCTGGGAGAGCTGTTTTTGAAGCAGACGCTAACATTTCTAAAGCAGTGTATTTGGTGGTGTATAATGGTGTATTTCTGTAAGCTGCCTGAGGCTACATCCACACTACACTGGAAAAATCCATAACTGAAGCTTTTTCTCTTTGTTTTTACCCTCCATCCACACTAAAACGGCATTTTCATCCCACGAAACCGGTGCTTTTCAGAAACGCTTTCCAGGGTGGGTATTTTTGAAAACACTGCTTGGGCAGATCAGTGTGGATGGGGTAACCGGAGACTCTTGAAAACTCTTTCAGACGGCAGCGCACTATTTCATTGTTTTCTTGATTGCAACCTAACAATTTCAGAACAGAGAGCAACGAGACTGAAGTCAGAAGAGTTAGAAATGTACTCACCAAATACTTCGACCCATAACTTACTGAATAAATAAGTATACTCATATTGCCCTGTTTTCTGTCCTTGCTCGTATGAAGGTGGTTTACCTATTTATGCAAGTACTTCTCTGACAATAGATGTTTAACAGCCTAATGTAACATTGTATGGAAATACAAGATAACACTGATGCAGTGTTAGCATTTATACATTTACCAAGATGCTTTATTAATGCAATAGAGTTAGTCAGATTTTCAATGTTCATCATCAGCCAGGTCAATCGATCCGTGAACTCCCTGTCGGTTGCCTCCGTACGCACCAGTATTTGTTTTTTTTACTTATAAGTTCTCCTGTGCAAGAGCCAACAGCTGTCTGTCGTTTTAAGTTTTTCTAGTCTGTAACTACACAAATGTGCACTTTCACAGCGAGATTCGACACCAAACATGTCACTTGTTTTCGGTAGATGTGTCCTGCGCATGGCCAGTAGGAGGAGATTAGCTGCAATCTCTGTTTCAATGTGGACAGAGATATTTTTAAAAACGAATAGTGTGGACGCCTATCGTTTTTACGCAAAACCGGCATTTTCAAATCTATCCGGTCTAGTGTGGATGTAGCCTGACTTTGCCTTGGATGAGGATGACACAATCAGCTGTCAATGGCGGCAATCATCTGTGGGATGAGGGAATCAACATTGATGACATTGGGTGAAAAGGAACAGGAAGCCTCCAGCATCTACCTGCAACCAGAGCTCTTTGTCAGCAGCTCGTTCAAGAGCATGTCAGGTGATCAATCTTTGTTCCCCGGTATTAACTGTCCATGGTCTCTCAGCTCTTGTAGTGTTCCGCCGGTTACTTCTATCAAAAAGCCACCACTGCAGTCCAAGTTGTTATTGTGGAGTCACTAGGCTCTCAGAGAAAAAAAACAGCTCAAAGTATTTCAGGAAGTTTTGTCAGCCTATGGTGTGTGCCTTAATCAATCTCTTTACCTACACCTCTGTTCATTCTAAATGCACTCACCGTGGCTTCAGCTTGAGCAGCGAAAGGCTGCCGATGTTCAGCTGAGGTGCAAGGTGTGGCTCCGCAAGCTCTGGTTTGATGGCAGCATTTGTGTTTGAAGGTGAAGTGAGGGTGGAGCCATGCCACTCCTCTGAAAGAGAACACAGGTTACGGAGCATACACCACTGTCTTTCCCACACACCTCATCACCCTCACTAATTAGGGAATGGTAGACAGGATGGATCAGCGTCCATTCTGTAATTCTCCTTTTGGAGTTGAGCTTTTAAACCACCTGATGACCGTGCATTCTTGCAGTGTGAACTGAAGTCTCAGAAGTGCAGGATGGTTGCGGCACAGTGTGTATGGGCCGAATTGAGGCAGTGGGGCTTGGGCCAAAGGGCAGGGACAGCCGAGCTTTGACCAATTTAAGCACCGGGTCAGATTGCGAAGGTCCAGTATGGGCCGAATTGAGGCAGTGGGGCTTGGGCCAAAGAGCAGGGACAGCCGAGCTTTGACCAATTTAAGCACCGGGTCAGATTGCGAAGGTCCAGTATGGGCCGAATTGAGGCAGTGGGGCTTGGGCCAAAGAGCAGGGACAGCCGAGCTTTGACCAATTTAAGCACCGGGTCAGATTGCGAAGGTCCAGTATGGGCCGAATTGAGGCAGCTGGCCCCGGGCCCGAGGGTGTATCGACGTGGCAGGGCCTGGGTCCAAGAGTGAGGTACAACCTGCTATTTGTCTGGTTTAAGCACCAGGCCAGATTGAAAAGATCAGGGTGTTGGGGATGAGGTGGGGGATAGGCTGGTGTTCAGCTCATTGCATGGCGAGGTTTACTGATCCCTGCGCTGAACTGAGGCTTTGGCCTGCACTAAAGGGTGCTTGGATTGGCTGTGACTGACTTAATGGCTGTAGACTCACTCCTGTAGACTTCAGTTCTGAAGGGTATTTGTTTTTTATTGTTTGCATGGTTGGCTCTTTTTTCTGCACACTGGGTGTTTGATGGTCTTTTTTTAATGGGTTCTATTGTGTTTCTTTGTTTTATGGCTGCCTGGAAGGAGATGGTTCTCAAAGTTGTATATAGTATACATACTTTGATAATTTAAGTACTTTTTCAAATCTTTCAATGCCAGAACTGTTGGAGAGGCCCAAGTCCTGTTAGAGCTTTGATCAAAGCTGTAAGAGAGAGGAGTAGCACCCCATGATAGACAGCAGTTTGCCAATATCTTACATCAGTGGACACACAACCAGTGAACAACCTGCTCTTCACCCCAACAAAGATTGCTTGTTCCAACACAACAGAGATGAAATTATCTTGAAAGTAGTTTTTTTTTAATTTAAGCTGGTCTTTAAAGTTGGCATTTCTGATCTGGCATTTCTAAAGCTGACATTTCTGATCCCAGGGCTATTTTTCACTTGTTTATTCACCAAATACAGAACTCTCCAATATGCTTACAAGCCCTCAATCTGCCCATTTAGGTAATTTTTGCAGAAAGGATATGGGTATGAAAATTTGGCAGGATTCTCCTTGAACAGATGTAACTGGCTGAACACTACAAGAGCTGAGAGAGACTGTGGACAGTTAATACCGGGAACAAAGATTGATCACCTGACATGCTCCTGAATGAGCTGCTGACAAAGAGCTCTGGTTGCAGACAGATGTTGAGGCTTCCTGTTCCTTCGCACCCATTGTCATCAATGTCAATTCTCACATCCCACTCACAACTATGAAGAAGGTGTGCTAGCATCGTTAACTTTCTGAAAAGTTTAATGAGATCTGGCATGACATCAAAGATTCCGCAAAGCTTCTGATAAACTGTTACAGATGTACAGTGGGAGGCATTCTAACTGGCTGCTTCTGATACGAAAAATCCAATGCAGAGATTTACAAGCCTGAAAAGATAAGGTTCAGGAGAAATAGCAAGATACCCTAGCCTAGATATATTGATTTGGACGAGAAAAAAGAAGTAGAAAAGCAAAATTTCAAAGACAGTGTGAATCGCAGTGACAGACATAAAATTCATAGAGGACCAGTGGAATCCCCATGGTCATACATTAGTGCAGTGGCATTTAACTCACCTTTAACTAGAAGAGTTATGGAATGGAAAATAATAATTGAGTATTCAGAGTGCTCACAACACAAATATTTGTCTCATACGTTTATTATATAATTCCAGAGACCCCTGATATTTATAGATAACAGATTTTTCATCATTCTGAAAACAGACATGATTACACAAATCAGATTGATCTGGTGTTTATAAGAAATTGAAATGCAAGAAATTTAATTTTCAATCCAATGCAATTTTTTTGGGGTCAGTGGCTTCAAACTGATGAGTCTTCTAAAGCGATTGGCAACATAACTTCAGCTGTCAATTAGACAAAGATGCAATCCGATTAAAAAGATGCGATTTAAAATTAACCAATAATATCACGATAAAGCTCACAAAATAACAACATTAAGGGGATTAAATTGGAATTATTTATATGATACATTTGATTCAAATCTCGCATCTGACATTTGCTGTTGCTGAAGCTTCAATTATAAGAAATGCAGAACCAAGTTTCTAGGATGTTTACAGGTAGCACCCGAAACAATTATTTTTATGTTGGAGATCTTACCTCTGGGGGAAAAAGCTGTCATTCTCCTTATATCAGCAATGTGACTAGTTTCAGATCTTCAAGCCTCCAAGGTTAGAATTAATGAAGATAGAAGGAAAGCTGTATCTCCCTGAGCAGCATCTGTCTATCATAAGATGGATTGAAAATCCCAATAGCTAGGTTGTTACCACACTATATATTAATTATAGGTACAAATAACAAAGTTTGAATCAATAAGCTAGTTTATCGATTGTTATTTCACGTGGAACATGACAACTTTGTGTTTTACCTGTTCAGGTTAATCCAGCTACTGATTTATTACTTGATATTTGTATGGGTGGGTTATTAGAATGTATATACAGTACTGATCACACGCATTTTATAGCTGATTAGGACAAAATGTAAAGAAACATATATTATCCTGAAATACGTACTGCCAATTGAATGAGTAATGCTACAGTTTTCATGCAGGTCTGGCAGAAACTGGCCTTTTTTATTTCTGACTGTAATTACATTTATGACCTTCATTCGAGCATTAAACTAGCTGCATTTCTCTCTCCATTTCAATTTAGTCAGCATATAGGCACTTGAGTTCAATACATTTACCAAATGCTACTTTATTGTATTAGCTATTCAGGTATTGTGTGGATCTGAGAAAAAGCTGCTAAAATAAACTGTAATACTGAGTGAATGCAATATATATTGCATTTTTCAGGGTTGTTAAAGATTGAGTGAAACACAGATGTATGTTAACTAACACTATTTGGTTTGTTCCCACAACAGCCCTGAAATAATAAAATTCATTTTCTCTAGGGATTAGCACTGTTAGGTATCGCTTGATATGAAAAAGAAATCACCTTTGATTGAATTGTGTAGTAAACTAGATGGGACAAATGACCTAATTCTGCTCCTTTATCTTCTGGTCTTTACAGACATCCGTAAGTCAATGTCATCTGTGAGTCAGAAAATACAAGAAAATCACTAGATATGATGACTATACATCCACAGTATTGTCATGAATGGCATCAGAAGCACAGAAGATTGATAAGAAAAAACAATTACTGAAAGTGAAGAAAGAGAAAGGAAATTACTTTTGCCTTTCATAGAAACAAGATGTTTGAATCTAATAATATTATGGGAGCCCGTTGATAAGGAAGGAAATACATAACTCAGTGCTTCTAACTTGGAGGGCATCCTGTATGTCGGGGTAAGTTAAAGTAAACAGGCAGAATTAGGAAACACCACCTACAGTAAATCTCTAAATTAATAAACACAAAATAATTTAATGCTCCGCAATAACTAGGGCAAGTTTGATTTTCACTTGGTAGCATAGGTGAGGATGGGGGAGCTTATTTTCGTGCGATGTCCAAGGTATTGAAACATCTCCAGAAACATCTTTAATATTCAAAAATAATCCATTTGTCCTTTTGAAAGAACACCTTGTGTCGATTGATAAATTACAGAAACAATAATGGATGTTCTTCCTGATAGTCATTTCTGCAATTCGACTCATGAAACACTATTAATTAGATTTGCATAAATAAATATTCATTGGCATGTTGTAGTGAATAATAATTATGTTAGATGAATAACACTCAACTAGTACTTGCATTTTCTGCTACTTTTTACTTTGTTGATTTTTAACATTTTCTTTTTATCGTAGATTAATGCAAATGATAATGCAATTATTTGAATGTCTTTGCAAAATTGCAAACATAAGAACATAGAAAATAGGAGCAGAAGTAGGCCATCTGGTTTGTCAAGCAAGCTCCGCCATTCAATAAGATCATCACTGATCTGGCCATGGACTCATCTCCACCTACTTTCCTTTTCCCCATAACCCTTAATTCCTCTACTATGCAATAATCTATTTGAGCTTGTCTTAAATACTGAGGTAGCCTCCACTGCTTCACTGGGCAGAGAATTCCACAGATTCACCACTCTCTGGGAAAGGTGGCTCCCCCTCACCTCTGTCAAAATCTACTTTCCCGAACCTTGAGGCTGTGTCCCCTAGTTCTAGTCTCACTTACCAATGGGAACAATTTTATGCCTCGATCTTATCTATCCCTTTCATAATTTTATATGTTTCCATAAGATCTCTCATGGATCTTCACAGTAGACTTTTTGATGCTGGTTCTTCTAGATCAATCTACTTCTAAACCCGTTGCTCTGCTCTAAGCATTTTGTCCCATATCTTTAACATCTTATTGGGTAACCTTTTAGTTTGAGGGTTCGTTGGTGACTGATAAGGACAATGCAGGAAGGAACCAGGATTCTTCAGTGAGGTTACAGGAGTTGGCTAATGGGGTGGCAGGTAGGTAGTTTGTGAGGTGGTGCATTTCTTCTGCCATTTTCACAGGGTTTCACTGATGCATGGACTCAAGGTCTGTAATCCCATTCCGAGTATTTCTTTTCTACAGGGGTGACATAGTGGCACAGGATGTAAAGATGTTGCCTCATTATTCTATGGATTCTGATTACTTGCCAAGTTCAGGTGCTGTCAGTGTGGAGTTTGCATGTTCTCCCAGTGACTTTGGTTTCTGTTTCTTCCCACATCTTAAAAACCTACGGGTTGGTATGTTAATTGTCCACTGTAAATTGCTCACAGTGCACAGGTAAGCAGCAGAATCTGGGGGTGGGGGGACCTATGAGAATGTGGGGAGAACAAAAAATGGGCTTAATTTAAATGAGCATAAATGATGGTTGAGTGGGCATTGCAGTCTTGATGGTTTGTTTCTGTAGTGTATCGCTGTGCAATCCCATAACACCGAGCAGTTTCCTAGGACTCATATCTACCCATAACCTCATCCGATGACAGGGTCAAGGACTGTGGATGTTGGCTTGGAAGAAGATATTGACATTGGTTTCCTTCTTCTTCCAGTGAATGGAGAATTTTGTGACATTAATGTTCCTGGCATTTGTCCAGTGTCTTGAAATACCAGCATATCCAGGTCTCAGAAACATACAAGGGCAGCCATCAGGTCATCAGCACCTAGTGGTCTTTCTGTATTCGAGAAGCCACCTCCTGGCAAGTATGAACATTGATAATACATTCACCACCTGCTTTTATCCTCCAGCACAAGTGACTAAATGGCTCTTTGAAGATCCAGACTCTGCTCCCATTATAGTCCACAGACACCAGTGATCCATCTCCCCCTATTTAATGATTTTATGTTTGAAATATAGTGGGGAGTCGGCCCTTCTGACCGTTCAAGCCAAGTTGTTCCAGCAATCCTGGCGAACTTGATTAACCCTAACCTAATCACGGGACAATTTACAATTACCAATTAACCTACTGTCTTTAGATTGTGGGAAGAAATCAGAGGACCTGGAAGAAAAGCCCATTGCATTCCATGGGGAGGACATAAAGAGACGCCTTATAGAATGGTACTGGAATTGAACTTTGAAACTCCAGAGTGTCCCAAGCAGTAATAGCATCACGCTAAGCTCTACGCTACAATGGAGCCCAGAAAATATGGAATGTTTCATGATTTTGCATGTCATCCTATGTGCTCATGACACCTGAATTACCTCACATGTACCTCAAAGCAGTGGGAAAGCACCACTGGCACTGTTCCCAACATTAACAACAATGAGGTCCTAGTTAAACTCAGTTGGCTGCATCAGACAGGTTATGTTGATCATAAACCTGACAGCAAACTCCCAACACTCTGGAAGAAACTAACAGGTGAACAGAGGAAAAGATTATGCTCAAAGCCATAAATCCAACATTCCTACTGATTCCAGGGAATCCCTGGCCTGTGACTCTTTAATCTAGAGAAGGAGTATTCAGGATGATTTGAAAATCTCAAGGCCATGCAGAGATTTTATAAAAACAACAAAAGAACCATAACAACTCCCAGCTTACACCAGTGGCCACTATCTACCTCATCTGTGAAAGAGTCTGCAATTCCCACACTGATCTCATTATCCACCAGGTTCAGGAACAGTTATTACCCCTCAACCATCAGGCTCTTGAACCAGAGAGGATAACTTCACTCAACTACACTCATCCCATCACTGAATTGTTCCCATGACCTGTAGACTCACTTTCAAGGACTCTTCATCTCATGTTCTCAATATTTATTGCTTATTTATTTTTTATGATTACTATTATTTTCTCTTTTGCATTTGCAAGTTTGCTGCCTTTTGCAAATTGGTTGTTTGTCCATCCTATTGGGTGTGGTCTTTCATTGATTCTATTGTGTTTCTTGGATTTACTGTGTATGCCCACAAGAAGAAATGAATCTCAATATTGTATATGGTGAAATATATGTATTTTGATAATAAATTTACTTTGAACTTTATACTTTGTAAAATTGTAGTACATTCCAACCAGTAGAAGCTCTTTGAACATTCAATACTGGTGTCTGTTCCAAAGGTCAGACACCCAACATATACCCCTTTTGTCACAATGTTGAAGGGTGACTCCATGAATATACAACTAACCCATAAAGTTAAGAGTTATAGGTTAACTTAACTTTTAAGTTAAGTTAAAAGTTAACTTTTACGGACTCAGCAACAATAAATATATGAGTGAGGCAGGGGTTTTTTATAACAAATAACACGTTTATTAAACACTGAAAACAAGCCCCCCAAAAGTAAACAAATCACTAACGTAACCGGAAATCAGCTGCTGTGCGGCAGCTTAAACAGTTCTTAAAGCAAGGAAGCTTAAACAGTTCTTAAAGCGATTTTGCAAAAACAGTTCTTCAAAGTAGTATTGCAAAAGTTCAAAATGCTTACAGTCCATTTAAGGGAGAGACTTTTTAAGATGATTTAAATCCTCCTTCACGTCGTGTTGTTGCAATTCCCATTCGAACTACTTTTCCCACGAAGAATTTTACGAAGATGAAATGTAACGGCTTAAAGGCACTGACTTTTCCTTTACAACACTGTTCCCAATCCTTTCTGCTACTCACAGGGATTAACACGAGTACAGTCAACGAATTCCTTCCGAATGAGGATCAAACAAGGTTGAACCCATTTCACTGTCGAAATTGATTTAACTCCCGAACTCCAATCTTCACTCTCCACTGATTCTCATCTAGCAGTATTATAAAGAAACTGCTGGCAATGACCTTTTAAACTTTAGGCATTAAATAAAACTTCATCTTTCAACTAAACTGCGTCATAACATTAAATCACGCAGTGGCATGAAGTCAACATGGCAAATCCAGCCACGAACTGCCCCTCCTCACAGGGAGGGGTCCTCCTTTTATACCCTGTAAAACAAAACTGTCACATGACCTCTACTGGCGGGAAAATGACGTCACTCCACCATCACAAGACCATTACTTCAAGTCCAGTATAGCTTCAACACCTGTCACGTGACAAGTACACCACTGTCACATGTCACGGGTACGTAACAAGAGACAAAACGTATCTGTCCTGGCACTGTGCATGAAGTGGCTGGGATGCCCCTTTAACAATGTGCTAACAGTAGGAATATTCATCTATTGTCTTCCCATATGTAGTTTCATTGGGACAGAATCTGAATACCCCATTAGATTATGCACAGTTTTATTTCTTGAAGACTGGTTCTTATTTTAGTTAATCCATAATTATGATATCCATAATGTGATTAACCCTTATGATTATGTAATCATAACTCCAGAATGATCCCTAACACATTTCACTGAAGTAATGGCACTGATGAAGGGTCTCAACTGTTTACTCATCTCCACAGAGGCAAATGGACCTGCTGAGTTCCTCCAGCAACTTGTGTGTGTTCTCTGGATTTCCCATATCTGCAGATTCTCTTGTGTTTACACTTCACTCTATCCTTTCCCTGTTTCATTCTGTAACTACCGCTGAGAGTGTCCCTGTCAATTCCATGGACCTGCAGAGGGCGGAAGATTCCACCAGACAATTCACTTCACAGTTTGTGTGTAACAGAATGGAGCCAGTCTTCATAGGATTGGGAAATTGTGTGTTCCTGTAGACTTTCTACTAAATTCTACATTCCAAAATAAACCATAGTAATATAAATTTTGATACAGCCATGAAAATAATCAATGATAATGAATGAAAAATGACATTACGTGAATTCTACATGACTACACAACATCTCCTTCTTTAGTGACCACCTGACTTAAAAAAACATTGAAGACTATTCCTCATTAAAATGAACTCCTGAAGTTTCACAATTGCTGTCTAGAAATGATCCTGGGCACTGTCAGTTTTTGCAAAGCTCAGCTTTTGTCTGGAATGATCCAACTTCATCACTGATGTGACTGGCAGGATGGCTGTCAAATGCAAGAGTGGCTGCCTTCTTTTGTTCTTTCTTAGTATTAACTAAAGCTGCACTTACTATGTTTTACTCTGCTATGCATACCAGCATTCTATGGTTAAAATACCAGTCGGGGGCATCAGCACCTCCTTTCTAACAATCACACTTGAGCAGTCTTACATAAAAATCAAGGAACTGTTGTTGAAACTGTCTTGCAAGTGTCTTGCTGAGAGACCCAGCTTTGAAATAGCTAGAAGGGTTTTCAGTTGTGTTATATGCTAACTATAAATACACTAAGTACATCAGAAAAAGTTAAGATTTGTCCATTGAAGTCTAAGTGCATTTAAATAGTGTGATAATTCTTAATTACTGTCAAGCAGCCTCTCTGACCTGCAAATTAACTTTTACAAGCATGGAGTCTCATTTCTTCAGATTTTAATTATCATTAACAGTAATTTCATGCTGCTTTGTCATTTAAATAATTTCTTCTCACAACCAGTGACATGCCGTGGATTCGCTGGACATAATACCAAGGGACCAATAAAGCTGGTTAATTAAAATAAAAACTAGCTTAACTAAAACTGCTTAAAACCAGTCTGGATTCCTTAAAGATACCTTGTGGCTTTTGGGGAGTAAAGGACTGAGCCTGTTGTTGGGAGTTGCTCTCAGGCAGGGTTAGGGTAGAAATGGTAGGATGTAACGAAGATGTCAGAGGTAGTGAAAAAAAGGTGGTATTGAGTGATAGGAGTTTATTGAGGATTGTCCAGTGAAGAAGGTAGTAGACAGGATTTAAATAAAAGAAGGCAGGTAGAGTTTAAGGTTTTGCAGAGTTTTGAATGTGAAACTATTTCTGATATCAATCTGATTAGATTAACCAAGGATTTCAAAAAACAAACGTTAGAAGATATTGTGGGTGTGAGATCCTTAAAAGATGGGGCATTCATCATATTTTGTAAAGACAGTAAGCAAAGTGAGAAAACTTTAGGGCTTAAAGCTGTGGGAGGGAGGAAAGTAACAGTAGGAATTATATTCAATGACAGTGACTTTAGGAAATCATAACAGGATTGCCTCGAGTTGTATCCATTGACTAAGTTAAAAATAGTTTAGTCAGGGGAAAAGTTGTGGATACTAAACGTTTCAAAGGGTTTCATGTGGATAGCTTATCAGTGGTGATCAAATTTGATGGAAAAACATTGCAGTTAATTCAGGTTATACGAGTTATATTGTTCGAGTCTATGTGCTACCCCCACTGAGATGTTTTCAGTGCCAGAAATATGGTCATATAGCAGCTGTGTGTAGGGGTAAAAAGCAGTGTGGTAAATATGGTGGAGAACGTGATTATGGTAATTGTGAAAAGGCATTATGCAATGTAGCAATTATGGAGAGGATCATCTCTGCTTATGCAGGGTGTCCTGTGTATGAGAAAGCTGTGAAAGTACAGTGTGTTCAGATGGAAATGGGCATTTCATATGCAGAGCCTTAGCAGAAAGCATAGAAGACTGTGTCAATGGGACCTATTAATGTCCAGAATACAGGTTCTTTAAAGAGTGTGTAAAATGCATAATTTTATAACAAAGGATTCGTTGGTTATTGATAAACCAAACTTTCTCACTTTCTTGGCAGATGTGATATATCGTACAGCACTAACTAAAAGTAGGACAGAGAAAAAAATAAAATTATATTAAAATCTGTAGAACACATCTAGAGATAAGATTAACTCTGAAGTAAACAGACTTCAAAGGAAGGCTGATAATGTTTTTTTCTAATCTTACAATGGAATGCTAGAAATTTGTTAGCCAATGGTCAGGAATTTTAAAAAATTGTTGAAGATTTACCAAATAAGCCTGAAGTTATATGTGTATAGGAAATCTTGAAACCTTATTTATGTTGTAAGATACAAAGTTATATTGATGTACTTTAAGATGCAATCATAAAATGGGTAATAGAGGAGGACAGCTTACTGTGTTAAAAATGGGACAGCACAGAGAGTTTTAAAAATTGTAACTGTTTATGAGTCAATTGTGGTTGAAATTTGGGGAAGTAATAGTAAATTACAGAGAATAATTTTTTATAGCCCTTGTGAAAGGTTATGGTTAGAAGTCAAATCTTTCTTTCCTCTCTTTTCTATAGGTGTATACCTCAGATAAATACGAAGTGGAGATTTGTGACATGTATGTACGGTACCTGAAATACATCTTATGGAAGTGTTTGCTTGATGATGAACTTCAACAAAAAATAAGTTACAAAAAAAAGAACTGAGAAAAAAAGCTCATATGGTGTGGGGATGTTAATGCTCATTGTACTAAGTGGGGTTGTAGTGACACAAGTGTGAATGGGATGATGGTGGAAATCCTACAGGAAGAAATATGTTTGGTGAGCTTGAATAATGGTGGGAGTTCAAGGATAGATCTATTTAATAGTACTATTTCTGCTGTAGACCTTATGCTAGTATCTGAGGATAAAGCCGACAGCTTTGCTGCTTTATCAGTGCCAGCGCATCAGGACGTCAGAGGTCTGTGATCACCGTGGGTTCCAGCTGCCAGGGACATCTACTGTTCATCATGGACACCCTTCCAGGGCGGCGCTTTCTGTGTAACATGGGTGCTCCAGTGAGTGTGACACCAGTATCGCCTATTGGTGAGAAGGTAAAGAGCAATGGAACTTGCTGGAGGCAGCAGGATCCAGACATACAGGACACGACAAGTGATACTCTGCTGCAGTGGGTGATGTTACACATGGGATTTCACCCTGGCTAAAGTGCCTAGACTTCTGCAAGGTGCAGATTTCCTGTGTGCCCAAGGACTATTAGTTGATCTTAAGAGCTGCTGGCTCGTGGATGTCAAGGACTTTAAATCATTAACCTGCTCCCTCAGTAAGTTCCCCACAATGACTCTGTCAAGCACATGCACCAATGAATATGGGTTTACTTGACTGCTGGGTGAATCCCCAGACCTCACCAAGCCCATGTTCACTACAATCACAAAAGAGGGGCTAATCACCCCAATCCCACAGCTGATCCCCAGTCCATGCCCATGTGTCTAGACTGGACCCAGAAAATGTGTGGAGGCTGAGTTTGCCAACATGGCAATACTTGGCATTGTACGTCAGTCAAAAGACCCCTCCATATGGTCCCTAAGTCTGATGGTGGCTGCCGACCATGTGGTGATTACCAACGTCTTAATGAAGCTACCACCCCCAATTGTTACCCTGTCCCACATATCCAAAGCTTTGCAGCTTGTTTAGCTGGAAAGTTAATTCTTTCCAAAGTTAGTCTAGTTACAGCTACCATCAGGTGCCTGTGTGATTGGAGGACATTCCCAAAACAGCCTTTGAGTTTCTGCACGTGCTGTGAGAGACAATCTGCCACAGCATGATTTCTCCCCTCGATATGTTGTACATCAGTTGCCAGCTCAGATATGTAGGCCAGGTGGTGTTGCTGCCACGCAGACCAAGGGTCTGATATTTTGCCCATTGCGTGTTCGAGGGGTTTGTGGTCAATGGCCACTGTGAAATTGAGAAGAAAACAAAAATAGCAGACAGCCAAATAGAGACAGAGAAGTTCACGGTCAGACGGTTTCCTTTGGGGTGGGGGGTGGGGGCAGAGCAGCCAGCTGTAGAAGGTGAGTGGTTGCCACGTGCCACACGGTTCGTGCACAACACCCATAGCATAGTCTGAGGCATCTGTGGTGTTGGCTATTTACCACCGGGGAGCGGGTGATGCCGTGGCTGATTGCCTCACACAACCAGCCGTTGAGGCTGTACACATGGGATTGACTACGCTGGCATGGCATGGCAGCTGACTAAGTTACTGACCCAGAGGTCCGGGCTCACGGGCCTGCGGTTGGCTGACATTAAGTTCAGGGGAGCTGGGGTTTCTCTCCTGTGCGATGTCTTAACTGGTCACCTTCACCCCATCACGCCTCCAGACTGGAGAGACTGTTTTGGACTCCATACATAGCCTCGGACATCTGAGCCAGAAGGCCTCACAGAAGCTGGTTGGACTAAGGTTTGTTCAGCACCGCCTCAGAAAGGATGTGCGTGATTGTACTGCAGCACGTGTGGAGTGCCAGCGGGCAAAAGTTAACCATGAAGTTCAGACGCCATGGGCATCTTTTGAGGTCCCAGAATGATGGTTTGACCATGTCAATGTGGAAATTGTTGGTCCTCTTACCCCCTCCCGTGGTTTCACGCACCTCCTTACCGTAGTGAACCGTACCACCAGGTGGCCGGAGGTCATCACTCTGGCATCGAAGCCTTCATCAGCACCTGGGTTGCTCGGTCTGGCACCCCATCTGACACTTCTTCTGACTGTGGTCCCCAATTCATATCTGGGGTGTGATGGCCCAGAACCTCAGCATCAGGCTACATCACACCATGATGTGTCACCTGCAGTCCAATGGCCTATGCAAACAGTTCCACCGTTCTTTAAAGGCTGCTCTTAGGGCTTCCCTAGACAATGAGTGTTAGCATTATCATCTCCCATGGAACCTGGGGCTCAGAACAATTCACAAAAGAGGACCTGCAGTCATCTATGGCAGAGTTGGTATATGGGCAGCTGTACTTTGGAACAGGGAAAAAGACTTTTATTACAGATAAGAGGGGTAAACCTGAATGCATTTCGGTCAATCGCCTTAAAGAGGCCCACCAAGATTTGGAGTATTCCACTACCGTCCTCCTGACATCATAACGTGACCATGTGTGTGTTAATGCACTTCTGCATGAGCCAGAGCACCTACTATTCCTTCACCCATGGAACACAGGACCCCAGCTCCCCAGACAGGCTCACAAAGCCGGTTTTAGTGAATCCTGGGGGGCCCGTGTAGGGTAATCCAGATCACTGATATTGATGGCAAACAGCAACGGACCCAACAACAATACCTGCAGCACTCCATTAGTCACAGGCCCCCAGTCAGAGAAGCATCCATCTACTACCACTATCTTGACTTCTCTCTCAAAGCCAATGTCTAATCCAATCTACTACTTCATCTTGAATGCTGAGCAAATGAACCTCCTCAAACAATTTCCCATGCAGGGCCTTGTCAAATGCCTCGCTAAAGTCCGTGTAGACAACATCCACTGCCTTGCCTTCATCCACTTTCCTGGTAACTTCCTCGAAAATCGCTATAATATTGGTTAGACATGACATATCAAGTATGAAGCCATGCTGACTATCCAAATAGTTACAATATGAATCTGGTCCCTCAGAATACCTTCCAATAACTTTCCCACTACTGATGTCAGGCTCACCGGCCTATCATTTCCTGGTTTCTGTTTAAAGTCTTTCTTCAACAGCAGAATAACACTGCCTAACCACCATCCGTTTGTATCAAACCTGTCACTAAAAATGACTTAATTATCTCTGCTAGAGCCCTGACAATTTCTGCACTTGCCTCCCTTAGGGTCTGAAGGAACAATTTGTCAGGCCCTAAGATTTATCCACTCTAATTTGCCTTGGGGCAGCAAACACCTAGTCTTCTATAATATTTATAAGGTCCATGAAGTATGTGCCACTTTGTCTCACTTCTATAGACTCCGTGTCTGTCTCTTGAGTAAGATTAGATGCAATGAAATTAATTAAGATCCCCCCCACCCCATCTCATTTGGCTCCACACATGGATTGCCATTCTGATCTTCCAGGGGACTAATTGTGCTCTTACATATTTGTAGAATCCCTTCGGATTCTCCTTTACTTTCTCTGCTAGGGAAACCTCATGCCTCTTTTAGCCCTCCTGCTTTCTTTCTTAAGTGTTCTCTTGCATTTCTTATGCTCCATAAGCTCCTCATTTGTTCCTACCTGCCTCTATCTGTTATGCACCTGCTTTTCTTAACCAGGGCCTCAACATCTCTTGAAAACTCAGGATCGCTCCCTGTGCGACTCCCTTGTCCATTCATCCCCCACATCCCTTCCCACCAATCTCCCTCCTGGCACTTATCCTTGCAAGCGGAACAAGTGCTACACCTTCCCTTACACTTCCTCCCTCACCACCATTCAGGGCCCCAGACAGTCCTTTCAGGTGAGGTGACACTCCACCTGTGAGTCGGCTGGTGTGGTATACTGCGTCCGGTGCTCCCGGTGTGGCCTTTTATATATTGGCGAGACCCGATGCAGACTGGGAGACCATTTCACTGAACACCTACGTTCAGTCCGCCAGAGAAAGCAGGATCTCCCAACGGCCACACATTTTAATTCCACGTCCCATTCCCATTCTGATATGTCTATCCATGGTCTCCTCTACTGTCAAGATGAAGCCACACTCAGGTTGGAGGAACAACACCTTATATGCCGGCTGGGTAGCCTCCAACCTGATGGCATGAACATTGACTTCTCTAACTTTCGTTAATGCCCCTCCTCCCCTTCTTACCCCATCCCTGATATATTTAGGTTTTTTTTCCCCCTCCCTTTTCTTCTCTCTCTCTGCCCATCACTCTGCCTGTTCTCCATCTCCCTCTGGTGCTCCCCTCCTCCTTTCTTTCTCCCTAGGCCTCCCGTCCCATGATCCTTTCCCTTCTCTAGTTCTGTATCCCTTTTGCCAATCACCTTTCTGGCTCTCAGCTTCACCCCACCCCCTCCGGTCTTCTCCTATCATTTCGCATTTTCCCCTCCCCCTCCTACTTTCAAATCTCTTACTATCTTTCCTTTCAGTTAATGCTGACAAAGGGTGTCGGCCCGAAACGTCGACAGCGCCTCTCTCTATAGATGCTGCCTGGCCTGCTGCGTTCCACCAGCATTTTGTGTGTGTTGCTTGAATTTCCAGCATCTGCAGATTTCCTTGTGGTTCGCTACACTTGTTATCTTTACCTTTTATTTTAACAGGCACATACAACCTTTGCACTTGCAAATTTTCACTTTTGAAGGCTTCTCACTTACCAAGAACACCTTTGCCAGAAAACAGCCTGTCCCAATCCACACTTGCCAGGTCCTTACTGATACCATTAAAAATAGCCTTTCTCCAATGTAGAAACTCAATCAGCAGACCAGATCTATCTGTTTGCATAGTTACTTTGAAACTAATGGCATTGTGATCATTAGGTGCAAAGAACTCCACACACAAGCTTCTGTAACCTGCCTCATCTCATTCTGCAATAGGAGATCAAATATCTGACATTCTCTCACTGGGACTTCTACGTACTGATTAAGGAAACTTCCCTGAATACATTTGACGAACTCTATCCCATCTATTCCTTTTACAGTATGGGTGTCCCAGTCAATATGTAGAAAGTTAAAATCACCTACTGTAATAACCTTATGTTTCTTGCAACAGTCTGCAATCTCTCTACAAATTTATTACTCTAAATCCTTCGGATTGTTGGGTGGTCTGTAATATATCCCATTAATGTGGTCATTCCTTTCTTACTTTTTCAGTTTCACCCATAAAGCCTGACTAGATGGTGAACTGGTGATTGGCAGACTGAGCACTGCTGTGACATTTTCCCTGACTAGTAATGCAACCTCTCCTCCTTTAAGAGATTATGAGAATGGTTAATTATGTTAGCTGATGATTAGATTCAAGACCTCAGAAACTGAGTGTAAGGCTAAAAAAAACTTAAATAATTTTCTATAACTGGCCCTAGCCAGTGATTTGATCTCCAGTTACTATGTGCTGCTAACTGCCCTGATCTTCTCCTCATGTTGTCATTATTAATGTGTAGGGCTGCTAACACGATAATATTAAGTGAGATATATTCATTCTAATGGAGATGTTGGGATGGGAAGTCTAATGATTTCCCATGTGGGCATTATACCTGCAAGTGTTGAATCCAGGACCAGGAGTGGTATGGTGACCTTGAACTTGTAAATGGTTTAAGCAACCTCATTAGAAAGACAACACATGTTTGAACAAAAACATGAAGTAAATTAATAATGGACTTGAAATGTGACTTTTGGTAGAAACACTGAACTTTTTCTTAAATTTCGGTAGTTCTTGAAGTTGAATTGTTTTTTTTACTTGATCTTAAGCAGATAAGTGTTCTTTTATAATAAAAACATCTTTCACTATTGCATTTTTTCTTTAGTTTTTGCTCTTAAATTCTACATCCATCTTATCTCTTTGAGGTTTTCCTTCTTCAAAGCTTTACTTAAAATATCTGCTGATAACAATCCCTCCCTCAATTGAAATGCCATCTCCTTGGCTACAGTGAGCTCCATACTCCTCCTCCAGTGTAATTCAAGTGCATTAGACTTACTTCTGTTGTCTCTCTTTGATCTCTATGCATGTTACTGCACTTGGATCCTTGTAACACCTGACACCTTCACAACCTTTCATTCCCTCCACTCTACCATTATTTAGCCACAGTACTTGAAGATGGTTATGACTGCAGTCTCTTACAGTGACTGTCTCATACCTGATCTCAACTTATTTATTCTAATAGTATTTCAAGACAGGATCTGGTCATAGCTCATCTCTTTGCTTGTCCACTTACAATCCCAGTCATTTTGCTCAAAGGTGTATTTTATTAACTATCTCACTTTCCATTGCTGATATAAATTTTCCATTTATTTCATATATTGGACAGTATGGAAAAGAAGTTATCTATATTTTGGTTTTCAAGAGACTAGGACTGTGAGGACCACATGAAGGTCAACTCAGATTAAAAAAAAACATTGAATGGGTAGAAATATTGGGGGGGGGGTATTTTTAATTACTTGGCTGAGCAGAGATGTAAGTGGAAACAATGACTACTTGAAGAATGAGCTGCAAACTGTACCTCTGACTTTATAGCTAGTTGGCTGTAAGGTCTACGTAAGAGGAACACAATTCTGACCATGGGAGCATGTGTAAAATACAATTTACATTCCACTTGAGGAAAATGTTTCTGGAGTATTCATGTGTTTGCAAATTTGTTGAAGCTATTCCCAGTAGTAATGGGTTGTGAATGAACAAAATGCTGATTTCAATTATCATTGGATCTCAGAAATGTGTTTAATTTTTTTTAATTACCCAAAATAAATTTCACACATTTATCTTCCCAAAATGCATTGTAATTTTAATTGATACAGAATCTAACTAGTGGTAAGATTCCATCTTATTTACAAGTTAAAGGTTTCAGATCTGATTAAATAAACAGCAAACTTGATAAGGTGATGAGACAAAGCACCAGAGACTTCATTTCTGTGCAGACTCTCCCAGAGAACTTGCTTCTTACCATGATTTCATCCTTTCTCACATGGGCCAGTCTGTTTCCAAGTGCATTGGCCATCATATTTGACAGCTTCCAATTCATTGATTCCATCTGGCTCATCTACACCATGCTGGCTTCACACCTCCATCCCACAGCAGGATGTTTTGAAGGACCTCAGTTTTTGCATTCCATGAATAGATTTAAATAACTCCCTGTCACCAACACATTTATTTGCCTGTATGATTTCATTCTCCAATTGAGCAACTTCTCTTTCAACTCCATTCATCTTTTTTGCAGAGTTTTAGCTATGGTGATGTCCAAGTTATGCCTGTCTTTTTGTACAATACATGTAACAGTCCATCTTTCAGTCCTATTCTCAATCCATCAACCCAGTTTTGGCACATTAGTGACTGTATCAATGCATCTTCCTGCACACATACAGAACTCAATCAAGAAGCATAGAAAGCCTACAGCACATACAAGCCCTTCAGCCCACAAAGCTGTGCTGAACAAGTTCTTACTTTAGAAATTATCCAGGGTTACCCATGGCCCTCTATTTTTCCTAAGCTCCATGTACCTATTCAAGACTTTCTTAAAAGACCCTACCATATCCACCTCCACCACCATCGCTGGCAGCCCATTCCACACACTCAGCACACTCTGCGTAAACAACTTACCACTACCATCTCCTCTGTACCTACTTCCAAGCACCTTAAACCTGTGTGCTATTGTGTTGGTCAGTTAAGCGCTGGGAAAAAACCTCTGACTATCCACATGATCAATGCCTCTCATCATCTTATACACCTCTATCAGGTCACCTCTCATCATCTGTAGCTCCAAGGAGAAAAGGCCGAGTTCACTCAACCTATCATCATAAGCCATGCTCCCTAATCCAGGCAACATCCTTGTATCCAATGAGCCCTGACGAAGGGTCTCGGCCCGAAACGTCGACAGTGCTTCTCCCTATAGATGCTGCTTGGCTTGCTGTGTTCCACCAGCATTTTGTGTATGTTGCTTGAACATCCTTGTAAGTCTCCTCTGCACCCTTTCTATGGTTTCCACATCCTTCCTGTAGTAAGGCGACCAGAACTGAGCACAGTACTCCAAGTGGGGCCTGACCAGGGTCCTATATAGCTGCAACATTATCTCTTGGCTCCTAAAATCAATTTCATGATTGATGAAGGCCAATGCACCGTACACCTTCTTAACCACAGAGTCAACCTGTGCAACAGCATTGAGTGACCTATGGACTCGAACCCCAAGATCCCTCTGATCCTCCACACTGCCAAGAGCCTTACCATTAATACTATATTCTGCAATCATATTTGACCTACCAAAATGAACCACCTGACATTTATCTGGGTTGAACTCCACTTGCCACTTCTCAGCCCAGTTTTACATCCTATCAATGTCCCGCTGTAACCTCTGACAGCCCTCCACACTATCCACAACACCCCCAACCTTTGTATCATCAGAAAATTTACTAACCCATCCCTCCATTCCCTCATCCAGATCATTTATAAAAATCATGAAGAGTAAGGGTCCCAGAACAGAGCCCTGAGGCACACCACTGGTGACCGACCTCCATGCAGAATATGACCCATCTACTTGTCTTCTGTGGGCAAACCAGTTCTGGATCCCATGCTTCCTTACTTTCTCAATAAGCCTGGGGTACCTTATCAAATGCCTTGCTAAAATCAATATACACTATATCTACTGCTCTTCCTTCATCACTGTGTTTAGTCACATCCTCAAAAAATTCAATCAGGCTCGTAAGGCACAATCTGCCTTTGACAAAGCCATGCTGACTATTCCTAATCATATTCTACTGCTCCAAATGTTCATAAATCCTGCCTCTCAGGACCTTTTTCATCAACTTACCAACCACTGAAGTAAGACTCTCTGGTCTATAATTTCCTGGGCTATCTCTACTCCCTTTCTTGAACAAGGGAACAACATCCGCAACCCTCCAATCCTCCGGAACCTCTCCCGTCCTCATTGATGATGCAAAGATCATCGCCAGAGACTCAGCAATCTCCTCCCTTGACTCCCACAGTAGCCTATGGTACTTCTTGTCCAGTCCCGGTGACTTACTCATCTTGATGCTTTCCAAAAGCTCCAACACATCACTCTGAGAACATCCATTCCCAATTTGTGCTTCCAAGTTCCTGCCTGATAGCTTCATATTTCTCCTTATTTCAATTAAACACTTTCCTAACTTGTCTGTTCCTATCCCTCTCCAATGCTGTGGTAAAGGAAATAGAATTGTGATCACTATCTCCAAAATGCTCTCCCACTGAGAGACCTGACACCTGACCAGGTTCATTTCCTGATACCAGGTCAAGTACAGCCTCTCCTCTTGTTAGCTTTTCTACATATTGTGTCAGGAAACCTTCCTTAGTGCACCTAACAAACTCCACCCTATCTAAACACTTCGCTCTAGGAAGATGCCAATCAATATTTGGAAAATTAAAATCTCCCACCTTGACAACCCTGTTATTATTCCATCTTTCCAGAGTCTGTCTCCCTATCTGCTCTTCGATGTCCCTGTTACTACTGGTTCATCAATAAAAAACACCTAGTAGAATTATTGACCCCTTCCTGTTCCTAACTTCCACCCACAGAGACACAGTAGACAATCCCTCCATGTCTTCCTCTTTTTCTACAGCTGTGACACTATCTCTGATCAACAGTGCCATGCCCCCACCTCTTTTGCCTCCCTCCCTGTCCTTTCCGAACCATCTGAAGCCTGGCACTCTAAGTAGCCATTCCTGCTCCTGAGCCATCTAAGTCTCTGTAATAGCTACAACACCATAGCTCCAAGTACGGATACACGCTCTAAGCTTATCCACTTTGTTCATAATACCCCTTGCATTAAAATAGACACATCTCAAACCATCAGTCTGAGCGTGTCCCTTCTCTATCACCTGCCTATCCTCCCCCTTGCACTACCTACAAACTTTCTCTATTTGTGAGCCAACTTCCTCTTCCTCTGTCTCTTCAGTTCAATTCCCACTCCCCAGCAATTCTAGTTTAAACACACCCCAATAGCCTTACTAAACCTCCCTGCCAGGATATTGGTCCCCTCAAATTCAAGTGAAACCTGTCCTTTTTGTACAGGTCACGCCTGCACCCAAAAAAGGTCCCAATAATCCAGAAATCTGAATCCCTGCCCCCTGCTCCAATCCCTCAGCCACACATTTATCCTCCACCTCATTCTATTCCTATACTCACTGTCACACGGCACAGGCATTAATCCCGAGATTACTACCTTTGAAGTCCTGCTTCTCAACTTCCTTCCTAACTCCCTGTAGTCTGTTTTCAGGACATCCTCCCTTTTCCTACCTATGTCGTTGGTACCAATATGTACCACATATTCTGGAAGGCTGTTCTCCTTCCCACTTCAGGTTATCGTGGATGCGATCAGAAACATCCCAGACCCTGGCATCTGAGAGGCAAACTCCCATCCGTTTTTCTTTTACTTATTGTTAAAGGGGAAAGCCACAGGGGTACTCTCTAGCATCTGACTTTTACCCTTCCCTCTGCTGACTGTTATTCACCTACCTGTTTCTCGAGGTCCCGGTGTGACTACTTGCCTATAACTCCAATCTACCACTTCCTCACTTTCCCTGACCAGACAAAGGTCATCGAGCTGCATCTCCAGTTCCCTAACGCAGTCCCTAAGGAGCTGCACTCAATGCACCTGGTGCAGATGTGGCTGTCCGGGAGGCTGGGAGTCTCCAGGACTTCCCACATCTGATACCAAGAACAGAACACAGGCCTCACACACATACTTCTTGTCCGTATTCTACACAGGGAACCTACCTCCCCTGTTTTTCCATCCTTGAAGACTCCCTAGTCCGTTCATCCTCCTCCAACACGGCTCTGTGTCTCAAGGCATTTAACCATGCAACAGCATGAAATTCAATGTTTGTGTTTTCGTCTCGACCTTCCAGATGAAGCAGTGATTCATTTTGACCTCAACCAATCAAGTATATTTCATTTGGTGTTCATAATGTGGTCTGCTCTACATCAGTAAAACCAAATGTATGTTGTGCAATCACTTTGCAGTATACCTGTAGGGGTGACACTGACCTTCCTGTCACTCTATATTCTCCACTCTTCTCCCTCTCTGACCTATCTATCTGTGGCCTCCTCACCTGCCAATGAGGCACAAAGTGCTTGTAAAACAGAGACCCATGTTTAGTCCAGGCATACCGAAGCTTTTAAGACCCAATATAAAAATAAACAATTGCAACATGTTTGTATCAGAAATAAGGAAGCAAGATAGCATAGCACAGCAATCTCCAATCAGGATTCAATTTGTAAGGAGTTCGTATGTTCTGCCCATGACTGCATGAGATTTCTCCAGGCACTCTGGTTTTCTCCAACACTTCCAAGATGTAGTTAGAGTTAGGAAGTTGTAGGTATGCTATGTTGGCACCAGAAACATGGTGATACTTGTGGGCTGTCCCCAGCTCAATCCTTGCTGATTTGAAGTATCACAAATGACACACCTCACTGTATGTTTTTGAATTTTCAATGTACACTTGACAAATAAAACTAATTTTTAATCGTTACTCTTCCCTCGTAAAACTAACAGTTTTCATGTTTTCACTCTATGGTTTGATCTGTTGAGCACTTCCTACAAGTCTGCATTTCACAAATTTTACGTTTCTTTTATTTGTATTATTGGTCTCCAACCGGACTTACTATCAATTTATCTATCTGGCCTCATCCTAGAGATATTCACTTTTTGCTCTAAAATCAAACTATTTTGATTTTACTTTCTTAAATCTGATGAAAGATCTTTGACGTAAAACATTAACTGTGTCTTTCTCACATACCCTGCTGAGTTTTTCCTGCATTTTTTGTTTTTATTGTTTTCAAAGAAGAAGTTTAAACATAGCTTATTGCTACATGCACAGGAGTAATGATAAACATACTCACAAATACATGGAACCATCTGAGATTCAGATTTATTTATCACATATACATCGAAGCATACAGTGAAATGCATCATTTGTGTTTCTAACCAGCACAATCTGAGGATGAGCTGGGGTACCCTGCAAGTGTCCCCACAAATTCTGGCACCAATATAGCATGCCAACAGTGTTCAGTAAAATAACACGCAGCCAACATACACAAGCAACAGCAGGAACATGCGTTTAAAGCATATTTTGAATATGAAATTACATTGCTGTTAGTTGCCAGCAAAGTGCCACCTCTCTCTAGTGCCGTTATAACACTCATTCTAACCTTCTTCAATATTTTAACTACTTATTGTGAGTTTATTAACATAGACTGTTAAGACAGTTATGTTAGTTCAGGAATACTAACTATTCAGCAAATAATCAATGTAAATGGGACAAGTCTACTGTGATAATAGGCAACAGTGAATAGGATTAGTGTAAGTAGGTGTGAATTGGTCAATGGGGACTTGATGGGGACTGTTTCCATAGTCTGTGGGTCGGGCAGTCATTATCAATGGGTGTAGTTCAAAATGTGTGGCCTACGCTATATGCTTGATTTGTGGAGAGAAGGAATTAGACTGGAACAGCAACCAGGTTGAATTGGCTAATCTCTCTGTTGTTGTGGTAAACCATGTATATCTGTCTGGACACGCCCCTCTGCTGACTGCTCCTGTGGCTCCTCCCACAGACCCCTGAATAAAGGCGATTGTGTCACTGCTCCTCCCACAGTCCAGGGCAGTCATCCAGCATGGATGTGCTCCATTTTACTTCTAATAAAAGCCTTTCAGTATTTACTCTACTTCCAGTCTTTTGGAGTTATCGATAGTGCATCAGTTGTCTTTGTATATCTCAATGAACAATCTGCTGGCAGAACTTGGCAGGAAAATTGTTGATGTTTCGGGTTGTGACCGTTTGGGAGCTTTCCTTTCTTCCCATAGATTCATCATTTACCAGCTGAGTTCCTCCTGTAGTCTGCTTGGTTCTCCATATTCCAGTATTTGAAGTCTCTTCTGTTTCTATTTTTATTTCATTCAGGTAAGAAAAAATGATCAGTATGAGGAGGAAACATTTTGCCCTACTTGCGAGCACAAATGAAGCCTGTGGTTTCATCACGTTTCATGATACTGAAGGTAAAAGTCTGCTTTACATCCAGACTCAAGCTTTTAGGGTATTGATAATAATATTTAACTTTCGTTAGCACTTGGTCTTTATTACGGACAGGATAACCAACAAAGAAGCTCTACAGAGAACGAAAGCAAATTGTACATTACAAATCAGAAAGCAGCAATCAAAATTCTTTGGACACATCATGTGAATCGAGACATTAGAACATTTAGTTACAACTGGAAAGCTGGAAGGAAAAAGAAGCAGAGGCAGACAGAGAGTGAAAATGATAAGGCAACACGAGTGAATCTGCAGATGCTGGAAATAAATAAAAAACACAAAAATGATAGATGAAAAATGAAAATGATAGATGGATTAACATCATGGTTAGAAACAGAGGAGGCAACAAATACAATTCGGAGGGTCAGGTACCATGATGGATGGAGAGACATGATCGCTCACAGCAAACTGCAAGGCACCTGAACAAATGAACGGTCTTTATTCTCATCAAAATATGTGTTCTCACCCATCCCATTATTTTTGCAGCATTTGATAACTTGCTCTGTGGTGTTTTGAATAATTGTTCACAGTAACTTAAAACATAGATGTTCCCAAATTCATACAAGACTAAAAAGTTACTTGAAAGTTTTGATTTGGTATGAATTAAAAATTCTTCTTTTGAAAGTTTTATTAGTTTCTTGGATCTTTTTTGAATGAAACTGAAGTGGATATTGCCTATTTATTTGTTAGCAAGGAAATCAACAAGGTCTTGTAGGATAGGCTGCCCTGGAAGGTTAGGGGCCATGGAATCCTGGGAGACTTAGTCAGGTGGGTTCAAATTTGTCTTTGCAGTCAGATGCAGAGGGTGATGGTTGAAGGCTTCTTGGAATGGAGACTGGTGACTAGTAGTGTGCTGCAGGTCCATTGTTAGAAGCCTTATTATGACTTGGATGAAAATACAGTAAATCTATGTGAATCATATAAAATTGGAAGGTGTTGTTGATAGTGAAGATTATCGTAGTTTCCAGGAGGATCTTGATCATTTAGAGAAGTGGCCCAAGGAGTGGCAAATAGATTTCAATATAGATTAGTGTGAGCTGATACATTTTGGAAAGTCAAACCAGCAGAGGACCTACAATGAGTGGTAAGGGATGAGGAAGTGGAATGTAATAGAGCAACCAAGGAGCACACGTGCATAGTTTATTGAAAGCAGCATTACAGTTAAACAGGGTGGTGAGAAAGGCATTTAGCACACTAGTCTTCATCACTGAGGGCACGGAGTGTAGGAGCTGGGACATATTGTAGTTGTGTAAGTCATGGAGTGAGGTACAGTGTACATTTTTGGTCATCCAATTATGACCTGGTTAAACTGAAAATAGTGCAGTAAAGAATGTTTCCAGTACTAGAGGGCCTGAGGGAGTGGTTGGTTCGGCTAGGTCGTTGTTCTTGGAAACATAGGAGGACGAGGGGTGACTTCAGAAAAATGTTGAAAATTATGAGAGACGTAGTTAGGGTGGATGGTAAATGTCTTTTCCCCAGGGTCTCTCACTGAACCCTTAGTGCCTAGGTGGCACATGGTACCTCTGGTTTCTGTAGTGGTAAAGATTTCACAGGGTAGGGTTGCTGGCCCTACACCCAGCCTCCAACCTGGAGGACCAGGTGCTGTATTTATCTGGAACCTGCCCAGCAAGGTTGAACCTACCAGGGACTGAAGTCCCAGCTGGTATAGCTCCCAGGATCATTAAGGCACACAAACCTCCCCTCCACGATAAGGAACAGCACATGGGGAAGATTTTCCCCAGGGTAGGGGAGTACAAAACTAAGGCAATACATTTAGGGTGAAAGGGCAAATACTTAAAAGGGACCTGAGGGGTAAGTTTTTCACATAGAGCTGCCTGAGGATGTGGTTGAGGCAGGTACAATAGTATCATTTAATAACCACTTGGTGAGGTGGAGTTTAGGAATATGGACCAAATACAGGAAATTGGGACAAGTTGGTCAGCGTGAACTTGCTGGGCTTGTATTCCTCCATGACTCTATAAAGATATTATTGAAGATTTAATTGAATAATGACATTACATCATCAAGAACTGAGGAAATAATAGGTGAATATAGGAAGGTATGCACAGTGCCAGGAAATTATAAAAGGAAGACAAATTACCTATTAGGTGAATATAGGAATGTTTGCATAGTGCCAGGAAATCATAAAAAGAAGACAAACTACCTAACTATTAGGTGAATATAGGAAGGTATGCACTATGCCAGAGAATTACAAAAGGAAGACAAATTACCTAACTATTAGGTGAACATAGGAAAGTATGCACAGTGCCAGGAAATTATAAAAAAGACAAATTACCTAACTATTAGAAATTCACTATAAAAACTCCATTGACAGTTTGGAATGGATGAAACTGAAGATGAATCATTGAAGTAAATGAAATGGTTTGTTGAATACTGAGCCATGATTCTAATCCAATGTTATGTTGACCTAACACCAATTAACGTGATCAGTCTTCTATGCAGTGGTGTCCTGGGGCAATGGCATCAACATGGGTGATGCCAACAGGCTCAGTAAACTGATCAGGAAGGCTGGTTCTGTTATAGGAGTCAAACTGGACACACAGGAGGCTGTGGTAGGAAAATAGGAGCCTACAGAAAATCCTGGCAATCCTGGACAATGTTTCTCACCCTCTGTATGCTACCTTGGCTTAACAGAGGAGCATTTTTGGTGATAGGCTAAGACACCTGCGCTGCTCCAAAGAGCACTATATGAGATCATCCTTACCCTCCGCCATTAGGCACTATAGTGAGACAGCCAATAGCTGGGGAAGTGATGACCCCCTTCTGTTAGAGTGCGGTAACTTACTTTTAATTCTTTCTTACTCTTGCTCTAATATTTATATATCTGTGCACTTGTAATGCTACTGTGACACTGTAATTTCTTTTGGGACCAACACAGTATCTATACTTATCTATCCATAAATGAAGCAAACATTTCCATTTTTGGCAAGATGGCAATGTTGGAGGTTTAAAATACTTGTAATTAAATAAATATATTCAATATATCATTGTTCTTCAGAATTGGAGGTACATTAGGCAATGTGACACATGTGGTATAGGACCATATGGTAGTTAAATAGGGTTCAATCTATTGATTTTGATTAGAATTATGTTTATGTTGTGACTATTACCCCTAAATATTATACTTTATACTAGGTGATGGAAAATCTGGCAAAAACTTTTCCCCCAGAAAAATTGTGTATTTGTGGCCTGCTTGAGCTGATTAACTTAGTACTTCTCTCTTAATTCTTCTTTCATGTTCTAAGTAACAGCTTACATCTACTTAATTATTGGTCCTTATTAATTAGTTAATTAAAATTAATGTGTCTGCATATTTCTATTGCTAAACGATGTGCAATTTGCTCAGTACGTTAATGTTGTTCTGAGGAAGGAATTCAAAATTGCACTCAGGTTCTAACTACTTTCACTATTCATGTTAAGGTAAATGGTATGGCACTAGTAGTAGTAGTAGTAGTCTCTCGAAGTCCGAGGAAGACGAATGTGTTGCGCAGTCAACGTCTGTGGGCACGCATATGACTTCTGAGGCCTAAGTCCGAAGCGCTGATACGGTTGCAGGTGGGGCAAGGAGCACCGCCTGTTGGGGCAGGAGCGGACGCCTTCCTGCATCTTTCTTGACTCGCCTTGAGACGCTGCATGCGCCAGTTGGCTTGGACGTTGTTTGCTGCCTTGGAGCATAGATTGTGTCACTTGGACGGATCAGCAGCAGTGTGTTCGAAATCGCGGGGCTGGAGTTTGACCCACTTAAGGTTTGACTTGAAGTTGTCCTTGTACCTCTTCCTTGGGCACGGTTGCCCTGCTCCAGTTCTCCGTAGAACAACTGACACAGCATTCTGGACTCATCCATGTCGATCCCATGGCCAGTCCATCTGAGCTGAGCCTTCAAAACCTTGGCTTCAATGCTTGTGGAATTGGCTTGGTCCAGGACTGTCAGGTTGGAGATACGGTCTTGCCAGCGGATTTGCATGATTGATCGCAGAGTGCGATTCTGGAATTGCTCAAGCTGTTTGAATGTCTGCGATACGGTGTCCAGGTTTCACTGTCATTTAAAAGTGATGAGACCACAACAGCATTGTAAACCTTCAGTTTAGTGGAGAGGCGAATGTCTTTGTGCTGCAGAACTTTGACCCGGAGCCTTCTGAGTGCCTGGCTTGCTTTCTGGATCCTTGACGTGATTTCTTTATCGAGGGCACCGACGCTGGAGATGGTACTCTCCAGGTATTTGAAGTTGTCAACGTTCCGTAGTTGTGTGTCATCGATGGTGATGCATAGCTGTAGTAGGGCACTGTTAGGTGCAGGGTGCAGGAGGACCTCTGTTTTACTAAGGCTGATTGTCAAGCCGAACAATTTAGATGCAGCGGAGAATCCGCTGACCATTGTTTGTAGGTGGTCCTCTTGGTGCGCCATGAGTGTGCAGTCATCTGCAAAGAGCGCCTCTATGAACAGCTTTCGGAGGGTCTTTGTGTGTGCTGCAAGGTGACGTAGGTCAAAGAGTGATCCGTCCAGGCGGTATTTTATATAAATGCCCAGGTTTAGATCTTTGATGGCATGCATTAGTACTTGAGTGAAGAAAAGGTTAAAAAGTACTGGTGCAAGCACACAACCCTGTTTAACGCTGTTGGAGATGTCAAATTTCTCGCTAGGTTCGTCAGCTGAGAGAATCTCTCCAGTCATGTTGTCATGGAAGAGGTGTATGAGGTTGATGAACTTTGGAGGGCAGCCAAGTTTCCCAAGGATGATCCACAAGGCTTCTCTGTTGACAGTATCAAACGCTTTACTCAGATCAATGAAGACAAAGTACATGTTCTGCTCAAGGCATTTCTCCTGCATTTGTCTAACTGTGAAGATCATATCCATAGTACTGCCTTTAGGCCGAAAGCCAAATTGCGATTCTGGGAGGTTTCCTTTGGATACTGTTGAAATAAGTCTATTGAGGATGATGCGAGCCAGGATTTTGCCGGCGATGGAAAGTAGGGAGATGCCCCAGTAGTCCCCACAGTTTGTGTATGGGCGTTTTTTTTTGTATAGGGCAACTATTACAGCATCCCGAAGGTCGGGTGGCATTACTTCCTCTTCCCAGATACTGACCAGGACGTCCTGGAATGCTCCGAGTGACTCCTGGTTGAGGGCTTTGAACAGTTCTGCGGGAATGCCATCCTTGCCTGGTGCTTTGCCATAGCTCATCTGTTTGATGGATGCACTGACCTCAGTCAGTTGGGGGGGGGGGCAGTTGTTGAGGTGCTCATGGACTGGGCCCTGGGGAATCTGCTCGAGTACTGACTGGTCAACAGTGGAGGGGCGGTTCAGGAGCTGACTGAAGTGTTCCTTCCATCTGGTGTTGATGCCCTTTTTGTCCTTGATAAGCGAGGATCCATCTGCAGAAAGCAGAGGAGCTATGCTTGACTCTGAGGGACCAAAGACAGACTTGATGGCATTGAAGAACAGCTTGGTGTTTGTGTCAGCATAGTGCTGAACCTCATCCGCCTTCTTATTCCACCATGTGTCGCGCATTATACGGATTTCCCTTTGAGCGAGTGCCTGATAGGACTTGAATCTGTCCTTTTTGCAGGTGGAGTTCAGGTCATCCTGCCATTGTTTGAATGCCTTGTTCTTCTTGGTGAGTAGGTCATTGATGATGGTGCTACTCTCATTGAACCAATCTTGGTGGGTGCGCTTTCTGCGGCCTAGGGTTGATCTTGCCATTTCAGTTATAGCATTTTTGAAGTGGCTCCATTTCTGGATTGGGTTACCCATGAGTGGCTGGTTTGTTGATAGTTTCTGTTTAAGAGTATTTTGAAATTTGCGTAGACACAGAGGGTGCTGAAGTTTGGAGGTGTTAAAGGATGGCTGTACTGCCTTTGGATGCTTTTTGTGAGATTGAACGACGTGTAGCTTGAGGGTGGTGCGGAGGGGTCTGTGGTCCGTCCAACACTCTGCTCCTCGCATGGCTCATGTGATGATTACGTCTCGGATGTCACATTGACGTACAATGACATAATCGATCAGGTGCCATTGTTTGGATCTAGGGTGCATCCATGTTGTCTTGAATTTGTTGGCCATTCTGAACACTGTGTTCATGATAGTGAGGTCATACTCTTCACATTTGCTGAGAAGCAGAAGGCCATTGCTGTTCATCTTCCCGACTCTGTGTCTGCCGAGCACTCCACTCCACTGATCATGGTCTTGGCCGACTCGGGCATTAAAATCTCCCAGCAAGGTCAGCTTATCACTGGCCTGCACTGAGCACAGGATGGAGTCAAAGTCGGCGTAAAACTGCTCTATGGTTTCAGTAGGGCTGGTCAGGGTGGGGGCATAGGCAATAATAATAGTTGCATGTCGATTTTGGCTGAGGGGCAGACGTACTTCATCGATCTTTCGCTGATGCCAACAGGCAGGTCGGGGAGCTGTTTCATCAGGGTACTCCTTATGGCGAAGCCCACTCCGTGGATCCTGTCTTCGTTCTGCACCCTTCCTCTCCAGAAGAAGTCGTAGCCGCTGGCAAGCTCAGTGATGGATCCCTCATCTGCAACCCTGGTTTCGCTCAGCGCTGCGATGTCAATGTTGTAGCAAGCAAGTTCTTTACCAATGAGAGCTGTTCTCTTTTCAGATCTTGCAGTGTTTTCCTTATCCATTAAGGTGCGAACGTTCCATGCTCCTAGACGGAGAAACTTTTTCTTTTGATTTCGACCGCAATGATTGGGTGATCCGTCAGTCGCGGTTAACTGGCCGGATGGTCTAGGGCAGGCGATGTTTAGGCTACCTTTTCTAGGCCCCTCTCTGATTACAGGGTGGGCAGCGCTGTCCTAAAAAGGGCTGCCCAGTCACCCTGGATGTTGCCAGACTCCCCTACTGCCCTGGGTTCAGAGGAGAAGGACCATCCGTCCAAGGGCTGCCGACGTGCAGGTTTGCAACAGCAACTCAGTGTTCACCTCCACCTGTTGGTTCACTGCTCTCCCATCGCCGTAGGACTTTTGAAGAGAGAAAGAAGACAAAGATGCACAACACAAGTTGCATGAAAGATATTATAGTGAAAAAGCCTTAGCACGGAGACAGTCCCACTCTCTCGGCCTTGGAGGTCAGGGCCCACTGGCACGAAGATCGTTACACATGGTGTCCTCTTAGGCTGCAGGAGTTGCCAGAGAATAGATGGATGAAGTCCTCCCTATTGACCGCCTACGGGACTCCAGCTCCAGATTTCTTCTCAGGGTTTACTCCCATAGCCTTTCCCATGATTGGGTGTGGCCGCAAGGCAGTGGAGGATTTAAAATCAGAGTTTTCCTTCGCCTAGGTGGGCAGTCGACTAGGACTAACCAGCCCCCCACCTGCCCGAAGCATCTGGTTTTGAGGAGCCAGAAACCCGCCTTTGCCCCTTCTCCCATTGGTAGGAACACGTGAAGGCCGGGAGCTGGACTTGGCTGACAGAGGTTGAGACGCAAATGGCACTAAGGAATGTTAATGAACCATGTCCATAGTTCACCGAAAGTGGCTATAAAGGTAGATAGGGTGGTGAAAAAGATATATGGCATGCATGCCTTCACAAGCTAAGGCACAGAATATAAAAGCTGGCACACAATGTTACATCTTTACCAAACACTGGTTAGGTGGCACTTGGAGTATTATGAACAGTTCTGGCTACCATTTTGGTTGAGTGCAGAGAAGATTCACCAGCATGTTGCCCAGATTGGGGGGGGGGGGGGAAGGGGGTTTAGTTATGAGGAATTTTAGAACGTAGATCTGAGCTTGTTTGCACTGGAGTGAAAGAGGCTGAGGGATAACCAACCCCCACCCTCCCCATGCCCAGAAATATATAAGATTATAAGAAACATAGGGCAAAATCTTTTGCCCATTTTGGGTGTATCTAAAAAAAAGGAGGTATAGTTATGGTAAGAGATAAGAAACTTTAAAAGATCTGAGGAATAATTCTTTTAAACAGTTGTTGATATCTAGGACAAGCTGTGTCATGGAAATTTGACCTTAGGTGAAAAGAATACTCATCTCCTGAGTCTCGTTTCAGGACCTTGATTTTACTTGGTACCGAGGAGAAAAGAGCTGGTCTCCACCAGCACCTGACTCTGCTCTCCTGCTACAATACAGCCCTTTTATACAGTTCAGCATAGTAACAGCAGACTTATAATATATCCAATCATTGTATAGAAATAATACCACACAGTCAGTATGTTATTGTTCACTGAAAAAAAAAACTTAGTGAAAGGAGCAGTTACAAGTAAAACTATCCTGCAGAGCATACACAGCACCTTAGTTTCTGTTTCTGTGGTTGCAGCAGATTAGACTCATACCTTATTTCACAAGAGTTAGCACGTTCTGATCTCTATTGGTACACAAGGGTCTTTGCTTGGCAGTCTCCAATGTCCCTAGTCACTTAACTTATTAACCCTTTTCCTCCACAAGCTGCCAGATGTGGTGGTGGAATCAGATAAAATTACAAAACTTTAAGAAAAATTTAAACAGTTAAGTAGGCAAAACAAAGGATACAATCCTAATGTGGGCAAATGGGGTTGCTAAAAAGTCAGTTGAGCCAAAAGGGCTTGCTGTCATGGTTTAGAGGCTTCTATGCCTCAACGACCCAGAGAGCTATGCTGGCTGGAATCTGGGGGTTATGCCTTTGCTCTTGGTAGTGTCACCCATGTCAAGCAAAGGGTAGAGGCCAGACTAAGAGAGGTCCACCAGTCTTAAAGGTTCAGGGGATCAACCTAGGGCTAACAACCCTGACTGATAAAACAAACCTGTTACAGAAACAAAAGAATCCTTCTGCATCTGAGTGTGACAGTATTCCTGAGTCTCCACCCTGAACTTGCATGACTGCCAGTAATGAAAACTGAGCTACTAACACAATAAAGGAAGCCCTGAAGACCAACAGAGATTGAGGACTTTCATTGCTGTCCTAAATGATAGTGGCGAAATGGGCAGTAGATTATTAACGGTAAAAAAGTGTGATAAGAGAACTTTAACAGATGTTACGAACCCAGGAACTGGGTCACTTACCAGCAAAGATGGAGACATCCATTGAAGTCTGATGATACTATTTTTAACAGAATTTATTAGTAAAAATACACAAAAATAATATCAATGCAAATATACAGATAATATACATCGTCAATACTAAATCTAAAAGTGCGGGTATAATAATAATCAATAAGAAATAAGCTCTATCGTTGTCTAGGGGATAATGTATTGTCCGATGGAAATATAAAGTTCACTCAGTTCATGCAGGCTGCAGCCGTTGGGGACCGCTGTGTTGCAATGGTTGGAGAGAGAGAGAGAGAGAGAGAGAGAGAGAGAGAGAGTTGGAGAAAAACTTACTGGCTTTCCTTTTATGATTTCGATCCGTTAGGAGTCTCGTTGTTGTGGCCATTCACTTGTGGCCTCTCCTTTAGCTAAACCATTTTTCTGTGATGAGCCCGCCACCCAGGCAAGGGAGGACGCACACGAGCCCCAACCGGCTTTTGCTATTAAACGCTGTCACGAGATTTCTAGCATTTCTCCTGGTGCGTCTAAAGGGGCTGTTCCCCAGACTCCTCTTTTATCCTTACTCACAGGGTCTCAGATGTCAATCAGGTTGGGATGATGCAATCCCTCAACCAGACCACTCTGGTTGTCCCCTGAGGGGTTTCAATGAATAGTACAGTACTCAATACACAATTCCTTCTCTAAGAGACAATGGCTGTTATCAGTGGCTCCGTTCCGCTGAGGCCAGGACACATTCCAAACCCTGTGTATCCTGCGTGTCTCTCTCTCTCATTTCCTGGGTCCCAGACCCAAATTAATAGCGATCTTGCGATTGTCAAAAAGGAGGGGGCGACTTTGTACCCTCAGAGTTGCTTCACATTCATAACACCCCCTTCCTTCTAAGATTTTTGCCACAGGTAAAAATTAATTAATACAGAGTCTTACAGGATTTCAGACTCTAACACAATACAAAAGAGTTTTTTTTCACTACAGAGTAGCAGTTATACATTCAATTCAGCATCTAAACAGTTAGCGATTACATTGTCACTTCCTTTAATATCTTAATATCTTGTACTTTAGTAAATTCTTGTAGCATCAGACTCCAATTTAATAACCACCTATTTTTATTCCTTTTCTTCAGCAAAACAAAACTAAAGAGTTGTGATCTTTGCTTACGTGTATATTACAAAAGATCATGCAAATACTAATCTTTATTTTACTTTCAAACTTAACAGTCAATCTTCCATGGGGTTGTCTTTATTAGTTACATGCTTTGTCAAAATCCCTTAAAACCGGATCCTGTTATTTAAAGTGGCATCCCATCAACCCTCGCCCCTTTTCCAGTTAACTCCCACGTGGTTAGCTTATATACTAGTGTGGAATAGGCTTTTGCATGCTCCTTTCATAGGAGTTATTTTATCAACAATGTTTTCCAAACTTAGCCCATTTGCTGAATTGCCACACAATTCTTTATTTTTAAGCAAGTTGTTAGTTTTATCTTCAGGACCCTTCATTCTGTTGGTTTTCAGTTTAAAATCTGCAAGCAATCCCTCTTTGTCCAAACAACATTTCAAATTCTGCCTCTTCACAGCACACTCTTGAATAACAATAGCCTGTGGGGCACCTTTACATTCCAAATCAACCTGCAATTGATTCACAGGCACCGTGTTAACAGGCCATTGTCCCTTCAGCCCGGTTACTGCTTCTGACATCAATCCAGACTTTAAATTTTCTTCATTCAATTTAGGAACTACACTTTTCCCTTTCCCTTCAATAATAATATTCACCTCACAGCCTTTTATCTCCTCACTAACTTTTAACACACCTTTGAACACAAACAACTGGGAATTCTCGCTTCCCACTAGTACCACGGTTAACCCTTTCTTCACTGAACCAAGTCCATCTGACCCACAAGGACTGTATTCCTTTTCAACTGAATCAAATACCTCAGACTTTTTCTGAGTTCCATTACTAGGTTCAGTACCACGTGCATCCACATCTTGAACACACTCAAACGGGACATCTGCCTCTTCCAGGCTTTCAATACCTGTCCCCTTTTCAAATTCTAGGTTATCCTGATCCTCCCAGTTACTCTCTGGGCAACTCCCTTCCGGAGTAAACTCAACCCTGCGGGCTGAAACAACCTCATCTGCCAACCCAGCAGACTTCTTCAAGGTAATAGCATCCTTTTCATCTAGGACTGCCCTCATTTCATTATCGGGAACACCTTTAAAATTTTCAACTTCTTCAAACAGTTCTGTCAAGCCAGACAGATCATCCATGTCCAACACTGGACCTTCTAACAGCCTTATCTGTTTCTCTTTTTTACTCCGTGCCTCTATAAATTTCCTCCTGGCTAAGGGTAGGTCTACCTCCTCTCCCTTACTCTCTTTCACTTTCCTATTCTCCGTTTTACCACCCTCTAACCCGTCTTGGTACAGGGTCGGTAAAAACGTCTCAGCCAAATTGATACTGGTCTCTTTCTCAGCTGCCTTTCTCGACATGCTGCGAGTGGTCGCGCATGCGGGATAGATCTTTGAATCTAGGGGTTGTTCCTCAACACTTACAGGCTGGCTCGGCAGCTCTATGGCCGACCAGACTTCACCACCAGCTAAATCGTTACCCAGAAGGATGTCTACGTCAGTTCTCGGAAATTCTGATCGCACCCCTATTTCAACTGGTCCGGATACCAGCTCACAATTTATAATGATCCTATGCAAAGCTACAGCTTCTGTCCCTTTTCCTATGCCTCTCAAAGCCACCTCTCCAGTCTCGGGACCAAAACCTAGTACCGTACTGTGAATCAATGACAGCTCAGCTCCAGTGTTTCTCCAGATCCACACTGGAACTGGTGTGTCTCCCTCTTTCACAGATATGGTTCCTTCTGAAATAAATTTCTCAGACCCCTCTCGTATTCTGTCTACCTGGGGCTTTCTCATCGATTTGCTGATCACCACAATACAACCTGTAGGGACTACTGCTTTCCCTTTTCCTGTCTCCTTCCTCGGAGCAAAGCACTTAGATGCAATATAACCCACCTTTCCCCAATTAAAACAGGTCAAGCCAGGACCTCTCCTGCCGTCTTGCCTTTCCTCCTTATTTTTTACTACTAGCTCCCGGCTGGATCTCTGCCTCAACCGGCGGGCTTTCTCTACCGTTCCCACAGTCTTTCTGGTAACTCTTATTCGAGGAAAACTTTGTCTTGTGGGTTAGGGCATATTCATCTGCAAACCTAGCAAATTTGGATATGGACTTATTCAGCTTCTCTTTCAAATACATTCAGATATCATCCGAAACACAACCTTTAAATTCCTCAATCAGAATTAACTCCCTGAGACGCTGAAAATCTTCTTCCACCATTTCTGCTGCACACCAATGATCCAAGAGCACACCCTTCTCATAGGCAAACTCTGCATACGTCTGATTCCATCCTTTCTTTAAATTTCTGAACTTTTGTCTAATGTCCTCAGGTACCAATTCATAGGTCCAAAGAATGGCCTCCTTCACTTTCTCGTAAGTCTCAGACTCCTCCTCCATGGACAACGCCACATATGCCTGTTGTGCCTTCCCTTTTAACACACTTTGTAACAACGCCACCCACTGATCTCTGGGCCACTTCTGACTCACTGCCACCTTTTCAAAAAGCAAGAAATAACTATCAACATCCGTCTCCTCGAACGGAGGTACTAACCTAAACTCCCGACTAACATTAAATCTTTCCTCTCGGTCTGGCCCTTGAGCTCTTCACTCTTGCCTTAACTTCTCCAGGTCCATCTCATGTTGCCTCTGTTTCTCCTTCTCCCTTTCCTTTTCAACTCTCTCCTTTTTTTCAGCCCTTTCCTCTTTTTCAGCTGCTTCCAGCTGTTTTAATTTCGTGCTCCCTCTTCACCTCTAACTCCTTTAGCTGGAGCTCATGCTCACTTTGCTTTTCGGCTCTTTCTTTTACCTTTTGGGCTCTTTCCTTCTCCTTTTCAGCTGCTTCCAGCTGTTTTAACTTAATTTCATGTTCCAAACTTAATTTCTCCAACTCTAACTGAGCCATCCCACTAGCTGGTACCTTTTCAGGGATATTTTCCAATACCTCAGCCGAAAACACATTCTTCACAATATAATACTGAGTTATGGCCCTTCACACCTCCCGCTTTTTCATTGACAACCTCACCTCTGCGAGGTTTAGTCCTTTCGCAATATTTATCAAGTCCGACTCCGTGGCAGCCTCTAGCGCCTCCAGAGTCGGGTTTTCTAAAAATTCATCTAAGTCCATCTTTACTGGCTTCCCTTCTGGTTACCTGCGCAACCAAATCCAAGTTTGGACTTAAAAGCCCGATTTACTGGCCCTCCAATTTGGTATCAAATCTCGAGACGAGGCCCCACCTTGTTACGAACCCCGTAACTGGGTCACTTACCAGCAAAGATAGAGACATCCGTTGAAGTCTGATGATACTATTTTTAACAGTATTTATTAGTAAAAATACACAAAAATAATATCAATGCAAATATAGATAATATATGTCATCAATACTAAATCTAAAAGTGCGGGTATAATAATAATCAATAAGAAATAAGCTCTATCGTTGTCTAGGGGATAATGTATTGTCCAATGGAAATATAAAGTTCACTCAGTTCATGCAGGCTGCAGCCATTGGGGACCGCTGTGTTGCAATGGTTAGAGAGAGATTTGGAGAAAAACTTGCCGGCTTTCCTTTTATGATTTCGATCCGTCAGGAGTCTCGTTGTCGTGGCCGTTCACTTGTGGCCTCTCCTTTAGCTAAACCATTCTTCCGTGGTGAGCCCACCACCCCAGCAAGGGAGGACGCACACGAGCCCCCACCGGCTTTTGATATCAAATGCTGTCATGAGATTTCTAGCGTTTCTCCTGGTGCGTCTAAAGGGGTTGCTCCCCAGACCCTTCTTTTATCTTTACTCACGGGGTCTCAGATGTCAGTCAGGTTGGGATGATGCAATCCCTCAACCAGACCACTCTGGTTGTCCCAAGGGGTTTCAATGAATAGTACAATACTCAATACACAATTCCATCTCTAAGAGACAATGGCCGTTATCAGTGGTTCCGTTCTGCTGAAGCCAGGACACATTCCAACCCTGTGTATTCTGCAAGTCTCTCTCTCATTTCCTGGGTCCCAGACCCGAATTAATAGTGATCTTGCGATTCTCAAAAAGGAGGGGGCGACTTTGTACCCTCAGAGTTGCTTCACATTCCTAACACAGAGAAGATAATAGTTGTAACATGTCTTGCAACTCACTAAGTAGAGAGAATAGGGCCTCTCAAATTCTAAAGTGAGTAACTATGTATGGAGCTGGGTGAGGTCCTTAACAAATATTTCCTCCTGTTTTTACCATAAAGATATGAGGACTTGGAATCTGAGATAGTTGATCGGAATATCTTGAGGATAGTCTGCATTACTTCAGAGGAGCCTTAAAGCGTGAAGATAGACAGTTGCCAGAGCCTGAACAGGTACATTAGAGAACACTGGGAAAGTGGAGAAGAAATTACTGGAGCTTTGGCTAAGATACATGCATCATTGTTAGCAGCATGTGAGGTTCCAGTGAACTGGAGGATAGCTAATATTGTGATTGTGCTTTTATGTAAGAAGGGCTGCAAAGAGAAAGCTGGGAACTTTAGACTAATTAACCCTTCGTTGGTAGAATGGTATGGAGGGGATTCTGGAGAATGAAATGCAGATGCATCTGAAAAGACAGGCTGATGGGGGAGGGTGCTGTGTATGGTCTTGAATAAGGCCTTTCATACAGTTCCACATGATGGGCTGCCATGGAAAGTTAGATTGAATGTGATCCAGGAACAACTAGCTAATTGGTTACACAATTTGGTTGATGGTAGGAGGCAAGGGGTGATGAATGTTTTTTTTAAAAGACTGGATTAAAAAAACTGCCTGTGATTACTGGTATGCCTCAGTTCAGTGGTAGTTCCATCATAACTAATGTTATATCTATAATCTGAATGAGAATGTATAAGACATGGTTAGTAAGTTTGCAGATGATACTAACATATAGTGTCATGGGCATGAAAGAAATGGTTATCAGGAATTACAGAGGGATCTTAATTGGGAAAGTGGGCCAAGGAATAGCAAATAGAATTTAATTTGGACAAGCACATTTGGTGTTACATTTTGGGAAGACAAATGAGGGTTAGAATTTCACAGTAAACTGGGGAGTTTTGTAGATCCCCTCTGTTCTACGAGTATACATTCATGGTTGCCTGAAAGTGGTGAACCCTTTTCCATACTGACCTTCTTCAGTCAGGCCACTGGGTACAGAAGCTGGGATGTTAGGCTGCAGTTGTTCAAGATCAGGATGTTTGGAAATGATACAAACATTGGCGATGTTCAGGGTCAGGAAGATAGTCCTAGATGAGCAGCACAGAAGATTCAAGTTAATTCTGGTTATTATGAATTCATGCATTTTTGGATGACTAATTTGGATCAGGCATATATAATACATGGTAGGGCTCTAGGAAGTACTGAGGACTTCGATATACATGTCCAAGGATTCCTAAAGGTGGCAGCACAGGGAGAAAGTGGTGAAGCTGCTTATGGAATATTTGCCTTCATTAACCAGTCCATACAAGAGCAAAGATGTTCTCAAACAACTTTATAATACATTGGTTGAGCCACAGTTGGGGTACTATGTTCTTATTGGAAGGTCATGATTGCTTCTGGACATGGTGCTGCTTGATTTACACAGATTCAGTTATGAGAGACTGACTAGTTGGCCTCGAGGGGTGAAGAGGAAAAAAACCCACTCTAGCTATAACTTGAGTGAAACACACACCATTGGAACTAGACTCATTTTCTTATTTAATTACCCCTTCAAATTTCAGAGGATGTGTAATATTTCTTTAGCACAATTATTCCAACTTTAATCATGTGCAGTTTAATACATAGCAGCTCACAAGAATATATGCAAAACTGTGCATTAATTATTTGCTCTGAGAAATCCTCTGCAAGTCTGAGTTTGAATACAGTATTAATTCTAAAGGAATTGATTCAAATGAAAAGTATGGCTTCATATGTACTAGTTTTATCTTGACCTGTAACCACTTTACCACTAATTTAGTAACTGCAATACTATGAAAGTAATAGTAAGAGTTTTAAATTGAACGGCAGCTAAACTTTATCCAAACTCTAAATGAACATGGGGGAAGAAACAAAATACCAAAAAGCCTTGCATAATCTTCCACTGATTGAGCAAATACAACAGATGGTGTTATAGAAACTTAGCTTTAATAAGGTTAATAGCATTAGTTCGTGTGTCCTTCTGAAATCTATTATTTCTAATCACAAGAATTCTATTAATGGTGAAATATTAAGAGTTATGACAGATCAACAACCGATGGAAGGAACGTTTATCACAAAATTGAACTGAAATTGGAATATGGTTTTTATTGCTTGGCAAATTATAAATATTTTGATCATGGCATGATATAAAACATGCAAAACACAAGGCATAAAAACAATGGTAATTACTTTAATACAACTAACCCTTTTATTGTAGGAATAACATTTCAAAAATATATTTTGATACATTGTATACAATTAAAGGAATATTTAAATATCTTAAATTTCACAAGATATTTATGAACTACTATACAAACAGTAGTTCCAAAATGTCCCAGCTCTAAAGCAGTTTTATTCAAAGCATTTGCCTAGTATTCAGCTTTAGGCATCACCACCAGCATTGTGTTATAATATGTATATAGTTTAGCCAACAACTAACAGTGCAAATAACATGAATTGCATTTTCTCCCTGTACCCAGTTTACAAAATTAGGCCAACCTTTCCACAAACCTCTGCAAAACTGAATAACACAAATACTGGAAAGGTTGATCTTATTGCTAGTATAATTAAAGAGGCCATTATTGGACAAGATCTATTAGTTTACAATAAAGTTAAAATTTTGATTAAAAATCTGTCCATAAAATACTATGATTCAATAATAAAGCCTGCGTCTAGGAATCAATGGGAATTGGGAAATACTGTATTCTTATATCAACAGTTAAAACTCTTCCACAGTTGCCAACTTAATTTTTGCATTTGTGAATTGTATTGGAAATGAGCATTCATTCAGAATATTATGTTATCCTGGAATCAAAAATCACTATCAAATGAAATCTCTCAGCCAAAATGTTACTTTATTGCTAAGCATATGCTGGGGACATCAGTTGCTGATTTTAATGTCAACATTAGAAATATATTGTTGACTATCTACATTTATATTATACAATTATTTTGTCACCTTAAAATAAACATTGTCAAAAATTATTCAAGTCAAAGAAAACTGTACAAACCCTATAGTCCTGTAAACCACTAAGTGTACTTGTTAGTTCTGTAGTTAAATAAATTTATGACTGAACTACAGCAACTAAGAGACTCATGTCAGAGACTTAAGTTAAAGATGCACATTTTTAAACTATAGAATGATTTAAAAGTAAATCTGTAAATTAATAAAAACAGAGACACAATACAGCATTTGTTTACAAGACTTTACACTAGTTTTGAATTGTGTCAATGTACTATGAGACTCAAATTGACAGCAGAAACCTCAAGGAAACTTGTCACATTCATAAAGGCAAGCCTTTTAATGCACCTTCCAAGTAGCCAGTATAAGTAAATTCAGCAAGTTTAATTTTCCTGGTAACTGCTTATAATCTGCACATTGTGAATTGCAAGCATTAAATTACAAAACTAAAATGAAGGCCATTTTAATTACCTGCACAAAAGTGGTTGCATTTACTTATGGAACACTTGGTGATCTTTGAAAATTTTCTAAGTCGGCAATGCTATGTAGATCAAGAAAAGTAAACCTCAAGAAATGCAGTCACAAATTATTCCAGTTCTCAAAGCTGACTAAAAAGTAATCTCCCATTTAAAATGAGGAAAAAATTCTCAAAGTACTGGATAGTTATGTAGGGCAGACAGTGCAGGTTGCTGGTGCAGACACAAATGTGAGCTCACATTGGCAAACTTCCTTCTTTAACCAGCACCTTCCAGCACCAGTGGAAGGTTCAAAATATGAATTAATTTACTTTAATCTTCTCCCAGTAGTTTGATTTCATATAGTATAATAAGCTAGTTTATTCTTAGAGTGAAATTTTAAACGAAAAGAATTTATCCTGAATGATTGAACCCTTACTCAGGTATCTCAATTCAATGCTGTCTGTTTCATTAAAACACTGTTTGGGCAAGCCCAAAGCTGAAGTTAGGAATATTTATTCTAAGTATTCTAAACATAATAATGAAACACTGTTTAAAAAGTGCAATTGTAGCAATCACAAGTCAGTACTTCAATTGTTAAAAAAATTCCACTAGTCCAAATAGATATTTGTTCAGTTTCCTATGAACCAATTGCATTGATAAGCTCTGTTTGGGAGAACTTTCCATCTTCATTGGCATCAAACTGTTGAAGCTCTTCAGGATCAGGGGTTTGCGTACCAAATAAGTTGTAAAGTTCTTGGTAAGAAAGTTGGCCATCAGAAGAGTGAAGGAACAGGTCCTGCAGAGCTGTAACATTTAAAACAAAATTGCAGTTATAGAACAGAAAGACGTGGTAGCACAAGTACACAGTTCCCAGGTAGATGACGGTGAAGAAGATTTTTGGCACATTGGTCTTCATCAGTCAGGGCAATAAGTATAGAAGTGGAATATTATGATATGGGTGAACAAGACATACAAAGAATAATCTTATAGAACTGCATGAAATTATGAGGGATAAATATGAGGGAATGCTGTTGACTCTTCCCACATTGTCACTTGGAAAAATACTATTCCCTTTTCTAAGTTCCTCTACCTCAGCATCTGTTCTCAGGATGATGCACACTGTTCTAGAATAGTTATCTCTTCTCAAAACACAAGGTTTCCCTTCCAACACCACTGATACTGCCTTTGTCTGGATCTCCTCCATTTCCCACATATCTGCCCTCACCCCACCCTCGAGCCACAACAGGAATAGGGTTCCCCTTGTCTTTACCCTACCATCACACAAACCTCAATCCAGCACATCATTCACCCTAACTTCCACAATCTGTAATAAGATTCCACCACTAAGCACAGCTTCCCCCGACCCTTCCACTTTCTGTAGGGATCTCTCTCTACACGACTCTTCAAGGCCCCCAAATAGTCCTTCCAGATGAAAGTCTTCCACTGCAAGTCTGTCAGGTTTATCAACTATATTTGGTGCTCACTACTCTACATTGGCGAGACCCAAGATATATTGGGGGACTGGTTTGTTGAGCACTTTCTCTTCATCGACTTCCCATTCCCATTCTGCCACTTTGGTCCATAGCCTCTCTACCACCACAATGAGACCACAATTTGCAGAAGCAACATCATATTGTCTGGGTAACCTTCAACTGATGGCATGAACATTGATTTCTCTAACATCTCCTTCCCCCCCCCCCTCCATCCTTCTCTCTTTTTCCATTCTCCATTCAGTCCGCCCTCTCATCTCTCACCTGCCCATCACATCCCTCTGGTGTCCCTCTTCCTTCCCTTTCTTCTATGGTCCATTCTATGAAACTCCTACCAGCCCTTTATCTCTTCTACCTATCACCTAACAGCTTCTTACTTCATCCCTACCCACCCATCTTCCCCCTCACCTGGCCTCTCTTATCACCTGCCAGGTTGTACTCTACCCCCCCCCCCCTTTCTTATTCTATCCTTTGCTCTCCAGACTTGAAGGGTCACGACCCCGAACATCAACAGTTTATTCCCCTCCATAGATGCAGCCCGACTTAAGAGTTCCTACAGCATTTTGACTGTTGTTCAAGATTTCCAGCATTTGCAGAATCTCTTGCTTATGAATGTATAGTTCGTTTCCTAGGATTGGGGAATAAGAAATAGAGGGGATACATTTAGGTTGGGGGGGGGGGGGAGAGAAGAAAAGACCTAATCTGTGTAGTAACTTCTTCATTCAGAGGATAGATCATAAACAGAATGAGCTGACAGAGGAAAAAGTTAAGGCAGGGACATGCAGGTCAAAGGGTTTTTTTTCTAATCATGAATAGCATTAAGTTTTAGAACTGGCAGTACTAAAAACTTAAAACATGAAAACAATACTTTTAGTTTGCTACATATGGTAAAATTGTTATTAGCCCAATTGTTTCCAAAGGAGTCAGGATGATTATGGAAATAGGAGATGTATATAATCTCACCTAAGCAAACCTAACCAAATCACAGGACAATTTACAATGACCAATTAACCAGTACATCGTTGGACTGTGGAAGGAAACCAGAGCACCCAGAGGAAACCTACATAGTCACGGGGAGAAGGTACAAATAGCTTAGACAACACTGGAATTGAATTCCGACATTAGGCTAACCACTATGCTACAGCTGCACAGTGATATTGCTGGCAAGCTGCACAGTTTCAACTAATCCATCTTTCAACTGTAACAAAGGTATCTAGACCCCTATTAAGTAAATTTTTACTTGTAGTGAAGAAGTGTGCAGTTTACCCAAACAAAAACCCTAGAGGATTTCTCAGTGGCATAGATTGAACTATGGTACTGTGTTATCAAAAGCATCAGAGCTCCTCAAAGAAAAGCTGACTTTCACCCGATACTCTTCACCTTCCTTTGAAATCGTTACAAAATCAACTTATTAATCTGAACAAGACAATTAAACTCTTCATTAACATTGTGTATTCAGCAAACTGGTTGTGAAGTTGTATGCAAACACACATAAAAAAGGCTTAATACCCCAACATCACATCCTTTTAAAGAAGATAAATGAACAAGTTTCATATCCTGTAACAGTAGGAATAATACTGTACAAATAGAGCCTGATGAACAAAGAATCTGCTAAGGGAGATTCCGTGATCTAACTATGATGCATCCAAAGACAGGTAAATCATGTACTAATAAATTTCAATGCTTAGTTTAATGTAAATTAAGATTTTAGCCACAGTTTTTGCAAATCCAGAATAATAAATTTAATGAATTTTCATAATTGTACTGTCATTCTAGAGAATATTGATAGCTATTTATAGATACGAAAGGCCATTCAGTTTTCAACAATTTATTCATAGAGCCCTCTCAATGCCTCCCTGCCCTCAATTTTAAGTTATTTCCCCTAATAAAGCTAGCACAGTATGTTGATCAAATTAAGCATAGATTTAGGCCTAAATTTATGCTTTACTAGTTTCTCTTGATACTTACTACTGAGGTTCATGGCCTTGCAGAATGCAGCATTTCCCAGCATTCATTCAGGTACTTAAAAAATCTTTTTAATACATTTCTTCTTTCACCATGCTGAGAGACAGTATCAAACTGCTGATAACCGTAGTTCATATCAAATACACTTAATTCTTCAAATCCTACTATCAATTTTTTTTTTACTTGTCTGTAAGTGACCCATCTGCTAAGGGAAAAGTCTCATTTTTATACATATTTGCTGATTTCCCTTTCACCTTATTGTGTTCTGAAAGAAAACAACTGAAACCCAGACAATCTTCTCTTGGAACTAAAATTCTCTAATCTTGGCAACAACCACCTACATCTCTTCTGTATAGTACTTCAGTTGTAGCCTGTCTGCTATTTTATGCAATTCTAGAAATACATTCCTACTCTTACTTCCTATGCTTCAGTTAATAGTTTCTTCGTATGTTTTTGTGCTAATCTGCTGCCTCATTACTTTTAAGAATCTGTTGACTCACACTGGGATATTAGCACCATAGAACCATAGAATATTACAGCACAGAACAGGCCTTTTGGCCCTTCTTGGCTGTGCCGAACCATTTTTCTACCTAGTCCCGCTGACCTGCACCTAGACCATATCCCTCCATACATCTCTCATCTATGTACCTGTCCAAGTTTTTCTTAAATGTTAAAAGTGAGCCTGCATTCACCACTTCAACTGGCAGCTCATTCCACACTCCCACTACACTGTGTGAAGGAACTCCCCCTAATGTTCCCTTTAAATTTTTCCCTTTTCACCCTTAACCCATGTCCTCTGATATTTTTCTCCCCTGTCCTCAGTTGAAAAAGCCTGCTTGCATTCACTCTATCTATACCCATCATAATTTTATACATCTCTATCAAATCTCCCCTCATTCTTCTATGCTCCAGCGAATGAAGTACCAACCTATTCAACCTTTCTCTGAAACTCAGTTTCTCAAGTCCCAGCAACATCCTTGTAAACCTTCTCTGCACTCTTTCAAACTTATTAATACCCTTCCTGTAATTAGGTGACCAAAACTGCACACAATACTCCAAATTCGGCCTCACCAAGGTCTTATACAACCTCACCATAACATTCCAACTCTTATTATTCTTCTTGTTCATTTCAGTATTCTACCACTATTGTTTATCTTGTTGCCATATTTGCCCTCTATATGTATATATGCATATATGTATATGCCCTCATAATACCACAATGAATTCCATTTGGTACATTTTTGGCTCACTGAGCAAACCATTCTGCTCACAATTCTTTTACTCACGATGAACTTACAAAGTTGATATAATTTATGAATCTGGGGCTTCCTTATTGTTTAATCAAGTCCAGCTTATTGATCTGTACCAAAAGGTGTAAGATTATACTTAGATAACCTTCAAATTATTCCAGATATCACCACCGATTAAGCTGAGATCCTATGCACTGATCTCTATTAATGTACAATGGGTGTGAAGAATGAAGATTGCTCTAGCTGTAAAACTCACCTTTTAAACTGTTAATCCCAGGTAACGATAGGTGTTTTAATTTGACATTCCTTTTACTGTTTTTATTAACTGTTGCTTTTACTGGGAATCTTGGAGAAATTAAGGGATTCACTGTAGAAGTTGAGTTTGTGTTAGCTGTAAAACAAAAGTACAGCTGCAAATAATTATCCATTCACTTACTGCTTACATTCCAGACTTTAGGGAAAGCAACCATGGATTCTGGAGCATAGAATCATGCCATATTGTAGAGCTGCTTTGCTTGTAATTGCTCTGCTACATCAATTACTTTGTCACTCTGCCTTTGCACTTCCTCTTCTCTCTCATATTTGAATCAAGCCTTCTTTGAAATATGTCCATGCTTTTTCTACTACCCATGTGGCAGACTACATCTGCATTTTTACAACATAGAAAGTGATCGGAAATTCTTTTTGATCTGCCAGTTGTCTCATTCATACCTTTGTTTTACTAGCTTATGTTTAACGATTTTCTATATCCATCTTAACAAATTACTGCACAATTCTAAGAACCTGCAACTGCCAGAATGTTCTCTTTTCAAGAGCCTTAATCTTCTTTTATTACAGTAGTCAATTCAGTCATTCTTGAAGATAGGTTCTGCATTTTATTCACGTCTCCTTGGGTGACCCAACAGAAAGTCTACATAAATTCAGTATTATTTCAAATACTTTTTCCCCTTCCAGAAATTAACTGCAGTCCTAGGTTTGTACTTTCCAGCTTCAATAATATATGTACCCATTTCCAGATCTCATTGCTCATTTATCCTATTTAGATGGCTTCCAAAAAAGGAACAAGTGGCCTCTTTTATTTATTTTATAGGTAAGCATTCTCATGTTTGAAATGATAAACTTGCCCAAGATTCATGCATATGCTTTTTGTTCTAGTTAATTACATTGTAATCAAACTCCCATCTCCAATTTCGTATAACGATTTAACATCACAGCTCCAATTCTATTATGTGAATAACAATGACTGTTTTAGCACAAATTCCTATGGATCATGTTTCCTAAGACACTTCCCTTAAACTAAGCATCTATTTTCAATCTATTAACCATCTTTCAATCCATTCTGTATCTGGTCTCTGACTCCCTATGCCTCTAGCCTTACCAATAACTCTTCATACAATACCTCACTGAAGGCATTCTGAATATTTCACATATTATCATTTTCTTCCAACAACTCATTGGGCTGGCACTCCTTTGCCAAAGTCCCAAACTGGTTGCCCTACAGTGACAACATCCAGAAACTTTGTGACTAAATTCATGACTATTTCCATACACTTTTATTGGGGAATGGGTCCAATGATCCTGCACTGGTGGTAAGACCTGGCAAAGTATATTAAAAACAAACATAACAATGGAGAGGAGCAACACACAATCAGCTGGAGAAATTCAACAGGTCAAACAGCATCAGTGGGATGAAATAAATTGTACCGATGCACATTTTCAACTCAAAATATTTCTTTTCTCCTAATGATGCTGCTCAACCTATTCACTTCCTATAACAGTGTGTTGCTCCAAATTCCAGCACCTGCAGTCTCTTGTTTATCAATAGAGAAAAATGGCTGCAGTTGGCAAAGATCTAATGAATAATTTTATTTTTGTATTACCTGAGCTGAATTAATTTTTTCAAGTCTGGAAAAAATTGTAATACCTTTATTTAGAACTCTTGAATAACAAGCTTTTGATAGGTTCAGCAGATGGCCAAGTGAAAGGGTCGGACTTTGCTGGCTGATAGGACATGCACCAGCTTCAGTTTTCCTGTTTGTTCTCTAATCATATCCCTAAATTGATGCTGCTTCATGCGCAAGACAAGCCATAGTGCAGGACCCTGCTACTGAGGATTGGGACAACTTTGGAGATCAAAGTCATCAGTGCATATTTGTACTAGATATTTTCAAATTTACCTTATGCTTAGCAGTAAGCACAGCAACTTCTGGCCTTTGATTTTTTTTTGATACACAAATGGATAGTCAGTGGAATAACTTATTCAATGAATTGGAGCAAATTTGCTCAAGTTAAAGTTCAGCTTTCTTCTAGATTATTCAATCATAACCAGTATCTGTGTATAAATATTGTACTAACTTTCTTGATATTCTGATCAACATGTAGTAAAATTGCACCATGTTTTCAATGAGAAGGCAGCAAAGGGCCAGATATGATTTAGCGCTGAAGTTCAGAGTATTCAGGCGAAGTTTTCTTTTCATATTTACCATGGTGGCTATATTTGGCTACTGTAATTAATTAGAGTTCTTTTCAGTGATCTGTGATATAGATGTAGGGAACTAATGGATGTATTATATTTATATTTCATGCATTTGATTTCAGAAAACCATATTGTTGAAAATTAAGCTCATAATTTAAAAAAGGTAACACATTACCATGAACACAAGACTGACTGGCTAGTGGGAAGCAAGGTAGGCAGGATTGTTCTTTTTCAGGATGCAAACTAAAGACCGACAACACGGATCATGTTGGGGCTGAACTTCTTACAATTTACAGCTCTTCCCCAAGATACATAAGTCAGGGCCTGTCTTATGTGAGTTGCATGAAGGTACCAACAGACATAATTGCTAAATTTGTTTATGACCAAAACTAGATATGAAAGCAAGTTGTGGGGGACATTAGCGAGCTACAAAAATATATATTAGGTGAAGTGAGTAGGCAAAGATCTGAAAAATATTGTGGAAAAATGTGGAATATTCCATTTTGGCAAGGGTAAAAAGGACATTACATAAACGATGGCAAATTGCACAGCCCTAAAATGCAAATGGACCTGATGATGCATCACTATACTCTAGCTAAAATAAAGCTAACAAAATGCTGTCGTTTACTGTTAAAGGGTCTAAAGATACAAGTGCAGTAATAAAGTTTAGTTACTGAATACAAGGCATTGACAAGATCACGTGGAGTACTACGTACAGTTTTAAAACATAAATACACCGAAAACAGTTCTTAGAAGGGTTATTAAGCTAATACCTAGAATGTGCTGATTACCTGAGGATAAATTAAGGTTGTAGCGCCTTAAGTTTAGAATGAGAGAAAGTGAGGATGTTCTATATTGTAAGAAAAGCTAGAACTAGGGTTCAATATAAATGGTGCAAAATGTTTTCTAAGGGCCGACAGTCCCCAGAATGCTCTCTCAAAAACAGTATAAGCAGAGTCAGAATATTTTTAAGGAAGAGGCAGATACATTCCTGATCAGCAAGAATGCAAAAAAAATTATTATAGTTGGAGGGAATGAAGAGTTGAGATTAGTCTGATCTGGCAAATCGTTCTTCTGCCATGACATTACTAAATGAAGAACATGCATGAGAGCCCAAGTGGGTTCTGCTGCTCCAAATTCATATGCTCATATATTGGAGCAAAATTTTAACAAACCACAAAGTACAACAAAATAGTTTAAAAACTTCATGGACTGTTTCCATCCTCTAGGACAAAAGTCTGCAACAGAATTGATTGACTTTTCTCTCAGACGATATCCAAACTGAACAATGATTTTGATTTTATATCTAAATATGCATATACTAATTTTTTTCTTCAATGTCATTCAAACTGCAGAAAAACAAATTCATCTAAAATCATGCTTCCAACAGGAAATCATGCTGACAGTATGCAATGCATCATTCCATTTCAAGATGCATCTGTGACCCATAATCTTTCATGAAAAATTATCTAATGAGGATTAATGAATTTACATCATTCATTCATCCTGGAAATCTTAACTTCTTCTGGTTTATTTTCTCTTTCACAAAATTTACAACAAAGGTGCTCATCATGCCTCTGTCAAAGGACAAACAGCCTAATCTTACCTTCCAGCTCTAGGTTCATATTCTTGCAGGTCATGACTTAAGTACACAACTATATATTAATTAAATGTATTACATGTTTTTGTCTCTACTACTTCCCTGGAGTTCCAGACCCCTATTACGCTGACAAAAATACTCATCTCTGCACCGCTATAATCAATTACTTCAAATCTACGCCCTGCTTCTTTCACTGCTAGAGAAATTTGATCCATCCTTTTAGCTGTCTGTGCCCTTCAATTTTATTCACCTAAATCCTAGCCTTTTTCGTTCCAAAGAAAACAACACAGGCCAATCTAATCCTTCCTTGATTTTCCAGTTTTAGTAACATTTCCCTCTATATGCTAAATATTGGAATAAACATATTTTAACAAAACAGATGTTGGGTAACTGAGTGCACAAAGGTGATGTAATACATGGCCTACTCCATACTAAACCTACAAGTATTCAATGTCAGAAACAACAAACTGACTATCCCATCCTTGATTTCCAAGCACCACACTCAACATAATTAAATTGGCCATCAAGTTACATGTCATTGATCAGCGCTAATTTCAATATGTTTGTGATATCATTCTTCAAAGTATACAGCAATACTGGCCTTCAGGCAAGATTAATTTTACCCACTTTTAAACAAATGTCAAAAATGATTATTACATACACAATCATTTCTTAGAATAAAACTCATGCTATTTCAGAAAATTTTCTACAAAAATCAAGATTCTCCTTGATAATCAATCACTTTTACCAAATTTTAATTAAACTTTTTAAAATCCAACTATTGATGACTTTCTGAAAACAAAAGTATGACATTTAATTCTATTCTCTCATTTTGGAAACAGCTTATCAAATAGTAACTTTAGTTCAGAATAACATCTTGCAAATCTATGACACCACTGCTTCATAAATATCAGTTGGTATTTAGTGCACAGTTGCATTCATCATGTGTAAGCTTGTGCAAAATCCAAAGGTTATTTAATTTTGGACATTAAAGCAAACCTACATCTCTTCCTCATTTGAGGCCAATACACCTACATATTCCAGATATCTATTATAAGTAGAATCCCTCAGTTCCTTTTCCAGCTTTTATGGCACTTTGGCCCCACTTTCACATACAAATTTGACAATCTCAGGTAGCATAGCTTCATAAACTAAACTGGAAGAAACTACATGACATATGCAAATCTGAGAAATGAAGATCTCCAAAATAGCTGTGTAGATAGCCAGCTGGAACAGAAACATTTTGCTCAGGAAGGTTGGTTCCCATCTATTTTAGGTTTTGCATTGGGCATCACCAAAACACAGCTAACACCAAAAAAACCCAATTTAAAATGGAGTGTGCCTTGAGGTAATTGATCCAGGAACACCAGATAAACTTGAAGGCAAATATTTCAACTATTATAAGATGTTGGAGGGCTCACATTTTTAAAGTTTGCACTTTTTTTTGCTGTTGGTAAAACAGAAGATTGATCCTGGGGAAACAGAAACATAATAATGCCCTAGAAAAGTTAATTTTACTTTCTCTATATCAGTAGCCTCCAGGGAAATCATTAAAGGTCTATCTGTACGAAATGGATTAATCTCCAGGAGATATCTTTGAGATTGCTCATACATTTGTTCACAATGGTAATAATCTGCATTACTATGAACTAGTGCACAAACCAGATTGTGGTCAAATGAAAACATACCTGCCATCAAAATCTCCAAAACCACTCAAGCAAAAATTATGGTAATTTCAACAAACATGAAAGCTTTGCAAATTTTTTCTAAGAAAATTTGTTATCCAAATTTATTATTATAATGAATTTCAAATCAAATACTGCTACCTCTCTTTGGCCGGCAGATAATTTGGCCCAAACTTGTGTCCAACTATCTAAAGAAATGACACATCATCACTTCTGCCATGGTTCTGAACTTCCTAGTTGCTCTTTATTTGCAAGTAATGTTACCAATAAGCAATGTTTTTTAAATGAGTATTATGATCCATGGCTATCCTTGGTTCAAATCTCATAAGGAACACTAATTTTATATGCAAACTACTTAATTTCAAGGTTCTTGTGCTAAAAATGTCAATTAACTAATCATTTGAATTAAACATAAGCCCCAAAGTGTTCCAACATTGATTTAACATTATTCAATGTTTTATGTTACACACTGTTGCACTTGGGAGCATGTCTTTCAACACATACTAGACTTTTCATGTTGAGTCACTTATTACTTTGCAATAAAACTCACAGCACAGTATAGTCCTAAAGGTATATAGCCATTTAAAACTCTGCAGCAAAGTTTTGAGTAATTATTATTTTGCCGTTGACTTTTTATTTGAATTTCATGGTTGTTTCATTCTTTGGATTCTTCTTTCTATGCTTACAGTTTGCATAACGCAGGTAGGATCACCTCAGAAATTCAAAGGATTTCAGTAGTTATTCAACTGACTTAATTGGAAAGTTCAGAAGAAAAGCTTCAACTACGAAGGGAGACAGAGATACAAGAGGAGGGCATAGTTAGAGAAGTTATACTCCTGCTATATAACAGAATCTTCTTTCTCCTCTACCTTCAACCCTCCCAAATACATAAAACAGAAAATACAGAAATACATCTTAAACACATTCAAAATTTCGGTCCGAGACTGCCTCTATTGCTACAATGAGGCCACTCTCAGATTGGAAGAGCAACACCTCATACTCTGTCTGGGTAACCTCCAACCTGATGGTATGACTAATGATTTCCTGAACTTTCCAGTCATTTTTCCCCTCTCCTCTCTTCTTCCATTCTCCACTTGGGCTTCTCTCTTACCTCTGTGTGAAGTTGCCATTACCAGGGAGAAGGTTCTTGGGAAACTGAAACATCTGAAGGTAGACAAGTCACCTGGACTGGATGATGTACATCCCAAGGTTCGGAAAGAGGTGGCTGAAGAGATCGTGAAAGCATTAGTAATAATCTTTCAAGGATCACTAGATTCTGAAATGGTTCCAGAAGACTGGAAAATTGCAAATGTCATTCCACTCAGGCAGAAGAAAGGAAATTATAGTCCAGTTAAGTCTGACCTCAGTGGGTGGGAAGACGTTAGGGGTCGAATATTGGGATTCAATGTACTTGGAGGCAATGATAAAATAGGCCATAGTTAGCATGGTTTCCGTACGGGAAATCCTTGCCTGACAAATCTGTTGCAATTGTTTGAAGAAATAATTAGCAGGATAGACAAAGGAGAACTGATGGATGTGGTGTACTTGGGATTCTCAGAAGACCTTTGATAAAGTGCCATACATGAAGCTGCTTAACATGGTAAGAGACCATGGTATTACAGGAAAGATACTAGCATGGATAAAGCAGTGGCTGACTGGCAGAAGGCAAAGAGTGGAAATAAAGAGAGCCTTTTCTGGTCGGCTGTCAGTGACTAGTAATGTTCCACAAGGATCTATGTTGGGATCAATTCTTTTTACATTGTATCTCAATGACCTAAATGACAGAATTGATGGTTTTGTTGCAATGTTTACAGGTGATTCAAAGTTAGGTGGGGGGAAGGTAGCTTTGAGGAAGTAGAGAAGCTACAGAAGGACAGATAGATTGAGAGAAGGGGCAGAAAAGTGGTAGATGGAATACAGTGTCGGGAAGTGTACGGTCATGCATGTTGGTAGAAGAAATAAAGGTGTAGTCTATTTTCTAAAGAGGGAAAATTCAAAAATCTGAGGTGCAAAGGGACTTGACAGTCCTTGTACAGGATTCCCCAAAGATTAATTTGCAGGTGGAGCCTGTGGTGAGGAAGGCAAATACAATGTTAGCATTCATTTCAAGAGGACTAGAATATAAAAGCAATGATGTAACGTTGATGCCTTATAAAGTACTGGTAAGGCCTTACTTGGAACACTGTGAGCAGTTTAGGGCCCCTTATCTTAGAAAGCATATACTGAAACTGGAGAGGGGTCAAAGGAAGTTCATGAAAATGATTCCAGGATGGAATGGCTTGTCACATGAAGAGGGTTTGATTGCTCTGGACCTGTATTCACTAGAATTCAGAAGAATGGGGCGGGGGGTGACCTCATTGAAACCTATCGAATGTTGAAAGGCCTTAACAAAGTGGAATTGGAGAGGACATTTCCTATGGTGGGAGAGACTAGGACCAGAGGACACAGCCTGAGAATAGAGGGGTGTCCCTTTGGAATAGAGATGAGGAGGAATTTCTTTGGACAGAGAGAGGTGAATCTCTGTAATCCATTGTAATCTCTCTGCGGAGGCTATCATTAAGTATACTTGAGGCAGAGGTTGATAGATTCTTGACTGGTCAGGGCATGAAGGGACACTGGGAGAAGGCAGGAGATTGGAGCTAAGAGGGAAAATGGATCAGCCAAGATCATACACGGAGCAGAGTCGAAGGGCCAAAAGCCTTTATTCTGCTCCTATGGTCTTCTTTGCCTCACCTGCCTATCAACTCCCTAAGGTGTCCCCTCCTTCTCTTTCTCCCACGATCCGCTCCCTCTCCTATCAGATCCCTTTTTTCCCTCACCCTTTACTTTTCCACCTATCACATCCCAGCTTCTTACTTCATCCTCCTCCCCACCCAAATGGTGTCACCCATCACCTTCGAGCTTGTACACCTCTCCCCACCCCCTACCTTCTTTTTCTAGTTTCCATAGATTCTACATGACCTGCTAAGTTCCTCCGGTATTTTTAATGTGTTACTCTGGATCTCCAGCAACTCTTACGTTTAACATAATGTCTTACATTTAATACATCTTAAAGCAGTGGGAAAGTTCAAAACATCTATATTTGTACAGATGGCTGAAAGTTCTATGGGGGTAAATGCTGACAGTTCCAAATGGAATTGCCAGCTTTTCTAAGGAAGACTTGAGCCATTATTTTCAAAGGATGGTTGGAACTCACATACTTGATAAGTATATGAAAAAAATTAATTTGATGAAATAAAGACTAGCAAGATGTCAGCAAAATATGGCAACTCAATACACGCTGCTCTGTGTAAAACTTTTCATTATGTCTATTACAATCATTCTACTCTTAAAACTAAAATTCTAAGTCTTTTAAAAATTACTAATAATGCTCTTAAATTTATTTACAGGTTTGGTGATACTCAAGCGATCTGAGCGAATGAACCACCAACCCAACTCCACAACCCACACAGAACCAAATAGCAAGCCCTAGGATGGTCCCATCTACGCAGCAGCTTGTATAGAGTGCAGACCCAACTTGACAGACCTGTTGCCAAAGTTCAACTCCGGGATCCCAGAGAGGCCTGACCTGCAGGAGCAGATATCCAACCCACTCCTAGGGCACCGTGATTGGAGTCCCAATCAACAGCGGCTCCAGTGATCAAGTCTTGATGCTTGACCTACAAGAGCAGCCAACATCAAAGCCCAACAGGATCAAAGACCCAACTCTACAGAGCATGTGAGACAGAGTCCTGATGCACAGACTCCACCGGACACCTTCACTTACTCGCTCTGGTGCAGCTTATTCCTCACCACAACCTCTGTATCTGTCCAGAAACAACAGCTTACCTTCCAGTTCAGCTGATTCCACTCCAGAAACCAAAATAAATTACAGAGTTGTGGGCACAGCTCAGAACATCGTGTAAGCCAACCTTTCCTTCATGAACTCTGTCTAACTTTTACTGAGGCAGCACAAACAGCCAAGCCCTCTCCCAACCCAAATGTATTCTCTTCTTCCACCTCCTATAATGCGCAAGGTACAAAAGCCTGAAAGCACGTAGAACAAATATACCACCACACTTAAGGACAGTTTCTATCCCACTGTTATAAGACTAACGAATGGACCTCGTACAAAAAAATGAACTCAACTTAAGTCTACAATCTATCTCATCATGGCATTGCATCTTATTGCCTGACTGGACTGCATTTTTTCCCTAACAAAAAAAAATGACACTATATTCAGCATCCACGAGGAAATCTGCAGATACTGGAAATTCAAGCAACACACACAAAATGCTGGTGGAACACAGCAGGCCAGATAGCATCTATAAGGAGAAGCACTGTCGATGCCCTGACGAAGGGTCTCGGCCCAAAAAGTCAACAGTGCTTCTCCTTATAGATGCTTCCTGGCCTGCTGTGTTCCACCAGCATTTTGTGTGTGTTGCTATATTCTGCATTGTGATTGGTTTTCCCTCATATTACCTTGATGCACTGATAACGATGAAAATATCTGTATGAATGGCATGTAAAAGTTTTCCCACTGTACTTCAGTACACCTCAGATTTACTGGACAGTTCATGGACGAGGAAAAACTCCCAGAAATACCTAGCTTTTAAACTATTAAGTGGACCTAATTTTCTGTAAAGTTACCTTCTTGCACCTTCTATTTTATTTTGAACCTTTGAACCTTTGTCTCAAAAGAACTTAAACAGACAATTACCCACTTTGGCTTTTGCTACAGAATTTTCCAATCTCCTGACCACTACTGCTAAGCAGAACAAAGGCAAAATAAAAATGGGAATAGCACCACATACAATGTATCCCTCCAAGTCACATACCATCCTAATCTAAGAAATATTGCCTGTCCTGTATTGTTGCTTTAACTCACTTCCAGAAAAGATGTAGCAGATCAAGGCAGCAGTTTTCCACCCCCTTCAAAGACCTTTTAGAGAGCAGTAGGATTGTCAGCCTTGCTAGTGATACTCACATCCCCTCAAAAACAAACTGGAATGAAACAACATGTGCTTAGCAGTATTAGACAAAGCAGAATAAGTAAGCAACTGAAATTCAGAAGTACATCACCACTGACATCTGCTGGTTAATTATTGAACATGTCTTCAATTTCTCACTCCATTCACACAAACACATCTAGTTTTCTGCTCCCGCTCTTTACTTCCCTTTTGCCCTTTCTCCTTCAACTTCCTTATCAAAAATACACAAAGATTAACAATAAAGTGCTTAACTCTCATGTCACATCTAATTTGCTGGCTCCATTAATCCTAGGACATCAGAAGTACTAATATAGATAAAATGGTGCATGTCTGAAAAGGTGAAATCTTCAAATTTGTAAGTATTACCAATTTTCCAATCAAGAATACAAGTTCATTAGATTTTATTCACACACTTTATCATTTGACCATACAAAAGCTAACCTCATTTACTGTATTAGCAGTAGCATATAAAACTTAACTAAACAGTTTACTGCAAATGGTCCAAATAATGACCGTACTTCAGAAAATGCAGAATGAAAGTCCTGTCCCTAAAACAATTGGTAAAACTAGTGATAATGGAGAAATTACTAGAGATAAAAAAGCCACACACACATACAAAGAGACAGAGAACTGCATGCCAGTTCTTCCATTTTGGTGCCACTTTCTTACACGTACTCAGTGAATGAGCCTTCACAGCTCTCTTGGAAAGTGATATCTGATGTTTCAGCATACCAACTGCAGAAATCTCACCTTGGCCCAGCCTGAATGCATAATCCTTATTTTCAGATTGTGACCCTTGGCTTGAAATACTTCAGTTCACAAAAAACACAGGGCAGGAATCAGCAAAATCCAGCTATTTATACCATAATTGCAGGTACTAATCTTACTTATCTATTTCCTTAATCATTGCAAGTTAAATTTTTCAAATACAGGACTATTCTTCCAATTTCCTACTTCATTAATGAAGCATTATCCTTTAACCATTCGAGTTCACTAAGCTATAACCCTCTTCACATTGTGCCTTCCTGAAAGCACATCTCTTGGTTTGCTTCAGGATTCAGTTTCTCTTCCTTGCAGCCTTAAGATATTTTTCAAGGTATGTTCCATATAATCCATTTTCTATGTAATATAATGGAATTTAGTGAATGCTCTATGACATTAAAAGTACTGATAAAAAGTTCAAAGTTTTGAAGTACTTTGAACTTTTAAGACAATTCACATAGTGCTAATAGACAAAATTTGACATTGAATTACAGTAAGAACATTAATCAAAGAGGTAGGTTAATGCAGCATATGCTAATAGGGGAGAGGGACAGGGAAACACGGGTAATCTGACTATAAGAATATCAACCTGGAGATTCGCAATGTAATTTAGATATAACAAAATTCTTTCTAATTTATCACATGCAATCTCAAATGTGCAAACTTTAAATTTTGTATTATTAGGGAAGAATATGAATAATTGATTTTTAATCTGTTCTGATCAGAAAATCATAATGATGAACATCCTTATGGTTGTTTAACTATGTTGTACTTTTAACTATGAAGGAACCAAACAGATGCTAATGTTATCTTTTACAGGGAGAATTTTTTTAAAATGAGTAGCATTTTCTTAATACATCAAATCCAAAAGCAGCGTTTCCTATCTTTAAATTAGCTTACCTTGGTTGTTGACTACACTTGTATTACCTAGATTATCTGATTTGTTGGCGAGAGCATTGACCATAACCTTCAACCTTTCCCTAAAGTTTGGCATTTGAATGTTGTCATTTTGCTGAAAGAAAAAAGTATTGAAAATAATTATTTAAGATCAGGAAATATCAGAAATAGAGAAGTAAGGAATTCAAACTATAGTGGTAAGAAAGGTAATTTCAAAGTTAAACACAATTAAAAGGTTTTAGAGCTCTTGCACATGTGGAAAATTGGTGCGTATGGAAGGCCAAGATGTAGCCTCTTTTTTTGGGTCACAAAAAGGGTGTTAAATCTCAAGATTTACTGATGTCAAAACAACAATGAGTGCATCCTGGCAACAATTACAGCAAAGGGAATTAAATAATTCATTAAATCATGAGACATCTTTACCACCTGATTCAAGAACAACAGATGAATTCTTGTTTATACTTTCAAATACTAAATAAAGGACTATTCCTGAGGTGTATTTGATATTGTAACCCCTGAGCAATAGGAAACCTATGAAGCTTAGATTAAAATTTTTTTTGTATATGGAGCTCTTAAGTTCCCAGAAGAGACTGGGGCTAAAACAAATGAATTGGCAATAATAGAGCTGAAAAAATTTCTGTCTGTTTTATTCTCTCAACATTGCATTACAACACAAATATACTCCCTAATTAGTCATGACCATGATACAAAAATGTGGGCACCTATTGTGTTTGATGAAAGGAATGTCAGAGAGACATCCCTGACTGTGAAAATGTTCGATCTGCTGCAAAGCAGTGACAATTAGAAAATTATGACATGACTGGGCAGAGCTGACATGATTTTTGGAAGAGAAATTATGTTTTACAAATTTAATACAGTACTCTAAGGCTGCAAATGGTAGAATGGCCAGTGGAAAGCCAGAAAGTATACTGAATTTGGATTCTCTCTGCAACTTCCTTTTAGAGAAAACTCATAATTTTTACAAACCCCTCCCATATAACCATTGAAAATATCTGCCCATCTTTCCTGCCCCTTCTCTCAATTCCGGGACCAAAAACAATATTTTCATAAGACTACTCTTAATTTGCATTCCTTCAATTTAATTTATTTGCTGCTCCTCCACATTGGACAACACTAAACACTGATCCCTTTGCAGAATATCTCAAAGAGCTAAGGGAAAGACAAGTTATCAAGTGATATTCCCAAGTTCAACATCGGTAATGGCAGCACCTAACTGAAGATCTTGGCACACTGATGGCAATTGAATCAAAGAATATGCTCATCTTATGCAGATGCTGCTGAGCTTGAATTATCTATCACTATCCAGACTCGCACATGAATAATCAGCGTGATAAGGTAATTGAGAGCAGAGTCTTAAACTTCTCTTTAAAGCTTCAAGACCCACTAAAAGTAAAACATTTAAAGACTACAGAAATCTTTAAGTCCTTACGGCAATATTTTGGTCAGCATCAAGGTTCTTTTTTTACTTGTCTGTCAAACCTTTTAATTCTCAAATTGTAAGATATTTAAGAGGCCCAGGTGGTGTAATAAATTGAGTTTCATTTTGTACTTGACCTTCAGCACAGCTATCTGAAAGCTAACAGCCTTTTGCTGCTAGGCAAGCAATAAATGTCAGCTAGTTGGGAAGCCTTTGTGGAAACAACTATTGGCAGTAATTCCCCCTTATGAGGTACGAGCATACTAATTAGCATATCCACTAGCTACATAGTTTGACATTTCCAAAGTCCATTAAGTGTCTATTTGTACTGCTCGTTCATGTTTTTCTTTGCAATAAACTGAAGCAGAAAAATACACCTCAAATAGTTTTTTTTTATAAATGTCAAGATATCTGTTCTCGAGGTTCCATTTGTTTTATAGTTAAAATGACTTCAATAACAACTCTATGAGATATGCATGAAATTGCCTCAAGAAGGACAATCTTAGACAATTCATATGGTTATTTTTAAGTATATCAATTATAGTTTGATTTGAACCATTCAAGACTAATGTTATTTGACCTACAGAAAATTTTGTTCTTTCAAGTAATTTTCTTTTCATTAATATTCAGATAGTATCTGCATTTGATTTAATAACAAAAATAGTTGATTAAATGAAAAAATAGTGTTACATTGAAATACCACACTAGATAGTCCAAGTTTTAAGGTCAAGCTTTGTGCTGATTATCATTGTTGATCTTATTTATCTGTTAATTGTCTTTAAATTTGTTAAATTGCTGTACTGAACATTTTATTTATTTTGTTTCTATTCAGAACTTGAAACAATTGCTTTACAGAAAAGTTATTAATTTTAGAGTCATACTGTCATAGAACACTACAGCAGAGAATCAGGCACTTTGGCTCATCTCATCGATACCAAGCTACTAATCTGCCTGGTCCCATCAACCTGTATCCAGACCACAGCCCTCCATACCACTCCCAGCCATGTGGCTATCCAAATTTCTCTTAAATCGAACCCACGTCCACCACTTCCATTGACAGCTCGTTCCACATGCTTAGCACCCTCTGAGTGAAGAAGTTCACCCTCATATTCTGCTTAAACATCTCACCTTTCAATCTTAACTCATGTACTCTAGTTCTAGTCACACCCAAGCTCAGTGAAAAAAGCCTGCTTGTATTTATCCTATCTATTCTCTTCATAATTTTGTAAATCTCTGTCAAATCTCCCCTCATTTTCCTGTGCTGCGGGGAATGGAGTCCTAATTTATTCAACTTTTCCTTCTAACTCAGGCCTTCAAATTCTGGCAACATCCTTGTAAATTTTCTCTGCACTGTTTTGATTAATTGATAGATATCTTTCCTGTAGGTAGGTGACCAGAACCACACAATACTCCAAATTAGGCCTCACCAATGTCTTAAACAACTTCAACATAGCTTCCCATCTCCTGTACTCAATATTTTGCTTTATGAAGGCCAAGGTGCCAAAAGCTTTCTTTACAACCCTATCAAGTGTGACACCACTTTCAGTGAATTATGGACGTGTATTTCTGGATCCCTTAGTTCTACCACACTCCTAGTGCTCTACCGTCCACTGTGTAATACCTACCCTGGTTGGTCCTGCTGAAGTACAAGATCTCAAACTTGTCTGCATTAAATTCTATCTGCCATTTGTTAGCCCATTTTTTTTCCAGCTGATCCAGATCCTGTTGCAAGCCACGACAGTCTTCTTTGCTGTCCACTACATCCCCAGTCTTGGTGTCATCCTCAAATTTGCTGATCCAGTGATGTACCTTAGCATTCAGATTATTGATGTAGATAACAAACAACAATACACTCAGTACCTATCCCTGTGGCACTCCACTACCCACAGGCCTCCAGTCAGCGAGGCAACCACCTACTAACACTCACTAGCTTCTCCCACAAAGCCAATGTCTGATCCAATTTACTACCACATATACTTATTAATTTTCATTCCTATGCTTTGCTCCATAGATTTTCATTCAAAACAAAGAGCAAAGAGCACCAGCAAGCTATTTACTAGTACGTGTAGAGTTGCCAGTGTGGGCTTGAAGAAAAATCAGGAACTGACAAATGGATGAAATCAGAGAAACAAGAAATCCAGCAGAGTAGAGAACTAGAGGAGTTTGGATAAGCAAATGTAAACCCATAAAGTGATTAAAATAAGAAACTTTTATATTTTATTATTCGGTTACAAAGCAAACAACATGTTCCATATGAAAATACTAGCACTCTAATAGCTTGATTAAGACCACAATTAACACAATTAATTATTAAGTAATTAATCCCAATCGAATATCTTTCAACGGTTTTAACTGAGAATAAAGCAAGCTTTGTGTGTCAAATTATTTTACTGCATTTTTGTTAGCTTCAATTTTTTTTGTAATATATGTGCATTCTTCAATCAAATGCCAGAAACTCATATTGTCTACACTTTGCTTGGATGAACTCATCATCAAGCACTGATTGAATTAAAAAGTATACTTACCATAGTGCTATTCATGCTTTTGATTTTAGCAACATCAGCGACTGGAAAATTCCTTTCAAGCAACGTAACTCTCTGGCTCAGATTACGAACATTTAAATCAATACGTTGCAGCTTTTGGTCATTATGGGTGTGGTAAAATAGAAGGGTGGCATTCAACTCATTTAATTCATCTTGCATGTCCAGGATACCCTGAAATGAAAAAAAAACACAAATGGTGTTAGAACACAGATTAAAACAATAGCCAATCCAAACCCAACACAGTCCAGGGACCTGTAATTTTCCCAAACCCAACTCAATTTGCAAAGTTTGCAGAGAAGCGGAAAAAAAAGACTGGTTTAAATAACAATGTATGGGCAGCTAGAGCCAAAGAGCACATGTAAATTATCCTGACCCAAAATACTAATTAATATTCAATCTCTTCCCATTGTTTCTTTATCAATGCATGAATCTTATTAAAGTGACGAATCAGAAGATTGGTTATTTTAAGTTTCTTAATATCCATTGCCTTCAGTCTAACTAGCCTGCCCCAACCTAATCAAATGTTCTATCAAATAATGTGTACCTGAACCTGGCACACTGATTGCCCCTATATGGTAGCATGTATCTGGTAAAATAACTTGCAACAGCAAACCGACAAAAGCCACTACTTGAGTAATACTTCAATTATCCAAGTATCAACGTTTTGATTGGTCACATCTTGAGAAATTTGCCTTCAAATAATTATTCGTTTCAAGAGAATGGCAGGCACCTATTTGCTGCCGGTTTAAAAAAAATGAACGAGGCATCATTTTGTTTAGCAGTCTTCAGTCTACATCTAAATAATCTGTAAGCAATGTAAACAATTACTTCAAGATTGCATTTTTTTTTGGCTAGCTTTTCATGGTGGGATTGTTATTCAGAAAAGCCTCTAACATTTCTGCATTTATGTCTGTCAAAAGTGAAATCCAATTTTCATCTCAGTCTCTTATTTCACTACTTCAAAACAAGTTCGTTTTATTCTAAACATTCAAGAAAAAGAGTAATGTTATGTGTTGTGAAATGTTCTGTTCCAACAGAATTTGTTAGGTTAGCTGTGCAACCTACTCTCAACAGATTACAGCACTTGGAATTTACATAAATAAATCTAACCCAATCTGTACAACAGGATCCCTTCATTGACCCTAACAATTTACTGTACTGGCAAAAGTGAATAATGTTAACTGCTGAAATAGAAACTGCTCTGTATTAGGAGTAAAAAACCAAATGTGTGCATGCAGGATAAGCATATAGTAAGAATCGGCTTCATTGCAGTTCCTGGGAATTTCCAAAAAATTTATTCTCTGTATATTTCTTCCTACCTACCTTCCTTCCCATCAATTTAGAGAAATTGATTTAATCACTAAACACAGTACACTTAGACAACACTTGAATATTTCCATGCTTTTTATATAAATAGAAAACAATTACCACTTTCTTTCTCTACTTAAACAGATCTCCTATATATATTTCCAAAGATAATATGTTAAACTCTTAATTACTCACTTCCACTTAACTTTAAGTCTGTAGTATTTTTTCCTGCAAGGTTTTTTCTTTGGATTATTGAGATTTTTTTTACACTCCATAATAGAGTCACACATCACAGAAAGATGCCTTTAGGCCCAACATGCCCCCTCCAATCTACACCAATTCCATTTTCCAGTACTCAGTCATAGTATTCTTTGCAATGGCATTCAACTGCTCAAATGCTAACATCCACCACCCCTCAGGCAATAAATTCAGAATTCAAGCACCCTCTAGGTAAAAAAAATCCACAAATTCACTCCAAATCTCCAACTGCTTATCTGAAAACTATGCATACTGGTTATACATAAAAACTGCAGCTCATGGAAAAAGTTTCTCACCTTTTCCCTCTTATCTATGCGCCATCAATCTTGTATACCTTTATCAAATCACCCCCCAGCTTTCTCTGCACCAGAATCTCATTATTGAAACTTTTACTCCTAGACAACATCCTGGTGAATCTTCTCTGCATCTTTCCAGTGTGTGCATCAAGAAACTTGTTGGAAAAAAAATGTTTATTTCTTTCACATGAATTCTGTGAGAGTCAATTCTTTAAGGATCTGTGTTCTATCCACAGCAAATATGAAGGCAAGTATTCTATACGCCTTCTATACTTACCTACTTGTGCCACTGCCTTCAGACCAATATCCCTCTGCTCCTCAGTACTTAAGATATGGCAATTTATTGTTTGCATCCTAACCATAGCCCTCCCAAAATGCACCAGCTCACATTCTACAGGATTAAATTCCATCTGCCATTTTGCTCCTTATTTAATCTAAAGTACAGTATCAGTAGCATAATGGTTAGCACAATGCTTTACAGTTCGAGCAACCCAGGTTCATGTCCTGCCACTGTCTGAGGGGTGTCTATACTTTCCCTGTGACTGTGTGGGTTTATGCTCCAGTTTCCTCCCAAGGTCCGAAGTCGAACCGGTTGGTAAGTTAATTGGTCATTGTAAATTGCTACGTATTAGGCTAGGGTGCCATGTCACTATCGACAAAAACTACCATGTCATCTGTGAACTTTCTACAGACACATTCATAAGCAAGGGTCCCAACACAATAGCTGTGGTACACCAAGACTCAGGTCTTCAATTGTAAAAGTACCCCTCTACCTCCCACTCCTAAGCCAGCTTGAAATTAATTTCCCAATTTGCCCTGGATCCCATATCGCACATGGTCAAAGGCCTTACTGAATTTCATATAGACTGTCAAATAAACTGTCAAAGCAAGACACTTGCTTGAGAAATTCAAACAAATTAGTCAGCAGGAACTTCTCATACAGCCATGCTGACTCTGCCTGAAACCCTCAAGTGCAGAATGTTCTCAACAAATGGTTATGCTTCAATCTTTTGTGCTCCAATCTGACTTTCTAGTTTGCATTTAAACTATAAAGTGGTTTATCTAGAAAAAAAATTAAAGTTAAATAGCAGCAATTAAAGCAATGGGCTAGAACATGCTGGGCTCAGTTTACTGCCCGGATCACTCCCACTTTTCCAGATGTGCAAAGCTGAATAAACTGACCTTACGTACCCAAGTTGCAACCTGTAGGTTCTGAAAGAGAAGCAGGCCTTGAACTCATCCAGGAAATTATGGTGATCCTAAGCTATCTCATTATATATTATAAAGTCCAAGAACATCTGAAATCTGAAACACTTCCGTCCTCAAGCATTTCGCATAAGGGGCATGTACTCAACCTGTGTCCAAAATCTAAAATGATGCAATGTAATTATCCTGAAACACCAGCTCAGTTTATCTTTACAGAGCAGACACCTGATCAATTGAAAACATATACCCGTTCTAGTTTTAATCTTAAGTTCCTTGTATTTTCAGTACTTTTCAAACTTTCAAAATGCAGGTCAGCTGTCCACAATGTTACAAATGGTAGTTATGTGCTTATGCCAATTGAAAACCTGGCATAAAACATTTACTGGGTTTAAAACTGGCATTTCTTTTTCCAGTAAACCACAAAGAATGAATGGAACTCATTAGAAATTATGCAAAGCTAAGTAGCTTTTAAAAATTACTTAATAAATGCGGCAAATAAAACATTGATAGATTCTTAGCAGCGATCATAAAAAAAAATTTGTGCAGTTTTTGTCCCCTAATCTGAGGAAAGACATTCTTGCAATAGAGGGAGTACAAAGAAGGTTCACCAGATTGATTCCTGGGATGGCAGGACTTTCATATGAAGAATGACTGGATCGACTGGGCTTATGCTCGCTGGAATTTAGAAGATTGAGGGGGGATCTTGTTGAAACGCATAAAATTCTAAATGGATTGGACAGGCTAGATGCAGGAAGATTGTTCCCGATGTTGGGGAAGTCCAGAACGAGGGGTCAAAGCTTAAGGACAAAGGAGAGGCCTTTTAGGACCGAGATGAAGAGAAACTTCTTCAAACAGAGAGTGGTGAATCTGTGGAATTCTCTGCCACAGGAAACAGTTGAGGCCAGTTCATTGGTTATATTTAAGAGGGAGTTAGATATGGCCCTTGTGGCTAAAGGGATCAGGATGTATGGAGAGAAAGTAGGTACAGGGTTCTGAGTTGGATGATCAGCCATGATCATACTAAATGGAGGTGCAGGCTCGAAGGGCCGAATGGCCTACTCCTGCACCTATTTTCTATGTTTCTATGTCATTTTCTAACAATTCATTTGTATTATAATCAGTTTAGATTGCAGGTTCAACTACAACATAGTTCTAAACTTTCCACATTGCTTGTAATGATCACACACAAATTGATTTTTACATCTGCGAAGAACACTCAAATGATAAGAAGAAAACACATAATAATAATTTCATGCAGGCAAGAGTGTATGAAAAATGTTGGTAGAAAATAAAAAGAGACTGTAGGCTAATATTACAGAAGAACTTATGTGTCAAAATAGCAACCTGCATGGATATGTCTTTTAATCCTTCAAAGATAACGGGACACATTGAATTTGAAACTATTAAAACATATGAGATCCAGGGTTAGATAAGCAGAAGCGGAAAATAAAACAGGCTACACAAACATCTCAACTTGGGTTAAGCTACAGCTTCAGTAGTGTGTCCAAATCTAGTCACTATACATCAGAATGTGAAGCTCCTCAAGAATATAAAGAATGTCCAAGAACGAAGAACTTTTGCTTTGTTGGATTAGAAAAGCTGTGTTACTCTCCTTAGGAAGTGTTCAAAGATATGATAGGGATGGCAATAATTAATCAAAAGACAATTGTGGAATATCCTTCCTGAATTCAGCTGCCCACAAGGATTCATCTCTCCTTTATGTTTGCTCTATAATAGTAATCAAAAGGTCTTCAACAGAGCCAAATCTTACTGAAGGTCAGAGTCAGATAAGGCTGTACCTTACTTGCACCCACATCAAATAAACTGAGTGTTGCTAATCTTCTTTATTAATGAAAAACTGTTTAACTCATTGTGACTACACGAGAGCCAAGCTTCCAAACTTCCAATAGCCTAGCTGCAATATGCAAATGATGGATGCACTTGTAGACATTCAAGAGGCCAAGTTCCAACCCTTTGAGACTCTTTCTCTAAAGCATACCAGAATTGGCCTTGTACTCCATAAAATGTTTGCAATTCATGTGTTTCGTTTTGTGTGTGATATACACAAAATAGGTGAGCTGATTAATAAGCTTGGAGATAGTAACAAAAATTGGTGAAATTCTGGATAGAGAAGAGGCAGTTAAAGGATTCAGTAGGATTCAGACCAGTTGAAATGTGGGTAAAGAAATTGCAGATGGAGTTTAATCCAGACAAGTAAGGTGTTGCATTTTGAGAGGCCAAATGCAAAAAAGTACACAATTAAAAGCAGGACCCTTTGAGGCACTGGAGGACAGAGAAGTCTTGGGGTGCAGGTCCATTCCTCTCTGAAAGATACAATACAAAAGAAACACGGTGGTAAAGAAGGTCTGTACCTTTAGATGTAGGGATGTTATGTATAAAAGTCAGTCATGTTACAGTTGTATAAAATTTTGGTGAGGACACATTTGTAGTATTGTGTTCAGTACTGATCACCCTGTTACAGGAAGGATGTGGAGGCTTTTGAGAGCGTGCTGAAGTAGTTCACCAGGATAATAGTGGATTAGAGAACACTTAACTATAAAGCAGAGGTTCCCAACCTTTTTTATGCCATGGACAATACCGTTCAGCAAGGAATCCTGGAAGCCCAGGTTGGGAACTCCTGCTATAAAGTGAGAATGGACAAACCTGATTATTTTCTCTGGACCACTCATCTACCTTATCTTCATTTGCCAGTTTACACTCCTCACTCTCCCCCCACATCTTAATCTGTCTTCTGCGCCCTTCTTTTCTATTCCTGATGAAGGGTGTTGGCTTGAAATGTCAACTATTTATCTCCCTCCATAGATGCTTCCTAACCTGCTGAGTTCCTTGGTATTTCGTGAGTGTTGCTCAAGATATCCAGCATTTGCAGAATCTCACGTCCTCACTTATAACACAATATACCAAGTGTGATCTAGCCAGTTTTACAGAGCTCCAACATTACCTCATGGCTCTTAAACTCAATCCATGACTAATGAAAACCAACACACCATACACCTTCAATTGTGAACAATTCATACGCTTTCAATTGCACGGCAACTTTGAAGGATCTATGGATATGGACCCCAAGATCCCCTAAGATTAATGGACTTCTGTTAATCAAAAGATATTAAACAGCATAGCAAAAGTCACATCATTGGAATTAGGTCACCAATCAATGACTGTATCAGCATCTTGAGATTGGGAATCTTAAAGATTTAACAGCCTATTTCTATTCTTACATTGGAGTGCATTTTTCTGTGTTGAAAGTGAGAAGGAAGCAAATAAAAACAAGCCAGAAAAATAAAATGGTCTTTTATAGACAGTGAGGAACAAATGGTAAAATGAGAATATTAAAGGGAACGCACTATCAATTCAGAATCATTCAGGTAAACAGAGTGTTCACCCAAGTTGTCATCCATGTGTTTGGCCTCTTTAGAGGTCACACTAGATCAGTATTTACTGTATGGTAGCTTCAGCTTGGCACATAAATCGATGTCCCAGATGGAAAAGCATTTTAGCGTAGAACTGACAAGCATCATATCTGTTGCAATTGTACTGAAAACAGACAGTACTAAAGTGAAAGAAGGGATATTGAAGAAGTAAACACAAATACTCCAGATGTGTTAACAGGCAGGATAAAATAGAAACTGTATAATACAGTGGGATTCTGGAGTGACTTGTGGAGTTCGGGGTGCAATTGGAGCATTATAAACAGTGAAATGGTAAGAGCAAAGATTCAGGAAACCAGGTGTAGGCACAAAGCATAGATTACTATAGATACATCAAAGAGAGCAAAGGATGCAGCCTTTGTAGGAAGTGAGAGACAAAGCACAAGATCTAGAGGACCTAGAAGATTTGGAAAAGTGCTTACAAGAAGGGAAGGGAACACAGGTTACAAAAATCAAGAGGATAACATTTACCTGATAACATTCTCTAGATCAGAGTGAAACAATATGGAGCAGAGCAGTGACATTTTCATCATGTCAGCAGAAGCTAAGTGCTTCGCAGATACTCAAAACAAGGTAGGCCTATTTTGAACGCAAAGTTTCCAGATATACATATTTTATCTTGAGAAAAGGACTTAAAAAGGTCAGACTGTGAGGACTAATGCCAGCAGTTCCAATGGGAATTGCCTGTATTAAGCTGCTAAACTGAATGGTGGCAGGTAAGAGAGAGAATAAAGTAGAACAATGAAATTGTTAGTAGCTGGGCCATAATCCAATGGAAAATAGGATGCCACGTATATAGCTGACAGTAAACTTTAGCCATAAATAAAGATGCTTCCCCCAGTTTTAAATCTGATACTGGCAGAGAAAATGGAATGCCCCAACTTCAGAAATCTTTACTCAATTTCAGAGTAATATTGCTATTTTTTAATGCATTCAGGTAAGAAAGGATTTTTAAATTAATGCATAAACCAAAGAAAAATTATGCTTAAAATTTGGCAATTTCCATTTTGCATCCAATTGGTCAACAATATTACAAACACAAAAATCCATGTTATTATACAATGTCAAAGACAATCCATTTAGTATTCAATCCTGCAAAACAATTGTCAGTGGGGACAGAAAAGCCTATCGGAAAAAGTTTTGGAAGCTGACCCAATCAGACTGGAGAATGAACCTGAAATTTTCTTTTCCTGAATGACTTAATGCTACACAATACAGGTGGCCCCTGTATTGTGAACGTTGGCCATTCAGGTAACAAAAACACTCTTGTAGAATTCACAAATAACTATTCAAAAATTTATGAAACAGGATTAGATTCAGTCTTACAGAATATATGTGAAAAAGTTAGTAAATCAACAAGTTTAACTTTTCTTTAAACTCATATACACAGATCCAGCTTATTACAGATTGTTATGAATGTACCACAGCTCTGAGGGGCTGAAGGGTGCGGGGTAGCCTCCTCCTTTGTGAGAATTGCAAGATCACTATTGATTTGGGTCAGGAGACCCAGGAAATGAGAGAGAGATGTGCGCAATGTCTTGTTCCCCCCCCGGCAATATAAAGCTACGGGAAACAGCCATTGTCTCTTGGAGATGAACTTGTGTATTACAATACTGTGCTACATGGAAGCCCTCAGGATTGCATCACCCCCAACCTGATTGACATCTGAGACCCTGTGAGTCAGGATAAAAGAGGGTCTGTGGGAACAGCCCCTCAGACGCACCAGAAGAAACGCTAGCGATCCCGTAATAGCGGAAGCCGATGGGAGGAGGCCATGCGTGTTCGGCTCCATTTTGCCCCGGAACTGGTGGCTTTTACCACAGAAGAATGGCTTTTAGCTAACAATGGGGAAAGACTCTCGAAGGATTGGCATCATAAAAGGACTGGGCAAGTTTAACCCGTCTTTCTCTCAAAACAAAACGCTGCAGCTTGAACGAACTAACAGTGACTTTTATATTTCCATCGGACAATACATGATCCCCTAGACAACGATAGAGCTATTTCTTATTGATTATTATTATACCCGCGCTTTTAGATTTAGTATTGACGACGTATATTATCTGTATGTTTGCACTGATATTATTTTTGTGTATCTTTATCAATAAATACTGTTAAAAATGGTACCATCAGACTTCAACGGACCTCTCTATCTTTGCTGGTAAGTGACCCAGTTACGGGGTATGTAACAAGATAAATCATAATATGGCAACTGCCTGCATAATTAACCTTTGAACCTTTTTAATGTACCCATCTACAGAAATACAAAAACAATTTTAATTCGTCAACTTAGACTGTTTTGTCTACATTATCAACACCAGAAACTAACAGATTTATTATTCAAAAGGGTAATTGAGGCAATATCTCCAAATAGTACTTTGATGATTAGTCTATTTAATCACTAAGCAATATCGATAGAAATTGTTTGACAATTTATGAATGATAGAAAAGTTGAAGTGTTTACTATTAAATCTCAGTAATATTCTTCTACTTCCTTTCTGATATTATTTTGATGAAATGTCAACAGCAAATATAGAACTAATACATTACATCAATGCAATCTATTTTATTACAACTCCAGTATGACAAATAAATTGCAAAATGGAGGATATAGGGAGTGAGTGAGTGTTCTATGTGACATTGAAAAAATAAAATCACTTTATCTGAAATACTTTGATCCTCATTTCTTTCAGGTGCATTCCTTACCTCATTTTGCTGAAGTGTCTCCACTTTTTTCTTCTGATCTTCTAAGGCTGTTTTTATAGTACCAACATCATGTTGAACACTAGTAAGCGTGCTCCCAATTGTGGCAACACTCTGTAATGATCAATGCAATGAACTCAGCTTTTTCATCACACATATTTATATTTTACATTATATTTTACATTATATTTTTTGAAAAGTTTTTAAATCAGAAGCATTTGTTCCCAGATATTACCAGAGTTTAATATGCATAACCATTTGTTAAATACCAATTTTCTGGATCATAGAAATTCATTCATGGTTCAACCCAAACTGCTATTCAGAAGTGATGATTGGCTGTTTCCTTCACACAGAACAAGTCAAATGACCAAGTACTCCCAAAATTCTCTTGGATAAAGAATTTGATTAGTTTAAACTCCACCAAAATACTCTACACCTACAATAGGAGAATGTGTACAAGTGAAGGCTACATATTTTTTCTATTCAGTGAGTCATTTCAACAACCTATAAATCAGCAAATTACATGTTACAGACATTTCTAAAGATAAATTGGGTTTTATACTTTTATATTGAATTTGTTTTCAACTGCGGCAGTTTATCAAAACCATCCTAGTAGCCAAGCCAGTAGCCAAGCCTACTGTTGCATCCAACACAAGTCCTACTCTTCTGGAACCCCACATAAATGATTTTCACCTAACATTCCTACTGTGACCAGGCTCCAAAGTGATCAAAATTCTGAAGTGTACATATTAATTTTGTTTTCACCGAACTACTCTTCTCTGCAAGCTGCCCTAGTGTAATCATGCCAAAGTATACCTATTTTCTGTTCTTCACTCACATATAGTTGAAATATTAGGATTCCTCCTCAAGAATAAAACACAGAATCTTGTTATGTCATTTCTTAATTGATTTTCAAAGACCACATTGGATATATCCAATGTATGCTCTGCAGACCAGTTTTTGATCAAATGATAGCCAACAGATTTTAAAAATACTATTCTTGGCCTATCGTGTGTATCTATATATTAAAAAGCTCCTTTGTAACATATTCTTCTGCTTTTAATATCTTCCTTTATCTTTAACCTATTGGGTAAAAAAAAACTGAGATACCAAAAACATTTTACTGTTGTAATAAATCATGCATAAAAAAAACAAGTAATTGCATTGATGACAGAAAAAACCTCTTTATTTGACGTGAAAATTTAAAATGACGCAAATTATTTTAGTCAATTAGATCAAGCAAATAAAAGTACAGAAACCTTCTGAAGTTCTTCCACAGTGACTGGAAGGTTGATTAGATCAGACGCTGATTTGACGTTGGCTTTTAAATGAGCAACAGCTGAATTCAGTTGGTTAATCTAGTACAAAATAAAAAATGCGAATTGAGTTACATTTAAATACATGCAGGAAGTCAAACAAAAATCTTACAATCAGTCTCTCTTCCACTTATGTGCCAGTATCTATTGCTTTCACAGACACAAACATTATCTTCAGCTTGTAAAACAGTGTATTTTAACTCCAGCAAATTGCTGGCTTCAGCCAAAAATAAATACCTTTTGCTGAAGTTGGCCAACATGCAGATTTTGAGAGCAGCAATGGAAAATTTGACCAAATTTAAAAAGTTTAAATAATATTAAATAGACATAGCAAATAAATTGCATAAATTAAAAGCATTCATCAGGTTTTTTGAATATCAAAAAAAGGCAGATTCAACATTGGACTTAGCTAGGATGTAATGAAAATAGTGAAACATCAGAAACATGGCACATACAGACAAAAGCAAAGAATGGACTGAACACCAGAGAATCAAAGATAAGCTACTGTAGAAGAGATAGAGCTGGGCTATAAGTAAGAGTTGGAAGAATCAGAACAAAATCGACTTCTCAGAACTTAAACAATTGTTCCATTTTGGTCGTAATCATGCTTGTTCACAATGGAATTCCACACCTTATGAAGCCCAGGTATCATACTATATAACAAAATACTAGGAAGGGTGAGCCTGACATCAATGATGGAAAATTTATTGGAAGATATTCCAAGGAAGAGGATATACAAGTATTTGGTTAGAGAGGGATTGATTAGGGATCATCAGCATGGCTTTGTGCTTGGTAAATCTTGTCTAACTAATCTTAGTTTTTCAAGGAAGTTACCAAAAGGCCAGGCAGTGGATGTTGTCTACATGGACGTGTCTACTTGACAGAGACTCGCATGGAAGGTTGATCAAGAACGTTCATCAGTTGCTCGGCATTCAAAATGAGGTAGTAAATTGGATCAGACATTGGCTTTGCTGGACAATCCAGTGTGGTATTAGATAGTTGAGTTCTCTGATCGGATTTCCGTGATTCGTGGTGTGCCACAGGATCGGAGCAGAGTCTATTATTGTTTGTCATCTATATCAATAATTTGGCTTAATTTGGAAGACTGTGTCTGTCCAGTTTTGGTCACCTACCTACAGGAAAGATGTAAATAAGATTAAAAGAATATAGAGAAAATTTACAAGGATGTTGCCAGAAGTTGAGGACTTGCGAAAGGTTGAATAGGTTTGGACTTTATTGAGGGGAGATTTGATAGAGGTATACAAAATTGAGAGGGGGAATGCAAGCAGGCTTTTTCTACTGAGGTTGAATGAGATTACAACTAGAGATTATGGATCAAGGGTGAAAGGTGAAATGCTTAAGATGAACATGTGGGGGAACTCCCTTCATTCAGAGGGTGGTGAGAGTGTGGAGTGTACTGCCAGCAGAAGTGGTGGATGCGGGCTGATTTCAACATTCAAAATATATTTGGAGAGGTATGTGGATGGGAGGGATATGAAAGGTTATGGCCCAGGTGCAGGTCGGTGGGTGTAGGCAGATTAACGGTTTGGCATGGACTAGAAAAGCCAAAGGGCCAGCTTCTGTGCTGTAATGTTCCATGACTCTAAACATTTCCACAGTACTCCTATCATTTCCTAAGTCACCTGCTCCACCTACCCTCAGGTAGCATCTATGAAAATGGTCACAGCTCATATCGAGTCACTGTAACAGGATCGACAGCACAGAAGAGAGATAAGAGGGGTAAGAGGGATGATGGAGCCAGGTAGGGTGAGGAGAAGTGGAGCTAGAGAGAGAGACTGGAAGGTGAAAAGTAGAGACACAAGAGATTACAGTGCTGGTATCTGATGAGGAAGGAATGATAGGCATTTGGAACCAGTTGGAGGAGACTCAATGTGTGTGTAGGTAATAGGCAGATGGAACCAGGTAGATCAGAAGGAGAGAGAACAGAGCACAGGTTCCCTGAAACTGAAAAATCCCATGTTTAGACCATTGGTTCGCAGACCGGAGCCAGAATAAGAGACAATGTCTTCTTGTTTATATTTGGTCTCACTTTGGCAGTGAAAATGTAGAGGACAGACAGGTAGGTGTGGAAATGGGAAATGTTCTGTCAAATGGTGTAAAGGACAGGTAGGTGTAGAAATGGGAAATGTTCTCTCAAATGGGGTCTACGCTTTTCTTGCATTGTAAAGGAGGCCAGATTTGGAGCACTGAATGCAGTATACAAGGTTGGAGGTAGTGCACATGAATCTCTTCTTCAGTGGAAAGGGCTATCTGGGTCCCTGGATGGTGATCAGGGATGAGGTGTAAGAAAAAGTGCTGTAGAGGACAAGCAGGGATAAATAGGTGGAGATGTAGTAAACAGGGTTATGGTGAGTGAGGTCCCTGAAGAAAGCAGAAAATGGTGGGCAGGAGAAAATGTGATTTATGGTGGGATCTTATTAGAGAAATGACAAAGGACGAAGTGCTGGATTCGAGATCTGGTAGGGTGAAAGACCAGGACCAAAGGGACTCTGTTCTGTCTGGGTGGAAGTGGGGTGAGAGCAGAAGTATGGGAGATGGAGGAATGCAAATTACAAGTCCATTAACCCTAAGAGTTAAAGCTATATTTCCTGAAAAAGGATTTTGCAGACATCCTGGAATGGAAAGCCTCAATTTAAAAACAGAAGCAGCATAGACAGCTTAGAAGCTGGGAGAAAGGGATGGCATTTTTATAAGAAGTTGAGTGGGAGGCAGTTTAATCAAGGTAGGTGTGAGTGTCAGTTGGTTTAACATAAATGTCAGCGGTTAGTATGTCACCTGAAATGACGATAGAGTGATCTAGAAAAAATAAGTGTCAGAAATTGTCCAATTGAATATTCATTTCCTGCTGATCTGCCCATATGCAAAATATCACTAACTAGGGATGGTGTTCTCCAGATATTTTTAAAGCCTTTTGCTCTCATCATTTCTTTTGCTTCTTGCTATCTTCTGAGCCCTCCTGAGCTTTCAAATTTCAATTGGTTATATACAGTCTTCATTGCCATCTTTCTGACCAATACTCAAGTAAATGAATATTTACAGCTGCAAGAAAAAATTTGTGAATCCTTTGCAATTACCTGCTTTTCTGTATTAATTATTCCTAAAATGTGGTCTGATTTTCATCTAAGTCACAATAATAGGCAAACGCAATCTGCCTAAACTAGTATCACAAACAATTGCACTACTACTCATTAATACTGAGTACACTTAAACATTCATAGTCCAGGTTCAAAAAAGTGTGAATCTCTGGGGTAATGCCTTCTGCAAAAGTTATTTGGAGTCAGGTGTTCCCATCAATGAGCCTGAAGGTGTGGGTTGTATAGGTGTCCTACACACAAGTCAGGTTACTGACAGTTTGCTCTTTTCAAGAAAGATCAATTTATGTGCACCATGCCTCAATCAAAACAATTTTCAAAGGACCTTAGAAGGAGAATTGTAAAGATGCATGGAGCTGGAAAAGGCTACGTGCATTCCTAAAGACCTGAGTGTTCACCATTCAACAGTTCATGTATCCACTATAAGAAAAACACTAAAGAAGAATGGCGTTCATGGGAGGACACTACAGAAAAAACCACTGCTCTCTAAAAAAAAAAATAATTATTGCTGCACGTTTCAAGTTTACAAACAACCACCTGGATATTCTACAACACTTCTGGGAGAATGTTCTGTGGACAATTGAGACAAAAGTTCAACTTTTTGGCAGAAATGCACACCGGTATGTTTTGAGGAAAAAGCATACTGTACACCAACTGTGAAGCATGGTGAAGGAGCATCATGGTTTGGGGCTGTTTTGCTGCCTCATGGTCTGGACAGCTTGCAATCATTGAGGGAACAATTAATTTAAAATTGTATTAAGACATTTTCCAGAAGAATGTCAGGGTAGTGGTCTGTCACCTGAAGCTTAATAAAGCTGAATGATGCAAGACAATGATCCAAAACACAAGAGTAAAACAGCAACAGAGCTGTTTAAAAAGCAGAAAATTCATGCTTTGGAATGGCCAAGTCAGAATCCAGACCTTAACCCAATTGAAATGCTGCGGCATGACCTGAAGAGGTCTGTTCATGCAAAGTATCCCAGATATACTGATGAATTGCAGTAGTTTTGCATGGATGAATGGTCTAAAGTTCCTCCACACCATTGTGCAAGTCTGATCAGCAGCTACAGATGGAGGTTCTACCAGTTATTAAATATGGGGTTCACAAACTTTTTCCAACCCAGACAATAAATGATTAAATATTTTCAATAAAGTCATGAAAAGTACAAGTAGTTTAGGCAGATTGTGTTTGTCTATTATTGTGACATAGATGAAGATCAGACCACATTTTATGTAATTAATGTAGAAAATCAGGTAACTGCAAAGGGTTCACAAACTTTTTCTTCCAACTGTATTTGGCATATTCCAAACACGAGGAAATCTGCAGATGCTGGAAATTTAAACAACACACACAAAATGCTGGTGGAACCAGCAGGCCAGGCACCATCTATAGGGAGAAGCACTGTTGACATTTCGGGCCAAGACCGTTCGTCAGGACTAACTGAAAGGAGAGATACTAAGAGATTTGAAAGTAGTATGGGGAGGGGGGAAATGGGAAATGTTAGGAGAAGACCGGATGGATGAAGCTAAGTGGTGGAAAGGTGATTGGCGAAAGTGATAGAGAGCTGGAGAAGGGAAAGGATCATGGGACGGGAGGCAGGAGAAAGAAAGGGGAGGGGGGAAGCACCAGAGGGAGATGGAGAACAGGCAGGGTGATGGGGAGGGGGGAGAGGGGGGGAGAGGGGGGAGAGGGGGGAGAGGGGGGAGAGGGGGGAGAGGGGGGAGAGGGGGAGAGGGGGGGAGAGGGGGGAGAGGGGGGAGAGGGGGGAGAGGGGGGAGAGGGGGAGGAGAGGGGGGAGAGGGGGGAGAGGGGGGAGGGGGGGAGGGGGGGAGGGGGGGAGGGGGGGAGGGGGGAGGGGGAGGGGAGAGAGAGAGGGGGAGAGAGAGAGAGAGAGAGAAAAAACAAACAACTAGGAGGAACAACACCTTATATACCGGCTGGGTAGCCTCCAACCTGATGGCACGAACATTGACTTCTCTAACTTTCCTTAATGCCCCTCCTCCCCTTCTTACCCCATCCCTGACATATTTAGTTGTTTTTTTTTCTCTCTCTCTGCCCATCACCCTGCCTGTTCTCCATCTCCCTCTGGTGCTTCCCCCTCCCCTTTCTTTCTCCCGAGGCCTCCCGTCCCATGATCCTCTCCCTTCTCCAGCTCTCTATCACTTTCGCCAATCACCTTTCCAGCTCTTGGCTTTGTCCCATCCGGTCTTCTCCTAACATTTCGCATTTCCCCCTCCCCCCACTACTTTCAAATCTCTTAGTATCTCTCCTTTCAGTTAGTCCTGATGAAGGGTCTTGGCCCGAAATGTCTACAGTGCTTCTTCCTATGGATGCTGCCTGGCCTGCTGTGTTCCACCAGCATTTTGTGTGTGTTGTTTGGCATATTCCAATTTACAATAAATGATTTGTTTTCTCTTGAGCCATTATGTTCTCCATTATGCAAACACCGCGCATTTGCTTACTTGTTTATTTAGTTCTGTGATGTTGGTCCATATTTTGCTAATTCCTTTGTCACCCAGCATCTAGGTTAGTAAGATCCTTTTGGATTGCAAGAAGATCTTCATTTAGCTTTGGAATGTCACTAAACGAGGCCTTTTGACTAGATTCCACTACAAGGACAAAAACATGTCTTAGTCTTAAGACTAAAATTTGAAGGAAGATCAAATGAAAAGCATAAATCCAATGGAAAAGCTGATTTGCTCCACATCTATGCTCTGAAATATATATTTATGAAATAAATGGAAAATCAGAGCTAGCGAGTTGAATGCAGGCTTTGATTGTACAAACTTTACATCCAAATACCCGAAAAAAACGGAACATTACCAAACCTACTTCAATCAGAATTACAAAGAGGGCAACTTGCTAATAGGGGCAAATACATTCCCATAAATGATGCTTCTGACAACTTTGTTACTCCAGAATAATAAAGGTAATAGAAAGCTGAATGCAAAACCCTGTATGAAGAAAACATACAGCAATCACTCATGACACTTTACATTGGGTTCAATGGCATTCATATTGTGAATGTGCCTATAATTACTTAGGGCAGAAAGTGAAAAGAGGAAGTTAGGTTCACAATTTATCAATCAACCACATAGATCACATTTGGAGACATGTGTTGAAGTCGTGAGTTACTGCCAGCAATCAGTAAACAGAGCTATTTAGCTGGAACAAAAACAGTTGAAAAATTATTTAAAAGAGCAGTTGTACTTGTGTTTCTACTATCAGCAGATGTGCAACTTAACCACAGCGATTCTAATTATTCACCATCCCGTGATGATTTTGCTTTTCTAATTGCTTATTTTTTAATTTTCTTAATATAACTTTTGTGGGACAAAAGAGGGAAACTAGGGTCAGGTTAGGGTTTAGGGAATAGAACATGGAGGAATTAAAGGTCAGGCTGGAGTCTAAGTCTTCGCTCTACGTTTGAAATCCAGAGATGCAGATTCGGGACATCAGACTAGAAGTGAGTGAGTTGTTGACTGATTCTGGAGTCAGAGTTCCATGCAGAAAGAGGTAAGGAATTCCAATGACCCTTCTGGGTTTACAAATGAGTAAGAAAAGAGTGAGACACAGGGTTCAGGGTCCTAAGATCAGTGAGTCTGGAATTCAAGACCTAGTGTTCAGTGATTTGCGTCTCCTGGGATCGATGTTGAGGATTAAGGCCCAAGAGTCAATCAGAAGTCTGGAGGTCAAGGCCTGTTGGCCAGAGCTGAGTCTGCAAGTCCGATGAGGAGATTGAACCCCGAGGTTTGCAGACCCGAGTCCTGGCCTGTCCTGGGTTTAAAGGACTACGTATATGCATGGGTGAGAAAGGAGGAACAGGGTTGCTTTTGCTGTATTTGTCTTGTTGCGTTCTGTGTTGTTCTGCCAAGCATTGTGTGCGTGCTATATTGTCACTGGAATGTGTGGCAACACCCTCAGTGTACTGGTTGTTAATGCAAATGACGCATTTCAGATATGCTACAATTACATGTGACAAAACTTGAAACTTGCAAATTATGACAATGGAATACAACATACAATATTTGATCAGTGCTTTCACTTGTGAAGGCCAAGAGTAAGTGCAGTTACTTTTGTAAAGCACTGAGTTTTGTATTTTGTATCTAAATAGATCAACCAACTGCTGCAATGAATCATTACAGTTTCAAAGAGGTTTCCTTATAATATTCCAAACAGATCAAATCAAAAAATATAAAACGGTGTCACAGCTCAACAACTGTAAGTAGTGAAAATTAGCACAGCTATATTAAACTAATAATCGCCTTTCTCAGCAACTAATAAAAACACAGCTTTACTCTGCTTTCTTTCAGCAATCAATCTACAATCCTTTTTTATTCCCTGCAACCAAAATATCTTTACCTCATTATTCTTTTCTATTTGTTACTGCCTACATACTACAAACTGCTCCACTATATTTACCTCCCCATTAGCTTGTTTAGTGATTTAATGTGTACAAGATGATGAGAGACATTGATCATGCAAATAGTCAGAGGCTTTTCCCTAAGACTGAAATGGCTAACACGTGAGGGCACAGTTTTAAGGTGCTTGGAAGTAGGTACAGAGGAGATATCACAGCTAAGTTTTTTTTTAAAAACGCAGAGAGTGGCGAGTGCGTGGAATGGACTGCCAGCAACGGTGGTGGAAGTGGATACGATGGGTCTTTTAAGAGACTCCTGGATAGGTACATGGAGCTTACTAGAATAGAGGGCTATGGGTAACCCTATGTAATTTCTAAAGTACGTACATGTTCGACACAGCATTATGGGCTGAAGGGCCTGTATTGTGCTGTAGGTTTTCTATGTTTTTAATGTATCCAGCAATGGAATCTGTTCAACTCCCTGGTCAAGGACCAGTAATAACTATCATATTTTATAATAACAAAGGCATTACATAACACTTAGATCATAAAACTGTACGCCCTCCAATATCACAAAAGCTTTTCATAAATTCTGAATATACTAAAGTGTCCGCAAACCAATAACGTACTTTTCATAGTGTGCTTATTGTAATCTGGCAAGATAATGGACAATTCACACAAGGCAAGCTCCCACCAGCAAGTCTGATAATGACTGGTTAATTGTATTTTGAGATTCTGAAAAAAGCTGGCCATGACTTCAAGATCACATCCCACAACTTTCATCAAGATCATGTTTAATTGTCATTGAACCACACACAGAAGTAAAGCCAAAGAAAACAGTGTACCTCTGGGACTAAAGTACAATGCACAATACCAACAGTCATACACAGCACACAGCATATATAGCACACATAATTATGATTTTTTAAATTCCTCAGGCAATATTTTAAAATATGTGCAAACGGGGGGAAAAAGACCTCACTGGGGGGGAAGGGAGATTGTTGCTCGCTGCCACTTACACACGGGACTTTGGAGTTCACACGTTTAACTGTGATTCATTCTTTGGGGCACTTCTCTGCTTTCATGGATGTTTGCAAAAGCATTTCAGGATGTATATTGTATACATTTCTCTGACATTAAATTGGACCTTTGAACCTTCAATGTTTCGCCTAAAGATGGGCTTCCCTAACTGTACAATACTCTCCAAGTACTGCAATGCGGTATCCAACTGTAATTCAATGAAACTTCAGACTATAGTAAAATGGGGCTTCGACTGATGTTTGTCTCAGAGGCAAGATACTACATGTTTATTAATAGATTTCATACTTATCCAGTTGGACACTGTATTCACACCAACAGTTTAACCTCAGTTAAGGAACCAGATGAATAAAGAAATACATTTCTAAACAGACCATAAAATATGCTTGTACAATTCACAAGTTCCCAAAAACAAACAACGCAACAAACAGCTAATCCGTTTAGGCAAATGTCAAATATGGGATAAATCTTGACTAAGACTAGGAATAGCATATATTCAAATTTATTTAAGGATGGTGAGCACAGCCTTAAATTTTAATGCCTTATATGGAAGCTGGAGCCTCAAACAGCATCATTCTGAAACTATTATGCTGTATGTAAGCCTTAGTTTTTGTATGCAAGTCTCTACAATGAAACTTGAACATTTGACCAATTGCCAGAGATGCTACAAGCTGTATGATGATGGCTGTCACCAACCTAAAGGAAAAAAATTATCATTAAGCCAGTAACTATTTTCACACTCAAAAAATTTATACTAATTTCAAGAGCTTTAAAACAAAAATAATTTTGTAACTTCAGATGGGTTTCAACTTACTACTTTTACTAACGACCAGTATTACCGAGCCACAGAGTATAGAACAGGTCTTTGAGCCCAACTGACATGTCCATCCAAACTAGTCCCATTTGCCAGTGTCTGGTCCATAATCTAAGTCTAACCCATCCAAGTATCTGTCCAGTTATCTTTCAAAGATGATATTCTACCTATCATAACTACTTCCACTGGCAGTTCACTCCACATACACACCATCCTCAAGCTACTATCAAATCTTTCCCCTTAAATCTATGGCCTCTAGTTGTTGATACTCCAACCTTGGGTAAAAGACCAAGTACGTTCACCCTATCTCTGCTCTTCATGACTTTATGTACAAAATCTATCATTGGTATAATTTCATTTGTGTCTGTCCATGAACACTACCTCATTATTCCTTTTTTTTTACACTAACAAGTAACTTATTGTAATTTCATATCTTTATACTGTACTGTTGCTGCAAAATAACAAATTTCATGTCATAAGGCTATGATAATAAATCCAATTCTGATTACATAATTTCCCTAACAAAAGGCATGACATTAACATGGCTATAACAAGATCACCCTGCCACATTTTAAAATAATGAACTCATTAGTTACACTCATGTTACCCAAGCCCCTGCTCAAAAGACAAATTATGATTCCAAATGCTCTACTATCTACTGACTGACTAGAAATAGGTGAAAGTCTTGTGCAATTACTTTCTCCAATGGCAGAAAGCATGGTGACACATGCAGACCCCCCCCCCCTCCAAAATACATATTTGGACTGTTGGTTGTTATTGGCAAGGATACATTTCACTATATGTTTCAATGTTTTGGTGCAGATATGACAAATAAAATTAATATTGTCTTATCATATACCTAGAATGGTTTAACCTGCTTCCATCCATCATTCCCCACTTGCTTTAACTTATCACTATGCAGAGAGCCAAATTTTCATCACATTTTAACACTGCTGCAGACACTGGAGACATACTAGCGCTGGGATATGCAGCAACACACAATCAATCAGCTGGAGGAACTCAGGAGCTCATGGAGAGGAGAGTTTTCCAATGGTAGGAGAGTCTAGGTCCAGAGGACACAGTCGAAGAATAGGATGTCCTTCGAGAGCAGAAATGGGGAAAAATCTCTTTAGCCAGAGGTTGGTGCATCTGTGGAATTCATTGCCACAGACGGCTGTGGAGGCCAAGTTATTGAGTATAATTAAAGTAGAGATTGACAGGTTCTTGATTAGGAAGGTTATGAGAAGAAAAGGCAGGAGAATTAGTTTAGTTGGCCATTTGATGACTAATTTATTTGGTTTGATACAACATTGTGTGCCAAGGGGCTTGTTCTTGTGCTGTTCTAAGTATGTACTTTGATAATAAATTTACTTTGATGACATGAATAACAATTTCTCTAACTTACTGTATTGCTCCTCCTCCATCCTTCTCTTTTTCCATTCATCATTCTGGTTACCCTCTCACCCTTTGTCTTCTCCTCAGCCGCCCATCACACTTACTGGTTCCCTCCTCTTTCCATTTCTTCCCTGACCCATTTCCACCTATTCCCCCCTCCCAGTTTCTTACTTCATCCCTCCTTGCCCCATCCACACACATTTCCCCTCATTTGGTCTCACCTATCACCTACCTGCTTCCCTTCCCCCCCCCCCCCACCTTCTTTATTTGGCTTCTGTCTCTTTCCTTTACAATCCTGAAGGGTCACGGCCCAAAACATAGACAATTTACCCTCCATAGATGCCGCCTGACTCGCTGAGCTCTTCCACTATTTTGTGTGTGTTGTTCCAGATTTCCAGCATCTGCAGAATCTCACGTGTTTAGGACAATTACGCTTTGATTAGCATATCAAGGAAATAGTTTTCCTTTAACAGTGATTAAATGTTCCTTCCATTTCCCTCATTCAAAGAAAAACACCACAGCCTAGTTTCCCCTCATAACAATAATTCTCCTACCTCAATAGCACCGTCATATGTCCTCTGAACTCCTTCAATACTAATGTATTCTTGTAATATGGGATCCAAAACAGTACACATACAAACATGACACAAACGGAAGTCAAAGTTAATGTTTTTATACTATGATGTCCATGCTTATGTCCTGTACTTCAACCAATAAAGGCTAGCATGCTACAGGCCTTATCTACCCATCTAACTGTCCCACTACTCTTAAGTAAACACAAAGTACACTGCAGATGCTGTGGTCAAATCAGCACGTACAAACAAGCTGGATGAACTCAGCAGGTCGGGCAGCATCTGTTGAAATGAGCAGCCAATGTTTCAGGCTGAGACCCGAAACATTGGCTGCTCATCTTAACGGATGTTGCCTGACCTGCTGAGTTCATCCACTACTTTAAAGGATTTGTGAACTTGCACTATAGATTCCCACTGATTCTCCATACTTCTAAGTATCCTGCTATTAATCATGAATTTCCTAGCCATTTTTGCTCACCTCATTTGTTATTCCAGAAAGTAGGCGGCCATTCATACCATTGCATCTATAGCGGTTCTCAGAAATCTCATTCCCCTAGTTATTTCCATCTAACCTAAACCTTTTCATTTGATAATCAAATCAACTTGATTCTAGCACCCACCTGCTCCCTGGATTATTAAAATCAGCCAATTGACCTACAGACAGACACAGACACACACACACACACAAAATGCTGGAGGAACTCAACAAGCCAGGCAGCATCTATGGAAAAAAGTACAGTTGACATTTTGGGCTGAGACCCTGAAAATATCCTTAAGCTGTGGGAGAAAACCAGAGCATGTTGGAGAAACCCACGCAATCACAAAATTTGGTGATTTAACCTGGCTGCTGGAGCCGCAAAGCACTATAGGTAATTCTTGTAAAACAACGCCATTGTCAAATATTATCACTTTTATTTAGAGATACAACATGGTAACAGGCCCTTGTGGCCCAACAAGCCCATGCCATCCAATTCCACTCATGTGACCAATTAACCTGCTTGTCTTTGGAGTACAAAAGGAAGCTGGAGTACCCAGAGGAAGCCCATACTGTCACAGGGGTACAGGTATACTCCTCGCAGACAGCGGCAGAATTGAACCCGAGTATGTGGTGCTGTAATAGCTGATTTATGGAGGTCTGTAGCTAGATCTAATCTAACTACAGACCTATTCCTTCTCTTAATGCTTTCAGTATTTCTACCACATGATGCTCAATATACAAGATTACTGACTCTAGCTGGTAAGTTTGAAGTAAATGGCAATCTGGAGGATACTTTACCTTTTTTTTGCATGACAAAACAAAAAAATACTGAGATCCAGTGTCAATTGTGAAAACTAATGTGTATGGACAGCCAAACATGCACACTGACCCTTTTACTTGTCAATCTAACGGGACTGGAAGACCCCGTCAACGAGTGCCAAGGACAATTGCTGAAACAGATATTTCTACACTACTGCCAGCCTAGCCTCTTGTTTGTCTGAACTGTGGAACAACACAAGCTATTCTTATCACATTCCCAGTGGCAATGAAGTGGTTCAGCAGGATCGCCCAGGTTAGTGTGCCTGCCTTCTCTAAATTAAGTATTTAGGTCAATGCTGGTCTGCTCAGTTTTAAGATGATCGTACTTCCTTGGAGAAGGTGAAAAGTTCACCATTTCCATTGACTGTTAAAACTTGGGTAACAAGGCAGATTTACTTCTCTGAAGAACTACATGGGTTTTTTACAGTATTTTATTTCATACTCATTTCATTAACTGAATGTGGAACATCCAACTGCCATTGACATAATTTGAATGTATCTGCAGCTCATTAATTCAAGACTCTGAATTTCCAATGTACTAGAGGGTTTGGACCTCAACCATCAACCTCATTTCAAGTTCCAAATCTATGCCACCTAGCTGGAAATCTTCATATTCATCCCTCTGTATAATCCTCCTACCACATAACCGTACAGCACAGGAGTATACTCTTCTGCCCAGAATGTTGTGCTAATCAATTAAATTAGTAATCAAATGGCCAACTAAACTAGTCCCTTTTGCCGGCATAATGTTCATATCCTTCCATTTTCTTCACATTCATGTGCCTAAAAGTCCCTAATATACCTCCCCCCACCAGGCAGCGTGTTCCAGGGAACCATCACCATGTTGCGTAAAAATCTTGCCCTTCACATCTCCTCTGAAATTACCCTCTGCAACCTTAAATGCATTATCTCTAGTATTAGATATTTCAACACTAAAAAGTAGGTACTATCTACTCCATCTATGCCTCTCATAATCTTATAAACCTCTTTCAGAATGCCCCTCCATCACTCTACAGTAAAGAACCCAATTATGTCCTACCTCTTGCACATGCCCACTAATCCGGACAGCATCCTGGTAAACTGCTCCTGCACATTCCTCAAAGCCTCAACATCCTTCCTCTAATGGGGTGACCAGAACCATATGCAATACTCCAGATGTGGCTTAGCTGCAATATAACTTTCTTCCTTTTGAACTCAGTGCCTCAACTAATAAAGGCAAGCATGCCATATTTCTTAAGCAACCTATCAACCTGTGCAGCCACTTTCAGAGAGCTATGAACGTAGACCACAAGATCCCTCTGCTCATCAATACTGTTAAGGATCTTACCCTTAACAGTGCACTCTCTCTTTACATTTGATCTGCCAAGGTGCAACACTACACATTTGTTCAGGTCAAACTACATCTGCTCATATCTGCAAACAATCCGTATCCTGTTTTATTCTTTGCCAGTCTAAGTTATCCACAACATCAATCTCAATATAATCTGCAAATTTATCCACCTATCTATATTTTCAACCAGATGATTTATATACATCACAGACAGCAGAGGACCCAGTACAGATCCCTGTGAAACAACATTAATCACAGATCTCCAGCTAGAACAAGTCCTTTCAACCAGCACCCTGTCTTCACTGAGCAAGCCAGCTCTAAATTCAAACGGCTAATTCAATATTGATCTCTTGCATCTTAATTTTCTGGATGAACCTTGTCAAATGCCTTACTAAAATGATAGAGCTGTGGATGTTGTTTATCAATCACTTTTGTCACCTTGTCAGTAAGACTCAATCAAGTTAGTAAGACATAACTTGGTCCACACAAAGCCATGCTGACTCTCCCCAATTAGGGCATGGTTCTTCAAATGCTCATATCCCCAAGATTCTCTCCAGTAACTTCCCAACCACAGACATGAGACTCACGGGTTTAGTTCCCAGGATTATCGCTGGTTCCCTTCTTGACTAATGAAACAACATTAGCTACTTGCCAGTCTTCTGGGACCTTATCTATGGCTAGAGGACATGAAGATAATTTATCAAAGCCCCAGAAATCTCTTCTCTTGCCTTCTCAATAACCAGAGGTATATCCCATCAGGCCTTGGGAACTTATCCACCTTAATATTCTATAATGGACCCAAAACCATCTCCCTCCTTTACCTCAAAATGCCCGAGCATATCAATACGCTCGGCACTGATCTCCCTACCCGCCACCTCCTTTGCCTTGGTAAATATTGATATAAAATAATTAAGAACCTCACCCACATCCAAGCACACATTCCCTACCCCCCCACTTTATCCTTGAGTGATCCTACCCTCTCTGTAGTTAATTACTTCCTCTTGATACATGCATAGAATGGCCTGGGATTCTCTATAATCCGACTTACAAAGATCATTACATGACCCTCCTGACACGTAATTCCCTTCAGTTCTTTTCTGACTTTATAATCCTCAAGGGCTCCATTTGATTCTGGTTTCTGAAGCTTTACACACGTTTCCTTTTTTTAAATTCTGGATTAAATGCATTACCTCCCTCGACACCCAAGGTTCTCTTACTTTACCATCCCTGTCCTTCCTTCTGACTGGAACATACCTGTCCTGTACTCTGTGCTGTGGTACTTTAACACCCTCTAGATGTCCGATGTGGACTTGTCCCAAATCATTTGTTTATAATTCCTGACAAATACACTCATAATTTGCCCTGCTCCAATTTAATACTCTCCTGCAAGGTCCATACTTATCCTTATCTGTAGCTATCTTAAAACTTAAAACCATTTACTAGTACAACCTGCAATTAGAAAGCTTGATCTAAAATGAATATTCTAGTCAAAATATTTAAATAAAAGTTAAGCAGGAACTCAGCAGCCAAGAAGCATCCATGAAAAAAAAGAGTAAACAGTTGACATTTTGGTTCAAGAATCTAAGGTGATGATGAATCTGCACATAGGAAGAGATTAAAAATCCAGTTGAGTGGCACCACAACAACCACCTCTCACTGAACATCAGCAAAACCAAACAGCTGATTATCAACTACAGGAGGAAGAATCCAGAGGTTCATGAGCCAGTCCTCATTTGGGGAATGAAGATGAAGAGGATCAATAGCTTCAAATTCCTTGATGTTAACAGATCAGAGGATCCACCGCAGGACAAGCACATCGTGTCATCACAAAGAAGGCAAGACAACATCTTCACTTTTTTAGAATTTTCTGCAAATTTATTACAGCCTGGTATGGAAACACCAATGCACAACAAAAAAGGCTACAGGAAGTGGTGAATGCAGCCTAGTCCATCACAGACAAAGCCCTCCCCAACATACAGTACATTACATGGAGTGCTGCCACAAGAAAGGAGCATCAACCATTAAAGATTCCTACCAACCAGGCCATGCCTGCTTCTCGCTACTACCATCAGGCAGGAGGTACACAAGCATTGGGATCCACAACAGCAGGTGCAGCGATAGTTATTACCCTATAACAATAGGCTCCTGAACAGGAGAGGATAACTTCACTCACCACAAAGGTGAGCTGATTTTATGACCTCCAGTCTCATTTTTCTTGTAAATGTCTACAAGAAAACTGAATCTCAAGGTAGTATATGGTAATATATACATACTTTGATAATAAATTTACTTTGAATAGGAATAGCCTTGGGCTATACACTACATCTCTAGGGAAGCATGCAACAATATGAAGCTGTTAGCCTTTTTCTCATTCTAGCTCAAATTCTTAGTACTGCTGCAACTTAGGTACTACCCCACAACACTTCAGAATGAAGTCTGGAAGTCTGAATGAAATAAATCACTACTTATGGGATGGAAGTACCTCTGCACCATCTTTAAAGCTTCCACATCATTTCTACAATGAAGAAACCAAAATTGAACACCATATTCCATGGTCTCTAATCAGTCTTATTGAACTGCAATATGACCTCGCAGCTCTTGAACATAATTTTCCAACTAATCAATTCCAACACACCATATGCCTTCTTAGCCACCCTAAGTGACTTGCGTGGCAGCTTTGAGGGATCTATGAACTTAGACCCGACTCTGTTCTCCACACTGCCAAGAATTCTGTAATTAACCTTGTACTCTGCTTTTAAGTTCAAAGTATGTCTATCATTTCACTTTCTGAATTGAACTCCATTTCTCTGCCAACTCTGCACCCTGTCCGAATCCTTTCGTAGCACACAGCAACTTTCTACACTATCCACAACACCTGGAACCTTCATATCACCTGTAAAATTACTAAAGCGGCCCTCTACTCCCTCAGCCAATCATCTATAAAAATCACAAACAGCAGGGTTCCCAGCAGAGATCCCCGTGGAACACCAAGCTGAGTTGCTCCATCTACTACTATCCTCCTTTCTGTGGGCAATCCAATTTCAAATCCATGAAGCCATGTTTCCATGGATCACAGGCCTCATGACTTTCCGGATGAGCCTAAAATGGGAAGCCTTGTCAAATGCATTACTAAAATCTATACATCTACTACTCTACCTTTGAAACTTTGTTTTGTCACTTGAGAAAGTCAATTAGGTTCATGAGGTACTACCTGCCCCTCACAAAGCCATGCTGAATAATCCTATGTTTCTCAGTGCTTTTAAATTATGCCCCTAAGAATTCTCTCCAACAGTCAGCCCACCACTGACACAAGTCTCAATGGTGTACTGTCCCCACGATTATCCCTATTACCTTTCCTGAACAACAGAACATTTGTCATCCTCCAATACTACTCCTGTGGCCAAGGAGGACACAATCACCATCACGCCAATATCTCAAAGCTCTTTTCTCTCATTTCCCAAAGAAACCTGCGGTACGTCCCAACCTGACCCATGGACTTACCCATCATGTTTTTCGGAAGTTCCAACACTACCTCTTCCAGCTCACTAGCCTGTTCCACACTGACCTCAAATATGTAAAAAAGTCCCTCTTCCCGATGAACAATGAAGCAAAGTATTTATTAAGAATTTCCCCTACCTCCTCCACTCTGGGTACATTTCCCCCTTAATCCACAAGCTGACCTACCATCACTCTTGTCATCCCCTTGTTCTCTGTGTGGAATGCCTTGGGGTTTTCCTTAATCCTACAAGTTAGGCCTTTTCACTGGCCCTTCTAGCTCTCCTGTCCCTACTTAAATGCCTTCCTGGCTACCTTATAATCCTCTAGCGCCCTGCTTGATTTATGCTTCCTAAACCATAAGTATGTTTCATTCTTCCTTTTAATTAGATATTCCACCTCTCTTATTAACCATGGGTTCTTTACCCTGTCATTCTTTCACTGTCTCAGTGGGTCAAACTTGTACAAAACCCCATGCAAGTGGTCCCTAAACAATCTCCACATTTCTGCTGTGCATTTCCCTGAGATCAGGTTTTCCCTACTTATGTTCTCAAGTTCCTTCCACTGTAATTATCCCTCCCCCAGGTAAATACTTTCTCTTATTGTCTGCTCCTAGCCTTGTCCATAGCTATGTAATAGGTCAGGGAGTTTTGGAGTTCATTATCTCCAAAATGCCATCAAGAAGACTATCACCTGACCAATACCAGATCCAATATGACCTAGTTGGCCTGTGGGCAAGATATCCCAAACTACACAGTAAACAAAAAGTTCTTTATGACTGATTGTACATGCACATTTCAATTCTACTTACATGTTCTAAACTTTTCTTTCAGTGCATCCAAATCTTCTTTGAGAGCAACCTGCATCCAGACCAAACCAACACAAGCTACTACACAAGCAGCGAGCATAACAAATGCACACAGTGGATAACAAATCTTGCAGCATTTCACATAGCCTCCCCTGCAAAAGAACAAAAGGCAAAGATTGAAATGCATATGGATAATCTGAAAACTTTAAACAAAATAACTGAAGTTTTGATCCATTTAGTTTATATATCTGAATAAACTTGAGTAAGTTAATTCCACAATTCTATTGCTATTAATTTTATAAGCAATAAAAATAAAAAATATATACACCTAACATTTAAAAAATATTACTTAAGTGATAAAAAAAATCCAGTTAAAGTTCATTCTATAGATTGATGCTTAAAATTGTGCATACTTCTGCATTCTAAGGGCCTGCGGAAATGACAAACACTGTACAAGGATACAATCTATACAAGGGTGACATCCGATTTTGTGCTAAAATGCAATAATTCATCCCATTACATCTACCCCACACCTAGAACAGGTAGCCACTAAGAACATTTCCTCCAATTTTCCCTTCATAGTATAGTAGAATTTATTATCAATTCTGGATTCACACTTTTTTCCTCCCATCTGTTTTCGGTGATCAATTTGAACATGCTCTCCAGTTACAAGCAAATCACAACAAAATATTGAAACTCATGACTCCGTGGTCATGGCCACGGAGAACTTTGAAATGGATATTTTGGAATTGAGGTACTGTGTAGTCAATGCAAGTCTACAATGAAGGAATAAAAGGACATGGTGCGGGACAGAATGCATCCCGCAGGCTTTGGTTAAAGATATTGACGAGACAGTTTTTTTTTGGAGGGGGGGAAGAGGTTAAAGCAGTACTCTCGTAACAACACACATAAAATGCCAGAGGAACTCAGGAGGTCAGGGTCTCGGCCCGACTGTTCATTCCCCTCCATAGATGCCTGACAACTTCAGCATTTTGTGTGTGCTGCTCAAGAGTTCCAACATCGGCAGAATTTCTTGCGGTCACTGCTTCATAGCTGAAAATTTGCAAAATTTGCCAAAGTCAAGTAACTGGGTCATCGTGGCAAGTCGTATTTTAATACACTGCTTCAGCTACATGCCAGAGAACCACACGACGCCGTTTCGTTCCCAAACCCTCAAACATCTCAAACGCAGTTTGAGTTAAAGGGCCTTAAAGCGCCCATTCTTACTTTGCGAAGGAGCCAGAGACCGGTTCAGCGAACTCATCGAAATCGGAGGATGATTCTGATTCCGAGGCCGTGGGCTCGGTCCTCAGCAGCAGTTGGTGCCCGGAGCTTTTCTTCGACTTCTTTTTCTTGCCGTCGCCGGTGAGACCGATGAGCGCATTGAGCTCCTTCCGTTTCTTCATTTTCTTCTGCGGGGTCGCCGCTTTATACTGCACATCGAGCTGCGCGTGCTTGCTCTCCAGCTTGCAGCGGTTCGTAAGTGAACATATAACCCAGGAGGCAGGGAAACAGAAGTTGGGGAAAGGAAGGAGGGAGAGAAGGAACTACCTGATCAACCGGCAGACACCGTCCCAAACAGTAACACTGCACCACCCCGTTACATCAGAGCCCCTCGTTGGCCAGGGCTCGGGTTACGTCAGAAATGCAGCGACTGGGTGACGTGCTAAGACCGCGCGAACGCCGGCTGGAAAGAGACAGAAGGAATGCATGTTGGCGGCTAATTGTTTGTCTGTCAGTTTGTAGCTTCAACTTCGTCACGCCGTTAGTCTCCGGCAAGACAAATCCCACGGTGGCGCGGTTGTTAGAACTCCAGGGGTCAGCAAGGAAATTGGATACAAGCAGATGTTGTTGAGGTGTCTGGGTTGCTTCATGGAAGGTCTTCGCCTACCGAACCCTGAGGTGAATTCGGAAGGATAGTTAGTCGGAAACGGAGCAGATGAATGTGAGCGCAACGAGGAAATTGACACCAAGCTGATTGAGCTATCAATAATCTGCTGGAGAAACTCAGTGGTTCGAGCAACATCTGTAGGATGAAAGGAATTGTCGAGTTTAGAGTTCAAGGGAAAAATGTGGAACCCAGATTTGGCACAATAGGGACCAGGAAAATGGAAATAATCAGCTGTGTTGTGGATATAAATGTGAAGGGACTGGAGAAAGGGGGAAGGAAGAAATTTTGTGGGAAAAGAACAAACTGACACTTTGGGGCTACCAGCACAATTCTCTTTGTAGATCTTAAAAAGGAAGTAAAAGTTGCATTTGCGGAACTTAAGGCTAAAGCTTGGGAGGAAAGGTCTGAAATGAGGTTGCTAACTGTCTAGGAAACAATAGGATGATCAGTTGTAGATTCATGGCCAGAGTTGTCAACGTTGCTTTATGACTAATTTGGTTAATCTGTATCATAAATCTGTCCATCTGGTCTTGGCTTCATAGCATTTTATATCTTTGGGGAACAAAGCTCTTTCAAACTCAGATCTAATTACTTTGAAAATAGAACCTATACTTTTAATCATGTGACGAAATCTTTTGTCATCTTCTCTTATAGTTTTCTCTCATTTTGAGGGTCATCTGCACTTAGAACAGAAAATGTTTGTAACATCTATGCTATTATTTTCTTTAGCACAAAGCAATCAAACAAACAATATTCTTGGGAAGTGCAATGCTAATTGTTTAGTTCCTCATTATACCTGGTCCACGACAGATGATGGTGCGTTGCCTGCATTGAAACTCATCTTTTAATAATACTTTTAAAATTTTAAGGGTAACAGCTACTTCAGAACAACTTCAATAAGTAACCCTTAAAAGGCTCTGCATACTACTTCCAAAAGATATTATCCTCAATTATTTTACCTACTTGTACAGTAAATTCATCTGTTAGAAGTGTCCACCTTATTAAAAATTCTTTGGCTAATATTAAGCAGCTTGTATTTCTCCTCAAGTGTTTTGTTCTCAATTATATATCATAATTTATCCACAATAGAAATTAGATTAACTGTTGAATAATTTACTGTTTTTTCCCCCTTGCAAGTTCCTTAAGGAATAGAGTTACACCTGCAGTTTGCCTACATCAAGAGGTAAATTTAGATTTCTGAATTGAGAGAGCTGCAAGAGATTATGTTATGTTTCTGGCATCCCTACTGTATCTACATATCTTGATCCCCTTCTATTCTGCCTCCTAAAGCTGTATGTTTCTTGCAACTCTCCAGAGCTGGTATAGAATTAAATTATGGTATCTGACTAGAATATTATAAAATTTAGTCACATCTAGCCTATGTGTTGCATTGTCTAAATATCTCAATATACCATTTTATTGATTGTTGCTCCTCATTGATTGAAAATATTCACAAGGCTTGTTCAGCTTCACCCATGACTGTTTGAACATGATCACATGAAGCTTATTTTTCTTTTGTACGTCTTGTGCTTTGTAACTTAAGTTTAAAGTTTCATCTGCCAATGACCTGTTCACGTACAAACTTTAATTCATCCTGTAATTTACGTTGCTCTCCCTCCTGCTTTGGCATCTGGAAACACTATTAAATTGGTCTGCTAAATCCAAGGCATTTACTGAATTTAAGAACCAGAACGATGTCAGCACTAAGCTCTGACACATTCCACTTTGGTTTGTCAAGTTGGATTTTCCTCTTGCATCCATTTTGATAGCTATTGATTGTTTCATTTATATTAAATATTACACTTCCTGCCTAGTTTTGCACAGCATTTTGGTACTGATGTGATCTATCCTTGGAAATTGGGAAATGGCACTGACTTACATAGAATATATAGTACAGGAATTCTGTGCAGATGCTTTCATTTCACACAAATACCTTCCCATTCCATCCAACTCTTTATAGTCCTCTGCACCAATTTTTCATCCTTATTTCCTAATGTTGGTCTATTTTCCTTTTGAAAATATCTAGGACATGACAAGAACCAATCTCTCTGATATTATAAATCCAGTCGTGATTATATATTTGTGGCTCGTGGTTCTGAGTTCTTCTGAAAGAGGATTAATCTTAAGCCAGGAGACGTAAATGCAGAATCTATTTCTAAATCAGTGAACACTTACACCATTTTTAGTTCTCCATTTAGCCATCTCAAATGTTCTCCTTCCTCTAAAATAAACCACTAATTTGTTCAATCTTTCCTATTTATTTTCATTAATGTCATTTCTATGTTCAATTTACCAGCTCTATGTTTAATTCATCAGTGTGGCTTGATCAAGGTCTTTCTTCACTGGGAATTCAAATCCCCAGAAATACTTCTCAGTGTTTTGCTAACTTAATTGCTTTTGAGATCCTTTTGCTTCTCTGTTTCAAAGTTTCTAAGCTGTAAATATGATGGTTCTGTATTTGACCAAAGTGAAACACCTGTTTGTGCCTGTTACAAAAAAAGCTGTGTTTTGACAATAAGCTCCAGTGAAACAGTCATTCATTGAAATTGCTCCTTGGAGGCCCTGATTCAGGCAGTTGACAGCCAAAGATCAAGTTTGGCAGTACAACTTTTAAAATATTTCATCTGCCTTTTGCCATTATACATTTTTCTTTTTTATTATTATTAATTTTTATGCATTTCTACAATTACTATGACAAAAACCCAACTACAAAATAAGAGATTAATACAGTGCAAGATAAACATACAATAATATGGTTCAAAATAATGATGAAAAAACACCCAAAATAAAGTCATGTAGAGTTAGTATCCACCCCTCCCACAGAAAAAAAAACTCCAGACCAACCACTGAAAGATGTAGGAAATATAAATCAGAGCATTCAAACCCCCAAAACTGTAAATGAAAAAGAACAAAAGATAATAATACATTTTTCCAATGAAAGTTTTTTGGATCTAAGTGAGACAGCTGTTCAATAGAAACACACCCTCAACATCCTCCATGTATCCTGATTCAAAGTCCAATAATCAGTTAAATGTGGCAGATATGACATGGGTGATTCATAAACCTTTAAACTCATTTACAAGCCATTTTATATTGTCTAAGTAAATATACGAATTGTTGCCTCACAATTAAACTTTTATATTAAAATCATGACTTTGATAAGTTTCATTGATGCAGTTGAACGAAGTGACAATCATTTTACTCTCAAGATTGTAAGACAGCTGTGTTACATGGTTTTTAAAAAATATCTTGCTGGTGTTCTTTCATGTTTAAGTGAACCATCATCAAATACTGGAGGATTTCCTGCATTATATTGGACACACAAATGAAAGCTTTTCAAATAGATTCTATCTATATTTGCTAACACTTTGATCTAACAAAAAATACAGCTTGACCATAATGTTATTAATCTGAAAATGTGCTGTGTGAATGTTTATGCAAATTGTTTACTGGTGTACAATATATTAATTAATCAATTAGTCGATTAATATTTTTTCATTAGTTGGGCATTGATTTCATCTTCCATAGTGGTCATAACAGAGACTTAGTTGAAAGAAAACCAGAAATGGATAATTCTGGTTTTCTAAGTATGTTCTAAGGTTTTGATGTCTTAGAGAAAATAAGAAGTCGTGGGAGAAAGGGGATGCAGGGAGTTGTGCTATTAATCATAGCTGCAGCCAGATGACATAATAGAGGGTTCATCCACTGATCCTATATAGGTAGAATTGAACAATATGAAAGATGCAATCACCTTGATGGGGCTATACTACAGGCACCCCACCCCTTCCCATTAGCCACTGATACAGTGAGGAATTGATATGCAGGCAGATTAGGGAAAGGTGTAAAAACAACAGGGTTGTTGTCGTGGGTTACTTCAACTTCACTAATATAGACTGGGATCTCCTTGATGTAAGAGCCTTAAATGGGGCAGATATTGGTAGGTGCTTCCAGGAAAGTTTCTTAAAAATCAATATGTAGATAAACCTACAAGAGGAGGGATCATTCTGGATGAGACATTGGGCAATAAGTATGTCCAGGTTATTGATCTTTCAGTGGGAGAACAGTCATTGATCACAAGACCTTAAATAGATGAGCATAAGTATGGACCTTGGAGCTGGGCAAATTATAAGAGCATTAGGCAGGAACTAGGGAGAGTGAACTGTGAACAACTCGAGCAAGTTTGCATCAACGTGGAGGTGTTTAAAGAGCAACTGTATAGAATGGCAAGGTAAGGAAACTTTGGATGTCAAGAGGGGTGGTGAATTTAGTCAAGGAGAAAAAGGATGCTTATGTATGGTTTAGGAAGCTAATAACAAAAAGACCCCTTGATGATTATATAAAAAAAAAGCCAGAAAATAACTCAAGAAGGAATTGGGAGAGTCTGGGGTGGGAGGGGCATGAAAAGTCCTTGGAAAGTAGGATTAAAGAGAATCCCAGGGCATTTTATATATACATCAGAGCAAAGAAGATAACTATGGGTAGATAGGACCTCTCAGGGATAAATGAAGGAACAAATGTTTGATCACAGAGGACATGGTTGAGGACGTAAATGAGTATTTTGCATCGGTATTACCGTGGAGGACAGAGAGATCAGTGTGGAGTGTCCTAATGTGCTAGAGGATTTTGAAATGAAGAACAAAGAAGTGTTCGGTCTTTTGAAGAACATTAAGGTAGCTAGCCCTCAAGTCCTGGTGGGATATACCCAGATTATTGAGAGAGGCAAGAAACAATATTATTGGGGTCTTGACCAATATCTTCATGTCCTCTAACCACAGGTGAGGTCCTCGAGGACTGGTGAGTAGTTAATGTTGCTCCATTATTTAAGGAGTGAATTGTGAATAATCCTGAAAAATCTCGACCACTGAGTCTCATCAGAGGTTGGGAAGCTACTGGAGAAAATTCTTAGAAATAAGATTTATGAGCAGTTAGACAACAGCAAAATATACATCCAGCACTAAGTCTGAAGTCTAAATTTAAGTCTAAGTCTAAGTCTAAATTTATTATGCAAGTATTGTGCATAATGTATATGTCACCACATATAACCCTGAGATTTATTTTCTTGCGGGTGTTCACAGTAAATCCAAGAAACACAATAGAATCAATGAAAGATCACATCCAACACGACGGACAGATAACCAATATGTACAAAAAGAAAAATAATAAATAAATAAGCAATAAATTTTGAGAACATGAGATAAGTCCTTGAAAATGAGTCCATAGGTTGTAGGAACATTTCAATGATAGGGCAAGTGAAGTTATTGCCTCTGGTTCAGGAGCCTGATGGTTGAGGGATAATAACTGTTCTTGAACTGGGTGGTATGGGTCTTGAGGCTCCTGTACCACCTTTATGATGACAGCATTGAGAAAAAGCAGGCCCTGGATAGTGGAGGTCGTTGATAATGGAAGTCTCTTTCCTGCAACAGTGCAGTGTGTAGATGTGTTCAATCGGGAGTGGGCTTTATCCATCACGGACTGGGTTGTATCCACTACTTCTTGTAGGATTTTCCATTCAAGCGCACTGGTGTTCCCATACAAAGCCATGATGCACCCTGTTAATATACTCATCACCACATATCTATAGAGGTTGTCAAAGTTTAAGATCACATGCTGAATCTTCATAAACTTCAAAGAAAGTAGAGGCACTACCATGTTTTCTCTGTAATGGCACTTGCTGGACCCAGGACTGATCCCCTGAAATGATAACACTGAGGAATTTAAAGTTGCTGACCCTTTCCACCCCTGATCCCCCAATGAGACCTGGCTTATGGACCTCCAATTTCCTTCCCATGAAGTCAATAATCAATTCCATGGTCTTACTAATGTTGAGTGAGAGTTTATCTTTGTGGCACCACTCAGCTAGATTTTCAATCTCCCTCCTTTTTGATTCATTACCACCTTTGATTCAGCCAACAACAGTGGTGTCATCAGCAAACTTAAGTATAGCATTGGAGCTGTGCTTAGCTTCACAGTCACAAGCATAGAGTGAGTAGAGCAGGGGGTAAACACACAGCCTTGTGCAATTGTGCGGATGGAGATTGTGGAGGAGATGTTGTTGCACGGGGTCTGCAAGTGAGGAAATTGTGGATCCAGTTGCACAAGATAAGTATTGAGGCCAAGGTGCTTAAGCTTATTGATTAGTTTTGAGGGGATAATAATATTGAATACTATAGTCAATGAAGAGCATCCAGGTGTTTTCATCTTCACTGTTTATCGATATCAGCTTGGCATAAACACCATCATCCCTTCAGTACTAATCAAGCTTCAAAAACTGTGCCTCTGTACATCGCTGTGTAACTGGATCCTCGACCTCCGTATTGAAAGACCACAGGCAGTGCAGATTAGTAATAACCGGTTCCCCTAGCTGACAATCAACCTAGGTTAACTACAGGGTACGTTCTTAGCCAACTACTCTACTCTCTACATTTATTTAGATATACCATACGGAACAGGACTTTGGTCCAATGAGCTTCACACCCAACAGTTTAAACCTAGCCTAATCAAAGGATAATTTACAATGACCAATTAACCTACTAACCAGTACGCCTTGGGAACGGGGGAGAAAAAAGGAACACTCGGAGGAAACCCATGCATTGATGGGGAGGAATGTACAAACTCCTTACAGATAACGTTACAATTGAACTCTGAACTCCAATGCCCTGAGCTGTAATAGCGTTACGATAACCGCTATGTTGTGAGGTTAGGCACAACTCAAGCATCACCTATAAATTCTGCAATGACACGACTGTTGGCAGATTCTCAGATGGTGACAAAGGTTGCCTGGTTGAATGGTGTCAGATCAACAACTTGGCATTCAATGTCAGCAAGACCAGGCAATTAGTTGTAGACTTCAGGAAGGGGAAGTCGAGGGAACACACATCAGTATTCACTGAGGGGTCAGAGGTGTAAAGGGTGAGCAGCAGCAAGCTCTTGGGTGCCAACCTCTGAGAGGACATAGAGTATCTTGAGCCAACACAATAATGCAATCATGAATAACAAGTCAAGTCGAGTCACTTTTTATTGTCATTTCGACCATAACTGCTGGTACAGCACACAGTAAAAATGAGACGTTTTTCAGGACCATGGTGCTACATGAACAGTACAAAAACTACACTGAACTACGTTCAGCTCTACTTCATTCGTTGAGGGGATTTGGTAGGTTACTAAAGACTCCTGCAAATAGCTATAGATATATGGTGGAGAGCATCCTAACTGGCTGTATCATAGCCTCAATGCAGAAGATCACAAGACGCTGCAGGAGGTTGTAGACTCAATTAGTTCTGACACAGGCACAACTCACCCTATCATTGAGAACATCTTCAAGAGACGGTGACTCAAGCAGTTGGAATCCATCTTTAAAAACCCTCTCCATCCAGGATATGCTCTCTTTGCAATACTGTCATTGAGGAGAAGTTATAGGACCCACATTCTGTGTTTTAGGGACAGTTTCTTCCCCTCCAGCATGAGATCTTTGATCAGTCCATGAACCCATGAACACAACCTTATAATTCATCCTTTGAGTTACTTGTTTATTTTTGTAACATAGTACTTGTACTGCACTGTTGCCACAAAACAGCAACTTCCTGACCCATGTCAGTGAAAATAATTCTGCTTCTGAACATTTGAAAAACTATGGCGTAATTAGGGACAGTCAGGATGCAAGATAAGTTGTATCTTACTATACTGATTGAGTTTTTCATGGAAGTGACAAAGGTGATTGATGAAGGTAGAGCTATGGATATTGTCTAAGTGGATTTGAGTGTTTGATAAGATCATGGGAGACTCATCCAGAAGATAAGACCCCGCTAGGATGTTATGTTAAAGTTGAAGATGTGTATAAGACATTGATGAGGCCAAATTTGGAGTATTATGGGAAGTTCTGATCACCAACCTACAGGAAATCTATTAATACAATTGAAAGAGTACAGAGAAAGTTTACAAGTATGTTACCAGGACTTGAGGAAATGAGTTATAAGAAAATGTTGAATAGGTAAGGACTTTATTCCCTGGAGCGTAGGAGAATTAGGGGAGATTTGAAGATGTATACAAAATTATGAGTGGTATAGATACAAGCTTTTTCCACTGATTTAGGAGAGAATAGAACTAGGGATCACAAACTAAGGGTAAAAGGTGAAATATTTAAGGGGAAACTGAGGGGGATCTTTTTCACTTAGGTGGTGCTGCAAGAGTTGAAGAAGCTGCCAGTGATAGTGGTGAATACGGATTTAAATGCAACAGTTAAAAGGATTTTGGATAAGTACATGGATGGGAGTGGTATGCAGGACCATGGTCAAGGTGCAGTTTGATGGGGCTAGACAGAATAACAGTTTGAAATGAACTTTTGGGCCGAAGGACCAGCTTCTGTGCTGTCTTGTTCTATGACTCCATAATATTAATATGCATAGGAGCGATAGTGAATTGGCCATTTGGATTCAGGACCAGCTTGCCCATCGAAGGCAGAGGGTAGTGGTCATTGGGAGTTACTCTAGCTAGAGGTGAGCGGCTTTTGGTGTTTAGCAGGGATCTGTACTGTGACCTCTGCTGTTTGTGGTCTATTTCAATGACCAGGACGAAAGTGTAGATGGTGGGTTAGTAAGTTTGCAGATGATATGAAGATGTGTATTGTGGATAGTATATAATACTACCACAGTGGGATATAGATCAGTGCAGATGTAAGAACATAATAAATAGGATAAGGAATAGGCCACCCCATGAAAAGTGGTGATGAATCAACATACTGGAGGACAAACCTCTGTAGATGTGTAGTGGAGAGTGTATTGACTGGCTATATCATGGCCAGGTATGGAAACACCAATGCCTTCAAACAGAAAATCCTACGAAAGTAGTGGATTCGGCCCAGTGCATCACAAGTAAAGCCCTCCTAACCATTGAATACATCTAAATGAAATGTTGATGTGGAAAAGCAGCACCCATCATCAGAGATCCTCTTTTCTCACTGCTACCATCAAGTAGAAGATACAAGAGCCTCAGATCTTGCACCACCAGGCTCAAGAACAGTTATTCCCCACAAGCATCTGGCTCTTGAACAAAAGTACTACACTTACTTGCCCTTCCATTGAGATGTTCTCACAACCAATTATCTCACTTTAAGGACACTTTGTTATTTCATGTTCTCATTATTTATAATGTTATTTATTTATATTTGCATTCTCACAATTTGTTGTCTTCTGTACTCTCATTGATCTTTCATTGTTACTATCCTATAGATTTGCTGAGTGTGCCCACAGGAAAGTGAATCTCAGGGTTGTATATGGTGACATATATGTACTCTGGTAATACAATTTACTTTGAATACTACTTATTTATACATATATCATTGCAGTTTAAATATTATTATGTATTGCATACTGCTGCCACAAAACAACAAATTTCATGACATGTCAATGATATGAAACTGGATTCTGATGTGACAAGAGGAGGATAAGAGGGATCGTCATCTTTATTGATTTCAGCTGTCATTTACCATCGTCTTAGTCATGACTGTTGAAATATGTCTGTATCACGTTCACCAGTAGGGTGAGCTGTTGCTACCAGAAATAATGCACTGTGCAGCGCTGCAATAAACGACACGAAGTCGGTGAGCTGCAGTTGCAAAAGAGATTTATTCAAACTTCGCGGCCTCGCTTTAAAGCCTTCCTGATCCTGCCCTCCCCGGGCGGGAATACTGTAGGAGGTGCGTATTCACAGTCCTGTCCCGCGCGTGGGCTTTCCCCCTTGCTGGTGAAGCAGACTTGGCGCCCTCTTTGGGACTGGCCTCTATGCCGGCGCGCACCGCTTTGTGAGCCGGTTCGAATGCGCTGGGAAGTGGGTCGCCACAGCACCACCTTGGTTTTTTTCTGAGGTGGAAGTGCATTAATGAGTAGTGCCTTAAGAGATGCAGCCACACTAGTTTTAGTGAGACTACATTTCAAAATAAGAACAAAGTAGGTGAGTGAACAAACTCATTCATAAGGTGCGTGAAGAAACTCATTTGTAAGGCTGGTGATGTTGTGGGATTGGAAATGGACTCTCTGATGATGGTGTCTGAAAAGGGGATGCTGTCCAAATTGCATGCCATTTTAGACAATGTCTCCCATCCACTCCATAATGTACTGGTTAGGCACAGGAGTACATTCAGCGAGAGACTCATTCCACCGAGATGCAATACTGAGCGTCATAGGAAGTCATTCCTGCCTGTGGCCATCAAACTTTACAACTCCTCCCTCGGAGTGTCCGACACCCTGAGCCAATAGGCTGGTCCTGGACTTATTTCCACTTGGCAAAATTTACTTATTATTATTTAATTATTTATGATTTTATATTGCTATATTTCTACACTATTCTTGGTTGGTGCGACTGTAATGAAACCCAATTGCCCTCGGGATCAATAAAGTATGTCTGTCTGTCTGAGTGGAAATGAATTTGCAGGTACATATTCCTCATGAAGTGTAATTTTACTGTAAAAATATCATAATTGTTAAATAGCAATATCTCAAACCACCTGACTGTGTTTCCATGCTTTACAAACGTAAGAGAGAATATGTAAAATTATCTTATTCTCTAGAGAATTTCAGTCTAATTTTGATCTCAGAGGGAATATATACCAAATGATCACAATTCAACTTCTAAGCATGTTTTTATTTTCTTAGAAATACTTTAATTTCTTGACACATAGAGTTACTTGACACATACTTTATTGACTGTTTGAAACTAATAAAAAAAACAGCAGATGCTGGAAATCTGAAATAAAAACAGAATTTCTGGAAACATTCAGCATTCTGACGAAGGCTCCCAATCCTAAAACACTAATTATTTCTCATTCCACAGATGTTGCCTGACCTGCTAATTTTCATCACTTTCTGTTTTTATAATGGACATTTAGCACATGATTCTTATGCCTTCAGTAACCATTATCTAATTCTCAATCTCAACTGCTGCCTTTGCTTTAGGCACTGCATTAAAACTGATAGAACATAGAACAGGTCAACTACTTGAAGCTTATAACAGTTGCAAGACCGGAAGGAAAGATGAAGAGAGTGTAATGAATTGGGTAATTCTTTCAAAGAGTGACATTAATGGAATAGCTCAAATGGCCTACTACTGTGTTGCATTATTCTTTGATTTGTGATTACTTTGATAAGATGAAAAGGTACAGTATTTGTATTAGTCCATCAATTCCTTCTGTTTTCTTTTGCAAATTTGTAATTAAAATTATGCTATGGTGAATGAACATGTATATCAAGTTACCATAGATTTTCTTTTTGAAGTCATTAACCCTTTTACTGCACTGTGGGGAAATTCCTCTGATGCGAGAGGTTCAACTGCCTTCCTCAGCCTTCTCCCTCCATTACTGCTTCTGTCTCTCTTTTCTGGATACTCCTGTTCCCACTACGCATCAGAAGACCATACCACGGCCTCATTCCTGATCCAAAAGATTAAGTCCAAAAACGATCTTGCGTTCTAATTGCCTATGCAACACAGACAAAATGCTGGAGGAACTCAGCAGGCCAGGCAGCAACGATGGAAAAAAGCACAGTCAGCATTTCAAACCAAAATCTTTCAGCAGGACTGGAGAAAAATATGCTGGGGAGTAGATTTTTAAGTAGGGGGAAGGGGAGAGAGAAAAACCAGGTGATAGGTGAAACCTTGGGGGAGGGGAGATGAAATAAAGAGCTGGGAAGTTGATTGGTGAAAGAGACAGGCCATGGAAGAAAGAAAAAGGGGGGGGGGGTAGGAGCACCAGAGGGAGGCAATGGGTGGGCAAGGAGATAAGGTGAGAGAGGAAAAGGATAGGAAATGGAGGAGGGGGGCATTACTAGTAGTTTGAGAAATCGATGTTCATGCCATCAGGTTGGAGGCCACCCAAATAGAATATAAGGTGTTGTTCCTCCATCCTAAGTGTGGCCTCATCAAGACAGTGGAGGAAGCCATGGATGGACATATTGGAATGGGAATGGGAAGTGGACACTGGGAGATCCTGCTTGTTCTGGCAGATGGAGCATAGATGCTTGGTGAAGTGGTCTCCCAATCACCATACTTGGATCTCACCGATATACAGGAGGCCACACCGGGAGCGCTGAACACAGTAAATGACCCCAACAGACTCACATTCCCCATTTCTCTAGGAGCAGCAAACATGTCACCTAAAGCTAACAAACAGGTGAAGCAAGAAATTAGGAAGACAAATGATATGTTGGGACTTTTAAGAGTATATGTGTCCATGAATATGATGTCTTAGTCAAATTGTTTGGGGATTTGGTGACATTGCACCTTGTGTTTTGTGTACAGCTTTGGTCTGCTTGTTTAAAAATAGATCCACTTGATAGAGCACAATAAGAATTTACCACATCATTTCTTGGGATAATGCTTTGCTGTACAGGGAGGTATTTTATTTATTGGCCTGAATTCACTGGAGTTTAGTAGGGTAAATAGTGATATTATTTAAACTTAAAGGGCTCAACGGAGTGGATATAGGAAGGATGTTTCCTCTGGCTGAGAAGTAGGTAACTAGATGACACATTCTTGGTCAGGAGAAATCTTTCATTCAGCAACTTCTGATTCTTTAGTATTATTTATACTGGAGATTTGTGGAGGTTTGATCATTAAGTAAATTCAAACCAGAGACATATTTCTGGATATTAAGGACAATGAACCTGTAGCTTCATTATTATATTGCTTGGAAGCAGGCCCATTGGCCCAACTGATCCATGCAGACCAAGATTCCTAGCTAGTCCTTTTTTCCCATACTTGGCCAATGTCCCATAGACCATAGAACACTACAGCATAGTACAGGTGCTTCAGCCCTCCATGTTGTGCTGACCCATATAATTGTTTTAAAAAAGTACTAAACCCACACTACCCCATAACCGTCCATTTTTCTTTCAAACATGTGCCTGTCCAAGAGGTTCTTAAATACCCTTAATGTTTTAGCCTCCATCACCATCCCTGGCAAGTCATTCCAGGCACTCACAACCCTCTGTGTAAAAAAAAAACTTACCCCTGATATCTCCCCTAAACTTCCCTCTCTTTATTTTGTACATGTGCCCTCTGGTATTTGCTATTGGTGCCCTGGGAAACAGGTACTGACTATCCAACCTATCCATGCCTCTCGTAATCTTGTAGACCTCTATCAAGACCCCTCTCATTCTTCTACACTCCAAAGAGAAAAGTCCCAGCTCTGCTAACTTTGCTTCATTTCTAACTTGTTCTCCAAACCAGGCAACATCCTGGTAAATCAACACACACAAAATGCTGATGGAACGCAGTAGGCCAGGCAGCATCTATAGGGAGAAGCACTGTCAACATTTTGGGCCGAGACCCTTCATCAGGACCCTGGTAAATCTCCTCTGCACCTTCTCCATAGCTTCCATATCCTTACTATAATGAGGTGACCAGAATTGAACATGATACTCTAAATGTGGTCTCACCAGAGATTTGTAGAGTTGCATCCCATAGGCCTGCTTAACTACCTATCAACCTGTGCAGCGACCTTAAGGGATGTATGGATATGAATCCTAAGATCCCTTTGTTCATCCACACTCTTAAGTAACTGACCATTAATCCTGTACTCAGTCTTCTGGTTTGTCCTTCCAAAATGCATCACCTCACACTTGTCCGGATTGAACTCCATCTGCCATTTTTCTGCCCAACTCTGCAGCCTGTCTATATCCTCTTGTAATCTTCGACAACCTACAGCTCCATCCACAACTCCTCCAATCTTCGTGTCATCCGCAAACTCACTCACCCATCCTTCCACCTCTACATCCAAGTCATTTATAAAAATCACAAATAGCAGGGGATCCAGGACAGATCCCTGTGGCACTCCACTAGTCACCGACATCCAGGCAGAATACTTTCCTTCTGCAACTACCCTCTGCTTTCTTCCTTTAAGCCAATTTTTTATCCAAACAGCCAAGGTTCCACTTATCCCATGCCTCATGACTTTCTGGATGAGTCTCTCATGAGGGACCTTGTCAAATGCTTTGCTAAAGTCCATGTAAACCACATCCACTGCCCCACCCTCATCAATTTCTTTTGTTACCTCTTCAAAAAACTCAATCAGGCTCATGAGGCATGATCTTCCCTTCACAAAGCCATGTCGACTATCCATGAGTAGACTGTACTTCTCCAAATGCTTGTAGATCCTATCCTTAAGAATCCTTTCCAGTAGTTTGCATACCACTGACATAAGACTCACTGGTCTATAGTTCCCAGGTTTCTCCCTATTACCCTTATTTCCCTCTAAAATTTTCCCTCTAAACTTTCCTATCCATGTACCTGTCCATTAGCCTTTTAAAGGTGTTGATGTACCTGCCTTTCTCTGGTAGCTTTCTCTGGTTACTCATTCCATATCCTGACCACCCTCTGGGTGAAATAAGTTGTCCCTGAAATCCTCTGAAGTCCTTATCCTCTCATCTAAAACCTATGTCAATTAGTTCTTGATTCCCTAACAATGAGAAAAAAGATAGAGTGCATTCTACCTATCTATGCCCCTTCTGTCTTTAGATCCTTGTAATATCACCCCTCATTTTCCTATACTCCACTGATTAAATTCCCAGCCTGCTCACCATCTCTCCATAGTTCAGTGCCTCAGGTCTGGTGAAAAGGTGACCAAAATTGAACACAATATTCCAAATGCAGTCTCACCAACATCTTGTACAATTTTAACACAACATCCCAACTTCTATACTTCCTGCCCTGTCTGATGAAGGCCAATATGCCAAAAACATTCTAACTGTGACACCATTTTCAAGGACCCATGTACTTGTACACCTTCAACAGTCTCCAGTTCTCTGTAAGCACCTTAGCCTTATTTCTCTTCCCAAAATACAACAGATTGCACATAACTGAATTAAACTACATTTTCCAGTTCTTGGCCCACTTACCCAGCTGATCCATCTGCAATTCATGATACCCCTCCGTACTAGTCAAACAGCTTCAAAGCCTGGTCCTCTGAACTTCCCTCTGCAATCGGATCCTTGACTTCCTCATTGGGAGACCCTAGTCAGTTTGGATTAGAAGTAATATCTGCTTCTTGCTGAAAATTAATACCAATGCACCGCAAGGACTAGCCTTGAGTCTGTTTGTGGTATAAAAGAAGACATCCCTCTTGACATATTCTACCTAACACAAATTGGTAGTTTCTCTATTATGGCAGAGATAATCCAAAGGGAACCCAGAAAAGACCCTACCCTACACTGTCTCAATTCTACAAGGTAGCCTAAACTGGTTGGAATCTGCAGCAGAAATTTCTGTTCCTTCAATTTTATCATGCCAGGATGAGCATGTCCTTGACCATAGTTGCCTTCTGTGGAGATTGAGAGCTGTTGTACCTTCCAAGCCGAGAGCTAAAGTGTTGGAGGAGTTACATGCTAGTCATTTAGCCATGGTCAGAATTAAAGTGTTGGCTCGAAGTTTTGTCTAGTGGTCTGGTGTAGGTCAGCAGATTGAGCAGTTTGCCATGCACCATTTGGGATGCCAACACAATCAGGCTGAGGAGCTTTTACATCACTGGGAATAGCCTGCATTGCCCTGGCAGAGGATTCATGTGGGTTTTGCCGGAACTTTCTTGGGCACAGATCTCTACATTATAATGGATGCAGCTACAAAGTGGCCAGATCCCTATTGCCTCCACTTCAGCCTCGCACACTGTTGATGTGTGGAGAAGCCTCTTCTCAAGGAAAGGTGTTCCTGAACACTTAGTTAGGGACAGGGACCATATTTTGTTGCAGAACAGTTTCAGTCATTTCCAAAAATGAATGGAATAAGAAATATTACATCTGCACCGTACTGCCCAGCTACAAGTGGCTTGGTAGAAAGGTTTGACCAGAGTGTAAAGAACACTCTGTGAGCAATGACGGCAGAACACACTACTGAAGCTCACCAACTTCCTCCTTGTATATTGCAATGCAGCATGCTCCACAACCAACAACTCACCAGCTATACTGTTCTTGGGTCTGCCCTTGTGCTCAACTTGGATCTCCTCAAACCCAATCTCAGAAGGTATATGCAGGACGTACAGCTGAGACAAATTGAGGAGTCCTCAAGAAGGTTCAATGTTTCACTCCTGGACAAGCAGGAGTGTCCAGGCTTCAGCAGTGATCAAAAGTGGTAACTTTGAAAGATTAAGGACAGAACTGGATCACTCTCCTACATAGTAGAAATTGCATCTGATGTCATCTTGAGATGACACATCAATCAGTTGAGGAGAGCAGAGTCAATTGTTAGAGAAGAAATGTGTCCAGAGCAGTCAGAACCACTTCCTGTAGTCCCAGATTCAACTCCTACACCTGCCAAGCAAAAAGACATTATCCCGCAAGAGTAAGAAATCCTCCACAGCAATTAAATCTTTAGGCCTGAATGGGACCATTTAGATTTACTCTGCTGTGGATGTTTAAATAATAGTTGTTTGATCAGAGAGCAATACGTTACATATTTGAGTTGAGGTGCACTCTATGTTGAGTTGGAGTTTATAGTTAAACAGGGAGGAATATTGTATATTTAATATTTCAGTATATTTGAGTAATATTGTAAATAAATTGTTTGATTAAGCATTGTATGTTACATACTTCATTATGAGTTATATGTAAGAAGTACATGGATGGTATATGTCTTTGTGCCACCATGTCATCTGTGCACCCCCACTAAAGTAAAAATGCATAGTACAGATTTATCCCGGTCTCCCCTTGTTTTTCTTTTGATTAATTTTGGAGTTAAAAGATGTAATGGTTTTGAATCAACATTCTTGCACTCGAGATCAGTAAGTCCAAGAAATTGATTGTGGATTCCAGGAAGGAAGTTGAGGGTACACACACCAGTCCTCATTGCGGATTCAGCAGAGGATAGGGTGAGCAGTTTCAAGTTTCCAGGATGTGAACATCTAGATCTCTCCTGGGCCCAATTCATCAATGCAATTACAAAGATGGTAAGCCAGTGGCTATATTTCATTGGGAGCTTGAGAAAATTTGGTATGTCACCAAATACACAATCAAATTTCTACAGTTACACTAAAGGGAGCATTCTGAATACATCACCATCTGGAAAGTAGGCACCACTATACAGGATTGTAAACTTGGCCAGCTCCATCATGGGCATTAGCTTCCCCAGCATCAAAAGGCAATGCTTCAAAAAGGCAGCATCCATCATTAAGGCCTATTATCACCCTGGATAAACCCTTTTCTCGTTGCTACCAGCAGGGAGGAGGAGCACGTGCCTGAAGACACGCATTTAACATTTTAGAAACAGTTTCTTCCACTCTGCCATCAGATTTCTGAACAGACAATGAACCACCTATGAACACTACCTCAATATTTTTGCTCTTGTTTATAGAATTTATATATTCAATATATATTCCTTATTGCAAGTTATAGTTTGTTTTTGTGTATTGCTGCCACAAAACAACAAATTTCACAACATCTGCCAGTGATACTAAAACTGATTCCGATTCCACCATCACTGTATATGACACCATCTATTTCAGTGTTATCTGCAAACTTTATAACTTTGCAGACCATACTGCTGCCTGCTATTCAAAGACATCAGAGTTGGTGCCTGAAAGCAGTGCACAGTCTAATCGTGAGTGACTATCTTGGACATTTATCTTGTGATCGCAAGACCCTGTTGAACATTAGTAATGTGAGATGGAACATGCCTGTTTCTCTTGTTTGGTGGTGAAATAGGTGACGAGGTCCAGTCCGTGAAGTCCACGTTCTGGTTCATGATCCGGTCCATGGACTCCAGACTCTGGGTCTTCCGGCCGTTCCTTGTTTCATTTGGGCTTAATCATAGGCACCTGATTCTCGTCTTGGGGCCGGGAATATAAGTGGCTCTCGGTTCGAGTGTCGGAGCTGGTTTGTTTTGTCAGTATCCTGTCATCGTCTCTGCCAGGTTCGTCTTGTCAGTATCCTGTCCTCGCCTCTGTCTGGTTCGACTCATTGGTATCCTGTCCTCGCCTCTGTAGGGTAAGTCAGGCCGCTCTTGCCGTTACCCTATGATGGGATCGGTCCCTTCCTGTCCTTACCTCTGTTGGGTAAGTCAGGCTGTATTTGCCATTACCCTGAAGCTGGACTGTTCCCTTCCTTCCCTCTGAAGCCTGGCCTGAGGCCCTGCCGCCTACCCATGCCTGAAGCCCTGCCGGCAATCTCGCCTGAGTCCTTGCTTGTATTGCCATCGTTCATTCACCGGAGTGAGACCAGAACCTTGCCACGCAAACAAAAGGAACTATCTATTGTTGAGCTTCGAACTGTCTCTTTGTGTCCCTGTGTTTAGTGTCCATGTATGAGTTCCGGCCCTACGTCCTGTTCCCAAGGAGGAGTACTGGCTCTGTGTTCCGTGTTCCCGTGCTCGAGTCCAAGGCTCAGTAAGCAGGCCATTTGTCACTACTTGAATGGACTGTCGTTATTTGTCGTTCCGTGTCCAAGTCTCAGGCTCTGAGTCAAGTCCAGTCCGGGTCGAAGTCTCCGAAGAGGTTCCAGTCCGTGTCCAAGGCTCCGAGGAAGTTCCATTCGGTGTCCAAGGCTCCGGGGGGGTTTCCAGTCCATGTCCAAGGGTCCAAGGAGGATTCCAGTCTGTGTCTGAGGCTCCAAGGGGGTTCCAGTCCGTATCCAAGTCCAAGTCGTAGCCCAGGCCCTGAGTCCTGGTCTCGTCCAGGGCGTGTCCGTGTCCAGCTACGCCTCTCCCCGCTTCTGCTTTGGTCTCCCTCGACCAAGACCTAGCCTGAGCTTCATGTCCTTGTCTAGCCCTGGAGTCCCGCGTACTGCCCCCACGTCCAGTCCTGTTACCTTGCCATGTCTTGTCCTTGCCTGAATCCGGAGTCCAAGCCTGAGTCAAGAGCCGGGTTCCAGGTCGCTATCCAGTCTCTGGCTCAGAGACCTTGTCCAGGTTCCTAGTTCCTGGTTCACTGTTCCTAGTTCCTCATCCAGGTCCCACTTTCCTAGTCTAGTCCTAGCCCAGGCCCTGTATCCTAGTCTTATCCAGAGCCTGGCCTTGTCCAGCATAATTTATTCCTCACTTCCCTTGTTTTCTGACCCACCAGGTCCCACTTTCCCTAGTACTTCAGTGTCTGTGTCTTGCATTTGGGTCCGTTCCCAATGCCTACCTTATGACAGAGGAAGCAGCATGGCCTTTGTTGTGGCGAGGACAAGGCCTCAAACGGGCTTGCTTGCTGCTGCAGTCCAGGTGAGACGATGCTGGAGGCAGTATAGCATAGAGTCCATGCCCAGTTGGGAGCTGGCTTCTCCTGTCAGTGATACCCTCCAGTATTCGACCAGCAGAAGAACAGGCTGGATTGCCAGGAGCTGTACTGTAAATTTGCATGTTGCTTAGGGACTTGGACTACACGTTTCCTTGCATAATGATATGTGCGTGTGTGTTTTTTTTCTCTCTCACTATTTTAAATATATGTTATTGTTATGATTCCAGCCCCCTCCTTTGTGAGAATCGCAAGAGCACCCGTTGAGGGGGGGTCAGTAGACCCAGGAAGTGGGAGAGAGAGAAACGTGCCAAATAGCACGTTCCACCGGGATGCAAAATAAGGCGACAGTGACTATTGTCTCATGGAGACCACGTGAAAAGCCCTCGGGCAAGCTGGGCTGGTTGAGAGAGAGATTGCATCATCCCAACCTGATTGACACCTGCGACCCCGTGAGGAAGTATAAAGGAGAGTCTCAGAGGGACAGCCCCCTCAGATGCACCAAGAAGACACGAGAGTGATCCCGCCATAGCGGGAAGCCTTTTTGAAGGAAGCCACGTGCATTAGATTCCGGGATTGGAATTTGTGGCTGGAATTACGGAAAACCGCTTCTAACTAACATTGGGGAGGGGGATCCAACGCTCCCCCGATTCAACGGAAGCTTCATAAAGACCCGGCAAGTCTTTCCTCTTCTCCCCAATCTCTCTCTCTCTGTCGCACCACGTGAAACCCAGTGATTCCCAAAAGGCTGAAGCCTGCAGACTTCTGAGTGACTTTTATATTTCCAATGGACAACGTATTATCCTCTAGACAACAGTAGAGCTCATTTCTTAATGATGATTATTACTATACCCGCGCTTTAGATTGAGTATTGACGACGACGTGAATATTTGTATTAGCCTTACTTTTGTGCCCCTTTACAAATAAAAACGTTTGAAAATAGTGACATCAGACTTCAACGGACCTCTCTATCTTTGCTGGTAAGTTATCCAGTTATGGGATACGTAACATTATGAACCTAGACCCCAGAGGAAAACCATCTCGTTTGACTGTATCCATGTATGGTCTGAATGACAATTAAACTTGATTTGTCTTGTGCCATTTTTTTCAAAGTCATTGAGTTTAAGTTAGAAGAATGACTGTGATCTTGGTGAATCAATGGCCAGATCGCCTATTCCTGCTCCAAATGTTTGTGTTCCAAAACAGCTTGATTTAGATTTTTATGAATTGCTCATCTGGGAAACTGATTCTTTTGTTGAAGTGGATTAGAGGTAAGGCAGTGGATCAGTTTTGTGCTCTAGACAGTAAATATGGATTTATTTTTAAGCAGACCTCCAAGAATATATACTCTGTCTTATTGGTTTGAATATCTACCTAGGGCATAAATTTAGTTAATTTTCGATGCAAAAAGATCATAATAAATTGGCAGATCAGAAATTGCTTCCTCAATTAGAACTATTCCAGTGAATGAGACTTACAAAAACATATTCTTACTTATTGAGAAAGTAGATCTATTCATCAGTAATTTTCCTTGCTTCTCTAAATTTCTCAAATTTTAAAATCTATTCAATGGCTTAAAAAGTGATGAGTAGATGATTGTAAAACCACAAACACAAGGAATTCTTCAGATGCTGGAAACTCAAGCAACACACACAAAAAGTTGCCAGGCAGCATCTATAGGAAGAAGTACAGTCAATGTTTTGGGCTGAGACCCTTCGTCAACTGTACTTCTTCCTATAGATGCTGCCCAACTTGCTGCGTTCCAACAGCTTTTTATGAGTAGACAATTAACTGGCAAAAAGGTTAAATAATTTCTGGTAATTATTGACATGTGCCTGCAGGTGTAAAATAATCTCTGAAGTAAAATTATAGAAAGTAAAAAATGAAGTATCTTTAAACTATATTGCAAAATGACAATCAAGCTTTTGCAGAAAATAAAAGTTGTTATGCTTCTGCCCTGAACTTGACCTGTATAATAAAAGTGTACATTGTTCAAGAACAAAAGTAGGTAGGCATTCCTTTGTGACAAGAATTCTAGAAAATAAGCATGCAGTTTATGTATTTATAATGGCATCTGCCCAAGTCAGAGATTGTAGGTTTAGGTTTAAAAAATTAAGCACAAAATGTTCAGCTGACACCTGTACAGAACTGACATACTGTAGGACTGCATGCTCAGAAATCTTGGCGTTTGGCTGAAACTAAACTGAAGCCTCATCTGCTGTCCAAGGTGGATGTAATAATCCCATGGCTCTATTGGATTGAACAACTGCATAAATTTCCCGTGCCTATTTTTTCAGTTAATTTGACTAAACTATTTATCTCTTTGCCATTTGTAACAAGTTTTGTGGAGAATTTTCCAGCATTGCAAAATGACAGAATACTTACAGCTCGGAAAGAAGCCATTCAGCCAAATGCGGGTTATTCTGGCTGGAGGTTCATGACTAGCAGTTTTCCATAGGAGTCTCTTCTGGGACCTCTGCTAAACATGGTTGAGAGGATTAGTAAGGTTGTAGGCAATACAAAGTTTGATTGCTTGGCAGATAATGTGGAAGTCTGCCAAATGATACAATTGAATATAGATCAGTTGCAGAAATAGAGTCATAGAGTACTACAGCACAGAAACAGGCCGGTCAGCCCATTTAGCCTGTACTAAATCCATGCCCTTCCCATCCATATACTTATCCAAACTTCTCTTGAATGTTGCATGGGCAGAGAAATGGTAGAATTTAATCTGACCAAGTGTGAGGTGTTGCACTCTGGGAGATCAAATATGAAGAAACAGTATACAATTAATGGCAAGAATCTTAATAGCATTAATGTACAGAGGGATGTTGGGGTCCAAGTCCATGGCTCCTGAAAGTGGCTGGATGGTAATAAAAATGAGAGTATGTTTTCCTTTATGAGCAAAGGCAGAGAATTCAGGAGTCAGGAAGTTTATAAAACTCTAGTTAGGCCACATCTGAAGCATTAAATTCTCATTCAATTATGGTCATGATAGGAAGGCTTGGAGGCTTTGGGAAGGGTACAAACAAGATTTGCTAGGATACTGCCTGGATTAGAGTGCGTGCTATGAGGAGAGGTTGGACAAACTTGGTTTTTTTCTCTAGAGAGGTGAAGTCTGAGGTAGACTTGATAAAACTTTATAAGATTATGAGAGTCATTCTGTAGTTATAGTAGACAGCTAATATCTTTTTCCCGGCATTGACATGTCAGATATGAGAAGTCATGCCTTTAAGTTAAGAGGGAAAAGTTCGGAGGAGATGTACTGGGGAGGTTTTTTTATATACTGGGAGTAGTGGGTGCCTGGAATGCACTACCAGGGGTAGTAGTGTGGCAAAATGCAATAGTCACAAACAAGGGAATATCTGCAGATGCTGGAAATCGAAGCAACGTCCAGATGAAGGGTTTTGGTCCGAAACATCAACTGTTTACTCTTTTCTATAGATGCTGCCTGGCCTGCTGAGTTTCTACAGCATTTTATTTGTGAAAATATGATAGTGATGTTTAAGAAGCATGAATATGCAGAGAATGAAGGAGCAATATTAGTTTGGCACAACATTGTGGGCTGAATGGCTTATTCCTGCACTGTACTCTTCTATGAAATTACTGAAATGAATGGACAAAGATGAAGCAAATTGTATAAAAGATTATTGGAGAAAAATTTGTTGCAAACTTCAGAGAGGTGATCTTCAAAATATTTTGTATTTCAATACCTTGAAAAACAATCCTGCAGATCAGAAAACTCTGTAACCTAGACAGCATATTATCAAAGTTTCTTCTTCTTCACTTCTTCGGCTGTCCATCGATTTCGATGTTGACTGTGCTGAGAGTTTAGTCTCTGCAGGCACGTTTATGGACCACAAGACCAGCATTGACACACCATCCAGAAACTGTGCTCCAACACACCTTGCACAGTAATAAGACAGACAGTGTCGTGCCCCTCACCATACAGTCTCTCTGGGCTTCCAAATCTGATGCTAAGTGGTACACAGGAGTGTAACAGACTGAGCGGATAAGGAAGCTGCCCCACAGTGACAGCTAACTAGTCTAGTGATGCCACCCGTTGACCAGCACTCCGGTTCCTCCACATACCACCAAGGTGCCTTACCATTGACCCTTTTGGATTCATCTGCCACAGACACCATCAGATGCCCTGCTGTTGGCATCCTCATTGGGTGCAGCCATTGCCCGAAGAGGCATAACCTACAAAGTAGCAAAGGCATGCTTATCCCTTGACTTAGCTAACCAAGATTCTACTACTAGATCTAGTCTAATAGTATTGCGATGGAACATCACCTTCCTGGCTAGGTCAGACCTGCCAGAGAACAAATCTCTGCGTACTTCACTGATGTTCAGCCAGTGTCACTCCTATGCCATGGTGAGGCGCCAAGGTAGAACTTTGTAGGAGATCAGACCATGTCCAAATAGATAAACATAACAATATCCCTAAGTAACATGGTAAAGAATGACAAACTGAGTTTGACAGGTGGGTAAGAAAAATACATTGACCCATTTTAACCAGAGACAGAAGAAAATAGTAAACACAAGATACTCTGCAGGTGATAAAAAATCTAGAACACACACAGGAACTCAGCAGTTCAGGCAGCATCTATGGAAATGAAGAAACAGTTAACATTTTGGGATGAGAACATTAATCAGGCTAAAAAGAAAGGGTGAAAAAGCCAAAGTAATACAGTAGTGAGGAGGGGAAGGATTACAAGCTAGAAGGTGATAGGTGAAGCCAGTTGGTTGAGGGTGGGGAGATGAAGTAAGAAGGTGGAAGGTGATAGGTGGGAAAGGTAAAGGACTGGAGAAGAAGGAATCTGATTGGAAAGGAGAGAACCATGGGAGAAACAGGAGGAGGAGGGGAACTACAGGCAGGTGAGGAGAGAAGAAGAGAAGAGGTAGGAGGGTCAGAATGAGGGATTGATTCCCCCCTCCTCCTTGCACCTGGCTACACCTATAACGTTCTAGCTTGTATTCCTTTCATCTCCACCCACCTTTTTAGTCATTTCACAAGAAGAAAACAAACACCTTTTCTGACAATGAATAACATTTCTTAGAATACCAGGAAAAAGGTCAAGCTTGGATTATTAATGTTAAGGATTAATTTATTTCCAGTTATCCAAAGGGGTTTGAGTCATCAAAGGAAAATGGTTTTTACTTGGTGACTTGGTATTTGATCTAGTTTTATCCTTGGTGGAAGCATTTGACCACAGACGTTAGCAAACGTTCAATATAAATGTGAATAAGGAATTTATATTGAAGCTTGGTGATGACAGCGACAGCCAAGCTTCACAAAACTTAAAGTTTGAGGGAAGTAAAGTAAGCAAATCCAACTTGTGGTGATTTGGAATCATTCAGTCAGAGGTCATGAAAACACTGATTAGGATTTGAGTTGGTGGTTAGAGGTCTTGTTGATGGCACATAATAAAGCTGAAGAAACCCCAGTATGTCTGTGGAGACCGTACGGTCATTCTTGCACAATATATGTCCATTCTTGTCTGTAATGTGTTTTGTTTTGTAACTCTTCTTTATACAAATTTACATGCTTATTTTAATAATGTAAAGATACAGAAGTGTAGCAAAAAATAAAGTTGGGTAAGGGTTTTAAGGGACACACTCAAATACAACCATGTGAGCCTGGCTTGGTACCTGGGCTGGCATGGACAAGTCGGGCTCAAGGGTCTGTTTTCTTGCTACTTGTAATGATGTTAGTCATGACCTGCCCGCCACAAATAATGACAATACATCAATGCCGCACGTGGGTTTCCTCCGGGTGCTCCGGTTTCTTCCCACAGTCCAAAGACGTACTGGTTGATAGGTTAAGTTGGTCATTGTAAATTTGCCCGTGATTAGGCTAGGGTTAAATCGGTGGGGGGGGGAAGGGGTGCTGGGCGGCGTAGCTGGAAGGGCAGTAAGAACCTATTCCGCGCAGTTAACTCAGTCAATCAACGTTACCAAAGAGCCTTAATTTTAACTACTATAAAATGAACATAAATTAATTTAAATTGAAGGTGGCCTACTCCAAAATCCTATTCATTAACCCCGCTTCACAGGCAATTTCACTTGATTTTGTTTCAGGATGTCTGCAAAACTCAATCAGAGAACAGGTATTAGACGAGCTTTCCTGATGGTAGGAGGATTTCCAGCTTTAAGGGTGAGAGCACGTACGGTGTGCTGTCATCGAGTTACGTCGGGTGCGGCTGCAAAGTCAACTGTAATACCACCAGTGATAGTTGGGAGATTAGATCCGGTCCGTGAATCACGTTTATCGAGTGCCCGATCCCATCGTTGTTTGTACAAATGACATTAACAGAAGCGTTAAGGGCGCTGTATTTTCCCGTCGAACTCTGCAGGCTGGTGCATTTGATCGCGGTGTTTTGTTCAGTTTACCTTCTGTTCATGAGTGTGAAGCTCTGTCGCCGTAGATGGAAGCTGAAAGAAATTATGCAACTCTTCCCGGGACCGCCAGAGCACTGGTTATTTGGACATGTACTGGAGGTTGGTACCTTTATCTGCGGCACTTAAAGGTCTGTCTGGTAAAAAAAAATGACGGGGAAAATAATGGCAGTTCTGAGATCTGTTCGAAAAATATGAAGTCATATTGAGCAGGTTCGTGTTTGTGACACCTGACTGTAATAAAACAAAATCAAATGGAAAAATGACTGTGTATAAAATAAGATGGAAGTAAGAATAAGATAATAGTCTCGAAGTGTATAAACATAAACCAATGCCGCGTGTTCACTCCATGATTAGTTGTGGCTTTCTTTAATACTAAATACACACAACATGAATGGCATCAAATGCTTTGCGAAATGCGTCTTGGATGACTTTGCAAGAAGTAACTTTTTCTGGTAAATTGGTTCATTATTGTAACATTCACTGAGGTACAGTGAAAAACATCGTTTTGCTTGCCATCCATACAGATAATTTCATTACAATAGTGCACTGAGGCAGTTCAAAGTAAAGCAAAAACAGAGTGCAGAATATCATTTACAGGGCAACGGTAAGGTGCACGGTCGCCGAGATAGATTCCCAAGGCCACGTGTCAACTTAACATCCACTAGTGCAGTGGTTCCCAACCTTTTTTTGGCCATGCCCCACCTAATCACCTCTAAAATCCTGATGCCCCCTGTGGTGATATATAATTCTTATTATTCAAAAAGTGAACTCCTATTCACCTGGAGGAAGCCTAAAAGACCATTAACTTGGTTTAAACAAGCTTCTAAAGAACATAGCATTCATGAAAGAGAAAAATAAAAGAACCAAAGGACTATTAAAGTTCTGAGGAAGAAATTACTAAGAAATTGTAAAAATTGTAAAAAAAGAACATGAAGTGATATTAAAATAATAATAATTATAATAAATAAATAAAACAATGCCGATTCGTTTCTACAGCATACGAAGACAGATTTAAAGGAGATGACGCAATGTACACACCTTCACACCACCAAGAACCGAAAGCTACTGCAAAAAGCAGCTTTGGCGCGACCTCGTGCGAGTTTCTCACGTGTTTGGACTTGTTCATTCGTTCCTTCCTACATCAGTCAATTCATTAATTTAATGCTGAAAGCCATTTGACGGTTGTAATGATGGTGATACACTATATATACAGTACATACACAATTACACATGTACATACACACAAGTATTTTTATGTATGCATACTGTATATGCACATGTATTAACACACACATACTCACACAGACTTACTAGAAAAAATTCACTGTTAATAACTCATTCTCGAATTGCCCCCCTTAAAAATCAAATTACCCCCCTGTGGGGCATACACCCCACGTTGGGAACCACTGTAGTAGTGGACAATTTAATTGTCTTTTAACAGGGGACTGAAGGCTTGAGCCTGTTGCTACAGATGTGCTTTCAGGTTTCTGTATCTTCTGCTCTATGGGAGGTGAGAGTCTTTTCAGGGCAAGGATTCTTGGATTACCTTGTCTGCTGACCACGCAGTGAGAAGGACAGGGAGGGAGGCTGATTTCCATGAGCTGTGTCCACAACTCTCTGCAGTTTCTTGTGGTGATACCAAGCCGTGATCTATCGTGCGTCGATAAAAATTGGTGAGGGGTAACAGGAGCATGCCTCCTGAGGAAGGGGATGTGCTAGAGAACTTCCTTGACCATAGAATCAGTGTGGTTGGACCAGGACAGACTATTGGTGATGTTCCTTCCTAGGAGCTTGAAGCTTTCGACTTGTTTGACCTCAGCACCATTGATGTAAACAGCAGTATGTGCAGCTCCCACCGCCCCCCCCCCCCCCCACCACCACCTTCCTGAAGCCCTTTTTGTTTTGCTGACATTGAGGGGAAGTTTGTTTTGATGTCACTAGGCTCTCTATCCCCTTCCTGTATTGATTGGTCATTATATGAGAATCTGCTGGCTTTGGTGGTATCATCTACAAATATGTAGATGGAGTTAGATCAGCATCTGACCACACAATCGTGAGTGTGTAAGAAGTAAAGTGGGGGGGGGGGTGGTTGAGGACACAATGTAAGGCACTCGAGCTGGGGATAATGGTGGCAGAGGTATTGCTGCCTATTCTTACAGGTTGTGGTCCTCTGGACAGGAAGCTTGGGATCTAGTAGAGGTCCAGGAGTTAGATGAGTTTGCTTGTTATTATAGTATTAAAGGTGAAGCTGCAGTCAATAAACAATAGCCTAATATAGGTGTCTTTACTCTCCAGATGCACAAGAGATGAGTGTCCTGGCAGGGAGATGCTGTCTGCTATGCATGTGTTTTAGTGCTAGGGGAATTGCAATAGATAGTTGTCTGGAGCTGATGGAGCCACTGGGTTGTAGCTATTGAGGAATATTACCATGCGTTTCTTAGGTATAGAGACAATAGTGGCCCTAAACCAGATGGGAATCTTAAACTGAAACACGGAGAGGTTAAAAAATGTCTGCAAAAAGCCCTGTTAGCTGAAGATTGCAACTGGGCCCTATGCCTTTTGCAGGTTCACTCTCTGGAAGACTGATCTGACATCTGCAATAGTGACTGGGTTCAGGTGCATTGGAGATTGATGACATTCCAATGCTCTCCTGTTCAAAGCATGCATAGAATGTGTTAAGATCATCAGGAACGGATGCACTGTTTTCGGCGACACTGCCCGACTTTGTTTTGTAGTCCTGCTGGCAACTGGTCTGAGGCTCGATCTTGCACTGGCATTATCTCTCGGTATCCCTTAATGAAGGTCGTTCCTCGATTTCCTGTGTCAGTCGGGATTACCCAATTTGAACTCTGCAGTTCTAGACTTCGGTAGGAAGTGGATCTCCTGGTCCAAATTCTGGTTTGGGACACTACATCTAAATTGTCATATAACTATACTTGTTTTACACAGTTTGAAGATCAAAGCCCACCTTTTGTCCCAATCACAAATTTTATTCCTTGGTCATTAACTCCATGCTTCTGTCTGGCATCTGCCTGAAACCCAGCTAGAAAGCTTTCTTCGCCTTGATAATTCTCAATCATGAGATGAACCTGGGTTCATAATCTCAACCATCTGCCTTTGTAACATAACCTTACTCCGCTACTATTTCAGTTCAGCTGTAGCTGAAACCTTTGCCCTCAGCTTGTTATTTTGAAATTTGACTCTGTTCCAATGCACTTCCAGCAAGCATTGCTTATTTCACCATTGGAGATACCTTACCAGTATCCCATTCACCGAACACATACAGTATGTACAAAAGAATCATATTGTTTCCCCGTTAAGCAATATCTATGTTTACTAATCTGTTTCAAGATTCCCTTCCTGGCTTTGACCTCCTAATCAATAAGCTTCAAGAACTTGGTCTCACTATCACCTTGTGTAATTGGATCCTTGATTTTCTCACTTACAGACCCCAGTCAGTTTGCAACGTCTCCTCCACAATCTTCATCAGCACAGATGGACCACAAGGCTGTGAGCTTAGCCCGCTGCTTCATGTGCATTATACTTATGACTGTGAGACTAAGCACAGTCCAATGCCATGTTTAAGTTTGCTGACGACACCACTGTTGTTTGCCAAATCAATGGTGGCAGCACATATAGGAGGGAGGTTAGAAATCTAATTGAATGGAGCCACAACGACAGCCACTCACTCAATGTCAGCAAGACCAAGGAGATGGTTATTGACTTCAGGAGGAGGAACCCATTCTCATTGGAGGATCAGAGGTGGTGAGGGTCAGAAACTCTAAATTCCTCACTGTTATCATTTCAGAGGATCTGCCCTGGGCCCAGCACGCAAGTACACATATGAAGAAAACACAGCATTGCCTCTATTTCCTTAGAAATTTGTGAAAGTTTGGCATAACATCTAAAACTTTGACAAATCGCATAGATATGTGTCGGAGAGTATATTGACTGGTTGCATCACTGCCTGGTCTGGAAACCCCAATGTCCTTGAATAGAAAATCCACAAAGTGAAATGGATATGGCCCAGTCCATCATGGGCAAATCCCTCCCCATCATTGAGCACATCTACACGAAATAGTGTTGTAGGAAAGCAGCGTCCATAATCAAGGACTCCCGCTACGCAGGTCATGCTCTCTTCTCACTGCTGCCATCAGGAAGATGCCCACACTACCAGGTTCAGGAACAGTTATTACCCCTCAGCCATCAGGCTCTTGAACCAGTGGGGATAATTCAACATTACTTGTCCCATCACTGAACTGTTCCCACAACATATAAACACATTTTCAAGGACTCTTCATTGATGTTCTGGATATTAATTGTTTATTTATTTATTTATTGTTCACTTTTGTATTTGCACAGTTTGTTGTCTTTTACACACTGATTGTCCTGCTGGGTGTGGTCTTTCATTGATTCTATTGTCTTTCTTGGATTTGCTATGTATGCCTGCAAGAAAACAAATTTAGGGTTGTATGTGGTGACATATACAATATGTACTTGAGTAATAAATTTACTTTGTACTCTGAACTTTATCGCTTGCACCTTCTTCAGCACTTTAAGATATCTGTATTATTACAATTCTGATTATTTCTGAATTTAATTGTACCATCATTGATTGGTGTGCCTTCAGCTCTAAAGGCCCTATATTCTGGAATTGCTCTCTAAAGTCCTCTTTACTACTCGATTTTCCCTTTTTTAAAGTTCCTTAAATCTATCCCCTTAACTAATCTTTTGTTCATCTCCCCAAATATCTTCACTAGACTTGCACCAAATTTTGCTTCATACTGCTTCTATCAATTTGCTCATTTCTCTCTCAGGTAATTGATTCTGGAGTTAATTGCCTTCAGTACTATCGACTCCAAAGTATAATCCAGATGTTTTATTTCCTCAGCGTGGAGCCTGAGCTATAGTATCGACAGGCTATTTAAGCAATCCAAGGTATTACACGGAAGTACCTTTTGACTTGTAGTGGTAGCAATGCTTTCTTGCAGTGGTTGACAGAATAAATTGTGTTTTTAATAATAATTCCAGTTATTTGTTGAACAACGTATATATTTACACTGGTATTCTAACCAACAAAATTAACCTTGGCAACACACACAAAACTCGCCAGGTCAGGAAAAGAGTAAACTGTTGATGTTTCGGGCTGGTTCCCTGTAATGGAAACCAAACTTCAAAACACAATTATCAGATTCTTAAACTTATTACTGATTTCTAAAGAATTACAGAACTATTACAACATAATTCTATGATGAAATGTGGATTTCAGCTTCAGTTCAATATCATGGGATTCTGTTTCTGAAACATCCTCTTGGATTTGTTGTTATTTAGTCATTAACTGTTTTAACTGAACAGTATTCACTTAATAGGAAATAATTCAGACTTTTACCTACAGTTTTGAATCATAAACAGATTTTCTTTATGTATCAATTGCAATTGAGACGACAGTTATTACTCACCTATTTGCCTATTTGAGTGGGCTTAACCAATCCTAGCAGTTTTATTTGTGCATTTGAAATTTACATTACTCACAGTTAGTAAAAAAATCTGTGAAATAATTTCTTCATCTTCTTGCATCTTCATATTTGAACCAGGATTATAGGGTCATAGAGCATTACAACACAGAAACAGGCCCTTCTGCCCATCTAATCTGCACCAAAGGACTCTTCTGCCTAGTCCCATTGACCTACACCTGGACGATAGACCTCCATACTCAGTGTATCTATCCAACGTTCGCTTAAACGTTGAAATTAAACTCGCATCCATCACTTCCCTTGGCAGCTCTCTCACCACCTCTTGAGTGAAGAGCTTGCCCCTTAATGTTCCCTTCAAAACATTTCACCTTCCACACATAACCAAGGACCTCTAGTTCTCGTCTCACCCAGCCTCAGTGGAAAAAGCCTGCTTGCATTTCCCCTCTATACCCCTCAATTCTGCATGCCTCTATCAAATTTGCCTACACTCCAGGGGCTAAAGTACTAACCTATTCAACTTTTCTCTATAATTCAGGTCCTCAAGACCTTGTAAATTTTCCCTGTGCTCTTCCAAGCATCCTAATATTTTCCGTGTAGGTGGAAGTCCAGAGCTGCACACAATACTCCAAATTAGTCCTCACCAATGTCTCATACAATTTCAACCCAAAATTCTGACTCCTGTATTCTGCATTTTGACTTAAGAAGGCCAGTGTGCCAGAAGCATTTTTATGACCCTTTCTACCTGAGATGCTACTTCCAAGGAATTATAGATCTGTAGACTCAGATCCCTCTGTTCAATTGCACTCCTCAATGCCCTACTGTTCAGTGTGTAAGCGATCAGAGGTTTCTGAGATACTCAAACCACCCTGTCTGGCACCAACAATCATTCTACGGTCAAAGTCACTTAGATTACATTTCTTTCCAATTCTGATGTTCGGTCTGAACAGCAGTGCAACCTCTTAATGATGTCAGTGTGCTTTTATGCATTGAGTTTCTCCTACATGATTGGCTGATTAGATATTTACATTAGTGAGCAGATGTACCAAGTAAAGTGGCCACTGAGTGTAGATCTACAAGGGGACTATTTTGTCCCTTGCTGTCCTTTTATGCTCAATATATTTGCATAAGCCCTTGGGATTCATTTTCACTTTGTCTGCTAGAGCAACATCATGACTTCTTTTAACACTCCTGATTTCTCTTTTAAGTGTTTTCTTGCATTTCTTATACTCCTCAAGTACCTCATTATTCCTTGCTGCCCATTCCTGCTATGTATCTCCTTAACAAGGTCTCAATAGCTCTTGATAACTAAAGTTCTCTAAACCTGTTGACTTGCCTTCTATTCTGCCAGGAGCATACAAACTCTGTACTCTGAAATTTCACCTTTGAATGTCTCCCATTTACCAAGCACATCTTTGCCAGAAATCAACCTCTGCTAATCGACACATGCATATCCTTTCTGATACTTTCTCCAACATAGCATATCACCCTGAGGACCATTCCTATCCTATTTCCAGGAGCAGAACCAGCAAACCTTCCTACAAGAATATTAGCACCCACCCCCCTTCCAGTTCAAGAGAAACAAGTCCTGGCTGTATAGGTCCCACCTACTCCGGAAGATTGCCCAATGATCAAAAAATCTAATGCCCTACTTGCTGCAGCATCTCCTTAGCCTAGTATTGAAATGTATTACCTGGCCTCTAGCATGTAAAATGTGTTGTAATCTGGAGATCACAACCTTGGAAGTCCTGTCCTTTAACATAGCACCTAACTCCCTGAACTCACTTCGCAGGACCTCATCACCCTTCCTATCTATATCACTGGACCACGACCTCTGGCTGCTCACCCTCCCACTTAAGAATGCTATGGAATTGATCCGAGATATCCCCAACCCTGGCACCTGGAGGTAAAATAACATCCAGGAATTCTGGGAATCTTGTTCATGTCCACAGAACCTCCTTTCTGTTCCCCTAACCAATGAATTTCCTATCATGAGTGTTCACTCTTCTCCCCTCCTCTTCCCTCCTGAGCCACAGAGCCAGACACAGTGCCAGAGACCTGACCCCGTGGCCTGTCTCTGGTAGGTCATTACCCCCTACTCCACAGCAACAGTTTCCAAACTTTTTATTGAGGGGAACGGAATATGCTCTATCTGTAAATAAATTGCAGAGTCCAAAAAGCAAATTAGAAATGCTATTAAAAATACGCAGTTCTTTTTACAGCTCTAACTGATCTTTGATTAATAGTTGACAAGTATGCACCCCTGAATCCCATCTTTATTTATTTGAATCTCCAGTGAAATTCTGACTAAATTTTGAGAACTTTTCTGTAATTTTATATTTACTTTCCTTAAAGTAATGATCACCAAATCTGGTCTTTTATAAAAATGCTTACTGCAGACTTTCTGTAATAAAAGTTTAACTAAGAGGCACAGTACAAAATTCACATGCCACTGTGATTTAAGGCTACTAATCATAGTAGCTTCAAATCATAGTAACTTGATTTAAGGCTGCTGTGATTAGGCTTAACATATTAAATGTGTTTAAGACTTTTATTAACATTTTGGAAAAAGGCAAATATCTTTTAACTTATGGGCTCCAGCTGGAAACTCTTGCCAGTTAGTCACTCTTTTGTTTCATTAAAATCTCTTTGCAGTTTCCACAGGATGGGACAGATTTGGACAAGACTGTGGCATGGACAAAGCAGTATCCATATGCCTACCCAATCTGGTTTGGTCCATTCACAGTATTTTTAAATATCAACCACCCTGATTATGTTAAAACTATACTCTTAAGTACAGGTAAGATTATGTTTCTTTGGAATGTAACTGATAATCGTTCATTAAGTTGTGTGGACATTTTCCCAATATTATCTGTTGCCAGGATCACTACAGCAAAGTATTTGTACACAAGATTGTAAGAACTAAATTTAATTTTGGAACTAGCATGAAAGGGACAATATCATTTCACCTGATCATTATCAACCTCTTAAAGGAATAAAAACAGGTAGATAAAATATCCTTGGAAGTTTTTTATTTATTCATTCACAAGATGTGGATATCGGTGGTAAGGCCAGCATACATCCCTAGTTAACCTTGACCTGAGTACCTGGGCTATTTCAGGATGTTTTTCAGAGTCACTAATACTAGAGGCCAAACCAGTTAAAGATGCCAGATTTTAATCCCTGAAGTAGACATGCATGAACCAGGTGGATTTTGGCACTGGTTTAATGACCATCATTACTGATAATAGTTTTTTGTTCCAATTGTATTGAAGTTCTTCAATGCAAAATTACCATCTGCTGTTGTAAAATTCAAACATCAATTATTATTAAATGTTTGCCCATGTATTTAACCATTATGCTTCAATGTGTGAGATTCTTTGTGTATAATGGTGAAGTAGATTTACCAGGCAATTTATCATGCTCACAGTATCTCAGTGAAATATTAGTTGTTTTGTTTCCTTTTGTTTCACGGCTGCTTTTCAATGGAGAACAGGCTATTAATTGCTTTGTTCTTCAGTGCAGTTCAGAAGCTGATGTTATTAATGGATGACAGCACACAAATTCAAATTGGAACCTCATGGCATTTATTAAGAATTACTCAAATTTTACTGTCGTATGGTTTTTGATTCTTCTTTAAAGAAAACTGAAAATTACCCGCAGCGCTAGGTTTCTGCATAAAATCATAGGAATATTAGGAACAATAAAAGACCTTTAAAAATCCTCAAGGAAAGCATTGAAGATTTCAGATTAGTAAAAGCAAGTACTGCAATAAATGCATCTCCATGTCACCTATATACGGTAATGCAATAGAACATCGGAAGTGTTCCTCATGGATCAGGGTGCAGAAACTGATGTAGAGTTTTTGAATAATGCCACAGGGCAGCAAATAGTTGAGAGACCAGAGGAGATCAGAAACAATTTTGTAGGATTTTCTACACTGTAGGTGGAGTTTATACTACATCCTCAGAATTAAACTCTTTGAATCAATCATCTTTCTGAAATTATAGCTACTGACCACAGTTTGTATGGGACTTCTCTTCAATGGGAATTTTATGGATGTATTGTTTCAGTCACTGTTCTACTTAAATTCTTAACTTCCAATTAGGTATTATTACAAAAAAATTATATTTTAATACAGAATTTATAACTTCTTTAATGTGGTAAACATTTCCAAGGGTCTTCAAGGGAAATTGTTGAACAAAAACTTCCACTAAACCACAATTGATATGCATACAAGTTTTTTTTTTGCTGATGATCGCAGCCTCCGCTGTATCTTTTGACAAATAAATTTGCTACGGTACATCAGCTCTATGACATTTTGCTAAGGGAAGGTTTGTACAAGTCATTGACAGTCAGAGTGCGTTTCTGTCTTGGAGTGAGCATAATCTATTCAGTATGTATCTGGTAAGGCCAAAAGCCTCGTTCCCTTTAAAAGTAAATATGTTTGTGCATTTCAGGGATAGTGCTACAGTCCAAAGTATCCAAAGTGTAAGGAAAAACAATCCTTTCTGGTGCTGTACCAAGTTAAATGGTTTTCAATCAATTGTAGAGTTGGGTCAATGGAGTTGTCCTCTCCAAGACTATTTATTTCTAATAATATTCAGACATATGGTAATTCTTTGAATGCATTCACCCCTTTGTTTAACATCCTTCTCTTCTTCCTTTCATTTTTCCAAGCATAATCGGATTCCCCATATCATGTTATGACCAAATATCATCTCAAATACAACATTTTCTGGTTGAGCATAATGGAATCAAGATAGCTTTATTCTGCTAATAGCTGAATGTTTCATTCTCCCTAATATCTCAGGGGCATTAAGCTACCTTCTCCAACACCACCCTTTTACATAGGCTAATCCTCTTGTCTATACTCTTTCAAAGAAGTATGGTTTTCACAGCCATACAATGAAAAACTAATTCCATTCCATACTACACTTAAATTTGTTGTCTTTCAAACTTCTTCATTTTGTTGTTGTTCCTTATTTACAGATTGTCAAATCTTAATGGATGAAATACAGTAAGTTTAACTGTTGTGGTTTCTCTGAAGGAATGAGGATGTAGATAATGTCACTCTGAGAAAATACAAAGTTGCAAGCATGTTTTATGTTGTCTCAGATCAGAATCAGAATCCGGTTTAATTTTGCTGGCATGTGTGTGAAAACTGTTAACTTGCCAGCAGCAGTACAATGCATGTGTATTAAGTAGATCAAAAATAGTGCAAAAAACAGAAATTTTAGAAAAGTGAGGTAGTGTTCATGAGTTCAATGCCCATTTAGGAATCAGATGGCAGAGGGGAACAAGCTGTTCTTAAATTGCTGAGTGTGTGCCTTCAGGCTTCTGTACCTCCTTCCTAATGGTAACAGTGAGAAGAGGGCATGCCCTGGATGATGGGGGTCCTTAATAATGGATGTTGCTTTTCTGAGTCACTGCTCCTTGAAGATGTCTTGGATACCACAGAGGCTAGTACTGTAGATGGGGCTTGTGGGAGATCTTGTGAGAGGCAAGTGAAGAAATTGCATGGACCTTGGCAGAGATATTTAAAATGCCCTTGGGGTGAGGCGCCAGAGAACTGAATGTGATGAAAGACCTCAGCGAGGATGGTTGGTGATGGAGTATACTAGATTTGAGACAGACAAAAAAATATTGGTCCAAACTAGACAAGAATCAAGGTAGAGCTGAGTTCAGATGCTCGTTAAATATAAAAATCCTACCACGAAAACATGGCCGCCACTTAGTGGAATGAGACTGATTCTTTAAAGGGGCTGTGCTAGCGATTCCTATTCCGGAGAGTCAGAGTGTCTAAACCCAGGAAGCTGGCATGGTTGGGTGTGTATTATAACAGGAACTCCTCCACTACGGCTGACTCCTGAAGGCTTCTTGGAGAGATGATGATGATAGTCATGGATGGGAGCCAAATCCAAGATGTCCCTTTCAGGAACCCAGCACCATTCCTCAGGTCAAAATCCTTCCCAGTCAATGAGAAACTGCTGAACATCCCAAACAGCTCGTGAATCCAGAGTTTTTTTTAATGGTGAAGACTTATTCTCTATCAACAAACCTGGATTGACAAATCGTGGGGAAGTTTTACTTTCTTGAGAACCTTGAAGGGTCCAATAAGCTTGGGCGCCAATTTCCTACGCTCCACCTGGAGAGACAAATCCTGAGTAGACAGCCAGACCTGTTGCCCAGGATGCAAAGCCTTCTCTTGTGGTTATCCTTCATTTCAGCCTTCTGGGTAAAGGCCAACAAAATATCCCTTGCCCTAGCCCATTTTACCTCAAGCCAGTGATGCCATTCCTCAAATGTCAACTTGACTGTGAGCAGCACACTATTTCTGACGTCACAGTTCACCTCTTCTGGGGATAGCCATCTGGAGAAGAATACACGTGGGTGCAAGACCATGAGACCTAGGAGCAGAATTAGGCCATTTGGCACATTGACTCTGCTCCCCCATTCAATCATGGCTGATACTCAATTTTCCCTCCTCAGCCCCACTCCCTGGCCTTCTCCGTGTAACTTTTGATGCTGTGGCCAATCAAGAAACTTATCAATCCCCACCTTAAATATACACAATGCCCTGGCCTCCACAGCTGCCTGTGGTAACAAATTCCACAAATTCACCACAGCTGGTATGTTGCAACTACCCCCAAACATCCCTTTGCGGATGACTCCTGAGGCTCGTTAAGTATTGGGGGTAATTCAGCAGACCCCAGAGACCCTTCCATAGGTTCACTAGGGTCTTTGTTGAAATAGAAACCAAATCAGAGTTCAGCTCCTCATCTTTATAATCAGAGGAGTGCAGTGAGGTGCTACAATTGGTCTTTGTGCTCCTGGGACGAGGCTACAAGGGTCTGCATTTAGGAGCCTTTCCATTAGATGAAACCTGGTGACTGGTTCCCTTAGGCTTGGCTTCTAGGGCTCCAGACTGCTTGGGCAATTCCTAGTTGGGCCCCTTGGCTTGTTCCTAAACTGGAGACACTCTCTCTCCAGTTCCAGTGTACCCCCGACTGGACAGCGTTGGAACTTAGGAGGACAAGGGGTGGAGCTTAGGAGGACAATAGTGCTTAATGGTGACTCCTTTGCTTGCATCTTCAGAAACTGCTCTATCTCTATCTTTAATACCTCTATGTTTCCTTTTCTCAGGGTTCTTTTAAAGACCCTGACCTGAAGTTATACACTGACTTCGGTTCTTTGCGAGAATAGTCTCACGGAGTCTCACGACTGGCCACTATTCGATATGCCAAGGACACGGCCTAGAAGTCTAGTGTGCCTTCAGGGTTCCGGGATTTCGTGGCTCCGCAGGAAACTGGTGCATCATGGGAGATGGAAGATTGAAAGCAGCGAGCTGGCTGTGTGCCCAGAGACCTGAGTTCTTTGGGCACAGAGCTCGGAGAAAGCGATGCAACACACTTTTAACCTTGTAAATCGGCGAGTTGTTTTGTTATGTCTCCCATCATGCTGTGAAATGGGAACACCTCTTTTTCCCTTGTTAAAGAGAGAGAGAGAGAGAGAGAAAGAGAGAGAGAGCCTGTGGTATGTCAAATTTCCGGGTGAACGAGTAGTCTTTGGCGTACTGCAAGTCTGTGTCTTTATTGATGCTTTGCTGCACGCTTGAGTACCTGGTGGGGGGGGGGGGGGGGGAGCACCGATGTTTTTTTTGCTGGTGGGTGTGATCGTTGCTTTGCTGCGCCTTGTGCATGGGTGGGGAGAGCTGGGGGGGCTTTAGGGTTCTAACATTTAACTGTCATTCATTCTTTCAGGCACTCCTCTGTTTTCGTGGATGGTTGTAAAGGAAAAGAATTTCAGGATGTATATTGTATACATTTTTCTGACATTAAATGTACCTTTTGAAATCTTTGAACTCACATGGTCCTGTTGGCTGGAGCCAGCTTGTCTGCCGGTGGATGCGTGACCGGGTCTCAGAAAGGCTGCAGGTAACCCTGAGCAAAAATCTGCCTCCTTGTTGGCTGCTGGCCTCGAGCGTTTGGGGGTCGGAGCACCAAACTGAAAACATTCCCTCTTGCATTGACTTGATGATGCAATGATTCTCTCTTCCTTCCAGTTCATGGAAGGCTTCTGTTTGGACAGCTAAGGGTGCCCAAGGATCAGGGGTATGTGAGGAGAATCTACCATATGCAAAGATATGTCCTCCGCCTCATTTTCAAAACTGATGTCTGCTGCAGGATCTCCCCAGACCCAGGAGAACGACCGTCTAGGAGGTTGCAGGCATAGGCTGGCTCAGCTCCTGCAGAGGTATGTTGAGTCGACAGGCAGTCCCCAAGTCCAGGAAATTACTAGCTGCCTGCCCAGGGTCCACAAAGGCATTCACCTCTTCTGGTTCTTTCTCCAGGAGACCTCACCATTCAGTGTGACACCAGAATCTGTGGGTTTGTTAACAGTGGCTGATACTGTCACAGTCCTGCCGATACTGGATGGTCTTAGCAGAGGTGGCTGCAGTTTTAGACGTTCAACCCACAGGTGGCCTGCTTCCCCGCAATAATAACAGCAACCTCGACTCCGGTGCGGGGATCTCTCATAGGTGGAGAGTTTTGTGCAGCCAGCCTGCATTGGCTTGACAGAATCTTGTGCAGGAGACGGGCTGGTCATCGTCTGAGGTCGGGAAGTGGAACTGTGATACATACAGGCCAGGCTTGGGCCGGGCCAGTCCTCTTTGACCTCCGGGGTAGTCCAACTTTTGCTCTGCCAGGAGATAATTGAGGTGGATGGACTAATCATTCAGAGCCTTTAAGTTCTCTACTGGCTCTCCCAAGGCAAGGATGTTCTTTAATTTGCCTCTGAATCTATGGTGGTACAGTGACCAAAGCCTCCTCATTCTAGCCACACTCTGGCCAAAGTCGAAAACTCAATAGCGTAGGCAACTGCTGAATGACTACCCTGATACATCTTCATCAGACAATCTGAAGCTCTGTTAGCTCCAGTGGGATGATGGAACACACTCTTCATGGGCTCATGAGTTCATGAATTCTTCCGAATCAGAGCAGATCTTTGGCCTCTGAATATAGTATTAATGGTAAGAGTCTTCGCAGTGTGGAGGATCAGAGGGATCTTGGGGTCTGAGTCCACAGGACACTCAAAGCTGCTGCACAGGTTGACTCTGGTTAAGAGTCAATGCATATGGTGCATTGGTCTTCATCAATCATGGGATTGAGGTTAGGAGCTGAGAGGTAATGTTGCAGCTGTATAAGACCCTGGTCAGACCCCACTTGGAGTACTGTGCTCAGTTCTGGTCGCCATAGTTCTGGATGTGGAAGCCATAGAAAGGGTACAGAGGAGATTTACAAGGATGCTGCCTGGATTGGGGAACATGCCTTATGAGAATAGGTTGAGTGAACTCGGCCTTTTTTCCCTTGGAGCGATGGAGGATGAGGGGTGACCTGATAGAGTTATATAAAATGATGAGAGGCATTGCTCGTGTGGATAGTCAGAGGTTTTTTTCCTAGGGCTGAAATGGCTAGCACAAGAGGGCACAGTTTTAAGGTGCTTGGGAGTAGGTACAGAGGAGATGATAGGGGTAAGTTTTTTTTTTATGCCGAGAGTGGTGTGTGCATGGAATGGGCTGCTGGCGACAGTGGTGGAGGCGGATACGGTAGGGTCTTTTAAGAGACTCCTGGACAGGTACGTGGAGCTTAGAAAAATAGAGGGCTATGGGTAACCCTAGGTTACCTAATTTCTAAGGTAAGTACATGTTTGGCACAGCTTTGTGGGCCAAAGGGCCTGCATTGTACTGTAGGTTTTCTATGTTTCTGTGTTTCCTTGCTCTGTAGGGAATTGGGATGAAGAGAGTTTGAACACCAATGAACCCCGAATGAAGAAGCCCCGGCAAGAACCTGGGTCACCACTGAATCTCTCTAGGGTCCGAGGATGGACTGGCTCCAAAGAGCGACCGATAGCCTCACCTGAGCGATTCTGGCTTCCTCCTAGTGATAGCTGGTGCACAGTGACCTGGAGGTCATATATCTCTGGGCTCTGTCTTGAAATTTTCTTTCTGTGTCTGACCACAGCTGATGAGAGGCTCCCATACCCTGCTGGGTCCACGTTAGGCTCAATTGTACTGTAACGAGGATGTGACTAGAATCAAGACACGATACAAAACTGAAACAAAAACAGAGTTCCAAGCTGCATACTAGATGAGAATCATAGTAGAGCTGACGACTGAGCACAAAATCTCAGTTCAAGTGATCTTTAAATATTAAAATCATGGTGCCAAAACATGGCTGCCAATTAGCAGGGCAGGCATGTATCTTTAAAGGAGCCATGCCAGCTTTGCATATTCCAGAGAGACAGAGTGTCTAAACTCTAGAAGCTGGCATGCTCGAGTGCGTATCATAACACCTGAAGGTAGCCGCTATTGTTATCTTGCTCAAGAAAGGCTCTAGGAATAAGTTGGGAGGATGTAGGTTTGTGAGCTTGACATCAGTCATGATTAAGCTATTGGAAGGTGTTTTAAGAGACAGGATAGGCAAGAACTGATTGGGGATAGTGAAAAGGCTTTGAGCATGATAGGAAGTAATCAGAGCGGGAGAAATCAGAGAGTGGTGGTAGTGGGTTGTCACTAGTGGTGTGCCACAGGGAGATCAGTACTGGGTCTGTTCTTGTCATCTGTATTAACGATTTGGACGATAATGTGGTAAACTGGATCTGCAAGTTTGTGGGTGACACCAAGGTTGAGGGAGAAGTCCCGACAGTGGGGAAGGCTGTCAATGTTTGTGGTGTGCTCTCCACCAGCTGAAAAATGGCAGATGGAATTTAATGTTGACAAGTGTGTGGTGTTGAGATTTGGGAGGGCAAACCACGGTAAGACCTACACAGTGCATGGTAGGGCACTGAGATATGAGGTTGGACAAGGGGACCTGGGAACGTAGATCCACAATTCCTTGAAAGTGACATCTGAGAGATGTTTCTGGTTCATTATAAATCAGGACACTGAGCATAGGAGTTGGGATGCTACTTTGAAGTTGTATAAGACTTTAGTGAGCGCAAGTTTGGAGTATTGTGTGTAGTGCTGGTCGCATTCCTACAGGAAAGATACCAGCAAGCTTGGAAGAATGCAGCGGAAACAGCACAACGTTCAGGAACAGTTTAAAACACCATGTCAGCATGCTGAGGTTTTATTTGAATGCTTCAGGGCTGATAGCATGACAGCTTCCAGTTTGTTATTGGCTGATGTCTCTGTGTTCTCCCCACATTAGCAAATGGTGCACGGGACACTTTTAATTTAGCTGTCCTGGCATTATTTTATTATTAATGTGGATGGCGCATGACAGTGTACTTATTGTATTCACTGGCCTAGGTGGTTTGGATATTTGCTGTAGTGATGCAGTCTCTATTAGACTTGCCTCATACATCACACATTTCTATTTGAATTCATTGGTGACTCAGAGCACACAATGCTATCCGTAACTCGTGTGATCACGCCACTGCTGAAATTTTTCAAAACTTTCTTCAGATAGCATAATTTAGCCAAGATCTACCAAAGTGATAAAAATCAAATACTTTTTGTCAGGTTAATGAAAGTTGTTGGGATTTTTTAAAATCCCATTTCTCCTCTAATTGAGTTGCAAACATCATCTCTGGGATTTGTTTTCTGAAGCCACATGCACTCTAGGATAGTTCAAAAGAATTTGGCTCATAATAGCCAGGAAACATCAATTTGCGTGGATTTTTTGTACAGGGTAGTTCACTTTGTACAGGAGAGTGATGACTATATATTTGTACTTCTAGGATTCTGTTCCTTGGGCTCTTTTTGATTCAATTCATCCATTTTCAGAACCATGCTCAATTGATAGTAATTCCATGTTAAAGAATTATTTTACAATTAGGCTATATGGTGGAAGTAATTAGTAATATTACTGATCTCTCAAAGACACAGAAAACATTATTCTGATAGCTTGTTAGATCAGGGTAATATGTAAAAATATAATGATTAGGAAGATTTAAAGATCAAATAAATGTAAGAGTACATCAAGTCAAGTCACTTTTATTGTCATTTCGATCATACCTGCTGTTACAGTACATGGTAAAAATGAGACAATGTTTCTTCAGGACCATGGTGTTACATGACAGTACAAAAACTAGACTGAACTATGTAAAAAATAACACAGAAAAAAGCTACACGAGACTACAGACCTACCCAGGGCTGCATAAAATGCACAAAACAGTGCAAGCATTACAATAAATAATAAACAAGACAATAGGGCAGTAAGGTGTCAGTCCAGGCTTCGGTTATTGAGGAGTCTGATAGCTTGGGGGAAGAAACTGTTACGTAGTCTGGTCTTGAGAGCCCAGATGCTTCAGTGCCTTTTCCCAGACGGCAGGAGGGAGGAGGAAATTACTTTCCATCACAACCCGCTGATAGATGTTGTTCTTCTAGTTCTCCAATAATCTTAGACTGTATATCGATGATGAAAATCCTTTGAGAGACTATCATATTGGAGTCTTAATGTTGGGAGAGAAATGGTCACAATGCTGTATATTCCTTTGCCTTGATACTTGGATTTTTGCAATGCCAAATCAGAGAATCTCCTGCTTCCTTTCGTGAAGTATTGATAGACCTTGTGATCAGTTCAGATGTTCCATAGTTGCTTTTGTCTGTTGAGCTTTCTGACGCCATTTTTATACTGCTAGAAGAAAGCAAAGGTCTGAATATGTATGAGTCTTTCTAAGCATCCCTTTCAAGTCAAGTCAAGTCACTTTTTATTGTCATTTTGACCATAACTTCTGGTACAGTAAAAATGAGACAACGTTTTTCAGGACCATGGTGCTACATGAAACAATATGAAAACTACACTGAACTACGTAAAACAACACAAAAAATGACACTGGACTACAGACCTACCCAGGACTGCATAAAGTGCACAAAACAGTGCAGGCAATACAATAAATAATAAACAAGACAATAGGGCAGTAAGTTCGTGTCAGACCAGACTCTGGGTATTGAGGAGTTTGATAGCTTGGGGGAAGAAACTGTTACATAGTCTGGCTGTGAGAGCCTGAATGCTTTGGAGCCTTTTCCCAGATGGCAGGAGGGAGAAGAGTTTGTGTGAGGGGTGCATGGGGTCCTTCATAATGCTGTTTCCTTTGCGGATACAGGGTGTAGTGTAAAAGTCCGTGATGGCAGGAAGAGAGACCCCGATGATCTTCTCAGCTGACCTCACTATCTGCTGCAGGGTCTTGCGATCTGAGATGGTGCAATTTCTGAACCAGGCAGGATGCTGTCAATACAACCCCTGTGGAATGTGATGAGGATGGGGTTGGGGGGGAATGGGAGATGAACTTTCTGTAGCCTTCTCAACTTTGCTGGGATAGCCAATCTACGAAGAGTTCCGTATTAACATCTTTTGCCTAATATTAAAAAAACTGCTAAATTCGGTATCTGAAACCATCCTGGCATTGTTGCAAAAGTGGTATTATGTTAAGTTCCCACAAGATCATATAATTAAAAATCTGAAACAGGTTAGATCCGCCCAACCTCTACAATGAAGGCTTCTCTTGGAAATATAAGTCTCCTTTGTTCTTGTAGAGCCAATCAACAAACAGCTGGTTTGTTACTATTTCAAATAATTGAATAGTTCATGACGTAGACATCAAAACTTTCCAATTAATATTGATGGGAGTTATGTCAGAATGTTTAAAATCAGGGAAGATGTAATTGTTTAATATTTAGTTTCTCCTTTCATCGAAGCAGCTGGCCTATTTCCTTAAAGTGGACATTTGCATTTATGTTTGGAGTTTGCTTCAGTGCATCTCAACTAGCACAACGGAACCAAAATGTTAACACATTTGTAAAATTCTTTTGTTAAAACACATTTGTTTATAATATTTATTTTGCAGAAAGGACTATTCAATTTGAAATTTGTGGTAATATTATAAATATATTCTTTATTGAACTAGGCTAAGTAACTTAACCCAGTGGTCTCCAACCACTGGGCTGCAGACCATGAGGAAACGATATGATTTGACGATATGAAACGATATGAGTCAGCTGCACCTTTCCTAATTCCATCACGCCAACTGTTGAACTTGAATGCACACGACGAGTTCATCATTACCCATGTGAGGTTATCAGTCGCCTAAACACAGTGATACCCTCATGCCAGGGATCACTGGTTGGCCTCGGGTAACTAGCCGCCTTGCGCGGCCGGCGAGAAGTGCCGTTGATACTGGCCTGGAGCGCGGACAGATGGGCGTCACCTGTAAACCTGCTTAGCACACCGAATGTTCGTGGGGAACCCTGTGCTAAAATATTCACAGACAACCTAATTGGGGCTCAGGGTTTTGTAAGTAGCAGAGCAGCTACCTTGCTGCAATCTACTGAAAGTCATCCCTCGAGCCAAACTTTTGTCGGCCGCCCTCTCTAGACTGCGACTGCCGTGGCCCCGGTACGGGGACCTCCGTCTCTTACCTTGTCCTCTCACTGGTGCAATGATTTTATATGTTCATATGAGGAAATTATGCACTGTGTGTTTATTATCCAAATGTTATTTAAAATGATATGATGCTATTGACATCATTATATTCATGTGAGGAAAATATGCGCTGTGTGTTTAATATTAAATTCATTAGATAAACCCTTTTAGAAACGAAATTGAGTGTATTAGCTACTTATAAGTGACTCATAGTTGACTTATCACCTATATTCCGGTTGTGATTAACACCCTACCACACCCACCCGGTCGGCCGGTCTGCAAGAATATTGTCAATATTAAACCGGTCCGTGGTGCAAAAAAGGTTGGTGACCCCTGACTTAACCCATAACAATATAACAGCCTTGTATCTAAGAAATATGAAGCAAAGCTGGAATGTACATATTCATAGTTAATAGAAAATAATTTTGATAGTTATCAAATATTTCAGTAAATAACACATTTTCCACCATCTGATAAACTCTTCCCCGAAACAGATTCAAACAGAGCAGTTTTAATTTACAGGTTTATGTTTTTATGTTTTTTACTTAATTTATTATTTTCTGTAAGGCAACTTTGTGCATTAGTGTTCAGGATTTAGTAGGAATAGCAGTGGACTTGCTGGCTGGTGGGATGCTGTCATCTGCACTGGACTTTGAGGTGTGAGGTCCCGGATTTGAATCCGGCACCTCCTTGCACGCTTTCCATCCGTGCTGTGTTGAGCATTGAGCTAGCAACTCAGCCTCATTAAAAAACAGACCGAAATGCTGACAAAATGACTAAGTTCCTGCCCGATGCCCCACAAGGTGTGGAAAGGAACAACAGTCGACTTGCATGTAAATTTATTTGAGTAGAGGAAGTGCTGAACATTTATTGATATTGTTAGATAGTGCTGGACACTCCTAATGAAAGTTAATCTCATTGTAATATCTCCTCAAACATTTAAAAAGCATTCAAAACACTACCAAAAATGAATCATAATTTTAACTAATTAAAATATACTTTATTATTGTATTCTAAAAGTACAAAAATAAATACATTATGTCTTTATTAAAAAGATATATTAAATTGCCTGAAATGTCTCCCTCATTTGCATCATTCTGCTCAATTGAAATGACCGAAGTTGCAAAAACTGTACGTTTCATGATGTAACTGCTGGCAAATTGCAGGAGATGGCAGTCCATCACTGGACTGCATGAAATATCCAGCGCTGCCAATTCAGTCAGGGTAGAGATGGCAATCAGTTCGGAGAGAGTTCAGAAGCCCTGTGTTCTGACACTCTTGTGTAAGGGTCTGAACTCCGTGTCAGTTATGGTGATATGACAGTATTTCCACACTATACTGCTACATGTCTTAGAAAAATCCAAGGCAAAAACTGGTTCTTGTCTGGTTATGATGGAAGGCGTTTCTACCCCATGTGAAAAGTTTATTAATAAGTTTTGATTTCAGCTCTCCATTAAAAGTTTTGAAGATACATTGGTTCTAAGACCACTATTACACAGCAACAGAAGCTCTTCCAGTGCGGATTTAATCAGTTCAATCCAAATATGCTGGCAGTCAGAAAACAAATGAATCAGTATACGTGTAGCAAGAATTCTCTTGAAATTGGTTTCAAGCATGGTTTCTCCATTTAATTGACTCTATTTAAAATAACTTCCTTATATGCAATAATGTTTGCAAAAGTTGTTTTTTAAAGATTCTGTCTGTTTGCATTTTTGGTACTGCTGTCATCCAAATTTAATTTTACAGTTTTTAACTGTAAAAGCTAAATGTGATATAAATGGATTCTATTTGAGTCTCCCACATGTGAAAGCATTTCTATTTGTACATTGTGTCTTATGTTTCAATAGTAGTTTATTGTTTGCCACCCTTAAGTAATATAGTCTTGTGTTTAAATATATTACAGCACCGAAAGATGACTTTGTGTACCAGTTTATAACTCCCTGGATTGGTAAGTAATGTCATTCCTATTTTGCAGTATTACAACATTTTATCCCATTGAGCAAGACGAAGAATACCTACAGTGAGAATTTTGACTTCTCTAAGTATCCTGACTGAGCAATTTGTCACACTTTAAATGCATGCTCATCCAACTACTATTAATGATATTAACTCTTATTTGGTGGCTGTAAGTCCCTTCTCCCTCAATCAGCAGGGCCCTCAATTGTCCCTCACAGAGCACCCTTAGCCCACATCACTTTTCTGTAATTATCAAAAGTAACTATGGCCTACTCCAACCTAGTAACATGATTACTTATATAACAAACAGTATTATTCCCAGGCAGAGGTTTCAATGAGGGTCTCTTTCTTACCAGCAATCTTCTGGTATCTCTCCCAAAAGGTAGTTCCTAGTTCAGTCAATGACAGTGAACATCAGCAAGTTTTCAATATGGAGGATATCGCAGCTGAACCAATATTTATTCCTGCGCAATATTTATGAATCTGCTTACTTAAAGCATAGTACATCAGAAGGAACTATATTCTTACAGAGGTGTTGGGAACAGTTCTTGTGAACAACAATTACTCACTTGCTGTCAACTTCATTAGACCTATTTCTTACCCAATTGATTTTGGGGGTGGTGGAGGGATGATTTTTGAGCACATTTTGTATCAGAGTGTATAGTTCTTAATGACAAGATGTTCTAGATATTTTAAATTGTTCTACAGATATTTGTTTTGTAATATCCCTTGTGTGGCTTGCCTATCTTGAACTGCCTTAGCAAAGTTCGTGATTGTTTAGAATCACAATGTGCATCTATTCTAATCTAAATCCTGTCTTGATAACATTGGAGTTGGGAGCAGTCAATTTTCTTGTTTAGTTGAAAACGATTGAAGCAAATTATAATGTCCTGAACATCAGTCTGACTGATGCCAGTAATTTCAGCAGAATCAGTGAATTGAATGTGATCTATGTGGTTCAAGGTAATTTGGCTCACAGAGTCTTTGAAAAGCTTTAAGTGATTACACTGGAGAATTGGGAAATCTACAACTCAGATGCTGATGGTGTTCAGGAGTGAAAATGTTTGACTCCTAGGTGATGGCTTACTGGTGACTTCTGGCCAGAAATGGTTCCGCCATCGAAGACTCTTAACACCCGGATTTCACTATGATGTTCTGAAACCGTATGTAAAGCTGGTTGCTGACTCTGCCAAATCCATGCTGGTATGTTCTTTTGTGATTTACTTTATTCCTTCCTAGTTTAATATCATTTTGTCTTCAGTAAGCTCTTAGTACTTTCCAGTGGAAGAGGGATCATTTTAAGTATGTATTTTGTGCAGAGTATGCATTCTTTACATTTTTCCCTTGTACTAAATAGTGATCAGACTTGAAAAAGTTATTGTTCTGCTTATAAAGGAACAGGGACATTCAGTCACTAAACTCCAAACATCATCCCACTACTGCTCTCCCACCAGCTGGTATAGAAGTTTTTTTTTAATGCCCTGTCCTGCAGAAAATATAACTGACCCTACTTCAGTTTCTCTAGAAATACATGTAAAGTTAACACCATTCTTTCCTGAAACCTGTCAAGTGTTATCTGACCAAATGCTACCACCTGCTCTAGTTACCTTTCTCTTCCTTAATCACTGCCCATCACAGTGCAAAGAGTAAGCACCACCACAAAAATCACCAAATTTAATAATAAAATGACATGGCACCTCATGCAAAAAGAAGTATTACTCATGCTTATCTTCTCTGCCTTTACCGGTTTTATTTCTTTAATGTTGTCACCTCAGTGGAAACAGGGCAGTTCAAAGCCTGCTGACCTTCAATGCAGGGGTGTGCTTATGGCCTAGCAGGCTTGACAACGCTGCTACAGAAACAGCGGCCGTCGCAGCTGGTTGATTGTTGGGCAACATACACAAAATGCTGGACGTTTTCGGGCCGAGAGCCTTCAGCAGGAACGAAACATCGACTCTATTCTTTTCCGTGGATGCTGCCTGGCCTGCTGAGTTCCTCCAGCATTTTGTATGTGTTGCTTGGATTTCCAGCATCTGCAGATTTCCTCTTGTTTGTGGTTACCGGGCAATCCACTCTTAGCAAATTCACACATCGGTACAGAATAAAAAATTGCTCTTGCATATTTGGTGTGTGAAAAACGTAAATGAACATACATATTTTAAAAATTAAATTTGCAGTTCTTCATACATGTGAAGATGATACAGCTTCATGGTACAGAAAAATGTGATTCAGATTGTCCTGACGAAGGGTCTCAGCCCGAAACGTCGACAGCGCTTCTCCCTATAGATGCTGCCTGGCCTGCTTTGTTCCACCAGCATTTTGTGTGTGTTGTTATTCAGATTGTTTTCTAGGATTGTAACCCACCCTCCTGGCTGGCATCTGTAACACAGGGGTCTCCAGTACTCCTACTTCTCAACAGTCCTGGTGACTTGTGGAAGGACAGGTTACTGAGCTACTTTGAGAACATAATGGTAATTGTCATCAATGAGATACAGATCTGAGCATTTCTGTCTCCAGGCTGGTAGTCTGACGTTCTGCTGCAGTGCACAGACACGAGCTGGCTGCTACAACACAGGCTTTCAGATACCACATCACAGATAAATCCACAATTGTGTGCTTGGATTTAGCCACCTGTTCAAAACACAGTAAAATGTCCTGTGTCATATTGGTGCTTGGTTCCATAACTCCTTAACAGTGCTCAGAGGGTTTTGGCAGCTCTCCCCAAGGATTTTATTGTCCACAGCTACCAGAATTCCGATATGCAGTCCCTATTAAAGACCCCATCTGATACCTCTGCAACAGAAAATTTCCCTCCAGTGAGCTGAGTGTAAGGTCCCTATGCACTGTTTCTGGCTGCTGGTTACTCAGTGGCTTATCATGCACAAAGCCCACCTCGGCAGCTTTAAATGAAATCATACGGTATCATGTCTTTATTGTTGACTTCTTGCTGTTTACTGGCTGGCAGGTTACAGTACTTGGTTATACCTGATCAGGAAGGGAAGTGATACTGGGATCAGCCAGTACCGCACACACTCGCTGTTAGGACCAGCAAATCGAAAGAGATTACAGGATAAAGACAGTGCTAAGGAGGATTAGGGGATGACTTTACAATGTTGGAAGTGAGCATCTCATTAAAGATTGGCACATGCTCTCAAATGCGCTGGGCTTGGCAGGAGCATTTGTTTCTTATTGTCATTGTTCTTATTGTGTTATCATTGGAGAGAATCCAGAGGAGGTTCACTAGGATGATTCCGGGAATGAAGGGGTTAACATATGAGGAACATTTGGCAGCTTTGGGGCTGTACTCACTGGAATTTAGAAGAATGCCGGGGTCCTCATTTGAAACCCATGGAATGTTGAAAGGACTAGATGGGGTGGATGTGGAAAGGATGTTTCCTCTGGTGAGTGTTATGAAGGCACAGCTTCAAAATTGAGGGGCAACCCTTTAGAACAGAGGAAAGGAATTTTTTTAGCCAAAGAGTAGTAAATCTGTGGTATGCTCTGCCACAGACTATGGTGCAGGCCGAGTCCATGGGTATATTGAAGGAGGAAGTTGATAGTTTCCTGATCAGTCAGGGCATCAAAGGGTATGGTGAGAAGGCAAGTGTATGGGGTTGAGTGGGTTCCAGGAACAACCATGTTGGAATGGTGGAGCAGACTTGATGGGCTGAATGGCCTAATTCTGCTCCTATGTCTTATGGTCTTATTGACCAGTTTTGGCTGCCTCATATTGTGTGCCTCCTTGTTCTGTAAGAGACCAGAGTGAGTGTTGTGTGATTGGTTTAGGTAATATGACTAAATAGCTGGCAAGATGTATTCAGGCTGTGAGATGTAGGCCTGCAGCTTCTAGCAGGACTACATGTGTGAGGATGCAGTTAAGGTTATAAATGTAGGGTCCGAATTATGATGGAGATTGTTACATGTGACGGTGGGGTTTGATGCATTGAGTCAGTAAGACTGTTTGAAGATTCACTCAATTTAACCACACATGAAATCATTGTATGCACTGCAGTTGCCTCATTGGAATTGAATCTCTGGCCTTGATTTCTTCTGTTACCTGCTGTCAAGTGCCTTTGAGCATGCGGACAAAAGTAACAACATTTACTAAATCTTTTTATCTATTTTCATGCACACTTATTAGCAGCATTTATGGCTTACATAGTTGTTGGTGTTTTTGAGGTCACTCATATCTAATTCATGAAAAATTTATTTTAAAGATGGTCAGATTTTGGTTATTGAAATTGCTTTAGTTTCTTCTGACCTTATGTAGAGGGGAATAATTTACAACCTGTTCTTTGGAAATAGTGTACAGGAAAGATCCCAGCACTGAATCCAATGGAACCTGCACCATCTTTTCATTTCTGCTCTGTTTGTTGTTTGCCTCTTATAACTTTTTCTCTGATCTTGGTCATAAATCTACAAGTCAGATTCTTTTTAAAACCCGTTGAAGTAACTAGGTGTGCCTTCTTAGATCACTCCTTTTATTTCTCTCTCTCTTTTATTTAGGCATGAATCCAGTTGAGAAGAAAGATAAAAATTATGTATTTCCTTTTAGTGCTGCTTAATAATATTGTTAACTGAGCAACACACACAGAATGGTGGAGGAACTCAGCAGGCTAGGCAGCATCTATGGAAAAGAGTAAGCAATTGACATTTCAGGCCGAGACCCTTCATCATGAGTCCTGCTAAAGGGTCTCGCCCCAAAACATCAGCTGTTTACTCTTTTCCATAGATGCTGCCTGGCCTGCCGAGTTCCCCCAGTATTTTGTGTGTGTTGTTTGGATTTCCAGCATCTGCAGATTTTCTCATGTTTGTGATTATATGAATTGATATGTTTGTGTTGTTTCTAAATAAAGCTGAAAATAAATATCTGTGTGTACAGGACAAATGGGAACGATTTTGCACAGAAGGAAGTAATACTTTGGAGCTCTACCAGCACGTCAGCCTCATGACATTGGATAGTATACTGAAATGTGCCTTCAGTTACAACAGTAACTGCCAGGTTGCAAGGTCAGCATTTGGACAACAGTACCAAATAACTTGAATACTGATTTTTTAAGTAATACATGAAAAATATGTTTGAAATAATGTGCATGTGATAAGGAGGAGGAGCTATAAATTATTTGAATCTAATTTATGGACATATAAACATTGAATTGAATATTTTCCCAATAGCAAATTTATCAGACTACAACTCTGTCTTTGCAGTGTTCCTGCCCTGGTTCTGTAATCTTCAATGGTTGAGTTCATTATCAGCAGATTGCCTCCGTTATTTTCAGCCTGTACAAATTATTGTCTGGTGAAACATTGAAGCCACAGATAAAACACACCCCAGAAACATAGCCGTCCTTTTTGCCTGAACTATTCCAGATTTCTGAAATGTCTTGTCATTCTTCACAGCAACAGATCCCCATATTTTAGACCCCTTCATTTTGACTAAAGTCCATCACCAGATTACGCTATCTCTCCGAAAAAGATTCGTGAAGGGTCACGTTCCAGAGGTGCCAAAAGGTAGTGAGATCACAGCTCCATTCACTCCACATGATGTATTACTTTAGAAGAACATCAAAGTGCTAACAGAAGATCTCTAAACACAGTGACCTTGCACCCTAACAAACATTCTCTGTTTTAAGCCAGTTTGGATTCTGTACCCCTATAATAAACTATCCTCTACCTTTGTTTCTTCTGTGTGATCCTTTATTCAAAAGCTAATGGATAGATTAGTAATGAAATTCTGTTTCTCTCTCCTGACCTGCTTCTGTTTCTCTTGGACTTTCTGCTTCTGTAACTTTTTATTTTCCTTTTTGATTACTTTTAGTGAAACATTTTCCCCGTATTTCCCCCATTACTGTTGTGTTTTTTTTTTGTTTCATCTCCTTCACCATGTAACTTCAGTCATCTTCAATAACACCAGTTGGCCAAATTTGAACCTCAATTTAATTGTTTGAAAGTCAATGAAGGGAAATATTGTGGCAACAAGAAGTGCCTGAATTCACAGGTCACACACACCAAATGCTGGAGGAACTCAGCAGGCCAGGCAGCATCTATGAAAAAGAGTAAACAGTTGAAGTTTCATGCCGAGGCCCTTCAGCAGGATTCCAGAATTTGTGTGTGTAGCTTGGATTTCTAGCACCTGCAGATTTTCTCTTGTTTGTGATTTAACTCACAGGTCTTCTATTTTACCCGCAGTTAGATGATAATGTAAATTATTTAGGATAAATTAGGAGAATGCCAGTGAGAATGTGAGGTGGAGTGTTTTTCAGACGTGGGCCGTGGCTGAACGAGTATGCCAATAAGTGAGTGAATTTATATCGGGAAAACCATGGTGCTGGGAGAGATAATAAAGACCCTGGTTTTGGATGAAGTGTTGGTAGCACACTTGCCTCAAAAGTTGAAGGCTCCAGTTCTACTCCAGAGATTTAAGCATAAAAATCTGTTTTTAGAGTCACCTGCTGGATGATACATTAAACTGAGATCTTGCCTGCTGACTTAGCTGCCATTATAAAGGAAATCAGGTTGTTTGCTAGTGTTCAGGCTATATTTGATCGTCACATTAGCTGTCTAAAATCAACTATCTGGCTACTAAAGCTCACTGTGAAAGATCCTTCCAGTCAGCCTTGCTGCTCATAATAAAAGTGATTTCATTTTAAAAGCAGGTCATTGGTTGTATGGTGCTTAGTGACAGCCCAGGACCACATAGGCAGGATATAAAAGTTCTTTTTAAAGAGTAGTCCCTCAAAAGTATTAATTGGTACCCAGAAGAAAGCAGAATATAGGGCTGCAGGATGTAACCCTAAAGGCTGCTGTCATCTCCACAGTGCCAATGGATGACTCAGAGTCCCCTTGCTGAGAAATAGTGATAATGTACTGGCACCAGTATAGTTTCATTGTCCTGACCAGTTCCTGAAAAGGTCAATAGAATCTTTGTTAGGTACGCACCTCAGTTCTTGAGGACTTTAAAGTAAGCCCAATCGCTATTGTTGCACCATAACGGTCTGGACGTCAGCACAGGGATGCACCTGGAAGCACTTTCTGTGATCCAAGTTCAATCTCAGTCTGCATGTGTGGAGTTTGTTTCTTGTTCCCCTCTATGTCTGCTTCAGTTTACTCCCACATCTCAAAGGCACAGTTTTAAGCTAATTAGCTACTGGGACTAGCCCCGTAGTGTAAGCGTGGCTAAAGATGAAGGGATTTGGTGGACGAGTATAAATTCAAGAGCTGTAAAGTGAAGATCTATGGGGAAATAAGATAGGGAATAGACTGATGAGATTGTTTTGCTGGGACCAGTATGGACCTGATTATTAACCCTCAGATTCAGAGAACTGGAAAAGTAAGAAGACATGTGGGTTCAGAGAAGTGAAGGGTTGAGGACGCTAAGGTTGTCCAAACATTTAGTGCTGGCAGTTAGAGGCACAAAACACAAGAATGTGGAATTGTTAGATGTGGAGCCCAGCAGTTGCCAGGAGACTGAAAGAAGGCTGAACAAAAAAAATGTTGCCACACCATACTTATATTTCAGCTTTCCAGGAAGCATGAAGTTTATGTTTCTTTTCTGTCTCAAGGTGCTGACACCAAAGTCGGTACCTGGACAATCTGGTTTCTATTTGATCACAGACAGCTCTTTTGTTCCCTCCCTCTCAGGACAAACTAAAACAGGTTTGTTTTCTCACAATTTGAATTCTTTTAAAGGGCCATTGTCCTTGTGATGCACCATCAATAACTCACACTGAGACGTAAGGCGAGATATCGGCTTTTATTGACTGGAAGAAGGAACCAGGAGTGAGTGTCCATCATACAATGTCCTGGAGACTGAGGCCGAGCGTCAGGCCTCAGATCGCCTTTATACAGGGGCCTGTGGGAGGAGCCACAGGAGCAGTCAGCAGGGGGCGTGTCCAGACAGGCACATAGTTCACCACACCTTGAAACTTTGACTCTGATTCTTCCTTCACAGTTTACCAATACTTACCAATTTGCTAAGTATTTCTAGCACTTTCTGTTCCTCTTTTGTGGTAATAGTGATTTGAAGGAGAATAAGCAAGTTTACTCTGCTGTCTTCACTGTGGAGGACACTAGCAGTATGGTGGAAGTTCCAGGTGCTGGGGGCATGAAGTGTGTGAAGTTACCATAACTAGGGAGAGGTTCTTGGGAAACTGAAAGGTCTGAAGGTAGATAAGTCATTGGGCCAGATCGCGTACACCTCAGAGTTCTGAAAGAGGTGACTGAAGAGGTCGTGGAGGCATTATTAATGATCTTTCAAGAATCACTAGATTCTAGAATGGTTCTGGAAGACTAGAAAATTGCAAATGTCTCTCCACTCTTCAAAACGGGAGAGAGGCAAGAGAAAGGAAACTATAGGCCAGTGTGTCTAACCTCAGTGGTTGGGAAGATGTTGGAGTCGATTATTAAGAATGAGGTCTCAGAGTACTTGGAGGCACGTGATAAAACAGGCTGTAGTCAGCATGGCTTCCTCAATGGAAAATCTTGCCTGACAAATCTGTTGGAATTCTTTGAAGAAGTAACAAGCAGGATAGACAAAGGAGAATCAGTTGAGGTTGTGTACTTGGATTTTCAGAAGGCTTTTGACAAGGTGCCACACATGAGGCTGCCTAACAGGCTATGAGCGCATGGTATTACAGGAAAGATACTGGCATGGATAGACCAGTGGCTGATTTAGAAGACCTAAGAGTGGGAATAAAGAAAGCCTTTTCTGACTGACTGCCAATGACTATTGGTATTCCACAGGGTCTCTGTTGGGGCCAATTCTTTTTATGTTATATGCCAATGATTGGATGATGGAATGGATGGCTTCGTTGCAAAGTTTGCAGATGATATGATAGGTGGACAAGTAAGTAGTTTTGAGGAAGTAGGGAGGCTACAGAAGGACTTAGATTAGGAGAATGGGTAAAAAATGGCAGATGGAATAGTGTTGGGAAGTGTATGGTCATGTACTTTGGTAGAAGAAATTGAAGAGTTTACTATTTTCTAAATGGAGAAAATATACGAAAAATTGAGGTAAAAATGGACTTGGGAGTCCTTGTGCACTATTTCCTAAATTTAGTTTGCAGGTTGAGTCTGTGGTGAGGAAGGCAAATGCAATGTTAGCATTTACTTCAAGAGGACTAGAGTATAAAAGCAAGGATGTAATGTTGGTAGACGGTAGTGCTATATTAATACGCAACAGCCTCTCTGGACTCTGGATTGGGGATTGCCAAACATTACATGGATTTTCTGGTGTAGTCTGTTTTGTCATATGCCTTCGTGATATCATTCTGGGGGAACATTGATAGGGTGGATTGGTGATGTTCCCTATGGTGGGAGAATCTAAGACTAGTGGACACAGCCTCAGAATGGATGGCTGTCCCTTTTAGAACAGAGATGAGGAGGAGTTCCTTTAGCCAGAGAATGGTGAATCTATGGAATTCCTTACCACAGATGGCTTTGGAGGCTCAGCCTTTATGTATATTTAAGGCAGAGATTGCCTTTCTTACTTAGCCAAAGCAGTGAATTTCAACATACTGTATTTTCTGTTAGAGTTCCTTAGTATTTTTATCAAATACTTATCGAGGAATTTGGGCGAGATAGAAGCCGTTCAACAACCTGGGGTTAATGTGGGCCGGAGATATAGAGCTGCAAATATACTTTAAAATATTCAAGAATAATAAGGTTGGAAATTTCCCAGAAATGTCAATTAGGATATGTGTGTTTCCTTGAAAATGTTTGTCAATGTGCTTTGGAAGACTGTACATCATATGAAAAGCATTTACCCTGCATACATAGGACTTTCACCAGATCTAAGCCTGTAGGATATGTCTGACAATCTGTTCAGAATCAAAAACGGGTTTAGTATCACTGGCAAATATTGAGAAATTTGTTGTTTTACAGCAGCACTACATTGCAATACATAATAATAGAACACTATAAATTATAATACTTATATATAAAATATTATATTAAATACGTAGTGCAAAAAATAGTGAGGTAGTGATCTTTAATTCATTGTCCATTCAGAAATCTGATGTTGAACAGAAAGGTTGAAAGTGTCTCTTCAGGCTCCTCTCCCACTTTGATGGTAACAATGAGGAGAGAGCATATCCCAGGTGATGGGGGTCCATAATGATGAATGCCACCTTTCTAACGCCTTGCCCTTTTCTGCAGCTTTTTCAAATACAATGCCGTGACCCCTCCATACCAGTGATGCAACCAGTTAGAATACCCTCTACGATACATCTGTAGACATTTGTGAGTGTCTTTGGTGACATACCAAGAATCCTCAAATTCCTAATGAAATATAGCTGCTGCTGTGCCTTCTTTTTAATTGCATCATTATGTTTGGCCCAGGATAGATCTTCAGAGATGTTGACACCCAAGAATTAAAAACTGCTCACCCTTTTCTCTGCTGATCCCTCAATATGTACTGGTGTGTGTTTCTTCAGCTTTCCATTCCTGAGGTCCAGAATCAATTCCTTAGTCTTCCTGATGTTGACTGCAAGGTTGTGACTCCACTAAACCGGCTGATCTGTTTTGCTCCTGCACACCTCCTTGTCACCATAAGAAAGTTTGTTAACAATAGTTGTGTTGCTGGCAAATTTATAGGTGGCATTTGAGCTGTGGCTTAGCCACACAGTCATGGGTGTGAACAGAGTAGAGCAAAGGGCTAATACCCCTATGGTGTGCCAGTGTTGATTTTCAGCACAGTGGATCTGTTATTTCCAATCTGTATAGGCTGTGGTCTCCCATTGAGGAAATCAAGAATCCAGGTGCAGAGGGAGGTACCGAGGCCAGGATTTTGGAGCTTGTGTTGAACACTGAGCCATAGTCAATCAACAGCAGCCTGTTGGTGGTATTGCTATTGTGAACAGCCAATGAGATTACATCCACTGTGGTCCTATTGTGCGATAGGCAAAGTGCATCAGGTCCAGGTCCTTGCCTAGGCCGGAGTTGACTCCAGCCATGACCAACCTCATCACAGTTGAAGTGAGTGCTACTGGAAGATAGTTGTTAAGACAGCTCACCCTACTCTTCTTAGGCACGGGTATGACTATTGCACTTCTAAAGCAAGTGGAACTGTCTGATTGCATTAGTGAGAGATTGAGGATGTCCTGGACATTCCTGCCAATTGGTTGGCATAGGGTTTGTTTTGTAGGAAGTATCGGCCTGTAGATCCTGCCAGAACTGATGTGCATCCATTTCTGTCTTTAACATCAATTGGAATTGTTTCTTCCACTCTTAAAGTAGCCTTCCACAGTTTGTACCTGGACTTTTTATCTAGTTGTGGATTGTCGGTCTTGAATGCCACTTATCTAGCCCTCAGCAGACTACGAAGCTTCTGGTTCATCCATGGATTTTGGTTTGGGTGAAAGGCATCCTCTCCCTTCTGAACTTCTGGAAGTGTGAGGGGACATTCGGATTGTTTGCTGTAGAAAAGGGATTCGTACCATGCAAAAAAATTCCAGCAAGCTATCCATCACTTGGAGATCATTGATGAAGAGGGAGTGGTAAAGCTCATTTTCCAAGATGGTACGATTTTCCTGTGAGTTTTTTTTAATGTTAAGAACTGTTAACATTTTGAAAAATATTAGGCCTCTGACCTAACCCTTAGCTCCTATCACCCCGGAGATAATCCTCACTTACTAATGGGAGTTCTGAACCTGCTCTCGTAAATAAATACCTAAAATGCTGCATGTTCAGGTCAGAACCACTGTTTACATACTGATCAATTCCTTATCAACATGGCTATTTCTAATGTGCTGCTCTTGTAAATGCCAGATTTTAATTGTGTAACTTATGTGAATGAGTATTAATTGAATGGAGTTTTATGGACTGCTTTCTAATTTTCCAGTGACAGCTCATATATCCAGGCTGTGTACAGGCTGTGTTTCCTCTCCAATCAAAGGTTTAGAATTTTTCCATATCACAGCAACCTTATCTACTATCTGAGCCCACATGGATTTCGTTTTCGGAAGGCTTGCAACTTGGCTCACCGTCATACTGGTAAGTATGAAGCCTTTGCCAAGTAAATGCAGTCACAAAGTATACAAGCTCTAATGAAGTATTATTAAAATCAGGTTGTGTCAGTTATGGAGTTTGTGATGAAACCAGTCTTGGTACATTTTAATGGCTCATTTCTTCATCAGATTGAAGAAAGACAGCAAGGGGAATAAAAATCTTAACTATTTGACTTTCATTATCCACAATAATAAAGTACTGGTGGCAGTTCAAAGATTTGTAGTGAAACAGCAAAGCTGTTTATTCTTGCTTGTGTTCCCTGAAACATTGATAAAGGATGGTACCATTGCTAGAGCCAATCAGCAAGTCATTTTGTCCAGGATAGATATCCTTGTAACATATTTCAGGGCATAAGTTGAATAATAAATTATGGCCAGAACTCACTTCTCTTCAAACAGTAGCATAGAATCTTTTACATCTATTGAAGAGAATATGTGGAAGGTATTTTAAGTCAAGTCTGAAATGCAGCACCATTGAACATGAAAAGTTGGTCTGAATTTCCAAGCATCTCTAGGTAGAGCTTGAATCTACAACCTTCTGACCCTGAGACAAGATTGGTACGCAGATGATGTCAATTTATTTGTGAGGGGATATAGAAAATTTGTAAGAGATGGCAAAAGTAACTTAACTTTACATGCATTTCATTGACTTCTGATGGTACTCACCCCAGCACACTGAGAGAAGTAAGTGAAGTGTTAATGATAGCTGGCTAGAATATTTCAATTCTCTTCCACATTGCTACACAGGGGACTGAGTACAGAGGACACAAGGACTTTGTCCTCAGCCCTGGTATGATGTCGATAAAATTTCATAGAATCATGTAACAGACTTTAAGCCACTTTCCCTTTAAACTTGCGTTGTTTTGTCTTAAGTCTTCATTATTTATGAATATGCTCCTTTTTCCCTTTCCAAGTCTATATACAATTGCTTTACAATAATTCTTCTTAGACAGCGCATTCAGATCGTAACAACTCACTTGTGAAACAAAATCTTATTCTCCTTTAGGTTCTTTTATCAATTAGTTTGCATGCTTTTAAAATCTCAGTGCCCACCTGCTGTGGACATTATGGACATGAGATAAGGTCAAACCACTGATTTGTATTATAACAAAAAGGCATAACTTCCTTTTTTATGATTTCTGTTGATTACGACCCAAAATCCTATACCGATGAATTGGACAAGAAAAGGCTTTTGATTCACAAGCCAATGCAAAGTACTGATTTAGTAACAAGCAGTACAAAATATAGAGGTCAAAAATACCTCTCATGTAAGTTGCATCACTGCATGTGAGAGCCTAAAACTAAAAAATTCTATTCTACACAAGATCAAAAGCATTGTTTATGATGTAGATGAGAAAGTATGAGGCCAGGTGCAAGACTCTGGCAATTCAACTCATTGGAGATGAGGGAAGAAAGTCTAGGCTACCTTTGGCTGTTGGATGGTGAGAATCTGCCTTTTAGAGGACAACTGCAGTTGGAAAGGGGTAGTGTAGTAATAGATGTTTGGACTGGATATTAATTTGCAAATGAGACTAGCTTAGATTGACATCTTGGACATGATGAACCAGTTGGTTCAAATGTTCTATTTCTGAGCTGTGTGGCTATTAGCTTGGGGTTCAATTTGAAAAGATGAGGTTGGAGATTGGAGAAGATTGTGTTTAAGAACAATTGTGTACAGAGGGCTGTGCTAGATAGTAGTGAAGGGGGAGTGTGGTCAGAGAAGTCCCACTGGAGATAGATTAGGATGGTGTTGTAGTACACAGTTGAAAAGAAGATTGGGATGTGGGGTGAATGAAATGATATTTGACATATTGTTTGGACTCAAGGTTTTCTAGTGATCAAGGTGAAGATGTTGAAAAAGATTTTATGTGTAGCTTTAGGCTCTGCCTGCTTAGTCTGACAAAGACTTGGTCTTGAGTAACACTAAACCTGTGAATTGCTGTAAAATCACATCTACTTAATTTAGAAGGGTCTCAGCCCAATATGTTCACTGTTTACTCTTTTCCATTGATACTTCCTGGCCTGCTGAGTTCTTCCAGCACGTTCCCTGCATTGCTTTGTTAATTTGGTTTCTTTAGAGGAGGAAATCTGCAATCCTTACCTATTCTGGCTCATATGACTCACCACTGTGGTCGGATGATCCTTAATTGCCCCCTTAATAGCCCAGCAAACTGCCACTCAATCAGTGGCAGCTAGGGTTGGGCAACAAATGATGGCCTTGCCTGAAAAATGAATAAATTACCAGAAAGATGATATCTTGACATTAGCCTACACAGCTGGATCACTAGAAGACTGTCAGGGGTTAGACCATGTCTTCTTTATGCACTGCTTTGTAATGGGAGATTTTAAGTGATTGCAGAAATTTATAGAGAAGTCAATATAAATATATAACTTTATGAGAAATAAAATATCAGTGTATACTTTCAGCATTAGCTTGAAGCAGAAGGAAGAAATGAAGATTTAGAACAAGTGCAGATGAAGCTTTGTTTTACACAATGAGTGTTGCAGAATTAGTCATGGCAGTAGATAATCTGAGAGCAGCTGATTGTAATTGGTGATAAAAAAAGGGGCAGGAATAAAGTGTGTACAAGCATTATTGCTGGAGATTAAGCATTAACAGGAGTTGTTTGGGTTGAATACCCTGCAGGTTTTAAAAAAATTCTTGTTTACCTTTATATTCTTTGACCTGGGAACACTTGGTGTCATTTGTGATAGGAACAGTAGCAGGAGCTGGCCACAAACCTGTGCCATCATTCAGCAAGTTTACGGCTAATCTAAATCAAAGGTTTCAAAGGTACATTTAATGTCCGAGGAATGTATACAATGGACATCCTGAAATGCTTTTTCTTTACAACCATCCACGAAAAACAGTAGTGCCCCCAAAGAATGAATGGCAGTTAAATGTTGGAGCCCCAAAGTCCCCCCCCCATCTCCCCTCTCTCCCATGTGTAAGCAGCAGAAAGCAACGATCCCCCCCTCCCCCCGCTAGCAAATAAAATCATCGGCACCCACTACCAAGCACTCAAGCGTGCTGGAAAGATACAGACTTGCAGTACTCCAAAGACTACTCGTTCACCCAGTATTTGACATACCACAAGCTCTCCCTCTCCTAATAAGGTAGAAAGAGATGTCTGTTTCACAGCAAGAGGGGAGGCATAACAAACAACTTGCTGGTTTATGATGTTAAAAGTCCATTGCATCACTTTTTCCAAACTCTATGCCCAAAGATCTCAGGTGTCCAGGCACATGGCCTTAGATCTTCCGACTTCCACCACACACCAATCTCCTGCCCAGATACCGACCTCCGATACCCCTGTCTCCAGAGTCATGAAATCTCGGACCTGTGAAAGCGAGTGAAGCTATTAGGCCGTGCTCTTGGCATGCCGAGGAACGGCCAGTCATGAAACCCCGCGAGCAGGTCCCGTTCCCACAAAGAACCATGGTGAGCATGTAACTCCAGGTCAGGGTCTTCAAAAGAACCTTGAAAGGGAAAAATAGAGATATTAAAGATAGAAGTAGGATTGTTTCTGAAGATGCAAGCAAAGGAGTTACCATTAGGTGCCATTGATTCTCCTAAGCTCCTCCTCCTGTTTCAATTTCTTGTACCCAAAAATCTGGGAATCTAATCTTAAACTGGCATATAGTTTCTCCTCTTTCTCAATCCTAAATGGTTTTTCTATTATCTTGAGAGTATATTTCCAATTCTGAATTTTTAACAATGTATAAACATCAAGTGCTTGTTTCTCAACAACACTGATGACACAAATTTATCCAAACATTAAAAAAAATTTAAAAAGAGCACAAAGATGCAAACATAGAAACATTTCTGCTCAGCCTTATAGCCTCCCTGCATGAGTACAATCATCTTAGTTATAATGAAAATTGTGTGTGCATTGTCCTAATGAGGTTTCTATCCAATAGAGGAAGTAATACGGCAGAGAAAAGAGACATTGAAAGATAAGAAAGAGTTGGGAAAAATCAAGGACAGGAGGTATTTGGACTTCTTGGATATTCTGCTTTGTGCGAGGGTAAGTGTCTGCATATAGTAACAGCTAATAGTTCTAGTTAAGCTATGTCTTCTGCTGTGTAAGTAACTTTTGCAGTGGTATCTACTGTGGTTTCAGGCTTTTCTTATAGCTGTAATCCCAATGGCAAAGCATAGATCAGGAATACTGTTAATGATATCAAGGTCCTGCTGCGTGATAAGCATATATCAGCTACGCATGTGAGTTCAACATTCTCAGAACAGATACTCAAGAACCATGATGGAAAGGTTCCCAAGTTCATTGTGATACAATGAACAGACTAATGGTTAAGATGAGACTTCGTCCTCCACTGAGGGTCTGAGGCTGTTGACTGCCTTTAGCCCTTGTACGATGTTGTCAATAAACTTACACCTGGCTTGACTAAGACATCCATTCACAGTATTTGAAATAATCAGCCATTTGAATCACTGACTCCTCAGTATTTTATGAAGGAGTAAAAATGGGCTTCTTTTATTTATAACCTTTACACACCCTGTTAGTTGCCAGTAATATTTAAGGTCCTAATCAATAAATGTTTAATGCGTCAATCTTCCTTTTTATTTCAGTGTCCTGGATTTTAAACAAATTGAATTAACAGATTTAATTCAATTTTCTTCAGCAACAATAAGATTTCTTAACTATTTTAATTTCCCACTAGATTTCCATAATGAGTCTGCCTTTTAATATTTTAAAAGTATTTTCTGAAGTTTCAACATATTTAGAAATGAATCACATTAGATTTATTCCTGACTTTTAAATAGGGAATGGCTGTCTATTTCACAATATCAGGATGCAGTGCACTGGTATTTTTATTCCTGGGGGGAAAATTGTGGGAAAAAAGGGTAGAGTAAGCTCTATCACTTAGCTATCTTTAAGCACAGATATCTTGTTCTCTCTGTATTAGTGAGTTCATATAACAATACTATTGGATAGGAGAGTCCTATAGTAAGTCTGCATTGACACAATTATCTCAGACACATTCAGTTTGTCTGCTTAAATGATTGACATGTTTGTGTTTTGCCTGGCAAATAAATGGGATACAGTATTTGTATCCCTCCTCCCCTGTAATCTATGCAGATGAAGATGTTGCATTAAAGAATGGAGGAGTGTGCTGTTAAATTAAAAGCTTTGCACATGTTAGCACATATCCACTGAGATTCAGATCCAGGTTTGGCAAGCTTGGCTGCAAGAGAAAAAAATGCTTCATAGTCATCCAACACACTTCTGTCTCAAAATTTCAAGTTGACGTTAAAATATAAACCATAAAATATCAGGGCATCACAGTGGAGCATTTGGTATTCAAGTCTGCCCCGTGATTGCCTTCACATGTACTGTAGGTTGAATTCTGCTGTCTTGATTCTCCTTGTATTTCTAGGCACCATCTAATTCCCCTTTAAAAATACTTAGTCGACAATAATGTGTGATGGAGAATTTCACATTCTAATCACTACCAGTACTAGTAGCTGGGATGTGGACCACAGATTATAATGGGAAGTGGAAAAGACGTGTCAAACTGGCAAAGTTATGATAGTCATGGGAGAGTTCAACAAGCAGGTAAATTGGGAAAATCAGGTTGGTAATGGATCTCAAGAGAGTGGGTTTTTTAAATGCCTACAGGATGGCTTTTTGGAGCAGTTTGTCAATGAGCTTACTAGGGGATCAGCTATACTAGTTTGGGTGTTATGTAATTAACAGAAGGTGATTAGGGAGATTAAGGTGAAAGAACCCTTAGGAGGCATTAATTACAATATGACTGAGTTCAACTTGAAATTTGATAGGGAGAAAGTAAAGTATGACATAGCAGTATTTCAGTGGAGTAAGGGAAATTACAGTGATATGAGAGAGGAGTTGGCCAAAGTAAATTAGATGGTGATGTTGGCAGGGATGATGGCAGGGCAGAAGTGGTGTGAGTTTCTGGGAAAAATGATGAAAATGCAGGATAGATGTATTCCAAAAACAAAGAAATACTCAAATGGCAAAATAGTACAACCATGGATGATAAGGAAAGTCAAAGCTAATGTAAAAGCAAAAGAGAAGGCATACAAAAATTAGTGTAAGGACAGAAGATTGTCAAGCTTTTAAAAAAATGACAGTATCTAAAAGAATCATTAGGAGGGAAAAGATGAAATATAAAATCAAGCTAGCAAACAATATCAAAGTAGATAGTAAAAGCTTTCCTCAAGTGTATAAAAAATAAAAGAGAGATGAGAGTAGATAAGAACCACTAGAAAATGAGGCCAGAGAAATAATAATGCAGACAAGGAGATGGCAGATGAACTAAATGAGCATTTTACATCAGTCTTCACTGTGGAAGACACAAGCAGTATGCCAGGTGTTGAAGAGTGTGAGGGAAGAGAAGTGAGTGCAGTTACTATTACAACAAGGAAGGTATTCAAAAAGCTGAAAGACCTAAGGGTACTTAAGTCACCCGGACAAGATGAACTACACCCTAGAGTTCTGAAAGAGGTAGCGGTAGAGAATGTGGTGGCATTAGAAATAATCTTTCAAAAATCATTGAACTCTGGCATGTTACCTGACGACTGAAAAATTGCAAATGTCACTCCACTCTTTAAGAAACAGGAAGGCAGCAGAAAGGAAATTATATACCGGTTAGCCTGACCTCAGTGGTTGGGAAGGTGTTGGGGTCAATTGTTAAGGATGAGGTTATGGAGTACTTGGTGACACAGGACAAGATAGGACAAAGTCAGCATGGTTTCCTTAAGGGAAAATCTTGCCTGATGAACCTGTTTGAATTCTCTGAGGAGATTACAAGTAGGATAGATAAAGAGGATGCCATGGATTTTGTATATTTGAACTTTTGGAAGATCTTTGACAAGGTGCCATACATGAGGCTGCTTACCAAGCTAAAGGGCCATGGTATTACAGGAAAGTTACTGCCATGTTTAGAACATTGGCTGGTTGGTAGGAGGCAGTGAGTGGAGGCAGAAAAGATCCTTTTCTAGTTTGGCTGCCAGTGACTAGTGGTGTTCCGCAGGGTCGGTGTTGGGACCGCTTTTTATGCTAAATATCAAATTTCGGTGATGGAATAGATGGCTTTGTTTCCAGGTTTGCAGATGATATGGAGATTGGTGGAGGGGCAGGTAGTGTTGAAGAAACAGGAAGGCTGCAGACAAACTTAGACAGATTAGGAACATGGGCAAGAAAGTGGCAAATGAAATACAATGTTGAAGAAATAATTGTGCAGACTGTTTTCCAAATGGGGAGAAAAATCCAAAAATCTGAAATTCAAAAGGGCTTGGGAGTCCTTGTGTAGAACACCCTAAAGTTTAACTTGCAGGTAGAGTTGGTGGTGAGGAAGGCAAATGCAATGGCAGCATTCATTTCAAGAGGTGTAGAATACAAGAGCAGGGATGTGATGCTGAGGCTTTATAAGGCACTGGTGAGGCTTCACCTTGTGTATTGTGAACAGTTTGGACCCTTCATCTAAGAAAAGATGTGCTGTCATTAAAGAGGTTTCAGAGGAGATTCAGGAGGATGATTCCAGGGATGAAAGGGTTATCATACGAGGAATTTTTGATAGCTCTGAGTCTGTACTCGCTGGAATTCAGAAGGATGGGGGCGATCTCATTGGATCCTTTTGAATGTTGAAAGGCCTAGACAGAGTAGGTGTGGAAAGTATGTTTTCCCTGCTGGGGAAGTTTAGGAAAAGAGGGCACAGCCTCTGGATAGAAGGGCATCCATTTAAAACAGATGTGGAGAAATTTCTTTAACCAGAGGGTGGTGAAATTGTGGAATTTATTACCAGAGGCAGCTGTGGAGGCCAGGTATATTTTAAGGGAAAGCTTGATAGGTTCTTAATTGGCCACAGCATCAAATGTTATAGGGAGAAGGTTGAGGAGTGGGACTGAGGAGGGAAAAAATTATCAGCCATGATTGAATGGCAGAGCAGAATCGATGGATCAAATGGCCTAATTCTGCTTCTATGGTCTGAGTAACATTTTCTTAATCACCTTTTTAATTTTTTTTTGGATTACTTTAAATCCCCTTAGCATCATGACACTGCCTGCTCAGCATTTATTCAAATGTAATCCCTTTTTTGCTTTCATCAGGCCACCCAAATGCTTCTCAGCTATGGTCAAACAAAGCAATTTTCTGTTTGTCACTGCAACTATTTCTCTCTCTTAATTTTGAATCAAACCGTACTTACCATTGTCTTAGTTTTATACCCTTGCTATTGGGTGGTGTCAAAGACTGCATGGTAACTAACTTCCTAGCAGGTCATTCTGGTGGGATAAGTTTAGAATTTGTTAATCCAAAGGGCACAGTTATGTGTATCCGGCAAGTCACTGACACTCGTTTCACATTCAACTGAGGAGAAAAATAAACAAAACCCATAGATTCACAGAAGCTCGATTCTGCTCTTAGGCATTTGCAGGTCTGTCTGTACTCTCGTCGTAAAATTTAAACACAGGGAAATGTGCATTAGTAGCTTTTAAATTATACAGTCACGCAAATGTAAGTGCTTTGCCAGTCAGCTGTTCATCTTTAAAAAAAACCATTGCAACATAGAAGGGGCTCCAAGATGAACTGAGCAGCCAGTGAACCTGTTGCTTTCTTCAAAACTTTCTGACGGCTTCCTTCAGTTTCCATCCTGCTCTAGTCCTTTCTCCTGTGCCACAGCTATGGTTAAGTGCATATTCCATAGCACTGCTATTCTGCCAGCTCTTGGAGAGGCATTCTAAAGCTTAAAGAGTAGTACAAATACCAAAGACAGCTTATGCACATATGCAAATCTGTCTTGAAGTATCTGTGCTACCTATCAGCCTAAAAGATTGGAGGAGGATTGGGCCACTTGGCTTCTCAAGCCTGCCCTGCCATTCAGTATGATTATGGTCTGGAATGGCCTATATGGAAACACCAGTGCCCAGCAAAGGCAGAGGCTACGGAAAGTGCTGGGTACATCTCAGTCTATCAGTGGCAAAGTGCTCCCTACTACTGAGTACATTTACATGGAGTGCCGCCACAAGAAAGCCGCATCCATTGTCAGAGATGCCCACCACCCAGGCCATGCTTTCTTCTTACTACTGTCAATGGATAGGAGGAACAGAAACCGTAGGTTCTGGAACATTTATTACCCTACAATCACCAGGCTCCTGAACTGGCGTGGCCAACTTCATTCACTTCTATTCTAAACTGAGTGTATGAAATGATGGTTCATTTTCAAAAATTCCTTCCAACTCGTGTTCTCAGTATTATGTTTTATTCACACAGTTTGCCTTAAAAATTTAAAGAAAATTTATTATCAAGGTACGTATATGTCATCATATACTACCCTGAGATTCATTTTCTTCCAGTCATTCACAGTAGGACAGCACAACTTCTTTTGCACGTTGGTTGTTTGTCAGTTATTGTCTGCTTATATATTGCTTTTCATAAAATTATTTTTACCTTAAAATATCTGTAAGAAAATGAATCTGAAGGTAGTATATGGTAACATATGCCTTCTGTGATAATAAAGTTTCTTTAAAATTTAGCCACAACTCCTTCTCTGTGCCAGATCCTAAAAACCCTCGGTCCTCCACACCTTTCAAAATAAATCAACCTGTACTTTAATTACTTCCAATAAATTATTCTCTGCAATTCATTTAGGCAGAGAATTACCAAAATTTATTACCATCCAAGAAATGAAAACAAAAATTCTATGTAGTTTAAAGTGATTGGCCACATAGCTGAAACTATGTCCCCTCATTCAAGGTTCTCCCACCAGTTGGAGGATCTCGACATCTGCTCTGCATACCTCCTTAGAATCTGATTACTTTTGAATAAAGAGAGAGAAATTGCCTTTCAACTCACAAGAGAGCATAGGAGATCAACTTTTTTGCTGCTGATGTTTCTGTAGCAGGCAATTTCTTTTTTTACGAGGTCAAGTTGCTAGATCGGCGCTCAACCCAGCACAGATGGAAAGCGTGCACAGGAGCCAGCTGGATTTCACCTCAGGACCTTCCGCCCCAAAGTGCAGTGCTGATGCCATTACGCCACCAGCCAGCGAATAAAGTCACCCCTCATTCTTCTAAACTTCAAAGAATACAAACCCAGCCTGCTGAACCTCTTTTGATAGGACAAGCCTCTTATCCCGGAAGTTAGGCTGGTGAACCTCTCTTGGACTGCCTCTAGTGCTACCATATCCTTTCTTAGGTCAGGAGACCAAAACCAGGTGCAGTATTGCAGATGTGCCCACATCTATACACTATACCTGACGAAGGGTCTCGACCCGAAACGTCGACAGTTCTTCTCCCTATAGATGCTGCCTGGCCTGCTGTGTTCCACCAGCGTTTTGTGTGTGTTGTTTGAATTTCCAGCATCTGCAGATTTCCTTGTGTTTGCTCCTTCTGAACTTCACTCATTTAAAATCTCTTTCCACAGAATCATAAAGTCATAGAATATGACAGCACAGAAACAGGCTCTTCACCTAGTCCATGCCATTCTAGTCAGAACTGCCCAACACATCACCGACACTAGCCTACCCGCTATCAAGGACATTAATAAAGAAAAGTCCTGGAAAAGGGCCAGTAACATGAAGGATCTCACTCACCCTGCCTGTAGATTGTTTGTCCTACTTACATAGGAGGGGAGGCTGCGTAGCATCCACACCAAGACCACCAGACTCAAAACCAGTTACTTTCCATAACCAGTAATGCTGATCAACACCTCCACCCACTAACCTATCCCTCCATGCCCCCAGCCAACACTACTTTATCATTTCCTATCAATGACCTTATGTACAGACTCTCCTGTGCCTCGAATCACTTCATGCACATTTAATCAACGTGCAGTATTTAAGTTATGTATTTATATTTATTATGTTTTTATTATTGTGTTCTTTATCTTATTGTGTATGTTTTTTGTGCTGCATTGAATCCGGAGTAATAATTATTTTGTTCTCCTTTACATTTGTGTAATGGGGATGACATTAACCAGTCATGATAATCTGCCTTTGATTCATTTATTCCTTTAACCAAGATAGCTAAACCATGAACTCCCATAGCCCCAGATGACCTTCACCAGCACCCACAGGCCCCAATGATCTTGTGATTTCAGTCTCTGAGGCCGATGTGAGAGCATCCTTCAGAAGAATAAACCGGCGGAAAGCATCCAAACTACATGGTGTGCCTGTCCAAGTGCTAAAGACCTGTGCTTATCAACTGGCTGGGGTGTTTACCAATATATTTAATTTATCACTTCAGCAGGCTTCAATTATGCCGGTGCCTAAAAAGAATGTGGTAACCTGCCTCAATAACTATTGTCCTGTATCACTTACATCCACTGTGATGAAGTGCTTTGAGAGGTTGGTGATGAAACATATGAACTCGTGTCTAAGAAGTGACTTGGATCTTTTCCAGTTTGCCTACCATCACAACTGGTCAACAGCTGATGCCCTTTCATTGGCTCTTTATTCAATCTTAGAGCAGCTGGACAGTGAAGATGCCTACATTAAGATGCTCTTCATTAACTACAGCTTTGCATTCAACACGATCATCCCCCCAAAACAAATCGATAAGCTTCAAGTCCTGGGCCTCAATATCTCATTGTGCAACTGGATTCTCAAACTCCCCACTTGCAGACCCTAGTCAGTTCAGAATGGCAATAACATCTCTTCCACAATCTCCTTCAGTACAAGAGCACAAGCTTGTGTGCTTAGGGCCTTGCTCTACTCACTTTATACTTATGACTGTGAGGCTAAGCATAGTTCCAATGTCATCAAGTTTGCTGATGACACCACTGTCGTTGGCCAAATCAAAGGTGGTGACAAATCAGCATATCGGAGAGAGTTCGAAAATCTGTTCAAGTGCTGCCACACCAACAACCTCTTTGTCAATGTCAGCAAGACCAAGGATCTGTTTGTTGACCTTAGGTGGAGGAAACTGGAGGTGTATGAGCCAATCCTCATTGGGGAATCGGGGCAGAGAAGGTCAGCAACTTTAAATTTCTTATTGTCCTCCTTTCAGAGGATTAGTCCTGGATCCAACATGTACGTGCCATTATGAAGAAAGCTGGTCAGTTCCTCTACTACTTTAGAAGTTTGTGAAGATTGGGAAAGTCATCTAAAACTTTGACAAACTTCTATAGCTGTGTGGTGGAGAGTATATTGACTAGTTGCATCATGGCTTAGTATGGAAACACCAATGCTCTTGAATGGAAAAGTCTAAAAAAAAAAGTAGTGGATACAGCCCAGTCCATCACCAGTAAAGCCATCCCATCCATTGAGCCCATCTACATGGAGTGCAGTTGCAGGCAAGCAGAATTCATCATAAAAAACAGACCCCCACTACCCAGGCGATACTCTCTTCTCACTGCTGCCATCAGGAAGAAGGTATTGGAGCTTCAGGATCAACAGCACCAGATTCAGCAACAGTTATTACCCATCAATCATCAAGCTCGTCAACCAGTGGGGATATCTTCACTCACTCCTTCAATGAACTGTTCCCACAATATATGCACTCAATTTCAAGGACAGTTCATCTCACCTTCTCCATATGTTTCTTCTTGTATTTGCACTGTTTGTTATTTTTTTGCATCCCATTGGGTGTGGTCCTTCATTTATTCTATTGTGTTTCTTGTATTTACTTTAATGACCCGCAAGAAAATGAATCTCAGGGTTGGATATGTACTTTGATAATAAATTTACTTAGATCTTTGAAATTTCAAGCCTTCTTTTGAAAGTCCCAGTTAAAAAGCATTTGTTTTTGGGGTTTGTGCCTGTATCTTGGAAAACATACACTCAGCTGTGAAATCATTTATTGATGGAATGCATTTAAATGTTTTCTGGACAATCTCTCTGCCAATACATAGTGAGTTTTCACATGTATTGACTTAAGCAAAGATGCACAATAGGGAAAAATATAATGTTCCTGCCCGTAGTTTCCTGGTTAGATCATCTAATTATTAATATTTATGTGTATAACTTATCATTTTTGAAACTCACTGAGGTAACTTTTTGAAAGTTTAAAGATTATGAAATGCTGAATTGTTGGTTAATAAAAGGTTTCTGGGTAATAAGCTTGATGCACCATCAATAACTCTCAGAGACGTGAGGCAAGATATAGGCTTTTATTGGCTGGAAGAAAGAACAAGCAGCAATTGACCACCACACTACATCCTGGAGACTGAGGCCGGGGCTGTGCTTCCAATCGCCTTTATACCGGGGTCAGTGGGAGGAGCCACAGGAGCAGTCAGCAGGGGGGTGGGGGGGGGGGGTGCGTGTCCAGACAGATATATGTAGTTCACCACAAAGCTATTGACAGGTTCAGTAATTTTCCTGATCTCAGTTGTTTTGTAGACAGGACAAGTCATAAAGGGATGGTCTACTGAGTCAGTGTGAGTGGAAGTCAGAAACAGGAAAGGGGCAATAACTCTACTGGGTGTTTTTTATGAACTCCCCAATAGTAACAGGGATATCGAGGAGCGGATAGGGAGGCAGATTCTGGAACGGTGCAATAATAATAGGGTTGTTGTGATGGGAGATTTTAGCTTTCTTAATATTGATTGGCAAGGGGTTTAGATGGGGTTAAGTTTGGCAGGTGTGTTCAGGAAGGTTTCCTGACACAGTTTGTAGATAAGCCAACTAGAGCAGAGGCTGTACTTTATCTGGTATTGGGAAATGAACCTGGTCAGGTGTCAGATCTCTCAGTGGGAGAGCATTTTGGAGATAGTGATCACAACTCTATCTCCTTCACCATAGTGCTGGAGAGGGATAGCAGCAGACAATTTGCAAAAACATTTAACTGGGGTAGGGGGAAATATGATGCTATTAGGCAGAAACTTGGGAACATAAATTGGAACAGATGTTCTCAGGGAAATGTTCTGCAGAAATGTGGCAAATATTCAGGAAACATTTGCATGGAGTTCTGCATAGGTATTTTCCATTGAGGCAGGGAAAGGATGATAGGGTTAAAGAACAATGGTGTACAAAGGATGTAGAAAATCTAGTAAAGAAGAAAAGAAAAGCTTACAAAAGTTTCAAGGAAGTAGATACTGTTAGAGGCCATGAGAACACCTTAGTGAGCAGGATTATGGAAAACCCCAAGACATTCTACAAGTATGTGATGACCAAGAGGATGAGCCGTTAGAGAATACGACTAATCAAATGCGATAGTGGAAACGTGTGCATAGAGTCGGAGGAGGAAGCGGAGGTATTTAATGAATACTTTGCATCAGTATTTACCAGGGATAGAGACATTAACAGTTGTGGGGATGACTTACAGTGGACTGAAACACTTGTACATGCAGACATTATGAAGAAGGATGTGCTGAAGCTCTTGGAAAGCATCAAGTTGGATAAGTCACCAGCTGGACGAGATATAACCTAGGCTACTGAAGGAGGCGAGGCAGGAGATTGCTGGGCCTCTGGCGATGATCTTTGTGTCATCAGTAGGGATAGGAGAAGTACCGGAGGATTGGAGGGTTGCAAATGTTGTTCCCTTGTTCAAGAAAGGGAGTAGAGATAACACAAGAAATTATAGACCAGCGAGTCTGACTTCAGTGGTGCGCAATTTGTTGGAGAGAATCCTGAGAGGCAGGATTTATGAGCATATGGAGAGGCATAATCTGATTAGCGATAGTCAATGTGGCTTTGTCAAGGGCAGGTCATGCCTTTTGAGCATGATTGAATTCTTTGAAGATGTAACAAAACACATTGATGAAGGTAGAACAGTGAATGTAATATATATGCAGTTCAGTAAGACATTATATAAGGTTCCCCATGCAAAGCTCCTTCAGAAAGTCAGGAGGCATGGGATCCAAGGAGGCCTTGCTTTATGGATCCAGAATTGGCATGACCACAGAAGGCAAAGCGTGGTTGCAGATGGTTTGTATTCTGCGTGGAGATCAGTGACCAGTAGTATTCTGCAGGGATCTGTTCTGGGACCCCTCCTCTTTGTGATTTTTATAAATGACCTGGATGAGGAAGAGTAGGTTAGTAAGTTTGCTGATGACTCAAAGGTTGGGGGTGTTGTGGGTAGTCCAGAGGTTTGTCAGAGGTTGCAGCGGGGCATCGATAGGATACAGATCTGGGCTGAGAAGTGGGAGATGGAGTTCAACACAGGTAAGTGTGAGGTGGTTCATTTTGGTAGGTCAAATTTGAAGACGGAATATAATATTAATGATAAGACTCTTGGCGGTCTGGAGGATCTGAGAGATCTTGGGGCCCGTGTCCATAGGACACTCAAAACTGCTTCTCAGGTTGACAGTGCCGTTAAGAAGGTGTATGGTGTGTTGGAATTCATCGACCATGGGATTGAGTTCAAGAGCCATGAGGTAATGTTACAGCTATATAAGACCTTGGTCAGACCCTGCTTGGAGTACTGTGTTCAGTTCTGGTCATCTCACTATAGGAAGGATGTAGATACTATAGAGAGAGTGCAGAGGAAATTTCCAAGGATGTTGCCTGGATTGGAGAGCATACCTTATGAGAATAGGTTAAGTGAATTTGGCTTTTTCTCCTTGGAGTGACGGAGGACAAGAGGTGACCTGATAGAGGTGTGTCAGATGATGAGGGGCATTGATCGTGTGTCTAGCCAGAGGCTTTTTCCCAGGGCTAAAATGGTTAACACAAGGGGGCATCATTTTAAGATGCTTGGAAATGGGTACTGAGGGGATGTCAGGGCTAAGTTTTTCATATAGAGAATGGTGGGTGCATGGAATGCGTGCCGGTGGCGGTAGTGGAAGAGAATTCAATAGGGTACATGGAGCTTAGAAGTATAGAGGGCTATGCGCTAGGGAAATTCTAGGCAGTTTCTAGAGTAGGTTACATGGTTGGCACAACATTGTGGGCTGAAGGGCCTGTAATGTGCTGTAGATTTCTATGTTCTAAAAAAGCCTATCCTGTTATTCCTGTTATAGTGTACCTACTCTTAAGGATAAAGCTCAAGCACAGATTGGGAAAGGTATTTCCTAATTGACAAATGATAAATTTAAAAAATTTGAGTATGTATTTTTTTTTGGATTTCAGGTGTAAGATTTCACTGCTACTGTGTTCGCTACTAAAGAGTAGTTTCTTTACATCACTGTTCCTCTACAGAAAAATTCAAACAAATTCCTATTATTTCCTTGGTAAAGTTCCAAACTGCTGTATGTTGCCTACTCAAGTAAAGCATAATTATAACTACTGCTTAAGAGCATTTATCAGTGTTTTTTTTCTGTTCCATGTCATTTGAAAATCCTAATTGCAAACAAGCCTGAGGATCATTTAAGGCACCATTAATATGTTGTAGGATGAAGATGGAAAGGGACTATCTGATGAAGAAATCCGAGCAGAAGTTGACACTTTTATGTTTGAAGGCCATGACACAACAGCAAGTGGAATTTCTTGGCTTCTGTACTGTTTGGCCCAACACCCAGAACACCAGCAGAAGTGTAGAGAAGAAATCCAGCAGCTCCTCATGCAGCACAAACAAGTTGAATGGTGAGTTTTATGTAAACCTTGTCTCTGTTGTTGATTCACTTCTCCAGGCTTTGAGGTTGTTGTACAAAAAACATCAGAGTGAATTTTCAGGAATTCTTTTGGCCTGCACACAGTTATTGGATGGTGAGTGAACTGGCTACAGAGTACTTACAAGTACAATATTATCTCTTGCGAACCATACCAACATTATTCCATTGATGTTCAAACAATGCTGCAATTGCCATGTAAAAACTTGTACTTCTAAAACAACCATATTGAGAGCTACAGATGAACTATTCCATGTTTTTAACATTACAATGTCTTTTTATCTGTGTTATTTTATTTCAAAGTACAGTCTTTCAAATTTTTCTATGTAAAAGACCCAAAGGAACTATTTTGAAGAAGAGTAGAAAAATTATCCAAAGAACCTTTATTCCTCAAACCACACCTCTTAATGAGGAATGATGGATTTGCTTTTAAGCCACTATTTGAAGGGGTGGGTGCTGCATAGTTTGACAGTCATGTACCCTACCTACTCAGTGGAATCCTCTGCCCCAGATGCTCAGTTATTAGATACGTCTAGCAATGAGGATGATAGATTTTGTACATTCAGATACTCAATAGATTGTCAAACTGGCTCGTATTGCATTAAAGGCATGCTGTGTAGTAACTTAGCTACCTGACGAGCATCCTGAGTGGACCAGTGATCCAGGGACCTATCTATGGAAGTTGGAAATTTAAATTCAAGTAATTAAATAAATCAGCAATTTTCTAGTCCTTGTAATAGTAACACAATTATTCTGAGAACCTATCTGATTCAATAATGTCTTTCAGGGAAGAAATCTGCTATCCTTACCTAGTCTGTCTTGTATATGATTTCATAAGACATAGGAATAGAATTAAGACATTTGCCCCACCGAGTCTGCTTTGACATTCAATCATGTCTGATCCTTTTTTTTCCTCCTCAGCCCCACTTCCTAACCAGATCCCCATAACCTTTGATGCTGTGTCCAATCAAGAATCTATCAAGCTTGTCTTAAATACACTAAATGACTTGGCCTCCAGAGCTGCCTGTGGTAACAGAAGACCTGCGGCTAAAGAAATTTCTCCACACCTCTATTTTACATGGGCACACCTCTATCCTTAGGTTTTGCCCTCTTGTCCTAGACTCCCCCACTGTGGGAAACATCCTTTCCACATCTACTCTGGTCTAGGCCTTTCAACATTCAAACAGTTGCAATGTGATCACCCTTATCCTTCTAAATTCTAGTGAGTACAGACCCAGAGCTACAAAATGTCCCTCATATGATAACCCTTTCATTCCTGGAATCATCATTGTGAACCTCTGTGGAACCTCTAGAATGCTAGCAGATCTTTTCTTAGACGAGGAGCCAAAACTGTTCATAATGCTCAAAGTGAGGACTCACCAGTGCCTTATAAAGTACATCCTTGTTCATATAGACCTGTTGAAACAAACATTGTCATTGCATTTGTCTTCTTCACCTCTGAGTGAATCTGCAAGTTAACCCTTAGGGTGTTCTGCACAAGAACTTTGAAGACTCTTTGCATCTCAGATTTTTGGATTTTATCCCAGTCTATAAAATAGTCTGCACATTTATTTCTTCTACCAAAGTGCATGACCATACATTTTCCAACATTGTATTTCATTTGCCACTTTCTTGCCCATTCCCCTAATCTGTCTAAGTCCTTCTCAGCCTACCTGCTTCCTCAAAACAACTCGCCCCTCCACCAATCTTCATATCATCTGCAAACTTGGTAACAAAGTAATCTATTTCATCATCTAAATCTTTGATATACAGCATAAAAAGAAGCGATCCCAACACCGACCCTGTGGAACACCACTTGTCACTGGCAGCCAATCAGAAAAGGACCCTTTGATTTCTACTCACTGCTTCCTTGCAATCAGCCAATGCTCAAAACCATGACAGTAACTTTCCTGTAATACCATGGGCTGTTAACTTGGCAAGCAGTCACATGTGTGACACCTTGTCATAGGTCTTCTTAAAGTCCAAATATACAACATTCAATGCATCCCATTTATCTATCCTACTTGATATCTCCTCAATGAATTCCTACAGGTTTGTCAACCACTGAGGTCAGGCTAACTGGTTTATAATTTCCTTTCTGCTGCTTTCCTCCTTAAAGAATGGAGTAACATTTGCTAATTTCCAGTCCTGACACCAATCCAAAATCCAATGATTCTTTTTCAAGATTTTTATTAATTTCTTACATAAAAATACAGGGTACAGTAAGATATATATCGATTACAATGTATTGGAATCACTGATTAAGTGTAATTACCCCATATCCATATAAATTAAATTTAAACATAAAATTGAAAAGAAATAATTTTATTATACAAAAAGTCTAAACCCACTACCAGAAAAAAAAACAGCTGTTTGGTTAAAAAAAGAAAAGGAAACATTCTTTAACATATAGTAAAACATATTATTAGCCAACATCTGTGCTTAATAGCAAATCAAAGATTTTGAAAGTAATTCAAAAAACTTCCCCACAATGTTAAAAGGTCTTGTCTAGGTTCAGAAATTGAACATCGAATCTTCTTTAAAATTAAACATGACATGGCGTCATGTAACCAATGAGTATGAGCAACAATGCCCTCCTGACTATAAGAGAAATAAGGGCCAAAATATGTAAATAATGTGTCTCCAAAATAATATCATTTCTTCCAAGTAAGGCAGTCCAAGGGTTAGGTTTTAAATTTACTTTAAAAAGGACTGAAAATGTTTGAAATATTTCCTTCCAATATTTTTCAAGACTCGGACAAGTCCAAAACATATGGATTAATGAAGCTTCTCCATTATTACTGTAGTGTTCTCGTGCAGTATGTTGAAACTCTAACACCAAGTTAAACAGAAGTCAATGAGGACGGGATCGCAGTGAGATTGACCATTTACTGTTCACTCTGCCACATTAACGTATGGTGAAAACTTGATAAAACAATACAAAACATATACAGTATCTGTTTCCTTCTTGGCATCGCATTTACATCATAAATACTTGTAAAAGTAAAACTACAACAAACTATATTACATTAAAGTATCATTAAAGTACAATATACAGTCAGAACCTATCTACGCCATTAACAACTTTAAATACATTTCAACACAAACTTTCCAGCAACACTTTCAATAGCACAAGAAAATAAACCTCATCAACCGTCATTTCTTTTAACAGAATAAGCATTAACATTATGAGCAACAATGCCTTCCTGACTATAAGAGAAATAAAGGCCAAAATATGCAAATAATGTGTCTCCAAAATAATATCATTTCTTCCAAGTAAGGCAGTCAAAGGGTTAGGTTTTAAATTTACTTTAAAAAGCACTGAAAATGTTTGAAATATTTAAAAATTACTAAAGCTAAATAAATGGCTTAAGGGCAGCACAATTACATCTATCACAATAGGGAGATATATCTGAATAAAAACAAGACAGCTTATTCTTAGACATATGGGCTCTATAAACCACTTTAAATTGTAGAAGGGAATGACGGGCACATAATGATGAGTATTAACCAATTTAAAAATTTCATTCTAAGTGTCCTCAGAAATTGAAATCTGTAAAGCTTGTTCCCAAAGATGTTTAATTTTATCTAAAGGAATATTTCTCATTCCCAACAACATACCATAAATATTAGGTATAGTTGCATTATTGAAGGGTTTCAAATTAAAAATTATATCAAGTAATTTTTTATCTGGACTTTTAGGAAATGTATGTACTTGAGAACATAAAAAGTCTCTAATTTGTAAATATCGAAAAAAGTGAGTTCTTGATAGACTATACTATATTCAATAGTTGTTCAAATGAAGAGAGACTATCTCCACCAAACAAATCATGAAAAGATTTAATACCCAATCTATTCCACTCTTTAAAAACTACATCAGACATAAAGGGTTTAAAAAAAAAGTTGGAAAAAATGGGACTGGAAAGTGAAAAACTCAATAAACCAAAATATTTTCTAAATTGTACCCAAATCCTCAAAGTCTGTTCAACTACAAGATTATCAGTTAAATTACCTAAAAATAAAGGAATTGAGGATCCGAGAAGAGAAATGATAGTAAATTTATTAACAGAGTTAGCTCCTAGACTGGACAGTCCTCTCGATTAATATAATATACAGGCAGTCCCCGGGTTACTAACGAGTTCCGTTCCTAAATTCGTCTTTAAGTCGGATTTGTACGTAAGTCGGAACAAGTACATCCGGTATTATTTAACGTCAGTTAGTGAAACATTTGTCTTAGTATATACCTAGTATATATTTTACCTTTCTATGCATATAAAACACTTAAAAAACATATGTATTCCAATAATTTAACCACTGTGTTGCTTAGTAATAATTGTAGCTTTCATCAGGACAGGGCCTTTCACATGCTCTATTATTCTCACTTTATCCTTTATCCTTTAAAATTGTTCCAATCGTTGACTAACTGTAGCCTAACACTTTTCCAATGACCGATGACGTTTCACCTCTTTCTAAACGCTTTATTATTACTACTTTATTTTCAATTGTGATCGCTTCCCGTCAACGGAATAGAAACACTGTGGGCAGCGGGTCCCGATGTCCGCTGGGTCCTAAGGACCATCGCACTCAATTCCCTAGGTCCTAAGATCCGCCACACTGAGAGAGGTTAAATGGGACAAATGGAGGCTGTGCTGGGTTTGGGTATTTGATCCTCCTCAATATTCTGTGTGGGAATTTAAACTGGAGGTGTCTGTTTTTTTTTTTACGACTTGCAAACTCGACATCAACCCGGCATGCTTGGGAGCGGTCTGTCACTGGATCGAACTCGGGAACCTCAGTTCTCGAGTTCGGTGCTGATCTCAGTGGGGAGTGGGTGGTCGGGTGAATCTTGCTAAGAAAAATTTAAGCTAAATGCAAAGTTAACACTCAACACAGTGTCAACAGCAATGACTTAAAATGGCGGAAGGCGTCGCGATCAGACTTAAAATGGTGGACGGCGTTCTCCTTCCTCGGTTTGTAAATACGAGTTGTTCATAAGTCAGATGTTTGTATCTTGGGGGCTAGCTGTAACCAAAACATAAGATTCTATATATTGACTGCCCAGTAATAAAACCTAAAATTGGGTAAGGCTAAACCTCCATTCTTTTTAGCTTTTTGAAGATGAACTTTATTTAGTTGAGAAATTTTATTATTCCATATATAAAGATATAATAGAAACCAAAGAATCAAAAAAGGATTTAGGAATAAAAACAGGTATGGCCTGAAATAAATATAAAAATTTAGGCAAAATATTCATTTTAATAGAATTGATTCAGCCAATCAGTGTTAAAGAGAGGGGTGACCAACTTAATAGTACCTTCTTAACATAATTCAGAAGTGTAAAAAAATTTTCTTTAAAAAGGAATTTATAATTCCAAGTGATTGTTACACCCAAAAAAGTAAAATGATTTCTTACAATTTTAAAGGAGGGTTAGTATTAACTAATACCAAATTATTCAAAGGAGAAGTTCATTCTTATGAAAGTTAAGTTTATATCCTGAAAACTGACTAAAGCAAGAGAGTAAAAAAATTAAAGAAGGTAAAGAAAACTCCAACACCAACCCTGCGGAATACCACTGGTCACTGGCAGCCAACTAGAAAAGGATCTTTTATTTCCACTCACTGCCTCCTACCAACCAGCCAGTCTGAACATGCCAGTAACTTTCCTGTAATACCATGGCCCTTTTAGCTTGGTAAGCAGCCTCATGTGTGACACCTTGTCAAAGGTCTTCTGGAAGTTCAAATATACAACATCCGCTACATCTCTCTTTATCTATCCTACATGTAATCTCCTCAAAGAATTCCAACAGGTTCAGCAGGCAGGATTTTCCCCTAAGGAAACCATGCTGACTTTGTCCTATCTTGTCCTGTGTCACCAAGTACTCCATAACCTCATCCTTAACAATTGACCCCAACACCTTCCCAACCACTGAGGTCAGGCTAACCGGTATATAATTTCCTTTCTGCTGCCTTCCTGTTTCTTAAAGAGTGGAGAGACATTTGCAATTTTTCAGTCGTCAGGTAACATGCCAGAGTTCAATGATTTTTGAAAGATTATTTCTAATGCCACCACATTCTCTACCACTACCTCTTTCAGAACTCTAGGGTGTAGTTCATCTTGTCCGGGTGACTTATGTACCCTTAGGTCTTTTAGTTTTTTGAGCACCTTCTCCCTTGTAATAGTAGCTGCACTCACTACTCTTCCCTCACACCCTTCAACACCTGGCACACCGCTGGTGTCTTCCACAGTGAAGACTGATGCAAAACACTCATTTAGTTCATCTGCCATCTCCTTGTCTGCCATTGTTATTTATCTGGCCTCATTTTCTAGCAGTCCTATATCCACTCTCATCTTTCTTTTAGTTTTTACATACTTGAAAAAGCTTTTACTTTCCATTTTGAAATTTGCTTTCAAATTTAATCTTTTCCTTCCTGATGATTCTTTTAGTTGCTCTATGTAGGGTTTTAAATGCTTCCCAAACCTCTGTCCTCTCACTAAGTTTTGCTTTGTTGTATGCCTTCTTTTTTACATTATGCTTTGATTTCCCTTGTCAGCCATAGTTGTACTATTTTGCCATTTGAGTATTTCTTTGTTTTTGGAATACATCTGCCCTGTGCCTTCCTCATTTTCTCCAGAAACACACACCATTGCTGCTTTGCTGTCATCCCTGCCAGTAATTCCTTCCAATTTACTTTGGTTAACACCCCTGTAATTTCCTTTACTGCACTGAAATATTGCTACGTCAGACTTTACTTTCTCCCTATCAAATTTCAAGTTGAACTCAATCATATTGTGATCACTGGTTCCTAAGGGTTACCTTAAGCTCCCTAATCACCTCCAGTTCACTACATAACACCCAATCCAGTATCGCTGATCCCCTAGTAGGCTCAACAACAAACTGCTCTAAAAAGTCATCTCGTAGGCATTCAACAAACTCACTCTCTTGAGATCCATTACCAACCTGATTTCCCCAATTGACCTGTATGTTGAACTATCCCATGACTATTATAACAATGCCCTTTTTATAAGCCTTTTCTATTTCCTGTTATAATCTGTGGTCTACATCCCAGCTACTGTTGGGAGGCATGTATATAACTGCCATCAGGGTCCTTTTGCACATGCAGTTTTTTAAACTCAACTCACAAGGAATCAACATCTTCCGATCCCATGTCACATCTTTCTACTGATTTGATGCCATTCTTCACCAGCAGAGCCACGCCACCCCCTCTGCCTGCAAAAGAACATGTAACATTGGACATTCAGTCCCCAACTACAACCATCCTTCAGCCACGATTCAGTGATGGCCACAACATCAAACCTGACAATCTGTAATAGTGCAACAAGATCATCCACCTTATCCACCAGTCACTATGACTTGTTTGTTTGGGAACAATTAAGGATAGATAATCAATGCCTGCATTGCTAGTGTATAAAAGAATATTCAAAATTAAACCAGCTACCTAGCCCTCATCCTCATGCAAAGATGAGACACCTTTAACTATCGACAGAGTGATACACAGTCTCAGACTGGGGGTGGGGGGGTGGGTGGAGACTGACTTAAGCCAAGTGGAAGATATGTCTGTTGACCAGTGATAGGGGGTCATCCCCATCTTTCTGTAGGCCAACAGAGTCTGGATGGACTGCATGACCACCTCCTGCTTCTGTTTCTTCTGTTTCGTATTATAAGTATTGATAATAACTTTGCATTAGCTGTAAAATATTTCAGGGATTCGATAAAAGGCTGTTCTTTTTATCTATCGTCCTTTGCAACTGGCCCTCAAAGCTAAGACCCACAACAGATCCGTGGATAACTTCCCAAGTGAAGGCTTCAGCATGGCCTTTGCTCCTGTAAGTTGTGCCAGTCCAATGTATTTTGGGAATTAGGTTGTGCACTTTGGGATATCATATACTAACTAACAGAGTAAATGGCAAGGACCTCAACAGTGTGAACATACAGGAGGCATCTTGTGGTACATGTTCATAGTATCCTGAAAATCATGACGGAGGTGGATAGGGTAATGAAAAAGGCATTTTACATACTTGTGTTCAGAGGCCAAGGCATTGATTATGAGTTGGGTTGTCATGTTACAGCTGTATAAATCATTGGCCAGGTTGCACTTGGAGTATCATGTACAGTCTGGTCACCACACTACAAAAAGGATGTGGTAGTATTAGAAAGAGAGGGCAGATGAGACTTTTGAAAATGTTGCATTGGGATATAAGAGGGGTTCATAGACAGGGTAGATCATCAGTCTTTTCTCTGAGGCGGGGGACTAAAAGGCAAAGGTTTAAGATGAGGGGAAAATTTAAAGAAGACCTGAGAGGCAGATTCTTACTCAGAGAGCCGTGGTTATAAGGAAGGAGCTGCCAGAGGAAGTGGTGGAAGCAGATCCAATCACAACACTTAAAAAGCATTTGGACAGGAACTTGGATAAGGCAGTAGGAAAAGGATAGAGATCTAATGTCAGCAAATGGGATTAGCCAGATAGGCATCATGGTTGGCATGGATGAGGTCTGTAAAAGGTCTCTGTATATGCTGTGCCACTGTGACTCCTGGAACTCCTCTGCTCTCCAATAGGCAACACAAGCTTCTATAAATTTTCCCACCACACCAGGTTAATCTGGCATGTGTACAGTGAACTCACTGAATGTCAACAGGAGAAATAGGCTGCTGAGAGAAAGTTGAGAAAAGTTTATTTTTAATTTGATTTTAACTACTTCAGTTTAAATTTCTTGTTTTTCAATGTATGAATCTTTCTAGACATAAAACATTAAATTAATTTTTTAAATGTTTAAACATTAGTTTATAATGTGTCTTGAGTGATTGCAAACATCGAAGACATTCATATTGATCTAAACAACAGATTTGATCACAAGTGAGCCGTGGGTGGTGTGGAGCAGGAACAGTGGGTGGCCTGCGGGTCCTCACCACTGTCAGTACTGTTGTCATTTGTGAAAGGAGAGTCTCTGTGCACCGATGTGAAGAGAGCCTGGTTCTGAATGGAAGACTACAACTAGGAGCATGATGGACATAATGTCATCATCCAGGACACGTTAATCTCAGTTTAGCCAAAGACCTGCCTCATTGTCTGCTCAAGAAGTCTCTGTATTATAACATAGATCTTCTCTTTGAATAAATATGATGAATTGAGGATTTTTATGTTTTCTATTTAGATAAAATTAAAGAAAATGCTGTGAGGTGTTAGAAAGGGATAAGTTAATAAATCACAGGTTAATCTAATGTTACATTTGATATATCATGTGAGCAGAACAGTGGCAGATTTCAAGTTTAAACTACTACATGTGCACTACCCAGTGCATGTACTCTTTGATTGGAGTTGGATAAAGAAAACTGTAAGAGACACCTAGGAGAAATTCAAGCTCTTGTAAACCTGCAGAGTTAACATTGACATTGAGAGAGTATTCTTTTTGACTTAACCATCTCTGAAAAATAGTGGCCTCCTAAAAAGAAGTACAAGGCTCTCAGGCGGGATTGGATTCAAAGGTTTAAAGTACATTTATTCTCAAGGTAGGTATGCATTGTACAACCCTGAGATTCATCTTCCCCACAGACAGCCACGAAACAAAGACCCGTTCAAAGAAAAATGCAAACACTCAACGCGCAGAAAAAGAACAAATCACATGAATGGCAAAAAATGAGCGAAAAACACAGAATATAAAACACCAGACCGCAAATCATCGAACAGTCCAGGCATATTCAGTTCAGTTCATTTCAGTCTAGTTCTGTGTCATTTACTAACTTCTGGTGGAGCCAGTCTGCTCAGATCAAAATAGCAACAAAAAAAAAGGAGCAACCAGGAGCACATCATAACATGAACTACAAACTGTGTCAATCAAACCTTGCCTGAGACCCAGGTCTCCGGCAGCATTGAGCAAGAGGGAGGGAGGGAGACCATTCAAACACAGTGATTTCCCTCCAGGATCGGTGGATGAGTGGGAGAGGGAGTCTGTCACACACAGACACCTTCTTCCAGCAACAGTGAGTGAGAGGGTGGTAGGCAGCGCTGAACCCCCTCTCTTTTTTTGATCTTGCCTTGGTGTCAAGAAATGAAGTCGATCATGGATTGGCACCCTGTCTCCAGGCTTCTTGACCTCCAGCTCACACACATTGCTCAAACCTCACTGAGCCCCCAGAGTACCAGACTGTACAATCTGTAGATCACAGGCTCCAACAAAAGCAGAAACACATTTGAAAGAAAAAGAAATGGAACAATCTGAAGGATGGAAAGTGCTGTTTAAATATCTGTGGTCTAACAATTCCTTCAAACAACTTAAAAAACTCATTGATTAGCAGCTGAAAACTGGCTTAACCTAGGGGAAAAGCAGCATCGTACCCAAAAGATCTATTGGAAAGTTCAACTCCTGACTTTTAGGCTAGGAAATTCTTTTTAAACTGATTTTTATGTTAACTTTAACTTTAGTTTATATGTACCTTTGGGCTCATGTCATGTACATGTTTAAATGACTCTCAATAACAAATGTCAGGAAATTGCTTTAATATTTCTAATTGTGATCTTTGAGCCAACACAGTGAAACAGCTTACCCACCTACTTCAAGGAGAAATTTCCCGTTGTCAGCATGTCACCCTCCAGAACTACGCAGCACACTCGAAATGCAACATCAATCTCAACCATATTTTCATCTTGCACCTTCTGCAGTCTGTAGAAAAATCGACACTATTATTTCAGTCAACTTATCTTTAGTTAGGCAGAAAATCATTAACTACCAAAATAAATGGCTGTGTGAATTGAGCTGAGCTGAGCCGAGCCAGTCAGCCTTGTACAATTCAAAGTCTTTTTTGCAGATAATCACTGGCATAAAAAAGACTGATCAGACAGTTATGCGATTAAAGTATAACAGAAACCATGGAAGTACTTTTAAACCTTTTACTCACAATCTTTCCCTGTGCCTTGGGCCTTCCCATCTAGCCCAGCAGATGGAGAGGATTGGACACAAATTAGGAGCAGGAGTAGGCCATTTTGTCTCTGTACACTACCCACCATTCAGTATGATAATGCTGACATCAACTTCTCTTCTATGCCAGTGCCCTCGATTGCTCAATCTTTCAAATTTTTACCTATCTCCACTTTAAATATACTTCATTGTCTGGCCTCAAACAACACTTGAGGACCGAGAATTCCAGACATTCAATACCTACTGAGAGAAGAAATTTTGAAGCGCCTCAATTTTAAATTCCTTTGTTCAAGACTTCCCCTCTGGTGAGAACACCTCAACATCAACACTGTCAAGCCCACCCCCCCCCCCAAGATCTTGTATATCTGAACATTCACCTTTCATTCTTCTAAATTCCAAAGAGTACAAACCCAACCTGTCTAGTCTCTCATACGGGAATTAGCTGGACTATCTTGTTCAGACTACATCCAACGTTGCCAGGTGTGGCCTCACCAGTATCCCATACAACTACAAAACTTAATATATCTTTAAAGATTATTGCTGTGACATCATGTTTTTTTTTACCACCATAGGCCAGAACAAGGAGATGCATTTTGATCTCATATCCAAGCAGGTTCTCCATGGCAGTGAAGTGTTATAATTGTTGACCTACCTGCAGACCCTCTCAATGCGAATTCATGACAATTCACATTGCTGATGTTTCCACAGTGAGGCCTATGTCTGTGAGAAGAGAAGAAGAATAGCCCTTAACTCGCCAGTGGAGTTATCGGGGCACCATCTTTTGACAGTGTTTCCGTAGCAAGCTATTGTTGTTTTTACGAGGCCAAGTTGCTAGCTCGATGCTCAACCCGACTTGGATTCGAACTCGGGAACCTTCGCTCCAGAATCCGGTGCTGATATTATTGCGCCACCAAGTGGGACATGTCTGTGAAGACAAGAGTTTAAACCTTTCAGGGAGCAGCTAATTGTGCAGTTAGAATTTACCTTGTCCCCATCATCAACATCCTGGGAGTCGTCATTGTAGAGCAGGTCAGAAGCTGGACATCCTGAAGAGAGTGGCACAGCGTCTGACCCAGCAAAACCTTTGCCGCATTAAAAAGGCCGAATTTGGGAGTGTGCTGGAGCATCCTCTACTTGGATGGATGAGTGCAAGGCCAATCACAAAGCCCAACGACTTCCAGACAAAGCGGCTCACATGAGCTGTTCACTCTCCTAACGTTCATTCGCTCTGCCTTTGGCACACAGCAGCTTCCAGTGTGCGCCATCCAGAAAATGCATTACAGTGACTCACCTAGGCTGCTCCAACTGCTCCTGTCAAACATAAGACCAGTACCGCCAAAGACAGGGGCAATAGGTACATACTAAAGCACCATCTGTGGATTTTTCTTCACACATACTCCTGATTTTGAGAGATACTTCTAGCCCATAATAGTTGCTGGGTCTGAGTCCTGCAACTCCCTACTCACCCGTCACATACAGAATCAGGTTTAAAATTATTGGCGTATGTGATGAACTACATATACCTGTCTGGACACGCCCCCTGCTGACTGCTCCTGTGGCTCCTCCCACAGACCCCTGTATAAAGGCGATTGAGGCCTGAGCCCGGTCTCCAGGATGCAGTATGGCGGTCACTCACTGCTTGTTCCTTCTTCCAGTCAATAAAAGCCGATATCTCGCCTTACGTCTCAGAGTGAGTTATTGACGGTGCATCAGCGTATGTCATGAAATTTGTTGTTTTGCAGCAGCAGTAGGTTTATAATAATAAAAAACTACACATTATAGTAAGAATGATATATTTAAAAAAAGAAAATTAAATTAAGTAGTGCAAACTGAGAAGGGAAAATACTGAGGTAGTGTTCATGGGTTCATTGTCTATTCAGAAATCTGATGGCAGAGGGGAAAAGCTCTTTCCTGACACGTAGAGTGTGTGCCTTCTGACTCCTGTACCTCCTTGATGGTAGCAATGAGAAAAGGACATGTCCTGGGTGATAGTGGTCCTTAATGATGGATGCTACTTTTTAAGGCATCGAAGGTGTTCTGGATGTTGGGGAGACTCGTGCCCATGATGGTGCTGGCTGAATTTACAACATTCGGCAGCTTTTTCCTCTGCTTTTAAATGACTGAACTGTCCTGTCTTTGTGGAGAATTCTGAAGCCATTGAACTGCAGTGCTGCATCTGAAATGACAGTGGATAACCATGTTTCCATGAAGCAAGATGCACAGCAGTCCCAGATGTGGTACAGAAATCTTGCTCTGAGGTCTTTGGCTTTGCTTTCTTGCTGTACTTCATCAGCAGGATAGTCAGGAGCGGAGGTGTAAGGCCTCTGCATTTCAATCTTACCTGTTGGACCAGCACAGTATCCCTGCTTTTGTTTTCTTGAAGAGGAACTGCACTTGCGAGCCGAGCTTGCTGTCCGAGGTTTGTCGATTTTGAGTATCGATAGATTTTTTTGAAAAATGTCTTAAAACGATGCTGGTTACTGAAGTACTGTTCCATAGCTTTGAGTGTGGATTTCAGCTGTAGTCATCCTAAATGGGAATATTTTGATGTTTCCTAAGAGCTGCAAGCAAACAGCTGCCACTTAATGGTGCTTTCTTACCAGAAGATGGCAGCACATTTGATAGAAAGAGTTCAGTTCAGGAAGGCAGTCCAGTAGCAGCTTTGTAAGGCCATGAGTGATAGGCAATAGATGCTGCCCTTGCAAGCAATGCCATTTTCCCAAAATAATGAATAAATATAAAGGTCATTGACAGGCACGTTTTGTGAAATCAGGTATCCTTTCTTCAGTATCAATCCACTCTCTTCGGGAAGTAGTAAAAATGTGGGGCCATGATTGGTGAAGTTCTTTAAATATGCAGTACATGGAGGGAACATGCTCCCATCAGATAAGCAGAGCAGGATCCTGGTTCACTTTAGGGTCCCCTACTCTGAGTTCCCCCTCTCTTCACCCTCCCAGGTATTCTCCTCTCGATTTACCTGAGAGTCTGTGAGCCTACCTTTGGGGCCAGTCCGTGCCCACCATCCACCTCAGGTGGCATCCTTCTCACTGGATAACTCTCCCCTTCTGCTTATCAACACTACAGAGAAGGCAGGAGAGTTAAAGCCAGTTGTGGCTCTCAGTCTTTGCCCGATTTGCCCAGATTCTTGTCCCAGATAGAATGTACCAGATATACCAGTTTTATGTTGTCTGGTTATTTAATAGCTCAAGGGGGTTGAGTGTATATGTGTCTTGTACATTTTCGGGCCCTCGGCTAAAAGGCCAAAATTCAGAATGACTAAGCAATGGGTTGTCATTTCCAGGATTATTAAGCAGTCCTTTTCAATCTTTTTATTGATTTTCACATATACACAAAAAAAATAACATAATAATAAGTAAATTATAAATACAATAGACTTGAAATCACATTGATAATAAGATAATAATATCCTACTAAACATCAACAAAAGAAAGTACCTTAATCAAGTCCACATGATTATATGAAAAAAAAACAAATAACCATTAAAAAAGAAAAAAAAATATTAAAAAATATGTGAGAAAAAATATATATTAAAAAAAAATAAAACACTAAACTAAACTAACATAGGCAATAACAACAGTTTACAAGTATAAGATAGTGTCAAAGAACTCCGGAACTCCATACCTGAACATGAATAAGCAGAAAGGTCCGGAAAAGGCCAAATTAATTCATATGAAAATGTCGAATAAACGGTCTCCAAGTTTCTTCAAATTTAATTGATGAGTCAAAAATAGTGCTTCTAATTTTTTCCAAACTCAGATAAGAAATAGTTTGAGAAAGCCACTGAAATGTAGTAGGAGGATTTACTTCTTTCCAATTTTGTAGTATAGACCTTCTGGCCATTAATGTTACAAAAGCAATCATTCGTCTGATTGAGGGGGAAAACTGATTGCCATCTTCATTTGGTATGCCAAAAATTGCAGTAATAAAATGAGGTTGTAAATCTATATTCCAAATTGAGGAAATAGTAGTAAATATATCCTTCCAATAATTATGTAAAGTGGGACATGACCAAAACATATGGGTCAATGAGGCCACTGCTAAATGACATCTGTCACATAGAGGGTTAATATGAGAATAGAATCGAGCAAGTTTATCTTTAGACATATGAGCTCTATGTACAATTTTAAATTGTATTAAAGCATGTTTAGCACATATAGAAGAAGAATTAACCATTTGCAAAATTTTTTCCCATTTATCTGTTGATATGTTGTATTGAAGTTCTTTTTCCCATTCTTGTTTAATTCTAACTGATATTTCTGGTTGTATCTTCATAATCATATTATAAATAAAAGCTACTAATCCCTTCTGACAAGGATTTAAGGTAAAGATCAAATCTGTAGTGTCCATCAAAGTTGAATTAGGAAAAGATGGTAAAACTTTATGTAAAAAATTTCTAATTTGTAAATATCTGAAAAAATTAGATTTAGGTAATTCAAATTTATTAGAAAGTTGATCAAATGACATCAAAGTATCTTCAAAAAAGAGATCACGAAAACATTTTATACCTTTCCTTTTCCATATGTTAAAAGCTTGATCTGTCCAGGAAGGTTTGAAAAAGAAATTAAATAAGATAGGGCTATCAAGAACAAAGTTTTTCAAAATAAAGAACTTACGAAATTGAAACCAAATTCGTAATGTATGTTTAATAACAGGATTAAATATTTGTTTATTAAATTTAACTAAATCCGCAGGAAGACAAGAACCAAGAACAGAGAATAGAGAATATCCCTTTACCTCATTACATTCCAAATTTACCCACTGTGGGCACAGTGGTGAATCCAAATCTAATTTCCAATACAATAAATTACGAATATTATTTGCCCAATAATAAAATCTAAAATTAGGTAAAGCTAAACCACCATCTTTTTTTGATTTTTGTAATTGCTTTTTACTTAACCTAGGGTTTTTATTTTGCCACACAAATGAAGAAATTTTTGAATCAATGCTATCAAAAAAAGATTTAGGAATAAAAACTGGTAGGGCTTAGGATTATTAAGCAGTCCTTGAGCAATGGCTGACAAAAATCGAACGTACCACTGTAGAAGTAGGAGGCGAAGAGCATTGAAACCACTCCATCCCTAATTCATTACTTCTAATTGAAAAATTCCTTTTGCTGGGACAGGACAAAGTAATGTGGCCTTAATTTCAATTTTGACCGGTAGCAATGCTTCTTGTTCAAGCGTATGTTGTAATCTCTGCATTAAACAGTGAACTTGCACCTTTCTACTCTTTGGAACTTCCATACAAGATTACCTGTGTTTTAATAAGTCACGTCTCTTTGTTGCTTGGCAGGGATATGCTCAGTAAGATGCCTTATATTACAATGTGCATTAAGGAATCTCTGCGTCTCTGCCCCCCTGTCCCAGGAATAGCCAGGAGGCTGAACAAACCACTCACATTCTTTGATGGGAGGACGGTGCCTGAAGGTTTCATTTAAAATTATTTTTTTATATAATATTAGAGAATTATTGTTAAGGTCTGGGTTTGTGCAATTCAAATTTGGGTTTTATATAGATTAGCTTTTCTCCCACATGATGTACTGAATCTAACATTGTGAAAAGAATGGATTGTAATCATGCCATTTGCTAGCATATGAATAGCTGTTTATTTAGTCAAAGTGATTAATGTCAACATTCATAATGTCTCTTTTAAAAGACTTAATAACTTTGAGTTTAACCATGTATGTTCAACCATTTTCACCTGGGTTGATTTTAAATGTTAACAGAGTCAAAGTCAGATTCGTGATCACTGACCGAGCCTATGGAATCTGTTGCTTTGTGGCAGCAGGACAGTGCAAGGTCACTGAGTTCCAATAAAAAAAACTAAATGCTACACAAGAGGAAAAGTGAGGTAATGTTCATCGATTCATGGACCATTCATAGATCTGATTTGCAGAGTAGAACAAGATGTTCCTAAAATACTGAGTGTGGATCTTCAGGGTTCTGTGCTTCCTCTCTGATGGTGGTCATGAGAACAGGGCATGTCCCGGGTAGCAAGGCTCCTTCACCAGATTTCTAAAATATTTATGCACTTGGTATAGCTGCAGCTACTTTTGAGTGTCTTAGCTTTATTCCTTCTTAAATCTGATAGCTTGTATAGCCAATAATATTGACCACCTGAGATACAGGAGTCATTTAATAGATCGGTACATTTAATTCAAAAATTATTTGTGAGCTTAACAGTGTCACTGCTTTCACTCTCCGTTGATTATGGTTGTTGGAGAAAGAAATGGTTGAACTTATTTTTCTATATGTTAGGTTTCAGGAAAAAAGGGTTAATTTTTTTTTGCATTGGCCAAATATCATGCCATTCCATTCTTTCGAAAGCACAGATGAAATGAAGGATAAATGCAGAGATGGACTGGCCACTTTGAATTTCTGTGGCCTTCTTACACAACAAATTATTGTTTTAATTGATTACTTCATTTACTTTTGAAAAATGAAGAAATTTCAAAGTGCTTTCTATTTTGACTATTTAACCCCTCGTTATTCACCTCCCTGAAGAAACTGAACAATTTGTATGCTGTCTGCCTGAGTACATCATGATAAATTAAATTTGTTTCGTTATGAGCTGTCTTTTTGCTGCTAACTGCAAAAATGAGTAATACACCCCATTCATTTAGTTCTTCACAAATTAGGCACATATTTACAGTTTCTAACTATTCATGGTCAATGTGGGGCTGGATCATTTGTTACTAGTACAACATTGGATTCCTACTAACATCTTAACTTGAGACCAATGTCCAAACTGTTCAGAGGGCTAAACACAGATAGCAATGAAGGAGTCATGGATCAGTACTTGACTGCATTCAGTTGTGCTGTTGAGCCATGCCCCAGCTCGATCAGTTCCCAAAATGTCAAGAATTAGGAGATACAAAACTATTCAAAAATTATTAAAATCTAATTAAACTTTTGTTTTCATGAAAAGGTATTAAAATACTTAGAATTAGAAAGGAGGCACTTTAAAACAAAGTTTCAATAAAATGAAAACTATTTACCTTAACCTTCACTGATATCTCTCTCTAATGAAGAAACTGCCACCAGTTGATTGACTGCAAGTTAGCATCAGAGGCAGTTATCAAGGATCTGGGGAACCTTCTGCATTCATGTGCACTCCCACTGAAGTTCTGCACCTGCTGACATTTATGAGGGGACATATGAACAGTTCTTTCTGGCTTTCTTTCATCTCTATGACTAATCTGAATCTTTTTTTTAAATGGACAGAGTGCAGCATAAATTGGTTTTCCTCAGCGTTCATGGAAAAATATCTTCCTGTATCATTTCAATACTTTAACAATGAAGACAGAAATGGAGTGCATTACTCTTGTCCATCGCTCCACTTGTTTTTTTTTAAAGTTTACTACAAGGAAAATGTGGTGTTATCTCTTGTTACCCATCAGATCTTGTTTGATCTATGATGTTGACAGTCAGTGCTCCCACTCAAAGTAATCCAAAGCCTCATGAACTCTTGTAAATTGGAGACAAATGTTCTTTCAGGACTAAAAGGTAATTTTGTCCTTCATGGCATTCTGATCTTGCTTACCGAACTGCAAATGCCAGTAATCTGATACAAAAATGTTCTCTCTACAACCAGAGGTCGTGGGTTAAGGGTGGAAGGTGAGAAGTTAAGGACAACATGAGGGAAACTTCTTCACTCAGAGCTTTGTGAAGGTGTGGAACGAGCTGCCAGTATTTCAATGTTTAAGAGACATTTAGATAGGTACATGAATGGTAGGGCTATGGTCCTGGTGAAGGTGGATGGGAGCAAACAGTTTAAATGTTTCAGCACGGTCTAGGCGGCCTAAGGGCCTGTTTCTGTTCTGTACTGTACTGCTCTATGACTCTAAAAACAGAACGTAGTGGAAACACTCTTTGTGGAAAGAGAAACAGAGCTATGTCTCACATTGAAGACCCTCTGACAGGGCTAGGAAAGAGACATGTCAGGGCTGTATTCATCTTGTGTGAAAAACAGGAAAATAATGTAAATAATGTAGAGTGTGTGTGCAGGACAGTTAATTTTTGTAGACTTGTAAAATTCTTAATATTCATTTGTATTTCATAGGTTGCTTGGTGGGTGTAAGCATCTACTGCATTCACAGGAACTCCATGATTTGGAGTAACCCAGAGGTAACGAGCTAGCCTGTTTCACGTGTAACAACAATATGCATACATTGCTTCTATACAGCATGTAGTGTCAGTCGTTTGAAAGAAATGCCACTGCATATATTGACATTGAGTTAACCTGCATTGAGGAAGTACAGTTTTGAATTTCAGTAAACCTCTTTTATATATGAATATTTTAACGAAAGATTAAGGCAACTAGGACATTTCAGTCTCCATCCCAGCACTAAGGTACAGTATCTCCTTATAACCTTGCTATTTGCAATTCATTACACATTTTTGATTGTATTATAATCTTCTAGCTGACTTGTTAACCAAGTTATACAAATGGCCTGTACAGCTCATACCCTCTGCAAATCTAGTCTCAAGGTTTCTGATATATGACTTTTGTCCTATCTAGCCCTACGCTCTTTTTATTTGCAACTTGAAACTAACTTGCTTTTCTCTCTTTCCCAATTCTGTTCAATGTGAAACATAACTCTGTTTCTCATCCGACAGATATCTCCTGACCTCCTGTGTTTCTTCAATTTTCTTTCCAGCATTAGCAATTTTTAAAAAATTTCCATATTCACTTTAACGTAGGTCATTTAAAAAGTGGCAGCAGACACCACCTGCATATGGGCACATTCAGAGGTCAAAGCTTACAGGTCGTCAGCAGTTTGTTTTCTGAGTAATGAGGGAATGAGCTTTATATTAAGCATATGAAAGTAAAGATCTTCCTCTCCCCCACTCTCCCTTTCTCAGAAGCCATCTTTCAGCAAAGGTAGACACATGGATGATGAAATTCATCACAACTTTGTGCACCAGCATTAAATTTGACTGTCCAAGGAAAAGAATATTTGAAGGTCAAAACCTCTAAGCCAGCACATATTTCGTTATCTATCAGGCAGTATTGATTCGCTGCCCTCTTTGCAATTTGAGATACCAGCTACATAGAGCAGGCAGCTCAAAGTACCGGAGAGGTACTACCGATGCTGTTTCTGCAAAACACTAAATCTATGGCAGGATAAACAAGCCAATGCTGGTGACCCCTCTTAGACGAGCAACCCCAGAATTTCAGCTGGAATTATAATTCTACTCATTCATTTCAAACAAGCATTTGACATTGATAAAGTGCTAACAAGCTCTCGAAACAGAAACCTTTTGTCAAGCTGCAGCACTGAAAGAGGTTACAATGTGAACAGAGGACAAGTACTAAAATATCCCAGAACAAAAAGAGGAATCCACACCAATTCATGGAAGTATTTAGTCCACACCCACTCAAAGTAGAGAAGTATTTAGCGTGGCAGTACTCAGCACCTCAAGCCCTCTTGCCAACATAAAATGCAGAAAGGTTGTGACACTTCCGAAGCTCCCCATTGTGTAACCTAGTCCCACCTGGGCAGTCTCTGGTTCCCATGTTAAGACAATAAGGAAATGGGCCATTTGTCTTTCGAATCTGCTCTGCCATTCCATCATGGTTGGTTGGTTATCCCTCTCAACCCCACTCTCCTGCCTTCTCCCCATAACCTTTGACGACCTTATTTATCAACTTTCTTTTTAAATACACCCAATGACTTGGACTCCATAGCCATATGGGGCAATGATTCCACAGATTTATCACTCTCTGGCTAAAGAAATTCCTCCTCACCTCTGTTCTAAAGGGACACCCTTGTATTCTGAGGCTGTTCCCTCTGGTCCTAGACTCCACCACTATAGGAATCATCCTCTCCACTTCCACTCTAGGCCTTTCAATATTCAATAAGCTTCAATGAGTTCCCTGCCCCCCCCCACCCCCATTCTTCTAAACTTCAGCAAGTACAGGCCCAGAGCCATCAAAGCCTCCAGAATAACCCTTCTAGGAAGCCCCAGAGCCTCCTAGAATAACCCTTTCATTCTCAGGGTCATTCTCGTGAACATCCTGTGGACCCTCTCCAACGCTAGGACATCCTTTCCTTGCTAAGGGGCACTAGTGCAGTCTGACCAATGCCTTATAAAGCCTCCTCAACCGGCTGTGGACTTCTTTTTAGAATGGAAGCATCCTCAATCTCTAAGAGGAATATTTAAAGGCCAGAGGATAATCAATACAGCTGTCCAGATTTTTTTTGATGTAGCATTTTGGTAGAAGACAGAGTGTTGTCCAAGGAAGAATGTTCATATTGAGTGCTCTGTATTAAAGTAGATGTAGCTTGCATCTTATACAGCAGATGGGATTCCCTAGCCTTTTGCAACATAAATCATATACAGGCATTTCAAAGAGGTCTTCTTCTGTCCACCCACTTTCCATCTAAATCTTTCTTTCTACTGTCTAACAGGGCCTTAATTTTACCCTATTCCCTGCCTTTTTTTTTATCTTGAATTCACACCTTTTTACCCTGTGTTCCTCCTCCCCACCACTCCATCCACTTCTCCAGCAACAATTCTCTCTTGGCCTTTGTGTATTTTAAGCTGTTTTTGAATTGAATTGCTTTATTTCTTACATACTTCACATACATGAGGAGTAAAAATCTTTACATCTCTGTCTAAGTGCCCAATGTGCAATTTATAGTCACGTATAATAAATAGTATGTACAACAGGATAGTTAATATAACATAGAAATACAATTATACAATCATAAGTTAATCAGTCTGATGGCCTGGTGGAAGAAGCTGTCTCAGAGCCTGTTGGTCCTGACTTTTATGCTGTGGTACAATTTCCCAGATGGTAGCCGCTGGAACAGTTTGTGGTTGGGGTGACTCGGGTCCCCAATGATCCTTCAGGCCCTTTTTCCACACCTGTCTCTGTATATGTGGGAAGCTCACACCTACAGATGCATTGGGCTGTCCACAGCACTCTTAGCAGAGTCCTGTGACTGAGGAAAGTACAGTTCCCATAGCAGGCAATGATGCAGCCAGTCAGAATGCTCTCAATAGTGCCGCTATAGAAAGTTATTAGAATTTGGGTTAGCCTGTCTCCATTCCTGGGTAGTCCATAATCAGCTCCTTTGTTTTTGCAACATTGAGGGCTCTTTCGGGAATTAAAATGGAGAACAGTCTTAGTTCCAAGACTTCAGTTTATTTTAGAGTACAAACAAACATACAAGTAATATACAAACTAAATAAGGCACTGAACAATGATGCTAACAGGGAAATTAATGCAAAGGGATGTAAGACAATGTAATAAAGATGGCACTTCTAAACAATCTATCACTTTCATAATAAGATAAAGAAAATTCCTTAGATAGTGAAGAATTAATTAATAGGCTACATAATGGAAACAATTGCATAATGTGGGAGTACTTAGCCAATGAAAAATGGGAAAGGTGATAAACCATTTGTTTAGCTGCTGTACCACTTTCTGCCAGTGAGTGTGAAAAATACGTGTTTGTTAAAAAGTACAAATCATAAAACACAATTAAAAAAACAGTGGTTTCCAACAAGTGTATTATAACTGTGTAGTACTAAAGTAAGTATTGGTTTTTCAGTCAGCATTGATAGGGAAAGCTCTTGAGATTTGGTTACCTAGCAACAGGCAGTGGATTCTGTATAATTCTAATCTCAAAGAAGAACCAAGTCTGAACATTATGTTGTTTTATTCTTTTGTAGGTATTTGATCCGTTAAGATTCTCTCCTGAAAATTCAGCACACAGACACTCCCATGCTTTTATACCTTTCTCTGCTGGATCAAGGTAGCAAAGTATTTGTCATCTTGCCACAATTGACATCTGATTGTTAATTTGGAGTTATTTTGAGCAAATAACTTTCCATGAATATGCAGTTTTTTTTAATAGAAGTAGTTCCCATTCACAGACGTAGTTAAGTATCTTTTGCCAATGTGGACTGACGATTTGATACTGGGAACTAAATACATAGCTGAAATCTTCAAGGTGAAATGAAATGGCCATGTATTGTAACATAAGATTCATTGTTTAAAATTGCACAGCTTGCTAAATAGTTGCATAGCCAATATTGCATTTCAGTGTTACTGAATGGAGACCTGGGCAGTTGTTTTGTCATTCCCACCTGTGATTTATATTGCTTGATTTTTGGTTCTTTTTCTTTAAATCACAGATTGCTGCAATTTCTCCATTCCAGATATGACTGTGGCTAGGGAACAAGTAATGAACAGTGTGTTTATAAAACTTGCTTCTGTTGTTACCTTTGTGACTGATGTTTCTAGAACTTTCTTATTTTAATTCTTAATAATTTGCTGCATTTTCTACCAAGTTGTAGAGGTCTTTAGCAATTCTAAGACAGATGGGATATCTTATGGTTCAAATTCTTCTTAAGAAATTAGACCTGAAATTTTAGGAGCTGTTTGTGTGATGTGTTTAGATTATTTTCCATTCAGAATACAGATTGCAGTGGTCCATAATTATTTTTTTCTGGCTCCCCAACTCATTCCCAGCCTTGTTCCTGCTTTTTATGTTGGTGAGATGTAACTTAGAGTTGAGAGATACTTTCTCTTATGCTCCAGGGACATACTCACTACTTGCTTAGCTTCAGAAAGGAGCATCTCCATTTTGAACAGATCAGTTTACACAAATGCCTTTTTTCAAATTGATGGTTTGAAAGAGTAAACTCCAAGAACAAGGGAAGAATAATATGTACATTAAGTACCTTGGCTAACTGTTTTCTATTTAAATAAAATATATTTCTGATTAAATAAAATTCTCATGGAGTTTGACTCAAAACTTATTTCATTTCATTTACAGGAACTGTATTGGTCAGCAGTTTGCCATGAATGAGATGAAGGTGACCATTGCTTTGATCCTTAGTCGATTTGAGCTGGAAGTTGATGCCTCAAAGCCACCAATGAAAATACCCCAGCTAGTCCTCAGGTCCAAAAATGGAATACATCTAAAACTTAAAAAAATCAAATCAAGTACTGATGAAAGAAAAATTTAATTCTGAAAAAAATTTAAAAAGTGGTCATTTCAATTTCAGGCAAATCAATCTATAAGACAAGCAATTCAAGAAATAATTATAGGATAGTAAGGAATATTTTCAAGAACTTGCATGTGTGTGCTAAAGCTGTTCATTACTTGTGTTATTGCTGGAATGTCATGAAACATGTCAGATAATGCAGAACACCTAGTTGTGCCACATCCTGACCTAAAATTCTATTACTGTTCCTTCATCTTGGAACTCCTTATAGGAGTACTGTTCCTCAAGGTATGTACAATCTCTCCTTCCTCAGCCCATCATTCAGTTATTAGAAAAGTTCATACTGTGGCAGAAAATGGCAGATTGCCTGTTGGAAATCAGTAAAAGGTAATTGTGCCAGCTTACAAAAGCTCTCTCAAATGAAACTCAGCATCGTCTCAACTTAACTTATAATGTTATTCATCATATAGGAATATAAACATCTCTAACCTGATGCAGTATCAAACTTGGATTTATCATTAGTTAAAAGAGTAAAGCTTTGTGACTATCTCAAATTTACATGAATTTGAATCCAGACATCCCACCTCTCCCGGAAGTTCCAGGAGTGTCCCGCATATTGATAGCGGCTCCCTGACACCTGCAAATTATATACAATATCCCGGAAATCGATTTTTTTTTGAGAGAGAGAGTGAGCCATGGCAGAGTGTTCAAAAAAAAGAAAATATAAAATGTACTTCACCCCAGACTACACTAAAGTGTACTCCTGCCTAATAGGGGTCAAAAATAATGACAGTGTTGCTCACTGCACTGTTTGCAACAGTGACTTTTTTATTGCCCATGGTGAGTTAAAATGTAAAAGGCATGTTGAGGTGAGTTTAACAGGTGTCATTTGTTCATTAGCATAGCTAACGTTATTTAAACTAGCTAGCTAGCTGCTAAGGAACTACTCTGCTGCAGACATCCCACCTCTCCCGGGAATCTCCCTGAAATTGATGGTGCTACCTCCCTGAAATTAGTTTTTGCAGGGTGGGATGTCTGTGAACCAGTTGGTAAAATATTTGCTAATATATTATTTCACTATTGAAGATTCCATCATGGCTGTTACAATCACCATGTAGATAACTTATTTGAGAAAATCATTCTGTCATTGCTTATAACTAGTATTTCAGCCACTAGATGGAACTTCATTAGGTTCACATAACCATTTCTACACTATCACTAATAAATTCCAAACAAAGTCTCTCTGTTCTGCCTTTCCATGAGCAGTCCTACAGTGAACAGACTAGTAAATGAATAAATATTTTCAGAGCAAATGTATTATGTTTGTACAATAATATAAAAAACAATAAGTGAATCTTGCTGCACTTGACAATTTGTGGAACAAAAGTAATTGAGGTATTGCTGGAACTTTAAGAAATACCATGTGTAATTTGGAGACACAAGAGATTGCAATGCTGGAATTCAGAGCAACGAACAACCTGCTGAAGGAACTCAATGGGCTGAGCAGTATCTTTGGGAGAAAATAAGTTGCTGATGTTTCAGATTGAAATCCTGCATCAGGACTGTACAACGAAGGTTTTTGACTGATCGATGCTGTTCAACCTGCTGACTTCCTCCAGCAGATTGTTTGTTGTGTGTAACTTGAATGCCTTCTCTCTGGTTCGGCATCGGAGCATCGTACAAGTAGAAGAGCCAAATCCGTCTAAAACAGCAGCTGCTAGAAAATAATAATAGCCTGAAAGCCAGGCCAGCAGCAGATGTTGAGTGACTGAATGCACTAGTTGGTAAATTCTCCGGTGAAGAATGTTATATAAAAAGCAGCTGCAAAACAAGGAATACTGCTGAGTATTGGTTTGTTTAAAATGTAAAAATACATTTTATTTCAATTGATTGATATCAGCTAAAACAAGAAATTTTTGATAGATATCATGATATTTGAAATATTTCATTTCTTCTAATCAGTATTTTAGTTATTTGAAAATTTTTAGGAGCAATTTTATAGAGTTAAAATATTTTTCAGGCCCTCTGTCAATATTTTAGACATTATTGCAAATTATACAGAACATAGAAGCACAGTAAAAAGCCCTTTGGCCCAAGATGTTGTAGCCAACATAATGCCATTTTAAGCTGCATACCTCCCTGCATGTCATCCATATTTCTCAGTTCCCTGTATATATCTTAATGCCTTTTAAAGATTGCTTTTGTATCTGCTTTCAACACTTGCAGCACATTCCAGGTATTTACAACTCTGTGTGCACAAAAAGTGCCACATAAATGTTATTTAAACTTACCCCCTCTCACCTTAAAGCTATGCACTCTTGTATTTGGCATCTCCACCATCTATCAAGTCATCCCTCAGCTTCCAATGCCAATAGTCTTAAATTTTAGATCAGATATTTTAATATTTTTGAAATTACCTATGTTTGTTGGGTAATGTACAAATATTCTTAAGAATGAAAATTGGTACTCCTAGGTATACAATGCCAATGTAATTCTGTTGGTATTGAAACAGGAGAATCCAGAAATTGTGCTAATAGTCAGATAATGTTAAAACATGATCCTAGCTATCAGGAGTGCTAAAAGGTCTCAAAGCTGAAAATTTCTTCATATCTGCTTGGGGTTGGCTATATAATCAATGCACTCTGGACTCAATTAAGATACAGATCTTTGTCCTGGCCCAGACCTTGTCTGGAATTGAAAACATAGTTTGTAGAACTGAAGCAGATTTATTTGCCAAGCTGCGATGGTGTTACTTCATGCACTTAGTTACAATTAATTTTGCCATTTTTTTCTCTCCCTTCTGGAGAGTAGCCATGCTGTTCCCAGTGTAGTTCAGGTATCTAGCTGAATTCATTCAACACCTATCCTTATTTATCCTGAATATCCCAAATAGTGTATTAACACAGATTCCTGTTGGTCACATCTCGTGCCTAAAATGAGAGGATTTGTTCTGAGCTCCACCTACAACTTCCTGATGACAGAGTCCTTATGATGATCAGTGATTGTAAAGCAGGAGTTTTGATCCTACATTCACCCTGTGCATTTTAAGAGTTAGAGATATCCCACCAGCATAGTTCTTTTGTTTTAATGTTCCTTTGGCAGAAAATATAGGCCATGAAAAACGGACTGTCGGCAGAGGAACAGTGGAAATAGTGGTAAGTTGACAGGAGAGGCAGCTTGAAAACTGACAATAAGATTGTTTATGTAGAGTTGTTTAATAATGATATCCAAAAATCAAGGCTTTTTCTAAAATTAATGTTGCTTGTACTTAAAATGTGAACTTTGTATTTTAACTATGCTTACATTTTATGTATGACCGTAACTACTGTTTTTAATTTCTTTAATGAATACTTTAAAAATAAAATACTGAACTTTGTGTATTATAATCTGATGAAAAGTCAGTCTGTCTTGGAATTAATCTAACAGTTTCAGAGAAAGGGTCTGGCTTCTGCCAGAAGCTAAGTTGTCTGGGTAGCATAAAAGAGAAAGAACAAGTCTATCAAAGAGCCATAGAGGTTTTTGCTTCAAATTAAGCTTAATGGGACTTGTATTTTTTTTTAATTAATAAGGCACCCAGTTTGTTAGGTGTTTGCATATTGTGATACTGAGGTTACAACTGATACTAATTTAAAAATCTTCCAAGACAAGAAAAATATGAAAATGGCATCAAAATAACCATAATGCAGCAGAGAAGGATCCAGCATTCAGCAAATTGCAACAGAATCAAAATAGTTATGTGATATATGTTCAGGTTGGCAATAACTTTGAGCTAAAAATAAGATACAGAAATACTTTCTTATCAAGCAGCAAAGTTAAATAGGAAAGCATCTCTGCTAAATTTTGTAGAACAGCAAATGGAAAAGGGACCAGATAGGCCATGAATTATAGAATGCTGAAGAAAAACAGAGAGAAATAATAAGATCTTACCATGTTAACAAAGCTTCCTTGGTTGTGGAACCTGTCCCATCTAATTCCAAAAGAGTTCATTATAAATCTACCGAAGGTCCAGAGGTTCACAACCTCTCGTTTTAATTGCTAGAATGCACTTCGGCTTCCTTCACAGTGGTCACTACCAAAAAGGGCTTAAGTTTCATAAACAATGAGGAATTGGCAAAAGTTCACTCACAGTGGGTAGTTTATTGGAGATTCACAGAAGAACAGCTTGCAAGTTTCATAATAACAACAACAGAGGATTATAAAGTGACTTTATAAGTTGGACAGATTTTGAGAGATCTCTTGGATTTTACCTTATGTGCACATTGATATGCAAGTTCTTGTGCACTGTTACTACCTCAACCAAAAGACAAATATTCTACTCAATGAAAGTCACAAACAAGCTGCACAAGCACTAATGGCTTGGTAAGTTAATAGCTAGTTCAATAACATGTGATGCAATTCATATCTACATAGCTCCCGTTCATCTGATCCACCTATGAATAGCTTAAGTACATATGACTTTTGGAGAATCGGGCTTCTTTTAAGAAACCATAACTTGTGTTATGTATTGTAAGACCATAAGGCATAGGAGCAGAATTATGCTGTTCAGTCCACCGAGTCTACTGAACCATACCATCATGGCTGATTTATCCCTCTCAACCCCAAACTTCTGCCTTCTCCCTGTAATCTTTGATGCCCTGACAAATTAAGAGCTATCAACCTCTGCTTCAAATACACCTAATGACTGGTTTCCACAGCTGTTTGTGGCAATGAATTCCATAGATTCACTGCCCTCTAGCTAAAGAAATTCCTCCTCATCTCTGTTCTAAATGGATGTTCCTCTATTCTCAGCCTGTGCCCTCTGGTCCTAGACTCACAAACTATAGGAAATGTCCTCTCCATTTCCACTTTTTGGGCCTTTCAATATTCAATAGGTTTTAAAGAGATCCCATCTTATTCTTCTAAATTCCAGCAAGTACAGGCCCAGAGCCATCAAAAACATCTCATATGTCAACCCTTACATTTCCAGAATCATTCTCATGAACTTCTTCTGGACCCTCTCCAACGCCAGCATATCTTTTCTTAGATAAGTGGTCCAAGACTGCTTACAATACACCACCTGTGGTCTGATGAATACCTTATAAAGCCTCAGCATTACATTGCAGCTTTTATATTGTAGTCCTTTCGAAATTGCATTTGCCTTACTTATCACTGACTCAACCTGCAAGTTCTTCTTTAGGGAATCCTGCATGAGGGCTCACAAATCCCTTTGCACCTCTGATTTTTGAATTTTCTCCCTGTTTAGAAAATAGTCTATGCCTTCAGTTCTTCTATCAAAGTGCATGACCTCTCTACACTATATTCCATCTGCCTCTTCTTTGATCATTCTTCCAATCTGTCTTAACTCCTTCTGCAGCCTCCTTATACCCCATAACCTCATCCATAATAATGGATTCCACCATTTTCCTAACCACTGAAGTCAGGCTAACTGGCCTATAATTTCCTCTTTTCTGCCTCCCTCCCTTCTTAAAGGGTGGAGTGACATTTGCAACTTTCCAGTACCAGGAACCATTCCAGAATCTAGCAATTCTTAAAAGATCACAGAAGCCTCCACAATCTCTTCAGCTGTCTCTTTAAGAACCCTCATTATCCAGGTGACTTAACTACCTTCAGACATTTCAGCTGCCCAAGCACCTTCTCCTTAGAAATGACAACTGCATTCACTTCTGCTCCCTGATACTCTTGATTTTCTGACATACTACTAGTGCCTTCCACTGTGGAGACTGATGCAAACTACTCATTAGGTTCAGTCACCATTTCTTTGTCCCCTATTACTACCTCTCCAATGTCATTTTCCACTGGTCCAATATATACTCTTTATATATCTGAAAAATATTGGTATCCTCTTTTATATTTAAGCTTGTCTTCCTATTTCATTTTTTTTTAGTTCCGTATAGCTTTTTTACGCCTTCTATTGTTTTTTTAAAAGCTCTCCAATCCTCTAACTTCTTACTCATTTTTGCTATATTATATGCCCCCTCTTTTGCTCTTATGCTGTCTTTGACTTCATTTGGCAGCCACAGTTGAATCATCCTCCATTTAGAATACCTTTTCATTTTTGGGATGCATGTATCCTGCACCTTCTGATTTGTTCCCAGAAACCCGAGCCAGTCTGCCATCATCCCTGCTAGTGTCTCCTTCTAATTAATATTGGCCAGCTCCTCTCTCATGCCTCTGAAATTCCCTTTTCTCCACTGTAATGCTGATGCATTCAACATTAGCTTCTTCTTTTCAAATTATAATCTCTGCCTCCCAAGGGTTCCTTTACCTTGAGCTCCCTAATCAAATCTGGTTTATTATATAACAATCAATCCAGAATTGCCTTTCCCCTAGTGTGCTCAACCACAAGCTGCTCTAAAAAGGCATCTCATAGGCATTCTATAAATTTGCTCACTTGGGATCCAGCTCCAACCTGATTTTTCCAATCTACCTGAATACTGAAATGCCCAACAACTGCCTTTTAACGTGACTTTTCTATTTGCCATTGAAATTTGTAGTCTGCATCCTGCCTACTGTATATAACTTTCATTAGAGACGTTTTTAAATTTGCAGGTTCCTAACTCTACCCATAAGAATTCTACATCTTCCAATTGAATGTTACCCCTTTCTAAGGAGTTGATTTAACATTTTACCAACAGAGGCATGCCACCCCTTTTGCTGACCTGCCTGTCCTTTTTGATGAAATATGTATCCTTGGATGTTAAGTTCCCAACTGTGATCTTCTTTCAGCCACAACTCAGTAATGCCTTCAATTTCATACCAACCAATCTCTAATAGCACTGCAAGGTCATCTACCTTATTCTGTATACTGTGTGAATTCAAATATAACACTTTGCTTCTAGGATGATATATCTTTGTTTCAGATAAATGGAAACGTTGAATATACACTAAAATATGTTGATGGTATCTCAGAACTCGGAAAGATGCAGGACATTGATTTGCATGGCCCAAAGATTGCTTCTGTCCGCTGCATATTTTAGGGCACCAAGTCATAGAGTTGAACCAACAGGGCCACCTAAGGGAGAAAGGAAACAGGCCGAAAAGGTGCAAAGACTTTTGAGAAACAACATTTACATATCTGCTGAAGAAGTTATGTGGGCTTTGTCAGCACTTGTCTGAGAAGCTGTCACTCTCTGGAAATTTTGAATTCTCACATGCCTGTGGACCATCTGCTCTGCCTGACAAAATATCACTGGCACTTCCTAGCTGTGCATTGCATTGTGGTCCATGTGGATATTAAGCTCTTGCAGTGGCAGTGACTCCATTTGATTCCAAGGAGGGAAAGCATAGTAAGCAACACAAGTAATTTACATGTTTTTAACTTTGATTGAATTTGGATGTATTTAATAGTTATAAGCATTTTCTATTTATTTAATCTTTTCATTTTCCTTTATTTTTAAACTTACTTTTCAACTGTGTGATTATTTTCAAACATCATTAAATGTTAGAGCCAACAACACCCAGGAAGTGACTGCCCTGGATAGGGGCACACATCACCTAGGAGTATGGTGGTGAGTATCAGAGGAAACTCTGGATTTTTTCCTTTACCAACCGAAGACCATAAGACATAGGAGCAGAATTAGGCCATCTGGCCCATCGAGTCTGCTCAATGCTTGATGCCATGTCCAATCAAGAATGTATCAATCTCTGCCTTAAATACACCCAACAGCCTCCACAGCTGCATGTGGCAAAAAATCCCACAAATTCACCACCTTTTGACTAAAGGAATTTCTCCACAACTCTGTTTTGAAAGGCGCCCTTCTATCCTGAGGCTGTGCCCCCTTGCCCTTGACTCCCCCACCAAGGGGAAACATACTTTCCACATCTACTCTGTCTAGGCCTTTCAACATTCAAAAGGTTTCAATGAGACCCCCCCTCATCCTTCTGAATTCCAGCGAGTACAGACTCAGAGCTATCAAGCGTTCCTCGTATGATAACCCTTTCATTCCTGGAATCATCCTTGTAAACCTTCCGTAGACCCTCTCCAATGCCAGCACATCTTTTCTAAGATGAGAGGCCCAATATTAATGAGAGAACAACATTACAATGATTAGCAGACAATGTTCTTAAGAAAACCCAGAGTGATGACTTAACCTTCCTCATCACTTCCATTCTCTGCCATGTTTCAGCTTTCTTACATAGCAAGTCCTTTCAGATTTCATGTGAAAATTGATTATTTGTCTCCCTTAATGTAATATGCACTTCATTCCCTGGGTTTGGGGATCGATAGCTGGATGAAGGGTAGGCAAACTACATTCTGGCCCCAGGATCTTGACTTTCTGAACCAACCTGGGTCAGAACAAACAGGATTGCACTAAAATAGTGCTCTGGACCTGTTGGAAGTAGGCTCCCGTGTCCTTTCTGCCAGAAGGAATGAAGTTTTTAAAAGGCCTACTATTGTTTGAGTATCTGTAATGTTGCTACACTGGTTCCCTATCGTGGGTGGAGTTCTACATTCTATAGCTGCTGATGGTGAAATTCTGTGACACCCTGTATCCTGGGAAAAACACCCAAAGTGCAATGAATATATTGACATCTTACTGCCTTCACTTCCTCTCTATTCATGATTATCACTTACTTTGCACTACATCAGCCCCTCCCTGCCCACCCCACTGTTGATACCACATGGAGTAACCTTGTCCACACTGCTGCTCAGTAGCATGACAAATCCCATAAAAAAGAAGGGTCAAGAGAAATGGCAAGGTTGAGTTGAAACCTGTAGTTCATCAAAGGACAGCATAAGACGTGAGGCATAAGACATAGGAGGGGAATTAGGTCATTTAGCCCATTGAGTCTGCTCTGCCATTCAATCATAGCTGATACTTTATTCTCATTTTCAGCCTTACCCCCCACCCTTCTCCCTATAACCTTTGATGCCATGGCCAATCAAGCTATCAATCTCTGCTTTAAATACCCCTAACAACCTGGCCTCCACAGCTGCCTATGGTAAGAAATTCCACAACTTCACCACCCTCTAGCTAAAGAGATTCCTCCACATCTCTGTTTTAAATGGACATTCCCTATTCTGAGACTGAGCCCTCTTGTCCTACACTTTCCCACCATGGGAAACATCCTCTCCACATCTACTCTGTCTAGAGTTTCAACATTTGAAAGGTTTCAATGAGATCCCCTGTCATCTCTAAATTCCAGTTACTATAGGTCCAGAGTCATCAAACGTTCCTTATATGATAACCTTTCATTCCTGGAATAGTCCTTCTTAACCACCTCTGAACCTTCTCCAATGCCAGCACGTCTTTTCATAGATAAGGATCCTAAAACTATTCACAATATTCAAGGTGAGGCCTCACCTGTGCCTTATAAAGCCTCAGTATCACATCCCTGCTCTTGTATTCTAGACTCTTGAAATGAATGTTAACATTGCATTTGCCTTCCTCACCACCAACTCAACCTGCAAGTTAACCTTCTGAGTGTTCTGCACAAGACTCCCAAGTCCCTTTGTATCTCAGATTTTTGGATTTTCTTGCTGTTTAGAAAAAAGTCTGCGGTTATTTCTTCTACCAAGGTGCATAACCATGCATTTTCCAACATTGTATTTTATTTGCCACTTTCTTGTATGTTCCCCCAATCTGTCCAAGTCCTTCTGCAACCCTCCTGCTTCCTCAACACTACCTGCCCCTCCACCAATCTTTGGATCATCTGCAAACTTGGCAACACAGCCATCTATCCCATCATCTAAATCATTAATATGCAGCATAAAAAGAAGTGGTCCCAACACCAATTGCTGCGGAATACCACTACTCACTGGCAGCCAACCAGAAAAGAATCCTTTTATTCACACTTGCTACCTCCTACCAATCAGCCAATGATCTAACCACACCAGTAACTTTCCTGTAATACCATGGGCTCTTAGCCTGGTAAGCAGCCTCATGTGTGGTGCCTCGTTAAAGGCCTTCTGAAAATCCAAATATACAACATCCATTGCATCTCCTTTATCTATTGTACTTAAATTCTCTTCAAGAAATTCCAACAGGTTTGCCAGGCAAACTTTTCCCTTAAGGAAACCATGCTGACTTTGTCCTACTTTGTCCTGTGTCACCAAGTACTCCATAACTCATTCTTAACAATTGACTCCAATATCTTTCCAACCACTGAGGTCAGGCTAACTGGTCTATAATTTTCTTTCTGCTGCCTTCCTCCTTTCTTAAAGAAGTGGAGTGACATTTTCAATTTTCCAGTCCTCCAGAACCATGCCAGAGTCCAATGATTTTTGAAAGATCATTACTAATGCCACCACAATCTCTACTGCTACCTCTTTCAGAACCCTGGTGTGTAGCTTAGCTCGTCTGGGTGACTTATGTACCCTTAAGTCTTACACCTTTTGAGCACCTTCTCCCTTGTAATACTAATTGCACTCACTTCTCTTCCCTCACACCCTTCAACACCTGACACACTACCAGTGTCTTCCACAGTGAAAACTGATGCAAAATATTCATTTAGTTCATTTGCCATCTCCTTGTCCCCTGAGATTATTTCTCCAGCCTTATTTTCTAGTGGTCCTACATCCACTCACATCTCTCTTTTATTTTTACATGCTTGAAAAAGCTTTTTCTATCTACCTTGACATTGCTTGTTAGCTTGATTTCTTCTTTCATCTTTTCCCTCCTAATGATGCTTTTAGTTGCTTTCTATAGGGTTTTAAAAGCTTCCTAATCCTCTGTCTTCCTGGTAATTTTTGCTTTGTTGTATGCCCTCTTTTTTTGCTTTTACAGTAGCTTTGACTTCCCTTATCAGCCACAGTTGTACTATTTTGCCATTTTGTGTTTAGAATACATCTATCTTGCACCTTCCTCATTTTTCCCAGAAACTCACACCATTGCTGCTCTGCTGTCATCCCTGCCAGCAGCTCCTTCCAATTTACTTTGGCCAACTCCTCTCACATACCACTGTAATTTCCCTCACTCCACTGAAATACTGCTACATCAGACATTCCTTTCTCCCTATCCCTAATTGCCTCCAGTTCATTACATAACACCCAATCCAGTATAGCTGATCCCCTAATAGGCTCAATGACAAACTGCTCTAAAAAGCCATCTCATAGGCATTCAACAAATGCATTTTTGAGCAACATTTCCAACCTGATTTTCCCAGGCTGCTTGCATGTTAAAAATCTCCCATGACTATCCTAACATTGTCCTTTTCACACACCTCTTCTATTTCACATTGTAATCTTTGGACCACATCCCAGCTACTGTTAGAAGCCCTGTTTGCAACTGCCATCAGGGTCCTTTTACACTTGCAGTTTCTTAACTCAAACCACAAGGATACAACATCTTCCGATCCTATGTCGCATCTTTATAATGATTTTGTGCCATTCTTTACCAGTAGAGCTATGCTACACTCTCTGTCTACCTTCCTATTCCTTCGATACTATGTGTAACCTTGGACATTCAGCTCCCAACTACAACCATTCTTCAGCCATGATTCAGTGATGGCCACAACATCCTACCCAAAATCTGTAAAAGTGCAACAAGATAATTCACCTTATTTCTTATACTCTGTGTATTGAGATATAAGACTTTGAGTACTGTAATTACTAACCTTTATGATTCTGCAACCCTCATGCACTGATACACACCCTGATGGCTGCAATTTTGTCAGGAACATCTGCCTGTCCTTCCCAACAGTCTGATTGCACACTATCTTTGCTTTTTTAACATCTTTCCTAATTTGAATCCTTTCACTCCAGTTTCTATCACACTGCCAAATTAGTTTAAACCCTCTCCAACAGTTCTAACAAACCTGCCCACAAGAATATTGGTCTCCCTCGGATTCAGCTGCAACCTGTTCCTTTTGTACATGCAATACCTCACACAGAAGAGATCACAATAATCCAAGGTCCTAAAGCCCTGCCCCTTGCACCTGCTTCTCATCTACACTTTTGTCTGCCAAATCATCCTTTTTCTACCCTCACTGGGATGTGGCACAGGAAGCAATCTAGAAATTACTACCCAGGAGGTCCTGCTTCTCAGGTTTCTGCCTAGCTCTCTAAATTCTCTTTTCAGGACCTCTTTGCTTTTCCTTCCTATGTCATTAATGGCAATATGTACCAAGAGAGCATTTGGCTGCTCTCCCTCTCCCTCCCAAATGCTGTAGACTTGATCCAAGATGTCCCTGACCCTGGCAACTGATAGGCAACATTCCACCCGGGTGTCCCATTCACGTCAACAGAATTGCCCATCTGTTCCCCTGACTATTGAGTCCTCTAACACTACCATTCCTCTCTTCTCCCTCTTTCCTTTCTGCACCATGGTCCAATGCTTAGTGCAGTAACATGTTCTCCATGGCATTCCCTTAGGAAGTCATCCCCCATAACAGTATCCAAATCAGTGCACTTATTATCAATGGGAATGGTCATAGGGATGCTCTGTGCTAACTGCCTATATGCCTTTCCATTTCTCCTAACAGTCACCCAGCTACTCACCTCCTGCAACTTAGGGATGACTACTTCCCTGTATCTTTGATTAATTATCTCCTCACTTTCCTGTACAAGCCAAAAGTCATCCAGCTGCTGCTCCAGATCCCTAACACGGTCTTCAAGGAGTTGTAGCTGGATGCTCTTCACACAGATGAGGAAACTCATCTCCCACTCCAACATCCGGCATGAAGAACACACAGTGGCCATTCAAATAACACAAAGTACCCCTGACACAGTAAGAAGAAAGGGAAATTTAACAGAAACTTACCCAAAGCCAACGCCTGCTTTGAGCCAAAGCCTGACAATACCACTCTCACCACTGGCCCACTCCAACAATGGCCACTCCACTTGGCCCTTCTGTACATTTATTTACTCTTCTCTGCACTGCTCCCGCCACTGATTGGGCTCCTGAAATGACACTGACTGCCTGTGAAGCTCTCCTTTTAAACAAGTGTCGCTGACTTGCAAGAAACCTCCTCGATGCGCACTGCTCCGGCCGCCAGAATAAAAGTGAAAAATGAGAAAGACTAATTTAAATTGTTGAGGACTGCAAGAGAGTTGCTGAGTTAAGGCAGAAATTCAGATGGGGGCAAATACAGTCAACTGGATAATAAAAGAGAGGCCATGCATGGAACATTCACTGGATTAGTTCTGCAACAAACAGATTAATCTATTAAGAAAGATGGTGCTGATTAGACCTGTGATCTCTTCTGGAGTTTTGAATCAGAGTATCTAGAAACAGTGGACAGGGTGCCTGAATAAGGACTTTTTAAAACTGAGATGAGGAAGAATTACTTCTCTCAGGTGCTTACTCCTGCTCCAGTGGTTTTGTGTTTATATGTCTTAAGGAAATGTGTATATCATGAAAAGGTGCAGTTACATCTAAAGTGATTTATGATCTTGGTAAGAACCAATTAAGTCCTCTGGCAGTGGAAACCCTAATCAGAGGGGTTTGAATACAAGTTGAAAGAAAGAAGTATGGCCATTTAGAAAATAAGCACGTTCAAAGACATTGGGGCAGGGAGGTTTAGGTACCTGAAATTAGGGGCTGGATATTTTAAACAGGAAATAGAAGAGAGGATATTTGAAGATCATGGCATGATTAACCTTAGTAAAGGAACAATTGACAATACCAGCAAAGATGGTGGAGAAACAGAAATTAGTTGGTTCTTAATTTTGTGGCAATAGTCAGGCAAGAAGGAAGTGAATATTGTGGTCTCAGAATCACTGATGTATTCATGAAATTTGCTTTTCTGTGGTAGCAGCACAGTGAAAGAGATAAAATTACTAATAGTTACAAAAATAAATAGTGCAAAGGTGAACAATGAATTCATATTCATCGTTCATGGACCTTTCAGAAACCTGAGAGAGGACAAGGTGAGCTCTGAGAAATCATGTGGTTGTAGGATAGAGCACAGAGGAAGATGTGATTTCAGGGAGAGTCAAAACATTAGACAGAATTTTGGAATAGGAAGAAGATGGCACAGGTTAAAAAGGTGCTTATTAAAGGAATCTTTTGATGCAAGACTTTGACAAGTTTCGAGAAAAGCTGAAACTATTGGATGAAAAGTTTGTTATGTTGTGTGTGGAGTAGAATGCCATTCAAGTAATGGGACTGGTAGGCCTGAAATCTGGATGCTGATTGGAGACATGAGCTCATGGCAGTTACAGAACTACAATTCAATTCATAACATAAATGTGGAAAAAAACATTATTGTCAATAAATCTGTTAAACTACTGGAGTGTTTTTAAAAACTAATCTAATTCACTGATGTCCTTCATTCTTACCAGAACCTACCTGTGTCTAACTTCAGACCCCTGGCAATATAGCTGACCTGTAACTCCCTCTGAAATGACCGACTAAGTTGGTCACTTCGATCTATTAGAGCTCACACTGATTTTGCCAGCAGCAACACCCAGACTGAGAAAATAAAGTTTTAATTAAAAAAACACCATTTAAAAAAACATTTATATGAATTAATTTAAGAAGTCTGCTTTTTGAGCTTAATATACTATTTGTCTCTAGCTGAATCACTCTAACGAATTCTTTGTCATTATGAGGTTGCAGTTTTTTAACTGTGTGGGAAACAGTAAAAATCCCAATGTTGTTATGAGGCAGTATTTCCAGGTTTAAGGTTAAGTACTTTATTACGTTTAATTAGAAATAAGACTAAACTGCATTCAACTTGACCTGGGAGTGCCAGAGGTTAAAACAGTCAGTTGTTATTTCTTTCAAATTAATCAGGGAAACACCTATAGATTAAATTCTGAATAATATCCAATGTGTAATTTCAAGACACTGCCTTCTATGTAAACAATATTTTGACAACTTATGCATATTTACTAGGGAAGACTGTGGCAAGTCATTGCAAAATTTCTTAGGAATTCTTATTTGAGTTTTACAATTTGAGTATGAGTAGGATTGTTGCCATGATAATGTATGTCATGAAGGCTGTATTTCACAATGCTAACCAATAAAACTACAACAAATTTCACAATAATTCTGATCTGAAGAGAAATAAATGATAAAAATCAAATATAGGCTGCAGATAACTGAAAAAATGCAGTATGGCACAAGATATGTTTGAGAGTTGAACTATTTGCATTGATTTGATTATCAGAATTTGATTAATAATACAGGTGTAGCTGTTAAAAGGCAGATTCAACGAGAATTGTTCTCAGACCAGATTGAACTCAGATACTTAGTCATCTCTTTGAATACGGTCATCCAAATAACGGCTGTAACAGCAATTACAGAAAATGCTCTCATATACGATAGATCTATATCAATTACTTCAGTTATTAGTTGGTATCTTTGCAGTATCCATTTTGATCAAGATATTGAATCTTTTTCGTAAGAGATGGATGTTAATGGAGGCAATGAAACCCTTCCCAGGACCTCCTTCACACTGGTTATACGGGCATGCACATGAGGTATGTATAAAATTAGCCAATGAAGTTATCTGAGAACTATCTTTCTAGACAATATCGGAAATAACCAATACCTGCAATTTTGTGGATCCATTGTAGTGTGTTGTTGATTCAAAGTATAATTTATGTGGCTACCTATAATGTTGCTATTTTAACATTATTTATTTCTAACTGCTCAGGTCATGTCGTAACATTTTCATCTATAACGATCAAATTTGTGAGTTTCAGCCTTAAGACAGTCTCTAAATTTACACTGCAGTTTAGTGTGCCAGTACAGAGAAGGAACACGATATATTCAAAACTATCATTCTTGAAGTAAAGCAAATTTTCCTTGCAGTGAGGATCATTGATGCCTGGAAATACATTGTTAGGAAATTGATGACCCATCGAGAAAATCTTCTCTTCACGTTTCTCATGCACATAAACTGTCATATATTTTTGGAGACGGTCACTGAATTCTCCTTCTATTGAGCCTTGTTTTCTCCTTTCAATGTCATCAAAATCAAGCAGATTAGCAGACCATTCATCTCATTCCCCTTCATTATAAAATAGCTGCTCTGTTTGCTTGCGTGCCAACATACTTCAGTATAAAAATTAAATATATACAGTGCAGTATTTTGTAATAATCCAAAGTGATATTATTGTACAGTAACAATAAATATACTCCTTATAATATAAAAATATTTGCTTTTTTCTATAAACTATGCATGGTGTGTTCTGTATGGTTCTGCTTTCTCCTTTGAGTTCTCATGTTATTATCTGAGATATTGTCACCTCACTGATGTTTTGCCGATACTGTATCTGTACTCTTGTCCACAAGTCACAGTTCTTCAACATTCTTTCCTTTCCCCCTTCCCCGCTGAATGATCTGTGAATATTTTATGCTCTTTTTTTTCTTGTACAGCTTTTGTCTGCCTACCTGATCTTTATAACTTTTCAATACTAGAAGGTGATTCCAGCACTCATACACACTGAGTTTTAAATAAACTGATAGATATCTAAAAGAATTAAAACTTCTGGTTAGGCTCTCCAGGTAAGTATTGAAGGCCTCCTGTATTATTCACCAATTCGAAATTCAATGATTAAAATTGTTCTATTCTGTTCACTTGACATATTGTCAGAATAAGTCCATTCAAATACTGTCACTTTTAATAATGAAAGTTTACAGCAATTTCCTGATGCATCTGTTGATTACAGCTCTGAGCTGTTTCCAATGGACAATCCCTGGAGCTATTTAGCTATGGAGCTAATCACACAGGCAGATAGCTGCATAGCTCCTGCTTCAGCCTCAGTGGCTCTGAGTGAGGGAGGAATGGATCATTCATGACGTCAGCAAGTTAGACCAGTGGGAAGAATTTAAAAGGAGAGAGGTTTTTCTTCAGCGGTTTGAACAAGGCATGACTGCACAGGCACATGGATGTCAGCAAGTTAGACCGGTGGGAAGAATTTTAAAAGAAGACAGCTTTATAGAGTGGGCACCGGAGGAGCAGGCAATGGAGTGGAGGGAGTCAGAGTGGGAGGGCTTTGGTTCAATGTGGCTTTGGCGATAATGGGTCGAGGCGAGGTAAGTTACTTGTGAAGAAAAGGAATATGAAGTATGTCTGTGAGAGTGGTGTTCTGTACTGGGTGTCAGATATGGGATGGCCACATTGGCACAGGTGCATCGAGCTGCAGCTGCTTAGGGACCACGTTAGGGAAATGGAGATGCAGCTCGATGACCTTTGTCTGGTCAGGGAATGTGAGGAGGTGATAGAGAGGGGCTATAGGCAAGTAGTCACACAGGGTACTTGGGAGACAGATAAGTGAGTAACAATCAGGAGTGGGAAGGGCAGGAGTCAGATACTACCCCTGTGGCTGTACTCCTGTTTGAGTACTGTTGGGGGGAGGGGGAACAGCCTACCCTGGGGAAACAACAGAGGCCGCACCTCTGGCACGGAGTCTGGCCCTGTGGCTTGGAATGGTAGGGAAAGGAAGAGGATGGCAGTAGTGATAGGGGACTCTATAGTTAGGGGGTCAGATAGGTGATTCTGTGGACGCAGGAAAGAAATATGTATGGTAGTTCGCTCCCAGGTGCCAGGGTCCAGGATGTTTCTGATCATGTCCAAGGTATCCTGAAGTGGGAAGTTGAACAGCCAGAGGTCATGGTACATATCATGAAAAGGGAGAAAAAGGGAGGAGATCCTGAAAACAGACTACAAGGAGTTAGGAAAGAAGCTGAGAAGCGGACCTCAAAGGTAGTAATCTCAGGATTACTGCCTGTGCCATGCGACAGTGAGTATAGGAATAGAGTGAGGTGGAAGATAAATGTGTGGCTGAGGGATTGGAGTAGGGGGCAGTGATTTAGATTTCTGGATCATTGAGACCTCTTTTGGCGCAGGTGTGACCTGTACAAAAAGGACAGGTTCCACTTGAATCCGAGAGGGACCAATATCCTGGCAGGGAGGTTTGCTAAGGCTATTGGGGAGAGTTTAAACCAGAATTGCTGAGGTTGGGAACCAAACTGAAGAGACAGAGGAAGGGGTGGTTGGCTCACAAATAGAGAAAGCTTGTAGACAGTGTGAGAGGGAGGTTAGGCAGGTGATAGTGAAAGGATGTGCTCAGACTGATGGTTTGAGATGTGTCTATTTTAATGCAAAGAGTATCATGAACAAAATTGGATGAGCTTAGAGCATGGATCAGTATTTGGAGTTATGATGTTGTGGCCATTACAGAGACTTGGATGGCTCAAGGGCAGGAATGGTTACTTAGAGTGCCAGGCTTTAGATGTTTCCGAAAGGACAAGGAGGGAGGCAAAAGAGGTGGGGGCATGGCACTGTTGATCAGAGATAGTGTCATGGCTGCAGAAAAGGAGGAAGTCATGGAGGGATTGTCTACTGAGTCTCTGTGGGTGAAAGTTAGAAACAGGAAGGGGTCAATAACTCTACTGGGTGTTTCTTATAGACCATCCAATAGTAACAGGGAAATCAAGGAGCAGATAGGGAGACAGATTATGGAATGGTGTGGAAATAACAGGGATGTCGTGATGGGGAATTTTAATTTCCCCAATATTGATTGGCATCTCCCTAGAGCGAGGTGTTTAGATGGGGTTAGGTGTGTTCAGGAAGGTTTCCTGACACAGTATGTAGATAAGCCTACAAGAGGAGAGGCTGTACTTAATCTCATATTGGGAAATGAATCTGGTCAGGTGTCAGGTCTCTCAGTGGGAGAGCACTTTGGAGATGGTGATAACAATTCTCTCTCCTTTACCATAGCATTGGAGAGGGATAGGAACAGTTAGGAAATTGTTTAATTGGAGTAAGGGGTAATATGAAGCTATCAGGCAGGAACTTGGAAGCATAAATTGGGAATAGATGTTCTCAGGGAAATGTATGGCAGAAATGTTGCAAACGTTCATGGGATATTTGCGTGGCGTTCTGCACAAGTATGTTCCAATGAGACAGGGAAACAATGGTGTACAAATGGAGTTGAAAATATAGTCAAGAAGAAAAGAAAAGCTTACAAAAAGTTCAAAAAACTAGGTAATGATAGAGATCTAGAAATTTATAAAGCTAGCAGGAGGGAGCTTAAGAATGAAATTAGGAGAGCCAGAAGGGGCCATGAGAAGGCCTTGGCGAGCAGGATTAGGGAAAACCCCAAGTCATTCTACAAGTATGTGAAGAGCAAGAGAATATGACGTGAGAGAATAGGTCCAATCAACTGTGACAGTGGAAAAGTGTGTATGGAACTGGAGGAGGTAGCAGAAGTACTTAATGATGACTTTGCCTCAGTATTCACTACGGAAAAGAACCTTAGCAATTGTAGGGATGACCTACAGCAGGCTGAAAAGCTTGAACATATAGACGTTAAGAAAGAGGATGTGCTGGAGCTTTTGGGAAGCATCAAGTTGGGTAAGTCACTGGGACTGGATGAGATGTACCCCAGGCTACTGTGGGAAGTGAGGGAGGAGACTGCTGAGCCTCTCGCAATGATCTTTACATCATCAATGTGGACTATAGAGGTTCCGGAGGATTGAAGGGTTGCAGATGTTGTTCCCTTATTCAAGAAAGGGAGTAGAGATAGCCTAGAAAATTATAGACCAGTGAGTCTTACTTCAGTGTTTGGTAAGTTAATGGAGACGATCCTGAGAGGCAGGATTTATGAACATTTAGAGAGGCATAATACGATTAGGAATAGTCAGCATGGCTTTGTCAAAGGCAGGTCATGCGTTATGAGCCTGATTTTTAATTCATACATCTGCCTCTGTAAGAATCTTTTAATATGTCCCCATCATGTCATCCTCTACCAGTACCCACACCGACAAGCACTTACCACTCTCTGAGTAAAAAATTCTACCTCTCACATCTCCTCTGAACCTTCCTCCATTCACCTTAAAAGGATGCCTTTGGTATTGGGCATCTATGCCCTAGAAAAAAGCACTGGCAGTGCACTCCATCAATGCCTCTTATCATCTTATACTATTATCCTCTATCAAGCCGTTTCTCACCCTCCTTTGCTTCCAAGGAGAAAAGCCCTAGCTCTCTCAACCTTTCCTTATAAGACATGCTCCACATCCTTCCTACAATGAGATGACCAGAAATGAACACAGTATTCCAAGTGTTGTCTAACCAGAGTCATGTAAAGATGCAATGTTATCTCATGGCTCTTAAACTTAACCTACAAATAATGAAGGCCAACACACCATACACCTTCCTAACCACCTTATCAACTTGCATGCCAACTTTGGGGAACCTAAGGGCTAGAGTCCTAAGCTTCCTCTGTATGTTCCTCAACACTGCTAAGAATCCTGCCATTAACTTTGTATTCTGCCTTGAGGTTCAACCTTCAGTGAATACTAAACACTTTTCCAGTTTGAACTCCATCTGCCACTTCTAAGCTCAGAATCCTGTCTAAGTCCATTTGTAGCCTATGACAATCATTCACATTATCCACAACACAATCACTTTGTATCAGCTGTAAACATACTAACACACACTTCTTCATCCAAGTCGTTTATAAAAGTTCCACACAGATCGCTGTGGAACACTACTAGTGACATACCTCCAAGCAGAATACACTCCACTTAATACCACCCTCTATTTTCTGTGGACAAGCCAATTCCAAATCTACAAAGCCAAGTTTCCAAATATCCCATGCCTATGACCTTCTGGATGAGCTTTCCATGGGGAAACTTGTTAAGCACCTGAGTAAAATCAATATACACGCCATCCACCACTCTACTTCATCAGTTTGTTTTGTAACTGCCTCAAAGAATCCAATCAGGATCACGAAGCACGGACAGCCATTACAAAGCCATGCTGGCTAAGTAAGACTATACTTCTCCAAATGCTTCTAAATTCTGTCCCTACAAAATCTCTCAACTGCTTGCCCACCACTGATGCAAGATTCACTGGTCCACAGTACAATTCACCAGATTATCCCTGAACAAAGGAACAACTGGAACAATATTTCCCAAACTCTAGTGTGGAAGCAAAGATTATCATCAATGGTCCAACAATCTCTTCTTTTGCTACCCATAATAATCTGAAGTGTATCCCATCTGGCCTCAGGGACGTATCTATTCTAATATTCTTCAAAAGCTCCAACATCAACTCTGCCTTAACCTCAACATCCTCCAGCATAATAGCCTGTTCTACACTGATCTCACATTCATCAAGGTCCCTCTCACTGGTAAACACTGAAACATATGGATAAAGTTCCTGATTGCATGTTATTTCTGCAGGATAATATTCTGAAGAACTACTAGAATTTGTAGATTTAAGTTTGCAAAAAAAAACATTATCTTGTAGAAGAGTAAAACCAACAAAAATATCTCCTCCCCACCATCCGAATTAGGACAGGACCATTGGTCCTTTTTCAGTGGCTAAAGATTTTTTCTTGTTCTATTCTTATCTACATCTGGCTTTTCACTTCTTCTGGTAATTTCCTACCCTGTCAATGTAATTGGTTTATTATTGTCATATGTATTGAAATTTTTTTAACGTGCATACCATCCAACAGATCAGAATACCATAGGAGAAGAATTAGGCTATTTGGCCCATCGACTCTACTCCACCATTTAATCATAGCTGTTCTTTTTTCTCTCCTGCTCAACCCCATTTCCCGACCTTCTCACCGTAACTTTTGATGCCATGTCCAATCTCTGCTTTAAATACACCCAACGACCTGGCCTTCACAGCTGCATGTGGCAACAAATTCCACAAATTCACCACCCTCTGGCTACAGAAATTTCTTCGCATCTCTGTTTTGAATGGACATCCTTCTATCCTGAGGCTGTGCCCTCTTGACCTAGATGGGAAACATCCTTTGAACATTCAAAAGGTTTCAATGAGATCCCCCCCCTTCATCTTTCTAAATTCCAGCAAGTACAGGCCCAGAGCCAACAAACAAACATTCCTCATATGAAACACTTTCATTCCTGGAATTATCCTTGTTTACCTCCCCTGAACCCTCTCCACTGCCAGCACATCTCTTCTAAGATGAGGAGCCCAAAACTGTTCACAATACTCAAGGTGAGTGCCTTATAAAGCCTCAGCATCACATCCCTGTTCTTGTATTTTGGACCTCTTGAAATGAATGCTAACATTGCATTTGCCTTCCTCACTACCGACTCATCCTGCAAGTTAATCTTTATCCCATCCATATGTACTACATGCCTAGTAAAAAAGGAGTGGGACAAAAACAGAATGGGAAATATAGTGTTATAGTTACAGAGACATTGTAACTACAGAGACAGAGACAGCTAAAAGGAGTGCTGTCATACATAATCAAGGACCTAGGCCATGCCTTCTTCTCGCTGCTGGATGTGGTGTATTTGGATTTTAGTGAGGTGCTTGACAAGCTTCCCCAGGGAAAGCTCATCCAGAAGGTCATAGGCATAGATCCCACACCACCAGATTTAGGAACAGTTATCACCTTTCAGCCATCAAGTTCCTGAAACCAGTGTAGATCACTTACCTCAACTCTTCACTGATTACACAACCTATGGACTCACTTTCAAGGACTCTACAACTCATGTTCAGTTTTATTTATTTTTATTTATTATTTATTTTATTTTTATTATAACTTACTGTTATAATTTTTTTTGTTTATGCAGACTGTCTTCTTTTGCACATTGTTTATTCGCCCGTCTTTGTCTGTAGTTTTTCATCGATTCTATTGTATTTCTCTGTTGTACTGTGAATGCCTGCAAGAAAATAAATCTCAGAGTAGACACAACCATACTTAGATAATAAGTTGACTTTGAGCTTGAACTTTGACTGCAGGTAAACAATTAAAGTGCAAGGCCATGATGAGATGGAATGAGAGATCAATATTTCATCTTTCTCATTTAAGACGTCTGTCCAAGAATGTCAGGTCTGACAAGATTTCTGGAGGCAAAATCTTCCAAGTTTGTCAATGTTTTATTCTGTCTCATTTAATTTCATTACAGCTTGCTCAAGATGGGGCTAATTTGGATAAGGCTGTGCAATGGGCAGAGAGCTATCCATATGGCCACCAAGTGTGGATTGGTCCATTTACAGCATTTTTAGCTCTGTACCATCCCGATTATGCCAAGGCATTGCTTGCAGTTTCAGGTGAGGAATTTCAGACTTTTCCTGGATGTATAAACTAGAAGTCCTAGTTTTAATTTTTAAGAGATCCTGTATCATTGCCTTATTCTAATGAAAATCTGTCCACAGTACAAAAATGGCATTACAGGGCCTCTCTAGGTTACAAATAACCTGACCTGTGGAAATCTGAATTTACACAAATTCTACCATATGTTTTTAAAGCACGTTTCAAGCTAGACAATTAAAGATTTTCATGAGATTCCTTAATGATTGGATGCAGTATATATTTCATTAATTTAATTATGGCTAGCATTAAGGTGATTATTAAATGAAATTAGAGAATTATAATGTATAAATGGAACAATGTTACATGGGTTATGATAGACAATAGACTTTTTATGGAGAAGTTGGCTGACAGACAGTTCTCAGGAATGGAACCATTATATATCCCAGGCAGAGACTGTATTTTGGTTTTTCTGTAATGTCCTATCCACAAGAAAAGAAGTGTCCATTTTAATGAGTGAGACTTTACAATATGGATGATTTTAAAAAATGATTCTTTCTCTACTATTATTTTCATTGATATATAAAAATAAACAAAATATACAGATTTAATTATTGATTCTAAATTTGTAAAAGTACAAGTGCAATGGTATACGACTATTTAATGTGTGGCAGTGCATTGTGTTTGCTCTGACTCTTTGTTAAGAGATTTATTTACTTGGCTTCTTTGAAAATTTCCGAAGTTCATTTCTTATCCAGTCTCATTTTTCTGCTCCTTTGAACTCAATTTATACCTCTCTCTATCTCCTCTCTTCTGCTTCTGGCTGATGCTTGTCTGCTCGGTTGTGACCCCTTAGTCTGTCTTTATTTGTAGACAAAATACAGTAAATCCTTCATTTTAAGTCAAGCCATTTTGTCATTTGGAAAAGAATTTGAGAACTGGGATGATTTACCCTGCAGAACAGCTTTGTTAACAGCTTCACATCGTACACAAAAATACTATTATTAAGAAATATTTTTAAAAACTTTTAATTCCAGTGAGAAAAGATTGACTAATCCATTTAAAAAATATGAATTTGTGGTACTTCTGTGGATTCCACGGTGGAGCTTATATGCTTTGACATGGCACTCCTGAAAAGTGTCCTGAATGAGGGGCAGTCCATTAGTGAATGTTGAAAATAATTTGGATACTTGTCACCCATCCATCCCTATAAGACTAAACAAGGTCTCGGCTTTTTCTCAAGGCCACTTGGCCGTAAACTAAATTAGATTTTTTTTGTAACTTTTCTGAGCTATTGTTGAAATAATTAACTGAATTCCAAACAGTAAAGGACCTTACAGACAGTATTATTTATTCAGGGGTTTCAGGGCCACAAGCTGTGAATTTCCTGTTATTAACTTAAATAGATGAAAAATTAGGATTTTGGGAATAAAATTCCCAACTAATACCTTGTTAGGGGATTAAATGTGCTCTCAGGTTTACCTAGTATCATACGATAATGTATGAAATTAATCTCAGAAAATGGAAATAAAGATAATTAACTTTTAGTTTTAATTTGTGAAGAGACTGAAATTGTTTTTGTTGGGAAGTGACGAGAGGAAAATAATTCATCTTTTAAAAATTCAGATGTACAAATAATGAAGAAAAGAACAAATTACTTATATAATTTTGACTGTTGAACAATCTGCTTCTTTGCTTACATATTTCAGAACCTAAAGATGATGTGGTCTACCGGTTTATGCTTCCTTGGATTGGTATGTACTATGAGCAATAATCATTGGAGTATTGCTTTATCACAAACCGCACAATATGTTAGTAACTTTTCAGATCCTCCCCATTACTGTGACCCTCATCATTTCTGTACATCCTTGTGGATGCCTGTATGCATCCATCTCAAATGTGCAAAACAACAAGAAAAAATTGGGTCTAAAATGTCAGAAGAGCACTGTAAGGATATGGCAGAATTTCCATACTCATACAAAACAAAGCCAGGCAGAATCACAGATCACAGCAAGTCCCTTCCTGATGTACTTAATACATTCTATTTTGAACAGATGGGAATGGATATCAGCACACACCCTGACTGCCTCTAATGCATCAGGATCCACAGTCACCCCTGTGAGTCCACAGAATGTGAACCTTAATGCTTTAGGTCGGTGACACTTCATCGGACCTGTAACATTGACTGTTTGTTTCTTCTATGTGTAGCAAGAAAGATTTCATTATTTCTCTTACATTCCAATTTTACACCATCTAACTTCCCTATTTTTCAGTTCATGTAAGTAGACCACCCAATTCCCCTGCAGTTTAATGTTTACATGTAAAAAGATTCTCCTATTCTGTTTTTTTTATTGAAGAATAATTTCACAGTTCACTATTTTTCTTACCACCTTCCATCTTCTTAGCCAGTTGCCTAAGCAGTCGACACTTCCTTGCTTTCACATGGCTAAGTCAAGGGAAGGCTTAGATTTTCCTTATGGGACTTAAGAAGCACTTCTGCCTCTTTTAATCTCAGATAATCTTTGAAAAAATAAGAGAATAAAATGCAAACACGAGGAAATCTGCAGATGCTGGAAATTCAAACAACAATACAGACAAAATGCTGGTAGAACACAGCAGGCTAGGCAGCATCTATAGGGAGAAGTGATGTCGACGTTTCGGGCCGAGGCCCTTCGTCAGAACTAATCGAAAGGAAAGATAGTAAGAGATTTGAAAGTAGTGGGGGGAGGGGGAAATGCGAAATGATAGGAGAAGACTGGAGGGGGAGGGATGAAGCTAAGAGCTGGAAAGGTGATTGGCGAAAGTGATACAGAGCCGGAGAAGGGAAAGGATCATGGGACGGGAGGCCTCAGGAGAAAGAAAGTGGGGGGAGCACCAGAGGGAGATGGAGAACAGGCAAACAACTAAATATGTCAGGGATGGGGTAAGAAGGGGAGGAGGGGCATTAACAGAAATTAGAAAAGTCAATGTTCATGCCATCAGGTTGGAGGCTACCCAGCCGGTATATAAGGTGTTGTTTCTCCAACCTGAGTTTGGATTCATATTGACAATAGAGGAGGCCATGGATAGACATATCAGAATGGGAATGGGATGTGGAATTAAAATGTGTGGCCACTGGGAGATCCTGCTTTTTCTGGCAGACCGAGCGTAGGTGTTCCAGGTGAGGCAACACTTCCCCTGTGAGTCGGCTGGTGTGGTATACTGCGTCCGGTGCTCCCGGTGTGGCCTTTTATATATTGGCGAGACCCGACGCAGACTGGGAGACCGTCAATTACGCCTAGAAACTATTTTGCTTTCTAATCTACTTCTCTGCTCCTTCCCAGAAGGAGCTAACTTAATAGGTATTGTCCACCACTGACTGTACCTGTATTTCACCCTGTTCCTTCCCAGTAAGTTGACATTTTTCATGTGAGAGATAAAGTAGTGAACTTCAGCAGTATGCTAGATCAAGAGACAGTCACGAAACCAGTGCATTTTTAAGGACAACACTCTGTGAAGTAAGGAAAAGTAACCATCTTGGCTAATTTTAGCTTTCCTATCCTCAGGAGCTCTGAGACTGAATGATCAAACTGTCATCTTAGCTGAAGTAATCTGAATAAGAAATTAAATGTTTGAATCTTCCTAATTTCTAGGTTTTAGTTCCATATTTTTCAATGTGTTTATCAATTGAGAGGGCTCCATAACTGCTTCATTTCAAATTAATCATCCAACTCTTTACTGGAGCAAAAGTCTTTTAATTTAACAAGCAGATTAAAAGGGTGCATAATGCTTGTATTTAGAAATAAAACTCTATGAATTTCAGGTGATGGCTTGCTAATATCCAGTGGTCAGAAGTGGTATCGTCATCGGCGACTATTGACACCTGGGTTCCACTACGATGTATTAAAGCTTTATGTGCAGGAAATCGCAGAGGCCACTAGAATCATGCTGGTATGTCTTCTGAGACTTCTAATAACTCTTAATTGTGACTTTCCAGTAAGAGTGGGATACTGGTTATTGAAAGGAATATTAGCTATTTACATTTGAAGCATTTTTACCATCCAGACCCCACTCTTTGTACGATTCCTACATGAAATGTGTTGGTACCGTTTGCTGGGGCTTGCACCAAACAACCTTTAGATGAATTTCCTAGTAAATTCCCCCTAATGGATTATCATAATGTTGACAGAATGGTATTGGAGATTCTGTTCATATGGTTAATTTACAGGGGAAAAGCAAATTAATATACCCCATCCGTTATATAGAAATACATTTCTAGCAAGATTATATTAATGCATTGTACAGGAGGCATACAGTACAACTACCAAGATCTTAACTTTACATTGCAAACAATTTCTTAGTCATCTCTAAATCTCCCTAAATATGGATGGTTTCACTCTGCTTTGGCACGGAGTAACTTCATTCATAATGTAAAATTGACATAGGATTTGTTGTAGATAATTACATATTTAAGTAAATTGACTGTGTAAATGTTAATAGCGTTAGCTTGGCAAGATATTAGTAAGTGGGAGTCTTAATTCATTGATAAATATCTTAGAGCAGTTCCCAATCCGTTTTATGTCCTGGACCAATATCATTAAGAAAGGGGCCAGTGAACCCCAGGTTGGGAAGCCTTAGAGCCATGTTAAATTTTGGTTGGATGCCTGATTAGTAATCAGGGCTAAAATTAAAGTGGTTATATTTTCCCTACCTTCTGTAGCTAAGCACTCAATATAGCAGTGTAATATTTCATATGAGAGAGTTTGCAGATGCTGGATGAAGGGTCCCTGATGAAGGGGTTAGGCCCAAATGTCGACTCTTTATTCCTGTCCAAAGATGCTACCCAACCTGCTGAGTTCCTCCAGCATTTTGTGTGTGTTGATGTGAATAACATCTTTTTCCACAGGACAAATGGGAACTACTCAGCACAAATGGGAAATCAGTGGAGCTTTACCATCATCTGAGCCTTATGACTCTGGATAGTATTCTGAAGTGTGCCTTCAGTTATCGTAGCAATTGTCAGATTGAAAGGTTAGAAAATTATAATGCATTATTTTTATTATTAATGGTTGCCCACTTTTCAATATTTAAAAAAAACAAGAGTCTTGCTCTATCCTACTCATTGGGAGCCTTGCCTGCCTCCCAATATCCACTTACAGTGCTTGTTTACCTTCTTTTAATCTTGTGGTTAGTATGAATAATATTTTCTGATCTAGCTCTTCCTTTTTGTTTAACAAGGCTGTTATTTACTGTTTATTAGTCATTTTATAGTTTATTAGTTTAAGTAATTAACTAGTTACATAATACTTAATAAAAAGCATAGGAATTAATTGACAGATTTGCTTTTCACTTTAACCTTTTCTGCTTTTTCTCCTTCTGCCTTTCACTCTCTCCTTTTTCCTCTCTCATCACAGTGACTCCTGTTCATTTATACAGGCCCTTCTGCATACCATGTCCATAAACCAAAAGACATAGGAGGCAAAATAGGCCATTCAGCCCATCGAGTCTGCTCACCAATCCACCATGGCTGATCATGGATCCCTCTCTACCCCATACGTCTGCCTTCCTGCCATAACCTTTGATGCCTTGACCAATCAGAAAACTATTAACTTTTGCTTTAAATATACGCACAGACTTGGCCTCCACTGCAGTCTGTGGCACAGCTTTCCACAGATTCACTACCTTCTGTCTAAACAAGATCCTCCTTACCTCTATTCTAAAGGGTCACCCCTCAATTTTGAGGCTGTGCCTTCTAGTTTTGGATACCCCCCGATAGGAAACATCTTCTCCATCTCAACCCTATCTAGTCCTTTCAACATTCAGTAGGTTTCAATGAGATCCTCACACATTCTTCTAAATTCTAGTGAATACAGGCCCAAAGCTGCCAAATGTTCCTCATTTGTTAACCCCTTCATTCCTGGAATCATCCTCTTGAACCTCCCCTGGACCCCCTCCAATGGCAACACATCCTTTCTGAGATATGGGGCCCAGAACTGTTTATAATACTCCAAGTGCAGGCTGACCAATGTCTTATAAAACCTCAGCATTATCTCCTTGCTTTTGTATTCCATTCCCCTTGAAATGAATGTCAACATTTCATTTACCTTCTTTACCACAGACTCAACCTGTAAATTAACCTTCTGGGAGTCTTGCATGAGGACTCCTAAGTCCCTCTGCACCTCTGATGTTTGATTTTTCTCCCCACTCAAATAATAGTCTGCACTTTTGTTCCTTTCATCAAAATGCATTATCATACATTTCCCAACACTGTATTCCATCTACCCCTTTTTACCATTCTTCCAATGTGTCTATGTCCTTCTGCAATAACATTGCTTTCTCAGCACTAACTACCCCTGCACCTATTTTTGTATCATCTTCAAACTTTGCCACAAAGCCATTAATTCCATTATCAAAATCACTGACAAACAATGTGAAAAGTAGTGGTCCCAATACTGACCCCTGAGGAACACCACTAGTCACTGGTAGCCAACCAGAAAAGGCCCCCTTTATTCCCACTCACTGTCGCTTGCCTGTCAGCCATTCCTCTATCCATGCCAGTATCTTTCCTGTAATGACATGGGATTTTATCTTGTTAAGTAGGCTCATGTGTGGTACCTTAACAAATGCCTTCTGCAAATCCAAGTAAATGACACCCACTGCCTCTCCTTTGTCCACCCTGCTTGTTACTTCCTCGTAGAACTCTAACAGATTTGTCAGGAAAGATTTCCCTTTACAGAAACCATGCTGACTTTGACTTATTTTATCATTAATCTCCAAGTACCCCTAAGTCTCATCCTTAATAATAGACTCCAACACTTTCCCAACCACTGAGGTCATGCTAACTGGCCTATAATTTCCTTTCTTTTGCTTTCCTCCCTTCTTAAAGAGTGGAATAACATTTGCAATCTTCCAGTCCTCCAGGACCATGCCAGACTAAAGTGATTCTTGAACGATCATTACCAATGCATCTGCTATCTCTTCAGCAACCTCCTTCTGAACTCTGGGATGCGGTCATCTGGTGCCATCTGCCTTACGAGTCTGCCCAGCACTTTTTCCTTTGTAATAGCAATGGCACTTACTCCTGCTTCCTGTCGCTCACAGACCTCTGGCACACTGCTAGTGTCTTCCACAGTCAATACAGATGCAAAGTACCCATTCAGTTCATCTGCCATATCTTTATCCCCCATTATTACCTTACCAGCATCATTTTCCAGTGGTCCGATATCAACCCTCACTTCCCTTTTACTCTTTATATAAATGAAAACACTTTCAGTATCTTGCTTTATATTATTGGCTAGTTTGCCCTCATATTTCATCTTTTCTCTTCTTATGGCCTTTTTAGTTGCCTTTTGTTGGATTTTAAAACCTTCCCAATCATCCACTTGCTTTTGCTACATTTTATGCCCTTTCCTTAGCTTTAATGGAATCCTTAATTTCCCTTGTCCATCGCAGTTGCCTACCCCTGCCATTTGAGAACAAGTTCTTCTGTGGGACATATCTATATTGCGTCTTGTGAAATATTCCCAGAAACTTCAGCCACTTCTGCTCTGCCGTCATCCCCACAGGAATCCTTATCCAATCCACCTGGGCAAGCTCCTCTCTCATGTCTCTGTAATTCCCTTTATTCCATTGCAATACTGATACCCCTGACTTAGGCTTTTCCCTCTCAAATTGCAGTATGAATTCAATCATATTATGATCACTGTCTCTTATTCTTTCCTTTACCTTAAGCTCCCTAATAAAATCTGGATTATTACACGACACCCAATCTAAGATAGCTTTGCCTTCAAGCACAAGCTGCTGCTGAAAGCCATATTGCAGGTATTCAACAAATTCCCTCTCTTGCATATCGACACCAATCTGATTTTCCCAATCCCCTTGCATATGGAAGTCCCTATTACAATTGTGACATTCCCCTTATTACTTGACCTTTCCAGCTCCCTTTGCAATCTCAACCCCACATCGTGGCTACTATTTGGAGGCCTATATATGATTCCCATAATGTTTTTTCACCCTTGCAGTTTTTAACTACACCCATAATGATTGGACATTCTCTGACCCTATGTCACCTCTTTCTAAGGATATAATTTCATCTCTTACCAACAGAGCCACACTACTGCTTATGCCTTCCTGCCTGTCCTTTTGATACAAAATGTATCCTTTGATATTAAGCTCCCAGCTATGACAAATGGCATGACTTTGTCCATGCCAACTATCAATTATCTGTCTATGCTAATCCAATTTCATCTATAGCCTTCTATGCTTAGGTTTCAAATGCTGTGAATATACCTTCCTTAATATCTATCTCAGCCATGAAATAAAGGTGGGGAACTGCAAACTCCATAAAGTCATGTTGATACTACAGTAACTATAGTAAGGAAGGCTGAGGTTAAGAGCAGCACCTGAAGGAAAGATCACAGCAAGACAGGGGAGTTGTCTCAATGACTCTCACCTAATAGCAATCACATCTACTGTGATGAAGTGTTTTGAGAGGTAAGTCATGGCTCAGAAAACACTTGGACTGACTGCAATTTGCCTACTGTCACAAGGGGTCTGTAGTGGATTGCAATTTCACTCCCTCCACTTGGCCTTGGACCACCTGAACAACAGCAGTACCTACATCAGGCTACCATTTATTGATAACCACTGGTTGTTCAACACCATGTGGTTATCTATACTAATCAACAGACTTCAAAATCTGGGCCCCTGTACCTCCCTCTGCAACTGGATCCTTGACGTCCACATTGGGAGACCACAGTCGGTGTGGATCTCCTTGCTAACAATCAATACAGGAGCACCTCAGGGATGTGTACTTAGCCTATGCTGCATTCCCTCTACACTCATAATTAGGCTTGACACAGCTCGAACACCAAATATAAATTCAACAATGACGCCACTGTTGTTGGCAGAATTTCAGATGTCGATGAGGAGCCTAAAGACATGCGCTCATTGTTTTAAGAACAGCTTATTCCCCTCCACCATCAGACTTCTGAACCATCAATGAACCAATGTACCCTACCTCACTATTTTTCTGATCTCTTTTTGCACTACTTATTTAATTATATATATTGCAGATTCCAGTTAATTGAGCCATCAGTTAATTAGGGCAGGGACTTTTATTTGGGACAATTCTAGAAGAACGAAAACTAATCAACTAAGTAGCTGGGATTCCCTTTGTTCATTTGGGACACTATGCCACATAACTGGGGCAGGAGACTGTTGCTGAACAGTTTCGAACTAGCGTTAGACGTGTGCACTTGTGTAGCCGTTAAGCATTACACTGTGCTTAGTGTGAACAGTTTTAAATAGCGCCAGTTGCATGTGCTTGTGTTCAAAAAGCAACGATTTTTGTCACTGAAAATTGACAAGAAATAAGCAGTAAGACAATTCAGAACTAATTTGCTCACTGCAGTTTCAAGCATTCAGGCTTCAAGATGCCAGAGATGGTTGAGAGTGAAGAATGAAATGACTTCACTACTTTAATAAGTTAGGAACTACAAAGAATTTGAAGATATTGACATCATCTTGAAAGTTGCAATGAAAGTGAACAGTTGGAGGATGCAGTCATTGATAGCATTGTGTGAAAGCAGTCCACAGTCTACAAAATCCACCATGGATTCCAGTTTATTAGAACTCATAGGGACCACGAGTTAAGTGGCTACCCCAATTAGAACATATTCATGGAAATAATTAAAAAGGTATAAAAAAAGACAAAGTCTCATTTAATTGAGTAACAAGTTATGTATTTAAATGAAATGCAGAATAAGTTAGTACACTACCAATACTACTGGTGGTTGTCTATCGTATTCAACGATGACAGAAAATCTGTGCGGGAGAGTTTTTAAAATGGAAGAGCCATTGCACTGGGGCAATTCCAGTCTCTCAACCTTGGAAGTCTGGGTCCAGTGATACGAGTAGACGTCACAGCTGGAGTTTTCCCTGGTTGCAGTGGATGACCATGACTCCTTTTGTGCCTTGTCATGCCCTTCGCTCTCCACGTGGAGCTCTCCATGTAGAACTGCCTTTCTGGCCATTAGAGCTCACCGTAGATCTCACCTGCTCAGAATTTGCATGTTAGGACAGGGATATGAGACCTGCCAGCTGATGCACCATCAGTAACTCTTAACCTGTAAATATACTTGTAAGAAACTTCGCCACATGGGGACTGTCTTTTAAAACAAAGGGCGGGGGGGGGGGGGGTGAATGTGGTGAATAAAAGCCGATATCTCGCCTTTACGTCTCAGAGAGAGTTATTGATGGTGCATCAATTTTATTGACTGGAAGAAGGAACAAGCAGTGGTTGACCACCATACTACATCCTGGAGACTGAGAGGCTGGGCTCGGGCCTTTATAGAGGGGTCTGTGGGAGGAGCCACAGGAGCAGTCAGCAGGGGGCGTGTCCAGACAGGTATATGTAGTTCACCACACCAGCTACGCTCACTATTCGCTCTGAGCACAGTGTAGGGTCTAACAGCCACACAAGCACACGCAACTGACACTAGTTCAATACTGTTCGGCAACAGTCTCCTAATCCAATTAAGGGGCATAGCATCCCAAATAAATAAATGGATACCCAGCTTTTCTCTCAATTAGTTTTTTTGTTTTTAAGGGTTGTCCCAAATAAGCAGCTGCCCTGATTAACCAATGTCCCAATTAACTGGAATCCACTGTATTTCTTACTGTAATTTATTTTTTGTTTGTTTTTATGTATTGCAATGTACTGCTGCCGCAAAAAAAAACAAATTTCACAACGTATGTCAGTGGAATTAAACCTGATTCTGAGACACACAGGAGTGAGAAAGACTGGTTGGGTTGAGCAGTTTCCCAAAGAATCAATTTAAAAAAATGTGTTCTAACAGCTGAACACAATTAATGCAGAATTTTATTGTTATTATAGTGAAAGCAAGGAATGAATATTGTTCCAAGAATAGCACATTAATGCAAGTACCATTATTCTAATGAAATATAATTCTTTTGATTTGAATTTTGTCTTTACTTTGTAGCCATAATTCATATATCCAGGCTGTGTATGAGCTCGGTTTCCTTACAAGTCACCGATTTAAAACCTTTCAATATCATTACGACCTTGTCTACTACTTCACTCCTCATGGATACCGATTCCGGAAAGCCTGTGACCTGGCACATGCACACACAGGTAAACAATCATTGCCAGCATGTCTCATTACTCAACATTATTGAAAGGAATTACAAAGCAGAATTTGCAAATCATTTATTTGCCTCTCTTTCCCTCTAAATATATTTTTATATTATTGATCTTGAAATTGCATTGGAATTATTCACTCTTGAATAACCTATCCCACAATTGCATTAGTCTGGAAAGTTGTAGGCTCATGTTGAGTGACTTAAGCTCTTAGACCAATGATTCCTCAGAATGGCTTCCCCTTCCCTTTTGTTTTTACAAAGCTGTACGCTATGAATTGTTCTGTCCAGCTCTCTACTGAGTTACATTTATCCAAATGATTCTTTTACCAGACAAAGTGATACGCCAAAGGAAGGAAGCACTGAAAAATGAGAAAGAACTGCAAAGAATCAAGGAAAAGAAACATCGTGATTTTTTGGATATTCTTCTGTGCTCAAAGGTTGGTACCCATAGTAAACATGGTTATTCCACTCACTGTTAAAGTCAAAGTGATGATCATGTCATTCTCCAAAATTTCTGTGATGCCATGTGATGAATTATTTGTGCAACAGTTTCAGTTTATTAGGTGATCAAGATTGTATCTCTATATAATGGGAAGAAAACTGATAATAGACGGTGCCTCTACCATATCACTTCCATTATGCAACACAGTGTTTTCCATTTCTCTGTCTTGCTTTACCACATCTAATAGTATCTAAAAGTTGGTCATAGAGACACTGCTGTGTACTGGTGTCTTCCTCAATATCTTGTCTCCTTCCATGTGTGACTTTTAAAGGCATACTGCTAAGTCCAACAAATTAGACAGAAGCCATCCAACTGTGCTAGTTAACATTCTGCCCCTGTGTCTACCCTTAGGTGCTGGTTCCACAACTTTCTGCCACAGCCTTTTGAAGTTCAAAGTTAAAAGCTCAAAGTAAATTTATTATGAAATTACTTATATGTCACTATATACAACCCTGAGATTAGTTTTCTTGCAGGCATACTCAATAAATCCAATAACCATAATAGAATCAATGAAAGACCACACCCAGTAGAGTGGACATCCAGAGTGCCAAAAAGAACAAAATGTGCAAATTTAAAAGGAAAAATAAGAATTAATAATAATAAATAAATTTGAGAACATGAGATGAAGTGTCCTTGAAAGTAAGTCTAGACTGTACCTTGTGATCCTACAGTTCAACGATGAGGCAACTGAAGTTGAGTGAAGTTTGAAGTTCAAGACCCTGATGGTCAATAACTGTTCATGATCCTGATGGTATGAGTCGTGAGCCTCCTGTACCTTCTTCCTGATGGCAGCAGTGAGAAGAGAGCATTACCCATGTAGTGGGGGGTCCCTGATGATGGATGCTGCTTTCCTGCAACAACACTCCATGTAGATGTGGGAGGATTTTACCCATGATGGACTGGGCTGCATCCACTAACTTCTGTAGGATTGTCCTTTCCAGAGCATTGGTTCTTCCATACCAGGCTGTGATGTAACCAGTCAATATATTTTCCACCACACATCAATAGAAGTTTGTCAAAGTTTTAGATGTCATGCTAAATGCTGAGCTGTAATTGATAAAGGGCATCCTGATGTATGCATCTGGACTGTCCAGATGTTCCAGGATTGAGTGAAGAGCCAATGAAAGGGATTTACTGGGGATATGGAGTATTGGTAAGCAAAGAGGAGTGGATCCAGGTAACTTCTCAGGCAGGAATTGGTGTTTCATCACCAACCTCTCAAAATGAAAGGGTTCCTAATTTTTACACATGCTTTTACTTGACTCCTGAAATTTACTCTAGAGTATGGATTAGAATGGTCTGGTGAGTAAAATTGCTGTCTCCAAAGTGCATAGATCACAGATTGCAGGTACTGAGGAGATCACCATTCTTCAGGTCGGAAACCAGTTTCAGGTAGGAAGTCCATAAGGCCATGGTCCATGTAAGTTCAGTGCAGAGGCCCAAAGGTCAAACCCAGTGGACACTTGAAGGCAAGGCCAAAGGTTGAAACCTGAAGGTTTATGACTGAAGGTAGTGGCCCAAAGGAGTCATAAGGGTTTGAAGGAGTCACAAGGTCACTGGGGTTGGAGATCCACACAAGTCTAGAAATCAAGACCTGAAGGTCAAAACCATGATTGGCATCCTGGAGCGTAGGCCAAAGTTGGAAGCCCTACGTCTATGAGTCTGACAGTCTTAAGGACAAGGACCGGAGTCCAGAGGCAGCCTATCCTGGGGTTTGAGGCCTGTCTGGGTGTGTAAAAGGATGATTGGGAGGGATAAAATGGGTGCATGTTTTGCTCTTGTTATCTTGTTTAGTCGTTGATGTTGTTACTGTTGTTTGTATTGCTCAATGTTATCTTGGTGCAGGAACGGGTAGCTCACATGCAGACTGACCTCAGCACATCCTTGGGTGTGCTGGTTGTTAACACAAATCTAGCTATATGTTTCAATGTATGTGTGATTAATAGGTCTGAATTGGAATCTAATCTCAGGATTAGAAAGACCATTTGAACTTTAAAAGAAATGCTTTGACTTCACAATTAGCTATATTTTTACTAAGTATATAGGAGGAATAAATGATTTGTTTAATTTTCTGATGATTTTTCCATCAATTACAAATGGTTTGTTTCTCTTCCACTGCCTTTTTTCAGTGAAAGTAAGTGACTTTGATTCCATGTAGCATTCTTCTTAATTCAGGATGAAAACGGAGTTGGATTATCAGATGAAGATTTACGTGCAGAGGTTGACACCTTCATGTTTGAAGGCCATGATACTACAGCGAGTGGGATCTCTTGGCTCATGTACTGCTTGGCCCAACATCCAGAACACCAGCAAAAGTGCAGGGAAGAAATTCAGGAACTTCTGGATGGGCGTGATGAATTTAAGTGGTGGGTTTTGAAATGATACTTTTATCAAACTTTCCAGAATCCAAAAGTCCAATATCCTGAGCTGGAAAAATATTTGAGTTTATTATGTTTTAGAAAAGTTAGCATGAAAAATTGCACAGTTCTTTAATTCTGGATTGCAGAACATGGGAAAACATCTCCAGATAAAAAAGATAAAGCAGATAAAAAGAGCAGATTTCAATGGCAAGGGGAAGGACGAAGTGAAGTGATTCCTAAAGTTCAATGATTTTGCATCCAGTAAAATAGTTAATGGTAGCCTTCATTGGGTTATTTAAACTAATAGTATTTGAATATTTAAAGTAAGCTATGAAAGAAGTATCAGAGTGCGTTACACAAGACTCTTCAACCCTTATGTCAGGACATTAACTGCAACTGAATACCTGATCCTGCTGTCATATTTGGCAATGAAAAAAATGCGTACATTATGAAGGTTCCGCAGCTGAACGCTGTAAGCCTCATCAACCACATCAACATCAGTAAATGAGTCCCTCCTGGATTTAACAATTTTTACCATCTATTTGCTGATGACACTATTAAATATGTGATCTCTCAAAGCAGACTTATTTAAAATGTTTTAATTATTAGATTCTAACAGATTATTTTTGATTGTTATTGGTTGGTGCCACTCCTCAATAAAACCCTTGTTATGAATTCTATTTTTATTCTGTATTTGCAGGGAATTCCTGAGTACAATGCCATACACCACAATGTGTCTAAAGGAGTCTCTACGGCTTTTCCCCCCTCTTCCAGGATTGTCCAGGAAACTGACCAAGCCTCTGGTATTCCCTGATGGAAAACAAGTTCCTGCAGGTGTTACAATTCATTAAGTTTTAAGATGAAAGTAAACTCTTACCTATTAATCCATTGAATTATTTTTGGTGGACCCTATGTATATATTTTGTTTGCAAACAACTACTTTTCTGGGCAAGAGATATCATGATTTCTAGATTAGGTGTATGCTGACGTAAGTGACACATTGTTGATTCCAGCACAATAACAGTCATTATATTGTTTCTATGTCTCGTGAAAATCACGCAATAAGCCCATGAATCCTTTCAACTAAGGCATTTGGATTGCTCACAACAGCTTTAGTGAGACTGCAAAGTGAGAGTAAGCATTATTAACACAGTCTCTAGCACTGGCAAATTTTGCTATATTTTACCTACAGTCCCGCCCTTGTTGTTCTTGCAGATTTTAATTTCATAGAGATTTGTGAATCAAAGGGTTAGTTGTTGCAAATGAGACACCGAGCTCTAATCTGGCCTTTCTTTATCATCTTCAAGGGATTGGTTAGGTTGGATGGATGTATCAATATTCAGAGACAGAAGCTCCTTCCTCCATTGATCATTTGCTGAATGTTCCTTCTGGGAAATAATGGTCTGAGAATTTGCGTCTTAAAATGGTGGAAGAGCTATTTAAAGAATCACATTATCAACTTTACTACAGTGGAAGAATCAATTCCATTAAGATACTCGATGAATTCCAAGGGAAATAACCAAGAAGAGAAAAAAGATGCAAAAAGCATCATTAACTAAATGCTGGGCCTATGATTGATAGGAGTGAATTTCAATCATTGACCTTAACTTTAAGTGCATATAAATGTATGAAGCACTTTCAGGTAATGAAGGTTAAATTAGGTGTGTCGATGCATTTCCAAATTTGATGTACAAACCTGATGGCTTATCAGGTCTAGTGAGGTCAAAGCAGCAGCCAAAACATCAAAAGAATCAACATGTAGAGATCAGGGATTGTTCCTAAAGAAAAAGTATTAAGTTTTTTTGCCAGCTTTTAAGTCTATATCTTATTATTAGTGAAGACTGAGGAATATTAGCTAGTTGTCATCTGGCCAGGAGGGTAGTGTCATGCATAAAAATTCTAACAGGAGTAATCAGTTGATATACACTTATTTGTCAGATTGACTGAGGTTATTTAATTATATTTCCACAGGCTGTCTGGTTGCATTAAGCATCTACTGCCTCCACAGGAATCCAATGTTCTGGGAAAATCCTGAGGTAATTTCCATTTTCACATGTAATAATAAAATAATTAAATCTGTATCAGAACTCTTACTGCCAGACTTTTCAGCAATGTGTCTGTAAACAAGACCCTAAATGCTCTTTCTCTGACTTCCATTGATTTAATTGTCACTTATCTATTGTAAATGCAGACAGTGTAATTCAGCTTCTGAATTTTTTATATCGTCATTCAAACTTAAAACATATGTTTGAAGTTTTACATTTATATTATAGTATTAGTGCCTCATGTTAGCTTGGGTGTTTAAGAAAGTGGACATTAGTCCCTAGATTTTAAAAATTCCATAAATTCTGGAAAAATTAGCTTAGAAAACATTACTGTTCAAGAAAGGAGTGACAAAGAAAATAGGGACAACAGACTACTTAGGCTAACACTTGCTCTCAAGAGAATGTAGGAAGGCATTCTTAATGATAAAAAGAACATTTTGCAAAATCTGACATGAGTAAGCAGTCAAAATATTTTATGAAAGCAAAATCATGCCTACCAAAATTGTGGGAGTTCTTTGTGAATGTAACCAGCGAAGTTACATCTGACTTTTTCTTCCACTCAATTATTTAGAAAAAAGTGTATTTAAGGCAGAGATTGATAGGTTCTTGATTGGACATGGCATGAAAGGTTACGGGGAGAAGGCCAGGAACTGGAGTTGAGGAGGAGATAGGAAAAAAGGATCAGCCATGACTGAATGGTGGAGCAGACTCAGTTGGTCAGATGACCTAATTCAGCTCCTACGTCTTAGGGTCCAAGGCAGATTAAAAGAAGACAATGGACACAGCATGATTGCATTTTCAAAAGGTGCTTGGTAAAGCGCTACGTAAAACATGACTACACAAGAGTTCAAATGTTTGTTGGTCAAAAAAAAGGATTGGTAACATGAAAAAAGTAAGGGTAATTTTCAGAAAACTATCTATAACTGGTAGAATGGCAGAGAGTTCAGACAATAGCGACATAAACGGTTTTATAGTGAGGGCAGGAAAATGGAGTTTGGAATAAAGATCAGATCACCCTTGATCTCATTTGATAGCAAATAAGAGGTGAGGTGTTGAAATGGCTTTATCTGCTTCAGTTTATCATATTCTTATATTCTTACATTAAGAACATAGCTTACTGTAGAATTTTATCCAATTCTATGCCAGAAAGTGAAAAGAAAACATTTTGTTATAGTGAATAAATTTTGCTGAGTAATCTCCTATGCTTGCATCTGACAGAAATTCCATGCAATATTTGGATACAAAATGGCAGGCAAGGATTGATAAAATACAACTGAATCAATTTACTTTTATTGACATTTTGCAATTCTAATGGAGAAGGATTTTCCAGTCAGTGTAATACCCAGAGGACTAACATAGCCAGCTACTAAAATTATAGTTTGCACCTTTATCTAGTGATTCCTCCAATCCTCTACTGGTGTTTTACTGGATGTTCAGGAGAATCTTAAGGAAATTTAGGAATTTTTTACTTAGGCACTAGAGTATTTTTCCTGGATGTTAAGCATCTGTTTTCTGTTAAATGTGGTGTTCTGGACTGCTAAGAACAGCATTTAAAAATCATAATTTGCCACTTGAAGTGTGGGATGGCACATCATGATAGGGAACTTCTGTAAGATCTTTAAGTTTCTGTAATCAAAAAATAAATATACTGCATACAGTACAATAATATGCAGTCAAGAGCAGCAGGTTGGGTAGAAAAACCAACATTTTTACAAGTTGAGTTTTTTTTATTGGCTAGAAAAAAACGTTTTACTCTGAAAAAAGGCATAGTAAATTTGGAATACAAATGAAGTTAATGCATGTTTTATGTGAAGGACTGTCCCTGCAAAATTCTACTGAATTCAGGGAATAAAGCTTCATGTACAGTAGAACAGATCTTATGTGTTCAGTATTCTCAAAGACCTCTCTCCACGATTCATAATGCAGAGGATAAAAGTTAGTTTGTGGATTTGGCTTGGGGAGTGTGGCAGCAGAACAAGTTGGAAAGAAACCCAGGGTGAGGGTTGGAAGGGTTTCCGTATCATACTTAAAAGGTCAATCAGATCATCACAGATACAATCAATTAGTTACCAGTGTGGTGGGGACAAGAGATATTGCTGTTATTGGATTGGGCGAGGGCCAAGGTTAACTTGTGGAGGATGGTGGAATATTAAGATTAAGAATGATTTGGGGGTGGGACTGGAAGAAGAGCCAGAACAAGGAGTAACTTCACCTAAAAGAAGAGCAGTTACCAGTTCTGGAGTCCGTGGTTCGTGACTTTTTGAGGCAGGTCCACTTTAAATTTTGCCAAGGCAGATTCACATTTGTCCTCCAGCATGCATGAATTAAACTAAATTCACAAAAGTTGTATCGATTTGTGGTTTACGTATGGCTGAATGCCATTGCAGAATGTCCCAGCCACTAATGTGCATTAACTCATTGTATGCACAGGAGAGTCCACAAAATAACGGCAAACCTCAAAATCAACATGTTAACCTATTTTGAGATCAGTTTTCTAATGAAATTTTATCACTTACTCTAATAGACATTAGGCCTTGCATTGAGTTTCCAGACCATTATCCCAATCTTCATTTTGTTTTCACATATTATGTCTAAAACATTTTTATTATTATGCAGCATACACCACAATTTACTTGTAATAGCTCTTTGTATACTTATGTGCTAGTGCTTTTTGTTTAGCAATTCTGACTTTTTGAAAAGCACCCAAGCTTGACTTCAACAATTCAAAGTCATACAGGACTTTCTATAAATCCAATTCCCTAGTAACATTGTGGTTCTTGAAGATCATTCTCACTGTTTTACAAGCATGAATGTGAAGGTAATAGACAAATATCTCCCATTTCAGATTGCCTTGGTTAAACAAGTGTACTATTGTGTAATGTTCTTTAAAGAGGGATGATTTGAAATATATTCCATGTGTGTTATAGTCAAATTTAATAGGGTGAATCCATTATTAAAATAAAAATTGTGAGATACTTGAAACCCAAGTGTAATATACATAAATAGCTAGTAAAAATGGACATCTGAGAGACAGACGTATATATCTGATCTATTCTTCATGAAGCAACTATTTTGTTCCTTCATTTGCAGGTAACTTCCTAGAACATATCCTTTACAAATTCTTGTTATAACAACTTTTAAATAACAATCTGGAAAGATATTACTGTTTCTGTCAAAATGAAGCAGGTTTACTGTGACATAACAAAGGATAGTCTTTGTGTGAATTTATAATTATATATCAACAATTTACCTCTGACTGTTCCAAAGTTGTGATGTGTACTATTGCTTTCCATGTATCAGGAGTTTAACCCTTTGAGGTTTACCCCAGAAAATTCAGAACACAGGCACCATCATGCCTTCATTCCTTTCTCTGTTGGACCAAGGTAGGAAAACAATGTATTACATTAGATTGCCTTTGACATTAATTATTTTATAATAATATAATTTACAGTAAATCAATACATTCTAATTCACTAGAACAATTTCAATATCACTATGTTGTGTTAAATACTGTACAATATTTAAACCAAAAACACAAAGATGAAAAACTTAGACATAAATAAATCAGGGAATGGAATGTGGGAGAGGGCAACATCGCATTAATAAATATCTCAGTGTGCTTTGAAATAGCATGGGAAACACTCTGGCATGGAAAGACCAAGCATAAAATCTAGAAACGGGAGCTGGTGATTCAGACTCCTATGCTGGCTCTGCCAGTCAAAAAGAAGATGGCTGATCTTTTATCTTGGTGCCATCTTCCTGCATTTATCCCATAATCCTTCAATTCCTTTATCTATCTATTTATTCACTGAATAAACTGAACATCCGAACCTCCACAGTCATTACAGGCAGAGAATTCCAAAAATTCGCCACCCTGTGGGTGAAGTGATTTCTTTCACACCTGAGTCCTGAATAGATGTTATCTTATTATGAGACTGTGGACCCTGGTTCTAGACAGCCCTTTAAGATAAATCCCATATTATCACTGTCTCTAATCTATAAAATGCCCATTCTAATATTGGACATTTCAAAGAGATCATCTCACATTTCTTTTCAAATCTATAGAGCATAGGAGCGTACGCTGTTTAACTTCTCCTCATGGGTAGAATTGAAGAATTAGGCTTTTAGAAGTAAAGGATATGGCATTTCAAAATGCAGGACTGTGAAGTCTGAAATTCAACCTCATACAAGGAGATATGGAACAAGAAACAGAATATTGAAGTTGTCAGGTGTATTACTATGAAGTTTCTTTGAAACAAAGACATGGAAAATCCTTGGCACCTCAGGTACAGCCTTTGCTGTAGCTTGAGCGAGATGGGGATAATGAAACCCAGGTTAGGAATGTAATTGGGTTCGCCATGGGAGTTGTTCATCATTCAGCCTATTTGATACCAAGCCTACCAGAAAGCCAAATGGCAGAATTGGGAACCGCCTAGAGATCTATCCCTGGAATGTTACCTGTGAGCTGAGTAGCAGCAGAATTGTTTAAATCACTTTGCCCCCATACAAAGGGACTTACAGTGGTGCTAAAAAGATTGTGAATCCTTTAGTATTTTCTGCATACATAAATATGGCCTAAAATGTGATCAGATCTTCACGTAAGTCCTAAAACTAGATAAAGAGAACCCCAATAAATAAATAACACAAAAAATTGTTCAATTATTTATTGAGAAAAAATATCCAATATTACATATATTTGTTGGGAAAAGCATTTGTACCTTTGTTTTCAGTAACTGTTGTGACCCCTTTGTACAGCAATAACCTTAGCTAACCGTTTCCAGTAATTGTTGATCAGTCCTGCATATCAGCTTGGAGGAATTTTAGGCCATTCCTCCTTACAAAACTGCTTCACCTCTGGGATGTTGGTAGGCTTCCTTGTATGAACTGCTTGCTTCAGGTCCTTCCACTACATTTATATAGGATTAAGGTCATGTCTTTGACTCGGCCATTCCAAAATGTGAGATTTCTTCTGCTTTAACCATTCTTTTGTGGACTGACTTGTGTGTTTCTGCAGAACCCACTTTCCCTTGAGCTTCAGTTCACAGACGGATACCCTGACATTTTTCTGTGGAATTTTCTGGTACAATTCAGAATTCATAGTTCCATCAATCATGGCAAGCTGTCCTGGTCCCAAGGCAGCAAAACAAGACCAAACCATGACACTGTCACCACCATGTTTCACAGATGAGATGGGGTTCTTACAGTGGAATGCAGTGTTTGCTTTTCGCCAAACTTAACACTTCTCATTTAAGCCAAAAGTTCTATTTTGGACTCATCCATCCACAGAGCATTCTTCCAATAGCCTTTTGGCTTATCAATATGGTCTTTAGCAAACTTTAGATGAGCTGCAATGTTCTTCTGGGAGGGTAGTGGCTTTCTCCTGGCAAACCTGCCATGCACACCATTGTTGTTCAGTGTTTACCTGATGAAACTGACATTGGCCAACAATGCAAAAGAGGTCTGTAGGTCCCTAGATGTTACCCTGGGGTTCTTCCTGACCTCCTGGAATATTACACGCTTTGTTCTTAAAGTGATTATTTTTGTTGATTGACCAATCCTGGGGAGAGTAACCACAATGTTGAATTTCCTTCATTTATACATTTTCCTTCATTTGTTCATATGAGTTTCCTTCATTTTCTTCATTGGTAAGATTCTTGGCAGTGTGGAGAATCAGAGGGATCTTGGGGTACGAGTCCATAGGACACTCAAAGCTACTGTGCAGGTTGACTCTGTGGTTAGGTGCTATGTTGCAACTATATAGGACCCTGGTTAGACCCCACTTGGAGTACTGTGCTCAATTCTGGTTGCCTCACTATAGGAAGGATGTGGAAACCATAGAAAGGGTGCAGGAGAGATTTGCAAGGATGTTGTCCGGATTGGGGAGCATGCCTTATGAGATCAGGTTGAGTGAACTCAGCCTTTTTTCCTTGGAGCGACAGAGGATGAGAGGTGACCTGATAGAGTTGTATAAGATGATGAGGCATTGATCATGTGGATAGTCAGAGGCTTTTTCCCAGGGCTGAAATGGCTAGCATAAGAGGGCACAGGTTTAAGGTACTTGGGAGTAGATACAGAGGAGATGTCAGGGGTAAGTTTTTTAAGCAGAGAATGGTGAGTGCGTGGAATGGGCTGCCAGCAACAGTGGTGGAGGCGGATATGATAAGGTCTTCTAAGAGACTTTTGGATAGGTACATAGGGCTTAGTAAAATAGAGGGCTATGGTTAACTCTAGTCATTTCTAAGGTAGGGACATGTTCGGCAGGACTTTGTGGGCCGAAGGGCCTGTATTGTGCTGTAGGTTTTCTATGTTTCTAAATAAGTGAACAAATATAATGTTTTTGTGTTATTTATTTAATTGGGTTCTCTTTATTTTTAGGACTTGCATGAAGATCTGATCACATTTTAGGTTCTATTTATGCAGAAATAGAGAAAATTCTAAAGGGTTCACAAACTTTCTAGCACCACTGTATTAACAAGGCACTTGAGTTAATTTTATAAAACCCTTGACAGCATCCCTTCAATAACAGACACAACTCTGTTAGATTTTGTGATAGAACTATAGAACCATAGAACATTACAGCACAGTACAGGCCTTTCAGCCCTCCATGTTGTGCCGACCCACATAATCCTTTAAAAGAAGTACTAAACCCACACTACCCCATAACCTTCTATTTTTCTTTCATCCATGTGCCTGTCCAAGAGGCTCTTAAAAACCCCTAATGTTTTAGCCTCCACCACCATCCCTGGCAAGTTATTCCAGGCCCTCACAACCCTCCGTGTAAAAAACTTACCCCTGATGTCCCCCCTAAACTTTCCTCCCTTAATTTTGTACATATGCCCTCTGGTGTTTGGTCTTGGTGCCCTGGGAAACAGGTACTGACTATCCACCCTATCTATGCCTCTCATAATCTTGCAGACCTCTGTCAAGTCCCCTTTCATTCTTCTATGCTCCAAAGGGAAAAGTCCCAGCTCTGCTAACCTTGCTTCATATGACTTGTTCTCCAAACTAGGCAACATCCTGGTAAATCTCCTTTGCACCCTCTCCGTAGCTTCCACATCCTTCCTATAATGAGGTGACCAGAATTGAACACAATACTCTAAGTGTGGTCTCACCAGAGATTTGTAGAGTTGCAACATGACCTCTCTACTCTTGAACTCAATCCCCCTGTTAATGAAGCCTAGCATCCCTTAGACCTTCTTAACTACCTTACCAACCTGTGCAACGATCTTGAGGGATGTATGGATTTGAACCCTAAGATCCCTTTGTTCATCCACACTCTTAAGTAACTGACCATTAATTCTGTACTCAGTCTTCTGGTTTGTCCTTCCAAAATGCATCACCTCACACTTATCCGTATTGAACTCCATCTGCCATTTTTCTGCCCAACTCTGCAGCCTGTCTATATCCTCTCATAACCTTCAACAACCTACAGCTCCACCCACAACTCCTCCAATCTTCGTGTCATCTGCAAACTTACTCACCCATCCTTCCACCTCAACATCCAGGTCATTTATAAAAATCACAAATAACAAGGGTCCCAGGACAGATCCCTATGGCACTCCACTAGTCACTGACCTCCAGGCAGAATACATTCCTTCCACAACTACCCTCTGCTTTCTTCCTTGAAGCCAATTTTTTATCCAAACAGCCAAGTTTCCACTTATCCCATGCCTCATGACTTTCTGGATGAGTCTCTCATGAGGGACCTTGTCAAATGCCTTGCTAAAGTCCATGTAGACCACATCCACTGCCCTACCCTCATCAATTTCTTTTGTTACCTCTTCAAAACACTCAATCAGGCTCGTGAGGCATGATCTTCCCTTCACAAAGCCAAGTTGACTATCCATGAGTAGACTGTACTTCTCCAAATGCTCGTAGATCCTATCCTTAAGAATTCTTTCCAGTAGTTTGCAGACCACTGACGTAAGACTCACCGATCTATAGTTTCCAGGTTTTTCCCTATTACCTTTTTTAAACAAGGGAACTACATTTGCCATTCTCCAATCCTCCGGTACTTCCCCTGTAGCAAAAGAGGATTCAAAGATCATAGCTAATGCTCCAGCGATCTCTTCTCTCAAATCCCACAACTACCTGGGGTGTATCATATCCGGCCCTGGGGATTTATCAATCTTGATGTTTTTAAGAAGATCTAGCATTTTTTCTTCCGTAATCTCCACATTGTCCAGCACACAGGCCTGCTCTATTTCGACCTCACCCTGATCAAGATCCTTTTCACTTGTGAATACTGAAGTTAAGTATTCATTTACGACCTCCCCAACCTCCTCCGCCTCCAAGCACATGTTGACCTTCTTATCCTTTAGCGGTCCCACGTTCGTTCTCGTCATCCTACTATTCTTCACATACGCATAGAATGCCTTAGGGCTCTCCTTAATCCTACATTCCCCCTAATTCCCCCTTTGAGCTCTCCTAATTCCTTTCTTTAGCTCCTTCCTGGCTACCCTATATTTTTGTCATGAACCCCTCCTACTTCCTGCTTCTTATATCTAACATCCTTTTTCCTCTTGATGAGTTGTCTCACATGTTTTGTCAGCCATGGTTACCTTTTCCTACCATTTTTTCCTTGCCTCAGTGGGATAAACCTATCCTGAACCCAGCTCAAGTAGTCCCTAAACTTCTCCCACATTACTTCTGTGCTTTCCCCTTTGAACATCTGTTTCCAATTTACTCTCGCTAGTTCCTGCCTCATCCCTTCAAAGTTAGCCCTTCCCCAGTTAAGCACTTTACCATTTCATCTGATTTTATCCCTTTCCATAGCTATGCTGAAGCTAAGGGAGTTGTGGTCACTCTCACCAAAATGCTCCCCCACCATGAGGTCTGTCACCTGACCAGATTCATTACCCAGAACTAGATCCAGTATAGCCTCTCTTCTCATCGGCCGGTCCACATATTGTGCCAGGAATCCTTCTTGAACACACCTGACAAATTCAGCCCCATCTATCCCCCTTGCACTCAAGAGCTGCCAGTCAATATGAGGGAAGTTGAAATCACCCATAACTACTACCCTGTATTTTGTACACCATTCTAAAATCTGCCTACTTATCTGCTCCTCGGTGTCCCGAGAGCTATTTGGGTGCCTATAGACTACTCCCAGCACAGTGATTGATCCCTTCCTATTTCTGACTTCCACCCAGACAGACTCCGTGGACACTCCTTCTGCAGCATCCTCCCTTTCTATAGCCCTGATACTAACCCTGACCAACAATGCCACTCCCACCTTTTCTACCTCCCATCCTATTCCTTTTAAAACACCTGAACCCTGGGACCTGCATCATCCAATCCTGCCCTTCCTCCAATCAAGTTTCAATAACAGCCACAACATTGTAGTTCCACGTACTAATCCATGCTCTAAGTTCATCCCCCTTGTTCCTAATACTCCTAGCATTGAAATAGACACATTTCAACCCCTTTAACTGGCTACAATTATGTTTCGTCCCCTGCCTGTCCTTCCTCATCAACTCAGAACTCTTAGCATCATACCCTTGTCCTTCTACCTTAATCCCTGCACTCATATTCTCATTCCCACCCCCCTGCCAAACTAGTTTAAACCCTCCTCAACAGCTCTATCAAACCTGCCCACCAGCATACTGGCCCCTCTGGGATTCAAGTGCAATCCCATCCTTTTTGTACAGGTCACAACCGCCCCAAAAGAGGTCCCAATGATCCACAAATCTGAATCCCTGCCCCCTGCTCCAATCCCTCAGCCACGCATTTATCCTCCACCTCATTCTATTCCTATACTCACTGTCTCATGACACAGGCAGTAATCCCGAGATTACTACCTTTGAGGTCCTGCTTTTCAACTTCCTTCCTAACTCCCTGTAGGCTTCTTTCAGAACCTCTTCCCTTTTCCTACCTATGTCATTGTACCAATATGTACCATGACCTCTGGCTGTTCTCCCTCCCACCGCAGGATATCTTGGACACAATCAGAAACATCCTGAACCCTGGCACCTGGGAGGCAAACTACCATCCGCGTTTCTTTCCTGCGTCCACAGAATCACCTGTCTGACCCCCTGACTATAGAGTTCCCTATCACTACTGCCTTCCTCTTCCTTTCCCTACCCTTCTGAGCCACAGGGCCAGACTCTGTGCCAGAGGCTCAGCCACTGTTGTTTCCCCCAGGTAGGCAGTTACCCCCCCCCCCCCCAACAGTACTCAAACAGGAGTACTTATTGTCAAGGGGTACAGCCACAGGGGTATTCTCTAGTATCTGGCTCTTCCCCTTCCCTCTCCTGACTGTGACTCATTTCTTTGTCCCCCATGGCCCTTGAGTGACCATCTGTCTGTAACTCCTCTCTATCATCTCCTCACTCTCCCTGACCAGACGAAGGTCATCAAGCTGCAGCTCCAGTTCCCTATCATGGTCAATTACGAGTTGCATCTCGATGCACCGGGTGCAGATGTGGCCATTTGGGATGCCAGGAGACTCCAGGACCTGCCACATCTGACACCAACCACATCTGCCTCACAGGTAGATAGGGTAGTTCAGAAAGCTTATGGGGTGTTAGCGTTCATAAGTCGAGGGATAGAGTTTAAGAAACGCGATGTAATGATGCAGCTCTATAAAACTCTGGTTAGGCCACACTTGGAGTGCTGTGTCCAGTTCTGGTCGCCTCACTATAGGAACGATGTGGAAGCATTGGAAAGGGTGTAGAGGAGATTTACCAGGATGCTGCCTAGTTTAGAGAATATGCATTATGATCAGAGATTAAGGGAGCTAGGGCTTTACACTTTGGAGAGAAGGAGGATGAGAGGAGACATGATAGAGGTGTACAAGATATTAAGAGGAATAGACAGAATGGACAGCCAGCGCCTCTTCCCCAGGGCACCACTGCTCAATACAAGAGGACATGGGTTTAAGGTAAGGGGTGGGAAGTTCAAGGGGGATATTAGAGGAAGGTTTTTTGCTCAGAGAGTGGTTGGTGCGTGGAATACACTGCCTGAGTCAGTGTTGGAAGCAGATACACTAGTGAAATTTAAGAGACTACTAGACAGGTATATGGAGGAATTTAAGGTTGGGGGTTATATGGGAGGCAGGGTTTGAGGGTCGACACAACATTGTGGGCCGAAGGGCCTGTAATGTGCTGTACTATTCTATATAAAACCAGTCTCACACACATACTACTTCCTTTTGCAATCAACAACTGCCTCTCCTCGTCTCGTTACCGCCGAAGCCCGTTGAGCCAAAGCCCTTTCACTCTGCTGCCTCTCACTCTGCTGCCCGCTCCCAGCGTGATTTGGCAATAAGATAGAAATACTGCATTTTCCCCGAGTGTAGCACACATTTGCCCAGGCTATTTAGGTTGGCCTGATAATCTTTAGTGATGTGAATACTATGCATCACATTGAAGTACATTTCTTACCCTAAGAAAGAAGGTAGTTCAATAGTTCCCTTTAGTATCAGAGAATGTATACGGTATCCAACCTGAAATTCTTGTTCTTTGCAGGCATCTGTGAAAACAGAAGGTAGAAGGATGAGCGACAGTAAAAACATTAGAGTCCAAACCCCCCCCCCCGACTCTCCCCTCCCATGCACAAGCAGCAGTAAAACATCGACCCTCCCCTCCTCCACTCACCTCAACAAAAAGCATCAGCACCCTCTAAGCAAGCAACAGCAAAGCCCCCAAGAAAGACCGTGATATGCAGTACAACAGAAACTAATCATTCACCTGTCAATTTGACATGTCACACGTGCTCTCTCTCCCTAATAAAGCATTAGTGAGGTGTCACACAGTTAGAGGTGAGACTAACAAGACTAAAATGAACACTCACTGATTTACGATGTTAAATTCTGTCATGTCACTGCTTTCTCTGAGTTCTCTAAGAATTGGCAACAAACTTTTCCCCACCAATGTGAGAGAGAGATAGCAATTCACCAAGTTTCAGACCTCCGATAGCTGATCGTTTGTTCACAATACACTGTTTTCTCCCACAATGCTTCAGTCAGTGACACCAGCATAGAATTGGCTTGTCCTTGGACTGCAGAGCCTCAGCACCCTGAGGACGTGCTCGTCCTCTAGCCCGCATTGATAAATGGCTGGTCGGTGAACTCCAGGAGCAGGAACCATTGCCATAGAGAACCAAAGTTTGACTGCAGCTGTAGGTCAGAGATTTTGACAGAACCCCATCCACCTAGAAAGGCAAAATAGAGGCATTAAAGGTAGAAATTAAGCTGTTTCCTCAGATGAGCTTGAAGAAACCGCTCTCTAGCGCCATCGTAGCTAAGTGGTGGACAGTATCAAACTAAAGCAGAGAAATCAAATTGAAACAGTGAGTATTTCAATGTTGTAACTGGTTATTTTAATCAGGACTAATACAATGCTCTGGCCTGATTTAGATATTGTGGCGAGTATTTGGTCCATAATGACAGATGAGGAAGCTCGTTGAACTCAACAACTGTTTTATTGTGATAAACACAAAACAGACAGGGCACCATGAGAGTGAACCTAACCAGTCTCACCAAATGGGGGAGGTGACCATCACAAGCCCGGGTTACAATCAGGCTGACCCACAAATACACAGGTGAATAACTGTATAACCCAAGCTAAAATGTAACAATAAATGAACTGGAACTTCCCACCATAATCCCACAAAAGCATTTTAACACAAGAACAATAAACAGTACAGGTCATTAGAAATGCAGGGGTGGGCTGTCGATCACACCCTTCCCCATAGCGTCACAATATATTCAATGTGTTGAAGGATATTACTGTCACTGTCCAAGGAGCTTGTCAGAGATTAAATTATGGATAATATTGTACTTGGAAAGTCTGAGGGCTTTCGTTTCAAGGTGATGACTGTGGTTTTGAAAGGAATGGGAATAAGGCCTAATTATAAGGATAGTTTCTGTTCAAAGGTGGGAAAGTGAAACGCTATAAATGTAACATCACTCGGGGATGTGCAAGTTTCATGGATGAATTAAGTTTAGTGAGAGTGCAGGAGGGCGGCAGAAAGGCATTGAAAACAAGGACTGCACTGTGAAGGGAATCAGGATGAGTGGTAAGGCTAGGAAAGAGAACATGGAAGGGATTTTTGACCTCTATTTACAGAGGTAATGATTGAACATTTAGATTCATACTTTCCTTCCAAGAAGACTCAGTTTTATCTGTAGAATTGGAGAAAAGGCTGCAATAAGATGTAGGTTGCTAGTTCACTGCCTCAAGTTCACTGACCTTCACCCTATAATCATTAGTTCAGAGAGATAGCTGCTTATTGGTCTCTTTGTCAAAGATGCTTTTGAACATGTAACAGCAATATTGATCTGATTGTACATGGTATGACAGAAATAAAGGGGTCCCCATCCCCAACATTGTGCCCACTAATAAAAGGGATTATGTTTAAAATGGGCAGAGATTCCAAATCACTCCTTTTGCAAATTATAACGGAATTGCTACAGACATGGCTGGTTATTTATATGATGGTGCATCATTTAAAAACACTTTGTAGCAGACATGAGAAATTCTGAGACTGCTGGGGCAGTGTAAACTCAGCAAGGTATCCTACGGCTGAATGCTGTTATATTGGTTCTGTAGGATGCACTTTCTCCTTCATTGGATTTTCAAAGAAAAATTGAAAATGCTCCCGTGTGAAGTTAAAACATTAAAGTTAAAATAATAAAGTTAAAATAAAAAGTTAAGTAATTGTTTCTTTTGCAGGAACTGCATTGGTCAGCACTTTGCCATGAATGAAATGAAGGTGGCCATTGCACTGATCCTGAACCGATTTGAGCTGGAAGTTGATGAATCAAAGCTACCAGTCAAAGTTCCACAACTGGTCCTCCGGTCCAAAAATGGAATATACCTAAAGATAAAAAAACTTGAGAGAGAAGGAAAATCATGATAATAAAGCCAACTCTCTCAAGAGTTCCCTTCTGGCAATCAGTGATAATGAAGTTATTTATAATTTAGCAAACCAGAGAAAATAATTTGGAAATGGGTAATAATTTATATGTTTTTCGCTTTGCAGTGGTTTGAGACTCTATGTGGTAATGTAAAATGGGTAACAGTGATTGAGAAGAATGTATCCTGGCTTCTGACACCCCATTTCTCAGTTTAAACCACCATATCAAGTTAAAGACTACTCTTGTGATTTTAGGGAATATTAATATGTTTCATAAACTTTTGACGAGCTAGTTTTTCACCATTACTGCAGTCTCTTCTCATGTGTTATGCCACATGAAATACTGGGTTTCTGCCAATTATGTCATAAAACATTAATGCTCTAAGAATAATGCTCTAATTGTTTATAGCAGTTATTTTTATGTAACAAATACCGCAGAAATGGATGAGAATATATTTTCTCTTTTCTCTTTCACTAACTGAAAATTAAAACTAACAATTCTATGTCATACTATAAGATGGAAACCAGTTATTTATTACATCTGGCAACCAGACAGTACTGTCAACTCTAATCCTGTTTCTGTGGCTCTAGTTTACATTAGCATTTAATGATTACAACTCCGATCTCACTAATGCAAATTAAACAAGTGTAAATAACGACTTGTTACACAACACAGTCAATCAACTTACAAAGTTATAAAAACAATTATGAACATAATTGCCAACATCAGAAGTGTTGTGGTTAGAACATACCTGTTTTTTGGTCCCTGCACATCTCAATCACAACCAAATGTATTGTAATTACCCTAGTATCTGTTTGCTTACTGTTGATCACTTACTTCCAAAACAAGACTCTGAGCTTCCCATCTTTCAAAAGTCATCCTAACAATTCTATCTTCTAGGTTAACCCTTGGTTACCCTTATTCCATATAATGCTGATTTATAAATGCATCACTGTCAGTACACAGTGGCTGAATCTAAATCATGGAAAGCCTTTGTCATAAACATAGTAGAGATGACTTCACCAGCAGAACTGCGGTGAGTTAAAAAACAATTCCCCATCATCTTCTCAAAAGCAATTATGGATGGGTCAGTAATGCTGGAATTTTCTGTGAGACCTGATTTCCAAAAATGAATATGAATATTTTTCCCAGTGTTACACTGTTGATTGTGGGATCATAATCCTGTCCTTTCACTGCCAACATTTTGTGTTATAATTTTCCTGATCTGAACCCAGCCCAAGAACCAGCCCCTGCCTTTGCCACAACTCAGCCACATAGTTTCTTGTCCTAAAAGTGCTTTATGGGAAACATCACATAACTTTCATTTTGCACTTCTGATATTCATTTAATTGAAAATAATGAAACAAAAGTTTGGAGATAGTTATAATAATCCAATATGATCTATTCATGTGTTCAGTAGCCCAAATAAATCCTACAAACATCACACTGGCAGCAACAAAGAAAATCCAATGAAAAACATGAGTATCCTTGCTGGAATCCATCTTTGGTAACAGTTTAGGAAAGCACAGTAGCAGTCATTAGCTTCCTTTTCAGTTTCTTTCTTCATTGATGCCCTTGAATCCACTGTGAGGACCCGCGTTTGTTGATCTGGATGGGATTTGCCAAGTATGTGTGCAGCACTGATCTTAATGTCTCTGGGCTTGCAAAAGTTGCAGATTTCTACTGTTCCCATTTCAAATTACAAAGTTAAAAGAAAATTTATTGTTGAAGTACATACATGTCAACATATGCTACCCTGAGATTCATTATCTTGGGGCATGCATAATAAATAGAAAGGGATTGAAAGGTAGGCGTTGCTAATCGCAGTATAACAATGGTCAATTGTGTTGGGTCCCCAATGCTGCAAGTAATACGTTGATGAGAACTGGGCAGGGATTTCTTGAAACAAGCCTGACTGAAGTCCCTAACAATGATTTGAAAGGCATCAGGGTGCACTGTTTCTTGCTTGTCAATCACATTACTCAATACCCTGAGTGCTTGCTTAACATCAGCCTTTGGTGGTCAGGATCACAGAGCTGAACTCTCTTGGTCAGTAGAACAGATATCATTTAATCATTAGATGTTCCAGGTCGAGCGAACAAGAATGCAACAAAACCACAATGTCCAAGCACCACCGAGTGTATTATGAAACACAAATCCCACACCCCTTGCCTTCCCCAAATGTTCTGTAGATCGATCCATCCAGTAGATCAAGAAACCATTGGACTGGACCTCAATATCCATTGTGTCTCCACGAAACACAAAGACACAATTCTGATTGTTCTCCCCACTGGATACTATATGAGCCATTGTTCAATAAATAAAATGAGGATAAGTAATTCAGGCAACTTTACCAGGAGCTTGTTAATCAAGCCCTTGTCGTCTAAGGACAGACAATGATTACCTGTTACAGATATGGGCATGAAAACCTATGCAATAGGAACACCACTCATGTCTTGGCCATTTTATGAGGCACTGTTCATAATTAGTTAAAAGAGCTTTCAGATGAGCATATGATTGTAAGCTGTGTACTTTGTTCAGAGATTTAAGGCATTCAGTGAATCAACAGCTGGGAGAAGATTTCATGAGCAATAGAAATATAGGATAAATTAGTCATAGAGTAATTGAAAGTACAGCACAAAAGCAGGACCTTTGGCCTATCCAGTCCATGCCGAATATTTAAATGGCCTATTCCCATCGATCTGTACTAGAACCATCACCCTCCATGCCACCACCATTCATATGCCTATGGAAACTTCTCTGAACTGTTGAAATCAAGCTCACATGCACCATTTGCACTGGCAGCTTGTTCCACACTCTCATGACCCTCTGAATAAAGAAGTTTCCCCTTATATCCCCCTTAAACTTTTCACCTTTCACCCTTACCTCATGACCTGTAGTTCTCACCTTTCACCCAACTTCCGTGGAAGAAGTCTGCTTGCACTTACCCTATCTATAACCCCCATAATTTTGTATACCTCCATCAAATCTCCCCTCATTCTTCTATGTTCTAAGGAATAGTCCTAACCTATTCAATCTTCCCATATAACTCACATCCTCCAGACCCAGCAACATTCTTGTAAAATTTCTCTGTACTCTTTCAACCTTATCTACATCTTTCCTGTAGATTGGTGACTAAAACTGCAGACAGTACACTGAATTAGGCCTTACCAACTTCATACGTCTTCAACATAACCTCTCATCTCCTGTACTCAGTACTTTGATTTATGAAGGCCAATGTGCCAAAAGCTTTCGAGTAAATTGGATCAGTTTGGATGCACTACAGACATAAAACTAATGCAGATACTGTGACACCACTTTCAGTGAATTATGTGCCTGTATTCCCAGACCTCTTTGTTCTACCACACTCCTCGGTGCCTTACTGTTCACTGTGTTAGACCTACCCTAGTTGGTCTGACCAAAATGCAAGACTTCACACTTCTCCACATTAAATTCCATTTGCCATTTTTCCAGCTGATTCAGGTCTCACTGCAAACAATGATCGTCTTCCTCTTCTTCGCTGTTCACTACGCTCCCAGTCTTGGTGTCACCCACAAACTTGCTGGTTCAGTTAACGACTGAACCAGCAAGTTGACCTAGCACTGATCCTTGTGGTACTCTACTAGTCACAGGCCTTCAGTCAGAGAGGCAACCATCTACTACCACTCTCTGGCTTCTCACACAAAGCCATTGTCTAATAAAATTTATTACTTTATCTTGAACGTTGAAGACTGAATCTTCTTGACTAACTTGATTGTGCTGGGATCATTATTGTTATTTTGTTATACCTTAATAAATCACTGATAATTTGCACTGAATCCAATATAATCTATATTCAATTTATCCATGTATTATATTTTATTTAAGGCACACTTGGAATGTGAAAATTGGGCGGAGCAACAATACATTAAATTAGATGAAATTCTGTATAATGAACATGGTGACCCTATAATGTCCTGATCCTGCATTATGTCTGTATTGGGGTGTACGCTGTGTGTCAATAGGAAAACAGGTGAAAATGATTCTCATGGTATATTCCAAATTAGCTAAATTAATCTTTCTTAGCTAAATTATCTTTAATAAGCATGCCACTGAATGAAATATGATAAGCTTAGAATTGCAATGTTTTGCTCTGTCAAGAGCGGACTTTCAGAATCACATCTTAGCATTTTGCCATTTGAAACCACACTGACTTATGTTGACCACGTGCATCCAAAATGTCAGTGTGGATCAGACCTTTAATCTGATATGCTTCATCACAAACCTCTCATATACCAGTAATACATTCTCATTGGGTGTACATGTAAATTAATGAGTAAGCAAGAAATGGATAGTGAGAAAAGTTTATTAAAAATGGCAAATGTTTTAGATTCACTTTTAACATTAGCTCTTTATACCTGGTGATAGAAAAAAGCTGCACAAAGAGATTCTTAAAGGAATCACATTGCAAAAGCACTAAGTTCTTACTGAAGTTAATATGCTTTAGAATTTTGGGATGATATTTTTTTCTGATTATGCATTTTTTCTTGATTTGCATGTATGGTGATTCAAAAATATTTTCATCTGCTATTGTGTGTGCATGTTTAGATATGTGCATTTGTATGCATGTGTTTGAGTCGCGGAATAACCAATGTGAATCAACAAGAAAGCAATGGAGGTTAAGAAATGCACTCTTCTTGATCTAACAGTAGAAATTTAATGAACAATTTAATAATAAATAAGGAATCCTTCGAGTTTCTTTTTATACACTCTTAGAAGATTAACAACAGTGTAAACGGTTCTATGATATGATAATGTTAGGGGTACTTTAGATTCTGCTTGCTCGTGAAGTGTGGAGGATTCAGAGCAGAAGAAGAAGCTGCTTTGCTTACACTGGGTTGCAGATGTGCGTTTGGAAAAAGTTCAAAACTATGACAGCAAATTTCTAATTTTGAACTTTCTCTGTTGCATCAAAATGCTTGCAGATCAATAAAATAAAAATTATACAACTTAGCATATACAAAGTGAAAGGGAAACACCATCAGCACCACTCAAAGCATTGGATAATTGCTAACAATGGCCTCTTCAAAATCTAGCTTCCTCAGCTACATCACAATAAAACTGCTGCATAGAAAATAACCAATTCTTTAGCTACATTAGTCCATCCAAACAGATACAACTTACTAGATATTTTCATCTCCTCAATCAAACTACACCCACTGTACATGCCAATCTTAGAAAAAAAAAGAAGTGAATTAAAAATCTCTATAATACTGCAGCTTGAATACAAGTTGAATAACACTTGGAGAGTCATTGAGAACTGGAAGGGGACTGAGTCTGAGACCTCACTATTTATTATCAGAGATGTCTCACTGAATTATCACTGACTGAGTAGCCTTGTTCCTATAAGGCATAGCTTGTAGACTTGACTGAGAAGTAACCCATTGTGAGAGATTTTGCCATTCTCACAAACTTAACTGTTGCAGATTCATTTTCGATAGTGTAAGGGGAAACTACGTCATAATCCTTGTGGAGGCAAAGCTCATACTGAGAAAGCACTACATCATATCATATATGTGCACCACTACTACAGTAAACATAACTTCACAATAGACCTAACCTTTGTAATTTGAAACTATAGATTATCAACAGTTACAGGTTATATTTCACCACACCCTGTAATTTCATGGCCCAGTCTATTCGCATGTTACATTATCATCTGGTAAAGGGACCAACCTTTTCTTAAGGTTGTGCACAGAAGAGCCTGGCAGGTGTAGCGTCAGACCTACGTAAAAATAATATGCCAATGAGGTGAAGCAGCAACACAGACACGCTAAACATAGCACCCTTCCATCCGCCCAACAACCTGTTAGGATGGGATGCAGCTTCCTCCCCCAGGCTGTGAGACTACTGAACTCCCTGCCACTAGCCAGGTCTCATCACATATGAAGCACCAGTAGCGTTACGCTGTTTACCTTTTAACTTCTGTCGTATGTTCACCTTATTATTTGTTAATTTATTTGTGGTAATATTACTTCATGTGTTGTGTGTGTGGGGGAATGTTGGTCCAGGGTAATGGTGTTTCGTTTGGTGGCATACATGTATATGGTTGAATGACAATAACTTGAACTAGAGTACAACACAGTAACAGGTTCTTTGGCGCATCCAGTCCATGCCAACCTCATATTCTACCTAGTTCCAGCTACCAGCAGCCACACCATATTTCTCCAAAGCCCTCCCATCCATGTACCTGTCCAAGCTTCTTTTAAATGTTACAATTAATCTTGCATCTACCACTTCCGCTCATAATTCATTTCATACTCATACAACCTCAAAGAAAAGAACTTTCCCTTCAGATTGCCCTTAAATATTTCATCTTTCACCCTAAACCTATGACCTCTAGTTCTAGTCTCATGCATTCACCCTATAATCAAAAGTAGCAACTAATGGAGCTTGACCATCCCACAATCATCAGACCTGAGTAACATTCTACAATCCTGTCGTATTTGATTATGTAGTGGTGGACAATTAAACAGCTAACTGACCAGCAATGCATCATAAGGTTGTGGTGACACAATACATACTAAACTCCAGATAATGCAATGGCTGGAAGAGAAAAGAGGCTCATATCAGGGCAATGAATGTCAACTCAGGAAGATTAGAAGACAGATGTGGAAAATGTACCACCATCCCAGTGGACTGCAAACAGCACAGCTCAGGAACTGGCTTGCAACCCAAGATTCCTCTATACATCAGTGTCCTAAGTGTCCTGCCATTTTCTTTATTTTCCTCTTGCACTGAACCTCCCAAAATACATATCTCACTTGCTTGGATGAAGCTCCGTCTGCCATTTCTCCATCGGAATTTCCAACTGATCCATATCCTGCTCTATCCTGTTACAATCTTCGTCACTATCCACAACTCACCAATTTACTTACTTATTTAGAGATACAGCATGGTATCAGCCCTTTGAGAAGTCCCAACAGCAACCCACTGATTTAACTCCAGTCTAATCACAGGCAAATTTACAATGACTAATTATCCTATTAATCAGCGTCTGTCATCGGCAAACTTACCGATCAGTCCACTTACACTTTCACTCATATTATCAACATATACTACAAACAGTAGTTCAATTATTCAACATCACTAACAATTTTGTATCCACATTACCAACTTACTTTAACTGAATCATCGGGACCAGTTTGCCACAACATCTGCTGCCCGATCCTCATTAATCATCTTCATCATCTCCACAAAACACAGCTTGAATTGCAAGTTGAGTCGGCAGTAAGGAAGGCAAATGCAACGTTATCATTCATTTTGAGAGGACTAGAATATAAAATCACGAATGCCATGGTGAGGCTTTCTAAGGCATTGGTTAGAACACATTTGGAATATTGTGAGCACTTTTGGGCTCCATTCCCATGAAAGTGTGTGCTGACATTAGAGAGAGTCCAGAGGAAGATAACTAGAGTGATCCCAGGAATTAAAGTGTTAAATGTATGAGAAGCATTTGATGGCTGTGGGCCTGTACTCACTGGAGTTGAGAAGAATGAAGGGGTAATCTCATTGAAACCTACCAAATATGAAAAGCCTGGACAGAGTAGGCATGAAGAGGACATTTCCAATAGTGGGAGACTTTAGGACCAGAGAGCATATACTTAGAATAGAAGGATGCTCCTCTAGAGCAGAAATGAGGAAGGATTTCTTTAGCTAGAGGGTGGTGAATCTTCATTTGTCACAGATGGCTGTAGGCAAAGTCATTGGATGTAGTTCATGTTAAAGTTGATGGGTTCTTGATTAGTAAGGGAGTCAAAGGCTGTGGGAGAAGACAGGAGAATGGGGCTGAGAAGGAAAAAAATCAGCCATGATTGAATGGCTGTGGTGAACTATGTGCCTGTCGGGACACGTCCCTGCTGACTGCTCCTATGGCTCCTCCCACAGGCCCCTGTATAAAGGAGACCTGCGGCCTGACGCTCGGCCTCAGTCTCCAAGACCTTGTATGATAGACACTCACTCCTGGTTCCTTCTTCCAGTCAATAAAAGCCGATATCTCGCCTACGTCTCAGTGTGAGTTATTGATGGTGCATCAATGGCGAAGCAGACTTGAAAGGCCAAAAGGCTTAACTCTGCTCCTATGTCATATGGTTTTATGGCCTTGTACATATTAGAACTTCAATGATGATATGAAGTTCTAAGTAAATATAATATTAAAATACATCTATGTCACCATATTCAACCCTGACAAGTCTCTGAAACAATAACACCAAGGAATTTAAAGTTGCTGACCCTCTCTACCTCAGAATCAAAGACCCAGCTTCAATCCTGACTCCAGGTGCTGTCTGTGTAGACTATGCAAGTTATCCCCATGACGAGTGGGTTTACCACCCACTTTGCAGGTGAAAGCTAATAAGCCATTGTAAATTGCTCCTTGTGTGCAGGTGAATGATAGAATCTGGAAGTGGCAGGGTGGAATTGTTGGGAATGTGGGGAAAATAAAACGTGATAATGTAATTAATTTATTTATTCATTGCATAACCATTTTCATTAGCAAAAATGGATACAAAATGGCCAGACTTGGTGAGCTGAATGGGCTGTTTCCCTATATATGACTGAATTCCTCCATCACTTCAGAGCTGAAGCTCTGGATTGAAAATTCGTCTCCACTAACTCCAGAGATATCATCAGAAGAAAAAGAGATAATGTATATGATACGCTACAACAGAAGAGTTCAAGATGCTGTTTGTTTTTAATTCTGATGCCGCGGTAGTTCTACGAACTTATTGGCCCACAAGTTCTTTGAAGAGGACGGCAGTGAATCCAGGGCTCTGGGTAGCCTTCATCATTCCTCCAGTACATTAGCTGGTCATTTGCACGTTGCTGTTATGAGGAAATGTTGCGTTGTTGATTACTGTAGATATATATCAGCGATACTTTACTGAAAAAACACATTTCATTAGAAAGAAAACTTCTCAAACCAGTTCTATCTTCAAGAAACTAAACATCCCTTAAGAGACAACCTCCTCACAGTGAACTTCCCACGCCCCATATCTGATTGACATGTGACGTTTTTCGTGCGTGTGACGCAACGCTCAGCGTAGCTGTGACAATTGGCGGCGTCCGATGCGGCGGGGCGGCCTCAGCGAAGGCGGCATGTCGAGTGATTTCTATCTTCGCTATTATGTGGGGCACAAGGGGAAATTCGGCCACGAGTTCCTGGAGTTTGAGTTCAGGCCGGATGGTAAGTTGTGTCTGGAGGTGGCGAAGTGGGGGCTGGTGTGAGTGACAGGCCTGGGCAGTCTGGCCTGTTCCGCCATGCAGCCGCCTGGTCAGGCGGACCGCTTCGGAGCCACACACACAAATACCGGAGGAATTCGGCAGACCTGGGGAGGAGCAGACAGTCGGCGTCCCGGCGTGGGTCGGATCGGCCTTGGTCCATCCCCTCCGCTTTCCTGAGGGTTTGCACTGAGGCAGGCGTTCAGGACGAGAACAGATCCTTAGGCCCAGTTGATCCATACTAGTGTTTTACCTCCCTACTTGAATAAGCAAGTGCAGGGGTGGTTAAATTTGCAGATGACATGGAGATTGGTGGTATTGTGGATAGCGTAGCAGATTGTAGTTTACAATCTGAGTTGGGCTGAGAGGTGGCAGATGGAGTTCAATGCAGGAAAGTGTCGAGTGATGCACTTTAAAAGGTCGAACTTGAAGGATTACAGGGTTAATGGCAGGATTCTTAACAGTGTGGACGAATGGAGGGTTCTTGGGTTCCACGTCCATAGATCCCTCAAAAGCTGACATGCAAGTTGATGGTGTGATTAGTTGGGAGTGAGTTTAAGGTAATGTTGCATCTCTTTAAAACTCTGGTTAGACAGGTGGTGGTAGAGGCAGATACATTAGGGATATTTAAGAAACAGTTCATAGTAAATTTATTATCAAAGGACATATATGTCACCATATCCTACCCTGGGGTGCATTTTCTTGCAAACGTTCACAGTAGAACAAAGATGGCCATCCATTTCTCCTTTATCCAAATGCCTATGTGGGAGGGAAGTGTTAGAATGATCTTGGTGTAGGTTAAGAGGTCGGCACATTTTGGGCCGAAGGGACCGCACTGGGTAATGATGTTCAGTGTTCTCATACTTCAATTCCACTCCTTTTTTCCACTTTATTGCTCCCCCCACAACCCCAAACTCCACAGCCTGGGGAAATGAACTCCCTACATGTAGAATGTTAAGCCCTTTCAGACCTTTGTATGAACTGGTGTGGGGGTTACCAACCTGGAATCCATGGACTTCTTGCTTAATTGTTCTGATCCATTGTGTAAAAAAGGTTGAGAACCCCTGTTGTAGAGTGTACAGTCCCAGACTCGTCAGCTGGTAAACTAGTCTAGTGAATCTCTTGTATATTTTCAATGACAGGTGCATCCTTGAATAAGGAGGTTAAAGTTGTACACAGTAGTCCAAGTGTAGTCCTGTTAAGGTCCTATACAGTTACGATATGTCCAAGTCCTTTCATCATAAAGGATAACCTATTTATCCTCATTTTTTCCTGGCCATGCATTCATTGACAGGTGTACCATCAGATCTGGGTCCCATTGAACATAAACAATAGGCATCTCTCTTTAGTGGTCATCTTAAAGTCGAAGATATGGGCTATTAGGTTTTGGATGTTTCTTATCCTTCAGACCCTTTATTTGCTTCCCTGTAGACAAACTCAAAATTTGTCTTTTTTAAGCCTCTAAGATATTACATTATCTCAGTAATCTTTGAAGTTTTAACTCTGCTTTTATTTTCATCCTCAACTTAGATTTTACTTTTTCTTATCAATGTGTTGGCAATGCCTCAGTCTTCCTGCATTGACTGCTGCAAAAGGAAGGTAGAAAATCCTGAAGTTGTTTAGAATGTGCAACTTTTCAAGATGCAACAATATTATTAGGCTGAAAACTTGAATTATTTTACAAGGCTTTCAAGGAAGGTCAGCTAGAAAAGCTCCTGTTTCTTTCCTATCTGAACTTTTTTTTTTGGAGGGGGTGTTTGTTACGTAGATGATACAGAAGCTGCAAGGCCCTACAGAGGACAGTAAAAACTGCTGAGAGGATAACAGAGGTCTTCCTCTCAAATCCCCTCTCCCCCATTTGTGACATTCATTGGGAACATTGCTGAAAGTATTGTTGAGGACCCATACCACAATCTCTTTGACCCACTGCTGACAGGAAGGAGGTACAGTTGATGTCTGCTACGTCTACCAGGCTGGGTAACAGCTTCTTCCCTCAGGTTGTGAGACTAATGAATACCCTGCATATCCTGCCACCGCTACGACAGTGAGCTACTTACCATACTGTTTACCTGTGCTACGCAAATCTACATGCATTTTGAATTATATTTTATTAACTTATTTTTAGTATAATATTTTGTTTCATAGTGTGGATAGCCAGAGGCTTTTTCCCAGGGATGAAATGGCTATCACGAGGGGGCATTGTTTTGTGTGGCATCCGTTAGTCTCGCAAGACCATGGATCTGCCACTGGAAAGTCTTGTACCTTAGTGGTGAGGCGACACTGGAGTGTCCTCTCCAGGGCGTAGGCCTGGGCAAGGTTGTATGGAAGACCAGCAGTTGCCCATGCAGCGAGTCTCCCCTCTCCATGCCACTGACATTGTCCAATGGAAGGGCAAGGGCCGATACAGCTTCATTCCAGGAGTTGCCAGAATGAGGTTGAAGGCAATGTCAGACTGCCTTAGGGACTCCATCTCCGGATTTGTCCTCCGGGTTTACTCTCGAAGCCTTTTCCATGAGTGGGTATGACCGCAAGGCAGCGGAGGTTTGAAATCAGAGTTTTCCCTCTCTTAGATGGACTGCCTTCCCAGGCTGACGAACTCAATCTACCCAAAGCACTGGTTTTAGGGTGCCAGGACCCGCCTTCGCCCCTTCTGTCAGTAGAAACAGTTCCGCCGGGCTTAGAGGCTAAGCCACAGGAAAAGGCCAGGAGTTCGACTTGGTTGTCAGAGGCTGTTTGAGGCGCATGCTGTGAGGAGCACTTTTAGGTAGTGGGAGCTTGTCTCCACTACCACTCCTCGGCTTGACAACCTTGGCATTGTTTTAAGGTGCTGAGAAATAGGTACAGGGGGATGTTGAGTAAGTTTTTCCAGAGAGAGAGAGGTGGGTGTGTGAAATGCATTGCTGGTGATGGTTGTGGGGGCAGATACAACATGGTCTTTTGAGGGACTGTCAGATCGGTACATGGAACTTAGAAAAATAGAGGGCTCTGCGGTAGGGTAATCCTAGGTGTTTCTCGAGTAGGTTACGTTTTGGGCCGAAGGGCCTGTAATGTGCTATAGATTTCTGTATTCTATGTAAATGGCAGGGCACTGAGGAGTACAGTAAAACAGAGGGATTTCAGAATACAGATACAAAATTCCCTAAAAGTGGTGTCACAGGTAGATCGGTAGTGGTACCCTTTTGGTACATTGGCCTTTATAAATCAAAGTATTGAGTATAAGAGTGGGAATGTTATGGTGAGGATGTATAAGGCGTTGGTGAGGCTGAATTTGGAGTATTGTGTGTAGTTTTGGTCACCAAATTACAGGAAGGATATTAATGTTGAAAGAGTACACAGAAGGTTTACGAGGATGTTGCCAGGACTTAAGGAACTGAGTTACAGAGAAAGGCTGAATAGGTTAGATTTTATTACCTGGAGCGTAGAAGAATGAGGGGTGATTTGCTAGAGATGTATAAAATTATGATGGGTATAGATAGAGTGAATGCAAGCAGGCTTTTTCCACTGAAGCTAGAGGAGAAAAAACAGAGGTCATGGGTTAAGGATGAAAGGAGAAAAGTTTAAAGGGAACATTGGGGGGGCTTCTTCACACAGAGAGTGGTGGGAGTGTGGATTGAGCTGCCAGATGAAGTGGTAAATGCGGGCTCATTTTTAACAATTAAGAAAAACTTGGATAGGCACATGAATGAGAGGTGTATGGAGGAGTATGGTCCAGGTGCAGGTCAGTGGGACTAGGCAGAAAAATGGTTCGGCACGGCCAAGAAGGGCCAAAAGGCCTGTTTTTATGCTGTAATGTTCTATGGTTCTATGTGCTGTGAGTGATGTATGTTTTGTGGATGCACCACGGGTCGGAAGGAATGTTGTTTTGTTTGGATACAGTATATGTACAGTCAGATGGCAAACCTGAGCTTGAATGTGAATCAGTGGACAGAATGCTGCTTTTTGTTCCAAGCTCAGGAAGATTGTTAAGCTTTCTCAGGAAGAAAGTATATCAGTGGTGTAAGACTTCGGATACTTGTGGCTCCTCAGATCCACTGCCTTGTAGCTGTGCCTGTACTTGTGTCAAAATCTGAGATCAAATTCAGCTTTCCTTGCTCTCACAATTTTACAAAATCATCAGTTCTGAATTCAGCTTTTACCTTTTTAAGGAAATGACCAGTAAAGTGAAGAAGATGGATGGTCATTGGGTTATTTCAGTGGTGTAAAGGGGCTTTCTCTGATAACTTTTTAACAGACTATTATTTGGAATTGAAGCTTTGGTGAATAACTACTGAAAATGGGCATATGTACTCAAGTCCATCACCCTTACTGGGGCATAGGCTGCTGACAGCAACTCACCAGAGTCCTCTGTCCTGGGCTAGTCTTTTATGTTATCCTAGGTGTAAGCCATCTTCTTGGTAAAATACTTACTCTCCCAGGGATGAGGCTCCTGTTGGTGTTTCTGTAGCGCTGTGTTTTTTTTACAGGATGGGGTTGCTAGCCCCATGCCAGCCTTCCTCCTTTTGCAGCTGGGCATGGGACCATCCATGGCAGAGTGGCAATCAGTAAATTTGCTGTTAAACATTATTTTGAGTAATTTTATGCAAAACTGTGAACAGATACAAACTGTTGGGAGGGAGATTGATGCTGGGGAGAAGGATCAACACTTCAGGACTTTATTGCAACTGGAGTTAACTGCATCAACTATTTTCATTTTTTTCAAATGATAGCCACAATGTTTAGGTAAATACACTTTAAATTCAATATATTAGAGACACAATATTCTTTTTTTCTTTATCAAGATGGGGAATGAAGCCCAAATAAGCAGTAGTAGTACAAGTTGGTAGGTGATAGGTGAAGCAAAGTGAGGGGGAAGGTGGGTGGGAGGGAGGGGGGTAAAAGGAAGAAGTGGGGATATGGCCAATGGAAAAGGTAAAGGGCTGAAGAAGAAGGAATCTGATCAGATATGGGAGAAATTTAAATATAAGAGGATAGATAGATAGATACTTTATTCATCCCCAAGGGGAAATTCAACATTTTTCCAGTGTCCCATACACTTATTGTAGCAAAACTAATTACATACAGTATTTACCTCAGTATAAATATGATATGCATCTAAAATCACCCTCCCAAAAAGCATTAATAAATAGCTTTTAAAAAGTTCTTAAATAGTTTACTAAAGTGCATTTACTAAAGTACAGACAACAAAGACTCGCAGCTGCTGGAAATACAGAGTAACACACCCAAAATGCTGGACCAGTGGACCATGGGAGAAAGGGAAGGTGGAGGGGCATGTGAGGGAGGTGATAGGTGAGGAGCTGAGAGGGGAGCCGGAATGGCAAAAGAGAGATGGGGGAAGAAATTACTAGAAGTGAGAGGCCGCACTCTGCTTGGCAGAGCAACACCTCAAATTTTGTATGGGTAACCTTCAAATTGATGGGATAAACATTGCTTTCTATAACTTCTGGTATTTGGTATCAACTCCCAGCTTCTCATTTCATTCCCCACTTCCCACCCACCTACTTTCCCCTTCACCTATCATCTGCCGGTTTTTTTCCTTCCCCTCCCCACTTCCTTTTCGGGAGTCTGAAATATCAACTGTTTATTCATTTCCATAGGTGTTGCCCAACATGCTGAGCTCCCCCAGCATTTTGTGTGTGTTACTCTGGATTTCCAGCATCTGCAGCATCCTATGTGTTGCCTGTTCTTTTCTGTTTAAACTTACAATATTGGTAACTTAGGAATGCACTTCCATATTGAGGATGTGCATTAATAGTAATCAGAGAAATGTAAGTGATTTAAGATGTGAATTATAGTTTTGGGGAATAATAAAATATGTATGTTTTCTGACAGGTAAACTCAGATATGCAAACAACAGCAATTACAAAAATGATGTTATGATTAGAAAAGAGGTAAGCATATTTAAAACTTTTGAGTCTTTTGAGTTGGAGAAAATTCGTAATTTGTGGCAGTTAAGTTCTGAACTAGTTATTTAGATAGTAAAATTGTATTTTTTCTGAGATAGATTTAACTTAAATTTGATGAAAAGTAATTTTGGAAGTTTTAGAATTTAGTTTTCTTGTGATATGCATTTTAATACATATATTACTGTGTTCTGATAATTCTGATACTTTGTTCATATAATTCTTATTTTGATAGGCATATGTCCATAAAAGTGTAATGGAAGAGCTGAAGCGAATCATAGAAGATAGTGAAATCACAAAAGAAGATGATGCTTTGTGGCCTCCACCTGATCGAGTAGGACGACAGGTCAGTACCTTTCCCTTTGTTATGCTATCAAAAAATATCTGCTTGACTACTTGTGAAAATATGATGCATTTCCGTTTGCATAAGCTCAGTAAACGTTGATTAAATCTAGTATGTAAATTGGACGGGATTTTTTATTTAGATTCCTTCCCTAAAAACTAACCAACTTTTAAAATTCAAATATAAAAAAAAAATTGATGCCTGCATTGCTGTAAAGGCACCACTAGCTAATTTATCAGACACAAGCTATGTTAAATAAAAACAGCATGTCAGGCAGCATCTGCTTAATGTTGCTATTCCAGATCGATGTCAGTTCATCAGAGGCTGCCTGTGTTTAATTCCAGAATCTGGAATTTTTTAGCTTTTGCACCATACACTTGAATGCAGCTTTGTCCAGCAGCATTCTATCCTTATATTGATTTTTTTTAAACCGACAAAAGAGTAAAACCATTAAACTACATCAACTTCCATAGAACACTTTGGAATGCACTGAAATCATGAAAGGTCCTTTATACGCAGAAATCTTCTCACAGCAACGATGATTTGTGCATTTAGCACTAAACTTTGACCCACTCTTCAACGATCCAAGTACTATCAGACTTGAGGACTGCTTTTATCCTGCAATTACTTCATTTGTGAACAGACTATGCCAAAGATGAATTTGAGATTTCCCAATTTATCTCCTTGTGGCTTTTTCACTTTATTTGTTTACCTGCACTGCATTTTATCTGTAGCTGCTACACTCTGTATTCAGCATTGTTTTCTTTTTATTAAGTATGGATGGCATGCAGACAAAGTTTTTTCGATACATGTGACAATAATATATCAGTGTTTTCTCCTTCCAATTTCACTTGTTTATTTTTGCTTCTACTGATACCATCTCAATAGCATACTTTCATCAGTTGTATGCAACCTCGTCTGTCCTTCACTTGTGCTGATTTTCTGCTCTATGTTGTTTTTTGACTGACGAGTCAACAGCTTCCAAATCAGCATAAGTAAAACTGAAACAATTATATTTTGGGCTCCACCAACCAGAAAAATGTACTGTTGATATTTTATAATACAAATCCTTAAATTTCTGCAATTAACATCTAAATCTAAGGGGCAAAATTTTAAATATGACATCAAGCATACTTTTAATTATCTCAATTTTGATTGTTATAGTGGGTCCCATCGTAAATAATACTAAGATGTAGAGGCCCTCTGTTGTTTAGGGTCAGCCATGGATGCTGTGTCCCAGTGTCTACATGATATGCAAGCCAGGGCAGTACCATATGAGGAACAAGCTGTTGCCCGTGTAGGATGCTCCCCCTTTCCACACAGCTAATGAATCCAAAGGAACACAGAGACCAAATTCAGTTTGGCATCAGCAGTATCGCAGGAGTTGCCAGTCAACGTTGAACTCACGTAGGACTGTCTTAGGGAATCCAGCTCCAGATTTTTCCTCGGGATTTACTCTGAAGGCCTTCCTCATGGGTGGGTATAGCCACAAGGCAGTGGAGGTTTAAGATGAGAAATTTCCTTCTAGATGAACTGCTGACCTCGGTTGATGAACCCCATCTGTCTAAAGCGACTGGTTTTAAGGTGCCAGTAACCTGCCTTTGGCCCTTCTCTGGTCAGTAGTAACGATTCCACCATGCTTAGTAGATAAGCCACATGTGAGAGCCTGAAGCTGGACTTGGTAGTCAGTGCCTATTTGAGCCACACACCATTTAATAGGGTAGTGGGAGGTTATCCCCATTACCTCCCCCAGCTATGACAACCTTAAGGATCCTACATACAGTATAGGTGTACAAAGTACTTGACCCATGGTTTCCTGGAGGTAAAGATATAGCATAATTTGTAATTAAGATATGTATTCAACAGTCTTTGTTCATTATTAACATCAGTTGTTGAGTGTGATTGCTACATTTAGCCTTGGTGTTCTTCTATCAGGAAGGAAAGTAGTAATTCACCTCCATTCTCAGTGTCAGACTCCTTAGTCATACAACACCTTCACTGCATTGCAGACCATCTGTGCACGTGTTTTTCTATTGCCACTCTTAAGGTTTAACTACAACAATGTGCTCACCACAAATATAAATCTACTCAGAGCACCCATCCTGTTGCTTCAGCTCAATTTCAAATTACTTTTCATACCTGTTTTTGATGGTCTGCATGTGCTTTCTTGTCATCATGGAACTAAAATTCTTATTCTGTGGAATTAGTTCCCTAAACTTCTGCATTTCTCTTCATCTCCAATTTCTTGCATGCTTTGTTATCTGTTACCAAAGTTATTTAGAACTTTTTAAAGATGCTCTATCAGTTCAAGTTATTGAAGATAACAAGAAATGTGAATTGATCTGGGGTTCTGGTTTAAATTGAAATTTCCACAGTAGTGCGAGGCAGTAGGTAAGAGTAAGAGTGGAAGTTATATTAAATTATCTATATAGAGCCGCAATGCTTAGCCAGAGGGTAGTGAATCTCTGAAATTCATTACCACTGGCTGTAGGTGTCAAGTAATTGGGTATATTCAAATGAAGGTTGATTAATAAGGGCATGAATGGTTTTGGGGAAAAGGTAAGACAATGGGATTAAGAGGGAGAATAAATCAGCCTTGGTTGAATGGCAGAGCAGACTTGGTGGGTCAAATGGCCTAATTCTCTTCCTATGTCCTGTGGTCTAATATTGAGTTATTCTGCTCATGCAGCATATTATTTTGATTCCATGGTGTACTTTTTCTGATGGTCACAGTGCAAGATAAATACTGGAATGATTGAAACCTTGTATTGAAATCTAATATTTAAAAACATTTGTTTATCAGTAAAGGAGTCTGTGAAAGGAATATTGATTAATTCAACAGTCAGATAGTTTGGGTAATAATGGCACTGGGATACAGGATTAATTTTGCAACAACTGTCACTTTGTTGAAAGTAATGGGTAGCTTTAATTCTGCAGTTTCGAAAAGCCATTGTCTGCATCTTTTCTATATTAATTGATTGCATGTGATTAATGTAGTGGTCAATGAAATGCATCAACCAACTCTAACAATTAAAATGATCCTCTTGTGAAATATGCATAAATAATTGTCCTTTTTCATATTTTGTTTATAACAGGAACTGGAAATTGTAATAGGAGATGAACATATTTCATTTACAACATCTAAGATTGGCTCTTTAATTGATGTTAACCAATCCAAGTAAGTGTATCTTTGAAAAAATGGGGAAAATCTATTAAAAATGGTATAGGCAACAATGTATTACTTTATTGAGGAAACAGAACTTCCCAAACTTTTGGGTTACTGCCCCCTTGACTCCCAGTGCCCCTACACCCTTTCTGGCCATTACATAAATCAAAATTGTACAGTTTTTTATAATGCACTGTGAAAGAAAATAGGAACTGTAAATTAAAAGCAGTGACAAATAATTTCCAAAAAATTATTCAGATCTTTTTAAAGCTATATAGAAAAGTAAAAATAAATTTCATCAACAATTTGAGTGTGTACATTATTTGTCCAACTATTCACTACTTCATTATTCTTTCATGTTTCAATGAGATGGGTGAGCTAGGTGCAGTGATACCAGCTTCTGATCATCAGACTGAATGTCACTCAGATGGAGTCTCAGATCCCTGTGTTTAGTAATTTGCAGACTGTTTGATTGCTTTTAAAAAAAGTTGAGTGACTGCACTAAAACTGCTCTTCACTAAATACTATGCTGTTAAGGCAATAAAATACATCATGACCTTTTTCCACAGTGTAGGATAGAGTTCAGTCTTTTTATGCCACCAAAAGTCTTGGTATAATTTTTTTTGAACCTTGGCTTCAGCTCAGTTATTTTGTAGCAAGATGAATTCTTCCTCCATCCTTCCTGTTAATTCTTTATTACAAGTGTTAAGAAATGGATTATTACCCATTCTGAAGTTTGGAAGATCCTGCAATCTCTCTGACTTGTTTTTTTGGAGTTCACCTAGGTGGGCACAGTACACATCTTTCTTTCTTTTCTCGTCCAACTCAGATCGGCTGAAATATTGGAAAGGATCACAATGGCTAATGTTGCACTTAAATACAGTTAACTTGGACAGAAATGCGGAGATGACTGATTTAACTTTGATAAGATTCATATCATTACCTTGCAGTTGAATGTTGATTTCATTATACTCTGCGAATAATTCTGACAAATAAACAATGTTAGGCCTAATATTCTTAAATTGATTACTTAATTAAGTACTTCAGTCTTAAATAACTTTATCATAGTTTCAAGTGCACCTCAGCAGTTTCCTTTTGAGGGCCTTCTGACTTCTGGGTACAACAGCAAACCTTCAAACTGTTCATCATTCTCAATACAAGGCTCTCAAAATGGTCAAGAATTGAAAGCATGGGACTTGAGTTTATTTACTGCTGAGATAACAGTATTTAATGATTTGTGTGGCTGATTACAGGTTTTTTTTGCAACGAGGTGTTCTCTGTGAATTACCCCATGAATGATAAAAATATTGAGCACAGCTTTTTTTTCAAGGAAGTACTAACCCCATACTGGCTCCAGGGTTCAGTCTTCCCTCTATTGTACAAACAAGAATGTTGGTGTGTAGAATGTCCCCTTCGACATCCCCTTGAAAATAGCAACTCTTCATCTTTAATGAAGTGAGCATATCCAAGAAGCAAAGAGTCATTCCTTGTTAAATGGACTCTTCCAATTGCTGAGCAAGTTCTGTTGTCCTAGGTATATTGCACAATGTGTCTTCCACATTCTCAGGTATTCCATCTATTAACAGAGTAGTCACTGACCAGAATCAGTTTAATTATTTGGGCTATTGAGTTACGCAAAACCATACGCAGAACCTCCCTTGCCGCTGATAGAATTAATTTTTCTCCAGTTGAATGAGGCATTCCAGATTTAGCAATGAGAATTGAAATGTTGTATGAAGCATGCAACCATTACAGCCTCTTGCCAGTACCGGGGCTTCTAATTGTTCCCCACAACCCCTGTCACCTCTGTTCCTTTTCAGTCCTTTAATGACAAAATCATACCTTTAGTATGTAACTACAGCCTTCCCCTCTCGTACTGTGTCTTTCCCTCCTGTTACTGCTGCCACATGCAACTTTTGCAATGGATTTGTTCTCTAGTGATGCTGCTTATGTCATCACGTTGTTGCTGTAGCTTGATTTAACCCAATGCCTCAAAAGGAAAAGAATCCTGCCTACCCCAATGGTGATTGAAAATATTGAGCTTGTGTTCAAAGTAATTTGTTTCTTAAATTAAGTCCCTCCCCTTGCTATTGATTGGCAGTCCCCTCAGAAACTTGGATTGCACACTTTGGGAACCACTATTCTAAAACAAGTCAGTAACCAAAATGGTAGGGTTGCTTGTTATTGATGGCTCCTCCATCATGCTATAGAAAATTCATTATTAACACCTCTTTTTAAAAAAAAGCTACATCTAAGACAAGTTTAGGCTTGTCATGTAAATAGCTAATTGAAGGATGGCAGCTTTAATGAGATGCAGAGAAAGAAGTCCATGCCTTCAATCGCACATTCCAGAATAAGTCAGTATTTTTGAGAAAGAAGAGGACGTGGTCTGATGGAATAAATAACTGATAATTTAAAAGATATATTTTACCTTTGCACAGATCATTAGGTAGAAATCTGCTAGTTTTACATTATTCTACTGGCAATGCTTTGTTTAAATGGAACAAAATATATGTTTGCTTCTAGGGATCCGGAGGGTCTTCGAGTATTCTACTACCTGGTACAAGACTTGAAATGCCTAGTTTTCAGTCTCATCGGGCTACATTTCAAGATCAAGCCCATCTAAGAATTTGATGTCCATACAAGGATGATGGATTTGGGGATGGATTGAAGTGGGTGGTGGGGGAAATAAAGGATAGTAATAATTGGCTTGGGGTGACTCTTTGTTACAGGAACTAACTTTGTCTAATGTGGATTGTGGATTTGGTAATTTTTTTTAATGTGAATATAAATAATTCCATCTTTATAAACTATTACTTTTTATATTAAAATAAACATCATTTACATTTGTTTGCTGCTGGAAGTTCACTTTTAATGAATTAAAGAAGTCACTAACCGGTATTGCTATTTCGTAATGTATTTCTAAAGGTTTTATTAATCAAGAAAGCAAATGTTTTGGAGTATATAACAGCTTTTATGAAACATGCCACCAGAGTCTTTATAGAGTTTTGTAGTTAGAGGATAGTATGAAGCCAAGATTAGAGGTTGGGTATCATCTTAACTGCAGACAATTGTATATTATTTTATATTTTAAAAAAGTACTCCTGGTTGACAGGGTTTAGGTCCACTTCCTGCAATTTTGATTACTGAAGATGCTTTGCCTTACCAGCAACACCAGATCAACATCAGAAATCTCTGTCAGTGGAAAGAATATGATTGCTCTGGCTCGATGTTTGCCAATATAAGAATAATTAAAATCTTGAAGAATACATATTTTCATTAGTTTCTTTTGTTTATATCCACAATAGCTTATATTTCTAAGAATTTTTTCCCTCTGATGTATTTTTAATGCCCAATGTTTACTCGAGGAAATTCTGTGCTTTGTTAAATTATCTTCATGGTTCATTTCCCCATTCGATTTTTAAATTTTACTCTGGAAGTTTGTGCACATTTTTTGATAATGTGCTAGAGAAGGTAGCTATATTAAAAGTTTATTTGGATGTATAATTACACCAGACTATTTTCTTGAGGTCTGAAAACCACCCAGTGTTATAACTATGCGGTGTAGTGGAAAGTCGGATTTTTTTTAGAAGCTTCGGGTATGCTGAGGTGATTTCAGCCCTGTATTAGTTGAGGCATAACAAATGTCATATAAACTTTGATGACACCATTGAATACTTGGGCTCAGACCTTGGTTCTTGTGTGTCACTTAGTCCATTTGAAATAAATCTCATAGGGAATGTATAGGAATAAAGGACCCAAGAAATATAACCCTATTATAAATTGAGTGCTATGTAAGTAACAATAGGGGAAGGTATGGGCCATCTAACACTAAAAGTCTATTGTGCATTTTAAGATTTTAAAAACAGGAATTGTTGAAAACAATCGGCAGATCAGGCAAAATTTGTGGAAAGGGAGTAAATTTATAGGTCTAGGGCTATGTTGTATAAAGTTGCAACCAGAGTTGGGAGGGTTTTCATGGATTTTGCCAGATTTTAGTGTTCGGAGCATTTTCTGATTTTTTTTTTAAATTTTGGATTTCCACCAACTGAAGTATTTTTTCCTGATGAAGGGTCTCGGCCCAAAACGTTGACAACGCTTCTCCCTATAGATGCTGCCTGGCCTGCTGTGTTCCACCAGCATTTTGTGTGTGTTGTTGTTTGAATTTCCAGCATCTGCAGATTTCCTCATGTTTGAAGTATTTTTATTGTTTTGATTCTAACCATAGTATCATTTTTGCCCCTTATCTATACAATGCTATATAATTTCAATGTGATACCACTAGCAATAAATGTTTAGCAATCTTGCTTTTTCACAAGCATTTATATGGAATATTTTAAATGCAGTAAAGAAGTTTTCCCCAGAAGGTTTACAGGATAAAGCCATGGAGCTGTAATTGAAGTGGTATATTTAAAAGTGTTTATTGAGAGCAGATAAATCGTGTTCAAATTAGGGACCTTGGCTAGAATATTGTGTACAGGTCTGAGTTCAGTGAAGCTTCACCAAATCGACTTCTGCAATAGTGGGTTTGTGAAATCCACTGGGCCTTTACTTATTTTAAGAAAGAATAATAATGATATTAAAATGTACAAAATCCATATGGGGGGAATACAGGATTCATGTTTTTCCCGACTGAGATTCCTGCGTTCAGCAATTTCAGAATCATAATAAGGGGATGGCTGGAGGAAAAAAAAGAGAAAAAGTTTCTTTATCCAGAGGGAAATCAGTCTTTGGAAAGTGCTACTCTAAACAGCTGATGATACTCAGTTGCAAATCATATTCAGTGCCGCAATAGTTTTTTTTCAAATCAACGAATCCAGGGACAGGTAGTTGTCAGAGCTGGCATAAGTCTTACTGAATACCATCGCAAAAAAAATCATCCGAAGGCCCGTTTACGAAGGCTTTTTTTAAATATTTCTTAAAATGCAATTATTTTTTACTTGTAAACTTGGAAATAAAGTCAATGACTCAGCTACATGGTCGCCCAGGGTGAATAGCTGGGCAGTTGACTGCAGTGGCGGCAGCGATGTCTAGGGGGCGCTGCAGCGGCGCTGTCGTAATTACTTTGCGCCAATAGGCCGTAAATCGATGGCAGGCTGAAGATGGGGGTGAGTGACGTCCGCGGAGGTTTCTGTGGCATTTGGTTTATTTTTTGTTACTGGGTTAATTTTAGATTGATTATTTTTGCAGAAGTTTGGTCTCCAGTTCAAAGCGACTTTGGAAAATATCAGTAAGCTGCAGCCGGACGGAGAAGATTTTCGCTGGTTCTTGAAGGTGGAGCAGCTACAAGAAATGTGTACGGAGGGTCTGGATGTAGGGCAGGGGTCCCAGTGACTGTGGTCATATTGTGGGTGGGGATGAGTGAAGTGCAGGGGTCCCAGTGACTGTGGTCATATTGTGGGTGGGGATGAGTGAAGGGCAGGGGCCCCAGTGACTGTGGACGCACTGTGTGGGTGTTGGTCTGTGGACATATTGTGGGTGGGGATGAGTGAAGGGCAGGGGCCTTGCCCAAGTGACTGTGGACGCACTGTGTGGATGTAGGACTGCGGACGCACTGTGTGGTTGTTGGTCTTTGGACAAATTGTGGGTGGGAATGAGTGAAGGGCAGGGGTCCCCAGTGGCCGTTGACACACTGTATACAGGTGTAGGACTGTGAACACACTGGGTGTCTGGATGGGTGTAGGGCAAGGGTCCCCTATGACTGGATACTCTGGGTATAGAACTGAGGGCCCCCAGTGATTGGGCTACTGTGTGGGGGGGGATGTGTAGGGGTCACCAGTGACAATGGAGCACACTCTTCTGTATCTATTATGGGTGGAGGGCTGAGTTGAGGAAGGAACTGTATTGTAAGATCGTGATCAAGCTGCACAACTGCACTGCTCTGTGACTGTGACCATTTGTACAAAAGGCTTGGACATAAAGGCGGCCCAGTTAGTTTAAGAGAAGAGAACAGCCCATTACTGTATTGTCACATCTACAATCCCTTAAGTTCCAGTCTTGAAACTGCCCTATAACTGTAGCTCAGTGTTTTTGGATAGAGCAGTTTCTGACAACAACATAACATCGGCACTGCTACGTGGCCATACCTGGGTTTTAGTTTAATAACCACCCAACACTCCTCCATCACCACCCACTTAAGATATTCTTGTATGTTTGTACAAATCCCATTTCCAGAAAAGTGGGGATATTTTCCAAAATGCAATAAAAACAAAAATCTGATGATAATTCACGTGAACCTTTATTTCACTGACAGAAGTACAAGGAAAAGATTTTCAATAGTTTTACTGACCAACTTAATTCTATTTTGTAAATCTACACAAATTTAGAATTTGATGGCCGCAATATACTCAAAAGTTGGGACAGAGTTAAAATAAGATTGAAAAGTGCACAGAATATTCACGTAACACCGGTTTGGAAGACTCCACATTAAGCAGGCTAATTGGTAGCAGGTGAGGTATCATGTTTGGGTATAAAAGTAGAGTCCATCAAAAGCTCAGTCTTTGCAAGCAAGGATGGGTCGTGGCTCAGTCCTTTGTGCCAAAATTCGTGAGAGAATTGTTAGTTCAAAAGGAACATTTCCCAAGGCAAGATTGCAGAGAATTTAGGTCTTTCAACATCTACAGTACATAATATTGTGAAGAGATTCAGAGAATTCAGAGACATCTCAGTGCATAAAGGGCAAGGTCGGAAACCATTGTTGAATGCGCGTAATCTTCCAGTCCTCAGATGGCACTGCCTAAGAAACCGTCACGCTACTGTGACAATTATAGCCACCTGGGCGTGGGAGTACTTCGGAAAACCATTGTCACTTAACACAGTCTGTCGCTGCATCCAGAAATACAACTTGAAACTCTATTATGCAAGGAGGAAGTCATACATCAACTCTGCAGAAATGCCGGTGAGGTCTCTGGGCCCAAGCTCATCTCAGGTGGACCGAAAGACTGTGGAACCGTGTGCTGAGTCCACATTTCAGCTAGTTTTTGGAAAAAACGGGCGTCGAGTTCTCCGTGCCAAAGATGAAAATGACCATCCTGATTGTTATCGGCGAAAGGTGCAAAAGCCAGCATCTGTGATGGTATGGGGGTGCATCAGTGCCCACGGCATGAGTGAGTTGCATGTATGTGAAGGTACCATTGACTCTGAGGCGTATATTAGGATTTTAGAGAGACATATGTTGCCATCAAGGCGACGTCTCTTCCCGGGACGTCCATGCTTATTTCAGCAGGACAATGCCAGACCACATTCTACATGGGCTACAACAGCATGGCTTTGTAGACACAGAGTGTGTGTGCTTGACTGGCCTGCTGCCAGTCTAGATCTATCTCCTATTGAAAATGTACGGCGCATCATGAAGAGGAGAATCAGACAACAGAGACCACAGACTGTTGAGCAGCTGAAGTCTTATATCAAGCAAGAATGGACAAAATTTCCAATTGCAGATCTTCTACAATTAGTATCCTCAGTTCCAAAACGATTAAAAAGTGTTATTAAAAGGAAAGGTGATGTAACACAATGGTAAACATGCCTCTGTCCCAACTTTTGTTGAGTGTGTTGCAGCCATCAAATTCTAAATTTGTGTATATTTACAAAATACAATTAAGTTGGTCAGTAAAATTATTGAAAATCTTTTCTTTGTACTTTTGTCAGTTAAATAAAGGTTCACGTGAATTAACATATCACAGATTTTTGTTTTTATTGCATTTTAGAAAATCTCCCAACTTTTCTGGAAATGGGGTTTGTATTTCTCTGCCAATGCTTCAGGGAGCTCGGTTATTGTTAAATGACTCCGTGTTTCTCTTCCTACCGCTGTTTTCTCCCCTTGCTCCACAGTTGTATCTGCCATTCTGAATTGGAGCTCAGTTACTGAATGATGCCCTTCTCCAGTGCCTCAAGGTTGTGGTTTTTCCTTATAAACCACTGGAGCTTTTGAAGTGATAATGCTCCCAGGATGGTGTTTAAGAAGGACACATAGTTCTTCAGGCAAAACTTCAATTAATCACAAACATTATGTTAACATTTATGAATGTACTATAATTCACTGAATTATACTGCACAATTATAAATAGTCAATAATTAATATCTGTATGCTTTTACAATAGTTGAAATGTCAGAATTGTGGTGATGTTTCTCAAAAATGGCAGTATGTCACGTTAATGGTGAGTTGTATTTTGCACATCTTTTACTCATTCCCCATTGATTATTGAAATAAAATATCTTCACTGATTTTATCAAATTGCAAGGTCATAATTGGTTAAAATCTACATGAAGTGCTAACCTGATGTTCTAACTTCAGTTAGTTTACATATTCTCAGCCTGCTCCAATCAGTGTATGAATACAATTTACTAATGATTTTCCCAGATCCAATTGTCTTCATCTCCAGAGATGGTTTTATGGGTTTCTTGGTTTCCAACATTCATATTGGTACCTTCACCCCTGTGTATTCTTCCTCTTGCTCTCTCAGCACCCACATGTGTCTAACCTGCACAATTCTTTCTTACCACTCGTACTTGAACAATCTCATTTCTTTGTGGATACAGTTGCTGCCTCTTTAACATTAAATCTCTTTTTATAACTCCCCTACATTAAATGAGCAATTAGTTATTGATTTCCTCTGCCAGACTTCTAAATCTAGCAGTTCCAAAATGTATACTTTGAATGTTTCCATTAATGTAACTATTTGGCATATGGCACAGACTACAATATGTTTGACAAGGAGGATGTTCTTTCATAAGCCTTTGACCTTTCCACAAAAGCTGACTAGTCATCACCCTATCTCCTCTGCTTGGAGCTCTGTGAGACATCAATACCTAACTCAATTTCTCCTTCAAACTAAGTCAATAAATTACAAGCAATTATTATTTTGATTTCCACAATAATAACTTTTTCATGAGCTCTGACCCTGACCTTTCCCTCTTCATAATGTTCGTACAGCCCCTCAATGATATTGTTCATTGTTAGGTTATGATATCCAAATGCATTGGTTCTCTGTTTTCCTTGTGGACACACCCTGGTTATCAATCTTTTCAGTACTGTTGTATTTTTTAAAATATTAAAATATCTTCTATTTTAAAAGGTTCCTACATAAACACAAGTTGTTGTTTTGTACAGAACAGTGCCCCACTCAAAGGTGGGAGAGGAAGTGCCAATATGATACAAAAGTGCAAGTTGTGTTCAAGAGAGAACTCTATTGGTAGGTAAAAGACGGAAGAAATAAAATTCCAAAACCTGTGTTTTAATTATGCTGCCCTTTTCAATTCTTCTGAATATAAATTATATATTGATTAAAATAATATTTATCCTACCAATGACAAGGGTTTTTAATACAGGTGCCCCTTGCTTTACAAGCGTTCGCTTTGTGCCACTTTGGTTTTACAAAAGACCTACATTAGCAACCTGCTTTCGCATTACAAAGAGGATTTTCGCTTTTACGAAAAATTTTCCCATATAAATTAATGGTTCTTGGCTTTACGCCATTTCGGATTAAGAAAGGTTTCATAGGAACGCTCTACCTTTGTAAAGGGGGGGGGCACACCTGTATCTTGCAAATACATTTCAAAGTTCAAATAGTTATTTTTGTTTGAGTGCATTTGGACTAAATGCTACAGAAATTAATATCTTTACAAAAACATAGGAAAAAGAATTAAAATTGTTTATGCCACATATTAGCACAAAGTAGTTGGTGTGAAAATTTTTAAGTTCAATATGTTTACTTTGCAAAACAACGTCATAGAAACAGGCCCTTCAGCCTATCTAGTCTGTGCCTAGTCCCGATTGACCTGCACCCGGTCCGTAGCCCTCCATACCCCTGCCATCCATATACCTATCGAAACTTCTCTTAGCTTTCGAAATCGAGCTCGCATGCATCACTTGTGCTGGTAGGTTAATCCACACTCTCATAACCCTGTGAATGAAGAAGCTTCCCCTCATGTTCCCCTTAAACTTTCATCCTTAACCTTTGACCTCTAGTTGTAGTCCCACCCAGCCTCAGTTGAAAAGGCCTGCTTGTATTTACCCTATCTATACCTCTCATAATTTTGTATACCTCTATCAAATCTCCCTTCAGTCTTCTACGTTCCAAGAAATAAAGTTCTATTCAATCTTTCTTTATAACTCAAGTCTTGTGGTCCAGGCAACATCCTTGAAAACTTTCTCAGTACTTTTACAATCTTATTTACATCCTTCCTGTAGGTAGGTGTCCAAAACTGCACACAATACTCCAAATTTAGGCATCAATAATGCCTTGTACAACTTCAACATAACATCCCATCTCCTGTACTCAGTACTTTGATTTGTGTAGGCCAATGTGCCAAAAGCTTTTTTAATGACCCTATCTACCTGTGATGCACTTTCGATGAATTATGGACCTGTATTCCCAGATTTGTTTGTTGTATGGCACACCTCAGTGACCTACCATTCACAGTGTAAGACCTACTCTGGTTGGGTTTACTGAAGTGCATCACCTTGCACTTGTCTGCATTAAATTCCATCTACCATTTTTCAGCCCATTTTTCCAGCTGGTCCAGATCCTGCTCCAAGCTCTGATAGCCTTCATCATTGTCCACTGCACCAGAACCTTGGTGTCATCTGCAAAGTTTCCAGTCTACTTAACTACATTATCATACAGAGCATTGATAGAGATGACAAACAACAGTGGACCCCTCACTGATCACTGCGGCACACCACTAGTCACAAGCCTTCAGTCAGAGAGGCAACCGTGTACTACCGGTCTCTGCTTCTGTCACAAAGCCAATGTGTAATCCAGTCTACTACCTCATCTTGAATGCCAAGCAACTGAACTTTTTTGACTAACCTTCTATGGAGGACTTCATCAAATGCCTTGCTAAAGTCCATGCGGACAACATCCACTGCCTTACCTTCATAAACTTTGTCAGTAACTTCCTCAAAAAAATTCTATAAGGTTGGTTCGACAAGACCTACCAAGCACAAAACCATGCTGACTATCCTTATCTATCAGTCCATGCCTATCCCAATACTGGTCCCTTAACTCTTCCACCACTAATGTCAGGCTCACCAGCCATAAATCCCTGGTTTATTTTTAGAGCCATTCTTAAAACAGTGGAACAATATTAGCTATCCTCCAATCCTCTGGTACCTCAACTGTTGCCTGTACTGTAATTTAAATATCTCTGCTAGGGCCCCTGCAATTTATGCACTTGCCTCCTCCAGGATCTAAGGGAACATCTTGTCAGGCCCTGAGGATTTATCCACCCTAATTTGCCTCAATACAGCAAACATTTCCTCCTCTGAAATCTGTATCGGGTCTATGACCTCACTGCTGCTTTGTCTCACTTCTATAGACTCTGTTCATCTCCTGAAGAAATACAGATGCAAAAAATCCATTTAAGATGTACCCCATATCTTTTGGCTCCATGCATCGGACCAGAAGTCCCCACAAAGGACTATGAGAACAGCTGAGAGGATCATGGGGGTTCCCTGCCATCCATCGGGGACATTTTTCAGGAGCACTGCATACCCTGCTGGGCCCTTAGTATTATTAAAGATCCCACCTATGAATCCAGCATCCTCTGTCTTTCTACCATAAGGCAGCAGACTATGATGCATGAAAATAAGAATGGTCAGGATGAGAAAGTTTCTCCCCCAGGCCGTTAGGCTTCTGAGCTCTCTGCCACTTTGTATTTCATCTCACTGGTTGATCTGTTCTATACCATTACACTTTAGTTTGTTATTTATGTGTGATTCATCTGTAGATTTTACCTTTGTAAGTTACTGTGTGATATGTGTACTACTGTACCTTATATCCCGTTTTGGAGAAACATTATCTCATTTCTATATGCATTATATGGTTTTATAAATATATACACGAATATAGTTAAATAACAATATACTGGACTAGATGGCATAGATTATCATTCTGATCTTCCAAAGGGCCAATTTTGTCCCTTGCAAACCTTTTGCTCTTAACATATCTCCATCATCTTGACTGCTAGGTCAACCTTGTGCCTTCTTGTAGCCCTTCTTCTTTCTTAAGTGTTCTCTCACACTACTTATACTCCATAAGTATTTTACTTGTTCCTACCTGCCTGTACCTGCTGTGCACCTCTTTCTTTTTTCTCAAGCAAGAACTCAATATCTCTTGAAGACTAAGGTTCCCTAAACCTGTGATTCTTTCCTTTTATTTTGAAGGGCACATATCAGCTTTGTATTCTCAAAATTTCATTTTTGAAGGCCTCCAAGTTCCCAAGTACACCTTTGCCAGAAAGCAGGCCTAAACCACACTTGCTATATCCTTTCAGATACCATCAAAATTGGCCTTTCTTCAGTTTAGCATCTCAGCCCATGAACAAGAGATATCTTTTTCCATATTTACTTTGAAACTAATGACATTATGATAACTAGATGCAAAGTGTACCCCTACACAAACTTCTGTCACCTGCCCTGTCTGATTCCCTACTTGGGGGGATTAAGTATCACAGGCTCTCTTGTTGGGACTAGTCAGCAGTCTTTGTATTTGATTATGGCTGTAATTAGGGATTTCAGTTCTACCAGGCCTCCTTGATAGCATAGTTGAAGAAATGCCACCTTGACATCACAAAGAATTTGTCTCACCTCAACTTTGGAATTATTCTTTCATCCATGTTGAATAGCACTCTGGGGACCAGAAGAGGAGACAGAAGTGAATCAGCTTTTGAAACATCTGGCTGAGGTTGGATGCGATCACTACTGCCTTATTTTTGGCCCTTACCTAGTTTGCTTGTTGAAGAAATTTGTTATTTTGTGCCATAGAGCTGTACAGCACAGAGAAATGCCCTTCAGTCCATAGCTGTCTATGTGACCAAAGTGTATATTCAAGGTAGTCCCATTTCCCAGATCCTTCTAAACTCTTGTCATCCATATGTCTACTCTTAAATATATCTAACGTACCTGTTTAAACCACTTACTTCGGCAGCTGGTTCCATACTTGTTATCTATGCCCACTGTGTACTAAAAGATAACATTGCTCCTTGGGTTATTAGATCTTTCACTTCTAACCTGTAAGTTATGTCTTCTGGTTTTCATTTCCCTAGCAATGGAAAAAAGACTGCTTACTCTGTCTATGCCTCTCATAAAATTATCTACCTCTGAGATCACCCCTAAGCCTCCCTGTTCCAAGGAATTAAGGCCCACCTTGTCTAACTTCTTCCTATAACTCAGTCCCTCAAGTCCTTGCTATATTCATGGAATTCTTCTTTACACACTTTCCAGTCAATCACATAGTTCCTATAACAGGGTGACCCAAACCGAATGCAAAAACCCAAATATGGCCTCACCAATATCTTGTACAATTGCATCATAACCCGATTGTTCAGTACCATTCACAGATAAGCATGGCAGGACCACGGACCTTTGATTTGTTGATCATCCGACCATACGACCTTTCACGTATTTACAGTATCTTCTAAGTGACAATTTGCAAAGCCTTTACGGGCAAGAAACAATTTTATTTTAGTCAGGGTTTCTTTCTTGCCACTCTTCCATAAATGTCCCTTGTGCAAGGCCTTAGAGATTGTGGAGCTATGTGAACTTCATCTTCAGTTGCAGCCACTGTCTTAGGCAGCTCACTCAGAATGACTATTGGCATCACAATACTCTTTCTTACAAGTGCCATTTTTCTCCAGTGGCTAAGTTTAGAGAGGTGGCCTGACTTAGGCAGTGCGGTTGTGGGTTCATCTTTTTTCCACTTCTTCACAATGAACTGCACTGAGCTCCATGGTATGTTCAGTGCCTGTGAAATGGTCTTGTACCCTTATCCAGATTTGTACTTTCTATTATCACTTCCCTGACTTATCTTGAATGCTCTTTTGTCTTCATTTTGAAAATCTACCATACTGTTGGGCCGTACAGAGGGAGATCTTATGAATTCATTGGAAATAGGTGATCCTCCAATTTTCCATATCAACAAATTGGGTGAGTTGATAAGGTAATAATTGCACCCAAGGAAAGTTGGTGCAGTAAGTACAAAGGGGATGAATACTTTTACAGTTTCACAGTTTTGGTTAAATTTTAGTGATTTATTGACAGATTTTAAAATAATTTTATTTGACATTATGCAAAATGTTTTGTAGATTAGCTCAAAAAAGTCCTACCTCAATATATTTTGAATTGAGAAAAAGAGAGAGGAAGATGTGAAAGTAGTGAGGGCTGAATACTTTTTCGAAGTGCTGTAGTTTTATTTTGTTTTGTTGACCATCTGGTACAACTGTTCGGCTTGCTACAACTTTTCGCAAAGCATTACTGATTTCAAGGTCACCATTACTGATTTTCTTTTAATTCCAGATTTATTTTAATTAACTAAATTTAGGTTCCCCAGCTGGTCTCTTGAGATGGGAATCCGTGCCTCTGGATTACTAGTCCATTACATTCATCACTGTTTTTTCCATTTCCTTAAAATGATCTGCACTTAGCTGCAGGGGTATTTTGGAATCTTAGATTCTTGAAAAAAAAAAGCAATTGTAAGTGAAAATACTTTTGGAAAAAAAGACTGATCTTTGTCTTTATTTTCACTGGTACAAAAAGGTATGATTCATCGGGTGGTAGTCCGCAAAGATTGGGATTGATAGCTAATCTCTCTTTTTGTTTGTGTTTTCAAATCAAATTTGTTACCCATTCTGTCTGGAACTCCGTTTCCAGCTCCATGGCATACTTTTGTTGCCTTTAGTTACTCTGGAGTACAGATCAGATACAATTATGGATAGAGAAATGGCATACAGGGTTTAATCAGGGCAAGTGTGGGGCATTGCACTTTGGGAGGCAAATATAAGGGGCAAGTATAGTTAATAGCAGGACCCCTAACTGCAATGTTGAACGGAAGTTTCTTAAGGTTCAGCTTCATACCTCTCTGAAGGTAGCAATCATACAGATAAAGTGGGAAAGAATGCACATAGCATTGAGTACAAGAGTGAGGAGCTCTTGTTGCAGTTGTACACAATTTCAATTAGGCTGCACTTGGAGCATTGCATGCAACTCTAGTTTCTCCCATTGCAGAAAGGATGTAGAGACTTTAGATAGATATTTATCGGGATGCTGCCTCAAATAGATGTCATGAGCCATAACGAGAGGTTGGTAACACTTAAGCTGTTTTCTCTGGAGAATTGGAGGCTGATTGGGGACCTGTTAGAAGTTTATAAAATTATGAGAGGCATAGGGTAGGCAGGGAGATTTTTTTTCCCAGGATTGAAATGTCAAATACTAGAGGGTATAGCTTTAAGGTGGGTGGGGGGGATTTGAAGGGGATATGCTTACAAGTATTTATACACAGGATAAGTTTCCAGAACGGTACATCATGATTGGTAGTAGTAGTGGACGCAGATACAATGGTGACATTCAAGGCTTTTAGATAAGTGCATGAATATAAATCGTGTAGGCAGAAGGGATTAGTTTAATTGGCATTATGCTCAGCAGATCAAAGGACCTGTTCTTGTATTGTTATGTTTTCTTGAGCATCCTTTCATTTCTTCACACATGACAGTTACGTTCAACTGCCTTGGCCTCTGTTGTTACCATTCCACTTCTCTTCCCTTTTCAAAAATGTTCCTTAAAACCTACCATTTTGTACACACATTTGGTCATCTGCTTTATCTCCTCTTTTGTTTTTGCTCAGCTTGTTTTTATTTACACATGAAAATAGGCGCAGGAATAGGACAAATGACCCCTCAAGCCTGACTTGCCATTCAAAATGATAATGACTAGTATATCTAAAGTTTGTTTATCTCCCTCTTAATTACCTCCTCTGGGGTAGAAAATTAAAGAGATTTGCTGCCATACTTTGGTAAGAAAGTCATGTTCATGTTCGGGACTGTCCTTTTCCCTCCTCCTGACCTCCAAAGAATACAGATCTAACTTTTCTGGTCATCCTCTTGTCCCAAGAATTAGGGTAGTGAATCTCCTGTGGATTACTTTCAATATTATTATGTCCAGTGGTGAATCTCTTTATTTTCTGATGCTTAGGGTTCTTCTGGGAGTCAGTAATGATGAGGAATCTTAATTCTAATGATTGTTTATTTTAGAGTACAAACATACAAATGCTAAGCAAACTAAGTAAAGACTGTAGACCATGAGACCATAAGACATAGGAGAATTAGGCCATTTGGCCCATCGAATCTACTCCGCCATTCAATCATGGCTGATCCTTTCTTCCCCTCCTCAGCCCCACTCTCCGGCCTTCTCCCCATAACCTTTGATGCCATGGCCAATCAAGAACCTATCAACCTCTGTCTTAAATACGCTAAAGAATCTGGCCTTCACATTTGCCTGCAGTAACAAATTCCACGAATTCATCACCTGGCTAAAGAAATTTCTCTGCATCTTTGATTTAAATGGACGTCCCTCTATCCAAAGTCCATGCCATCTTGTTCTCAACTCCCCCACAACGGGGAACATCCTTTCCACATCTATCGTATAGGCCTTTCAACATTCAAAAGATTTCAATGAGATCTAAATTCAAGTGAGTACAGGCCCAGAGTCATCAAAGAACTGAAAAACAATGCTAAGAGTTAAATGAACGGCAGAGGAAAAAAGATGGTGCCTCTGAAAAATCCATCACTTTTATAGGTAAGGAAAATTCCTGAGATAAACTAAAACATCAATGGTTGCACAATTACATCATGTGGGTAATATGCTTGTACTTAGCCAATGAAAAATAAGAATGGTGATAAACGGTTAATTTCACTTTGTGCCAGTAAGTTGGGACAAACATGTTTGTTAAAAAGTACAAATTTTATAAGAATTATTATTTGGAAAAAATGATTTCTAACACCATTCTTCAATGAGCAAACCCATAAAAGGTAAAATACTGCTCCTTTGCAATATTCTAGTATAGAATTTAACTTTTCTGAAAGCTTGGCATTTAAGTGTTTGAATGATGTCAGTTATAGACTTTTGGGCCTTTTGTAGGTTTGTTTGCTGATGAGACAGAAACCATTCTGTACAAATCCAGTGGTATTTGTTTGTGTAGTTATGCTTGTGTACCTTCCGATCTGCGTGATGCAGAACTGGATTCTTTATGGCTTCTGAACATGAAGTACCATATTCCCTCTTCAAAAGCACTTCAGATGCACTGCTTCAACAATATCTACTGCTGAAACTATCTTCTGTACCAATAATGATTCCACAGTCAAAGTCACTTTGATCACATTTCTTCCCCATTCTGATGTTTGATTTGAACAACAACCTTGCATTGAGTTGTTGCCACATGATTGGCTGATGAGGTATTTGTATTAATGACTAACTGTGCTTAATAAAGTAGTCACTGAATGAATTTTATGCATAGAAGGTGTCAAATAAATTTAGTTTATTGTCTCACGATTCAGTAATGTGACTAGAATTATTTCAAAGCATTATACCTCAGTAGCTGAGGTTTGCAAGTTTGGTCATAAAGATGATATCTGAAATTTTTATATCAACTGGGAAAGAGGTTTTTTGATTTTTTGAAATGATCATTATTTGTTTTAGACAGCTTATTACTACTTTTGCTAATTTGTAAGTAGATCAGTGTTTTGTTTGGCAATGAATCATCACCAAGTTACTGATTTCTTGTAGTTATATCCAATATTCAGAAATGGTAGCCAAGAAGAGTCTTGTTTAGGTCTGGTAACTAATTCTCATTATGTGGGGCTCATACAGATTTTGCAATTACTAATTGGGATATTATAGTCCATTAAAATCTATTCTTGAAGCCTTTATTAATTTTTTTGTAAAGTTGAAACAGTTATCCTGACTAAAAGCAAAAAGTGCATTTTTTGTATTTGTTGGCTCACCATTTGCAAATCTAAGCAGAATTATCAGCATTTGTCCTATGATATTTAAAACTTATAGCTTTTAAGTGTTTTAATGTGCAACAATCTAAAATTTCATTTTGTTTTAAATTGTCAATTTGTTTCTTAGATATTCTGAAGGATACCATCAACCCATATAATGTAAGTGGGCTTTTGACTATACATATGGTTTTCTGCTCTAAGCTATGCTGTAGTTTATTCAAGTTCAAGCAAAACATGTATCTTTTGTTCTTCGTGAAACAATTATTGAATTATGTTTCTGCTTGTATATATTTGCATACAGAATTATTTTATAAATGTTAATCAAGTTGTAATTTTTATACAAAAGGCCGAAGACAGTGAAAAATTTAAGACAATCGTACAATTCGAATGTCGAGGTTTGGAACCAGTTGATTTTCAGCCACAGGTAAAAAAAACCTTACTATTATATTGCAGATTCTCTAAACCAACTGACAGAAATATTCTCAGGTTCATAATCAGCTTGTCTGACCCTTTTCCTCTGATTTCACTACACACATTTTCTCCAAACCATTCCTGTATATAAACTCTCCTGTTCATGTGCATTCACATAACTTTGAATTTGTTGTTTCCCCTTGCTGTCCTTACTTATATTTGCTCATTTGCTTTTCATCCATGTTTCTGTGCTCTTTTTAATCCAGTATCCAGGGAAGTAATGTTTTCTGACCATCTGTTGCAATTCAAAACTATACAATTCAAGCTTCAATTTCCCACCAAAGTTGTTCGGCTATATGTAAGGAATTCAACATTTGAGAAGTACCTACTTGACCTTGCAATCTGCCAGTTCATATGTAGATACGTATAGTTGCAAGAAATTTTGTAAACCCATTGCATTTTACCTGGTCTTCTGCATTACTCATAAAATGTGGTGTGATATTCAACTTGGGCACAATAATAGACAAAGGCAATCTGCCTAAACTAATAACACACAAACAACTGTATTACTTCTCATCAATACTGAGTACATTATTTAAACAATCGCAGTCTAGGTTCAATAAAGTATGCGCACTTTTGGGGTAATGCCTTCTACAAGAGCAGTTTGGAGTCAAGTCTTCCAATCAATGAGTTTAAATTGGTGGTGTGGGTTGTACAGGTGTCCTTTATTAAGACAAGGGCAGGTTACTGACAGAGCCTGCTTTTCTCAAGAAAGGTCTCTTTATGTGCACCATGCCTTGATCAAAACAACTTTCAGAGGACCTTAGAAGAATTGTAGAGAAGCATGTAGCTATAAAAACATTTCTAAAGACCTGAGTGTTCATCAGTCCTGGGCAAGAGAAATTGTCTACAAATGGAGAAAATTCAGTAGTATTGCTACTTTCCCTAGAGTGTGTATCCTGCACAGATCATACCAAGAACACATGCAATGCTGAAGGAGATGAATAAGAACCCAAGGGTGACAGCAAAAGTCCTGCAGAAATCGCTAGAACTTGCTAGTCTCTGTTCATATGTCCACTATAAGAAAAACACTGAACAAGAATGGTGTTCATGGAAGGACACCATGGAGGAGGAGGAGGGAACTATTGCTCTCCAAAAAGAAACTTTGCTGTTTGTCTCAAGTTTGCAAGAGACCACCTGGATGTTCCACAACGCCTCTGGGACAATGTTCTGTGGACAGTTGAGACAAAAGTTGAACTTTTTGGCAGAAATGCACACCACTATGTTTGGAGGGAAAAGGGCATTGCACACCCACACCAAAACCTCATCCCAACTGTGAAGTGTGGTGGAAGGAACATCATGGTTTGGGGTTGCTTTGCTGCCTTGGCCTGGATAGCTTGCAATTGTTGAGGGAATGAATTCAAAATGTGTATCAAGACATTTTACAGAAGAATGTCAGAGTGGCGGTCTGTCACCTGAAGCTCAATAGAAGTTGGATGATGCAACAAGACAATGATCTGAAAGTCAAGAGTAAATCAACAACAGAATCGTTTAAAAAATTGTGTTTTAGAACGGCCTAGTCAGAGTCCAGATCTTAACCCAACTGAGATGCTGTATCATGATCTGAAGAGGGCTGTTCATGTAAGGTGTTTCAGAAATATTGATGAACTGAAACAGTTTTGTATGGAGGAACGGTCTAAAATTCCTCCTCACTGTTGTGCAAGTCTGATCAGCAGCTACAGGGAAGGTTTGGTGGAGGTTATTGCAGGTAAAAGAGGTTCTATTAATTATTAAATAAACGAGTTCACATACTTTTCCCAGCTTGGACTGTGAATGATTAAACAGTGTGTTCAATAAAAACATGAAAAGTACAATTGTTTGTGTGTTACTAGTTTAGGCAGATTTTGCTTGTCTATTATTGTGACTTAGTTCAAGATCAGACCACATTTTATGAGTAATTAATGCACAAAACTAGGTAATTGCAAAAGGTTCACAAACTTTTTCTTGCAACTGTATATACAGTGCATAATGGTAGTGGTAAGCATGACTACTACATTGACCCAGTGATACCAAAATACTCTCAACTGCAGATTTAAAATACTGTTTTACATTGCAGTCTCATTCTGCTAATTGTAATAGATTCAGAACTAGCTTAGCAGCCCAAAGTAAGCCAACCACAAGTGTTGTGAGGTGTCCAAAACCTGAACTAAACTCCACCACAACCAGTAATTGATTCCTGAAGGGAGTTTAGATCCCCAGATGGTTGTAAAAGTACCATGATTTGTGGAGAGAAAACTAGGGAATTACAGAAGGAACAATTTCTTTGGAATTCTGAAAGGGGAGGGAAAGAATTATCTGATGTTAGAATCTGGTTGAAGGTGGCAGGTTCATTTTATTCGACCCCCTCTGTCCACCCACTCCATCTGCAATTCAAAGTTTCCTCACTTCGACATTTCTGGTGAAGTCTTTGACACGTTAATTGTTGATCTTTCCACAGATCTGGATTTCTTAATGAAGGACTGGCAAAATTTATGACTTGTCATTTTTTAAAAATAAGTTGTTTGCCACTCCAGATTTGATGCTGGGTATTGATATTTCACTAGGATTTGTTTTAAGACTTAGTTGTTTGTTTTGTTCACATAGATTCCTTTTAGAGAACAATCAAAAAAACCTTGGTAATCACATCCCATTACAAGATCCCACTGCCACTTTTGTGCAAATGGAACTGTAAGAATAGTTGGTGCTTTGGAGTGCAAAATGATATCCAATGAAATAACTGAATTTTTAAACAAGTTTTTGTTGTGATATTTTCTGGATCTAGGCTGGATTTACTGCAGAAGGAACAGAGTCTAGAACACAATTTGATGAAATTAATCTGCTAGAAAAGGTGAGCTTGCATTCGGGGGTCATAACTGAAGTGGGCCTGTAGTGATTTAAATTGTTATAACATTAACATGTTATTTTTTTTCTCTTAAATCTCCAAATATAATTAAAATCAAAGATTAAAAATAAACACTTATTTCTGTTAGTCCAATTAAACTTAAGTGTAATTGTACTATCTCAACTGCGACAATCAGCTAGTAAAGAATAATTATCAACTGAGGCCTGTGCCAGCCTCGTGGTGATGACGTATGATGAAATACTTAGAGAGGTTGGTCATGAGTAGACTGAACTCCTGCCCCCAGCAAGGTCCTGGCCCTGTTGCAATTTGCCTATTGCCATAATAGGTCAACGGCAGATGCAATCTCAATGGCTGTTTTGGTTGTTTAGCAATAGAAAAATTAACAAAACAAACATTCAATTCTTAATTTTAATGCAGAAACAAAATTGTTACAAGGATTTTTGGAAATGGCCAACAAGCAAAGGACTCGTAACCTACTATATGACAGGAGTTGTCAGTGGTAAAGTGGAGCTGAAGTGCAATAACTTACTCTGGAAATGCTGATGTAATGTTTTCTTTTGTTTAGGACTGGAATGATTATGATGAGAAAATCCAAGAGTCAGTGGGAATCTATGATGTTACTCACAAGTTTGTTAAGATATGAATTTCACTCCAACTGATATCTTGACACCCTTCTACTTAATTGGAGAAGTCCCAGGATCAGCTAAAAAACTCCTTCCCATGTGGGTTTTGTTTGTCATTGCAATGGACTTACATCACGTATCACAGTCAAACAATTGTTTACATTAAAATTACTAAGACTAACCCTTATTTGAGATTTTTTTTATTCTTAGCATTTTAATGCCACTACAGCAAACTGAGTATTTAGTTTGAAAGAGCATAAATGCAAAATACTCAGTAGTGGACATAAAAATAAATTTTAAATAAGTTCATTTATTATTGGAAGCTGCAAAGGTACATCAACCAGAGATTGTCATTCTCAAGTTTGCTCTTTGTTTCATCTTGGTTTGCAGGGCTCTGTTATACATTCCACAATGAATAACAGGACATTTGCTCATCAGATTTTCTCTTTTGCTCCAAATATCTTTAATACTGTCTGGATCAAAGAACACAGCTACTAAAAAACCAGAAGATTTAGTTGGTCTTCTGTTTTAAAAATAGACGCCTGGTATACATGAACTTTGTAACTTGCAGACTTGGTGATATTAAAGCTAAACTCTGGCGCTTGAGGCCATCAGTAGCCTCAAATACTTTTCAGCTGCTATCAAACACAAAGTAACAATACAAATTGAATATCAAAGAAATTTTAATGGAAATCTGAATGAACTTTATTTTTCATTTAAAAAAAGCAATTATAGTAAAGCAACTTCATTGCATTTTTCTTCAACATCAGTGTTAGGCTAATTGTATTTTAATTGACGCCAACATAACCAACTATAAGTACTTATCTATGACTGACTGCTTTTGATTTAAATACAAATGAACACAACATAAAGCACCTAGAAATTGCCTTGAGTTTGCATAATTAAAAGCATCACTTCAATTTTAATTCATACAAGACTTTCTGAATCATTAAATAGAATGTGAAAGGAGTATTAATCTTTGTGTAATCACCATGAAATAAATGTTACAAAATGCTTAAAAAAGGAGGCATTTTGTCTGTAGGCTTATCAAACTGACAAGGAAAAACAAGCAAAATTGAGTAAGTAGTTGCTTAGCTTGGAGTGGACTGGTGAGAGGATCAGCTTGATCCTTTGACAGTCCTTAAGATTTAGGTTGGTCAGGAAGTTACAAAATAATCTTGTCCAGTTAATGATATCAATTGTTTAAAATTGAAATAATGCTTCTGATTAAGCAAACTCAATGTGATCTGGATGGTGGCATCCGTCGGTCTCGAGAGACCATGGATCTGTGCCTGGAGTTTCCAGGGTGCAGGCCTGGGCAGGGTTGTATGGGAGACCGGCAGTTGCCCAAGCTGCAGGCCTTCCCCTCTCCATGCCACCAATGTTGTCCAAGGGAAGGGCACTAGGACCCACGCAGCTTGGCACCGGTGACGTCGCAGAGCAGTGTGTTGTTAAGTGCCTTGCATCCAAAATCTCGACAATTAAGAATAATTTTTAATTCTTTCTAATGTACTGATTAAGAGATAACATTAAAGTATAACATTTTAGGGCCTTAAGTTCTGTAACTGCAGGATAATATCAATTCACTCTCCATTTCAGTTTCTGTAACTCAGCCACTGATGGGTTGCCCTTCCAATACGTGAAAGATATCATCCAGACTTTTGCAGACACACTTAAGGAATTCCTTAGCATCTCGAGCAGGATAGCTGGAAATATTGTAACCTATCCAGTTATCATTAACACTATATCCAACTCCAAAACCATCAGGAACAACAGGTGCAAAGCCTCCTAACTGGATGGCTGTACTGGTTAGGGTGCTGGTGGAAAGAATGTTGTGTTTAATTTTAATATATGATGGATCTTGGAATAGTTCTGGCAAAGGCATTCCTTTAGATTTTGCCAGGTAACATAAGGCAAATAAATGGCGGTCAAATCCCTGAGCTGTGAGAAAAAAAACAGAAAAAAAATTAGTGGCCAATGTCAGAAAGACCCTTTTAAAAGTATGGTTGGTAGAATGTAAAATAAAAACTGCAGAAGGCAGTAACCTGGAAATACTCAGCTGGTCAAGCTAGCTTCTGTGCAGAGAGAAAATCAATTAATATAAAGGTTGATGATCTTTCATGCCATCTCTTTAAGTGTTACTGAGTATTTCCAGGATTGCTTTTATTTTTATAATAAAGTTAAAACATACAATTTGTCATGAAACACACACACAAAATGCCGGTGGAACACAGCAGGCCAGGCAGCATCTACGAGAAGCACTGTCGACATTTCGGGCCGAGACCCTTCGTCTCCTTATAGATGCTGCCTGGCCTGCTGTGTTCCACCAGCATTTTGTGTATGTTGCTTGAATTTCCAGCATCTGCAGATTTCCTCGTGTTTGAATTTGTCATGATGCAAGATTGTAGTTGGGTTTCATTTAGTAAATGGAGCAGTTTCAGTCCATGATACAGTAGTGGGTGATGATGTAGCTTTGGAAAATCTCAAAAGGCCACAAGAATAATTCTCATTTTAAAATACCAGTCACACATTCCTTTTGTAGACCCAAAGAATAGAGAAGCCTGCAGCAGATGTCCAGCTGCACAGTAAACACTGATTAACTCTGTACCCGTGAAGCTATGATGCATGCTTACAAACTACCAGTGTTATTAAATAAACATATTAGAGCAAAATAGGCTGAACTACTGGATTAATAGCTTATATGCTCTCAATGGCCACTTTATTAGGTACTTCCTGTACCTAATGAGTGCGTGTTTGTAGATCTGCTGCTGTAGCTGTGCTCATCCACTTCAAGATTTGACATATGTTCAAAGATGCTCTTCTGCACACCACCGTTGTAAAGTCCAGTTAATAAAGTTACAGTCAACTTCAATCAGTCTGGCCATTCTCCTTTGACCTCTCTCATTAACCAGGTGTTTTCACTCACAGAACAGCTGTTCAGTAGATGGTTTTTGTTTTCCACGTCATTCTCTGCAAACTTCAGAGACTGCTGTGTGAAAAAATTCAATGGAAGTTGCATGTTGGGCACCAACAATCATTACACAGTCAAAGTCACCTGGATCACATTTCTTCCCCATTCTGATGTTTGGTATGAACAACAACTGAGCCTCTTGACCGAGTCTGCATGCTTTTATGCATTGAGTTTCTGGTACATGATTGGATAATTAGATGTTTGCATTAAAGAGGTATACAGGCTTGCCTAATAAAGTAGCCACTGAGTGTCTTTTTTTTTGTTTGAAAATGGGCTAATTTCCTAGCAGGATATCTTAAGATCACCTGAAAGAACATCAAGAGGCATCAGGGCCATATCTATTACTTAAGAAGTATCACATTGAGGGGAGGCTCCAAGACTGCTGTTTAGATGCAATTTTCTTTCTGGGTCTAAATTAATATTCCACTGTGGCAACCCACTTCCTAGCGCACTCGAACTAGCTTACAAATTACCAGCGCGCCGGCATAAAGGCCAGTCCCAAAAGGGCGCCAAGTCTGCTTCACCAACAAAGGGAAAAGCCCGCGCAGGACTGTGAATACGTGCCCCCTACAGCATCCGCACGTGGGACAGGACTGTGAATACGTGCCTCCTACAGCATCCGCGCCCGGGGAGGGCGGGATCAGGGATGCTTTAAAGCGAAGCCGCGAAGTTCGAATAAAAGCTTTTTTTAATTTCAGTTTACCGACTCCGTGTCATTATTTCAGCGCTGCGTGTAGCACACCGCTACACCACCATATTTTTGTACTTTGATCACATAGTTTTAATTTAATTATAAACATTACAGCATAATTGCAGATAGCTGAACTAAGGAAATCAAGCACACTGCTTTTAAGTCACAGCCATATCTACTCTGGTAAAAAAATATATGAATAACCAGACAAACCTAATGGGCTAAGAAATCTGATTTGCTACAGCATGATTCAAATAAACATTAGTTGCAGGGGACTAGGTTCATATGGAATGTTGATAGCTGAAGGCTGCCAGTGGCTTTAAAGGTTGTAAAAACAAATCATTTCAATATCTAAGTAAGCAAATTTGAACTTACCCATTGCAGCCTCTTTGGTTAGCTGCCCATGATACTTGGAGCACTCGTCTATCATTGCCTTCAAGTCTGAGATGCTATGTTTCGAAGGCTGCCTCACAAATGCCTCACAGCACTTCTGGGTGTATATGGTGGCAGGGCGAATAGTTTCTGTACGACCATGTTTAAATGCTGCAGTGCTGCATGACTCATAAGTGGCTACTGTTTTGCCGTACTGCCTCAGAAAGCCCATTTGAAGAGAGAGTTGAGCCACTGCATCAGGACTCAGCTTCTGCTTTTTCAGGAACACTTTCCCACCTTTTTTAAATTCGGCAGCTTCGATAGTCAACGTGCTCACAGTGGTGTCAAATTTTTCTTTAGCACTCAAAATTCCTGCTTTAAGAACATCATCGAGTTTGAACTCAAGCTTCTGCACACTCTTAGAGGAGTCAATCATTGCAGGCTGTGTTGTTGGGGAAACTGCAGGCCGCGTGGTCGTGTCTTTGAAAACTTCATTCTGTAAACGCAGGACAGCGACGCCGTCCCCCCATGAATGTTCAAAGTTCACACCTGCAGTGCCATCTTTGGTTAATATGAAAGTGAACGATTTGTCATACCAGCGGTTGAGGCCATTTCCATGAAGCATGTTATGGGAGAGCTCAAGGTGGTCTTTGATGATAATGTCATCAAGGCAAACACAGAAGACAGCAGAATCTATTTTATTTAATGCCTCTTTATTCCCAGCCTCCAATAGTCTCTGTCTTAGAGAGGACCAGACATCCCGATTCTCACTCGTCAAATACCCAAGTGGAAATTCAGGAGGGGGACTGAAATCAGACAAAATATACTGGAAATGTGCCAGGATTTCAGAAGGCTTTGTGATCCTTCCATCTTGATCAATAACATCAAATATATAGAAATGTCCATTTCTCATCACCAGCAAGTGCTTGCCACTTTTATTTGTAAGAAGCTCATCTCGAATTGGTCTGGGAATACGAGTGGAATTGAAGAGTCTGTAGTACTGAGACATATCAAGTGGATAGGCATTAACCATATAGGCACCATACCATGAAACAGAAGTGGGAACAAAGCGAATGATATTCTTGAAAAGAGCTGTGTCACTTTTAGCAGGATTGAGGTGGAAAATTTCAGGTTCGAGTAAACCTGCACGAAAAGTCTTCATGAAACGTACTGCAGACACTGTCAGGTTGGTTGCCCGAATTAGCTGATTATTGTATGCAGGATTTGGATCAGGATTAAACGACATAAAGGGGTTAAAATTCAGGACCACTGATTCACGGGCACTTAGGTACATGTCAAACCATGGTCCTAAAAATAATGAGAAAAAATAATTCTAAAAGCTCTGAATATATTAAACATTAAAACATAATGTGTCCCATATGAAACTTCTCATTTGCTTATCCAGTTTGTTTAATTTTTTTTTAATCTACTAATAGGTAAATCACCCAAACAAAATTCTCCACACAATTCCTCACAAGTGTTGTTATAAGATTCCATGGACCCCTATCGATATTGTTTATTAATATACAATATCATATTGACTGTACTGGCCATATCAAGTTAAATTTGATACTATCCTTGTTTACTTAGGTAAGCGCTTACCATTCTGAGATCACTGAATAATTAAAGGAAAATCTGCCACTTTTTCCTTTACCCTAAACTAGGGATCCCAAGTCCAATTCAGGCATTTCTACCAATTCAGAAAAACAAATTGCTGAAGGAGCTCATCAGATCAGGCAGAATCCGTGGAGTAAAGGGACCATTGATTAGTGGTGGGGGTGGGGGAAGGGGTGATGAACAAACCTGCAAGACATGAAGTGCATGTGGTCCCTGCCTGCTAAAGCAGAAAGGAGTGCAGAGAGGAAGGTGAGACTGGTGGCAGGATCGTGCTGCAGCTGGAATAAGTTACCAAGAATGATGTACAGGATGCAGAGGCTGGTGGGGTGAAAGGTAAGATCCAAGAGAGTGCTAGCTCTGTTGGGGCAAGAATCCTCCTGCAGTTTGATTTTGTGCCCAGATCCCAGTATATGCAATCTCTTATATCTTCAGAAGTCAACTAATATTACATAGACCAGAACTTGAAGACATTTATATCAATCATAATTCCTACTACAATTATTCACTACGCCATCGGGTAGAAAAGCTGCAATAATTCATCTATTGTACACTGTAACAAGAAACATTATGTAAATGATTTTAAAAATCAAACTCAATCAAGTGGCAAGACAAATAATATATATTTTCAGATTCTCACCAATTAACAGGTTTGTTTCAAACTGGCAAAAAGGACAATTATTATAGCAAATACAAAGTAGCAGTATTTAGATCATTCTTCCAGTTACAGTTGCAGGAAAAAGTTTGTGAACCCTTTACAATTACCTGGTTTTCTGTATTAATTACTCATAAAGTGTGGTCTGATTTTAATATAAGTTGCAATAATAGACAAACACAATCTGCCTAAACTAATAACAAACAGTTGTACTGCTTCTCATCATTACTGAGTACATCATTTAAACAATCACAGTCTAGGTTCAAAAAGGTATCTGAACCTTTGGGGTAATGCCTTCCACAAAAGCTATTTGGAGTCAGGTGCTCCAATCAATGAATTGAGATTGGAGGTGCAGGTTATAGAGGTGCGCTGCCCTTTAAAAAAGACACACAAAGTCAGGCTACTGACAGAGCCTGCACTTCTCAAGAAAGATATCTTTAAGTGTACCATGCCTTAATCAAAACAACTTTCAGAGGACCTTAGAAGAAGAATTGTAGATGTGCATGAAGCTGACAAAACGTTACAAAAGCACTTCTAAAGGCCTCAGTGTTCATTAGTCCACAGTGGGAGAAACTGTCTCCAAATAGAGGAAATTCAATACCATTGTTACTCTCCGTAGGAGCAAGTGTCCTGCAAGGTTCACACCAAGAGCACAATGTGCAATGCTGAAGGAGATGAATAAGAATCCAAGGGTAACAGCAAAAAACCTGCAGTAATCTCTAAAGCTTACTAAAGTCTCTGTTCATGAGTCCACTATAAAAAAAACACTGAAGAATGGTGTTCATGGAAGGACACTATGAAAGAAACCACTGCTCTCCACGAATAAACGTTGCTGCACATCTCAAGTTTGCTAAGACCACTTGGATGTTCCACAGTGCTTCTAGGACAATGTTCTGTGGACTGATGAGACAAAAGTTGAGCTTTTTAGCAGAAATGCGCACTAGTATGATTAGAGGAAAAAGGGCACTGTACAACAACACCAAAGCCTTATAACAACTGTGAAGCATGGTGGAAGGAGCATTATAATCTGGGGCTGTTTTGCTGCCTCAGGGCTTGGACAACTTGTAATTGTTGAGGGAACAATGAATTCAAAATTTTATCACCATTTCACAGGAGAACGCCAGGGTAGCAGTCTGTCACCTGAAGCTTAATAGAAATGGGATGATGCAACAAGACAATGATCTGAAACACAACAGTAAACAACAGAATAATTTAAATAGAAGAAAATTCATGTTTTGAAATGGCCAAGTCAAGGTCCAGATTTTAACCAATTGAGATGCTGTGGCATGACCTGTTGAGAGCTGGTCATGCAAGGTATCCCAGGAATATTGAAACAGTTAATTGAACTGAAACAGTTTTGTATGGAGGAATGGTCAGTTACTGAAAGCAAAGATTCACATACTTTTTTCAACAGATATTGCAATATTGGATCATTTTTCACATTACATAAATGAATATGTATAATGTTTTTGTGTTATTTATTTAATTTAGTTCTCTTTGTCTACTTTTAGAACTTGGCATGAAGATCTGATCACATTTTAAGTTATATTTATGAAGAAATAGAGAAAATTCTAAAGGGTTCACAAACTTTCTAGCACCACTGTAAGATACAAAAGAGATCGTCCCTTCAGAACAATGATAGCAGGCAAAGGTTTGTTCTTTCATTTTGCGATAACAGTTCAGATCAAACAGCTTGAGGATCTCACCCGAAATGTAACTGGTATGTTTGTTTTTTTTGTCCTGAGCCAAAAGTTCTTCGTGTAATTGTTTACCAACCCCCTGTTCAAAATCGTGAGCCACCTTTTCTGTTCTCCTGTAACAAAGAAAAAGCATATAATGTGGGCAGATGTGCACATAATCAGGCCGAGCAAGGGGCCACTTGGCATGGATATTAAAATATTTGATCTGTTAAATGCCACTGTTGCCAGATCTAAAATCAGAAACACAGTAAAGCCCACAGATAGAACTCCAATGTTTGCTTACCCAAAGACATCTCTTATGCCTTAAAATGTCTAGACAGTTCAAAGAGTAGACAGTTCCCTGTTCAGTTGCAAACATTAGCTGTTTAAAGAAAGATTATGCTTCAAGAGTTAATGATGATTTTATTTATTTTTTCCATCTTTTTAGCAGCACATTAAAGCTGCAAAACAAGCATCTTTCTTAATCTGATGCCTACGTCTTATGAAGATTTTGACTCCTACATGAGTATGTCCAAGGTGCTACAAGCTCTCTGGTGCTTCAAGATGGCTACTTTCCCTGCATGCCCACACACTGAAGACCAGGATAGTCTTCCATAAGTTACCTGCTGTCAAGCCAGATTCAATTCTCACCAAACGAAGATGGTTGTGGTTAGTGCAGAAGATTGGTAATCGATACAGTGGGATATAGATCGGTTACAGATATGGGTGAAGAAATGGCAGATAGAGTTTAACTCAGCTAAACGTGAAGAGTTGCACCTCTCTTAAGAGTTGATGAGCAGAGGGATCTTGAAAGTTCATAGCTCCTCGAAAGTGGCTACACAGACTGATAGGGCCGCTATAGGTCATATATGGCTTCATTAGTCAAGGCTTGAGTTCAAAAGCCAGAAAGTTATGTTGTGGCTTTATAAAACTCTAGTTAGGCCACATTTGGAGTATTGCATACAATTCTGGTCGCCACCCCATTATAGGAAGAAGGTTGAGACTTTGGAAGAATGCAGAAGAGGTTAACCAGAATGCTGCCTGTATTAGAGGGCCTGTGCTATAACGAGAGGATGGACAAACATGGGTTGTTTTCTCTGGAGTGGCAGAGGCTGAGCGAAAATCTGATGGAGGTTTATAAGACCATGAGAGGCATAGAGTAGACAGACAATATCTTTTTCCCAGGGTTGAAATGTCTAATAGCAGAAGGAAGGCTCTACAACAGGCAATCAAAACTACCCAACACATCACTGGCAAAAGCCTGCCCATTAAGGACATATAAGGAAAAATGTCAAAAAAGGGCCTGTGACATCATGAAGGATTCAACACACTCTGTTCATGGACTGTTTGTCCAATCCCTTTAGGATGGAGGCTATACAGCATCCACGCCAGGACCACCAGACTAAAAAACAGAGACTTCCTCAAGCAGTAAAGCCAATCAACACCTCCACCCACTAACTCCACCACTACTTTATTATTTTCCACCAGTCACCTTGTGCACCATCTCGCGTCACTTTATGGATATACAATCAATGTATACAAACCAGCTTATCTACTTATATTTATTATGTGTTTTTTTTATTATTGTTTTTTTTTCTCTTTCATGGGTTTTTTGTGCTGCATCAGATCCAGAGTAACAATTATTTTGTTCTCCTTACATCTGTGAACAGGAAAAGACATTAAATAATCTTGGAATGTATTTAAGTTTAGAAGGGGTAAGTCAAGGGAGATGTGAGGGGCAAGAACTTTTCACACAGGGTGGTGGCAGGGAGAGATACATTAGGAATTTTTAAGAGAGGTTTAGATAGGCTCCTGAATGTGAGGGAAATGAAATGTACATTCTGTAGGTAGAAGGGATTAGTTTAATTGGCCATTTGATTATTAATTTAATCGGCTTGGCGCAACGTTGTGGGCTGAGAGGCCTGTTCCTGTGCTATACTGTATGTTCTATGGCTGTAGATATACAACTCTTGCAGTGCATTTGGTGAATATATAGAGACAGAAATCAGTATTACCATTCTAGTCTGGGAACACAAAAGCTTTTTGTGTTATCCATTTACCATCTTATTAAGAAAAGATGACTTAACAAAATAGGTTGCAATTTTTTTTAGTTTCAAAATTATAACAAATTAATTTTGAAGCTATAGAAGTAAACCAATATCTAGTAATATAGAGGTGCATATACTGTAGAAATCAATGATTTGTGCAAAAACCACTCAATTGCTGACTGCATTGTATAAAATGAGACCTACACTCAGCACACCAGGATGATTCTAGTCCATTCCCAGTTAAATTATCTCAGCTGAGGCTTTTCAACTTCATGTGAAAGGAAGGGGAAACTCTGCCAGCATTCACATGTCCTGATCATTGTTCACTGATCTCTATTGGAGGGAGAGTATACGAGTTGGTTAAGGCTAGACTGGGTTTGGAATTTGACCAACCCAACAACCCAACCGTACATTATCAAGGTTCACTGGTAGTTGAAGAGAGAGATGTATAACTGTTTCTGACATTATCCCATTCCAAGTAACTTCAAAATTAAACACAGTATCGGACAAACAAAAAGCCAGTTAATATTTTAAATGGTGTTGCTTAGAAGAGGAGTGTTGGCGGCGGAGAATACTCCCTTGGTCAAATGGTGTCATTAAAAAATTTAAAAAAGATTAAACTATTAGTTTTATTTGTCACACGTAACATAGAGTAAAATGTGCTATTTTGTGTAAATGAATAACACAGCCCAAGGTTTGTGCTGGTGTCAGTCTGCAAGTGTTGCCATGCCACAACTCACTAACCATAACCATACGACTTTGGATTGTGGGAACAGGAGCACCTTATGGTCATGAGAAGAACAGACCAACTCCTTACAGATAGCAGCGGGAATTGAACCAACTGGTGATTTGATTGCTGATGCTGTAAAGTAATTGCACTAACTGCTATGCTACCGTACCGCTCAATGTCAGATCTTACAGCACTTATGCATTTAAATAAATATTATCAACAGGTAAAGAAGTGGATATCTTTTGACCATCTGTATTGCTTTGGTACCCCATTCAGGAGCCAGTCTGTAACTATTGGTCAATCCATATCTTTCCAAATAATTAAGTCAAAATATTAATGTACGAACACTATCTTTGTGAAGAAGCTTGAAAGTAATAATGAAACAAGTATATGCCTACCCTAATTCCTTCCTTCACTTTCGTCTCCCCAATACAAAGCACATACTTGTCTCTCCATGTTCCCAAACTGCAATCCATACATGACCTTTGTGAAGACTTAAAACACTTGTTCAGTGCGCATTTGAGTGATCTCTCACCTCCTCTACACTTGGGGAAAAGGCTGCATTTCTACATCCCACCCCTCTACAATGCTGACTCATAGTTCCTACTCTGTAGCATACTAAGCTTTGTCCTACACTGAACTTATAACATAATTTCAACAAATAAGCTATACCTATATCATAAACAGTAGGAGGGTATTACGCTTGAAAGATAAAAACAAGTTAAAATCTGTATCAGGTTATTTTGATACAATGCGTAAAATAAATGTTATGCAAATTTCTGGATTGTCCATGTCTTTGTATCCATATATTATCGTGGTCTCAATAGGAATTCGCTCCCAGATGAGCTAAGCTCCTTTTATGCACATGTCAAAAGGGAGAATAAAATTACACACGTGCGAGTCCCTACAGAATCCCTGTGATCTCCCTCTTGGAGGCCAGCGTCAGAACATCTTTCATGAGGGTGAACAAGGACTCAGGCCCTGATGATGAACCTGGTAATGTAATGAAAACCTGTGCCAACCATCTGGCTGGAGTATTCCAGGACATCTTCAATCCTTCATGAGATTCTCACCTGCTTTAGTGGCCCAGGAGAGCAGGGTGAGCTGCCTCAACAACTATCAGCTGGACTCACATCGATTAGGGTGAAGAGCTCTGAGAGGTTGGTTTTGACCCACTGCAATCTGCCTATCACCACAATAGGTCTACAGTTGACGCAATCTCACTGGCTCTCCACTGGGCCTTGGATTTCCTGGCCAATAGCAATACCTATATCTGCCTGCTGTTTATTGAATACAGCTAAGTGTTTAACACAATCATACCCTCAGTACTAATTAACAAGCTCCAAAACCTGGGCCTTGCACCCGCCACTGAAACTGGACCCTTGCCTTCCTCGTCAGGAGACGATGGTCAATGCGGATCGGAAATAACACCTTCTCCTCAGTAATAATCAACAATGGCGCACCGCAGGGTGGTACTGCTCTGTTCTCTCTACAGCCGTGTCTGTCTCTAGCCACAGCTCAAACAACATCTATAAATTAGCGAATAACAACTATTGCCGGAAGAATTTCAGATGATGAAGAGAGGGCACATAGGAGTGAGGCAGATCAGCTGGTTGAGTGGTGTTGCAACAGCAACCTTGCACTCAATGTCAGGAACTGATTGTGCACTTCGGGAAGGGGAGGTCAAGGGAACGCACACCGGCCTTCACTGAGGGATCTGCAGCGGAAAGGGTGAGCTTTTTCAAGTTCCTGGGTGCCAACAACTCTGAAGGCCTATCCTGAGCCCAACGTATGGAAGCAATTACAAAGGCGGCACATTATCGGCTATATTGCATTAGAAGTTCAAGGGGACTAAATGACACCAAAGACTCCTGCAAATTTCTACCAATGTACCATGGAGAATGTTCCAACTGGCTGCATTGACGTGTGGTATGGAGCGGCCACAGCACAGGATCAGAAAAGGGTGCAGAAAGTTTCAAGTTCGAATAGCTCCATCATGGATGCTGGCCTCCCCTGCACCGAGGACCTCTTCAGAAGATAATGTCTCAAAAAGCGACATCCATCATTAAGGACCCCCATCACACAGGACATACCCTCTTCTCATTGCTACCATCAAGGAGGAAGTACAGGAGCCTGAAGACACACACTCAATGCTTAGGAACAGATTCTTCCCCTCCACCAGATTTCTGAACGGACAATGAACACTATCTCACTAATTTTTTTTGCTCTCTCTTTTCACTACATACTTAATTATATCTTTCTTATTGTAATTTATAGATTTTATTATCTTGTATTGCAGTGTACTGCTGCCGCAAAACAACAAATTTCACAATACACGTCAGTGATAGCAAACCAGATTCTAATTCCAGTTAGATTATCATACCTTGTGCCTTTAAATACTTGCACATTTGATCAGATATGGTAGCTACTAATAATTATGCAAAGAGGCTGAAGAGGCAAATTCCAAGAACACCATATACATTAAAATACTGGAAAACACTCAAATCAAAACACTGGGTGTTTACTTCTTTGCATTACAAAGTTGACATAACATTTCTAAACTATCAGCCAATTAAAATTTTATTTACTTACCTATATTGGTCATTATCTAAAAGTGGTCTCTGTGCATTCAGGTAACGGCGGACTGTATCCTGCAGCTTTGGAACAGGTAATCTTTGGGATAAAGATAGTAAATTAGGAAGTAGCTCAGGAACACAGCCTAAAGCTGCAGGGTAATTAGTTTTCAAATTGAAATATAATGTACATAATTTTCAATTTTCATTTATACTGCTGTATAAAATATCACTTATTAATACTCAGTATAGTGTGAAGGTCCTGTAGGCTTATATATTATACAAAGTGTTGCTTGGCATCAAAGCCATAGCTTGATGCACTGGGGAGATTATTATGATGTGAGACTTTTATGAAGCATTTGTCACCATAACAATCTTCAGTTAAAGAATTATTATGTCAACACCTGACATTATGATCATTACAAAGATTTCTTCAAAATGATTTATATCGCTTGAAGTTCAATTTAAAACTCATATCCAATTTACACACACAAAATGCTGGAGGAACTTAGCAGTCCAGGCAGCATCTATGGAAAAGAGTACAGTTGTTTTGTGCCGAGTGAGTCCTGCCGAAGGGTTTTGTCCCAAAACGTAAACTGTACTTTTATCCATAGATGCTGTGTGGCTTGCTGAGTTCCTCCAGCATTTTGTGTGCTACTTGGCTTTCCAGCACCTGCAGTTTTTCTCTTGTTTGTGATTGGGTCACACTCAATTTGTTATTTTTTCCCCAGTTCAAACAGGCAATAACGGCAAAACACCATTTTGATATCCAATGATGGCCACTGGGAATTGCTCCTACCTGAAGATTTCATCACATGACATCCACTTTAATAATTCTGAGGAAGGATCATAGCATTGGGCAGTCAACATCATTATCAAGGAACTCTTGGCTCAGGAAAGGAATGAGGGTGTGTTCTGAGTGTTACAGGCTGTTATAGCAAGTACAAGTAAAAAACTTCTAAGACCAGCAAGGAGTTGAGTATGTACCTATACCATACATGCAAAAAAACAATCAATAATAAAACGTATGGAAACCATTCCACACTCCAGTGATGGTCTGAGCAATCTATTAATACTAATCTCATTTTCAGATAAACATAACAATCCTATGAAAATTCAAAATTCTAGTGGAATTTGTGAAGCCAGCAAATACAAGAACATCAGAATTAGGAGGAGAAGCATCTAGCCCTTCAAATCTGCTCCACCATTCAATGCTGATCTTCCACTTCAATGCTGGAAAATGGTACTACCTCCATTGTTTTTAATTCACTTCATGTCCAGAAATCTATCAAACGAAACGTCCATAGCCCTCCTGAGATGTGGAGAAGAGAAGGAATTTCTGAGTGAGGAAATTTTACCTCATCGCGAATTACCTTGTTTTGAGGTTGTGCTTAATTTCTGGATACCTCAACCTAGGAAAACAATCCTCCTGCAATAAGCTTATCTAGCTCAGTGTGGATTTTGTAAATCTCAATGAGATCACTTTATGTAGGCATGCTGCCAGTGACTAGTGGTGTTCTGCACTGTTCGGTGTTGGGGGTGGTTCTTTCATGTTATTTTAGGTGACAGAATTGAAGGCTTTATGACCAGGTTTGCAGATGATAAGAAGAGAGGTGGAGTGACAGGAGTGTTAAAGAATCAGGGCGTCCACAGAAGGACTTGGACAAATTGGGCCAATGGGCAAAGACATGGCAGATGGAATATAGTGTAGAGAAGTGTATGGTCATGCACTCCGGTGGAAAGAATAAAGGTGTAGACTTTTTTTTTAAAATAAATGGGGAGAAAATTCAGAAATCAGAGGTGTAAAGGAACTTGGGAGCCCCTTGTACAGGATCCCCTAAAGGCTAACATTCAGGTTGAGTCAGCAGTAAGGAAGGCAAAATTCAATGTTTGCATTAATTTCAAGAGGACTAGAATATGAAAGCAAGGATCTAATGCTGAAGCTTTATAAGACATTGGTCAGACCAGACTTGGAGTTCTGTGTGCAGTTTATGGCTCCTTTTCTAAGAAAGCATGTGTTGGCATTGGAGGGGGTCCTGATGATGTTCATAAGAAAGATCTGGGGAATGAAAGGGTTAACATGGGTCTGTACTCATTGCAGTTTAGAAGAATGTGGGAGATCTCATTGAAACCTATTGAATACCGAAAGGCCTACATAGAGTGGACATGGAGAAGATGGTTCTTACAGTGGGAGGTCTAGGACCAGAGGGCAAGGCCTCAGATTACAAGGACGTCTCTTTCGAACAAAGATGAATATCTTTAGCCAGAAGGTGATGCCTGGCACAACTGGCAGGTGTGTCTGCCAGATGAGCTAAATTGTTTTTTTCTCTTACGCTCGATTTGAAGTTGTCAACACGTATGAGCCGTTGTTGCAACCTGCATCTTGGTTATCGCAAGACTGAAGTACACAGGTGTTTCCAACGAGTGGACAGTCACAAAGCTGCGGGACGGGACGGCATCCCAGGCTGGGTACTCAGACTGTGTGCAGGACAACTGACAGATGAGTTTACAGACAATTACAGACTCTCTCCCAGAGTACAGTGCCTTCCTGCTTCAAAACATCCATCATTGCTCCAGTGCCTAAAAAGACCAAGGTAACACGTCTAAGCGACTGGCATCTTGTCGCACACAACTGAATAGTAATTTAATGCTTTGAGAGGTTGGTCAAGGATTACATCTGCAGCTTGCTATCACCCACACTGGACCCCCTACAATTCGCCTACTGACACAACCAATCAACAGATGACACAATAGCCTCAGCTCTAAATACCGTCCTTACACACCTGGAGAAGAAGGATGCTTACGTGAGAATGCTGTTCTTGGATACAAGAAGCTCAGACTTCACCCTTCACCCTGCCTTGTGTAGCTGGATTTTGGACTTCCTGTCAGATCACCAGCAAATTGTAAGAGGGGGGTCCCTCACCTCTGCCCCCTGACAACACGGGTGCCCCTCAGGGCTGTGTACGAAGCCCCCCCCCTTTTACTTTGTATATCCATGACTGTGCCGCCACCCACAGCTCCAATCTGCTAATTAAATTTGCTGTCAACACTATACTGATTAGTCTAATCTCAAATAATAATGAGGCAGCCTACAGGGAAGAAGTCATCACCCTGACACAGTGGTGTCAGGAAAACAACCTCTTCCTCAATGTCGCAAAAACAAAGGAGCTGGTTGTGGATTAGAGGAGGAATGGAGACAGGTTAACCCCTATTGACATCAATGGATCTGGGGCTGAGAGTGTGAACAACTTTTAAGGTCCTTGAGACAAACATCACTGAGGCCTCACATGGTCTGTACATACCAGGTGTGTGGTGAAGAAGGCACAATAATGCCTCTTTCACCTCTGACAGTTGAAGAAGTTTGGTATGGGCCCCCAAAACCTAATAACTTTCTACAGGGGCACAACTCAGAGCATCCTGACTGGCTGCATCACTGTCTGGTATGGGAACTGTACTTAAGTCAATTGCAGGACTCTGTAGAGAGTGGTGCAGACAGCCCAGAGCATTTGTAGATGTGAACTTCCCATTATTCAGGTCATTTACAAAGACAGGTGTGTAAAAAGGGGCTGAAGGATCATTGGGGACCCGAGTCACCCCAACCACAAACTGTTCCAGCAGCTACCATCCAGGAAACAGTACCACAGCATTAAAGCCAGGAGCAACAGGGTCCAGGACAGCTTCTTCCACCAGGCCATCAGACTGATTAATTCATGCTGATGCAACAGTATTTCTATGTCATCCTGTTCTACATACTATTTATTACAAATTACTATAAATTGCACACTTAGACAGACGTAATGTAAAGAGTAGTATATGAAGGATGTAAGTCAATTCAATTCAGTGATAAATCTATGGAATTCATTGCCACAGACGGCTGTGAGGGCCAAGTTTTTGGGCATATTTAAAGCGAAGGTTGATAAGTTCTCCAGTAGAACGAGTGTCAGACTACAGAGAGAAGGCGGGGGTTGAGAGGGAGAATATATCAGCCATAATGGAGTGATGGAACAGACATGAAGGGCCAAATGGCCTAATTCTGCTCTTATGTCTTATGCCAAACAGGAAGATCCAATGCTTGTTGTTCCCAGTGGTATGCCTCAATGCTTAAAGTTTTTAGAGGGATGTTCTGAGAGTTTTTGAATCTTTTTTCTGTCTACCATGTGATCAATTTGCCCTGTCAGTTCTCCATAAATGTAAGTAATAAAGGTGAACTATCATTTCTCTTCCCATTTCCTTGCTGCACCTGTACATTTGTTTTTAACTGCATGCACCTTCGTTTATACCTCAAAATTTCTTAAATTTTCCATCATGGTTAGGACATTTTGAAGTCCATGACTCACAATTTTCTAATATTCTATTTCCATGTTCTCATTCACTTTGCAAAATATCCAAATTGAAATCTCTTTGCAGCCTTCTCCTTTATTTATATCTACTTTTGTAGCACTAGAAAGCTAGGAAATAAAATATTTGGGCTTCTCGGTCATTGATGTGTATTGCATATAGCTTGGTCACAAACACCAATTCCTGGCCACGGGAAAGCAGTGTGCAAAAGACCCATTTATTCCCTGCAAACTTATTTTAAGCGGATTCATAATTGTAACCAGCTTACAGCAGCAATAGTATATTTGCCTAACCTTGCAGATTATAGTCAGGAGCTTCGGGATACAAATGATACAGGCAAACTGTAACAACTCGGTGAAAATGAAGCTTTCACAACTTGGGTAATGTTTTCCAGCAACTTTCACTCCAAAACCCGTTCAAAGTGCAACAAACGCGCAGTTCAAAAGCTCGGGTGTTTTGCAAGTTGCCCTTTCACCCAGCAGTCCACTAAGCAAAAAAAAACCTGCACCAAGGCACGGGAGGGAACTGACACTAACCGCGGGAGGCTCTTCTGGAAGTGGTTGGTGGGGACGATGCTTTCGTGCAGATAGTCGGGGTCGGGGCTGCAGCTGCTCGCCCGCTGCACACATCCGCCGCCGCCGACCGGAGCCCGCACTGTGATGCCGACCCGGGCTCGGCACTGCCCGGCCGGAGACGCTACCCACCCCAGTTCGCTCAGCCTGCTGACCGCAGGCGAAAGTCGTAAGGCAGCCATCACAGCCGGAGATCACAAGCACTGATGCAAGCTACCAAAGAAACCCGATTTAACAAGTAGCGGTTCGATCTCACTCGCCCTCCTGGATTCCCGGGAAGTTCCGGACTCCAGCCCAGTAAATGCAGGAAGTGACGAGAGGGAAGGGCGGGTATGGAGGAGTCCATGGCAACGTTGCACTCTGAGCTGAGGTGGGGGAAATACTGACCTGCTCTGTTACCCGTTACCCTCCTCCGTCTGGTCCTCACTCGACAATTTCTTTTTAGGCTCCCCCCACTTTCTCCAAACTCAAGGTGAAGTCATGGGCTCCAGCTATGGCCGCCTTCTAGTTGTCTACGAGGTGCAATGGTCCATGTTCCAGGCCTCCCCCGATAATGCTCCCCAGCTCTTTGCGCTACGTTGACGACTGCATTGGTGCTCTTTCCTGCACCCCTGCTGAACGCGCCAATTTCAACAATTTTGCCCTTAAATCCACGGTCCATTTCTGACACCTTTCTAGATCTTGCTGTCACTAGAGACAAACTATCTACCGATGTCTTTTATAAACCTACCAATTCCTACGGCTGTTATAATTATACCTCTTCCCAATCTATATCCTGTAAAACTGCTATTCCCTTTTCTCAGTTCCTTTGTTTCTGCCACTTCATTTCCCAGGATGAGGCTTTCCAAGATATCAGACATGTCCTCCTCCTTCAGAGAACAGGGTTTCCCGTCCTCCATGGTTGATGCTGCCCTCACCCACATCGCCTCCATTTCCTGGACTCGCCCTTGCCCTCATCTCCTCTATTACCTGGACCCACCCTCACCCCATCATCCTGCCACCTTAACAGGTATAGAATTCCTCTTGTTCTTCCCTACCACCCCATGAGCCTCTGCATCCGGCATATCATTCTATGCAACTTTCACTATCTTCAACAGGACCCTACCACCAAATGTATATTTTTATCTAATGACTCCACTTACCACAGCAATTTCTCCCTCTGTAATTCCCCTGTCCGTTTGTTCCCTAAACCCCCACCCCACCACCACTAATTTTCCTCCTGGCATTTATCCCTGCAAGCCGAAATGTTGCACCTGCCTATTCACCTCCTTTCAGGGCCCCAACAGTCCTCCCAGATGAGGCAACACTTCACCTGTGAATTTTTGGGGTCATTTACTAAATCTGGTGGTCTCGATGCAGCTTCCTCTTCATTGGTGAGACCCACCCAGCATAGATTGCTTTGTCGAGCACCTTTGCTCCATTCACAAAAAGCAAGATTTCCTGTTGGCCAACCACTTAATACCTATCCCCATTTCCATTTTGACATGTTGGTCCATGGCCTCCTGTACTGCCACGATTAACCCACTTGGCTTCACCTATCACCTTCTAGCTTGTACTCCTCTTCCTCTCTCCACCTTATTCTGGCTTCTTCCCCCTTCCTCTCCAGTCCTGATGAAGGGTCGTGGCCTGAAACATCAACTGTTTATTTATTTCCATAGAAGCTGCCTGACCTGCTGAGCTATACCAGCATTTTGTGTGTGTTTCACTGGGATAGAATGATGTGACTATCAATTTCAGGGTACTGTACACTAGTCATATACAAGGGGTACCTCAAATAACCTTGTCACCGTTTCTATCTCTACACCACTCTAATGACAGGACCATCCATCCAAAAGATTGACTCTGTTTCTTTCTCCAGAGCTGCTGCCCAACCTGCGGAGCAGACAGCATTTATTTTCCCTTTCTGAAAATGCAGACTGAGTTACCGCGGAACTCTTTTATTCAATTCATACAGTTTACCTCAACTTCTCAATTTCCTGTTGCCTTAATTCTCCATTCCACTTTGTCTTGTACCTTGAGTGTGCTTTCATCAAAGCCCAGTGTAGTTTTGAGGAATGTCATCTACTACCTAGTCAAGGTCCAATTCTTAGAGTATAACCTTCAACTCTGCCTTCTCAGATATCAAACTTTTGAAGACTCTCAGAAAGAACCATTTTACATCCAAGTTCCAGCATTATTTTTTTTTTTATTTTTATTAATCATCTTCTTCCATTTGGATCTCTTCATGCTCTCAACATGGCATCACTTCAATCTGGACCTTTCAGTCTTCCCTCATCCCAACCCAATCTTGCCACAGATATTCCTTTTGTTCTCTCCACCCCTCACCTTTCTCTGTAACAAAGTAGATATGATTTCTATTTAATTCTTGTTCTGATAAAAATCATTAATCTGAAATGTTAAAACTATTTATTCCTCCACAGATGCTGTTTGGCCTCCTGAGTACTTACATGATTTTCTGTTTTCATTTTAAATCTCCTCATGAGGTATGGCCAAGTTGACTATGAACAGATCCTGACAGTGGCATCCAAGGATCTGTTTATCCAAATAATCTGTAAAGATGTTTCCCAACCATTTTTAGCCCAATGTCCCCCAAAGTACATTGATTCTTGCCAATACCCCCTAATGCACACTCATACTTGATAATGCCTCTCTTAGGTACAATATACTTTCTGGCGCCCCCATAATGTAAAAACATGTCTACCATATGCTAACTGGAGAAAAATGATACTGCTTTAAATTTTTATTTGTTGTTAAACCTAGCTTACACAGGACCTGTGCACTGAATGGCAACTTCGGTATCAATGTGATCCTTGAGTTTGAATTAGCAAGAGTTGAAATATCTGGTTCAAGTTGTGACAGCATGAGCCTTAACAATGTCCAAGTGGTTTTTGTGAGTATGTGGTTCACTGCACTGAAGCCTCTTTCAACAAGGTAGGAGGATGGAAATGCAATGAAGAGCAGTTTAGCTCTTCTTCAAAGACCAGGAAATTTCATATGACAGTGAAGCCACATACCACAAAAGCCGCCATTTTTGAAAAGCATTTTTTCTTTTTCATCATTCTGAATTTTGATAATTTATTCTTGCAAGCTCTCTTCCTGTTCTTCCACCTTGCAAAGAAATGGGTTCATTTCCCAGTCTGGAATTTCCAGATTGTTTGAATCCTTGTATTAAAATTGATTCTGAAGATCCTTCTTCAGTGAATGTAGGTGTAAACAATGATGAAGGCTGGTTCTTTGCTTTCGAAGATCAGGAATGAAGAATAGTCCTCAGGAACGACGGCATGATCGTTGGTGACTACAGAGGCCAATTCTGGATCTGCTGACTCTGGAGCATTAGGGACACGGGACCAGATGGGATGCAGGCACTTAGGTAGTACAGTCCTTCCTGCATCTCTTGTTCTCTTCAACAGTCACTCTTCTGGATTCCTTAGAATTCTTGGCTACTTAGTAGATCAGTGTTCTCCAGTGGTGTCTGTCACAAGCCAGTCGCTGTCACACGTTGACCTTGCTATTTTCCTGAGAAAGCTGCTGTTTAATTTGGTCTTTGTAACTCTTGAATGGGGCATCGTGATCTCTTGCCTTGAGAGAGCTCTCAGTAGAGTACTGCTTTTGGTAACCTGGAGTTGTCCGTGCGAGACACAGGGCCTGACCAGCAGAACTGCTTGAGCAACACAGTGGCTTCAGTGCTTGGTTCTGCAGGACCTCGTCGTTGGAGACACAATCCTGCTAGCTAATAACCATAATGGTGCGGAGGCTGTGTTGATGGAAGCACTCGAGCAACTGGATTTGCTTGTAGTAGAAGACACAGGCTTCGGTGCCGTACAGCAGTGTTGTGACAATGGCAGCCCTGTACACATGGATTTTTGTGGACAGAAGCAGCTGGTGGCTCTTCCACACACGTTTCTGGGAGTGCCCGAGGCACTGCTCGCTTTGCAAGTCCATTGTCAACATCCCCTACTACCATAGCGTCATGGAGATGATGCTCCCCAGGTAAGTGAACTGCTCAACCGTGGTGAGAGGATGGTTGTTAATGGTGATCCTAGGTGGGTTTGTAAATGCCATGAGGGTCATTGTTTTCTTCAGACTGATCGTTAACCCGAAAGCCCTTGCAGCCTCAGTGAACTGAGTGACTGCAGCCTATAGCACATCCTCTGTGTGCATAAGAGCACAGTCGGCTGCAATTAGTAGGTCGAGATGGGCTCTTGCATGGTTTTTTTCTGGGCGAGAAGGTGGCAGAGACAGAATACAGATGTGTGCTGCACTCTCCAAGCCTAACAGACAGATGCAACACAATAGGTGGACTTCCCTAGTAGAACGAATGCAGCACCATGCAGGCAATGGCAACACTTGAGCCTTCTACAAATCGCGGCATCTGACTTGACAGATTCAAGCCCCTTTACGCTCATCCAGTGGCTCCAGCCTGCTAACAGGCAAGGACGTCATCATGAGGTGATGGACAGAGCACTACAAGAGCTTTATCGGGGGTAATCATCAAATACAAGAAGCTTCCATGGAAATGATTCCCCAGCATGAGGTCAGGATTATGCTGATGGCCTGCCAACTCTGGACAAGGTCAAAGCTGCTACTTCCCAGCTGAAGACCCCCAGGCACTGATGGGATCCCAGCAGAAGTGTACCAAATGGGTGGAGACATTCTCCTAAGCGAGCTCACAAACCTGTTCACACTTTGTTGGGAGAAGGGCTCACCCCCAAATGACCTTCACAAAGCTGTAATTGTCTCCCTGTACAGAATCAAAGGGAAGAAATTGGATTGTTCAAACTACAAAGGTGTTACCCTGCTGTCCACTGCCAGGAAGATCCTTGCCAGAAGTCTCTTGAACAGAATCATCCCTACCATCGCCGAAAGCAACCTCAGAGAGTCAGTGTGGAACAGAGGCACATCTGACGTGATCTTCATCCTGCGCAAATACAGGAGAAGTGTTGTAAACAGAACATAGGACTGTACATGACATTCATTAACCTGACTAAGGCCTTTGATACAGTCAGCCACGCTGGTCTCTGGAAGATTCTGTTTAAGCAAAAGGAACTACCTTGGAGAGCACCTACATTTAGTTGAAGTATTTTCAACCTCCATAGGTATAAGCAGTACTCTTGTAAATCACCATCTGTGAAAAAGAGTGCCATTCTTTCCATGCAGGGAAACTATGAGAACATTCTTCTCCCAATGTTCTGCTTATATATTTCCAATTTTTCAATATAAGTAGACACTGCATGTTTTGCTTGAATTATATTGAAATTCTCACCCTGCAGTTTCGTATTTAAAATGTTCATTTTGTCATACAGATTGACTAGGTATGCCACATCTCCACATAGAAGTTCAATCCTGTTTCCCAAGTTGTCAAATTTGAGCAAAAGTTCAACCACAGTGCCAAAAACTTCAGGTAGGCAAGTTCACCGATTGACTCTATTTTACTGTTTGGTTTGGCCAGCACTGTATCGTTGTCCAACCTGTTTTCTGTAGAGAAAGTTAAGAGGGCATACCTGACTTAACAACTGTTAAATTGTATGAACTCGTTCCATATTGCAAGTCAAAGAGAACTGTTGGGCACCCTGATTGCTAACTTATGCATCCCCAATAATGTCTATTTGGTTGGTAAAGTTGGATGCGGTTGCTGTGTTTCAGATGTGTTGTGACAACGGGTGTAAATCCACCTGCAGAGCTATAGTTCTTCCTGTGTTGCAGTGCCTCATCCTTTTTTTTTGGAAGTGCCTACTCTACTAACAGTTGGTCAGGTCTTGTGCCTGAAGTTAGAGGTGCCACTTTTCACCTTTCCTCAAGAATCTTCAACGCCCCTGATGACTTCTTTTTCCCCTAATGCCCACTTTGGGGACAGTACCACCCCTGTTAGAAATAACTGGTCTGTATGTTTCCTACTGTGATGGAGAGAGAGAGAGGGGGAGGGAGTGAGACTGACTAATGGCATCCGTGAGCCCTTTTGTGACCAGTGGACTCTGGGACTGATGTATGTGGTAAAGTCCTCAGAGAGGAGAGGAATTGTTTGTATTAGGTTTACCTTCACTCCTTCCATCTTGCTATCCTGAAACCCCTATTCCCCTCTGATTTTCCTCATCCCAGGATTGTTTTTGTGGATTGAAGAAATGTTCTGCCCTTTGGCTAAAGATGTGCTTGAGGGAGAAGAATTATTAACAAACTTCAACATTGGTTTAGGAAAAGAAGATTATCACCTTCCCAGTTGAATTTCTTTGAGACAAAGTAAAAAGACATAGAGGTAGGCTGTTTGGCTCTTTCAGGCCCGCTTTGTCATTCAGTTTCAGTATGGCTGATCCTCTATACTCCTGCATTCTCCCGTCACACCTTTGGTGCCAAAAGATATTTTCCTTTTTCTTAAATACATACATTCACTTGGTCTTCAGTATCTTCAGTGGTAGAAAATTCCACAGATTCACCAATCTCTTAAGTGAAAAAAAAATGTTCTCTCTTCAGTCTTGAAGGGCAGATTGGAGAGCTTTCTTTGCAAGAGAGAGCACTGAGGACAATTGACAGAAGCGGACAATGGGAAGCTGTTCCTGTTTTGGAGGGTTTGAGGATTAGAGGACACAGAAATGTTGGGGGAAGAGAATTTTTTGTGACATGAGTTTTTATGCAATGAGTGCTTGGAATCTGGAATGTTTTGCCTGTATTTGTGATGAGGACAAGTTCCACTGTGGCCTTCAGAGGGAAATTTTCTATTTTATAGCATGAGGAATAATTTTCAGGGCAATCGAAGAGGCCAAGGTGAACCTAGTGAGTTAGTTGAATAGAGAGCTAGAGTAGACCTGATGGAGTGAATGCCCTTCTGAGCTGTAGTTATTCTATAATTATCTTGCCCTGTATCCTGTGACTGTAACCCCTTGTTGTAGGCTCCTCAAAATCAGGAAGCATCCTCCTGCATCCAGAGTGTCTAGTCCTCTGGCAAGGTATATTTCTAAATCTGGGGTAATGTGTTACATAATGTTACGCCTCATGATTTTCACTAACCCCAGGTATTGCACTAAGAACTAGTAGGCAAACTTTGAATTAGATGTAATTATATTCTTGTTAATATCATCTTATTTACATAGATCTGTTTATTATTAAATCTTAGAGAATCAATACTGGGAGGATTGATTTCAGCATCTCTATCAATAATCTGAAAACCACAAATGTTTCAAGAGAGCAAATGACATCTTTTAAGGCACATGGGGATGGACAATAATTCATGCCATTGAGCCATACCAACATCCCAAATACATAAAATTTTGTGGACATGCATCATTAAACTCCGTCTGAGAATTAGTTCTATCCCACTTCGTTTCTAAATTATCGGATTGTAGACATTTCATTAATGAAGGAAGTATTTTGTTCAGACTTGCTCTAATTCTAGATCATTGTTGGAGCTGATTATTTTATTCGCTTTTCTGATTCTGAACATTATCCTGTAATATTTGACCTTTTGAAGCAATTCCTTTTCAAATGTTATATATTTTACTTTAAATATTGGAATGTGAGCTCTCCTAATTGGGCCACTTAATAACCATCCCAAATAGCCCTTAAGAAAGTAGTGGTGAGTCACCCTCTTTAACAATGGCAGTTCATGTGCATTGTTATTCCTAAAGACCAAGTTAACCTGCCTGAACAACTGGCGTCCTGTCGCACTCACCTCAATAATAAGCAAATGCTTTGAGAGGCTGGTCAAGGATTACATCTGCAGCTTGCTATCACCCAAACTAGACCCCTACAATTCGCCTACCAACACAACCAATTGACAGATGACGCAATATCCACAGCTCTACATACCGTTCTTACACATCTGGAGAAGAAGGATACTTATGTGAGAATGCTGTTCTTGGACTACAGTTCAGCATTCAACACCATAGTTCCATCCAGGCTCAACAAGAAGCTCAGAGACCTTGGCCTTGACTCTGCCTTGTGTAGCTGGATCCTGGACTTCCTGTCAGATCGCCGGCAGGTGGTAAGAGTGGACTCCCTCACCTCCAACCCTCTGACTCTCAATACAGGAGCCTCTCAAGACTGAGTACTGAGTCCCCTTTTTTACTCTCTATACCCATGACTGTATCGCCACCCACAGCTCCAATCTGCTAATTAAATTTGCCAATGACACTACATTGATTGGCTTAATCGCAAATAATAACAAGGCGACCTACAGGGAAGAAATCATCGCCCTGACACAGTGGTGTCAAGTGAACAACCTCTCTCTCAATGTCGTAAAAACAAAGCAGCTGGTTGTGGATTACAGGAGGAATGGAAACAGGCTAATCCCTATTGACCTCAATGGATCTGGGGCTGAGAGGGTAAACAGCTTCAATTTCCTCAGTATCCACATCACTGTGGACCTCATATGATCTGCACATACCAGCTTATGGTGAAAAAGGCACAACAGCACCTCCTTCACCTCAGATGGTTGAGAAAGTTTGGTATGGGCCCCCAAATCCTAAGAACTCTCTACAGTAGCACAACTGAGAGCATCCTGACTGGCTGCATCACTGCCTGGTATAGGGACCATACCTCCCTTAATCGTAGGACTCTGTAGAGAGTGGTGCGGACAGCCCAGCACATCTGTAGTTGTGAACTTACTATGATTCAGGACATTTACAAGGACAGGTGTGTAAAAAGGGCCCTTAGAATCATTAGGGACCCAAGCCATCCCAACCACAATCTACTCCAGCTGCTACCATCCGGGAAGCGGTGCCGCAGCATAAAAGCCAGGACCAACAGGCTCCGAGACAGCTTCTTCCACCAGGCCATCAGACTGATGAACTCACACTGACTTGAGTGTACTCTATATTACATTGACTGTTCTATTTATTATAAATTACTATGATTGCACATCGCACATTTAGATGGAGACGTAACGTAAAGATTTTTACTCATATGTGAAGGATGTAAGAAATAAAGTCAAATGCTATTAGGGGGGATGTTTCATCTTGTATGACTGGTGGTTTTGAAGATATTCCAAATCCAACATAGGTTAGTATTGCAATACTGGAATAAGTGACTACTGCCTTTGAGCTTTATGTTTTAAAGACCATTAGCTTAGGTGTTGCAATGATAGAAGATGGGGCAGTGCATTTTCCATTGATACTTAATGCAACCATGATGCATGAAATGGAGGAGCTGATAGTTCAGGATAGTGGATGAGACATTCTCTAACATATCCTAATAACCATCTACATAGAAAATGTTGTAACCTAATAGAGTCAAAAAGCTAAATACTTTGAATTCTGGAAATCTGAAATAAAAGCAGGACTGATGTAAGTGCATTAATCTGGAATGTTAACTTCCTTTCTCCACAAATGTTGCTTGACCTACTATTTTAAGTATTTTCTGCCTTTTTAAAAAACATTTAGGCTTTTATGGACAGAAAAGGAAAGGAGGGTTATGGGCTGAATGCAGTTTGGTGGAATTAGGTGAGAGTAAGCGCTTGGCACGGACTAGAAGGGCTGAGATGGCCTGTTTCTGTGCTGTAATTGTTATGTGGTTATATGGTTTTAGTACAGATTCTATATTTAATCTCGTTGAATGACCAGACAAATCAACCTTAGTTTTAAAAGGTCTTTTGAAATTTCTCTCAGACATTCACTAGACCTTTTCTGTCCAAACTGTGATCTGTCTCATTCAGCAGTGCTCAACATTAACTCTTTGTTACACCAACAAAATCTGTTTGATTTTTTTTCCCACCAATGCAGTCTTTAACTTTCTGTCTGCCTGCTTCTTCCCCTTTGTCCACCTCTACTGCCCAAAAGAGGTTATCCATTGTACACTTCATAATCAGACTGCCAATTGATCAACGGAGTCATTTAAAAACTTGAGCTTATTTGTTTTCTTGTTCAAAATTAACGTAGTTTCTTTTTAGCAATATTTTAGTTTCAGGCTGGGGCAGAGGGCGAGTTGGGATGTGATTTGGGTTCTTTTGGCTAGGGTTGGTGGGGAGTTAGCCGGGGTGGTGGGGTTAATGCTTATGTCTTGTGGGGGTATAGGGAACATGTTTTAGGGTTATGGATGTACTAAGGGTTTTGTGAGGGTGTTAGCTATGGCTGGTGCTGGGGGGAGGATTTATGGGGAATGTATTTCGGGTTAAATAACTTTATATGTGCTTCGAGGCATGCAACATAATGCTGGTCACGAAAGCTACCGTCCTCCTTGTTGATCAGCCTCTGGCTGTAACAGCAGCAGGCGTGAGAAGGAATCTGTAGAGGCCTCTGGGTCAGACAACATCCCGGGCCAAGTACTTGGGGAGTGTGTACACCAGCTCACTGGTGTCTTCATGGACATCTTCAACAAACCAGTCATCATGGCTGCTGTCCACACATGCTTCAAATTAGCCACCATCGGTCCTGTACCAAAGAGCTTTAAACTTTCAGAACTAAACGATTGCTGCCCAGTATGTTGGCTTCTGGTGTTTAAATCCAAGATTCTTTTAGAAGTCAGGAACTAGGCATAAAACTTGACTTAAGGGAAGTTTCATTCTAATCTATAGATAATAATAATCCATTTAGAAAGTACGTAGTCAATACTGCAGTAAAAAGTTAATAAGTAAAGTACAATTCAGCTAGTGCAGGTCTTCCAGAGCTTTCCAGAATAATACTTTGTATAACCACTAGAGGTATAATAAGCTGTTATGCATATAAAGGCTACTTAAAACACAAGCAGATAAGTAATTGTTAAACTGCAAAGAAAATGACAATTAAACAGTCAGATCCAGCAAGTGGAACTGACGGCAATCATGATAAAGTGCTTTGAACACTGATAGTGGCAGAGATCAAAAACTGCATTCCTGTCCTATTGGCTACCCACCAATATGCTTATGGACAGACTACAATGGATTCCACAGCAGCTGTCATGCACCTGGCCCTAAACTACCTAGAAAACAAGGACACTGGTCAGAATGCTGGCTCTGAATTTCAGTTTGGCATTCAACACTATTGTCCCATAGACCTTGGTGAACAAACCCCTATCCCTTGGTCTAAATACATCTCTGTGCAACTGGGTACTGGACTTCCTAACTAACAAACCTCAGACAGTCAGGATGTACAACCGCTCCTCCCTCTCTATCATCCTCAACACAAGTGACCCCCACCACCACGGCAGCGTGCTGAGCTCGTTGTTGTACATTTTACTCACACACGATTACATGGACAGACACTCGAATAATCACTGTCAAGTTCACTAATGACACAAGAGTGGTGGGATTAATCACAAACAACAATGAAACGGCCTACAGAGCAGAGGGGGAAGAGCTTGAAGCCTGGGTGCCAAGCAAATAATCTCTTCCTCATTGTTAGCAAGACAAAGGAGATGGTTACCAACTTCAGGAAAACTCACTCTACTCACACCCCTCTTTACATCACCAGGACAGCAGTGGAAACTGCGAGCAGCTTCAAACTCCTGGGAGTGCACATCTCACACAGCCTCTCATGGTCCCAGAAAACATTCTGCACAATCAGGGAAGATCACCAATGGCTCTACCTTCCGAGGTGGCTGAAAAGAGCTGGACTATGTGCATCTATACTCGCATCATTCTACAGATGTGCAGTGGAGAGCATCCTGACAAGCTGCATCAGTGCACGGTATGGAAGCTGCACTGCGGTGGACTGGAAGGCTGGACTGTGGTGGCATTGCTGACACCATCATAGCCTACCCACCATTGAGGATGTATATAGAGAAAGGTGCCAGAAAAGAGCCAGTAACTTCATGAAGGATCTCACCCAGCCTGCTCATGGACTGTTCCACTCCAATCGGGGAGGAGGCTGCATAACATCCACACCAGGACCACCAGATTCAAAAACAGTTACTTTCCCCAAGCAGCAAGGCTGATCACCACCCTCACCTATAAACTCATCCTTCCACAGCCCTAACCACCACTTCTTTATCATTTCCTGTCACTCACCTTATGTACAGACACTCCTATGCCTAGCGTCACTTTATGGACATACAATCAATCTATGTATATAAGCTCTTATGTATTTATATTAATTGTGTGCTTTTATTAATACTGTATTCTTTACTGTGCTTTTTGTTCTCTATCAGATCTTGAGTGATAACTATTTTGTTCTGCTTTACACTTGTGTACTAGAAATAATTAATATTCTTCAATCGTGAAGGGGAAGCTATTTACAGAATAAAAAGGTGTATTTTGGTACTAGTTAACATTTTTTTCAGAAACATATCAAATGTCCAATGCCAGGAGCTAAGATACTTGCCTCAGAGCTGGCAGAGTCCAGCCTTAGGTTGGTCAATAATCGCCTTAATGAATTCTCTGGTAATAAGATCAGAGACATCACATTAGGATAATAATGGCATCTGTGCATGCTTTTTATTTGATGAAGTTTAGCTCTGAGGTCAGGGGCATTGACTTCTCTGTGTGCAAAGCCCAGATATGGGATACTGGCTTTGAACTCCCATCTGTGGGTAGTCAGGGCACTGCCATTGTATGGAGTAGTGGCCTCTCCAAAGTCAGGAGACCAGGGCACAATGACAGTGGCAATTGCTTCCGTCTCAGTTCAGATCAAGGATGTCTTTAAAAGGAACGGTTTGCTGATTCTCTCCGTGCTGTCCGTTATCATCGGCTGCTCGCTGGGATTTTTCCTGAGGACCAGGCATCTTTCCGAACAGGTAGGCAAGCTGAAAACACCTGATTTTAATTAACTTACAGTGAACAATATTGAATCTATTTGATCATCTACTTAATCGTTCATTCCAAACAGAATGGGAGCATTTAAAAACAACAATAATTTTCCAATTAACATCAGTAACCTTGTCCCTCACATGCTTCAGGCAATAAAAATCAAGGGCTACTATCAGATTTTCAAATAGCTATTTAATTACTTTTCTAAATTGAGCCAAAGTCATTTCATATTTCATTCAAATTAGATATATGTAAGAGCTTGCTTCATTCTTATTACACACAATATCAGTACTTTCACTCAGGCCTTATCCTAGTAGATTATCTATTTGTGACTTCTCTTTTAGGAAATTAAGTATTTCCAGTTCCCCGGTGAGCTGTTGATGAGGATGCTGAAAATGTTAATTCTTCCGCTGGTGGTATCGAGGTCAGTGTAAAACTTGTCCCAGCAGCCATTCATTTGCTGTGTATTCTTTTCTATTGCACAAATAAATATTAGAAAACTTCTATTTATATATCAGGAATGTTTTTAATTACCTTTCATGTTGTGTCAGTTTAGCTGAGAGGACTGGGACTGGTCCCAAGCCACTGCCCTGCCTTTTGACAAAGTCAATTTAAGAGTGAGGAGAACGACTAATGCCGTGCCACTGGAATAACGTGACTCAAGTGTCATTCCCTCTCAGTGTGATCCTGATGATGGGCATCATAGATTTCGTGTGAGTGAGAACACTGAGTGATTAGATGATGGGATGTTTTACTTAGTCAAATTCTGCTTGGCATTGTGTTAGCACAATCCTGGTCCCTCAGCACCACCTCTTTGGTCAAGAAAGCACAGCAGCATCTCCACTTCCTGGGGCGAGTGAGGCTCCCCCCCCCCCCCCCCATTTTGACAGGAGTACCATCGAGAGTGTCCTGACCAGCTGCATCACTGTCTGGTATAGGAATTGCAAAGCATCTGACTGCAAGTTCCCTATAAAGGATTGCACGAACTGCTGAGAGGATCATTGGGGTCTCTTTCACCCTTTAGTGAAAGTTATCAGGAGCGCTATGCACACAAGGCCCTTAGCATGGTCACTGATCCTTCCCGTCCATCCAATAATTCCTTCGAATACCACCACCCATCAGCCATCAGCGGTAGGTACAATAGCATTAGAACAAGAACTACTAAGAGGGAAGCAGCTTCTTCCCCCAGCCATAAGACTACTATTGAACTCCCTGCTACCGCTTATAAATCTCATCAGGCAGTCTCATCAAGTGTGAAGCACCAGTAGCGTTATAGTTTACTTTTTAACTTGTATCGTATAAGTACCCTATTAATTGTTAGTTTATTTGTGGTGATATTACTTTTTGTGTTGTGTCCGTAAGTTATATGTACCGTATTGTGCATTTTGGCATTTTGGACCAGAGGAATTCAGTTCCATTCGGTGGTATACGTGTATGCAGTTGAATGACAAATAAAACTGAACTTGAACTTGATGTTATGAGGAACCTTCACAATAACTAGCAGAAGGTAACTAATTCATTCTAATTCAGTTTTCCTACCTCTGATCTGACAGGAATGTTTTTGCTGTACAGCTACGTATTTTTAAATGGAAAGTAATTCAATGCAGGAGAATTATTCAAGAAATTCAGAGACAGACAACAAAAGTACAACTTTGTACTGAGGAGACAGAATCCAGCCATTGTCTAATCAATGCAATGTTTAAAGCTTTTGTTCTATGCGTCTGAATTTCTTGAATAATGTTTATCAGTCACTCGTTGGCTATGGTGGAATTTTCATTGCTGATTGTCAACTATGAGTTGACATTACATCATTTTTTGGACTTCACTAAACAGAATATAACATCTGTTAGAATTTCATTTGACTCCAGATATAAACCAACAGATCTGGATTTTCATTGGGAAGCAGGTAGATACAAACAGATAGCTACAATCTCTGTGGTGCAACTACAATGTTCATGGCATGACACTGAATTACTTTTGGAAAATAGTCATTTCAGTGTTTTGTATGTGGAGCAATCAATATGAACACAGCAGGGCTCACTCGCAAAGCAAACAAAATAATTAAGCAGGTAATGAATCTTAGTGATATTGATTATCATGCAAATTCTTGTTATTTTCTTGGTGTGGTGCAATGGGTTTTTTATTGGAGCAAATAAATAGAATGGCAGCTCTTCTTTAATATTGTACTGAAAAAAGAGAAGATGGAAATCCCACATCCTAAATGCCTACATTTCTCACTAAAGATCTACAGTTGACAAAGCCAGCCTTCAAAACCAACAGGAATTCTTGAGCCAAACTGATTCTGTGTTCTGTAAGCATTGGAAAATTTCTATCTGACTCATAAAGAGATGTTCCTGATTCTCTAACAGCAGCCATGGCAGCAATATAGGAGGCACAGAAGCAATAGGAAGGGTTCCAGTCAACCAACTGCATTGTGACTACCTTCCCTTTGCTGTGTGGTCGGTCATAGATCCTTTTCAGAACTAGGTTTGGACGTATGTCATGAAATTCATTGTTTTGCAGCAACAGTATAGTTCAAGATTTAAAAATTATTATAAGTTATAAAATTAGATAAATAGTGGAAAGGAGGAATGATGATGCAGTGTTCATAGATTCGTGGACAATTCTGAAATCTGATGGCAGAGAGATAGAAGCTGATCTTAAAACATTGAGGGTGGCAGTTTAGGCTCCTGTACCTCCTTCCCAACTGTATTAATGATAAGAAAGCACGTCCCGAGTGGTGATGGTCCTTATTGATGGATGCCGCCTTCTTGAGGCTTTTAGTAATGAAGCTGCTGCAGAGTATGACTGAACAATAGTCAAGCCTAATATGACAGATAGAAGGCAGAAATCTCACATCCTAAATGCCAATTAAGATTATCTGCAGCAGAAAAATGATTGATTATATCTCCTGCCAATATAATTTCATGTTCCATCATAAAGATCTTGCAGACTGCCATTGACTAGAAGGATACCTCCATGAAAATTTTAACACCATTGGTAGAATAGCATGCCACAGACTTGTTAACTATCTATCGCACCTTAAGCCTTGGCTTCTAGTGTTTGACAGTTCCCTCCTGAAAGAAAGACTTTGACTATCTACCCTACCTATGCCTTTCAGAAGTTTATATACTTTGTAATTTTTTTTTATTTAGAGATAGAACATAGAATAGCCCCTCACGGCCCTTCAAGCCACACCACCCAGAAAATCCGGACTAGCACAATTTAACCCTAACCTAATCAGAAGATTATTTACAATGACCCGGTACATATTTGGACTGTGGGAGGAAACTGGAGCACCTGAGGAAAACCCGTACATTTCACGGGGTGGGGGGGGGGGATATACAGAGACTCCTTATAGAGAATGCCAGGATTGAACTGCCAGGATGCCCCGAGCTGTAATAGTGTCACGTTAACCACTATGTTAATATGGTGCCCTTTTATCAGGTCACTCCTCAGCCAACAATGCTCAAAAGAAAACAAACCAATCTCCCTTCATAGCTAATATTCCTTAATCCAAGCAACCTATTGTGAATCTCTTCATTATCACCTCTCTACTTGTCTTTCCGCTTTTAGTGAGTTAGGTATTTGCATCTCAAGATTCCTTAATATATTGGTCCTCCTCAGATTCCTGACATTTACTGTATACTTTCCTTTTCCATCTGGGCTCCAAAAGTGCAATACCTCACGCTTGTCCACACTTCTTTGCTAATTAGTATGTTGCATTTAAACAATAATCATACCAATTACACTTTAGTCCAAGTATTACAGATGTCTCAGTACTGATCCTTGTGGAATACCACTTGTCAGAGCCTTCCAGTCAAAATAACACCCCTTGACCACCACTCCCTGTCTTCTATGACCATGTTGAAGTTGAATCCAATTTCCTAGGTCTCCACATGTTTGCCAAAGGGACTAGCTTCGATTGACTCCTTGGTTGGTATTTATGAGTTGAGCAGAAGGGCCATTTCTGTGCTGGATTACTCTGTGATTCTGAGTCACTGTGGATCTCGTGTATCGTAATCTTCTGGATTGGTTTATCTTAAATGACCTTGTCGAAAGCTTTACTGAAGCCCATTGGAACTATGGTTGTTGCAGATTATCTGTTTCCATCAATATGCCAGTCAACCTCGTGTTAATGCTTGTGGGTGCACTCAACCTTGACCTCAACTCTTTGCCCAGTGTCTGGATGAACAGTGCGCTGATTAAAACAGTTGCTTTGTTATTGGATAAGACGTAGATCGTTCAGCAACAGACAAAGCACAGAAGAATTTCTTGGAATAAGAATAGAAGAATTCAGTTTCGTGACAAATATATAAAGGAACAAGATAAACTGTATCCTCTTTTCACTTAACTGGAAAATATGCAGTGTTGAACAGAGTGTATGTGGTGGTCCAAAATTCGTATAATCTTGTCCTTATGAGTTGATCATCTGCTTACTTTTCAATACTGTATTTAGTTGCTGCAATTGAAGTTGATAAACTGCTCTTTGATCTTTTATTGTGGTTGAATCCATCTTGTGCACTGTTTACTTTAATTTGGGTAAACTATCTGAATGCTTACATTCCTTGAACTCTGACATCCTGTGTAGATAAGTGAAGCATGCATCTCTGCCTGATGCAAGATGATTTGCTGTACACCAATGAATGTAGATGGTTTTCTGACACAAATTAGAAAAGACTCCAAGCATATGGCAAAAGTATTATTCTTTTTAAAGACAATGCATCACTTATGAGTTCTGAGTTGCACAGTAAACATAAGATAGATAAGAATGAAGTCTTAAGCAGAATGAGAATCTTTAAGATGGATTGAGCCGATGCTCCAGATGACATTTAGAGTACCGAACAATTGCTTTGTGAATACTTGGCAATATCACTTTCTAGATTTAGAGGATGTTCCATTGGGCTGAAACATGTCAAATCAATTCCATTTTTATTTGAAAAAAGAAGAGTTGTAAAGTAGTGTCAACAGAAAAATTGTAAGGTAGTAATATTAGAGTTAATGGGAAGCATGGATAATCTCTGTAACTTGTTGGATTTTACCTCTGCCTCAGTTCATCATGGCTGATAACTTCATGCTGGAATCTATTATCAGTAGATTTGAATATTCTTCTGCACATCTATAATACCATAAGATCATAAGATATAGGAGCAGAAGTAGGCCATTTGGCCCATCAAGTTCACTCCACCATTCAGTCATGGGCTGATCCAATTCTTTCAGTCATTCCCACTCTATTGGTTTCCCCCCATACCCTTTGATGCCCTGGCTAATCAAGAACCTATCTATATCTGCCTTAAATACACCCAATGACTTGGCCTCCACAGCCGCTCATGGCAACAAATTCCACAGATTTACCATCCTCTGACTAAAGTAATTTCTCCGCATCTCTGTTCTAGATGGACGTCCTTCAATCCTGAAGTTGTGCCCTCTTGTCCTAGAATCCCCTACCATGGGAAATAACTTTGCCATATCTAATCTGTTCAGGCCTTTTAACATTTGGAATGTTTCTATGAGATCCCCCCCCCCCCCAATTCTCCTGAACTCCAGGGAATACAGCCCAAGAGTTGCCAGATGTTCCTCATATATTAACCCTTTCATTCCTGGAATCATTCTCCTGAATCTTCTTTGAACCTTCTCCAATGTCAATATATCCTTTCTAAAATAAGGAGCCCAAAACTGCACGTAATACTCCAAGTGTGGTCTCATGAGTGCCTTACAGAGCCTCAACATCATATCTCTATAGCTCTAGAAATAAATGCCAACATTGCATTTGCCTCCTGCACCACTGACTCAACCTGGAGGTTAATCTTTAGGATATCATGCACAAGGACTCCCAAGACCCTTTGCATCTCTGAATTTTGAATTCTCTCCCCATCTAAGTAATAGTCTGCTTGTTTATTTCTTCCACCAAAGTGCATGACCATACACTTTCCAACAGTGTGATTCATTTGCCACTTCTTTGCCCATTCCCCTAAACTATCTAAGCCTCTCTATTTCCTCAACTCTACCCACTCCTCCACCTATCTTTGTATCATCGGCAAATCTAGCTGCAAATCCATTAATCCTATAGTCCAAATCATTGACATACATCGTAAAAAGCAGAGGTCCCAACACCGACCCCTGTGGAACTCCACTGCTAACCGGCAGCCAGGCAGAATAGGATCCCTTTATTCCCACTTTCTGTTTTCTGCTGATCAGCCAATGCTCCACCCATGCTAGTGACTTCCTTGTAATTCCATGGGCTCTTATCTAGCCTCATGTGCCGGCACCTTGTCAAAGACCTTCTGAAAATCCAAGTACACCACATCTACTACATCTCCTTTGTCTATCCTGCTTGTAATTTCCTGAAAAAATTGTAGTAGGTTAGTCAGGCAGGACTTTCTTTTCAGGAAACCATGCTGGTTTTGGCCTATCTTGTCATGTGCCTCCAGGTGCTCCGTAATCTCATCTCTAACAATTGATTCCAACAACTTCCCAACGACTGATGTCAGGCTAACAGTTTCCTCTATAGTTTCCTTTCTGCTGCCTCTCACCCTTCTTAAATAGAAGTGTAATATTTGCATTTCCCAGTCATCCAGTACAATGCCAGAATCTATCGATTCTTGAAAGATCCTTGATATTGCCTCTGCAATCTCTCCAGCTACTTCCTTTAGAACCCAAGGGTGCATTCCATCAGGTCCAGAAGATTTATCCACCTTTAGACCACTAAGCTTCCCGAGCACTTTTTCAGTTGTAACTTTCACTGCACAAACTTTACTTCCCTGACACTCTTGAATGTCTGGTATACTACAGATGTCTTCCACTGTGAAGACTGATGCAAAATACACATTCAGTTCCTCTGCCATCTCTGCGTCTCTTGTTAAAATATCTCCAGCGTCATTTTCTATCGGTCCTATATCTACCCTCAACTCTCTTTTACCTTTTATATACTTTAAAAAGCTTTTAATATCTTCTTTGATATTAGTCACCAGCTTCCTTTCCTAACTCATCTTTTCCTTCCTAATGACTTTCTTAGTTTCTTTCTGCAAGTTTTTAGAAGCTTCCCAATCCTCTATCTTTCCATTAGCTTTGGCTTCCTTGAATGCCCTCTCTTTTGCTTTTACTTTGGTTCTGACTTCACTTGTCAGCCACGATAGTGTCCTTCCATTCAAAAATTTCTTCTTATTTTGAATATATCTGTCTTGCACTTCCCTCATTTTTTGCAAAAACTCCAGCCATTGCTGCTCTGCTGTCCTTCCTGCTAGTGTCCCTTTCTGTTCAACTTTTGCCAGTTTCTCTCTCATGCCATTGTAATTTCCTTTATTCCACTGAAATACTGGCACATTGGAATTTAGTTTCTTCTTCTCAGATTTCAAAATGAACTCGATCATATTGTGATCACTGTTCCCTAAGAGTTCCTTAATCTTAAGCACTCTTATCGTCTCCCAATCCAGCACAACCAATCCCCTAGTTGGCTCAACAACAAGCTGTTCTAAAAAGCCATCCCTTAGATATTCTTCAAATTCTCTCTCTTGAGGTCCAGTACTGGCCTGGTTTTCCCAGTCCATTTTCATGTTAAAATCCCCAACGATTATCATGACATTGCCTTTCTGACACGACTTTTCTATCTCCTGCTGTAATTTGTAATCCACATCTTGGCTGCTGTTTGGAGGCCTGTATACAACTGCCATTAGGATCCTTTTACCCTTGCCATTTCTGAACTCAACCCATAGAGACTCTACACCTTCTGATCCTATGTCATCCATTTCTAAGGATTTAATATTACTTCTTATACACAGGGCCACACCACTACCTCTGCCTACTAACCTATCTTTCCGATACACCATATATCCTTGGATGTTCAGCTTCCAATAGCAGGCATCCTTTAGCCAAGTTTCAGAAATGGCCTCAACGTCATACTTGCCAATCTGTAGATGATTTTCAAGATTGTCCATTTTATTTCTTATGCTGCATGCATTCAAATATAACACTTTCAGTCCAGTATTAGTTGCTTTGTGTTTTAACTGCACCACACCTCTATTGCCCTGTAACTCATCCCACTGACTGTGTTTATGCTCATCTCCTGCCTGTCTTTTCTATCATCTTTGTTGCACGCTACCTCTGATTTATTTCTATTTTCCCCTTCCTCAGCCTTATCACTCTGGATCCCAGCCCCCTGCCAAATTAGTTTAAACCCTCCATAACAGCTCTGCTTGCTAGGATATTGGATCCCTTTGAGTTCAGGTGTAACCTGTCCTTTTTTTTAACACGTCGTACCTTCCCCAGAAAAGGTCCCAATGATCCAGGAACCTGAAGCCCTGCCCCGTACACAAGTCTCTCAGCCACGCATTAATATGCCTGATCGTGCTACTCTTGCTCTTGTTTGTATAATCCTGAGATTACTGCCCTAAACATCTGACTGACCTCCAATTTTATATCCACCCATAAAATAATGTCAATGCTTAAATCTGTACCATCCTCTTTTTTTCTTGCTCCAGATCTCATGGACCCACAGTTGCTCCTGATTGAGCAACACCTCCATTTTAAAATCATGACTTTGTTTTCCAACACCTCTCCCTCACAATCTTGCCCTGTTTTTCCTGCTACTTCTGTAGCCTTACAATCCTGACAGCAATCAATGCTTCTCATACTTTGGTCTTTTGAGCATCCCAAATTTTAAATTGATATTGTTCCATGTTATCCAATTCCCTCCCTAAACATTCCTGCATCTCTCACTCTCTAACCTTCATTTTATCTTCAAGATGTATCTGCAAACACAATTTTCTAAAAAATTGGCTATTTTTTTTTGCCTCTCCCAAGAGATGACATGGCTCCTCATAAGTAATGTAGAGCATAAGGCTACAGGGTTTTTTGTTATCATCTTTCTGTGTTCTATTGAGCTATAATGAAGCAAATTTGTCAGAGGCTAAGCATCTGTCCCAGCGAGAAAGATTTCTGAGAAGTAATTACTCACCTATGTGCTGTTTCCATGGTATTCACAAAATTACAATGCTGCTTGTTGAACTGGTTTATACTTAATACCAGATACCAAATGCTATAATTATCTAGAACTTTTTCAGTAACCCAATTCTGTTACTCGAATTTAACCTCTTATAGCTAGAAATGTGCTTTCCATTAACCTGAGTCAAGAGCTGTTAAGTCTAAATATTATTTGCTGAAAATCATACCGTACCATTACAGGCAGTTAAGTGGCAACAGCACGCCTTGTAATTTCATAACCCTCCATGTCCATATATAAAGATACAGGGAATGGTTAACTGCCATGTAAAGTAACACCAGCCATGCGACTGAGCATCTATTTCACATATGTGATATCCATTTTCTGTGTTGTAAGTATTAAATCAACTAAAGAAAACCATAAATTTGAGACAGAGACTAAACAATCTAATAGAAAAATCAAAATTGAAATATCTAGAAGAAATTTCGACAAAATCCGAGATGAAGATTTGTTTGTGCATTCGGGAATTTGCACTTTATTATGCTTTGGACATATGTGAAGAATATTATGTGATGCCTCCACAACAGTTTAGCCTTTTCTGCATTTCTCTGGTAATATATAGTAACCAAAGAAAAAACACTTCCCAAAGATCCATCACAAGCAAGAGAAAATCTGCAGATGCTGGAAATCCAAGCGGTACACTCAAAATGCTGGAGGAACTCGGCAGGCCAGTCCTGCCAAAGGGTTTTGTCCTGAAACATCGACTGTACTTTTATCCATAGATGCTGCCTGGCCGGCTGAGTTCCTCCAGCATTTTGTATGTGGTACCTAAGGATCCATGGCCCTTCGTAGGTCACAGGTCCCACACCTCAGTATTTCTTTTCAACATTATAGGTGCTTACTTGTTGTACCAATCACACATTTTATTCATGAGTCATTAGCCCTTTGGCTGATCAACAGTGTGTGCATTGCTCTCAGATTGTGGAAATATTCAGACGAAACATACTTTTGTGTTCTCATCACTGATATCACGGCTGTAGCAATTAACCAACATGTATTTTTAAGAATGAGAAACCTTGGTGTTTGTCGTTAGGAGGAACCCCTTCCCCAAGGCATGCTTTTATAAGGAATCTTCAACAAATTGTAGTGCATTGATATCTGGGAGGTGAGCCAAATGAAGAAAAGTGTGGGTATTATTGTTGTAAGCATAGAATGTATTTCAGTAGTTGGCTGAGTTTGGGATCCAAACCTCAGCAACTCCTTTTGTCCACGTCTTCTACCTGCCAGAAATGAGTGTGGAGGTGGCCATTCCTCTGGGCTCACAACATGAAGGCAAAGATGAAGAGCAGGGTCACAGAGCAGAACAATCTGCCATGTGATGAGAATGTGGTTGGCGTGGGACAAGAGTCTTCAGAAGAAGAAACAATTCAATACATTTGTTCAAGGAAGAGATCTTCAATGAGTGAAAGGCAAGCTTAGATTTCAGAAAGAGGTGCGATGTGAGATTGCTGTGTGTTTCTGCTTCAGAATGTCTGAGGATGTCTATCAACAATGGTTTTGGCTGTCAGTTTTTCAATTATTTGATTTTGCAACAAACTGTCCAATTTAACTTATTTTAATAATCTATCACTAATAACAGATCATCTTTACTGAGATAGGAACCATAGGACATCCAATGACCTAAAATGTCATGAACTTTAGGAGAGATTGCTGATGTTGTGAACATAGAAATCATAGAAAATGTATAACATAAAGGTCATTTAGTCAGTTGAAAATAAGCCACTTGACCTGATTCCACTTCAGCAACTTCATCTTTAGCCCTTCAGCTAACTGCCCTCTAAGCTACACATCTAACTACACTTACGATATGGTGATGGGCTATGTCTTATAAGACTATTCAGTGACCTCCATGCTCCCACCACCTTCAAAATGAAAAGCCTTTTCCTTGTCTCTCCTATGGTCTATCAGGCAATTGCATTCAATCTGTGCCCCCGATACTTGGCACCCAGGACATATGAAATATTTATTTATACTATCTACATTTCTCAAAGGCTTTTCATTCCTCAGTCTCCCCTATTCTGAAGAAAACAGTTGCATCATATTGAATCTTTCCTTTATAATTTAACATTTTGAGTCCTGGCCACATCCTTATAAGCCTCTTCCTGTCCTGTGAAATTTCTTATTACCTAAACTATCAGTGTACTCAAGCTGTGCATTAAAAACTTGATAAACAATTTCACTGTAATCTTCCTTCTTTTATACACTCAGTGGCCACTTTATTTGATGCACCTGTACACCTACTCTGAATGCAAGTATCTAATCAGCCAATTGTGGCAGCTGCTTAATGCTGTAAAAGCATGCACAGTGCCTATAAAAAGTATTCACCCTCCTTGGAAGTACTCATGTTTTATTGTTTTATGACATTGAATCACAATGGATTTTATTGGCTTTTTTTAACTGAGAAAAAAGACTCTTTTGTGTCAAAGTGATAACATATCTCTATAAAGTAACCTAAATTAATTACAAATATATTACACAAAATAACTGATTGCATTAGTATTCACTCCCTTCAAGTCAGTATTTAGTAGATGCGCCTTTAGCAGCAATTACAGTCTTGAGTCTGTGTGGATCGGCCTCTATCAGCTTTGCACATCTGGACACAGAAATTTTCTCTCATTATTCTTTACAAAACTGCTCAAGCTCTGTCAGATTGCATGGGAATCATGAGTGAACAGCCCTTTTCAAGTCCAGCCACTAATTCTCAATTGGATTAAGGTGCGGACTCTAATATGGCCACCCCAGACATTAACTTTGTTGTTTTAAGCCATTCCTTTACAGCTTTGGCTTTATGCTTGGGGTCATTGTCTTGCTGGAAAACAAATCTTCCCCCAAGTCATGTTCTCTTGCAGACTGCATCAGAATTTCCCTGCATTTTACTGCATTCATTTTAACCTCTACCTTCCCAAGCCTTCCAGGGCCTGCTGCAGTGAAGCATCCCCACAGCATGATGCAGCCACCAACATGCTACACAGTAGAGATGGTGTATTTTTGATGATGTGCAGTGTTTCCCTTATGCAAAAAATAGTGTTTATTCTGAAAGCCAAACAGCTCAATTTTGGTTTCATCAGACCATAGAACCTTCTTCCAGATAACTTCAGAGTCTTCCAAATGCACTCTCACAAACTCTAGCTGAGATTTCATGTGAGTGTTTTTCAACAGTGGCTTTCCCTTTGCCACTCTCCCAGAAAACTGTGACTGGTGAAGCACCCGGACAACAGTTGTTGTAAACGCAGCCTCTCCTGCCTCAGCCACTGAACTTTGTAACTCCTCCAGAGTTGTTGTAGGTCTCTTGCTGGTTTCCCTCACTAGTCCCCTTCATGCATGGTTACTCAGTTTTTCAGGACAGCTTGCTCTAGGTAGATCTGCAGCTGTGCCATATTCTTTCCATTTCTTGAAAATCGACTTAACTGTACTCCAAGGGATATTCAGTGACTTGGAAATTTTCCTGTATCCATCTACTGACTTGTGCTTTTCAATAACCTTTTTGTGGAGTTGCTTGGGGTGCTCTTTTGTCTTCATGGTGTAATTTTTGCCAGGCTACTGACTCACCAGGAGTTGGACCTTCGAGATACAGGTGTACTTTTACTACAATCTATTGAAACACCTTGACTGCACACAGGTCTCCAAAAACAGATCTCCATATAACTAATCATTTGACTTCTAAAACTAATTGGCTACACCAGTGATGATTTGGTGTGTCATATTAAAAGGGGGTGAATACTTATACATCAATTCTGAATCCACTTCGCTAGTTCCTCCTGAATCCTAAGTGTCCTAACCTTCCAGATCGGCCTGTCATGCAGGACCTGATCAAGGCCTTACTAAGATCTATATAAGCATCCACTGTCCTAATTTCATCCATCCCTTCAGTTCACCCTTGAAGAAACTCCAAAAGATTTGTCAAACCATCTCTGCCCCTGCACAAAACCTTGCTGACTACTCCTAATCAAGTCTTGTCTATCGAAGTCATGGTAAATCTCATCCCTCAGAATTCCCTCCAGTAACTTTCTGATGAATGAAATCAGGCTGATAGCCTGTTGTTCCCTGGCCTGTCCTTACAACCCTTCTTGAACAATGGACCAGCATTAGATACTCTGCAGTCTTCTGGAACTTTGCCAGTGGCTAACAATGAAGCAAATATCTCTTCAAGGGCTTCTGCGAGTTCCCTGGTCTGTTATTGTCTGAGAGTGTACTTGGTCAGACCCTGAAGATTTACCCACCTTATTGGCTGCAAATATTTCCTTCCTCATAACATGCATGTGACTTTGCTACTTATTACCTCACATCTTATTAACCTCATTTCATTGGCATCCATGATATTCTCCTTGGTAAACACCAAGGACAAAATGGATATTAAAAGTCTCACCCATCTCCTGCAACTCCACACACATAGGTGGTCCTGATGGTCTTTAAGAGGACCTAGTCTTTTGGTATTCATCTTTTTACTGTTAATACATCTAAGGAACCTTTTGGTACTATCTTTAATCCTGACTGTAAATCCATATACCCTCTTAAGCCTAGTTTTTAATTTTTTAAAATATATTCTACAAGGGATTAATTTGTTTCCAGCTATCTAAACAGGATGTATGCTTCTTTTTTAACATCAGAACATAGCCAAGGTTTCCCTGATCTTGGTATGCCTATCCTTCTGACAGGAACATGCTGACTTTGGACTTTTGATATGAAACTTTCAGAAGCCTGCCACTTGCCAACTGTCCATTTTCCTTTAAATAGAGTCATCCAGTTGATCCCAGGTGGATCCTCAAAGCTGGGCCAGATCAAGTTCAGGACTTAAACCTGCAGACATGTCTAATGCCCCTAAAGGAGTTGGTGAGCATTGGTGGTATCCACAGGAAGTTTTACTTCAAGAAGGCACATCTATCATTAAAGATCTCCACCATCTGGGACCTGCCTTCTCTTTGCAGCTACCATTTGACAGGAGGTACAGAAACCTGAAGTCTCAGACCACCAGATTCAAAAACAGATACTACCCTTCAACCATTTGGTTTTTGAACTAACCGGCAAAATCCTAATCAGAATATTGAGGCTTTAGAGAGGGTGCAGAAGAGGTTTACCATTGAGAGGGAGACCAGGTAAGTTCAACAGAAATGTGTAGGTCAAGTCTTTTGCACAGGGAGAGCTGGTCTGCTTGGAATTCACAGCCTGGGGTGGTGGTGGAGATAAATACATTGGAGGCACCCAGGAGGCTCTTAGCCACATAAATGTGCAGGAAATGGAAGGATATTGAAATTGTGTTGGCAGAATTAGTTTAAAATAGCATTTGATTACTGATGTAATTAGTTTGGCCTATTAATGTAATTAGTACAGCCTACAACTCTGTAGGCTGAAAGGCCTATTCCTGAGCTATACCATTTTGCGTTCTATGCTGAGCACAATTTAGCAACAGGGTGAACACTATGACCACTTCACAGTAAAAGAGTCCTTCAATTTTATTTTTGTTCCAATTGTGATCTTGTTTGTAAAAATTGTGTATAATTTATGTTGAATTTGTGTTTTTCTTGTGAATGTTGTTTACAATATGTTCCTTTGATGCTGCTGCAATGTTTGTCATTGCATTTGTACATATGACAATAAACTCAACTTTTACCCACCTTCATTCATTTGTTACTCAGACTGAAGTATTTTCATGATTCTAGAAAAATGTTTAAGTAATTTGATAGAAGTACTTAAACTGTGTAAGGGTAATAAACATTTGATCTAAGTTGCTGAACAAAAGTGATTGAAATAAAAATATAATTATGGATTTAGGAAAGAATTGAAAGAAGATTGTCACCTATGAAAAAGGGGTAGAATTGATGGAGTGTAGTGTATCTTCTTTGAAACCCTTCATCAGCTGAGTTGACTGAGTTCAAAAGCCGTGAGGTAATGCTAAAGCTCTATAAAATCCTGGCTACATTGCACTTTGTAGCTTGTGTTCACTTCTGGTCGCATCATTATAGGAAGGATGTGGAAGCTTTAGAGAATGCAGAGGTTCTTTGTAAGGATGTTACCTGGACTTGAGAGCATGTTTTATGAGGATAGGTTGAGAGGGCTAGTGCTTTTCTCTTTGTAGTTAAAGAGAATGACAGGTGACTTGATAGAGGACTATAAGATGATAAGAGGCATAGATTAAGTTGTTTTCCTACTCTCAAGAGTTCACCCAGGATCTCTATTCACCATTTCCACCCCCCCCCCCCGACAACCTGGTAAATGACTTGTTATTTTCACCTGGTTCAATTTATCAATTACTCATATACCTACCTCCCTGGGTTCACTTGGTTCACCTTCCCGATTCACTCTCCCTTGTGGTTCCATCTACCCATCATTCCTCTATTATCTAGTTTTACCTACCACCTACTAGCCTTTCACCTCCCTCTCATTTCTATATACTGGTTATCTTCCCTCACCATTCCTTGATCCTCTCTTTGCCTCCACGGATGCAGCTTGACCTGCTGAGTTCTTCCAGCAGTTTATTTTTTGCTCCAGATTACAGCATCTTCAGTCTCTCAAGTGTCCATTGTCAGTAGATGTTTTATATAGTGTTATCAGTGGTACTTTATGGATGAAAGGTCTGTGACTAAGTTTTTGAGAGATTCCAGAAAAGATAATATAGAAAGAAAAGCCATTGTTAAGGATGTAATAGTTGTGAAACAATGACTTAAAAACAAGTCAAATGAAGGCAATAACACTGTGCTAGCACTAGATGTGTGACATTGGAGAAGGATGTTGTAGTAACTGTAAGAAGTTGAAGAGGCTTTGAGGAGAGAAGATAAACATAGTGTCAGGAGACAGAGGTAAGTGGATAGGGAAATTATTTCAACATGGAGTTGTGTAGAAAATGGAAACAGAACGGGTGGTGTGGTAGTGTAATGGCTAGCACAATGCTTTACAGTATAGGGATCCTGTTTCAATCCCCGCCACTGCTTGTAATGAGGGTGTATGTTCTCCCTGTGACCAAATGGGTTTCCTCAGGGTGCTCTGGTTTCCTCCCACAGTCCAACGACATACCAGTTGTTAGGTTGATTGGTCATTGTAAATTGTCCGTGATTAGGCTGGGATTAAATTGGGAGATCACTGGGGGGGGGGGGGGGGGGGCGTGGTTCAAGGGACTAGAAGTGGGCATCTCCGCGTGATATCTCAATAAATAAATATAAAATTCAAAAGGGTTTTGGTAGGCAACAATATGACCCTGAACTTTGGAATGAAAAGGGGGTTGGATATTTGGCAGTATTTTGCAAGGACAGAAAGGTCAATGTTGAGGATTTTTGAGGAGGAGGAGGAGAGATGTGAATTGCTTTGGCGGGGAGATGGCCAGTGCCTTGGCAGAAAGAACCGGATGACAATGTAACCTCAGTCAATCAGCTCTCCGTAGGGAACAAGGGAAATGTAGGAAGGTCCATACATCCATATTCTGGTGTAGCAGTTCAAAGGGGTTACAACACACACAAAATGCTGGTGGAACACAGCAAGCCAGGCAGCATCTATAGGGAGAAGCGCTGTCGACGTTTCGGGCCGACACCCTTCGTCAGGATGAAGCTTCTCCCTATTGATGCTGCCTGGCCTGCTGCGTTCTACCAGCATTTTGTGTGTGTTGTTGTTTGAATTTCCAGCATCTGCAGATTTCCTCGTGTTTGCAGTTCAAAGGGGTATATGGTTTTATGGCTAAGCATTGAGCAATAAAAAGGAGGAGCTGATATTCTTTGAAAGAATTACTTGCAAGGAAAACCAGATCACTTAAAAGTGACAAATTGATCACTAGACTTGTCTTTTGCCTGGAATGTAAATTGATATATTGGAGGAAATACTGCATTAACATGGGTTTAGCAAAAGCATTTTCCTTGTAAGGCTTTAATTCTGAATCAGTTTTGGAGCATGTCACTATAAGCATTGTAGAGAAATGTGAGTTTTCTATTAATACTTAATCGCTGCTAGGGAGGATTATATATTTTGTAATTACTAAAATCTCTCATCTATTCATAACCATCTGTATCAGAGAACTGTTGGAGATGGCTTTAATGTTATAAACAGGATAATGGATCCTGTGCAGCAAATATGCTGCACCGGACAAAAGGCATTGGCTGAGATATTCTAGTGATTTCTCCTGTTCACCATCCCAGTGAACTAAGTCATACATGTGACAATATCAAGTAAAAGAAATGATAGCGATCCTAGCATTTCTATCCTTTGTGTCTCCATAACACAAATATAGTTTGATAAGTTTTGGCACCTAAGTGAGAGTTTGCTATTTTAAAATTGTATGTGATTGAAACAGCAGAATAAATATGAACTATACAGTGTTTGTATCTACAGCAAAAGTCAAAGGTATACTGGTCCTTTCAAAGCATTCCTTATTTCATCCCCACTCATGTTCTTTCCTCCACCTTTTTTCCCGGTACATTGATGTCTGTGTCAAATGGCATCAGTAGTGTTAAGGTTATGGAATAAAAATCAAGTTAATGTCAGCACTTTCAAAGCTGCAAAATCAAAATCCTCATATTGTATATAAAAAGATTTAAGTACTCTGCTTTTCTCAGTTGGTCTGCAGCCAGCATTTATTCGAGCATATGTTTTACTGTTGAAAAATCTGTATTTAAAAGTATGAATTATAAGGGCAGGCAACACAGTCAATGTTTCAGGCCAAGACCCTTCAGTAGGATTGGTGAAGAGACCTAGATCAGAATCAGGTTTATCACCACTCACGTACGTTATGAAATTTGGGATTTTTTATGTGGCAGCAGTACTGTGCAATACATAAAATTATGACGGTACTATGCAAAAGACATTCTAGCTATATATGTGACTAAGCCTTTTGCTCAGTACTGTATAAGATATTTTTTCTTCTTTTTGTATTTGCACAATGTGTTGTCTTTTGAACATTGTTTGTTCATCTTTATTTGTAGTTTTTCATTGATTCTATTTTGTTTCTTTGTGAATACCTGCAAGATATGAATCTCAAGGTTATATATGGTGACATGTATATACTTTGATAATAAATTTACTTTGACTAATATTAGATGTGGGTTGAACATTTGCAGTAGAACATCGTTATTTTCTATTTAATATTGGAACCTGGTAAAGTTAATACCTGGAAAATAATATGTCAGTGGACAAGATGGAGTGGATACATGTCTGATGGTAATTTTTGTGAAATATGTCAGCCTGACTCTTCTTTAGCTATCTTCACCCTACCCATCCTCCCATCAAATGAGGAAGAATATTATATTTTCTTATAATATTCCTTAATGAGGTGTGGTTGCTGCTAGCAAAAGCAGAGTGTAATTGCCATCCCTGCATTTCCTGGGAAATAATACTGAGCTGCCTTCTTGAACTACTGTGGTTTGAGGTAAAGGTACTCTCACAGTGATGTCAGGTGGAAAGGTCCTGAATTTTGATGCAGCAATGATGTAAAATTTGCGATATAGTTCCAAGTCTGATTTCAAAGTCATTTGAAGAGGAAATTTTCCAATATGCCTGTAGCCCTTGTCCATTTTTTAGGGCATACACAGTGAATCTGAGAAGATTTTTGAAAAATGCTTTGCAAGTTGCGTTTGTAAATTCAGATGCCAAAATGCACCAGTGGGACTGAATTTTTGAGTTGGTGTATATAGTGACAATCACATAGACTGCTAGAAGGTATTGAGCTTCCTGAGTGTAACGGAACTGCACTTGTCCAGGCAACTGAAAATATCCTACCAGATTTCAGACTTGTGGCTTGTAGAATCTCGAAAGATTTCGTGAATTGTTTTCTACTGAATACCCATCGATGTGGCAATATTATTGTGGCTAGCCTTGGTATGAATCTGATACACTTTTAAAATAAAATATTTCAAAATAAGGGAATATAACACCTTAGTTCAAACTTGAGCTCAATGGATTAAAGAACATCTTTTAGACAGGTTAAGATATGATCAGATTCACATGAAGCAGAGAGCAAAGATAATGCAAAGAACAAAATATCAGGATCTGGCTAGTGGCATTCCACAGCAATCTATGCTGCAGGCGCATTGATTTGTAATATTGAATAGCAGCTAGGATGAGGTACAGAATGTTCCATGTCAAATTTTGGGATGACCTGGGGATAGCTGGCACCATAGCAGGGCAGATAAAATCGCAAAATTACAAGTTATTTATTAAACAACAAATAAAAGGATTTCAACATGACAAAATACAAGATCACCCACATTTGATCTAAAAGGAATAGGACAGAGTACTTTCTAAAGAGTCTTCTCTGTGTTCCTTTGCTCAGTTCTAGGCAGTGTACCTCAGGAAAGTTAAATTGGCATTGGCAGGTACATGCTGTATGCTCATCAGAATGATACTAAATTTTGTAGGGAGAAATTCAATCACTCAAGGACGTAGCACCTAAAATCTGGAATGTTTGAAACAATAGTATTTTAAAGCTCCCAAATTATTAATGGAATCTGAATGGGAAAATTTTTGTCCAATATTTGAGGAGTCATTGTCTCAGGATCACGATCGAACACTTAGAATCTGCAGTTCAGGAATGAAATAGGAAAGCTGTTACCTGAAAATGGTTGTAGAGAAAATACTAGAATTTATCATTAACAAATTGGTAACAACATACATAGATGTTATTATGGTGTTGATGAAAAAGACATGTTTGGCAAATCTGTTTCTTTGAAATTGTAACCAGTGAAAGCAATGGATAGGGTTTATTTGAACTTTCAGGAGATCTTCAATAAGGTGGCACACAAGAGATTATGAAACAATTAGATGTGTGAGATTAAGGATAATGTACTGACATGGATTCAAAGCTGAAAGCAGAGAGAAAGATCGAATGGATAATTTTTGGGCTGGATGACTATGTCTGATAAGATGCAACAGGGAACCAAAGCTGTAACTGGTCCTGGTCTATTTTAGTAACCAAGATACATTTGCTGATGATGTGTGGTTGTGTGGGTTTTGTGAAGAATGTAAGTTAAATGAATAGATGTAGGAATGGCAGATGGAATGTAATATGGAAGAGTTGGAGATCAAGCACTTTGGTAGAAAACATAGAAGATCAGAGTATTTTATCAATGGAGAGAGATTAAAGAGTGTTCATTTTCATTGGGCCATGTGTATCTTTGTGTAGAAATCACTGAAAGTTAATATGTAGGAACACCAAGCAATTAAGGAATCAAGTGGTATATTGGTCTTCCACGCAAGAAGATCTGAATACAAGAGTTAAGAGGTTTTGGAAAATCAAAAATAATTGCAAATACTGGAAATTAGAAATTAGGAAAACAAACACAGATGTTCATGAAAACACCCAGCTGATCATGAAGCGACTGTGGAAAGAGAAATAGAGTTTATACTTTAGGTCAAAAAGCCATTCAACTTAATGTTAGACCCTTCACCAAAGGAAGTCTTACTGGAATTATACAGGGGCCTGGGACAAACAGAACATTGTAGGCAGACCTTCATTTGGTCTCCCTGCCTCAGGATGGATGAATTTTTGATAGTGAAATAATGTTTCATGGGATGGGATTTTTTTTTTTTGGTTCATGAGATGAAGTACACTAGGCCTATAATGTCTTGCATTTTGAGGCACAGGAGATGAACTCACTGAAGCATACACGTTTCTACTGAAGTTGACAAGGTAGATGCAGGGGTACCTTTTCCCTGGTACGTCTGTCTAGAACCAGAAATCTAAGTGGTTGGACATGTAGAATTCAAGTGAGAAGAAATCTCTTCACCTAGAGGACAATAAATCTTTGGAATTCTCTACCCAAGAGATAGGTGGATGCTCAGTTGCCAAATATATTTAAGACACCATTTGATAGATATTTGGATATTAAGGGAATTGAGACTACAGGAAAGTAGAGCTGAGGAAGTGATCCTTAATCTAATTGAACAGTGGAGCAAGCAAAAGGGACCTATCAACTCTTTTCTGCCTCTTTTTCTTGTGTTCTTATATGTTAAGCCTTTTATTCCAATGAGGTAACTGATAGCTATGACACCCTAAATGAGCCATGAGTTGAGTGAGTAATTTTTGGAGATCTATGCTCAGGAAACTCTCTTCGTGTTTGATTTTCAGCTTGATGTCTGGACTGGCTGCTTTAGATGCAAAAGCTTCAAGTCGATTGGGTCTCATCACAATTGCCTACTATCTTTGGACCACATTTGTGGCTGTTGTTATTGGAATAATTATGGTGTCCATCATCCATCCTGGTGGTGCAGCCCAGAAGGAGAACACTGAGGACAGTGGAAAGCCAATCATGAGCTCTGCTGATGCTTTGTTGGATCTGATACGGTACGTGGAGCATTGTCTCAGATTTCACTGTTTTCTTAAAACATTTGGCCCATTGCTCCAATGCTAGGACTCAGAATAATTCCATCAATTACATTCCCTACTTATTTCCCTGTTCTCTTCTAAATGCCCCTCAACTTCACCCTGATTCTTTGTCACCCACCACTACTGGGGACAATTTACGGTAGCCAGTTAATCTACAAACCATGAACGTGGGAGAAGATTGGTGCATCTGTTCCTAGTGAAATATGAAACCACCACACAGATGATGTCTGAGGTCAGGAACAAGCCATGTCATTGGAGTTCTGAGGCAGCAGCATTACCTGCTCCACCAGTATAATGCTTCAGTTCTTCTTTTCATTGAAGAAATTGTACATTTGCAAAGTTATTTACAAGTTCAGTTCAATTTATAAGTTGAGAAGGTTTTCAACACATATATAATGCCACAAAGCTGATCTTTATAATAATAAACATATTAGTCTTTTATAAGGTTTCTGTGTGTCTACAATAGTTCAATGGTAATTTTTCCTGCAGATGCAGAGCCAGAATTAGATAATATGATTCTTTTTAATTTAAATGATGTAATGTGCCATTCAAGATGGCGCTGGTGATATATGGTGACATTTTTCACGCAGCTCACAAAACTACTAGATAATCCTATTAGATATATTACTTCTGGACTGTGATCACTGCAATCTGCAGTCTGTAATTTTCCTTTAAGGAGTGTGCTTTTGAACCATCTAAATGAGCTAACAATTTTACAATCTCCTGGAAGGATTCAGTGAACTTGACTCTCAAGAATGCAGATATTTTCATCACCGAAGCAGCCATCGCTATGGTGACAGTCTGGGGCACATCAGACTTCAGACCAGATTAAGGCATCAAGGCTTGAGAGCAGGAAAGGAACAGATGTTTAGCTCCCAGTCCGCGCCAATTAAAGAGCCGAGCCAGATTAAAACATCAAGATTCGAGAGCGGAAATGGCCCAAGAGTGGAAAACAAATCAATATCCAGCCTCCATTAAAGCATCAAGCCAGATTAAAGTGTTGGGGAACAAGAAAGGTAAAAAAAACAATGTTCTTCTCCTTGCCAGCCAAGATCCCTCACCATAGCCCGTCCCGTCTGCCTGCATTGACCTGTCTCCCTCTCTTCTTGCAGGAGGTACAGGAGCCTTGGGTCCCAGGCTGCCAGGTTCATGAGCAGTTATTGCCCTGGGGTCATTGGGCTCCTGGACAGGCTTCATTCGCCTCAGCGCTGAACTGACTCTGCAGCTGTGGGCTCACTTTCGGGACTCTGCAGTTCATGTTCAATGTGTTATTTGTTTACATTTTTTATTGTTCTTTTTTTCACACATTAGATATTTGTCAGTCTTTGCTGTGTGTGTTTTTTTGCTGATTCTATTGTGTTTCTTTGCTTTGTGAGTTCCTGCAAGAAGATGAATCTCAAGGTTGTATGTGATAGATGTACTTTGATAATCAATGTACTTTGAACTTTTAATGAATTAATTTATCTTGTGTCTTCCCTGTCAAATCTAAGCTTGTCCACTGAGTGGAGCAATTGCACTCCCCTGAAGGAATGTGTTGGTGAAGATAAAATTATCAAGTCTACTGAGGACAACTGCTCCATATGTGATGGCATTGAGTCATATAAAACATTAAGGGTGAATCATAAGAGATTCTACGGATGCTGGAAATCCAGAGCAACAAACACAAAATGCTGGAGGAACTCAGCAAGTCAGGCACTAACAATGGAAATGAGTGAACAAGTCATGTTTCAGGCCAAGATCCTTCATCAGGACAAGGAAGACCTTAATTCCTGGCCTAAATTATTCTAATTATTCTCACCTAGATTATCATATGATGCAATATAATAGACTTAAAGCAATGCATCTTTAATAAAGGATTAATATAAAGAATCTTTAATGTAATTGTTGGACAGAAATTTGAAAATTCAAATACCTTACTATTCTCTTGACTTGTGTTATTATTTAAAACTTTAAAATTCCTTAAAGCTGAGGCATTAGGGGATGCCAGAAAGGATGACTTGTTGGCCATTGCTAAACAGCTGGGATTTGTTACGGTAAAACTGGCTATGAGAAAGGCAGAGATCCAGAGGGGAATAGCTGAGCATTATGTATCTACGAATGTGTTTAAAGAGGTGGTGTTACAATTGCTTCCTGAAAGGAAACCTGCTGAGCATCAGTTACAGCTGGAACAAATAAGGTTAGAGACACTTAAATTAGAGGACAGAGAAAGACAATGGCAATTTGAAGCTGCAGAAAAGGACAGACAAAGACAGTTTGAGGCTGTGGAAGCAGACAAAAAAAGCAAATTTGAACTAGAAAGGTTAGAGAAGCTACAGCAAGGTGGTTCAGTGTTTGACTCTGGTGATAGGTTTGTTGCTAGTTGGGAAGTTAAATTGGTCTCTCCGTTTCATGAAGCTAAGGTTGATAAATACTTTCAGCATTTTGAGAAAAAGCTCAGAGCCTATGGTGGCCCAGGGAAGGTTGGCCTCTCCTGTTACAGAATGTAATTAAGGGTAAGGCTCAGCAGGCTTATTCTGCCCTGTCAGTTGATGAGGCAAGAGGCCACACGTTCAAATCCTGGACGAGCCCCCAATTTATGTTACGCACCAGCAGCAATAGATCACAATTGAGTCAGGTTTTAATGTTAAATCCACTATCTTTATTAGCATCTACTCAAAATACAGAAAGAAAAAAAACAAACAAAATAAAGAGAAGTTAACGGTGTTATGCATGTGTGGCTCCCAAACTGTCAGGCTTAGGAATAGTTCTTAAAAGTCTTAAGATGGCAAACTAGAAAGGTTCAGTAATCCAGGGAATAAATGAGGGGAGAGATTTGTAAATCCACATTAAAATGTAGTGAGGAGGCGATCATGAAAAATCCCACAGGTTCCACAGTGGGAAAAATGAAGTAACAGTCGCCGAAGATCTTTTCCGTCGAGTCATTCTGAAATCCACGTAGAAATCCCACAAGGTGACAGTTACAGAATATCCCTTTGCACAAGTGCTTACCACATAGCACACCTGAAGCCAGGTAAGGGTTAACAAAAGTGATTGCTACAGGACACTCCAACAAAATTCATGTATGGATCATACGAAGTGACAGTCACACATCCAATGTGCACCGTATGCCATTTATCAACCCAATTCTTTGGACATGGGAAAGTATCAGACTTTACCCATATGATAATGAGCTGTTCCTTCCTGCAGTCCAAAGCTTCCACACTCTCTCTCTCTATACTGAAAGTCCCAGCAGTCTGTCACAACTTGTTATACTGATGTCATAGTCCTGCCTTGTTTAAGCATTTTAAAGTGAGACCCACAGTACAAAACCATGGTCATGTAACAGTGGGTAGTGTGAAAGTGTGGTGAATAATCATATCTTTCAAATATTTCTCCGTCTTATTGTAAGACAGTTAAGATAACCATTCAAACTTAGATATAAATTTAACTTAGTTAAATAAGCAAACCATTATTTGAAGCATTTTGTAAAAAAAATGTATAAAAGCTGAAAGATTAGTTTTTATTTCTCTCAGTTAGGCCTATCTATTTTAACCTTTGAAATCTTTTTAAGTTTCCAGCTCGAACATTGCACTTTAAAAAGTTAGTTAAATTAGTTCAGGCAAATGGCAACAAACAGATAAAATTATACTCTAGCTATGCTTAAGCCAAAAGTAAATTTGAACCTAATCACATTCTTCACACTTAATTTTTTTAAATGTCTTACTCTGCCTAAATTATGAACTTTTAAAACATAATTTTCGATGGGGAGAGCAACTTGAAATCATTGTCAACAATTGATCTATAACCTACTTTTTGGAGATGAATGGCAGATTTAGGTCATTTTAGGTCAATATTTCCCCCAAATAGGTTACCAACTCACAATGTCAGCTATTTGAATGAAGTAACAACAGTTCATTTACTAATGTGATCAGACTTCAATGCTGGACAGAATGATGAATGGAGCACACACAAAATGCTGGAGGAACTCAACAACCCAGGCAGCTTATATGGAAAAAAGTAAACAATCGATATTTCAGGCTGAGATCCTTCATCGGGACTGATCGTGTTGTTTTGGATTTCTAGCATCTGCAGATCTTCAGATGTTTCTGAATGATGAATGTTTGATTTCTCAGCTGGCTACAAAGGCTCCATGCAAAATGAGCTGTAGGAGTTTTAACTGAGTTCTTAATAATTTTGCATTAAACACTGCCCATCATGAGAAGCAAAATTTCAAGACATCATAAGAATGGTTTGATTCTGGAAGGAACTTTACATGCCATATTTGCCCTTTTGTTTCACTATTTGTAATATTATGATTATTTTGTGATTGTGGATTGTATCTTTTAAAACCAATTTAGTAACTATTTACATCTTTAATTATGTATTTATCAGCCAAATAGATTATCTCCATAGCCAGTCCATTGTAGTTTCCTAACGTTCCTTTTTCCGATGTAGAGGAACAGAAGTATCATGTCTATAGATCCCTCAAAGTTCATTCAACTTCACTCAACTTCACTTGCCCCGTCTTTGAAATGTTCCCACAACCAATGGATTCACTTTCAAGGACTCTTCATCTTATGTTCTCAATATTTATTGCTTATTTATTTGTTATTATTATTTCTTTCTTTTTCTATTTGCACAGTTTGTTGTCTTTCACATACTGGTTGAACTTCCAAGTTGGTGCAGTCTTTCATTGATTCTGTTATGATTTTTATTATGAAGAGTTATCAAGTAAGCCCACAAGAAAATGGATCTCAGGATTGTATATGGTGACATATATGTACTTTGAAAATATGTTTATTTTGAACTTTGAAAGTTCCTGCTCAGAATTCTTGATCATGTGGAGGAACAGAGGTATTTGGGAATCAATGTCTATAGATCCCTCAATGTTGCCACTCGTTGATAGGGTTGTTAAGAAGGCATATCATTTGTTGGTCCTTATTAGTCTGGGGATTATGTTCAAGAGTCACAGGGTAATGTTGCAGTTTTACAAGACCCCGGTTAGACCATGCTTAGAGTATTGTGTTCAGTTCTGGTCACCACTTTTTGGGAAGGATGTGGAAGTTTTAGAAAAAGTGTAAAGAAAATTTCCTAGGATAGTGCATGGAATAAAGAGCAAGTTTATGAGAAAAGGTTGAGCAAGCTAGGGGTTTTCTCTTTGAAGCAAAGGAGGATGAGAGGTGACTTTATAGAGGTGTATATGATGATAAGAGGCATTGACGGAGTGAGCAGCCAGCATATTTTTCTCAGGGTGGTAATAGCTAACGTGAAAGAGTATAATTTTAAGGTGATTGGAGGAAGGAATGCGGGGGGTGGGGGGGAGGGATATCAGAAGTATTTTTTTCACACAGAGTGGGCTAGGTTCATGGAATTCACTATTGGGGTGGTGGTAGAGGCAGATACTTCAGTGACATTTAAGAAAGGCAGATGGATGAAAAAAAAATGGAGGACTATGTGGGAGAAATGGTCTGGATTGATTCTGGAGTAGAATAAAAGGTTGGCACAGCACTATAGGCTGAAGCACTTATACTGTGATGCATGGCTCTATGTTCCATGTTACAAAAATTACCCAGTTATGCTAAATTGAAAATACACTTGTTGAAGCACGTTAAAAATATCTTTAAAACTTCAGTGACTGAATTCATTGGAATTTATCTACAATTTTGCTGTCCATATTTCAAGATCCACAAATGTAACTTGTACATCAAAACATATCACAACTAATATTTGGTTTTTATGGACTGCATTGCAGTCACATTGTTATTTTCACAGGTTAACTAAAATCTGAATAAAGTAGTCGTGAGAGGTGACATCTCAACCTTATAGTTCTTCTAAGTTCTCACTTGCACACCTAAATGAAATTCAAAAAACCCATGGGTTTTTGATGGGTGTTATGCCTCTAAAGTAAGATGTATATCTTATCTGTTTGAATATTTCTTGGCTAGAAATTTGCATGCATAGTGCAAGCTTGTGAGGCTGAGGAGGGGAAAGATAGGATCAGCCATGATTGAATGGCAGAGCAGACTTGATGGGACAAAAGGCCTAATTCTGCTCTTATGTCTTATAGCCTTATGGTCTGATGTGGAGCACCAGTGAATTGTCTCCGGAATCTGCTTTGCTAATTGTAATTCACTACCTTGAATGTGTGCGGTGGGCATACACATGGACACTTGCCAGAGGCATACAGTGATAGTAAATAGCACTTAATGTTTATTTTGCTGTTATTGGGCAAAATGCCTGTGTATGTATGAGGCCCATCAATGTCGCCACCTACCACACCAAACCACATCTTCTAGATTGTTGGGTGCTGCTGCTTTGGTGTTATTGGCTCTGGGGATTCTGCAGCATCCATTACTTTGCAGTGAGGACTACCATTAAGTAATCATCTTGCTGCACAATCCCACCTCAGCCTCTTCACTAAGGTTCTAAAGGTTCCCAATATGAATACTGACCTCTCTTCCCCACTGCCTCCGCCTCATCTATCAGGGCCTTGGTCTTGCCCAGCTGGCTTTCTGTGTCTTGCTCGCTTCCGCTTTCACCCTATAATCCCTCTTTGCAATGCTCATCCCTTGACACCTTGCATAGAACTAGTTGGATCTGCCACCAGGTGCCAATTTTTTGCACCCTTTCAAGCAATGTAGAAATTTCTATCGTCTCTGTAACAATCATAATATCATACTTATTAAAGCTCTCATCTTTCTACCTCCTCCTTCACTTCACTCAAAATTCCCCTGCTTCATAATTTCATGCATGTCAGCCTGTATGTTACAGGCCCAGTGTGAATCCTCTAAACGCTGATATGTCCGTGCATTCTCTTTAGGAGTGTAGAAACATAACATAAGAAAGAGGAGCAGGAATAGGCTAACTGGCCCGTTGAGCCTGTTCTGCCATTCAATAATATCATGGCTGATCTGGTGAACAGTGATCTATTGAAAGTGAACAGAAAGAATCAGAACATGACAAAGCTGTATCCTTTCCTGACTGACCAGAGTAATTAATTAAATATTTTGCATTAGATATTTATGATTAAATATGTATGAAAAACTAATTATTTTTTCAGATGTGAATAACAATGATCAAGACCATTTCAGGTGAATGTGTTTAGTTTAAAGCCTACTAAAAATTCTGGACAGCTGTAAAATACAGATTTATTTAAGGGATTGATGTGGATCAAAAATAGTGGTCAACAACACAGATTATGCTGAAGCAAGCTACTAACCATTTGATCCATTCAGCTTTATCACCACAATCTGAAAATGGCCTAAATTGTACCAAAAACAAAAAGAAAAATAGGCATCTGTTAATCTTGAGAGACCATGGATTTGTGCCTTGGAAGGTTTCCAGGGCGCAGGCCTGGGCAGGGTTGTATGGAAGACCAGCAGTTGCCCATGCTGCAAGTCTCCCCTCTCCATGACACTGATGTTGTCCAGGGGAAGGGCAAGGGCTGATACAGCTTGGCACCGGTGTAGTCGCAGAGCAATGTGGGGTACCAGAGGAGAGAGGAGAGTTGTAGAGGGAAGAAGGAATGGGAGGAAAATGGAGGCTCTGAAGAACCAAGAGGTGACAGTGGAGCCTGAGAGACCTGGGGTGGGAAAGTGGTTTGCTGCCCATATCACACCTAATATTAAATTAGTACAGCATAGGAACACTCCCTTTGGCCCATGATGTGATGCTGAACTAGTTGAACAGTAATTACAAATGAGAAAATCTGCAGATGCTGAAAATCTGAGCAACACACACAAAATGTTAGAGGAACTCAGCAGACCAAAAAGCGTTTATGGAAAAAAGTATAGTCAACGTTTCAGGCCGAGACCCTAAACTAGTCTGTTCTGCTTACACAAAGTTCATATATTCATGCCTCTATCTAAAAGCCTCTTAAATGCCTCCTTCATAATTGCCTTCACTGATAGTCCTGACCGCAGTCTTTCTGCATACCTCCTTTGAACTGAACCTCTCTCATTTATATGCATGCCCTCTGGTAGAACATAGAAAAGTGTGACACAGGAACAGGCCATTTGCTAATAATGTTGTGCCGAAGCAGCTAAAAAGCAAATCAAAAACACCCAAACACCAACCCCCCCACCCCTACTTACACCATGTCCATATCCCTTCATCTTTCTTACATCCATGTGCTTATCCAAACGTCTCTTAAAAGCCTCTAATATATTTACCTCTACCACCATACCAGGCAGTGCATTCCATCATCAATTACTCTTTGAGTAAAAAACCTAGCCTTCACAACCCTCTTGAAACTACCCTCTCTGAACTTCAATGCATGCCCTGGGAAACAGAAACTCTGTCCACTCTATCTATGCCTCCCATCATCTTGTAAACCTCTATCAGGTCTCTCCTCAGCTTCTGGCACCCTGGAGAAAACAACTCAAGTTTATTCAGCCTCTCATGATAGCACATGCCCTCGAAACCAGGAAGCATCCTAGTAAACCTCTACTGCACCCTCTCATCCTTCAACATCCTTTTTAAAGTTGGGTGACAAGAACTGTACACAATACTCCAGCTGCAGCCTAACCAGAGTTTTATAATATTGCAACATAACCTTCTGACTTTTGAACTCAATGCCTCGATTAATGAAAGCAAGCATTCCAGAAGCTTCTTAACCACTGTATCAATCTGTGTAGCCACTTTCAAGGAGCTATGAACTTGGATCCCAAGATCTCTGTGCAAATGTGATATATATAAATGACCTGGATGAAAATGTAGATCTCTGCAATCTCCTCCATTTCTGTTCCTTTGTGAATTCCCAACTTTAGTTGTTTCACCAACTGTTGCCAAGCTTTCAGCGATTCCAAGCTCCATAATTCATACTGGCTGCATCAGCGTCTGGTATGGGGTGGGGGATGGTGGGAGAGCTACTGTACAGGATTGAAGTAAGTGGCAGAAAATTGTAAACTAAGTCATCTCCATCATGGGCACTAGCCTCCATAGACTCAAAATGGCACCGTCCATCGTTAAGGGCCCCATCACCCAGGACATGCCCTCTTCTCATTGCTGCTATCAGGAAGAAGATCCACATTCACTGATTCAGAAACAGCTTCTTCCCCTCTGCCATCTGATTACTGAATAGACATTGAACCCAAGAACACTACCTCACCACTTTTCTATTCTTTTGTACTACTTATTTAATTTATCTATATACACACACACACATATATGCTTATTGTAGTTCACGTTTTTTTCTTCTATTATTATGTATTGTATTTTACTGCTGCTGCAAAGTTAACAAATTTCATAACATTTGTCGGTGATATTAAACCTGATTCTGATTCTCATTCTAATACCTCTTTCTTCTTCCAATGTGATACTCTAAAAAGCCTTCCTCTTTGAACAAGATTTGGTCAAATGAGCTACAATGTGACTGTGTCAAATTTTATTTGGTAATCCTGATTAGAGGTGGTATTCCTGATCTGCTGTCGAAACCATTTTGAATCTTTGCTGTTCTGAATTATATGCCTTTATATTTCATGAAATTGGAGAATGATAAATTTTGTGTTACAATACATATTTATCAGAGATCAACCTCCACACTGGGCCAGTTAATACATTGTCCAGTATGACACTGAGTCATGGGAGGGTCTCTGTTCATTTCATGGCCTGGTTTAGTTAGTGGTGACACCAAATTACCTCAGCCCAGGAAAGGAAGAGGACAATAGTCCAGGTTCTATTTATTATTAGTATTCAGCTGAGTTTAGAGACCTGTTAATTCACCATTTCATAAACAAATAGATCACTGGAATGAAATTCTGGAGAACATTTAAAGTATCTAGAAGACGGCTGAATGTAAATTATAACTTTTCATATCTGAGAACTGGAGGAATTTTATTGCTGGACATATCAATAAAAGGATAATGAATTAATGTTACTCATTAATTTAACAACAGTCCTTTTAAAACAATTATTATGTGTTAATTAAAAGCAAAATCCAAGGTTAATAATCAGCACAGCCAGAACTGTAATCATTTCAATATCTAACATTTTAAGTTTTAGTATATCTTTATTAGATATAAATTTACGGCTCAATGGTCAATTCCTAAATAATTAAATATGAGCAATTCTACCATTATTAAGTATCATTATCTACATCAAGAGAGGACAAGTGATATACCCTCTCTTGTCTCAGTAAATCAGAATGGTCCACTGTTTCATGGAACTTAATTTGTTGAGATTTCCAAGAAATTATGTTGGAGAACTGACTGACCTGGGTGTGAGCTCATTGATTTCCATGGGTGGGAGAGTGCTATGATAGAAAGGGAAGATAAATTGCTTAAAAATACAGTTCAGTCTGACATTTTTAATTATTTATAATCACAATTATCTTAGATTTTTAAAACTTTACGTTTAAGAAATTATTTGCTTAATTTTCAACAAGAGTGGGATATGTCAGGCATTTAAAAATACTCATTGCTTCATTCACTGACAAAATTGGAGCCAGGTGTTGCCCACTGTTAAAGCCACTGGGAGTTTTTGGGCAGATGGACTTACATAGTGTACTATTGGAACCTCTGTCATTGAAGGAACTCAAGATGCTTCAGGCCTGCAAATTAGACTTTCTGCATGTGATGAAAGTAAATTCATGTGTTACATTACTAGGATCAGTAATTCCAGGGCCTGGCCCAACCAAATTCTCATCCAAATAATTGTGAATATCAGTACTAACATTCTTCATTTGACAACTTTAATGAATTGGTAAAAGCTTTGAATCTTCTATCCCCTGATTTCCCTTGTTATGGTAACTGTTCATTGGGATTTACTGCAACTATAATTGAAACATACTTTATGTTGCTACCGCCTACTAATGCTAAGTATCTTTATTTTTGTTTTTTTTTGCTCTGAAAGGAACATGTTCCCATCTAATCTCATTCAAGCTACATTTCAACAGGTGAGTCGTTCTGCTATGCAGTTTTCATTTGTGAAGTGTTAGAAAAGACTAGAATGATAATAATTCAAAATGTCAAAGAACAACTCCATAACTGAATGGAGTATAAAAGGAAATAGTAGATGCTAAAGCACAGATTTGTTAATGGAAGGGAAGTTGAGATGAAGCACTTCAAAAGGTTTCCAGATGAGGCTGCTGTTAGAATGCAGGAAATATGAGTCAGTTTGTGCATTGTACTCCTCCAGAAGTTGACCTAATCAGGTTATCTGGCTTTCGGGATGTTCTTTGATGAATAACTCTTGGTCAGATGTCAGGGATAGCTCTTTGCTCACAAGATCTCTTACTTCCAAGTGAAAGAGTAAACGGGGGAGGACGACATGAAGCCATACCATCATTTAAAAGGTAATGTTTTGTAAGAGGGCAGCACAAGAAAGAGAAACACGTTTGATTTTATGAATTACATTGAATACAAAAATAAAGTAGTGATATCAGCTTTTGCAAATTACAGGCTGAGTCTCAGTCGGTATATTATGTACAGTCTGGGCATCATAATTGGGATTTGCAACAACATCTTGATGAAATTAGAGACACCTTGTATCAGATAATGCCCAGGAGTGAGATAATTATGTTCAAAACAGTGGAGGTATTCAGATGATTTCAAAATTCTGGGGTGTTTTGATTGAATGGACATAGAGAAACTATGCCCTCTAAACAATGGGTTAGTAGTTAGATTATAAACCCATCTGTTCCCACTGAAATTACCAAATGAACTAAAAAGGAAATAAGAAATGTGTTTCACATAGAGAATTGTTAAGAATGGAAATGCATTGCCTGGTGGTAGGTAGCACCAGGCATAGTGGGCGTCTTTATTCAATTACTTAATATCTCCAAAACAGAGTAAAGAGAAAGTTAAAAAATCTAATTGCAGTTCTAATCAAGAAAAATAAAAAAAAGTCAAGTTAAATGTCAACCAACAGTAATGATCACCCCTGAACTGTCATTGTTCATTAAAGAGTTTACAATGGTTCAGGAGATTCTAATCCAGTCATAAAAGATTCCCCTACATTTGAAGTCCTAGATCACAGATGCTTTGTGATGTTGTATCCAACATTAATTAGCATGTTAAGGACAAAATGGGAAAAAAAAGTAAATTTGGCTCATTTGAATGAAGTTTCATTTTAATTTGTTGTTCATGCTGGAGTAGTTGGACATAAATAAGTGGAAAAAAATAAAATAAATAAACATGTGGATTTGATTTTAGAGAATTGCTCATGGAGAGAACTGAAATCTTCTTATTTCACAGTATCGAACCAAGATCATCCCAATAGTCATCTCAGTCAAAGTGCCAGGATATGAAGCTGCCAAGAGAATGCCTTTAATCTATGGAATTCAGAGTGATAATGATTCTGAAATAATTCACAACATTTCCTTGGAAATCACCCCAGCTCCAGAGATCATCTACCAAACAGGGCCGGGATCAAGTGAGGGGATGAATGTTCTTGGTATTGTTATATTCTCAGCAACAATGGGTAAGCTTGCTGAAAACTGTATTTTCTATTAAATGTACTAATAAAAACATTTAGTGTCATGGAGAAGTACAGGCCCTTTGGCCCATCTAGTCCATGCTGAAACTATTTAAACTGCTTATTCCTAACGAGCTGCACCTAGAGGGTTAAATTTTTATCTTTAACTTTTTGATACTATTTCTTCATTGAAGTCTCTTTTTAACTGTATGAGAAGAATAACAACATATGACAAACAGATCATACTCTATTGCTCATTCAACCAGACCTTTATTGTCAAGGTAGAGTAGGTGAGGAAGCTGTTCAAGAAACAAAATACCAAGACGGCTTCTGGCCCTAGCTTTGCCTCCCTGCTATCCTTAAACACTGTGCTATCCAGCTGTTTACAGTCTTCACAGACACTTTCAATCAGTCTCTCAAACTATGCACTATTTCAGAAGATTTCAAGAAATCTGTTCTTATTCCATTCCCCAAAACATCAAGGATCTCTAGACTCAATGACTACAGGACAGTTGCTTTCACATTAATCATAATGAAGAATTTTGAAAGATTGATCATGTCGTGTCTAAAATCCAGATTCCAAAGATGTCTAAATGCATAGTAGTTCATCTACAGAGTCAATGGCCCTGTAGATGATACAATTAGCATTGGTCTTGGCTTGATATTATAGCACCTTGACTCCCCTGATAGATGTCAGAATTCTCTTTGTTGATTTCAGCCCAACCTTCAATTCCATCATTCCTGAGTTTCTGCAAGAGAATTCTCCAAGCTTAAGGTACCGATCCCATTTGCAGGTGGATCACAAACCTCCTCTCTGACGGGAGGCAGTACGCAAGCACACCTCCACATTCCACTTACTCAGCATTCGTGCACCATAGGGGTGTGTTCTATCCCCTCTCCTATTTGCTCTGTACACAATGACTGCATTTTCAGTGATCCATCAGTTAAACAGATAAGTCTGCAGATGTCACCACTGGCATTGAACTAATTACTAGAGGTGACAAATCCAAGTACCATCGAAAGATAAGCAAGCTTGTGTCCAGGTTCAATCACAACAACTCAGAACTGAATGATCTCAATACCGTAAAGATGCATATCACCTTCAGGAGACATATGTCTCCCCTTCACCCATTCATCACCAACAAATCAACAGTTCACACCATTGTAACATTCAGGTTCCTGGACATCATTATTTTATAGTACCTCATGTGGGAAAATCATACCTCCTTCACTAACAGAAAGGCTCGGGAGAGGGTGCACTTCTTGCAGCAGTTGGTACACTTCCATCTTCCCAAGAACATCCTGGTGTGATTCTACACTGCTGTCATTGAGAGCATCCTCACATCAGCCGGTGGCTGCAGTTTACCCTCACTGCAGGACTTGGATGTGCCCAGGACAAAGAACGAGACAGGAAAAATCATTGCAGAAACTACACACCCAGCAAGCTGCCTTTTCCAAAGCTCTCTTCTGGAATGTGCTTCAGGGCTATTAAAGGAAAAACTTCATGCCGTCCTTTTCCTCCCGCCAATTAACCTGATCAACCATTCCAGTAGCCGTCATTGCACTGCGCTGTAGACATTTTAAACTACATATGGAAACATAGAAAACCTACAGCACTATACAGGCCCTTTGGCCCACAAAGCTGTGCCGAACCTGTCTTTGCCTTAGAAATTATCTAGGGTTACCCATAGCCCTCTATTTTTCTATGCTCCATGTAACTATCCAGGAGTCTCTTAAAAGACCCTATCGTATCCACCTCCACAACCATTGTCGGCAGCCCATTCCACGCACTCACCATTCTCTGCGTAAAAACTTATCCCTGACATCACCTCTGTACCTACCTCCAAGCACCTTAAAACTATGCCCTCTCATGCGAGCCATTTCAGCCCTGGAAAAAAGCCTCTGACTATACACATGATCAATCCCTCTCGTGATCTTGTACACCTCTTATCAGGTCACCTCTCATCCTCTGTTGCTCCAAGGAGAAAAGGCCGAGTTCACTCAACCTATTCTTATAAGGGATGCTTTCCAATCCAGGCAACATCCTTGTAAATCTCCTCTGCACCCTTTCAATGGTTTCCACATCCTTTCTGTAGTGCGGTGACCAGAACTGAGCACAGTACTCCAAGTGGGGTCTGATCAGGGTCCTGTATAGCTGCAAAGTTACCTCCTAATTGATGAAAACCAATGCATCGTATGCCTTCTTAACCACAGAGTCAACTTGCGCAGCAGCTTTGAGTGTCCTATGAACTCAGACCTCAAGATCCATCTGATCCTCCACACAGCCAAGAGTCTAACCATTAATACTATATTCTACCATCATATTTGACCTACCAAAATAAACCACCTTACACTTACCTGGGTTGAACTCTATCTGCCACTTCTCAGCCCAGTTTTGCATCCTATCAATGTCCAACTGTAACCTCTGACAACCCTTCACACTATCCCCAACACCCCCAATCTTTGTGTCATCAGCAAATTTGCTAACATCCCTCCACTTCCTCATCCAACTCATTTATAAGAATCAGGAAGAGTAAGGGTCCCAGAGCGGATCCCTAAGGCACACCACTGATCACTGGCCTCCATGCAGAATATGACACAATATAACCACTCTTTGCCTTCTGTGGGCAAGCCAGTTCTGGATCCACAAAGCAAGGTCCCCTTGGATCCCATGTCTCCTTAATTTCTCAATAAGCCTTGCATTGATTACCTTATCAAATGCCTTGCTGAAGTCCATATACACTACATCTACTGCTCTATCTTCATTAATGTGATTAGTCACATCTTGATAAATTTCAATCAGGCTCATAAAGCACGACCTGCCTTTGACAAGGCCATGCTGACTATTCCTAATAATATTATGCCTCTCCAAATGTTCCTAAGTGCTGCCTCTCAGAATCTTTTCCATCAAGTTACCAACCACTGAAGTAAGACTCACAGGTCTATAATTTCCTGAGCTATCTCTATTCCCTTTCTTGAATAAGGGAACAACATCTGCAAATTTCGTAAGCTCTTCTTTTCTTCTTGATTAGATTCACAACTGACTTTGTACATCACGGTTCTTGTACCCTACCATCTTTTTCCTGTCTCATTGGAATGTAACTATGCAGAACACTATGCAAATATCCCCTGAACATATGCCACATTTCTGTCATACATTTCCCTGAGAACATCTGTTCCCAATTTATGCTTCCAAGTTCCTGCCTGATAGCTTCATATTCCCCTTACTCCAATTAAACACTTTCCTAACTTGTCTGTTCCTATCCCTTTCCAATGCTATGGTAAAGGAGATAGAATTGTGATCATTATCACCAAAATGCTCTCCCACTGAGAAACCTGACACCTGACCAGGTTCCTTTCCAAATGCCAGATCAAGTACAGCCTCTCCTCTTGTAGGTTTATCTACATGTTGTGTCAGGAAACCTTCCTGAACACACCTAACAAACTCCACCCCATCTAAGCCCCTTGCTCTAGGAAGATGCCAATCAATATTTGGGAAATTAAATCTCCCACCACGACAACCCTATTGCACCTTTCCAGAATCTGTCTCCCTATCTGCTCCTCAACGTCCCTGTTACTATTGGGTGGTCTATAAAAATACCTAGTATTGACCCCTTCTTGTTCCTAATTTCCACCCACAGAGACTCCGTAGACAATCCCTCCATGACTTCTTCCTTTTTTGCAGCCGTGACACTATCTCTGATCAATAGTGTCACACCTCCCACCTCTTTTGCCTCCCTCCCTGTCCCTTTTGAAACATCTAAAGCCTGGCACTCGAAATAACCATTCCTGCCCATGAGCCATCCGAGTCTCTGTAATGGCCACAACATCATAACTCCAAGCACTGATAATGTTCATATTGTAAATACATGGTGGAGTTTATGTATTTATGCACAGTTTATTTACTTTAACCTCTAATTTCATTTTTTATTCATTACAAATTTTGAATGTTGTTTTCAGTTGCATGTCTCATGCTGATTAACACACCACAGCAAATTCTTAATACTTGTTTACATCATACACTGGGGTGCTCTCTTCAGTTACCTGAAGAGCCTTTGGCCAGGAGCAGATGTTGTCAGGTGGTGCCCAGCCTCCATAAAGTGTTTCAATCCCTAACCACTCTGCTCCCCAGTTGGCAGGTCAGCAGTGATGGTCAAGTCACTGTCCATCTGCTCCTGATTTCCAGCACAACTCCTCTCGCCTGCTCCATACCCAGTAAGGGGCTCTTTCTGCTTCCTCCCCCATCCTGCAAGCTGCTTGGTTCTTGCTCTTTTCATCAAGGTCCAGCGCAAAGACAGAAACATCCATGTTGACCTTGCTGGGAACCCTCTACAGCCGATCTCTATGCAGCGGAGCCATGTCTGACATCCTTTGTCCTGGACTAAGGACTTGTACTTCAGGGGCTTCCTCGCCTGAGCCTCCTTGCATCCTTCATCCCGTGAGCTCCCGTGGTACTGTGAGCTCTACCAGGATAATTTTCTTATCTTTGGTGGACCACAGTACAATATCTGGTCAAAATGTGGTTTGTACCACCTCCAGGAACTGCAGCTTCCTCCCCACATTGAACCTCATCTCCTGTGATTTGACAGTTTGCAGCAGATTGGATTTAGGCCTCTTTGATATGACAGCCGTGGCCCTCTCCTTGATGAAAATGACTGCCCTGTTTGCTTCGCTGCCACCTATACTCTTTTTACACTTCTCCTACTTCAGTGTGTCAGTAAGGAACAGCAGGACCTTGTTGTGTTGCCACCTACACCATTCCTGTGTTCAATCTGTTCTGCATCCTGACGATATGTGTGCCAGTGAACCCCGCTGACCACAAAGCTTGCAGATAGGATCATCTCTCAGCCCCCACTTGTGCAGCTGTGAGGGTGTAGGGAGAGTCGAAGAAGGAAAGAGATGTGGGAGGGCTTCAGTCTCCAAAGCTCAGTCCAAGTGATCTTCTTGGGAAAATCCCATTTCGTCCAGGTGCCCTGTGACCCCAACTCCACTGCCTTCAATACCCACCTTTCATTTTTGCAGTTCTGTACCTCTGCCTGGATCATGTCATGCCTATCTCTTGCACTGGCCCCATCGTTGGAAGTGTGCAGAGCCGAGGCCTTGCTGTCCCAGGCATGGGTTGCCGGTGAAATCTCTCAGTTTCAGGGAGCTCACTGCCTGGTCTATCAACGAGTTAGCGGCCAACTTTCAGGTTGTGACTCCTGCTTGGTTTATTAGATTGTCATTGGAGCCCCTCTGTGTTAATACAATTCTACGGTTTGCCACCTTGAACTCCTCCACTACTGATGACAACAGGACCTGTAGTTGGCCTAATCTTATGTACAGCCCCACTGAAGAAAAACATGGGGTGAATCCTCAGCCACGTCTGCAGGTGCTTGTTGACTTTCCTCTCGATGCCTTCTACAGTGGTTATGGTAGGAACTTGTGCACTGTGAAATGCCAGAGCAGCCTTGGTAGAAGGCCATGTTGCTACAGCCATGTCTTAAATTTACCAGGAGTCTGATTTTGTTGATCTTCTGTGGTTACTGTGATGTCATCCATGAACCACTCTATTGCAGGTTGTAGGATGTCGGGCTCCAACACAGGACCTTGGGCTACATCTGCTACTGCTGATATGAGGACAGACAAGGTGGGGGAGATGGTACAGCTGGTTGGAATCCCTTTTTGAAGGTCTTGCCACCTGGTTGTAAAGTGGGCTGAAGTGAAGTGTAACTTGAATCCTCCGAGATAGTTGATTAAGTCACTAGCAGGATACGGTTGTGGTCCAGGCCAACCTGGATGAGGGCTTGTGGAATTGATCCATTGCCATTAGCTAGGTCTAACCAGACGACTGTTAGGTTGCCTTTTTTCTGACTGGCTTCGCGGATCAATTAGCTGTGTGTTCAAAGCACCCAGAAAAACCCAGGTTGCCACCTCACTGGATGGATGTGTTGATGTAGCGATTCTCCATTAAGTAAGAGGTCAGACTTCTCGAAAACACTGAGAAGAATATTTTGCACTCCCTGCTAAGGAAGGAGATAGTGCTAAACTGCGTGATGGTGGAGGAATCTTCTTCCTTGGGAACAAAGCAACCTTCAGCCATTTTCCAGCTTGGTGGGATTGAGCCTTTGGTCCAAGTCTTCCTGATTATCTTCCACAACATCTGGAGGAGTTTTAGGCATTTCTTATATTCCTTGTAGGGTATACCACTTGATCCTGGTGCAGCAGATAACTTTGCTCTCTTGATGATATCCTGGACCTTCTGTCATGTGGGCTCTGCCACATTCAGCTCAGTTGCTGGGATCCTTGATTGGGGGACTTTTGTATTGAATTTGTCCCTGATTCCTACAAGGATTGCTGTGTGACTCCTGTAGAAATTCTTCCTCTCCTGCTTTGGGCTGATTAGGGTGTCAGGTTTTTGCTAACTGAGAAGAGCCCTTGTGAACCTGAATGGGCTTTTCACAAACTGCACTCTCCTTCTCTCTTTCTCCGTTCTTCACTTTGGCAGCTGCTCCACCCTCCTGAGCTTGCGTAGCTGTTTCCACAGTTTGCTGGTTAGATCTTTGACACCTACTTTATCATCAGGTGAACTGTTTTTGAATTGTTTGTTCAGGGTCTTTACCTCGCTTCTCAGGTGGTGAATCTCACTTTCCCTCCTGTTTGGTTACTCTGATGGCTTAAGATCCCCTTTCTTCTCCTTTAGGCTGAATTGCTCTTTAGTAAAGTTGAACACAACGGCTGTGAGGGAGTTGATTTTCCTGTAGACCTGTTGATAATCCTGCCAATGTAGCTTACAAGATGCAATCCAGGTTATTATCAAACTACTTTCAAGATACGTTGTCTGAGGATGTAGGCCATCTTACATGCCAGAATTTATTCACAAATTAAAGCAAAGTACTTTAAACTATCAGCACTGAATGTGTTTAGAATATTAGTGTTATGATTTTTGGAGGAACTAAATGAATTAACTTACATTAATCTCCATATATTTTGAGCAATTTTTATATTTGCATTGCTTTTGTTACTAATGGTCAACTTTAGGTCACCAATATTTCAAACAGCAAGACTACAAATTAATGTTTGTTTACGCACCTTATTCAGACCAATAGGTAACAAATCAAAGAATTCAGTTTCTGCTTTGGTACAAAAGTTGGAAGTAATTTTAGTTTTTAATCAATCACAAATGCTCTCACCTCAGGTAAGTAATGTTTCCTGTGATAATTTCCTGCAATATCTGTGATAGACAGTGAAACTGACATCAATAGTGATTTTGATGAAAAGTTATAGATCTGAATCACCCCACTCAGTGTAAAGAATTTCCAGCACTTCTTTGTGATTTGCAATATGTTTTAAGCTCCAACCTCTTTCTATTCATTTAATTTAAAATTATAAATAGTATTTAATTTATTTACTTTCTGGAGAATTAGGTTCAGAACATGAAATCTAATTATATTTTTATTATTGCATTTTTAAACATTCCATTGTGAAGTACGATACTGGTTTACTTCACAATGGAATGTTTGAAAAATGCTAAATTATCCTTTGTAGCCTGAAAGCTTCAGTATCTGTCAAAAGACAGAATGATATTGATATTTATCCAAAAATAAAAGTCACTAATATGTGTCCATAACACCCTGGAAGTCAAAACCTGTTCAAGGGCAGTGTGGAGGATGTACAGCAGATAATAATTTATTCTCTCAATGCAAATAGATTTTTTTAAAGTTTAACAGGATTTCTGAATTTTTGTGTTTATTCCCAAATGATTTGAATACAATTAGAGATTAATATTCCATTATTAAAATTATAATTAACTATTACTTTAGCAAAGGAAGATCTGGCTTAAAAACGGAAAGAGTTTCATATATTTTGTTTAAACTAAGAAGTTAAAAACAAGAGTTACTGCAAAAATATTTACTTTTCTTGGTGAAAAATTCAAACCGTACCTTGTTCAAGTTGAGCTGCAATTCCAATTGGATGGAAAATAAACTTCTTTTTCATATTAAAGTTAAAATGAAAGTTAGTATCTTTACCACAGCAAACACATTTTTACAGTCTTTCTTAGCTAAGCTTGAATATTGGTCACTAGGTAGTAATAATCATGTTGACATACTGTAGATTGCTACAATGTTGATCTGAATATAATCTACTCCAGACAAAGAGAGAGGACTTCCCCAGCTTCTTGATAATCTTGAAGTTTCACAAATTATTGCTGCTCTGGTTATTTACCTGTCCTTTCTTTTATAGTGAATATTTTCAGCTTGTCATGCAAATTACTTAAATTTGTAATGGATCCATAAAATGTTTGCATTGTCACCCAGTCTGCTCCAAACAGTCATTGTTACATGTGCTATTTATTCTCTATGTAAGGTATAATGCTTGGAAGGATGGGGAAGAATGGAATGCCGTTGGTTAGCTTCTGTCAGTGCTTGAATGAATCTGTGATGAAGATTGTAGCTATTGCTACATGGTGAGTTTCCGCCTGAGGCATAATTTAGTCTGGAACATATTCTTTCACTCCTCTTTTGAGGTCATTGATTTACAGGTCAGGTAGCTTGGCTGCCAAGTATAAGTTTACATGAAATTATTGAGTTAATTTACATCTTTACAAACTTGTAATGGCTCATATGCTTGGAAGATGTGATCAGTAAGTTCTAATTTTATTTTGTTGAAAAACATTAAAGGTAATATGCATCTTACAACTATTTTATTGATATTACTACACTAAAATTCAGTGTATCATGAATGTGTATCAATGTCTCTGTCATTCCATACCTAAAAGGATTACCAAGATATTCAGAAAAATAACATAATTTTGTTATGATTATTAACTGATAATAATATTGATTACAGAACATTTTGGTTTCATAAACAGAATCAAAAGAAAGAGGAGCCCATTTCAGCTTATGTAGGTGAAGTGAAGAGATTGAGCATTGTCAGTTCAGTGATGGGCTGAATGATGCATTGAGAGATCATTTAGTTTGAGGAATCTTACAAGAAAACATTCAAAAATGACTCTTACCTGAAGTACAATTCACATTTAGAAGTGCAGTTGAAATTGCTGTACCAATGGAAACAGAAGCCAGAGATGCAACTGAGCCACAGTCAGGAATGAAAGTGAGTGTGAACAAAATTGCAACATCTAAGAAGAAACCTGCCTGGTCGAAAAAATAGTGTTACTATTATGACAGGAGCTCATATACATCAGATCAATGCAGGTTTAAAAACAGAACTTGCAGAAAATGCAATAAAGTAAGACGCATGCAAAGAGGATGTTGGGCAGACAAAAATAAATGGACTGCACAGAGGAGAAAATGATAAAAATTAAAGTTTCAGTTTCAAAAGAGCACTAATCTGCATGCTGTTGATGAAATATCAGATAATGATGAGAGTGATGCAGGACTGAGATTTACAATGCGAGAACTAACAATAGATAAGCAATATGACTTACATCAGAGGTGAATGGCAAATTAATTAATATGGAATTCAGTCATTTCACAAAATAATTTTGAGTGGCATTTCAAAGATACTGAACTGAAGCCTGCAAATATCTAACAAAGAACTTATAATGGAGAAAAGGTAACTCCTGTGGAAATTGTATTCATAACAGTGAAATACAACAACCAACAAGCTACATTGGGCTTGTATGTGTTAAAAACAGGAGGGCCAGCATTTTGGGGCTATGATTGGCTGAGACAACTACAACTTGATTGGAGCGCCATCCACCATTTGTATGCCACATCCCCTGAAGAGTCAACTGAAAGTGAATTAAGAAAGGTACTGTGTGATGTCACAGCAGTTTAAGGATGGCATTGGAAAACTCAACGATATCAAGAGTAAACTAGTGTTAAATAAAAATGCCACACCTAAGTTTTACAGAGCCCGCCTGGTTCTTTCTACCATCTGAGATAATGTAGCCAGTGAGCTGGATCTCATGGAGGCTGGAGGAATTCTTTCCAAGGTTGATTGGAGCCCATGGCCAATACAAGGAAGAATGGGTCTGTCAGGATAGTTGGTGATTTTAAGGTCACCATCAACCCATTAACAGAAAGTAGATCAATGACCAGGATAGAGGATATCTTTGTAAATCTTTCTGGAGGAAAATACACCAACAAAGTGGACTTACCTGAGGTCTACCTATAGATGGAGGTGGAAGGAGGGTCCAAAGTGTTTCTCACTATAAGCACTCACAAAGGGCTTTATCGCTATACTAGATTTATTTTTTGGAGTAACATCAGCATCTGCACTCTGGCAGAAAGCTATGGACCGGGTGCTGCAAGGCTGCCCAGGCACTCTGTGTTACTTCAATGACGTCATTCTTACTGGATGACAAAGAACATCTCCAAAATCTCAAGCTAGTCTTAAAAAGATTAGTAGAGTATGGACTCAGAGCATGATGCAACAAGTGTGAATTCTTTAAGCCAAGCTTCACTAACTGTGGTCACACCTTTACGCACAAGAATTATCTAAGTGTGCAGAGAAAATTCAAGCAGTAGTGGATGCCTCAAGGCCAAATGGCCTGTCACAGTTCTAGTCCTTTTCAGGATTTGTCAATTACTATAACCAGTTCCTGCCAAACCTGGCTACAGTGCTCCATCCCTTGAACTCATTACTACAGATCTGGAAGAAATAGCAATGGACTAAGCAGTATGAGGTGGCTTTCCAAAAGACAAAGGAAATGGTGATGGCAGACACTGTACTCACACGTTATGATCCACATCGTCCAGTGAATCTTGCCTTATAATATGGGTGCAATCATGTTGCATGTTATGAGTGATGGAAGTAAATCTTTGCATCATGTTCCCTTACCACTGCAGAGAACAATTGCACACAGATTGACAGAGAGGCCTTGAGACTGCTTTCGTGTGTAAAAACTTTCAACCAGTATTTGTATGGGAGAGAGTTTACTGTTATTGTTGATCATCAACCACTAGTGTCCATTTTCAATCGACAGAAGGGTGTTCCACTAACAGCAGCAGCACGAATGCCGAGATGGGCTCTGATTCTGTGGGGACACAGTTACAAAATAAATTCAAGAGGACAACTAATCATGGAAATACTGATGGATTTTCCCTTTTTCCCTTGGAAAAGGAAATAAATGAAATATGTACAAAAGTGGACACACCTCTTGACGTGTTCTCCCTAAGGCAAATCAAAAGTCTCCCTATTATGGCAGGAATAATCCAAAGGGAAACCAGAAAAGACCCCATACTGTGTCAAGTCCACATGGCAACCCAAAATGTCTGGAATGTGCAACAGAAACTCCAGTTCCCCCATTTCTTACCAGCACTGGGATGAGCTTGCCCTTGATAGGGGTTGCTTTACATGAGGACTGAGTGTTGTTATACGATCCAAACTGAGGGTTGGTACAAACCCGGTAACTGGGTCACTTACCAGCAAAGATAGAGAGGTCCATTGAAGTCTGATGGTACTATTTTTAAAAGTATTTATTGATAAAAGGGGCACAAAAATAAGATTAATACAAACATACAGATAATATACGTCATCAATACTAAATCTAAAAGCTCGGGTATAATAACAATCAATAAGAAATACCTCTATCGTTGTCTAGGGGATAATGTATTGTCCGATGGAAATATAACAGTCACTGTTAGTTCGTTCAAGCTGCAGCGTTTTGGGTTTAAGAGAGAGACGGTTTAAACTTGCCCAGGTCTTTTATGATGCCAATCCTTTGAGTCAGGGGAGTTGGTTTCCCCGTTGTTAGCTAAAAGCCATTTTCCGTGGTACCAGCCGCCAGTCCCAGGCAACGGAACTGAATGCACGTGGCCTCCTTCAAATGGCTTCCCGCTATTACGGGATCGCTAGCGTTTCTTCTGGTGCATCTAAGGGGCTGTTCCCACAGACCCTCTTTTATCCTGACTCGCAGGGTCGCAGATGTCAATCAGGTTGGGGGTGATGCAATCCCTCCCTCAACCAGCCCACTTTGCCTGAGGGCTTCCACGTAGTACAGTCTTCAATCCACAAATTCACCTTCCGGAGACAATGGCCTTGTCCCGTAGCTTTATATCGCCGGGGGAACAAGACATTCCGCACATTTCTCTCTCATTTCCTGGGTCCCCTGACCCAACCCAATAGTGATCTTGCGATTCTCACAAAGGAGGGGGCTGCAGGCATAACACCCCATTTCTTCAATGCGTTTTTACCAGTGGTTAAAACGAAGTAGTACAGAGTCTTACAGGATTGTGGAATCTACCACAAAACAAAAGCTTTTCCTTTTCACTACAGAGTAATACAGTGATACATCCAATTCAGCATCCAAACAGTTAACAATTACAGTGTCACTTCCTTTAATATCTTAACATCTTGTACCTTACTAAAGTCTTATAGCATCAGACTGCAATTTAATAACCACCTATTTTTATTTCCTCCCTTCAGCAACAAAACTAAGGAGTTGTGATCTTAGCTTACGTGCATCTACAAAAGTTTTTGTAAATACTAATCTTTTGGTCGTTTTCAAACTTAACAGGCAGGCTTCCATGGGGTTGCCTTTATTATTCACATGCTTTGTCGAAATCCCGTACAACCGGTTTTGCTATTTAAAAATGGTGTCCCCCTTAACCGTCGCCTCTTTTCCAGTTAGTTCCCACGTGGGGAGCTTGGGTACTTTGGTGAGGTAAACACTCGCCCGACTCTTTCATAGGGGTTATTTTATCAACACCGTGTCCCAAACTTAGACCATCTTCTGAATTTCCACCCAACTCTTTAATTTTACACAGGTGGCGAGCCCTCTCGTCAGGACCCTTCAGGCTATGTGTTTTCAGTTCAAACTCTTTGCTGAAGCAGCATTTCAAATTCTGCCTTTTCACACCACACTCTGGAATAACAATCGCATGGGGGGCCCCCCGTCATCTCCCAGCTTAATCTGTAAGCGATCCGCAGGGTTTAAGATTTCTTCATTCGATTTGGGAACTACATATTTCCCATTTCCTTCAATAATAATATTTATCTCCCCATTTTTGAGCTCTGCATTAACTTTTAACACACCTTCGAGCACAAACACCTGGGAACTCTCACTTCCCACTATTACCAAGGTTAACCCTTTCTTCACTGAACCAAGTCTATCTGACCCACAAGGACGGCTGTCTCATTCAACTGAATCAAATACCTCAGACTTTTTCTGAGCTCCATTACTAGGTTCAGTACCACGTGCATCCCCATCTTGGACACACTCAAATGGGACATTGGCCTCTTCCAGGCTTTCAATACCTGTATCCTTTTCAAATTCTAAGTTCCCCTGATCCTCCCAGTTACTCTCTGGGCAACTCCCTTCCGGAGTAAACTCAACCCCGCGGGCTGAAGCAACCCCATCTGCCAACCCAGCAGATTTCTTCAAGGTAATGGCTTCCTTTTCATCTAAGACTGCCTTCATTTCATTATTGGGAACACCTTTAGAATTTTCAACTTCTTCAAACAATTCTGTCAAACCAGACAGATCATCCCTCTCCACCTCTGGACCTCTTAACCGCTCTATCGGTTCCTCATCTTTATTTTCTGCCTCTAGAACTTTTCTCCTCACTAAGGGAAGATCTACCCCCTCTCCCTTACCCTCTTTCACTTTACTACTCTTTGTTTTACCACCCTCTAAACCCTTGTGGTACAGGGTCGGTAGAAACGTCTTGGCCAAATCGAAACTGGCCGGATTTAAACTGCTCTCGTTCTCAGCTGCCTCTCTCGACATGCTGTGAGTGACCGCGCATGCGGGATAGATCTTGGAATCTAGGGGCGGGGCCGCAGCACTCACCGGCCGGCTTGTCATCGTCATTGCTGTCCAAACCTTACCACCTGCTAAATCATTACCCAGAAGGACGTCCGCGTTGGTTCTCGGGAATTCTGATCGCACCCCTATTTCAACTGGTCCAGATACCAGCTCACAATCCATAATGACCTTATGTAAGGGCACTATTTCTGTCCCTTTACTTATTCCCTTCACAGCTACCATTCTCGTCTTGTGACCAAACTCTAGTACCTTACTGCTGATCAACGACAGCTCAGCCCCCGTGTCTCTCCAGATCCGTACGGGAACTGGTGTGTCTCCCTCCCTCACAGACACAGTTCCATGTGACAGACAAGTCTCAGACCCTTCTCGTACTCTGTCTACCTGGGGCTCGTTTGTCGATTTACTGATTACCACGGCACATCTGATAGGGACTGCTGCTTTCCCTTTTCCTGTCTCTTTCCTTGGAGCAAAGCACCGAGATGCAATATGCCCTCACCCCTTCCACAATTAAAACTGGTCAAGCCCGGAAATCTCTGGCCGTCTGGCCTTCCCCCTCAACCTTACCACTAGCTCCCGGCCGGACCTCTGCCTCAGCCGGCGGACTTTCTTGATCATTCCCACAGTCTCTCTGGGAACTTTTATTCGAGGAAAACTTTGTCTTGTGGGTTAATGCATTTTCATCTGCGAACCTAGCAAATTCTGAGATGGACTTATTCGGTTTCTCATTCAAATACATCCGGATATCCTCCAAAACACAACCTTTAAATTCCTCAATCAGAATTAACTCCCTGAGACGCCCATAATCCTCTTCCACTATCTCTGCTGTGCACCAACGGTCCAAGAGCACACCCTTCTCATAGGCAAACTTGGTATACGTCTGATTCCACCCTTTCTTTAAATTTCTAAACTTTTGTCTATATGCCTCAGGTACTAGCTCATAACTCTGGAGAATGGCTGCCTTTACGTTGTCATAACTCTCCTACTCTACGTCCTCCACGGCCAAGGCCGTATATGCCCGCTGTGCCTTCCCTTTTAACACACTTTGTAACAGCGCCACCCACTGACCTCTGGGCCACTTCTGATTCACTGCCACCTTTTCAAAAAGCAAGAAATAACTATCAACATCCGTCTCCTCGAACGGAGGTACTAACCTCAACTCTCGACTAACATTGAACCGCTCCTCTCGGTCTGACCCCGGAACTCATGGCTCTTGCCGTAACTTCTCCAGCTCCAAGTCATGTTTCCTCTGTTTCTCTTTCTCAGCTGCTTCCAGCTGTTTTAACCGCATTTCATGCTCTCGTTTCACCTCTAACTCCTTTAGCTGGAGCGCATACTCCCTCTCTCTCTCGGCTCGTTCATTCTCCTTCTCGGCTGCCTCCAGCTGCTTTAACTGAATTGCATGTTCCAACTTTAATTTCTCCAACTCTAACTGAGCCGTCCCACTAGCTGGTACCTGTACAGGGATATTTTCCAATACCTCAGCTGTAAACACATTCTTCCCAATATAATACTGAGTTATTGCCCTTTGCACGTCCCGCTTTTTCATTGACAACCTCACCTCTACGAGGTTTAACCCCTTCACCAAACTTATCAAGTCTGATTTGGTGGCCGCCTCTAGTGCCTCCAGAGTCGGGTTTTCCAAAAATTCACCCACGTCCATCTTTGCTGGTTTCCCGTCTGGCTACCCGCGTAACCAGATCCAAGTTTTGGGCTCACAAGCCCAATTCACTGGCCTCCCAATTTGGTGTCAGATCCCGAGACGAGAACTCCCACTTTGTTACGAACCCCATAACTGGGTCACTTGCCAGCAAAGATAGAGAGGTCCGTTGAAGTCTGATGGTACTATTTTTGAAAGTATTTATTGATAAAAGGGGCACAAAAATAAGATTAATGCAAACATACAGATAATATACGTTGTCAATACTAAATCTAAAAGCGCGGTATAATAACAATCAATAAGAAATAGCTCTATTGTTGTCTAGGGGATAATGTATTGTCCGATGGAAATATAACAGTCACTGTTAGTTCGTTCTAGCTGCAGCATTTTGGATTTAAGAGAGAGACGGGTTAAACTTGCCCAGGTCTTTTATGATGCCAATCCTTTGAGTCGGGGGAGTTGGTTTCCCCGTTGTTGGCTAAAAGCCGTTTTCCATGGTACCAGCCACCAGTCCCAGGCAATGGAACTGAATGCACGTGGCCTCCTTCAAATGGCTTCCCACTATTACAGGATCACTAGCGTTTCTTCTGTTGCGTCTGAAGGGCTGTTCCCACAGACCCTCTTTTATCCTGACTCGCAGGGTCGCAGATGTCAATCAGGTTGGGGGTGATGCAATCCCTCCCTCAACCAGCCCACTTTGCCTGTGGGCTTCCACGTAGTACAGTCTTCAATCCACAAATTCGCCTTCCGGAGACAATGGCCATGTCCCGTAGCTTTATTATCGCCGGAGGAACGAGACATTCCGCACGTCTCTCTCTTATTTCCTGGGTCCCCTGACCCAAACCAATAGTGATCGTGCGATTCTCACAAAGGAGGGGGCTGCAGGCATAACAAGGTTAAAGTGTTGGAAGAGCTATGTGCCAATCATCTAGTCATAGTAAAATGAAAACATTACCTCAAGGCTTTGTCTGGGGGCCTGGGATAGATCAGCAGATTGGGCAGCTCGCCATGTACTATTTGGAATGGCAACACGTCCAGAAGATGCCAAGAACAGCGACTCTCCTTCTCAGGGAATAGCCCTGACGGGATTCATGCGGATTTTGCAGGTGCATTCATGGGCACAAATTCATTGGTCGTAGTGGATTCAGTTACACAGTGGCCAAAAGAGTTCTCAGTAGCCTTCACTACAGCCTCACACACTCTTGATGGGTTGAGCAGCCTCTCCTCAGGGACAATGTTCCAGAATACCTAGTCAGTAACAATGGACTACAGTTTGCCACAGAACAGTTTCTTGAAAATGAATGGAATAAGGCATATTACATCCCGTATCACCCAGTTACAAATGTCTTGGCGGAAAGGTTTGTCCAGAGTCTAAAGAATGCACTTTGATCAATGTCAGCAGAACACACTACACTGACACTGAATCAGAAATTCACCGGTTTCCTGCAGTACACTCCACAACCAACTACTCACCAGTTATCCTGTTCGTGGATCATCTCTTGTGCTCACACTTGGATCATCTCCTCACACCCAATCTCAGAAGGAGTATGCAAGACAGACAGCTGAGACGAATTAAGGACTCCTTATACAAGTTTCACTCCTGGACAAGCAGTCCTGGGGAGGGACTAAGCAGGTGATAAATAATGAGTACTTGGAGAGATTAACAACAGAACTGGACCACTCTCCTACACAGTGGAGAATGCGTCTGATGTCTTCTGGAGAAAATGCATTGATCTGTTGAGCAGAGCAGAGTAGGTTGCTAGAGTAAAAAGATGTCCAGAGCTGTCAGGACCACTTCCCACAACCACCATAGAGGAGGCCCCAGAACCTGAGATTGTTTCACAGCCTAAAGTCTCACCTGCCAAGCAGATTGACTCCACTTGTCAGGAAAGATGTTATCCCACAAGAGTAAGAAATACTCCATAGCAATTAAATCTTCAGGCCAGAATGGGACAATTGAAAATTTACTGTGCTGTGGATGCCTATGTAGTAGTTGTATTATATAGTACACTGTATATTTACTGTATATAGTACTGTATATTATATAGTACACTGTATATTTAAGATTACTAGAGAACAATACGTTGCATACTGTATTTGTGTTCTATAGTGAATTGGAGTTTATAGCTAAGCAGGGAGGAGTGTCCTGTATTTAATATTTTAGTAATATTTGAGTAATATTATAAATATATTGTTTGATGTCACATTCACTATATTGTACATAATTCATTATAGGTTATATGTAAGAAGTACGTGAATGGCGTACGTCAATATGCCATTATGTCATACGTGAGCACCGCACTAAAGTAAACTATGCATCCCAGACCCATGTTTTTCTTTCGATTAGTTTTTGAAGTTACAAAACATTACAGATTCCTATGTTACTTAGAAATTCATTGGGCCAGTCTACTGTAAAAGTAATGATTATTTTTATGCATAATGTAAGGTGTTTTATTGCATTTGAAAAAATAATAATTGACCAATGTATGTATTGACAAATGTGTATATGTGAATGAACTATTCTATTCAATAAACTAAAGAAACAGAATGTAAGTTTTCACCAATAAAACAAAGTGAGGCATTTTATGTTTAATGAAACCCATAACATCAAACATTACACATAACATTGAACTCCAAAACCTAATTACAAAAGTGCACTAAGAATCCTTATGTAAAACATAATCATGTCAGACCAGCCTCTTAAAGTGAAACCTCAACTCAATGGCAGTGGTTGTGAATTATGTACATTTCTCCCAATTATGTTACCCAACACAGGCCCCCCATGCCCCCCGCCCCCAGAATTCACTAAAACTGGCATTGTGAGCCTGAGCTTGGACGAGCCACCCAGCTCAGGTTCTGTGTTCCATGGGTGGAGGAACAGCAGGTGTCTCTGGCTCGTACAGAGGTGTGATGACACGCTCATGGTAATGTCATGGCAGCAGGGCCATGGCAGTGGAATGCTCCAAATTTTGGTGGGCCAGTTTAAGGTGATCTGCTGAAAGTTTACCCTTCTTATCTATGATAAAAGTCTCTTCTCCCTGTTCAAGAATGTGAAACAGTCCATCGTAAGGGGGCCCAAGAGGAGGTTGCTGTGCATCATGGTGGATGAAAACAAACGAGGTGGAATGGAGGATACAGGAACCCTAGGATGCCATACACCATGATGGGAGGTAGGAATAGGTGAAAATAATTGAAATTACTGAGGAGCATGGAACGCTCTTGAGAGGCCAACTAGACGGTCATGGTGTCAGGAATGAGATCACCTGGCACTTGTAATGTCTGCCAGTATATCAACAGACGACTGCATGTCTTCTTTTGGAGCAGCTCTGTGCCCCAGCAGGTCCCATGGGAGATGATCACGCCAACACTCATCAGTCAGAGAAGCCCTCAGAGCAGCATTTAAGGAGTGGTGAAACCACTCGGAAAGGCCATTGGACTGTGGGTGATACACCGTGGTGTGATGTGACCTAATGTCAATGTACTGGAAATGAATTGGGGACAGCGGACAGAGGAAATATCAGATGGGATGCCAATCCAAGTAACCCAGGAGCTGATGAATGACTGAGCCACGTCTGTGTCCGTCGTCGATGCAAAGAGGGACAACTTCTGCCCACCTGGAGATGTCGCCCATTATGGTAAGGAGGTGTGTGAAACCACGGGAAGGGTTATGAGGACCAACAAGGTCCACATTGACTGGGATCTCAAAAGGTGCCAATAGCGCTTGAACTTGACAGTTAACTTTTGCCCGCTGGCACTCAATACAAGCTGCAGTCCAATCACACATATCCTTTATGAGGCTGTGCCAAACAAACTTTAGTGCAACCAGTTTCTGTGAAGCCTTCTGGACCTGAGGTAAAAGGCCATGTATGGAGCTGAAACCAGTCTGTTTCCAATTTGCGGGCACTATGGGGTGAGGGCAACCAGCTGAGACATCACACAGCAGAGAACCTCATCTCCCCTGAAGTTAATGTCAGCCAGCCGCAGGCCCGTGAGCCTGGACCTCTGGGTCAGTAACTCGGTTTGCTGCCATGCCAGCATAGTCAACCCCATGGGTACAGCCTCAACGGCTGGCTGTGAGAGGCAATCAGCCAAGGCATTTTCTTTCCCCTTGATATGTTGCATATCCGTTGTGAACTCAGGTATGTACACCCAGTGGCATGGCTGCTGTGCAAACCAAGGGTGTGATATTTTGGCCATCACCTGCACAAGGGGTTTGTGATCAAAGAACGCTGTGAAATGGCAACCCTCTAGAAGAAAATGAAAATGGTAGATGGCCAGATAGAGACCGAGAAGCTCGCAGTCAAATGTACTGTCCTTCCTTTCAGGGGGACAGAGCTGCCGGCTGAAGAAGGTGAGGGGCTGCCACACACCTCTGACCAACTGTTCATGCACAGGCTGAAGTGTCAGTCATTATGGCCATGGGTGCATTGGGGAGTGAGTGCACCAGTAGGGTCAAATTAGAAAGAGCTCATTTGGTATAGTCAAATGCCCTGGTCATGTCTGCTGACCAGTCAAGCACTTGATTAGAGGTACTGCCTTCAAGCACACTGTACAGGGGGGCATAAGCTAGGCAGCTTGTGGAATGAAACAGTGATAGAGGTCCACCATACCTAAATGTCCTGTAATTTCTTAGTAGTCCAGGGTGGTGGGAAATCCACATTAGCAGCCACTTTAGATGTGATGGGCCTCTGTGGAGATGCGATGGCTGAGAAAGTCAATGGCTGACAACCCGAACTGACATTGAGCAGGGTTAATAATCAACCCATGTTGGCTGAAGTTGCTCGAGAAGTGTGTGGGGATGAGACTCATGTTCTGATTTGGACACATTGGGGGCAAGTATGCCATCCAGGTAAACAAAAAGATATTCTCAGTCTCTTAATGCAGAGTTCATCAGCCATTGGAAATTCTTTGTTGTATTTTTCAGTCCAAACAGCATGTGCAGGAAATCAAAAAGGCCAGACGGGGTTATCACAGCTGTCTTGGGAATGTCCTCTAAGCACACAGGCACCTGATAGTGGCTCCTAACTAGATCAGCTTTGAAAAAATCAATTTTTTAGCAAAACATGTTGAAACGTGTGGGACCAGGTAGATTGGGGGGTGGTGGCCTTATTAAGGCATCGGTAATCACTACATGGGTGTTCAATCACCATCGGACTTAGGGACCACACAGGGAGGTGAAGCCCAGTGACTATCTGACCAGCATACAATTCTGAGTCTTTCCATGTTGCCAGCTTTTCTGGGTCCAGCCTACGCGCACAGGCATGGACTGGCAGGCCATTTCTGGAAATGGGGAGCTTGACCCCATGTTTTGTGACTGTAGTGCAGAATGTGGGCTTGGTGAGGTCTGGGAATTGGACCAGCAGTTGAGTAAACTCACATGCAGTAATGCGTGTGTTTGACGGAGTCATAGTGGAGAACTAACTGAGGGAGCAGGGTAATGACCCGAGTTTCTTGACATTCACAAGCTGGCAGTTCTTAAGATCGACCAACAGTCCTTGGGCACACAGAAAATCTTCATTGAGCAGGGGTCTAGCTGCTTTAGCCAGAACAAAGTCACGTGTGTAACATCACCCATGGAAACCCGTCACCCATCCTATTCCATACTCTGGATCCTACTGCTTCTGGTAGCCTCCAGTGAGGTTTCATTACTCTCTGTCTTCTCATCGATAGGTGAAGCTGGCAGCACACACACTTGAGCACCCGTGTCACACAAGAAGCATTGCCTCTAAAGGGTCTCTGTAATAACCGGAGATGGCCCTGGCAGCTGTTCACAGACCTCTGACGTCCTGATGCACTGGCACTATTAAAGCTGCAAGGTGGATGGCACTTCCTAGCATTCCTACCAAAGCGAGCATGGTAAAAGCAGAGGCCCGGCATCATTTGTTTTGCAGACACGGACATCCTTATTTTGGGGCCCTTGCTAACTGGGCTTATTGAGGTAGTGAAAGGAGGAGGAATGATGCACCGGTGCCTAACTGAGTGTAGACTATCAGCCATTTTAGCAAGTTCCCAGTAGCCCCTCACAGGTGTATTAGTGAGGGCTATGTGAATATTATCTGGCACTTGCTGCATGGAGTTCTTTAAAAATAAAACAAGAATGGTGGTTTCCCAGGAGAGACAGCATGTGGTACCTGAAGGCCTAGGATCACTGAGATTGGGCAAGGAGAGCAACTATTTGGCGTGCTTAAACTCTGATAGTCCAAAAGTCTGGTGGTGTCTTCAGCAGTGATTCCTCACAGAGTGAGTTGGGCCTCAACTTGTACAAACCAAGCTAAGGCATTTTGTTCCCAAAACTCCAGCAGTTTCAAAGTGACTGTGTTGGCCAACATGTTCAATAACTCTGGACTTGTTCTAGAGCATCGGGGTCACCAATGTTGGTTTTCGCAAATAAAACTAAGTGAGGTGTTTTATATTTAATGAAACCTGTAGCACATTTTATTGAACTCCAAGTGCTAAATCTCTTTACATAATAATGTCATCATGTCCAACCAACTTCTTAAAGTAAAACACCAACTCAGTATGAATTATGCATTGTATTTCTCCCAATTATGTTACCTAACAAGAACAATAATCTTAGTAAAATTCTAAACTTTTGAATTATTTAAAGTATATTTTTCAAAAATAGGTTCATAGGTTACTTAACATAGATTTGCTTAAAACTCTGAAGACGCGAAAGTAATTAAGACAATATCCAATCCTTGTCCCCCAATCAATTACTGACACAATGATTGACAATTTTTTTCTTATCTTTGAAAGCTTTTTTAATCCTTACAGTCATTCCCATGGTTTTACATAAAGACTGTTTAAATCATGAGCTAGTCTTTTAATTTTGCTTTTGTGTCCATGTTTGTTTTGCTTCATTAATTACACCTGTCTATCTTTTAGCTATTTCCCATTAGGCATTGTATTCCTGATTGCCGGCAAAATATTGGAGATGGATGATCCTACAGCCATTGGAAAGAAATTGGGTTTCTATGCAATCACAGTTGTTTGTGGTCTCGTGGTTCATGGGCTTCTTGTTTTACCCATGGTGTACCTCCTTATCACCAAGAAAAATCCAATTGTTTATATTAGAGGAATTCTTCAAGCTTTACTCATAGCTTTGGCTACTTCGTCAAGGTATGTTTCATGTTATCTGATTGCTATCAATAATCTATCAACGAACCAGCTCTATAGTCAGAGTCACGCTTAATATCATGAAATTTGCTAACTCAGCAGTAGTGGTACAAAGCAAAACATGATGAATATAGAAAAAAAAGAATTACAGTAAGTGTATATATGTATGTTTAACAGTTAAATTAAAAAGAGTGGTGCAAAAACAGAAATAATTAAAAAGTGAGGTAGAGTTCACAGGTTCAATATCCATTTAGGAATCGGATGGCAGAGGGGACGATGCTGTTTCTGAATCACTGAGTGTGTGCCTTCAGGTTTCTGTATCTCCTTCCTGATGGTAGTAATACGAAGAGGTCATCTCCTGGGTGCTGGGGGTCCTTAATAATGGATGATGCCTTTCTGAGGTACCACTCCTTGAAGATGTTTTGGATACTATGGAGGATATTATCCATGGTGGAGCTGACTAATTTTACAATGGTCCGTAGCTTCTTTTGCTCCTGTGCAGTAGACCCCACCCTCCCTCATACCAGACGGTGAGGTGGTGATGCAGCATGTCAGAATGCTCTCCACAGTACATCTGCAGAAGTTTTCGAGTGTTTTTGATGACAAACCAGATCTCCTCAAAATCCTTATGAAATATAGCCACTGTCTTGCCTTCTTTCTAGCTGCATTGATATGTTGGGACCAGGTTAGATCCTCAGAGTTCTTGATGACCAGGAACTTGAAGCTGCTCACTCTCCACTTCTGATCCCTCATTGAGGATTGGTTTGTGTTCCCTTGTCTTATCCTTTCTGAAGTCTACAATCAGTTCTTTAGTCTTACTTGATGTTGAGTGCAAATTTGTTGCTGTACCACCACTCAATTAGCTGGTATATCTCGCTCCTGTACACTCTCTCATCTCCATCTGAGATTCTGCCAACAATCAGCAAGTTTGGTATTTGAGCTATGCCTAGCCACACAGTCATGGGTATAGAGAGAGTAGAGCAGTGAGCTAAGCACACATCCCTGAGGTGTGTCAGTATTGATCAACAGTGAGGAGATGTTATTACCAATCTGCACAGATTGTGGTCATCCAGTTAGGAAGCTGAGGATCCAATTGCAGAGGTAGGTTCAGAGGCCCAGGTTCTGTAGCTTATCAATCAGGACTGTAGGAATGATGGTGTTAAATGCTGAGCTATAGTCAATGAACAGCATTCCGACATAGGTGTTTGTATTGTCCAGGTGGTCTGTGTGTGCATGAAGAGACTTTGAGATTGTGTCTGCTGAATACCTACTGTGGTGATAGGCAAGTTACAATGTCTCTAGGTCCTTGCTGAGGCAGGAGTTGATTCTTGCCATAACCAACCTCTCAAAGCATTTCATCACTGTAGATGTGAGCATGACTGGACGATAGTTGTTAAGGCAGTTCACACTGCTCTTCTTGCGCACTGATATTATTGTTGCCCTTTTGAAGTGAGGAGGGTGTAAATCTTCTGGCCATAACAGCTGGACAATGTTGGCCTCCACCTGTCAGGGGAATTCTCTTTGTCTTCTCTTCTCTCACCTTCCCTTTCCTGCAACTTTCTTGTCCAGTTTTCCAAGTTCTCCAGGAGAGATCTTTGACATGAAACGTTAACTATGTTTCCCTTTCCACAGATGCTACCTAACCTGCTAACTAAGTTTGCCTAGTATTTTCTGATTTTATTTTATGCTGCATGATCTTTTCAAATACAATAGATTATAGTTAGATGGTCCATCAGTTAATTGGGACAGGCACTTATTTAGGATAACTCTTAAAGATGAAAAACAAGTCAAAAAAAAGCTGGGAATTCCTTTGTTTATTTGGGACAATATGACACTTAATTGGAGCAGGATACTGTTGCCGAGCATTTTCTAACAAGCACCTGTCGCTGTTTGACACTACATCATGCTTAGAGCAAACAGTTTTTAAATAGCAAACACAGGAAAATCTGCAAATGCTTGAAAACCAAAGCAACACACATAGAATGCTGAAGAGACTCAGCAGGTCAAGCAGCATCTATAAAAAACCATTATATAAAGCATTGACGTTTTGTTCCGAGACCCTTTATCAGGATTCCGATTTGCATGCAAGTAGCTGTGTGCAAGTGACAGTGGCCATATCTCGGAACGCCACTTCAATCGTTGGGCTAAACCAGGTGAGCGTAGCTGGTTGGTCTCATACCCAGTGTGATAGGGATCTCCCTGTCCTAGCATGTTAACTCAGGTCCTGCAGACGGGACGGATGAGACCTACAGTGAGATCCAATAGCCAGGAAGATGGTTCTGCAGCACTACATGGAGAGCAAAGTGCATGACGAGGCACAGAATTGGATCTGGTCATTCACCCTAAACAGGGAAGACCCCTGTTGGGATGTCCACTTGTCTCACTGGACCCAGAATTTCAAGATCGAGAGAGCAATGGCTTTTCCACTTTAAAAAAAATCATCCAACAAAGGTTACCTGTCATCGTCAGATAGGACAGACAGCCACCAGTAGTATTGGTAGCATTCTAATTTGTTCAGTATTTAATTTAAATACATACATCACTACTCAGTTGAATAGTAGTTTGTCTTATTTATATCTTTTCAACTATTTCCATGAAACTGGATAACTGGGGTAGTTGCTTAACTGGGCCAAAATGTACTGGTCCCAATGTGTCCCAATTAACCAGAATCCACTGTACTTCGATTCAAAAGAATCAACCTACTTGTTTAGAATTAACACCATTTCACTGGAATGTTCTACAATAGAATAAGAAAAGAGTATTTGAAATTCATATCCAGCACACATACTGGATAATGTCTCTCTATGATTACTAGACACAGAGCAGGAAGAATTAAATGATGATTATAAGGAATGCACAAAGCAAATAAACTCTCATAAAATATAGAACAGACTTGAATTGTTCTATAATCCTGTTATTCTTTGGGGGGTAAAAAGAGAATATTGCGCATATCCAAATTATCAATCCTTCTGTTTTTAACATCTGTCTGATACTTACCAGCTTAAGTCAATGACATATTTGTTAAAACTCTGCCTACGACTCATGCCAGAAACAACTTAAAGTGCTTTTGTGGGAAAATTAAAGTAAAGCTGTTTTCCCAGGTGCAGTAAATTAGGCCAGAGACTGATTTGCCTGGTTAATTACCAAATATACCATTTCAAAAGCTGTTCAGGTTATTATTGTAGAAGAATATTGAGGATGAATGGGTGCACATTGGAAAATTTAAGCAGTTACCATTGAATTTTTGTATGATTGCAATGGACAGATCAGACTTGCACAAATCATTTCATCTTTGGATTCTTGCTTATCTATTTCCAGCTCTGCCACTTTGCCTATTACCTTCAAGTGCCTGTTAGAAAACAACCATATTGATAGAAGAATTGCAAGATTTGTTTTACCCGTGGGAGCTACAATCAACATGGATGGCACTGCCTTGTATGAAGCTGTGGCAGCAATATTTATTGCACAAGTTAATAACTATGAACTGGATTTTGGGCAAATTATTACTGTGAGGTATGTGAAATTTTAATTTCTTCATGTAAAATTGGAATTGAATGTCTTGTCACTAAGTTTGCCTCTCACTTCTCTAAATGTCATTGGCTTTCTGGGGTGCAATTCATTAACCAGTTCACAGAAGCTCTTGTTTTCACCATTACTGCTGAATGCGGTTTAACTATTACACTGCAGAGCATTACAGATATTCTGAAAAAAGTACCTTTGCCTCACAACTACAGAATGTACTTTTATTGACAGTAGGTTTGAAATGAAATTGCAAAATATAATAAGATTCAGAACTAATGCTGAAAAGTCCAGGGCCAATCAGATTCACTGATTATGGCCTATTCCGGTTGATCTTACCCTGCTGGTGGAGTGTACATAGAAATCAATGGAGATCAGTCTGGGTATAATATCTGTAAAGTTGAGAATACCATTCTAATTGGGCTGGTTCACAAAATAACTCCTCATATATTAGTCAGGATAAAAGAGCAGAGCCAAACAGGGCGAGATTACGGGGATGTGGCCTGATCCAATACTTCGGCATTTGTTAAACGATCCTTCGGTTATTTCTGTTTTGCTCAGATCTTTAATGGCAGAGTAGCTTCCTGGATAATTTTATATTAACAGGACCCATACTGAATAGGAATTGGGTCTTAGGGAGACCATTCATACTATAAGAGGCAGAATAATGCTGATTTCAAACAATTTTTACCATTAGCCAACTTGTATATTGAAACTGATTGAGTGCTATGCTGAGGCTAGCAAGGAAGTGGATGATAATTTCAGGTTATAAAACAAATTTATAATTCTTTTTGTGAAATTCCCCATAACCTGCTGGAATGTACTGTATGACCATAAGACCATAAGACACAGGAGCAAGATTAGGCCATTTGGCCCATCGAGTCTGCTCTGCAATTCAATCATTACTGATCCTTTTTTTCCCCTCCTCAGCCCCACTCCCTGGTCTTCTCCTCATAACCTTTGATGCTATGACCAATCAAGAACTTGTCAATCTCCATGTTAAATACATCCAATGACCTGGTCTCCACAGCTGCCTGTAGTAACAAATTCCACAAATTCTCCACCCTCTGGCTAAAGTAATTTCTCCACATTTCTGTTTTAAATGAACGACCTCAGTCCTCTTGTCCTAGACTCCCCGACCATTAGAAATGTCCTTTGCACATCTACTTCGTCTAGGCCTTACAGCATTTGAAAGGTTTCAATAAGATCCCCCTCATCCTTCTAAATTCCAGTGAGCACAGGCCCGGAGCCATCAAACGTTCCTCGTAAGATAACCCTTTCATTCCCGGAATCATCCTTGTGAATCTCCTCTGAACCCTCTCCAATGTCTGCACATCTTTTCTTAGATGAGAGACCCAAAACCATTCACAATACAAGGTGATGCCTCACAAGTGCCTTATAAAGCCTCACCATCACATCACTGCTCTTGTATTCTAGGCCTCTTGAAATGAATGCCAACATTGCATTTTTCTTCCTCACCACCAACTCAACCAGCAAGTTAACATTTAGAGTGTTCTGCACAAGGAATCCCAAGTTTCTTTGCATCTCAGACTTTTGTAGTTTTCCCCATTTAGAAAATAGTCTGTGCATTAATTTCTTCTGCCAAAGTGCATGGCCATGCATTTTCCAACATTGTATTTCATTTGTCACTTTCTTGCCCTTTCTCCGAATCTGTCTAAGTCCTTCCGCATCCTTCCTGTTTCCTCAACACTACCTGCCCTTCTACCAACCTTCATATCATCTGCAAACTTGGCAATCCTCACCCGGCTTAAAGTGGCAAGGGGAGCATAAATGTGAGAAAAAGATAGTCTGTTCATTTTGTGGTCCTGATTTAGCCAAGCAACAACCGAAATCTGCGCAAATGTGGAAGCCTTTGCAAAGCTGGCTGGATCCTTTTTTTTAAGTATGCAGATTATGTACTCCATCTGTGCCAATTGCTGAATTATGATCAGATGTGGAACAAAAGATGTTTTCAGCTCCATTCCACAGTGACGCACAGCTGAGATAAACTAGTCCACATTGGTGGCTGTGGTCTGTACAACTCAGCTTCACACCTAGCAGTCAGAGGCAAAATATGAAATTGTATCATGATGAGTATCCTGTACCCAGCACCTTTAGGTGTCAATCCATGCACACACGCTGTAAACTGTCTATATTACAGAAGAGCCAGTACTTTGTGTAGCAGATACTGGAATGGAGGAGTTGGCATTTGATGGTGTTAGCATCTGGTTATCAAATATACTCATCATGGTTTCCTATTGTCACAAAGTACTGCATTTGATTTTTTTTTCTATGTTTGCAGAAAGCCAGACACAATGGTCATTTCAGTCTTTTCTTTCACTAGAACTAGCACAATGGTTTTTGTTTCTGGTGGCCTTGTATAAAACTGGCCAGTATCTGCAGTTAAACTTTTGTACTTAAGACAATAGTCAGATATGGACATGTTGCTGAAGTCCATTTTGAAGTAAAATCCAATTATAAGGTTTATATTGTGTCAATACAGCATCCAAGTAAATAATGAATATTACAGCAGTGGCATCCAGGCTAATAAACCCTGACACAAACAATGACTGGGAGGTTTGTCCAATCTGATGGGGATTAAACAAGCAGCTGCTATTGCTGCCTTTAACCTTGAAGTGCTGAAGTCTTCTGTCTTCTGACCAGACCAGAGGTGAATGCTGAAGTGTAGTATGTCTTTGACGTCTCTCTTTTTGGTGTAAATATAACAATGCAAGAAATGTAGGTGCAGGATAAATCCCTTAGTTTTTGGTGCAGAAAGGAGAAAAAAACAGACCAAAGTACATATAAAGGAGGAAGCCATGCTCAACTATAAATACCTCTGTGTCTTGTCTAGCATAACAGCAACAGCAGCCAGTATAGGTGCAGCAGGGATTCCGCAAGCTGGCTTGGTGACCATGGTTATCGTTTTGACATCAGTTGGACTTCCCACAGATGACATCACTCTGATAATTGCAGTGGATTGGGCACTGTAAGATTTTATATTTATATATTTTAATAGATATTTGTATTACTTATTCCTTGAAAAAACAATTGGCTGTCTTAACCATTATTTCTACAGACTGGTAATATTTATCTTTTAAAGGGATAGATTTCGAACCATGATTAATGTTCTCGGAGATGCTCTGGCAGCTGGAATTATGGCTCATATCTGCCGAAAGAACTTTACTCAAGAAAATGACGAAGTAGGAAAATAATTTTTTTGTATTCTTTTCAAATTTATTTCAATCCAGCGGATCTGTCTAATGATTTGTTAACTCATTTGAATGTTGAGTAATAATTGATCTTGGAAAAAATATGTAATCCCCATGGAAGCACAAAACAGAATAAAGAATCATTACTATGTGGGAGAACAATCAGCCCATCATGAGGGACCTTCTGTTCACTGTGAATGCCGTACACTCATTTGTCTTAAGACCATAAGACCATAAGATATAGCAGCAGAAGTAAGCCATTTGGCCCATCGAGTCTGCTCCACCATTCAATCATGGGCTGATATAATTCTTCCAGTCATCCCCACTCCCCATGCCCTTTGAAGCCCTGGCTAATCAAGAACCTGTCTATCGCTGCCTTAAATGTATCCAATCACTTGGCCTCCACAGCTGCTTGTGGCAACAACTTCCACAGATTTACCACCTTCTGATTGAAGTAATTTCTTCGCATCTCTGTTCTAAATGGACATCCTTCAATCCTGAAGTCGTGCCCTCTTGTCCTAGATTCCCATACCATGGGAAATAACTTTGTAATATCTAATCTGTTCAGGCCTTTTAACATTCGGAATGTTTCTATGAGATCCCCCCTCATTCTCCAAAACTCCAAGGAATACAGCCCAAGAGCCGCCAGATGTTCCTTATACAGTAACCCTTTCATTCCTGAAATCATTCTTGTGAATCTTCTCTGAACCCTTTCCAATGTTAGTATATCCTTTCTAAAATAAGGAGCTCACAACTGCATTTAATACTCCAAGTGTGGTCTCACAAGGGCCTTATAGAGCCTCAACATCACATCCCTGCTCTTATATTCTATACCTCTAGAAATGAATGCCAACATTGCACTCACCTGCTTCACCACTGGCTCAACCTGGTGGTTAACCTTTAGGATGTCCTGCACAAGGACTCCCAAGTCCCTTTGCATCTCTGCAGTTTGAATTCTCTCCCCATCTAAATAATCGTCTGCCCATTTATTTCTTCTATCAAAGTGCATGACCATACACTTTCCAACATTATATTTCAATTGCCACTTCTTTGCCCATTCCCCTAAACTATCTCTCTCTGCAGGCTCTCTGTTTCTTCAACACTTTCCGCTCCTCCACCTATCTTTGTATCATCAGCAAATTTAGCCACAAATCCATTAATCCCATAGTCCAAAGCATTGACATGCATCATAAAAAGCAGCAGCCCCAACACAGACCCCTGTGGAACTCCAATGATAACCGGCAACCAGCCAGAACACTCTCTGGTTTCTGCCGATCATCCAATGCTCCATCCATGCTAGTAACTTCCCTGTAATTCCATGGACTCTTATCTTGCTAAGCAGTCTCCTGAGCGGCAGCTTATCAAAGGCCTTCTGAAAATCCAAGTACACCACATCTACTACATCTCTTTTGTCCATTCTGCTTGGAGTTTCCTCAAAGGATTGCAGTAGGTTAGTCAGGTAGGATTTCCCTTTCAGGAAACCATACTGGCTTTGGCCTATCTTGTCATGTGCCCCCAGGTACTCCATAAACTTATCCTTAACAATTGATTCCAACAACTTCCCAACCACTGATGTCAGGCTAACAGGTCCATAGTTTCCTTTCTGCTGCTTCCCACCCTTTTTAAATAGCAAAGTAACATTTGCAATTTTCCAGTAATCTGGTACAATGCCAGACTCTATTGATTCTTGAAAGATCATTGTTAATGCCTCTGTAATCTCTCCAGCTACTTCCTTTAGAACCCAAGGGTGCATTCCATCAAGCCCAGGAGATTTATCCACCCTCAGATCATAAAGCCTCCTGAGCACCTTCTCAGTGGTAATTTTCACTGCACATACTACACTTCCCTGACACTCTTGAATGTCCGGTATACTGTACCGCAGATGTCTTCCACTGTGAAGACTGATGCAAAATACGCATCCAGTTTCTTTGCCATCTCTGCATCTCTCATTACAATCTCTCCAGCGTCATTTTCCATTGGTCCTATATCTACCCTCAACTCTCTTTTACCCTTTATATACTTAAAAAAGCTTTTGGTATCTTCTTTGATATTAGTCACCAGCTTCTTTTCATAATTCATCTTTTCCTTCCTAATGACCTTCTTAGTTCCTTCTGCAAGTTTTTAAAAGGTTTCCAATCATCTATCTTCCCACTAGCTGTGGCTTCCTTGTATGCCCTCTCTTATGCTTTTACTTTGGCTCTGACTTCACTTGTCAGCCACAGTAATGTTCTTCTTCCATTCAAAAATTTCTTATTATTAGGAATATATCTGTCTTGCACTTTCCTCATTTTTCACAAAAACTCGCCATTGCTGCTCTGTTGTCATTCCTGCTAGTGTCTCTGTCCAGTCAATCTTGGCCAGTTCCCCTCATGCCATTGTAATTTCCTTCATTCCACTGAAATACTGACACATTGGAATTTAGTTTCTCCTTCTCAAATTTCAAAGTTAATTTGATCATATTGTGATCACTGTTCTCTAAGGGTTCTTTAATCTTAAACTCTCTTATCAACTCCGGATCATTGCACAACAGCCAATCCCTAGAGGGCTCAACAACAAGCTGTTCTAAAAAAGCTATTCCTTAGACATTCCACAAATTCTCTCTCTTGAGGTCCAGTACTGGCCTGGTTTTCCCAATCCACTTTCATGTTAAAATCCCCAACAATTATCATGACATTGTCGTCACAAACTACAACACCTTGCTCTTACCCGAATTATTTCTACTTGCCTGCTGTACAAAACTTAGTCATACCACATTTGAAATAATGTGTGCAGTTCTGGAGGCCACATTACAGGAAGGATGTAGAAGATTTGACGAGGGTGCAAAAGAGGTTCACTAGGGTGCAGTCTAGATTAGAGAGCTTTAGCTATAAAGAGAAGTTGACAAAACTTGAAATGTTTTCTTCTGGCATCAAAGGCTGAAAAGTGGCCTGATCTAAAATTGTATCTAAAATTATGAGAGGCATAGACAGGGAAGAAATTCAGAATGTTATTTTTCCCAGGATGAAAATGTCAAAATCTCGAGGACTTGCCTTTAAAATGAGTGGAGGAAAGTTTAAAGGAGATTTACTTAATAAATTTCTTACACAGAATGCAGTGAGTGCCTGAAGGGGGAGTTAGTGGAAGTAAATACAACAGCAAAGCCTAGGAGCCATTTAGACAGGCACATGAGCAAGTAAGGTTTGAAGGATACAGGCTATGTCCAGACTTATTTGAAGTTTAAATTGACATCTTGGTTGACACAGACGTTGTTGGTCAAAGGACTTGTTCTTCTTGCCGTATGTTCTATGTTCTAAAGATTGGTACATCCGAGTGTAATTAAGTGTGAGGCATAAATGTTATAATCTATCTTACTTTAGAATAATTTTTAATGTTCTCCAGGGACTGAGATTCTAAAATACAAAAATAGCTTGCAGGGTTAGAGGGAATGTCAACAGATTTTATCACATGTTATACTGTTAAAATATAAATTCACCTGATTCTTTCTGTAATAAAAAAATGAAAATGCATTGAGTTGAAATTTGTCTAATCATGTTTTTTTGTTGATTGCTTCTGTGAAGACTGACATGTTGTGCCCTGTGGAATGAAGTTTATCTTTTCAGCAGTCTCTTGCTTTCTGAACTTAGCAGGGCAGGTGTAGTTGTCGCAAATTGCTGTCAGTATGTCTGACTAATGACAGTTTCCAGTCATAACAGCTGGAAATACCAGATCATCTCATATTTTTCAAAGAAAATGCAACCCAGCAGCATCGTGGGGAAAAAAGTACAGTTGACGTTTCGGGCTGAAATCCTTGAGCAGGATTCTGCCGATGTCCTGCCAAAGGTTTTTAGCTCAAAGTATCGACTATTTTTTCTGTACATACTGCCTGGCCTGCTGAGTTCCACCAGCATTTTGTGTGTATTGCTTGGATTTCCAACATCTGCAGTTTCTCTTGTTTATATTTTTCAAAATTAGTTTCACAAATGTATATAAATTTGGAGGCAAATCTAAATTTAATTAGAAATCTAAAATATAATAAAGAAAACTTGAAAAAATGGCTCCATGAATAATTAGTAATAACATACTGTGTCACTTTGATTTAAAAACACATAAATTGTAGCAGATGAGGGAAAACTGAAGTATGGGAGAAGGGTAAAACACTTCATAATTTTGAGAGACTGGTATAGAATAATAATGATTAGGTAAAAGTATTAAAATAACTAAAAGGAGTAGAAAAATATTCAACGAAACATCTGGAGTGAGGAAAGAAAAGTTCAGAAGTATTGATAAACTAGAGCAAGATATGGAAGAATTTAATGAGAGATTCTTCTCCTTTACTAAAGCAGAAGACATTAATCTGACGGCATTTCAACAACAATGGTGTTTTGGCATGAGTAAACCTAAATGTAAAACCAGACGTGCTGTGCTGAAACTTCATATTTATACTCAGACTGAGTTAATTAGGGCTGGCAGGATCTTACCCAAGTGAATTGAATCTGGAAACCAGCCTGTAAGGATTGGGAGCTCACTGACATATTAAATCACGTGAAATCAGCACTCAGAGACTGCGCTTCCACAGGTCTCTGCAATGGAGAATTCCAGATACTTGACCATTTTGAGAAAGGAAAGTCCTCCTCTGTTGGATGATTTCTTATTTCTGAATCCATGTCTCCAAGTTCCCAATATTGTAAAGAAAATACCATCTCAACATTTACCCGATCAATCATATTCAGAATTTTTAGTTTCAATAATATTACTTTTCTATTTTCTCTACCTCTCCTTGTTGGAATAGATGGATTTACATGTGAAAGCTCTTTTTGATTTTCTCTGTATCTTTGCTGGAGAGACATGACTGTTATGCAGAAGGGCTTCCACTAATCTACTAAGAAACTGATGACTTCCCACCAGGAGCTGTTCTTATTGTCTGCTCCATTAGGCAAAATTTCATTGAGCACTGTGATGAGAATGAAACTGAGATGAGTGAGGGAATACTGCGAATAACAATCCTGATAGGTAGCGTGGAGATATTCTTGAAGAGTGTAGGCTTTTGTAAAACACGCAGTATGTTAGATTTAACACTGCATGCTTGTGGGAATGTGCTAAATTAAAACTGTGCACAATACTTCAGCTCTGATGGACCGGGCTGTGTCTCAGAGAACTCTCCATTTGTCAATCATAAGCAATAAAAATTTACCTATGATACAGTAATGTCCAAACATAGCTGCAAAACACCATGGAATGCATGGATTATTAAAGGAACTGAACAAGTGAAATCAGAAAACGCTTATAAGTCTCAATAGCATCTGTGAGGAAAAATGATAATTTTACAATTTGAAGACCCTTCAGCAGAACATGCATCTTAAACACCAGATCTGGTTCTCTTTCCACAGATCATGTCTGGCCTGCTGAGCATTTTAGACCATAAGATTTAGGAGCAGAATTAGGTCGTTTGGCCCATGGAGTTAGCTCCACTATTTCATCATGGCTGATCCAATTTTCCTCTCAGCTCCAATGTCCTGCCTTTTCCCTGTATCCCTTCATGCCCTGACCAATCAAGAATCCATCAACCTCTGCTTTAAATATACATAAAGACTTGGTCCCCCACAGCTGCCTGTGGCAAAGAATTCCACAGATTCACCACTCTCTGGCTAAAGAAGTTCCACCTCATCACTTTTCTAAAAAGACACCCCTCTATTCTGAGGCTGTGTCCTCTTAGGCTATCCCACCATAGGAAACATCCTCTCCACATCCGCTCTATCAAGGCCTTTAGGTAGGCTTCACTGAGGTCACCCCTCATTCTTCTGCATTCTAGTGAATAGAGGCCCAGAGCCATCAAACACTCTTCATATTGCAATTCATACAATCCTGGAATAATTTTTTGAACCTCCTTTGAACCCTGTCTTGTTTCAACACATCCATTCTAAGAGGCCCAAACTTGCTCACAATACTCCAAGTGAAGCCTCACCAGTGCTTTATAAAGTTTCAACATTACATTTTTGCTTTTATATATTGGTCCCCTTGAAATGAATGCTATCATTGTATTTGCCCTTCTCACCATAGACTCAACCTGCAAATTAAACTTCAGGGAATCCTGTAGAAGGACTCGCAAGTCCCTTTGCACCTCAGTTTTTGTATGTTCTCTTCATTTAGAAAATAGTCAACTCTTTCATTTCTTCTACCAAAGTGCATGACCATACACTTCCTGACACTGTATTCCATGTCATTTCTTTGCCCATTCTTCAAATCTGTCTGTCCTTCTGTAGCCCCTCTACTTCATCAAAGCTACCTGACCCTCTATCAATCTTCATATTGTCTGCAAACCTTGCAACAAACCATCAATTCCATCGTCCAAATCATTGACATATAAAATAAAGAGTATTTGAGACAGACCTTTGAGGGACACCAGTAGTCCCTGGCAGCCAGCTAGAAAAAGCTCCCTTTATTCCTATTCTTTACCTCCTGCCAGTCAGCCACTGCTTTATCCATGCTACATTCTTTCCTGTAATAGCATGGACTCATAGCTTGTTAAGCAGTCTTATGTGGGCACCTTGTCAAAGGCCTTCTGAAAATCCAACTACACAACATCAACCCAATCTCCTTTGTCTATCCTGCATGTTATTTCTTCAAAGAGTTCCAACAAATTTAACCATATAACATATAACCATATAACAATCACAGCACGGAAACAGGCCATCTCAGCCCTCCTAGTCCGTGCCGAATTCTTAATCTCACCTAGTCCCACCTACCCGCACTCAGCCCATAACCCTCCACTCCTTTCCTGTCCATATACCTATCCAATTTTACCTTAAATGACACAACTGAACTGGCCTCTACTACTTCTACAGGAAGCTCATTCCACACAGCTATCACTCTCTGAGTAAAGAAATACCCCCTTGTGTTTCCCTTAAACTTCTGCCCCCTAACTCTCAAATCATGTCCTCTCGTTTGAATCTCCCCTACTCTCAATGGAAACAGCCTATTCACGTCAACTCTATCTATCCCTCTCAAAATTTTAAATACCTCGATCAAATCCCCCCTCAACCTTCTACGCTCCAATGAATAGAGACCTAACTTGTTCAACCTTTCTCTGTAACTTAAGTGCTGAAACCCAGGTAACATCCTAGTAAATCGTCTCTGCACTCTCTCTAATTTATTGATATCTTTCCTATAATTCGGTGACCAGAACTGCACACAATATTCTAAATTTGGCCTTACCAATGCCTTGTACAATTTTAACATTACATCCCAACTTCTGTACTCAGTGCTTTGATTTATAAAGGCCAGCATTCCAAAAGCCTTCTTCACCACCCTATCTACATGAGACTCCACCTTCAGGGAACTATGCACTGTTATTCCTAGATCTCTGTTCCTCTGCATTCCTCAATGCCCTACCATTTACCCTGTATGTTCTATTTGGATTATTCCTGCCAAAATGTAGAACCTCACACTTCTCAGCATTAAACTCCATCTGCCAACATTCAGCCCGTTCTTCTAACCGTCATAAATCTCCCTGCAAGCTTTGAAAACCCACCTCATTATCCACAACACCTCCTACCTTAGTATCATCTGCATACTTACTAATCCAATTTACCACCCCATCATCCAGACCATTTATGTATATTACAAACAACATTGGGCCCAAAACAGATCCCTGAGGCACCCCGCTAGTCACCGGCCTCCATCCCGATAAACAATTATCCACCACTACTCTCTGGCATCTCCCATCTAGCCACTGTTGAATCCATTTTATTACTCCAGCATTAATACCTAACGACTGAACCTTCTTAACTAACCTTCCATGTGGAACTTTGTCAAAGGCTTTGCTGAAGTCCATATAGACTACATCCACTGCCTTACCCTCGTCAACATTCCTGGTAACTTCTTCAAAAAATTCAATAAGGTTTGTCAAACATGACCTTCCACGCACAAATCCATGCTGGCTACTCCTAATCAGATCCTGTCTATCCAGATAATTATTAATACTATCTCTAAGAATACTTTCCATTAATTTACCCACCACTGATGTCAAACTGACAGGTCTATAATTGCTAGGCTTACTTCTAGAACCCTTTTTAAACAATGGAACCACATGAGCAATATGCCAATCCTCCGGCACAATCCCCGTTTCTAATGACATCTTAAAGATCTCCGTCAGAGCTCCTGCTATCTCTGCACAAACTTCCCTCAAGGTCCTGGGGAATATCCTGTCAGGACCTGGAGATTTATCCACTTTTAAATTTTTTAAAAGTGCCAGTACTTCCACCTCTTTAATTGTCATAGGTTCCATAACTTCCTTACTTGTTTCCCACACCTTACACAATTCAATATCCTTCTCCTTAGTGAATACCGAAGAGAAGAAATCGTTCAAAATCTCTCCCATCTCCCTCGGCTCCACACATAGCTGACCACTCTGATTCTCTAAGGGGCCAATTTTATCCCTCACTATCCTCTTGCTTTTAATATAACTGTAGAAACCTTTTGGATTTACTTTCACCTTATTTGCCAAACCAACCTCGTATCTTCTTTTAGCTTTTCTAATCTCTTTCTTAAGATTCCTTTTACATTCTTTATATTCCTCGAGCAATTCCTTTACTCCAAAGATTTGTCAGGCAAGAATTTTCCTTGAGTAAACTATGCTGACTATGGCCTATTTTATCATGTGCCTCCATGTACCCTGCGACCTCTTGCTTAATAATCAACTCCAACATCTTCCCAACCACTGAGGTCTGTGACAGGGTCCTGAATTGACCCTTTGAACTGTACTCTTAAAAAGAAAGAGAGGGGGGAGGTGCCCAATGCAGGGACCTTGTTATTAAGAGAGAGGCGAAGAATGCTCGGAAGATTGATGTTATGGTTTCTCGGTAGTTTGTTCACATTTCTACAAGGGCACTGCCTGCTTTTAAGTTCTTACAGAGAGAGAAGGGCAGAGCAGTTTGATGGACAGCTGGTGTTCAGCATGCTGAAATAAATACCAGGTTAGCTGCTGGACCCAGGCACACACGGTTTTGAACACTGGATGAGCTTTGTTGTGCCCACAGGAGAGTGGGTTTTTGGAGGATCGATTCGGGGAAATCGACCAGTGGCTCTCACAGTACAGGAAAGGTGTGACCGGTGGGGAGTTATTTGTGTGTCCAGTCCTTGCCTGGGTTGATAATTCCACCACAGAAGAACGGTCGCCTTTGTTATGGTCACAGTCGGTGACTTTAAAAGAACCGTGGAAGGAGGAGGGGTCAGATCAAGTTCAAGAAGGACTCGAGATTTATTTCAAATGGGTTTGTGTCTATGAAGGAGGGGTCAACCCCGACCCCCGTGAGAATCTGGAGGGATGCTGGAGCTTTTCAGTCTCTAATATTAAAGTGTGTTTTGGAGTTTGGTGCTGAGATGGAGACTGGTGAGGTGAATATTATCAAAGGTATTGGAAAGGGGGCTGAGGCTGTGCCTTTGCATAAAATAGGTTTGAAATGCGACTTGGTATCTGGACCAGTCAAAATAGGGGTACGATCTGAAGTACCGATAGACAATGGAGAAGTCTTGCTCGGTAATGACCTCACAGGTGGGGATGTTTATCCAGCAGTTCAGCCAATGGGTAAGCCTGCTGCTGCTGAGGACCTGCCCATGGATGCTGATGTATACCGTCTGTGCATGTCGAAAAAAACTGCTGATGCTAGTGTTGATTTATCCGAGACTTTCCTACCATCCCTATATTGACCGGACTTAGAGGGTAGTAAGGCTGAGGAGAGTAAGGAGGATGAGAAAGACTTGTCTTTATTGAGGAAAGAATTTATAGAGGAACAGAATAAAGATCCTGAAATTGTGGCTTTAAAAGAGACAGCTCTCTCTGAGGATGAAATTCAGAATGAGTCAGTGGGATATTACCTTAAAGATGGGATGTTGATGAGGAAGTGGAGACCCGTTGCAGTGCCGGCAAATGAGGATTGGGCTATTGTGCACCAAGTAGTGGTTCCAAAGGTTTACAGGGCTGAAATTTTAAACCTGGCCCACAAGATGCCTTTAGGTGGACTCTTTGGAGTAAAGAAGACAGTGCACAGGATTATGAGGGAGTTTTATTGGCCTAATGTGAGGAAAGATATTGTCAATTACTGCAGAGGGTGTCATATGTGCCAGGTGGTGGGAAAACCTAATCAGGCCATCACAGGCAAGGATTGGACACACAAATAACTCCCCACCGGTCACTCCTTTTCTGCACTGCGAGAGCCACTGATTGATTTCCCCGAATCGATCCTCTGAAAACCCACTTTCCTGTGGACACACCAAGGCTCATCAACGTCCAAAACCATGTGTCTCATTCTCCTGACATTTTAAAGTGATAGTTCACAGAAAATATGACCCCTATGGGTACATAACAGGTCAGACTAACTGGCCTATAGTTTCCTTTCTTCTGCCTCACTCCCTTCTTGAAAAATGGAGTGACATTTTCAGGATTTTCTGTTTTTACTTTCCATTTTGAACATCTGGTGTTTTGGTTTTAATTTTCTAATAAATGCAGTCATTGCTTTTTTTAATTAGAGAAACTAACTCAGTGCTCTGAATGTCTCCCGTGTTTTGAAATGTCATCAGTTACTTCTTCCCTCATTAAGAATTTCTTTAAGTTGACAGCTGAGAAATTAGGAATAAATTTTCCCCTTCATTGCTACATTGCTGTCTGTTCATCGTCCCTATGTTCATTAGTAGGTAAACCAGTGGTGCTGTAATGAATGGTAATTCACATTACCAGACTACTACTCAACAATGTTGGTGAAAACTATACCCCTGTGATTTTTGAATCTTGACATGCATTTGACAACACATTTTAACAATTAGGCAGCTTATCAAGTTATCTACTCTGCTTACTATATGTTTTATTTCCTAATTAGGTTCCACTGATTTGTGAAACAAAGCCAGGAAGTATCAATCAAATCATGACCTATCAGAGAAATGGATGTACAAATGATGCTAATAAGGCAGACAAACATCTTTATGCAGGAGCCACAGATGGATCTCATCACAATGTACAAATGGAGCTAGGTCTCAGCACCAAGAAGGATTATTGCACCATTGAAATAGATGAATTGGAGACAAGAGTATAGTCAGAGGAATGCACCTCAATAGGAATACTTCATGTCATGCTGGTAACATGTGTGACTACCTCACAGCTGGAAATGTGGTATATACAGGAGAAATGACAACTGGAACTTATGGTAGTGCAGGAGGTGCACACTGATTCAAACTGCTTTGAATTACTACTCATTTTTTTGTGAACAGCACGTTATTTATGTCTATTCAATACAAAGTGTTGGTTGGTCTTCTAGGTTATTTCATAAGGAGTGCTAAGGAATAACTTAAGAATGTCTGTCCTTACATTTGTTTCACTTGCAGCAATAATATGAAGATAATTAAATCAATTTGTCATTGTCAATTTGTTTTTATTCCCCATTTTCCCAAAGATTTGTCAACACTAAATCCAGTCTGTGGGATGACCAAGCAGGCAAGATTCTGCTGCATGATGTTCTAGTATACAATTCATCAAAGGATCACTGATTATTACCTAGGAACTGTAGTCTTTTTGAAGCTATTCCTGACATCAGAATCTATCTGTGTCATTTAGAGCTAATAACCAGGTCAAACTTTGCTGAAGTTTACTTTGGATCTATGTGGACTTCCTTCTTCCTCGGCTGGACGAACGGCCAATAGCTTAACTTCTAATCCTCCCCCAATTGGTATGCCCAAAGACCGGATGATTGATAGCCCTTTGGTAGCCATCATTTTAAAGATGTTTAACAAAACTCCATTGTCTTAAGTTTATTATGTTGGAAGAGTCACTCTTTTCCTGAATTTTAATCTGTATTCCTGGTAGATGCATGTTATGGTTTTAATCACATGGGAGCTGAATTTAATGTAATTACATCATTCTAATATGTGTTCACTCCAAATCCTTTCTAAGCACTTCCGGCCAAAAATCCTGATGCATGCCAGCTTCATGCACTCAGACAAACCTGTTAATCACATGTGTTCTGAGGAGTCAAGTGAAGAGATCAGAATCAGATTTAATATCACTGGCAGATGTTGTGAAATCTGTAGCAGCAGTACAATGCAATACATAAAAAAAACAAGAAAGTGAATTACAGTAAGTATATGTAAACTTTAATATATAATTAAATTCATAGAGTGTGTGTATATAAATATATATATATATATATATATAAAATTAAACAAGTAGTGCAAAAATATGAATAAAAAGTAGTGATGTGTTCATGGGTTCAATGTCCATTCAGGAATTGGATGACAGAAGGGAAGAAGTTGTCCTTGACTTATTGAGTGTGTGATTTCAGGCTTCTGTACCTCCTCCTTGATGGTAGCAAAGAGAACAAGCTGGGACCTGGATGATAAGGTCCTTATTGTTGGGTGCTGTCATTTTGAGGTATTATTCCTTGAAGATGTCCTAGCTGCTACAGAGGTCAGTGTCCATTATGGGGCTAACTATGTTTACTACTCACTGAAACTTACTTTGAACCATGCAGTAGCCCTTCCATACCAAACATGCAGTCATTACTACTGTAAGAAGAGCAGTAGAGAAAATAAACGTGAGGTTTTAAAAGTTAGTTTAATTAAGAGGTTAATAGTAGTTCTTCTTAGAAGAAAGCTAAACATTAGCACTTTTATCAAGTTGTTGAGAACAAAACGTATGTTTGTTAGGGCTGCATGGATATATAAGGAATCTTCCTATTTAAAAATAAAGATTTAAAATGGAATTCTTGGAAAATTATTTTTATTTTTTAATTATGAACCAGTCATTTCTTCAGCAAAAAGTTTGAAAGTTCCAATGGGTTAGGAGTTGTACTTCATGCTGAATTTGGTTGTCTTATCTGTGCTGCTATTCTTGAAAACAGTTCCTCAGCTCTTTTCAAATAAATTCCTCCTCTTTTCCCCTACAAACCACAAGTTTGCCCTACAATTTTGAGGTTCTAAAATGATTTTCCAGAAATGCTAGAAACTTGGGATATTTGTCTCAATTAATTAGCCACAATACTTTGAAAGGAGTTGAAAGTTGAAATTAATGGCCAAGTAAACACTTTGTGGAACACACACATGCTGGAGGAACTCAGCAAGCCAGGCAGCATCTATGGAAAGAAGTAAACAGTTGACGTTTCAGACCGAGGCCCTCCTTCAAGATTCTGAAGGAAGGTATTGGCTCAAAATGTCAACTATTTACCCTTTTCCATAGCTGCTGCCTGGCCTGCTGAGTTCCTCCAACATTTTGTGTGTGTTGCTAGGATTTTCAGCATCTGCAGATTTTCTCTTGTTTGAATCACTTTGTGGATGTGTTTTTTTTGGCCATATCATGTTGAGTGCATCTTTATTTCATACATTAGTTGAAATGTTATTAGTTGAGAGTATTTTTGTTTATATTAAGGCCTGAAGCAAATAGTATATTATTCATAGTGTGAAGTTAGGGTCGATATATATATACAATTTAGATGTGGCAAATTTTACAAAGTCAGACAAATTGACTTCAGTTTTGAATTGAATTGAATGATCTTTATTGTCATTATACATAGGTACAATGAAACTCTGTTTAGCTTCCTCTCAGGCAATTAAATAAAGTGGTAGATAAAAATGAGACAGTAATTAAAAAAAAGTATTAAACAGATAAACAGCAGAAAATAAGTTGCAGCAGCACCAGAATCTCACAGTAATGTACAAAGTGCCGTTAGTGCAAATATTTGCGTCCTCGTGTGTGCTCACAGTTTCAGTCATTGTTCTGTCGGAGTGGAGTGACGGAGGCCACAGCACTGGGGTAGAAGCTGTTCCTCAATCTAATTGTTCTGGCTTTTATTGTCCTGAACTTTTAACTGGATGGCAGCGGGTCAAAAAGGGAGTGGCCAGGGTGTGTGGTGTCTCTGGTTATGAAGAACTGTTGCATCCAAATGGAGGCAATAATCTTACGTTCAACTTCACATCAGCTTTCATTTCTTAGGTCTTTCTGTAGAAAATACATAACATGAAGATGCTGATTGACCCCTTTGCAATGTCTGATTAATAGAAAATATGTAATTGTTGATGGGTAACCATTGATGTATAGTCACATTATTTCTTCTGATGATCTTACTGGCTGACAATAAATTAAGCTTTCATGAAATATGTGATGCAAGTGATGTTTACTAACCCAATATATTACTGATTTGCAGGTGAATAGATGTGGCTTCTCCTTGGTAAATGTTGCTATTATTTTCTAATGGATTCCACTGATCAATTTGCTCCATTTGGAACTAGGTGCATTAATTGAGAGAAGATAAAGGACTTAACAACCATCCCAACGTTGAGGATGGCAAACCTAACAGCAAAATTTTCATAAAACAACAATTGTTGAATCTTTAAAGTGACCATAGGTCATAAATATAGGAATAGAATTAGGCCATTTGGCTCATCGAGTCTGCTCTGCCATTTCATCATAATATAGAAGAAAAAAACAAAAAAAAATTAAAAATAAATAACTAAATCAGTTACAGATTACATATATTGAATAGATTAAAAATCGTGCAAATACCACAAATACTATATATTAAAAAAGTGAGGTAGTGTCCAAGGGTTCAATGTCCATTTAGGAATCGGATGGCAGAGGGGAAGAAGCTATTCCTGAATTGCTGAGTGTGTGCCTTCAGACTTCTGTACCTCCTACCTGATGAACAGTGAGAAAAGGACATGCCCTGGGTGCTGGAGGTCCTTAATGGATGCTGCCTTTCTGAGACACTGCTCCTTGAAGATGTCCTGGATACTTTGCAGGCTAGTACCCAAGATGGAGCTGACTAGATTTACAACCCTCTGCAGCTTCTTTCGGTCCTGTGCAGTAGCCACTCCACCAGACAGTGATGCAGCCTGTCAGAATGCTATCCATGGTACATCCACAGAGGTTTCTGAGTGTATTTGTAGACATTCCAAATCTCTTCAAACTTCTATTGAAATATAGCCACTGTCTTGCCTTCTTTATCAATATATTGAGACCAGGTTAGATCCTTGGAGATCTTGACACCCAGGAACTTGAAGCTGCTCACTCTCTCTGCTTCTGATCCCTCTATGAGGATTGGTATGTGTTTCTTCATCTTACCCTTCAGGAAATCTACAATCAGCTCCTTTGTCTTACTGCCGTTGAGTGCCAGGTAGTTGCTGTGACATGACTCCACTAGTTGGCATATATCACTCCTGTACGCCCACTCATCACCACCTGAGATTCTACCAACAATGGTTGTATCATCAGCAAATTTTTAGATGGTATTTGAGCTGTGCTATATACATGTGTATACAGAGAGTAGAGTAGAGCAGTGGGCTAAACACACACTCCTGAGGTGCACCAGCGTTGATCGTCAGCGAGGAGGAGATGTTATCACCAATACACACAGACTGTGGTTTTCCAGTTAGGAAGTTGAGGATCCAATTGTAGAGGGAGGTACCTAAGTCGAGATTCTGCAACTTCTCAATCAGGATTGTGGGAATGATGGTATTAAATGCTAAGCTATAGTTGATGAACAGCATCCTGATGTAGGTATTTGTGTTGTCCAGGTGGTCTAAAGTTGTGTGAAGAGCCATTGAGATTGCATCTGTCATTGACATACTGTGGCGATAGGAAAACTACAATGGGTGCAGGTCCTTGCTGAGGCAGGAGTTCAGTCTAGCAAATGTTACTCCGCTATTTAAGGAGGGGGTAAGGAAGCAAAAAGGAAGTTATAGACCTGTTAGCTTGACATTGGTGGTTGGAAGTTGTTAGAGTTGATTGTCAAGGATAAGGTTACGGAGTACCTGGAGGGATATGACAAGATAGGCAGAACTCAGCATGGTTTCCTTAAAGGAAAATCCTGCCTGACAAACCTAGTGCAATCTTTTGGTGAAATTACAAGTAGGCTAGACAAGGGAGGTGCAGTGGATGTTGTGTATATGGATTTTCAGAAGGCCTTTGACAAGGTGCTGCACATGAGGCTGCTAAACAAGATAAGAGCCCATGGAATTAAGGGAAAGTTACATATGTGGATAGAGCATTGGTTGATTGGCAGGAAACAGAGAGTGGGAATAAAGGGATCCCATTCTGGTTGGCTGCCGGTAACCGGTGGTGTTCCACAAGGGTCCGTGTTGGGGCCTCTTCTTTTTACGTTGTATATCAACGATTTGGATTATGGAATAGATGGCTTTGTGGCTAAGTTTGCTGATGATACAAAGATAGGTGGAGGGGCCGGTAGTGCTGAGGAAACAGAGTCTGCAGAGAGACGTGGATAAATTGGGGGAATGGGCAAAGAAGTGGCAAATGAATTACAATGTCGGAAAGTGTATGGTCATGCACTTTGGTAGAAGAAATAAACGGGCAGACTTAAATGGGGAGAGAATTCAAAGTTCTGAGATGCAACGGGGCTTGGGAGTCCTCATACAGGATACCCTTAAGATTAACCTCCAGGTTGAGTCAGTGGTGAAGAAAGCAAATGCAATGTTGGCATTCATTTCTAAAGGAATAGAGTATGGGAGCAGGGATGTGATGTTGAGGCTCTATAAGGCACTGGTAAGACCTCACCTGGAATACTGTGTGCAGTTCTGGGCTTCTTATTTAAGAAAGGATGTGCTGACATTGGAGAGGGTTCAGAGAAGATTCACTAGAATGATTCCAGGAATGAGAGGGTTAACATATGAGGAACGTTTGACCGCTCTTGGACTGTACTCCTTGGAGTTTAAAAGAATGAGGGGGGACCTCATAGAAAAGTTTCGAATGTTGAAAGGCATGGACAGAGTGGATGTGGCAAAGTTGTTTCCCATGGTGGGGGAGTCTAGTACGAGAGGACATGACTTGAGGATTGCAGGGCGCCCATTCAGAACAGAGATGTGAAAAAAAAATTTTAGCCAGAGGGTGGTGAATCTATGGAATTTATTGCCACGGGCGGCAGTGGAGGCCAAGTCATTGGGTGTATTTAAGGCAGAGATTGATAGGTATCTGAGTAGTCAGTGCATCAAAGGTTATGGTGAGAAGGCAGGGGAATGGGACTAAAGGGGAGATTGGATCAGCTCATGGTGAAATCGTGGAGCAGACTTGATGGGCCAAATGGCCAACTTCTGCTCTTTTGTCTTATGCTCTATGGTCTAGTCATGTCCAACCTCAAAGCATTTCATGACGGTAGATGTGTGTGCTACCGAGCAATAATTATTAAGGCAGCTCATTATTCTTCTTAGGCACTGGTATAATTGTTGCCTTTTTGAAGCAAGTGGGTACTTTCGCCTGTCGCAGTGAGAGGTTGAAAATGTTCTTGAATACTCCCACCAGTTGGTTGGCACAGGTTTTCAGAGCCTTACCAGGTACTCCATCCGGACCTTCCGCCTTGCGAGGGTTCACTCTCTTTAAAGACAGCCTAACATCAGCCTCTGAGACAGAGAACACAGGGTCATCAGGTGCAGCAGGGATCTCAATAGCTGTGTTTATATTCTCCCCTTCAAACAGGCATAGAAGATGCTGAGTTCATCTGGTAGCTTCATCCCTTCCCCTCCTGTCTTCTCCTATCATTTCGGATCACCCCCTCCCCCTCTCACTTTCAAATCTCTTACTATCTCTTCTTTCAGTTAGTCCTGACGATGGGTCTCGGCCCGAAATGTCGACAGCGCTTCTTCCTATAGATGCTGCCTGGCCTGCTGTGTTCCACCAGCATTTTGTGTGTGTTCCTTCTGCAGCCTTCCAGTTTCCTCAACACTACTTGTCCCTCCAACAATTTTCGTATCATCTGCGAACTTGACAACAAAGCCATCTATTCCATCAGCTAAATCATTGGTATACAGTATAAAAAGCAGTCCCAACACTGACCCCTGCAGAACACCACTAGTCACTGGCAGCCAACCAGAAAAGGATCATTTTATTCCCACTTGCTGCCTCTTACCAATCAGCCAATGCTGCAACTATGTAACTTTCCTGTAATGTCATGAACTCTTAACTGGGCCTCGTGTGTCACCTTGTCAAAAGCCTTATGAAAGCCCAAATATACAACATCCACTGCATCCCCTTTATCTATTCTACTTGTAATGCCCTCGAAGAATTCCAACAGGTTCAGTCAGGCAAGATTTACCCTTAAAGGAAACTATGCTGACTTTGTCCTATCTTGTCCTGTGTCACCAAGAACTCCATAAACTCATTCTTAACAATTGACTCCAATATCTTCCCAACAACTGAGGTCAGGCTAACTGGTGTATTATTTCCTTTATGCAGCCTCCCTCCTTTCTTAAAGAGTGGAGTGACATTTGCAATTTTCCGATCCTCCGGACCCATGCCAGATTCCAGTGATTCCTGAAAGATCATTACTAATGCCCCCACAATCTCTACTAATACCTCTTTCACAGCCCTAGGGTGTGGTTCATCTGGTCCAGGTGACTTATGTAACTTCTAGGTCTTTCAGATTTGTGAGCACCTTTTACAGTTGGCCCTCCATATCTGTAGGTTCTGCATCTGCGGATTCAACCAACCGTGGATCGGGATCGAAAAAAAAACGGAAGTTCCCTCTCCAGCACTCGTTGTTTGAGCATGTACAGACTTTTTTTTCCTTGTCATTATTCCCTAAACAATACAGTATAACAACTATTTACATAACATTTACATTGTATTAGGTATTACAAGTAATCTAGAGATGATTTAAAGTGTATGGGAGGATGTGCATAGGTTATATGCAAATACTATGCCATTTCATATACAGGACCTGAGCATCCGTGGAATTTGATATCCGTGGGAGGATACCAAACCCCTGCAGATACGTAAGGCTGACTGTAATAGTAATTGCACTCACTTCTCTTCCCTCACTCCGTTCAACATCCGCCACACTGCCAGCCTCTTCCACAGTGAAGGCTGATGTAAAATACTCATTTAGTCCATCTGCCATCTCCTTGGCCCCCATTATTATTTCTCTGGCTTCATCTTCTAGCGGCCCTAAATCCAGTCTCATCTCATTTTTTATACACTTGAAAAAGCATTTTCTATCTACCTTGATAATATTTGCTAGCTTGCTTTCATATTTCCTCTTTTCCCTGCAAGTAATTCTTTCAGTTGCTTTCTGGAGGTTTTTAAAAGCTTCCCAATCCTTCATCCTCCTGCTAATTTTTGTTTTGTTGTATGCCCTCTCTTTTGCTTTTCCATTAGCTTTGACTTCCCTCATCAGCCACAGTTGTATTATTTTGCCATTTGAGTGTTTCATTGTTTTTGGAATACATCTATCCTACACCTTTCTCATTTTTCCCAGAAATTCAAGCCATTGCTGCTGTGCTGTCATCCTTGCTAGCATCTCCTTCCAATTTACTTCAGCCAAATCCTCTTATACCACTATAATTTCCTTTACTGCTATGTCAGACTTCACTTTCTCCCTGTCAAATTTCAAGATGAACTCAATCCTATTGTGATCTCTGTTTCCTAAGGGTTCTTTTACCTTAAACTCCTTAAGCGACTCCAGTTCATTACATAACACCTCCTCCAGTATAGTGATCCCCTAGTAGGCTCAACGACAAATTGCTCTTAAAAAAAAAAAATCCATCTTGTAGGCATTCAACAAACTCCCTCTCTTGAGATCCATTGCCAACCTAATTTTCCCAATTGACCTGCATGTTAACATCTCCCATGACTATCATAGTATTGCCCTTTTGACATGCCCTTTCTATTTCCTGTTGTGATCTGTAGTCCACAACCCAGCTATTGTTGGGAAGCCTGTATATAACTGCCACAGGGTCCTTTCACCCTTGTCATTTCTTAACTCAACGCATTCAATACCTTCCAATCCAATGTCACCCCTTTGTAATGATTTGATGGCATTCTTTATTGCAAAAGTGCGTAAGGTCGTACAATTGAAGCAATTAGGTATGATTTGAAAAATGACAGTCTTATGCTTTCTTTTAACCTTTGTCAGAGATCAAGATTCTTAAGTGTTGTTTGTTCAAAGTTAGGCATTGTTGCAAGGACAAGAGCAATGTCCTCAACTGCGAAACCTTGAATCAAGATTCTCACAAGTGCAGACCTTTCTATCAACGGCGAGAGTTTACATGCATCATTGCTGTCACAGTTTATGTACCACCGGATGCTGAAGTAGCCATCAAAGCCCTCAGTGTCACTATTAGCAAGCTGCAGGCATCGCATCCAGACAGAGCCTTTGTTGTCGTTGGGGACTTTAACCATTGCAATTTACGTACCGTGCTTCCAAGATTTTACCAAAATGTATCATGCACCACAAGGGGAAATAAAACCTTAGATCACGTCTACACAAATGTGGCTGATGCTTACAAAGCCACTACCCTCCCCCACCTGGGACAGTCCGACCATCTTTCATTGTTTCTGCCTCCCAAGTACAGCCGTGTCATTAAACGTGTGAATCCCACAATGAAGACTATTAAGATCTGGCTGGAGGGTGCTGACTCTGCTCTTCAGCACCAATTCCAGCAGACAGACTGGAGAGCGTTTGCTGCCCATGCCACCACAGACTCTCAGATTGATATTGACTCATATACCAACTCTGTCCTTGAGCACATCAGCAAGTGTGTAGATAGAGAGATGAAAACAAATACAAGTTTTCCCCAATCAGCAACCATGGATGAACCATGGATCGCCTCCTGCTCAAAGCCAGAGATTCAGCCTTCAGGTCTGGAGACCGGGAGACTTACAGTTAAGCCAGGGCCAACCCAAGGAGGGGAATCTCTCAGGCTAAACACATATACAAACAGAATCGAGGAGCATTTCAACTCCTCAGACTCCCGGTGCCTGTGGCATGGTATACAGATCATTACAGACTTCAAACCACCTAGTACTGTACCCCCTTCCAACTCTGCTTCCCTCCCTTAGGTGCTCAATTACTTCTACACTCGCTTTGACCGAGAGAACAAGGAGGTCACCCTCAAAGCGGATCTCCCACCTGGTGAACTGCCTCTCTCACTTTCCACCTCTGATGTTTGTGCCACCCTGAGCAGGGTGAATGTACGGAAGGCAGCTGGTCCGGATGGAATACCTGGCTGTGTGCTCAGAGTCTGTGCAGGGCATTTGGCCGGGGTCTTCACGGACATTTTCAATTTGTCCCTGGCCCAGGCAGTTGTCCCCACAAGCTTCAAGGTTGCCACCATCATGCCAGTGCCAAAGCCTTCCACTGCCATGGGCCTGAATGACTTCCGCCCAGTTGCACTCACCCCATCATTGCAAAGTGCTTTGAGTGACTGGTTCTATCACATCTGAAATCCTCTTTGCCCACTACCCTGGACCCCATCAATTTGCCTATCGCACCAACAGGTCAACAGAAGATGCCATCTCCATGGCATTTCACTCTTCCTTGACCCACCTGGACAGCCCCAACTCTTACGTCAGAACGCCGTTAATTGACTTTAGTTCGGCATTCAATACTGTGACCCCCCCTCCAAGCTGATTGCCATACTTCGCCAGCTTGGTATCAGCTCAACCCTCTGCAATTGGACCTTGGACTTTCTGACTAACAGATCCCAATCTGTTAAGTTAGACAACCTCTCCACCTTCACTCTCACCCTGAACACCGGCGAGCCTGAAGGCTGTGTGCTGAGCCCTCTTCTGTACTCCCTTTTCACCTATGACTACATTCCTGTACATGGTTCTAACTCCATAATCAAATTCCCAGATGACACCACTGTGGTTGGCCTGATCAGAGGGGATGATGAGATGGCCTACAGGGACGATGTATAGCACCTGACCACGTGGTGTGCTGACAACAACCTGGCACTTAACACCCAGAAGACCAAGGAGATCATTGTGGACTTCAGGCATGCTAGGAGCCACATTCATGTCCCCATCTACATTAACAGAGCTGTAGTAGAGTGTGTATCAAGCTTCAAATTCCTTGGTGTCCACATCTCTGAGGATCTCACCTGGTCCCTGAACTCCTCCATCCTGATCAAAAAGGTGCAACAGCACCTTTATTTCCTGTGGAGCATCGAGAAAGCTCACCTCTGTCCCAGGGTACTGACGGACTGCTGTACCATTGAGAGCATACTCACCAAATGCATCTCAGTATGGTATGGCAATTGTCCCATATCGGACCGCAAAATACTCCAGCGTATGGTGAAAACTGCCCAGCGGATTATTGGTATTCAATTGCCTACCATTGAGAACATCTACCATAAACACTGCCTGGGCAGGGTGAAAAGCATTATCAGGGATGCATCTCACCCTAACCATGGACTTTTTACTCTCCTCCCATCCGGTAGGCGCTACAGGAGCCTCCGCTCCCGCACCAGCAGGCTCAGGAAGAGCTTCTTCCCTGAGGCTGTGACCCTGCTGAACCTCACATCACAGCGCTAAGCAGTATTGCACCTATATTGTACTGTCTCAGTACTTTTATATTTGTATACTGTAGCACTTTTTATTCACAGTTATTTTGTAAATAACACTATTCTTTGCATTTCATTGGCTTTGTATCTGTACTCGGCACCATGACAATAAAGTTGAATCTAATCTAATCTGATCATATTCTGTTTGTGTCTAAGATACAGAAAGCAAATAACATTGCAGAATGGATTGAATTAGTTTTCTTTTAGTAATTTGTGTAATGTAAGTATCACTAGCAAAACCAAGACATTATTGATTTAGAATTGCCTTTGATAAGTTGATGGCAAGCCACTTTCTTCAACTGTTGCTTTCCTGTGAGGTGGAAATTTCAGGATCTGAACTCGCAATGATGGAAGAATCAGAGTAATAATGTAACTAGGAGGAAAGCCTGCCAGTAGCAGAATGTAAATATGTCTGCTGTTCTTGAGCTTCTAGCAGATAGAATTCATGTGTTTGTGAGGCGTTGTTGTTTAGCTGTTATCGTGTAGCTTTTAGATGGTTGATAGCAGCTGCTATGGTGTAGAGACAAGGTGGTTGTGAACTTTGCAGCAGACTCCATCCAATTGTATTAATCCTAGGCAAAAGTCTTTTGTGCATTGGTTTGAATTTTCCCTTCCTCATATTTAAATTGAGGACACCATTGAAACACTTCTTTTCTGGTGTGCCATGGTTGACCATGAAGAATAAGCTCACTTTGTGAATCTGGAAACTAGTAGCATTTTAAATGGACAAAGTGAATGCAAAATTATCATTCAATCAATGCTGGTTATATTTGCTTGGCAGGCTAAGGTGATGCATATTCATCTATTTATGACTGCATGTATAACAGCTTGTGAAGTACTGATAATATTTCTCCAGCATCTTGAGGTGTTTTTCATCTCAGCAATGTGGAATGCGGCAGAAATTGAGAACACCTGATTTAAAAATAAGCTTGCTCTTATTAAATGTCAGAGTCATCAAAATCCATTCTTCAAAAATTTAACTAGTGCATTTTATGCAATATTTTGTTTTTTGGATGTCAGGCTCTTTGTCAGAATTGGTTTCCAAGGTATGGGAAATTCATATTTTGTCACTTATTTATTCAGAGTTGGAGTTGACAAGCAAGATAAGCTTTTTTTTTCCTTTTCAAATTTCCCCATATGCTAAAGTAGCTTGATAGGCCTTTTTCAGCCTGAGGATCAGGCTAAATTTGACTACATGAAAACCAGAGGAACAACACTTTAAATTCTGTCCTGGGTGACAGGAACAATTTATTCACTAGCTTCCAGTCAACAGCTCCCCTCTGTCTCTTGTCAGTCTCCTCATGATGCACTGCCACCCACCTTACTTTCCTTTTCTTATCCTACACACTCTCCATCTGCCCATCATCCACACATACTTCCAACTCGTTCCCTTCTCACATTACTCTCCTCCACCCTCCCTACCTTCCTCCCTTTATCTTCCTCTATTAGATTCCATCATCTTCAGACCATTGACACATCTACCAATCACCTCCCAGCTTCTGACACTATTCCAACTTTCTCCTCCCCTTTCAGCCTATCATCTCTCCTCACCTTGATCCACCCAGCACCCTGTTAGCTCTTGCTCCAGTTTTCACTCTATACATTTTTATACTGTCCCCCCTGCCATCATCTTTCATTCCAGATTAAGGTTCTTGACCTGAAACATTAATCCTCCACTGATGTTGCCTGACTTACTGAGTTCCATTTGTGTGTTGCTCAAGATTCCTGCAAATGGAATCTCTTCAGTCTCCCACATACCCAAGAAACTTAACAGCCATAAGTTCTATTGATCCATGGAGACTATGGTGAGTATATTATCTTTTAATAAATGATGTACACACATAATAACATTTCTAACATGTCACCAAGACCGTAAAATACTCAACCAGTCCTATTGAAAATCAACGTCCAGGCTAAATGCACCCAGTTAAAATCTAATTAGAAACAATAAATTTTATCGTCAAAATTAAATGCTTGTAATATTCTCATGTGATAGGTATTATCTATATCAAGAGATCCCAACCTGGGGTCCACAGACCCCTTGTGTACTTGTATTGGTCCATGGCATGAAGGGGTTGGAATCCCCTGATCTATATCAACAGTCAGAGTAAATTAAGAATGTCTCCTCATCACAGGAACAGTGGACTGGATGGATTCCTTTAAGCTGCAGCGTTCATGATTGTAGAACAATCCTTCAAAGGATAGGTGCATTCAATAAAAGAAGTTTAACCTTTGAAATTTAGAATTAAGATATATAACTGTTAGATTATTCTAATTAACATGGATATAAACACAATCAGCTGGTTTATTTATAAAAGTACAGTAACAGCAATTCAGCCATTATCTTCTGACAAACACCATTGTCTTCCCCTGCAAACAAACCATATTTTAAACCATATTTTTATTACAAAAGGTGTCTCAGTATCTTACACTGATGAAGGAAAGAATTGTGGATGTGAACATGACAAAAGGGAAGTAAAGTGGTGAGACTAGAAAGTGATGGTGAGATTGAAGGGGGGAGGAAGGCAGGCAAAACAGCTTGGTATAAACATTCAGCAACCTCTGTGGTGCAATAAAGTTGTAAATATTGAGGAGAGAGCAGGTATTTCAGTTGTGTAGTTATGCACTGGATTAAAACAGATGGCAGGAAGAATATGATGATGGGAAATCCTTAAGAATATTTAGGACACAGACGTTTTGTAAGCTTGGAGGCAGCAGATGATGGGGGATCGAGACCTAATCTTGGTAAAAACATGGACTGTATTTGATCTCATAAATCTTGTGGAGAACAGATGGGAAATCCAGCTACAGTAGGGGAGGGAGGGGAGGCAAATGTAAGAAATAATTTAGGCACGTATCAGGATTTTGCCAACAGAACGCTACAGATGGAAACTGAGATTAGAATTGTTACAAAGATTTCAGAGAATCAGTGGTGAAGGAGGGACAGGTGTTGCAAGCCTGAAATAAAAACAAAATATTGAAGATACACAGAGGTCAGGTAGTATCTGTGGAGAGAAAAACATGTTGAGCTTTTAGTTCTTAGTTACTCTAATTTTCCATTCCATTGTACCTCAACCCTGATGTCTCGAGGATCAGCATTCCAACAAGGCAGCTGCAGCCTGTAGGTATCAAGTAGAATTTCACCATTTGCAATCGCCAGCTCTTTTAGTTTGCATCAGAGCTGACCAGTTCTGATGAAAGGGTCATCAACCTGCAGCAGTAATAGGTTTACAAATCTTTAGAGGTTGTCCACTGGGCATACATTTCTTTTCTTACAGTGGTGAAAACCAATCTCTGTTTTGTCTGTTGCCTTTGCTTCATCCATCTCCTCTACATCCTTCTTCACTTGGATCATCCTTTCACCCAATCTCTTAGCCAGTTTCATCACTACTTTTGAGTCACTCTGTTTCCCTTGGTCTCGAATGCACATATCCCCTTTGTTCTCTGCATTCCGCTCCCTTTGTTGCAGTCCAAATCATGGTTTCTAAATTTCCTCATTTCTGTTAAATGGAAAATGTTAAATTTCTGTTGAATTCTGAAACATTATCTCTGTTTCTCTCTCCACCGATGTTTACATGCTTGTTGACTCTTTCCAGAATTTTCTCTTTTTATTTCAGGACTAAATGGAATGGCAATTTTTCACATTTGATTTATTTTGAGATATTGATAAAGAGGGTGAGGGAACGGAAGCCAGAGACATGGGGGCACGAGAGCCTCAGCTAGGGGAAGCTTTGGCCCAAATAATATCTCACAGGCAATTTCAAAACCAAAAGCAATCACCCTTGGTTCAGAAATAGAAGAGGCAGAAACAGATTATGGAAACAAACTTTGTTCTTAAATTTTAGTAATGCTATAGTCATGAATGAAAGGCAGACCCAGAAGTGATTAGCTGAACAGAGGAGGAGGTGGCATTGTACACAGATAATACCAATATTGAGAGAAGTTCATGAGACGTCATCCCTGTAGCAGAGAGTATATTAGAATATTTTGGGAAGATTAAATGTCAATATTGTTGATAATGTTAGAAAGACCTAGGAGGCTGTGGACATAAGGAGAAATATATACTTGACTCTTTAATTATCATAGTTTGGCAGCAAATAAACTGGATTTGGGATCATTGGGTAAGGAGCAGAGACACTATGGACGTAAAACAACACTGGTAGTGAAGAACAACTAGAGGATTAGAAATCTGTAAATTAAGAAGACTTTTTTAAGGGTGATAAAAGGGTACACAGATTTGGATGGCAGACGTACACAACATTTGTGCATGAAAACAGAATGCTTAATGTCTCAATTATTTTTCAGGATGATAACAACAGCAAGAGTGAGGCTGGGGAGGTGAAATTGAATACTTGATCTGGAATGAGATAATACCAAAGATGTAGTTGAATGAAATGAGTGAGTAGAAAAAGAGGTGAAAAACAACTGGGAGCTAAGGCATCACTGGGTACGTAGACTGGAATGAGCTTAAAGTTGTAGGAAGAGAGGTAATAATGGCTAGATTACACATACACAACCTTTGTATATGGAAAATACAATGCTAAATGTCTTGATTATTGTTCGTGGGTGATTACTTGTCATTCTGAATAGCTTGGTCAGAATCATTCTCTGAATTGTCTTCTGAGGTGCCATTTTCCTTTGTGGATGTGGAAGTGGACTCTGTGTAGGGGCCCATATCCAGTACTTGTAAGAACTTCAGCTTTTCAAATACTTTCACTCTAGTTGTTGTGAGACTATTGTCCCTGTGAAAGGAAAAAGTTGGGTTCAAATTATGAACGTGAGAAAAAATTCGCACTTGTACAGAATCTTTAACGGCTCTAAAATCTATCCAAATCAAAATTTTAAAGTACAATATTGTTGCTTGGATTTAGAACAACTAGTTTGAACACTAATGAGACAAACAAAATGAATAATTTAATTTTATAAGTGATTTGGATGAGAAAGTGGAAGGGTGGCCAGTACGCTTGCAGTTAGCACATAGGTTGGTAGTGTTGTGGATAGTGTAGAAGGTTGTTGTAGCTTACAACAGGACATTAGTAGGATGCTGAGCTGGGCTGAGAAATGGTGATGAAACATATCAACTCCTGCCTGAAGAGTGACTTGGATCCACTCAATTTGCCTACTGTCACAACAGGTCAACAGCAAATGCCATTTCATTGATCCTTCAAGCAACCTTGGAACATCTAGACAGTGAATATGCATATATCAGGATGCTCTTCATTGACTACAGCTCAGCATTCAGTACTATCATCCTCTCAAAACTAATCAATAAGCTTCAAGACCTAGACCTCAATACCTCTTTGTGCAATTTGATCCTCTATTTCCTCACTTGCAGACCCCAGTCAATTTGGATTTGCAACAGCATCTCCTCCATGATCTCCATCTGCACAGGGACACCACAAGGCTGTGTACTTAGCCCCCTGTTCTACTTGTTTTATACTTATGACTGTGAGGCTAAGCACAGCTCCAATGTCATGTTTAAGTTTGCTGATTAAGTTCACTTTCATTGGCCAAATTAAAGGTGGTGATAAATCAGCATATAGAGGGAGATTGAAAATCTGGCTGAGTGGTGTCATGACAACAACCTCTAACTCAATGTCAGCAAGACCAAGGAGATGATTACTGACTTCAGGAGAAGGAAACCAAAGGTCCCTGTGCCAGTCCTCATTGGATGATCAGAGATGTAGAGGATCAACAACTTTAAATTCCTTGGTGTAATTATTTCCAAGGGTCGGTCTTTCTAGCATGTAAGTGCCATTATGAACAAAGCACTGCAGCACTTCTACCTTCTTAAAAGTTTGTGAAGATTTGGCATGTCCTGTGAAGTTTTAACAAACTTCTATTAAAGTGTGGTGGAGAGTATGTTGATCAGCTGCATCACATCCTAGAATGAAAACACCAATGCCCTTGTATGAAAAAGCCAATAAAAAAAAACATTGGATACAGCACAATCTGTCACGGGTAAAGCCCTCCTCACCACTGAGCACATCTAAAGAGAGTGTTGTTGCAGGAAAGCAGCATCCATAATCAAAGATCCCTATTATCCAGATCGTGCTCTTTTCTCACCGCTGTCATCAGTAAGAAGGTACAGGAGCCTCAGGACTCACATCACCAGGTTCAAGAACAGTTATTACCCCTCGACCATCAGGCTCTTGAACCAGAAGGGGTAACTTCATTCAACTTTACTCGTCCTATCGTTGAACTGTTCCCACAACCTAAGAGCACTTCCAAGTACTCTTCATCTCATGTTCTCAATATTGACTATTTATTGTTTTATCTTTCTTTTGTGTTTGTTCAATTTATTTTCTTTTTTTGCATATTGGTTGTTTGTCCATCCTGTCTGGTGCAGTCTTTTATTTATTCTATTGTGTTTTTGGATTTACTGTGATTGCCTGCAAGAAAATGGATCTGAGGGCTGTATATGGTGACACAGATCTACTTTGATAATAAATTTACCTTGAAATTTGAACATTGAAGTAATTCAGTTTGGAAGGCTGCATTTGAAAGTAGCATACAGGGTTACTGGCAGGATTCTTAGCAGTACGGAGGAACAGAGGGGTCATGGGGCCCATATCTATAGATCCCTCAAAGTTGCTGTGCAAGTTGATAGGCAATGAAGAAGGTGTTTGCTTCATTAGTCAAGAGTCTGAGTTCAAGAGCTGCGAGGTGGTGTTGCAGCTTTATAAAACCCTGGTTAGACTACACTTGGACCTGTGTGGATGAATGTTTGCCTTCAAAACCATTTCCAAACCAAAGTTCCAGGACATTCATAGTCTACTGAAGGCTAGATCATTGGCATTCAAGATTGGTGATCCAAACTATAAAAGAAGTCCAGGTATGACATATGGAAGATTGCTTTAAAGGTAAAAAAAGCAGTTCTGTTTGAGATTAGAGATGGAATTGGATGCACATTCGCTCTGGTAGGGTTTGCAGTTCATTACTTCCAACAAAGCAAAACCTAGCATCATGAATGGCTCTGATGCTTTACTCCCAGATGAGCTCAGTGTGTTTTATGCACGTCTTGAAAAGGAGAATAAACTACACTTGTGTGAATCCTTACAGCATCTGCAGATCCTGTGACTTCTGTTCTGGAGGCCGACGTCATAACATCTTTCAAGAGAGTGAACTTTCACAAGGCATCAGGCCCTGATGGTGTACCTGGTAAAGCTCTGAAAACTTGCGCTAACCAACTGGTGGGAGTGATCAAGGACATCTTCAATCTCTCTCAGCTGCTTCAAAAGGGTGACAATCAGACCAGTGCCCAAGAAGAGCAGGATGAGCTGTCTCAATGATTACTACCCAGTAGCTTTGAGTGGTTGGTCATGGCTACAATCAACTCCTGTCTAAGCTAGAATTTGCGTATAACCACAACAGGTCTCACTAGCCCTCCAATTGGCCTTGGATCATCTAGACAATAGTAATACCTTCATCAGGCTGCTGTTTATTGACTACAGTTCAGCCTTCAATACAGTCATATCCCCAGTTCTAATCAACAAGCTCCAAACCCTGAGCCTCTGTGCTTCCATCTGCAACTGGGTCCTTGATTTCCTCACTAGGAGACCACAGTCTGAGTGGATTGGAAATAACATCTCCTCTTCACTGACAATCAACAGTGGTGCACCTCAAGGATGTGTGTTTAGCCCACTGCTCTACTCTCTTTACACACACGATTGTGAGGCTAGGCACAGCTCAAACATCATCTATTAATTTGCCGCCAACACAACTATTGTTGGCAGAACTTCAGATGATGAGGAGTACAGGTGTGAGAAAGATCAACTGAATGAGTGGTGTCGCGGCGACAATCTTGCATTCAACATCAGTAAGATGAAGGGAATTGATTGTGGACCAAGAAGGGGAAGTTAAGGGAACACACACCAGTGCTCATCAAGGAACATGAAGTAGAAGGGGTGAGCAGTTTCAAGTTCCTGGGTGCCAATATCTTTCAAGATCTATCCTGGGCCCAGTATATTGATACAATTACTAAGGAGGCACAACAGCAGAAATATTTCATTAGCTGTTGGAGGAGAGTTGGTATGTCACCAAAGAAACTCGCAAATTTCTACAGATGTACCTGGAGAGCATTCTTAATGATGAATCGCTGTGCAGTATGAGGGACCACTACCCAGGATCGGACAAAGCTTCAGAAAGTTGTAAACTCAGCCAGTTTATCATGGGTACTAGACTCCACATCATCCAAGACAGCTTCAGAAGGCAGCATCCATCATTAAGAATGCCCATCACCCAGGACAGGTCTTCTCATTGCTACTAAAAAAAAGAGGAGGTATAGGTGCGTGAAGATACACACTCAACTTTTCAGGAACAGCTTCTTCCCCTCCATCGGATTTCTGAATGGAAAATGACCCATGAATACTACCTCAATATTTTTCCCTCTCTTTTTGCACCATGAATTTAACTTTCTTTTTTTATATATATTTATTATACTTATTTATAGTTTTTATTGCAATCTACTGCTGCCACAAAACAACAAATATATGGAAGTGATATTAAAACTGATTCTAATGAATATTGTATTCAGTTTTGGTTACTTCATTATTGGAAAGATGCGGAAAGCTTCAGAGAGGGTGCAGAGGAGATTTACCAGGACGCTGGCTGGATTAGACAGCATGTCTTACGAGGATAAGCTGAGCGAGCCTAGGGCTTTTCTCTTTTGAGTGAAGGAGGATGTGAGGTGTACAAGATAAGAGATGCAGATCAAGTAGCTTGCCAAAGATCCTTTCACTGGGTGGAAATGGCTAATACCAGGGGGCATAATTTTAAGGTGATGGGAGGAAAGTATGGGTGGGTTGGGGGGATGTCAGTGTTAAATCTTTTTACACAGAGAGTGGTGAGTGCATGGAACACCCTGTCAGGGGTGGAGGCTAAGGCATTTAAGAAACTTCTGGACAGGCACATGGATGATAGACAAATGGAAAGCCACGTAGTAAGGAAGACTTAGATTGCTCTTCACGTAGGTTAAAAGGTCAGCACAACACTGTGGACCAAAGGGACTGTACTGGGCTGTAGTGTTCCATGTTCTAATTTAGAAACAGGAAACTTACTTCATTTATCCCTTTCTGCCCTCCACCACCCCAACTTGGAGTCATAGAATCATCAACAATTGACTAGAACCATGAATATTAACTGAGCAAATACCCCAACCAGATCCTCTTCTTCCATTTGTTTGAGAGTCTAATGGGGAAGCAATACTGTAATAACTAGTGGAGCTGGGAAACACGATCTTGGATTCTTGGAGTTTCCACAGGAATCCCAAAACTTAGCAGTGCTTACACTGAGAGATGCCAAATCTCAGCTAAGGTCTAGCTTCATGTGTTGTCACCCGAATATCTGTTAATGATAGTGATTGATTGATTAATAAATGATAGTAAGTCAACTTCCCTGGCAACCATTTGTGCTCAATAAGAATACTTACATCCACATGAAAAAGTAAATGTGGCACCTTTGGTAGTGCAGCATTTTCTAAGCATGCCATGCTCAATTCACATCTTGTTTTGCAGTGCACTAACTCTTTCTGAAGGTGATTATGTAGGTATTTTAAGGGAGGGCAAGCTACAGATAAAAACCCCCTGCAGGCACGTGTGGCTGTGAAGAGAAAGGTCTGCTTGGATCCATAACTTCATTAACTAAAGGCAATAGTCCTACAATCGATACCATGACAAAATCCCAAATATGCACTCAATACCACAGCTGCATTTTTGACACAAGATGATAAACTGGAAAATGTTGGAAATGTCTGCAACTTATCTAATATACATGCATTACATCATGGTAAACCCAGGAACTGTCTGTGCTAAAAATGTACATATTCTGTATATATTTTCAGATTTCCAGTTCCCATAAGAATTGGGAGTAGGAGTAGGCAATATGGCTCATCCAGTCTGCTCTGCCATTCAGAAAGATCATGGCTGATTTCTCTAATTGAGAATATGAGTTAATATTGAACTTTGTATTTTAGGTTCAGACACACTGTATCCCTGGATTCAAACTGCCTAACTAAACTGCTCCAGACTCAAAGGAGAAAATGAATTGAATATACTTTTGATAAAGGTTTGGAAAACACATGTAAAGATCCACAATTCCCCAAAGTTAGGTAAAATAATCAGCAGTTCAATTTCCTTCCTTGGAAATCCATTAACTTGCTGGTTGTATAGTCATTAATTAAGAGGATTTTCATTGGTCGTCTCAAACCACAGCTCTGCTGCACCACAAATCCTTCTATCTTCCTGCTTATTTCCTATGTATTTTTTATACATAATTCAGGACCTCTGCTATAGCATGGATATATTTATCTTTGAACAAAGATATGACAAGAAATATCATAGGCAAGGAGGCATGTGGAAGAGCCACTTGCCTCAACATGACGGATCTTTCAACCTTTCTCACTTTCTTCCTCAGTGCAACTTACATCTAGAATATATTAAAACATATAATAGTGCACATAGCTTTCAAAATGGATTAAACATTGTTTTAAGAGGTGTAAGTAATTAATCTCTAACTTGCTTTTTCCCTTTATTAAACTTTGAAAACAAAAATGACTTTTTCCTCTGACAATCAGCAATTTCAAATTTTGTGCTATTTAAAATCAACTTACCTAAGAAAAATCCCTTTGATGTTAGGCGTGGATTCAAAGGCATTCTCTGGAATGACAGAAATTTGATTGTTCTGAAGGTAAACATACTGAAGAGACTCTGGCAGATCAGTAGGAATATGGGAAAGCTGATTGCCTGATAAATCCAAAAGCTGAAGATAGAATACAAGAAATGTAAACGGACATTGAAATATGTTCTGTATCCTAGATATTAGCAAAATGCAGATTATTTTAATTGTCTTCAGATGCTTTGCTAGTGTTTTACTTTAGCTAACTGAATTGAAGGTCTATTGTGCAGCAGATGGTGCTAAAATTTGCAATTAAATCTCCTTTAAGATCATAAATCCCCTGAAAATCTTCTTCATCCCATTCTTCAGTCCCTTCTCTGCCCTGAAACTCTTTTGACTGACATTTGAATCAGTAAAGTTGACAGTTTTACCATTTCTTCATAAGCCTATTACCACGATAAAAAATCCTCTCATTAATTTTAAATTATTATCAGATGCTGGAATTCTGAAGAACTAAAAATATTAGAAATACTCAGCAGATCAGAAAGCATCCATGTAGAGAGAAACATATTACCATTTCAAATCAATGACTTTGTCGCAATCTTCAGTTCTGATCAGAGATCATCAACCTAAAATACTGTTTCTCTCTTCACAGATTCTGCCTGACCTCTTTATATTCTTGTGTACTTTCACACTGTTGAAGGATGCCATTCAGACTGTGGATCATAGAGAACTTCCATTAATTTCATTGCTGCACTCATTTCCCATTAATCTATTGTCTCTCACTCACCTATTAAATACCCACTACTCTGTTTGTTTTAGGGCACAAGAAAAGATCAGAATGGTCACAAGGAAAGTGTGCAAACTGCACACAGAAGGCCAGGATGGAAGCCAGGCCTCCTGAGCAGTGAGACATCACAGTTGATTAATGCACCAGTATGCTACCATGTTTGATATTTTTCACATTTTCTACAGATAATTCTAATTTGCAAACCATCATCATGGCCAATATAGGATGTTTATAACACACACTGATAGAAATTACAGGCTTGCATCATCTAAACTAGCAAGTTCATTAAACGGAGTCCAATCTATTTTGAAATTCCCACTGTACAAGTTTGAAAGCCTGAATGAATCCTGTTATTCCACATCCAAATGTCCCTTTTTTCAGCAACATAAAATATGTTTGATTTCTAACTTTTTTTCAGTTACATAAGACTATAAGAAATAGGAGCAGGAGTAGGCCATCTGGCCCATCGAACCTGACCCCCCATTCAGTAAGATCATGGCTGATCTGTCTGTAAACTCAGCTCCCTCTACCTGCTTTTTTCCAATAACCCTTCATTCCCCTACTAAGTAAAAACCTATCCAAATATTTTTTGTTGAAAGATCATCAAACTGAAACATTAACTATTGTCTCTCCACAGTTGCTCTCCATCTGAATATTTCCAGCATTTCTATTCTTATTTCTGCTTAATCATATTGCAACAGAAAACTCTGATTTACAACTGCAAAACTACTTTCTTACCCATTCATAATACATACTTGATAGATGTAATAACACCAATACTCAAGAAGTTGATTAGTTATAATTAATTTTCATTTTGTTCTTGAGTTACCAAAAACTAATGTGTTATCTGCATATCTTGATCTCCAACCCATCTCACAGATGTTCCCTTTGCCCTCTCCACTGTTCTACCTTTACACAGTTTAAGCTTAAGCTTATTTATTCTCCCCCCCCCCCCATCTTTTCAAGTTCTGGTAAAGGTCATTGACCTGAAACTTAAACACTGCTTTTTCTCCACAGATGCTGCCTAACCAGCTGAGTATCCCAATCACATTCTGTTATCTCTTCAGGATTCCTGTATCTGTAATTTATTTGTTTTTCAAGTAAACCGATATCATCAGCATTGTTTGGGCACCAATCCTAACCATCCAACAACTAAAGGAGGAGAAAAACATATCCACTTCCGATCGGAATTTCGTTTCCAGCCCTACCCCCTCACAGGCAGTTAGTTTCACTTGCCTCTGAAAAAGACTTTGGTTAACTTCAAAACTTTAGAACTGTTTCTCCTTGTCCTTGTACGATCAGCTAATGAAAATATTTTTTGTAAACATTATATAAATGCTTCATAATTTTGCTCACTTTTCTCAAGTCTTTAGTGAGGACAAGAATAGCTTCTCCAACTTAAACTTGTAGCTGAAGTCTCACTTTTCTGGAGTTAGTCTATGAAACCTCTTCCACAGCCTTGCAAAGATTTATTACCCTTCTCTCAGCTTAGATGATAATTATATTTCTTTACCTGGAGTGCAGGCAGTTGTTTCCATGCTCCTGAATAGACCGAGTTCAGTTTAAGTTTGTTATTACTTAGGAAGAGCTCCTTAAGTTTTGTCATTCCTGAGAGTGAGCCTTCAGGAATTGAGCTGATTTCATTTTCCTTTAGCTTCAATATGTGCAAATTCTTCGGCAGGCCACTGGGCACTACATTCAGGTTATTTCCAGAAAAATCCAACGATTCAAGCAGTCTCATTTTCCGGAATGCTTCAGGGTGGATTTTTGGACTTGTTAGTTTGTTGTAACTCAAATTAAGTTCTGTCAAAAAATATGTGTAAGCAAAATCATTTCTGGAAATTTCTGAGATCTGATTGTGGAGGAGCATTAACGTCTTCACCCTTCGCGGTAAGCCACTTGGGATTCTTTCAAGCAAATTATTGTAGAGGTGAAAGGTATGGAGCTTTTTAAGCCCCTTGAATGCAAGAGGGTGAATTGCTTTTGCTCTTATCTTGTTATTATGAAGCAAGAGGTATTCAAGATTTTTTATCTGTGTCAGCCAGTTAGCAGGTACTGACTTAATGGCATTTTTCTCCAAGTGTAGAAGGATAATATTTCGAGGTAACCCTCGTGGTATTTGAGTCAGATTGTTGCTCGACAAATCCAGGTATTCCAAGCTTGACAGTTTCCTTAAATCAACAAGAACTTAGGTAAGGTACAATCATATACATGCTACAGATATTTGTGTACTAGTGGAAAGGGGATTGTCCTAGGATGGTTTCAGATGCAACTTAGCTGCAATGCGGCATGTCATTTTATTCTGCATACTTTCCACCTGGTATGTAAGCTTGACTTAGGAAGCACACAGAATTAGTCTGGATGAGGAACAATAAGGGAGATCATTTTGGATGACTGATGATCTATGAATACTTCATATTGAGGATCAGATAGCTAGTGGCTATAACACTGGACTAGTAAAGGTCTGCACTCACATCACAATGTATTCACTCAATGTTACATTAGTGTCTAGTATATCACTCAGTTTGACAATCACCATCTTTCTTTTCAAATCTCTCCGTGGCCTCATTACACTCAATCTTGGCAGCTATTGAAATTCTACAAACCTCCTAAATTGATGGAAAAGTAAGAATGAAGTTTGAGTCATATTTTTGGGAGTGCACTTTCTGAAAACAACAATCCCTTCCTGCTTGCAAACCTGCATAGAACATACTGTACTTTTGGCCTTTCATTTGCTGTTCACAACTCAGTTCACAAGGTCAGTCAATATGAAACAACATTTTCATGTGGGAATCATGTTAAGTCAGTAAACATGTAATAAAATGGAAAATACTGCAACAATATACTGTACATTTTCAATTAAAGAGTCAGTTGGGAAACAATAGCAATTTGATTAAAAAGAGCAGATGTGTAGATTTGCAGGAACAAAGCAGGAATTTGTAAAGTAATATATCAAGCAGCATCAAGAATTTCAAAAAACTTTTGTAGATTTTTTCCAAAGTGCATGCTTGACACTTTATGGAGTAGAATCAACAGAAGATTATAACCAGAGTCTGCTTAACATGCAAAACTTACCAAAATGTTTCATTGTCCATTCCTTCATTGGTTATGTAATTATTGTGAAGGTATAGTTCACGGAGATTCAAAAGATGATCAAAAGCTCCCTTTGGAATCTTTTCCAGTTTGTTGTTCTGTAAATATTTAAAGATAAAAAGAGTGCAATTAGGTAAAATTATATTAAACAGAATAACAGCGAGTTATTTTTAAAATGACTGTACATACTTTTAAATGTAATCTGAACAGCCCTTTTGGCAAATTCTTGGGAACGTACTTCAGGAAATTACTGGACATGATTAATATTCCAACACCATCAGATCCATTGAACATATGATCAGGTAATCCTGCATCTGTCAGTTTATTGTTATGGAGATAGATAGACCTATTGGAATTGAGAATTAAAAAAAAATAATTTTGTAAAATGTCATCAATATAACAACTCATGATAACAACTCAAAGAGAAAAGCTGATTATTCAGAATCTCTCAAATATATTTAAAGACTAAGCCCAATTTGAACCAAACTAATTTAAACATGCATCAAATGTCTCTCTTTCACACAATCTATATATATATATATATAAAGGATTTGGAGTAAGAGTGAGGCTGCTCTGCCACTTGCTGAGATTATGGCTGGGCTTCTACCTCAATGGCATTTCCTGCACTCTCTCTGTACTTTTTGATTTCTTCAATGCCAAGAAATCTATCAGTCTCTGTTCTGATTGAACTCAATAACTCAGCCCCGTAGACACCCAGTGTGGAGAATTCTAAATACTCATTACCTGCTGATGAAGAACATTTTCTTGATCTCAGTCCGACACGGCCTACTGTTTATTCTGAAATTATTACCCTGGGTCTAGGGAAGGGAAACCATTCATTCTGCATTCAGCCATGTAAAGAATTTCATAAGTTTTATTGAAACTTCCTCCAAATCTTTTTAAAGTCCAGAAAATACAAGTTTATACTACTCAATCTCTGCTCACAGAGCAACCCACCATGCCTGAAGCCAGTCGGGTGCATTCATCTGTGAAAAACATTTTTTTTAGATATGAAGATCAAAGCTGTATATAATACTCTAGGTATTGTCTCAGCAAGGTGCTCCATAACTGCATGAAGCCATCTCAACTTGTGCATAGTCTAAAATCACAAGATTTGTACATAGACCCCAGGATTTAGTTTCATAAACCAGATACAATGAACTTTTTGTATTGTTTCAAATTTAGTGGTTATCCACAGAGGCAGTTACGAAGGTGTGTCATTAACAAATTTCACGACATATGCCGGTGATAATAAACCCTGTTTCTGATTCTGAAATACATTGCGTTTACACAGGGTGCTTTCTGTATGTCCCCAAATTATTTACAACTTATCAACAGCTTTTGAATTGTTGTTTTCCAGCAGCCAAGAGTATTCTAATATTGATTCAGTTTTAATATTAACAAAATGACTAATATTGGGGTGAAGTTTTCATTGTTTTATTTTTGTAGCTTGTTTCGTCCTCTCCTGAGTATATCCATTCATCTCTCAGCTTTGGATCAGTTGGTAGTGCTCTCATGTCAGTAGGCTGCTGGCCAAAAGTCCTCTTCAGAGACATGAACACAATGGTTTAGACAGGTACTGCAGTACTGTGGGAGTGCTATATTTTTGAATCTGCTTTCTAGGGATGAAACAAGAAGCTATTTGTAGAAGACCTCATAGTTAGAGGATCATCCCTAGTGTCCTGACGAATATCTTTCATTCATTCAACAATAGTAACATATAAATTACCTCATAATTTTCACAGAGCTCTCTGTGAGAGCTTGCCATTCATAAATTGGCTCCTACAGTATTACAAAAACACAGCTTAACAGCTGAAAACTGTTTTGGAGTTGTGAAAGATGGATATAAATGCAAGGTCTCAGTCATCCTCATACTGATATTTATGCTGTACAAACTTGGACACTGATTTAGGCCAGAATAACTGATGACAAGGCTGTAGAATGATGTTGAACTGTGCCCTCCAAAAGAGGAGGCATCGCTGAATGATGATTTAGTACAGGATCAGGAGGGACCAAGGTGGCAGCAATTGTTGAGTTTTATCTGAACTGAGATTAAACGCACATCTCATCTCAACAAGCCATCCTAGCTGAGGTAGCCTTCAAGTTCAAGTTCATACACAGAAAAACCACAAAACAAAACAACTTTTTTCTGGATCAAGGTGGGCATCACGATACATATAAATCACACACATAGCACGAAGTAATATTACCACAAATTAATTAGCAAATAATAAGGTGCACATGCAGCACAACATTGTAACACTCTTTGATGCTTCATACGTTATGAGACCTAAGCGGTGGCAGGGAGTTCAGTAGTCTTACGGCACGGGGAAAGAAGCTGCTTTCCATCCTAACAGTTCTTGTCCTAATGCTACCGGCACCTAGTGCCCGATGGCCGGGGTTGGGGGGGGGGGGGGAGTTAAAGAGATTGTTGGACAGATGGGAGGGATTATTGACAATGCTAAGGGCCCTGTGTATACAGTGATCCTGATAAATATCTCTAATGGGTGGAAGAGAGATGCCTCATGATCCCCGAAGCAGTCCTTGTAATCGTTTGTAGGGACTTGCAGTCAGATGCCTTGCAATTCCCGTACCAGACAGTGATGCAGCTGGTCAGGACACTCTTGATGGGGCTCCTGATAATACACTCCATGCTACAATACAACTAGTAGGCTTCACGTCATTTGTATACTACCATTGGTTCAATTTAATATCAGAGAATGAATACAGTATACAACCTGAAATTCTTACTCTTCATAGATATCCAAGAAACAGAAATAAAACAATGAACAAATGACAGAAAGCATTATCAAAGCTAGATTTTCCTCCTTTTATTACCTTTACTGGTCCTGACTTAAGCTGCGGCCAAGCAGCTGCTAGAAGACCAAAGAGAACTGATTCTAACCTTTGGGAAAGATCTCAACTGCATTGAGTACTTCCTCACAAAACGATATAGTTTAGATTAAAAACCTTGGACCACTAATTAGTGTTGCTTGTTGAAACATGGTACAGCTTAAGCACTGGGACCTTTCTATTTGTAACCTCGAACAAATTGATAGTAACTATTAGTAGATATTATCATATAACATTCCTATGATAATCAACATAGGTCTAATACTATGTATTTTAACTGACTGGAAATAATTGCTAAATACTGAGAGAAACACATTAAGAAATGCAAGCAAGAGAAAATCTGCAGATGCTGGAAATCCGAACAACACACACAAAATGCTGCAGGAACTCAGCAGGCCAGGCAGCATCTATGGGAAAAAGCACAGTTGATGTTTTGGGGTGAAACCCTTCAACAGGACTGGAGAAAAAAAGCTGAGGAGTAGATTTGAAAGGTAGGGGGAGGAGAGAGAAAAATGTCAGGTGAGAGGTGAAACTTGGAGGGGGAGGGGTGAAGCAGAGAGCTAAGAAGTTGATTGGTGAAGGAGACAGAAGCCATGGAAGAAAATAAAAGGGGATGGGGGGTGAGTGGAGCACCAGAGGGAGGCGATGGGCAGGCAAGGAGATAACATGAGAGAGGGACAAGGGGATGGGAAATGGTGAAGGGTGGGCGGGAGGCATGACTGGAAGTTTGAGTAAACAATGTTCATGCCATCAGGTTGGAGGCTATCCAAACAATACCTTATGTTCCATTTGGGTAGCCTCCAACCTGATGGCAAGAACATTGTTTTCTCAAGCTTCCAGTAATGCCTCTCCCCACCCTTCACCATTTCCCATGCCCTTGTCCCTTCTCTCATGTTATTTCCTTGCCTGCCCATTCCCTCCCACCATGCTCCTTACTACCCCCCGCCACCATTTTTCTTTCTTCCATGACCTTCTGCCTCTTTCACCAACCAACTTCCTAGCTCTCTGCTTCATCCCTCCCTCTCCAAGCTTCACCTATCACCTGGCATTTCTCTCCCCCTCCCCCCACCTTTCAAGACTAATCCTCAGCTTCCTTTTTCTCCTGTCCTGCCGAAGGGCTTCGCACCAAAAGGTCTACTGTGCTTTTTTTTCCATAGATGCTGCCTGGCCTGATGAGTTCCTCCAGCATTTTGTGCGTGTTGTTCACATTAAGAAATGCAACAGGTATTTCTAGGGTGGAACCAGCTTAAAGACAGCATTTATTGCAATTATAACAAAATGTATTCCTTGACTGGGATTTATATGGTAAACTGCACCAACAAATTATGTCAGTGAAGAGTGGACAGTATCACACAGTACACTTGACTTAAAAGTATGAACCGTTAAGCAAAGGCCAATAGATCCCAACACAAGCAAGAGCTTCAGGTGGGCTGGAAAGGGGGTCAGTGGGGAGGACGGAAAGAATCCTGGTTATGATGATAATGATATCTTCTCATTGCTCTGGGATATACTGTGAAGCATGCATTAGGTTCTCGGCAAATCATACCTTAGATTTGGTTTTTGCCCAAAAGTGAGAGGGTATATCTTTGTAAGGTAATTAGCTGCAAGATCTGCACTCATCAAGGTTTTCGGCAGGTATTTTGGAGCAACTGTTAGCTGAAAAACATACAATAGGCAGTCAATAGATTGCTGGTCTCTATGGTTAAGTTAATAAATCAGACTTAACTCTAAAAGATGTACAATTATTTTTCATGTTAACTGGCCTGCTTCATGGGCTAGACAGCTACCATGTGAATAAATGGTTGCATATCATTGTGAAAGCAGAGTTTGAATTATTACTTGTTCCACTTGCAAGTCAAAGAAAGACTATCCACAAAAGAGAAAATGCTGAAAGAAGATTGATGTAGAGAGATACAGAGTTACTATTTCAGGTTAATGACAAATGTCATGGACTTGAAATGTTGACTAATGCTGCCTGACTGCTGAGCATTTCTAAGGTCTTCAGTTATTATTTCAGGTTTCCTGCATCTGCAATATTTCGGTATGAAAAATGTCCATTTAAACATAATGATTAACAGATATGCTAAAATAACCATATTATTATTAAAATAACTTTTATTTCTTTCCTGAGGCACAAGTCCTTGCTGGGGTCAGGGATCACTTGGATATCTCAGCGCACTGTAAACCTTCCAAGGGTTTTTTTTTTAAACATTACCCCCCACCCCCAGTAGGGAAATAATAGATCAGATTAGCTCAGCAGCCAGCTTCTGACTCCACCCTCAATGAAAAATAAAAATTGGGTACAGATTAGATCAGATCCACCGAGTTTCCCACCAAGTGAGGCAAGTTAAAACTGCTCCTTTAATTTGTAATGTTAACATACACTTGACACCAAATATTTTAGAGGAAAGGGAAAGGAATTTAGTGGTGCTGACAGACTGTGATGAAAGCAATCCACCATGTCTGTCTCCAAATCTATGCTCTCCCATCTTTGACCTCAAGCCAATTTTCAACATTTGTTTTTACAAAGATGATCTATTCAATAGGTAACAGTTACAAAATAAATTACAGCAGCCACTTATGAATGTTGTCTGATCCAGCAGCAGTCAAATTTCATCATTCTTTACTATTTCCCCACAGGCTTGTGGTCATCTTAGCTTCCCAATACTGACATGCACCATTAATTCCCACTCACTTGCACTCAAGTGTACAGTACTCTGTAACCACTTTTTTTTTCTTACAGTGAATTATTCTGCCTTGGAGTGCCTCAAGATGTCCAAACATTATGTTCTCCATGTCAAACATTGTCAATTGTTGGCTGCAATTTCATCCAATGTCTCACAAGAGTATCTTGGATGTGTTTTATTCCTCAAGAAAAACACCAGCAATATAAATAAAGCACTCATTTGCTCCACCAGTCTAACTTCACCTTGTGTGTAACTGATTGCCGAGCTTTACTGTAATCTTAGCTTGATGAGTAAACAGAGAAACTGCATGACACACAAATGTTATCGATAAAGAACTGATGTCCTCCCGAAAGGAGCAAATTTAGATTTTTTTGTCGGCTGAATCAACGTAGAAATATTTCAGTAGACATATACTCAGACAAACGTGAATATGGAAAAATATCTTTGCTAATGAAGGAAAGCAGAACTCTCTGGAAAAAGTTATAAATGATTCATGTTCCAATGATGTTACCTTGGAACACTACTGTACTCCTTGGTTGTCCGCCATGTGTTCTGTTGTTGACATGAAACCGAAGCTCTTTCAGCATATTGAAGTTATTTTTTAATTTCCAGAGGATTACACTCAATGTTTTTCCTCTCCCTTTACTGTTTCTGCCTTCTGCCAATTCATCTCCCTTGGGTGACAAGGAGTCATGGAATTATACAGCATAAAAACAGTCCTTTTGGCCCATTGAGTCCTTGCTAATCAATTTACGCTGATGCTACTTTTATTGTAAGATTAGTATTTTATTTTCCCCATATACTTATCACCTCCCACCATTTTCTAACATTTTCCAACACACCAAGGGCAATTTACAGTGGTGAATGAACCTACCAATGCTGTATTATAGGCAGTAGAATCAAATGTATGCAACCTTCTGTCCATTGCTAATGGGATTAAAAAAATCCATGTGACAACAAAATTGGGGTAAGAGGCCCATAGTGCTAAGCAGGAGGAGGACAAACCCATATCTACCATTCTGTGGCAATGTGTCAGTGCACAGCAGTAAAACCTTGCTGACCTTGGTTTTAGGTGCAAATGCCTTTTAAGTAAATGAAGTGGGATTGACAACATCAGGCAATTCAATACATGCATTTAGTTCAATTAACTAAATATTTTGAGGTACCTGACAACTCCTTGTGACCTTAATTGGGACATAATAATAATAATAATAATAATAATAATAATAATAATAATAATAAATGCTTTATTGATCCAGAGTGGGGAATCATTTCACTATAGCAGCACCATATAAAAACACGCTTAGCAATGATAATAAAATAATAATAAATACAATAATATTAACTAATAATTAAGTACAGAATAATAACATACACAATCATAATGCACCAATGATGTGCAATAATGTACAAAATAATAAAGCAGAGACTATTACACTATGATGTGTGCTCTCCTGCTGCGCAGAGATAAAGTGCTGTATATGCTTATTTCATCTGGTAGGATGATTGTCTGTGACGATCCTTGGTACAGCAGAGCTCAATGAGTTTGCTTGAAAGGCTACTCTGCTGCTTAGTTAGTAGGCCATGGAGAGGATGTGCCCGATTGTCCATAACAGATAACAGTTTGTTTAGTGACCTCTCCACCACCAACTCAAAAGAAGCCACCAAAACAAAACTTCTGAGTTAAAGGAACTAAAGTAATTCAATTGAGGTTAAATGAATTGAAGAAAAGAAATTGCTGTCCAGACGTCACTTTATCATGTTCCTCAGATACTTATGCATCATAAAATTTGTGTAGCAGTGACTCATATATACTCATCCCAATTTTATATTAGACTATTGCTTACCAGTAAGTTGTTTATAAACTTTGTTAATGTTATAAGAAAATTAAACATGGCTGATCATCTACTGTATTTTGGCACTATTTTCCAGCACTGTCACGAATTTTGCTTCTGTTATCAAATAAAACCTGTTATGAGGGTTAAAGTTAATCATACACACTCAGTGGCCACTTTATTAGGTTCACCTGCTCGTTAGTGCAAATATCTAATCAGTCAATCAAGTGGCAGCAACTCAATGCATAAAAGCATGCAGACTTAGCCAAGAGGTTCAGTTGTTATTCAGACCAAACAGCAGAATGGGGGAGAAACATGATCTAAGTGACTTTGACCGTAGAATGGTACCAGTCTAGGTTGTTTGAGTACGTCAGAAATGACAGATCCCCTAGGATTTTCACATACAAGTTTCTAAAGAGAATGGTACAAAAACAAAGAAAAACAGCCAGTGTAAGACAGATTTGTGGGCAAAAATGCCTTGTTAATGAGACAGGTCATAGGAGAATGGCCAGACAGATTCAAGCTGACAGGAAGGTGACAGTAACTCAAATAACCACGCATTACAACGATGGTGTTGTTAGAGTGATTTTTGGGTTTAGGACACATATATTTAACAGTTGACTTTGGCTACCAGTCTTCACATCTGAATATATATTGTGGATTTAATTTGGAGTGCAGCTCTGAACAAAGGGCTCCTAAAAGCTTTGAAACCCAGTCCAGACAATACTGATTAAAATTCATTTGTATGTCTGTGGTGTGGATGTGAATCAGGAGGTGTGAAGTTTGTATGTAGTTTCAAAGAAAGCATTGTCCAGACATTGTAAATCTGGAGTTGTCCTTTGATGTTTGGCACATAAAATATGGAGCCCCATGCTGGGCCAGCAGACCTACCCACTGTAAGTTTCTCCACACGATGCCTGCTGTGCCTTGTTTTGTCGAATAGAGAAGCTGCTTTGTATCTACCAGTAATTTTCTCCGGTGACTTCATTCACACAGCAACAGAGTACGGAATACACATGTTGAAACTTGAAGTGGATAGGCCACAGCAGCACGAACATTCTATTGGAATCAGGAAGTGGCTACTGAGTGTATTATTCTCCTGTTTGCCATCAGTTTTTCACCTTCTCATTATAACACCACGTGTGAACATGCTGACGTCAGATCAGACTACTCCATGAGCACCCTGACAGGGGAAAACAAATCTAGCGCTCACTTTTCTGCTGATGTTTAACTTGCCAGGTAGAATCCTCCAGCCTCAACTCAACGCTGCCATAACAACACGAACAAGAGCAGATGTACACATGTATGCCCAGGTCTACAAAATACAGCTCCTTTGCTTTAAGAGCACTGGGGATTTAATGGCGGAAAAGTTCAAATAACAGAGCAAATTATAACAATTAGCTACATTTGAAAGTTTAAAATGTAATTCTAAAGTTGAATGATTGATTAGCATCAATTTTGATGAACATTTTCAACATATATTTATAGTGATTGAGAGGCAATTAGTTTTCTAATCCTGGTTGTATTCTTAAGCAGTCATCTGAGAGTGAGACTACTATTTCAATCATACAACACGATGATCATTTCTTTCTGCACCATTACATCACAATTTTTTATCCATTGGCAAGGGTTGCTCCTGATGAAGGTTGAATGTTATAATATGCTTTTGTTCAGCTTGTAATCTACTGGTTTAAACAGTATCCAGGTAATCTTGTACGTGTATCAAATGCAGTAATGAAATTATTTTACCTTATTGTTTGCCAGGTACAAATACAGCAAATTCTTAAGAGAGCGGAATGCATCATCAGGAAGACCTTTGAAAACCAAAGAAGGATAATTCAATCATCTACATTTGACACTGGAATAGTTTAATTCATCAGAAATGAAAACCCATTTTTAGCAATAGAGTACTGTTTGCCATGTTATTTTAAGCCTAGTTTAATTGTAACTTTGTTATGATTAGACTGGGGTTTTTCTTTTAACCATATGCAGAATCAGAATAAAAAATGTAGAATTTTCTTTATTTCTACACGCGTCAGAGAATTGTTGGTAGTTACCCTCACAGCTCTCAACATTTCCCTGTGTAACCAAGGGAAACCTTAAGAACTGTGAGTAAACACAGAAGATCCAAAAGAGTTATCAGCAAGTTGTGAATGATTTCCCAACTGCATTACAACTTGGGAGCACAGAGTTATGGAAATTCCTCATCATTATTTTGGGTAATTTGCTGAATAAGCTGTCCAATATTTGTCCTCTATTGATTTTAATGTAGCGGAAGAGCTGTGAGGGAATAAACTGTTAATATTTTAGATTTGATTTATTTGTTTGAAGTTATCCATAGTTCTGTCTATAAAAATATTTTAGTTTTTAGTGATAAATAAACATTTTAATCTTTTCACTAGTTTAAAATTTTTCTGAAGTTCAGTTTTGACCTTCAGAAATATTCAGAATTATTTTCGTTGTCAGCTATGCCAGAGGACGTGAGCAGCTGTCTGTTAAAGTACTTTTGCTTACTCTGTATGGTGATGTGCTGGGGGACTTGTTCTGCCAGCCCTACAACATGCTGCTATTTCTGTTGTGGAATGCCCAGTCCTTGGTGTGGTTGTGGAAGTTGGCTTCTTTCAATTGGTTCCTGCCCGGGAATGCGCAAGTAAAAAAAAAACTACCGTAAATGCTGACTGCAACAAACATTCTATGTGAAGGTAGTCTACACTGAGAACAAAATGAATGACATAGAACAAGCATGGGGCTCAGGATGTTGAGTCCTGATTTCAACACTATGAACCTGCAAAAGTGAATTGGATCACTTATTTCAACCTCCAAGGGGACCACAACATTGTTGCTGTTTGCATGCCTCAGTGACTCAGAGAGCCGTGTTGGCTGCCTTTGTGCTTTGGCTCTTGGTAGGGTCACCCATGCCAAACAGGTGAAAGGGTAGAAGACAAGTCTCGGAGTGGTCCACCCGGTCCTCCAGGTACAAGGATTCACTCAGGGCTAACAACCCGGACTGGTAAAACAAATTGTTATTGAAACGGCAATGAAGAAACCTTCTACATCTGAGTGCAATAGTATTCCTGAGTCTCCACCCGAGAAATGCATGGCTGACAGTACTGAAAACCGAGAGGAAGCTACTGAACACCTCCGGAGATGGAGGCGTCTCATTGCTTCCCTACACACTGGCAATTTAATAGGTAGAAACACATTTATTTCAAAACTGTAACTACATTGCTTTTCAGTAGGATGATAAAAAGACCTTAATATTCTGCTTCTATCCTTCCCTCTCTCAGCATTGTTTCTTAACATAATCATAATTAAGTTATTTACTGTATATTAACATTATGGTCCTGTTTGATACAACCTTCATCTGATCTGTACCATAATTTTCTCATAATAAAGCTGATGCACTATCAATAACTCCAAAAGACTGGAAGTAGAGTAAATACTGAAAGGCTCTTAATAGCAGTAAAATGGAGCATGTCCATGCTAGATGACTGTGGGAGGAGCAGAGACACAATCACCTTTATACAGGGGTCTGTGGGAGGAGCCACAGGACCAGTCAGCAGAGGGGTGTACCCAGACAGATATACATGGTTTACCACATTCAGCCCTCCTTTTTAAAAAGAGAGTCCCGCGGAGTGAAGTGTCTGACAAGTACATATACAGGTCAAGTCTATCAGGTGGTCGAGTCCATTGCTGTGATCTACGTAGCACCTGTGGTGATTGTACTGGCGACGGTGTTTGTGCTGGCTCCGGCCTGACTTGAGGTGCCAGCCCATTAGGCATCAGTAATCCCTCGTGCGTGTGCGTCGTGCCCAGTATGGGAGTGTCGTGAGGTGTCTGTGTAGGGCTTGGAGTGCACGGTGTCTTGTGGGTATATATATCGGTGGGTACAGGGTTCATAGTCACTACGGAGTGTTCAGGGTAGCGGTCTGGTGCTCCTGCAGGTGCCAGGTCGCGGATGGAGATTGTGTCCTCCCGCCCATCAGGTAAGACCACGTAGGCATACTGAGGGTTTGCATGAAGTAGGTGAACCCTCTCAACCATCAGGGAGTATTTATTGCTCCTCGCATGTTTCCGGAGCAGCACTGGCCCTGGGGACGTCAGCCAAGCCGGTAGGGTGGTCCCAGTGGTCGACTTCCTGGGAAAAGAAAAGAGCCGCTCATGAGGGGTGGCATTGGTGGACGTGCATAACGGGGAGCGGATGGAGTGGAGTGCCTCGGTGGGGGGTGGGGGGGGATCCCCCTGCCAGCGAGCGACCGGCAATCCCTTTGACATAAGGGCTAAGAGTGTGGCCTTCCACACTGTGGCATTCTCCCTCTCCACCTGTCCATTCCCCAAGGGATTATAGCTTGTAGTCCTACTAGTTGCAATACCCCTAGCCAGCAGGTACAGGTGCAGCTCGTCACTCATAAACGAGAACCCTCTGTCACTGTGGATATAGCAGGGATATCTGAACAGAGTGAAGAGCTGGCGCAGGGCCTTTATGACGGATGTGGCAGTGGTATCAGGGCAGGGGATGGCAAAGGGGAACCGCGAGTACTCGTCGATTATGTTGAGAAAGTACACATTGTCGTCGGTGGAGGGAAGGGGGCCCTTAAAGTCGACACTCAGTTGCTCAAAGGGGCGGGTGGCCTTGATTAGTTGTGCCTTTTCAGGTCGGTAGAAGTGTGGTTTGCACTCTGCACAGACTTGGCAGTCTCTGGTCATCATCCTGAAGTGGAGAAGTCGGGTGACCCCTGGGTGGCAAAGATCTGCATGTAGGGTGTATAGCCAGTCGATCTGTGGAATGAGCTTCCTGTAGAAGTAGTAGAGGCCAATTCAGTTGTGTCATTTAAGGTAAAATTGGATAGGTATATGGACAGGAAAGGAGTGGAGGGTTATGAGCTGAGTGCGGGTACGTGGGACTAGGTGAGATTAAGAGTTCGGCACGGACTAGGAGGGCCAAGATGGCCTGTTTCCGTGCTGTGATTGTTATATGGTTATATGTTATACGTGCTGGCACACGTCCCCCGGAACAGGGCATTGGAGGGCTCATTGAGCTTTCCAGGCATGATGTCACAGCTGTAGGTGGAGAGTTTGATTCTCCACCTCAAAATTTTTTCATTTTTGATTTGCTGTTGGTTGCTAAACATGAACACGACTGAGTGCTGGTCGGTCAGCAGGGTGAACTTTTTACTGGCGACATAGTGCCTCCAGTGCCTAATAGCTTCCACTATGGCGTGGGCTTCTTTCTCCACCGCGGAGTGCCGAATTTCAGGGCCTTGAAGAGTACAGGAGAAGAACACCACTGGTCTTCCCACCTGGTTGAGGGTAGTAGCCAGTGCGAAGTCGGAGGCGCCACTCTCTATTTGGAAGGGAATGGTTATGGTGAACTACATATATCTGTCTGGATACGCCCCCCCCCCCCGCTGACTGCTCCTGTGGCTCCTCCCACTGACCGTGGCTCTTCCCACGGACCCCGGTATAAAGGTGATTGGAGGCACAGCCCCGGCCTCAAGTCTCCAGGATGTTGTGTGGTGGCCACTTGCTGCTTGTTCTTTCTTCCAGCCAATAAAAGCCTATATCTCGCCTCACGTCTCCGAGAGTTATTGATGGTGCATCAATGGTCTCGTACACCGCATGCATTGCTGCTTTGGCAATGTCCCCTTTAATGTGGTTGAAGGCTGTGCGGGCCTCGGCTGAGAGGGGAAATGTTGTGGACTTGACCAGGGGGCGGGCCTTGTCTGCATAATGAGGGACCCATTGGGCGTAATAGGAAAAGTAGCCCAGGCACCTTTTGAGGGCTCTGAGGGTGTCGGGAAGAAGGAGTTCCAACAGGGGGCACAACAGGGGTCAAGGCCAGTGACTCCGTTCTCCACAACACACCCAAGGATAGCAAGTCCGGTGGTTCTGAACACACACTTGTCCCTGTTATAGGTAAGGTTAAGAGCTTTGGCCGCTTGGAAAAATTTTTGGAGGTTGTTGTCATGGTCCTGCCGGTCGTGACCGCAGATGGTGATGTTATCCAGATATGGGAACGTGGCCTGCATTTGGCACTGGTCCACCATTCGGTCCATTTCCCTCTATGAAGACAGATACACTATTTGTGACACCGAAGCGGATGCGCAGCAAGTGATAAAGCCTGCCGTCTGCCTCGAAGGCAGTGTAAGGGTGGTCCTCCGGGCGGATGGGGAGCTGATGGTAAGCGGATTTTAGGTCTATTGTCGAGTACACCTTGTACTGAGCTATCTGGTTGACCATATCCATGATGCGGGATAGGAGGTACACGTCAAGCTGCGTGAAACTATTGATGGTCTGGCTATAATCCACGACCATCCTATTCTTCTCCCCGTTCCGAACAACGACCACCTGGGCCCACCAAGGACTTGTGCTTGGCTCAGTGATCCCTTCCCTGAGCAGCCGCTGCACCTCCGACTGAATGAAGGCCCTGTCCCCCGCGCTGTACCTCCTGCTTTTAGTTGCCACAGGTTTACAGTCGGGGGTCAGGTTGGCGAACAGCGGTGGGGGAGGGATCTTGAGGGTGGAGAGGCCGTAAGTGGTGTCAGTAGCACAGCTGTCGGCATGGTGCTGGGTGGGATGCGCGGGTCGGTGCGTGAGTGTGGTCAGTAGCGGGGTATGTGACGATTTCCCACAGAACTGTGGATTTCAGACAGTGATTGGTGGGAGGGGCCCCTCATACTCCATTGTCACACTTTACAGGTGGCTCTGGAAGTCGAGCCCCAATAGCACAGGGGCACACAGTTGAGGCATGACCAGTAATGTAAAGTCTCGATATTCTGTGCCCTGCACCACTAGTGTCGCTACACAACCGCCCCCCCCCCCCGGATGTCTGCTGTATGCGACCCAGAAGCCATGGTGACCCTTTGGCTTACCAGCCATGTCACGAGTCTGCAGCGTTGCACTGTGTCCAGGTGGATAAAACTCTCCGTGCTGCCCATGTCAAACAAGCCACTTGTCCTGCGTCCCTCCACCAGGATGTCCATCATTGACCTTGCGAGCTGGTGGGGAGCGCTTTGGTCGAGGGTCACGGAGGCCAGAGTTGAATCACTGTCTTGGTCCGGCGTGGTGGGGTGCCCAGTAAGCACCCTTGGGTTGTAGGCAGTGCAAGGAGGCGCCAACCAAGATGGCCACCCCCATGCTTCACACACGGCGGCGGGCAGGCAAGATGGCGACCCCCATGCCTCGCATGCGGCGCTGCTCGATCCTGCTTGCGGTTTGGACTTACAGGCCTTGGCTAAGTGGCCCTTCTTTCCGCAGCTGGAGCAGGTAGCTTCTCGGGCCGGGCAGTGTTTTCGGGGGTGCTTCTCGAATCTGCAGAAATAACAATTCGTGGACTTGCGACTGGCAGCAGCCGTGGTCAATTTGCCGGCAGGTTGAGGTGTCTGCGGCATCCACAAGGCTGTCGGGAGATCGCGTGCCTGGAGATCGTCAGAGTTGTGTAGAGCGGCCTCCAGCATGTTGGCCAGCACAATCGCCGAATGTAAGGTAAGATCGGCGTGTTCCAGCAGCCGCTGGCGCACGTACACTGACCTGATCCCTGTAATGAAGGCATCTCTTACTAGGAGCGCCGCATGCTGTTCCGCCGTCAGCCCCCGGCAATCGCAGGCCCGCACGAGCGTCTGTAGGGCCTGGACAAACTCGGCGCTCGACTCTCCTGCCCGCTGCCACTGTGTTGCTAAGCAACGTCTTGCATAGACTTTATTTACTGGCCGCAGGTATTGTCTTCTGAGGGCGATTATCGTGCCGTCGTAACTCAGCTGGTCTCTAATCATCGATTAAATCCGTGGACTGACCCTGGAGAGGAGAACTTTGCACTTCGCGGCAGACTCGGTCACTTCAATCTCCTCCAGGTTTGATTCGAAGCAGGTTAGCCAGAGCTCGAAAGCGATGCCGGGCTCAGGTGTTGACGGGTCGATGTCCAATTTGTCGCGTCTCAAAATGTGCTCCATGCTTTAAAATTACAGCTTATAAAATGATGCACTATCAATAACTCCAAAAGACTGGAAGTAGAGTAAATACTGAAAGGCTTTTATTAGCAGTAAAATGGAGCACGTCCATGCTAGCTGACTGTGGGAGGAGCAGAGACACAATCACCTTTATCCAGGGGTCTGTGAGAAGAGCCACAGGAGCAGTCAGCAGAAGGGCCTGACCAGACAGGTATACATGGTTTACCACCAAAGCAGATGACCATTTGCTTTTAAGTGCTTAAAACTTATTACCTCAGCATTCTTAAGGGAAGTTTAAAATAATGTTCTTAAATGAAAACAAGACTACTTGAAAAGTTGTACTTTTGAAAATGACATCCAGCAAAAAAGAAGGGAAACCAGATGGGAAATTGATAAGGACATGCTTCAGGATATTTATGAGTCAACAGCTGCACAGAAGAATAAAACAGCTAGAGCAAAATTTCCAATTTGCTCTTATACTAGTATTAATGTGGGCATTCAGGGGGACATTTAAAGAGAAGGCTGTGAAAAATATAAATAGCTGTTAAAAATTCCAACTCTTCAGTGTATCAGTTTCACCAAATATTTCAATAGTGAACCACAGTCTACTGTCTAGAGAAAATATTCCAACTGTTATTTTAACCCTGGGATGGTGTGAATCAAGTCTATTAATCAAGTCAATTTCTATTGTGTTGTTCCCCATCCTTCCTGGAGATGAACTGACCAGTAACCTTGAGAAAAGAAATTTAATTACAAATCAACTGGTTCTGTTTACAGTCAATATCTGAATAGCTTGAATGTAGTTTACAATGAAATTTGTTCTACTTCACTTTACACTGTAACTATACAATATACAATAACAAATTCAGCACCTATTCTCAATGCCACAGCATTTACTTTGCCCACCATGCACTAAACAGTGTTACCTTGACACTTCTGCTTGATTGGACAGAAAACTCAAATCTGATGTCATATCTAAGTTTGCTTCTGGTGACCCAAGCTTAACCTCTGATAATAATCTTAAAGGTTGTGTTGAGGACTGGATCTGTTTGATCCTGTTGTGTATTTAACATTTCAATTATACTTGAGTAATCCTCGTATGCACGTATGTATATATGTATGTATGTATGTATGTGTGTATGTATGTGTATTGATTAAGCATTCTTGAATAATTCATTTTGGGTTATATGTATAAACATGTGAATTGCATACATCGTCACATTACCACATGATACCTGTGTGCCTCGCTTAAAGTAAACATAAAATTAGACCCGTATTTTGGACTCCCATGTCTTCCTTTGAATTAGTTTAATGTTTTGAAATTACAAACCATAACAGATCGTAAATGGGAAGTACCTTAAACCAGAAGCCTATCCTCAACCGTGACACCCACGTGGGGTGATGATACTCCAAGGTGCCCAGGGACTGTCAGCTTCTGTACCATAACACATATGAATATTCTGATTTGATTACAAAAACTATCATCTCAAAACTGATGGGACACAAGAAACAGAACTCAATAGATTTTGAGACCTAAATCAATTGAAAAAAGATCTAGTGCTTTCCCAGCGTACATGACAAATAAACTCTTCTCAGGTCTCAACCAGGTACAGGTATTGACTATAACCAACATTTCAATGACAAATTCTGCCATTTTCTTCACGGATTGTGGTGAACTACATATACCTGTCTGGACACGCCCCCTGCTGACTGCTCCTGTGGCTCCTCCCACAGACCCCTATATAAAGGCGATTGAGGTCTGAGCCCGGCCTCTCTGTCCCCAGGATGTAGTATGGTGGTCAGCCACTGCTTGTTCCTTCTTCCAGTCAATAAAAGCCGATATCTCGCCTTTACGTCTCAGAGTGAGTTATTGATGGTGCATCACGGATGATGCCCAGGTATGTCTAGGCTGGGTGGTACCTATGCCCTTATAGTTTGTTCCTCCTGATTGGTTGTTCTCATCCTCGTTCAAAGTAAGAACTGGAATTCAATGGTAAACAAGGGGGAAGAATGAAAACCTGATTGTATGAGGACTAACTGCTCAGGAGGGATGGCCAACAGGGCTATAGATACCAGCAGTCTAGATGTACCCAGGCATCATCCCTGAAGAAGATGGCAGAGTTTGTCATCAAAACGTCAGTTATACTCGATACATGTACCTGGCCAGAAGCCCAAAAATTACCTATTTGACCTAAATCAATTACTCTACAAAAAGAATGAGGCAGAATTGTCCTTTACTTACTCAATGCAATGGAATCAGCAACTTATTGTGTTTGCAGGAAGCTAGTGCTAAATATGTAGTTAATTGTCAGCATTCATCAGCAGGAATGCAGAATTATAACATATTAGTACATTAAAGGCAGCCCACATTGCTCCAAGGACATCTTAATGAAGGTGCACTGCGATTGGGAGTTACCTGTGAGATGAATCAAACTTGAGAATGAAAGAGGAGCTTTAAGTAAATTATTGTCTTTACATGATTTGACGTAGGTGTGAGCTTAGGGGCAGCAAAGCCTGTAGTTCAAAAGCAATTCTGGATGGACAGTAAATGCAGGCCTTTATAGTGGTACGAACAATTATTAATTGAATTAAAAATATAAAATCCTGTATCCACATGGGCACATGGGAAGCAGTTGGAATAGATAGCCACATAGAAAAGATAGCCACTTTTCCAACACTGGGGACATAAGCTGTCGATTTGAAGGAAGAATAAAAAACAGAAAATGCTACCTGTACAGCACAGGTAGTTTCTTGTATAACCATTGCAGATCTCAATGAGTTCATCTCTTATTCTTCTCAATTCTAAAAACTAGAGGTATAGCCTACATAATTCTTTCTCATACCACAGATCTATCATCACTCTGATGAATTTTCACTGCATTCTCTCCATAGTAATTATATTAATTTTTTAGGTAAGGATATCAAAACTGTAAATGATAACACAGGAATGTCCTTAGCACGACTTGACATACTGCACATACAGTAATGCATTCTTGCTCTTCCACTTAAACCCTCTTCTTCATTGCCTGTTGTACATGTATATTAGCTTTTAAAAACAATATGGTCTTTTTTGATACCAACATTGCCAAACCTCAGTTAAAAAAAACACACAGCTATTCTATTTTTTCCATATGGAGTCATTCAGTAATACAGTATAGAAAAAGGATCTTCATTCAAACTGGTCCATGCATCCTCCTTGCTAATCCCAGTTGCCTACTTTGTGCCCATATCCATCCCTCCATGCCCTTCCCCACCGTGTACCTATCGAAACGCCTTTTCAATGTTACAATTGCAGCAGCCTTGACCACTCCCTCTGGCAGCTCATCCCAGATACTCAGTATCTTCTGTGTTAAGAATTTACCACTCAGGTCTCTTAAATCTCAAACTGCATCTATGCCCTTTACCTCTCGACTATGAAATTCCACTTAATCTATACCCAATATGATATAATAAACTTTCATGAGGCCACCTCTCATTCTCCTTCATTCCAAGAAATAAAGATCCAGTGTGGCCAATCTTTCCTTATAACTCAGGACCTCTTGTCCAGGCAGCAGCCTCATAAATCTCTTTTGCACCCTCTCCAACTTGACAATGCCTTTCTTATAATAGGCTGACCAGAACTTACACAATACTCCAAGTGCAGCCTCACCAATGTGCAACATAATGTACTTAATATCATACTCAACTTGCAAGTTAACATTTAGGGAATCCTGCACAAGGACTCCCAAGTCATTTTGCACTTCTGATTTCTGAATTTTCTCCATTTATAAAATTGTCCACACCTTTATTCCTTCTACCAAAGTACAGGACTACACACTTCCCTATATTGTATTCTATCTGCCACTTCTTTGTCCATTCTCCAAATCTGTGCAAGTCCTTCTGCAGACACTCTGCTTTCTCAACACATGTCCGCCAACCTAGCTTTGTATCGTTTGCAACCTATAGTGTGCCATAGAGCCATCAATTCAATTATTCAGATCATGAGAAAGAATGGTCCCAACACTGACTCCTGCAGAACGCCAATAGCTACTGGCAGCCAACCAGAATATTTCCACTCTTTGCCTCCAGCCAGTCAATCTTCTTTTTTGTAATACCATGTGCTCTTATCTCATTAAGCAGCCTCATGTGCAGCCCTGTGTCAAAGGCCTTCCGAAAATCCAAGTATAAAACATCCAATGACTCTCCTTTGTCTATTCTGCTTGTTATTTCCTCAAAGAATTCTAGATGATCTGCTTGGCAAGATTTCCCTTTAAGGAAACCATGATGACTTTGACCTATTTTAGCATGTGCCTGCAAGTATCTCGAAACCTCATCCTTATTAATGGACTCCAACGTCTTTCCAACCACTGAAGTCAGGCTAACTGGCCTATAATTTCCTGTCTTTTTCCTCCCTCCCTTCTTAAAGACTGAAGTGACATTTGATGTTTTAAGCTTTCTGCTGGAGATAAACCACTAAAATGCAATGGTATTTTATAAATTGTTATTGCCAGCTCTATTTAGCAGAAGGGGGAATTTTAAATGGATGTAATCAACAAGGGTTATGCAATAGCTAAGTGTTATGGTAAAGAGGACCAACAAGCCATAAAGAGAAAAGGAACAGAAGAAAAAAAAATAAGAATCAAAAAATGTGTTAATGTGGTGCTTAGTTTGGGCTCCAAGGCATTTACAAATATAATTATGGGTAAGTGAGATCAAGTATCAAGAGAAAGATCTTGTAACTTTATGACATCTTGGAAGATTCTTGCACAACCCAGAATATGAAAATAATTGTGGTACAATCCAAGAAAAATCTCTCATCTGCTGAGAATGACCACCACTATAATGACAGGAACTGTGTAAGCAAAATGTAAGCATTGCTGGATAAGTACATCTCATTAAACTACACCTTGTTTACTTGAAGATTTTAGTTTAAAAATTGAAGAAAATGGTTATCATAAACATGACCATGAAGTGACTGTATTGTAAAAACTCAAATTAATGCATTTTAAAGCAGGGAATCTGAGCTCCTTACACTATGTGAGACTCCAATTCCCACCCTAAATGAATTCTGAATCTGAAGTAATCCAACAAGTTGCTTGGTTGCATAATGGTAACCATGGATGCATTATATGTGTCAGCCTTTCTGTATTGTCCAACTGCTGAATGAAAACCAAACTGAGTATGTGTTCCTAAAGATCTTTCAGGTCAAGGTCCAGAAAGATCTCAAGTTGATAGTTCACACTAAAAGAAGAAACAATCTAGATGCAGTATAGTGGACATAATAGTAAATCTGAGAGACTGCATTGCTGTCACACACTCCTTAGTAACCATACATGAGTTAGTGATAGGATACCTATATGAGCAGACTTCCTCTTTTTCATTTGAATACGAGGCCAGAGAACTTGAAAGCTGAAAAACATTTTCATTAAAGAGAAACTACAAAAGGATATTTAAAGAAAATATAACGCTTAAAATGAAAGTTAAATGAAAAGTACAACATAAACAAAAGACATTTTTCACATGGAAATGAAAGTGAACCAGAACGAAGAGCATCAGAGTAATGCAATTCACTCCAAGAATCCTCTGTTTAAATGTATAAAGTAATGCACACAGTTTTCAAATATACCAAGGTATTTGACAAGGTCCCACATTGGAGGTTGGTCAAGAAGGTGTAGTTGCTCGGCATTCAAGATGAGATAGAAAATTGGATTAGATATTGGCTTTGTGGAAGAAGTCAGATAGTGGTAGTAGATGACTGCTTCTCCGACTGGAAGCCTGTGTCTAGTGGAATGCCGCAGGAATCGTTGCTGGGTCTGTTGTTTGTCATCTGTACCAATGATCCGGATGATAATGTAGTTAACTGGATCAGCAAATTTGCAGATGACACCAAGGTGGGGGCGTAGTGTACAGCTAAGAAGACTATGAGAGCTTGGACCAGCTGGATAAATGGTCTGAAAAATGGCAGATGGAATTTAATGCAGACAGTGCGAGGTGTTGCACTTCAGTAGGACTAACCAGGGTAGGTCTTACATTGTGGATGGTAGGGCTCTGAGCACTGCTGTAGAACAAAGGGATTTGGGAATTTAGTCTCAAAATTCATTGGAAGTGCCATCACACGTAGATAAGGTCACGAAGAAAGCTTTTGGCACATTGCACTTCATAAAACAAAGTATTGAGTACAGGAGATTGGATGTTATGTTGAAGTTGTACAAGACATTGGTGAAGCCTTATTCAGAGTATTGTGTGCAGCTTTGGTCACCTACCTACAGGAAAGATGTAAATAAGGCTGAAAGAGTACAGAGAAAATTTACAAGGATGTTACCGGGACTGGAGGACTTGAGTTAAAAGGAAAAATTGATTAAGTTAGGACTTTATTCCTTAGAATGTAGAAGATTGAAAGGGGATTTGATAGAGTTATACAGAATTATTAAGTGTATAGATAAGTTAAATACAAGTAAGCTTTTTCCACTGTGGTTGGGTGGGAGTACAACTAGAAGTCATGAAAGGTGAAATGTTTGAACTAACCATGAAGGGAAACTTCTTCACTCAGAGGGTCTTGAGAGTGTAGAATGAGTTGCCAGCACAAGTGGTGCATCCAAACCTGATTCCAAAGATTAAGAGAAGTTTGGATAGCTATATGGATGGTAGGGCATGGAGAGCTAAGGTCCTGGTGCAGGTCGATGAGAGTAGAAAGTTTAAATGGGCAAAAGTGAATGGGAAGTTGGATGAGTGGGAATCCAACAAAAGGCAATTAAAAAAGCTATAAGAAGGGAGAAGAAAAAAAATGAGGCTAGGCTAGCCATTAATATAAAGCAGAATACCAAAAGTTTTTCAGTTATATAAAGAGTAAAAGGGAGGTGAGAGTTGCTATTGGACCACTGGAAAATGATGCTGCTGAGGTAGTGATGGGGGACAAAGGAATGCCAGATGAACTTAATGAGTGCTTTGCATCAGCTTTCACTGTGGAAGACAGTAACAGTGTGCCAGAGGTCCATTAGTGTCAGGAATGAGGAGTGAGTGCCATTGCTATTACAAAGGAAGAAGTGCTGGAGAAACTCAAAGGTCGTAAGGTGGATAAGTCACCTGGGCCAGATGGACTACATGCCAGAGTCCTGAGAGAGGTTGCTGAAGAGATAGTGGATGCATTGGTCATGATCTTTCAAGAATCACTTGATTCTGACATGGTCCCAGAGGACTGGTAGATTGCAAATGTCACTCCACTGTTTAAGAAGGGAGGAAGGCAAAAGAAAGCAAATGTCAGGCTAGTTAGCCTAACCTCAGTTGTTGGGAAAATGTTGGAGTCTATTATTAAGGATGAGGTTTTGAGGTAGGTGGAAACTAATGATAAAATAAGTCAAAGTCAGCATGGTTTCTGTGAAGGGATATCTTGCCTGACAAATCTGTTAAGAGTTCTTCAAGGAAGCTGGGGGGACAAAGTGGGTGTCATTTACTTTGATTTTCAGAAGGTGTTTGATAAGGTGCCATACATGAGGCTGCATAACCAGATAAAATCCTGTGACGTTCCAGAAAAGATACTGGCATGGTTAGTGGGATGGCTGACAGGCAGAAGGCAGTGAGTGGGAATAAAAGGGGCCTTTTCTGGTTGGCTGCCGGTGACTAGTGGTGTTCCTCGGGTATGGGATCGCTGCTTTTCACATTGTTTGTCAATGGTTTAGATAATGGAATCGATGGCTTTGTGGCAAAGTTTGCGGATGATATGAAGATAGGTGGAGGGTAGGTAGCGTTGAGGAAGCAGTGCGACTACAGCAGGACTTAGACAAATTGGATGAATGAGTAAAAAGGTGGCAGATGGAATACAGTGTTGGGAAATGTATGATTATACATTTGGTAAAAGGAACAATAGTATGGATTATTATCTAAATGAGGGAAGGTTCAAACATAAGATGTGCACAGGGACTTAGGAGTCCTCATGCAAGACTCCCAGAACATTAACTTACAGGTTGAGTCTGTGGTAAAGAAGACAAATGCAATGTTGGCATTCATTTCAAGGGGAATGGAATATAAAAGCAAAGAGATAGTGCTGAAGCTTTATAAGATACTAGTCAGGCCACACTTGGAGCACTGTCTTGATATGAGTCTTGGGCCTCATATCTCAGAAAAAATGTGTGTCATTGGGAGAGGGTCCAGAGGAGGTTCATGAGGATGATTCCAGGAATGAAGGTGTTAACATATGAGGAGCATTTGGCAGCTTTGGGCCTGTACTCACTGGAATTTAGAAGAATGCGGGTGATCTCATTGAAACCTACCAAATGTTGAAAGGACTAGATAGGGTAGATATGGAGAAAATGTTTCCTATGGTGGGGATATCCAGAACTAGAGGGCGCAACCTCAAGACTGAGGAGCAACCCTTTAGAACAGAGGTTTTAGCCAGAGTCGTAAATCCGTGGAATGCTCTGCCACAGACTGTGGTGGAAGCCAAGTTCATGGGTATATTTAAGGCTTAAGTTGATCATTTTCTGATCGGTCAGGACATCAAAGGATATGGTGAGAAGGTGGGTGTAATGCGTTGAGTTGAATCTAGGATCAGCCATGATGGAATGGTGGAGCAGACTTGATGGACTGAATGGCCTAATTCTGCTCCTATGTCTAATGGTCTTATGGCATGGATTAGATGTGCCAAAGGGCTTTTTTCTCTGTTGTACTTTTCTGTGATTCTATGACCAAAGCTCTCTTGGAAGCCAAGCAGATTGCAACCAGACTAACAATCTGTAAATTTCCGATTTAAAGCTAAGATATACACCATTATGTAAATGGGTTTTAGTTAACTTTGAGGGGTGATTAGCAAATGAATCCATGTTCATACTGGGCCTGAGCCCTCCCTTTAGCTTTAGGAGTTAGCAGAGAGAAAAGCTTCCATTACCTTTAGATGTAAGCCGATTATTCTGCAAGTTAAAAGTTTCCAGACTCTGCAGCCTTGATAACTCCTCCAGTGGGATCACTTCCAAAGCATTGTTCTGTATAAAAAGAAATGACATGAATTTTGAGTTCTGCCAAAAGCCCAGAAAGCTCCCTTTAAGCTTGAGGAGGTGATCAGAAGTGAATTGGAAGAAGGATATCTCACCGTAGTAGTGCACTACCGTGGGAAACTGATCTATGATTACAGTAAAACAAAGCGAAGCAATGATGATGCTTGTATAACAATGTGTGCATTTAACTTCAGTGCTTATTATATTTCTGGACTGCTTTCAAAATGTAGTTTTGGCAAGGTCTACTGGCACCTTCACTCCACCCTATCCCATGAGAATGTCCCGCGTTTCAAAACCTCTGGGTACATACTGTAGGTTTCAAATCAACAGACGACTTTTGGCTGATACAAGTAAGTAGTGGATTTCTGCATGTGTGGAAATGTTCTGATAAATGAAATGATTGAAGTAGCCTCTGCTACTTCCATATTCTGTCAACAATTAACTCCTATATTTTACTCTCAGGCCACCCAAAGTATCACAAACTTTTTCAAAGTAGTTTTTCTCATCTTGTAAAAGATGTTGATTGAGGTCACAATATGATTTGTGTTTAATATTTCTACCTCATGGGGCATCCCATGAGTCATGCTTGTTTTAATGACAATTTCAATCACTGTTTTGAACTCAGCTTGTGGAACCGTGCTTTACAAAAAGCTTAGAAGTTCTCTTTATATACAAATAGATCTATAATTAGTTAACTGGAACTGGAATGTTATTTTGATTTTAAATTATTTGGTCAACAAATGTAAGGCTTTGATAAGTTCAAAGGGGCATCATGGCAGTTTATCAGTCAGCGTAATGCTTCAAATACTGTCGCTGTCTCTAAGGAGTTCGTATGTTCCCCTGGTGACCACATGGGTTTCCTCCAGGTGTTCTGGTTTCCTCCCACAGTCCAAAGACACATTAGCTTGTAGGTTAATTTGGTCATTGTAAAACAGTTCTGTGATTAGGCGAGGGATTAATAGGGGGATTGTTGGATGCTGTGGCTCGTTGGGTCAGAAGATCCTGTTCCACACCTTATCTCTAAATAAAATAACAAAAAACCCTTACTCAATGTCAATAAGGCAAAGGAGTTGCTTATTGACTTTAGGATGAGGAAACTAGGACCATGAACCAGACCTCATCGGAGGTAGAGGTCCGAGGTCATCAGAAGATCAGCAATTTAAAATCCCTCAATGATGTCATTTTAGAGGACCAGTTCTGGGCCCAGCACACAAATGCAATTATGAAGAAAGCACAACAGTCTCTCTATTTTCTAGTTTGCGAAGATACGGCATAACATCTAAAACTTAAACAAATTTCTGTAGATGTGTGGTGGAGCGTATATTGACTGGCTGCATCACAGACTGGTATGCAAACACCATTGTTCTTGAACTGTAAATCTCAGAAAAATAGTGGATACAGCCCAGTCCATCACAGGTAAAGCTCTCCCCACCATTGAGCACATCTACATAGAGTGTTGTCACAGGAAGGCAGCATCCCACATCAGGGACCTCTACAACCTAGGTTATGCTCTCTTCTCACTGCTGCCATCAGTAAAAAGGTCCAGGACTCACACTACCAGGTCAGGAACAATTATTCCGCTTCAATCATCAGGCTCTTGAACCAAAGAGGATAACTTCACTTGCCCTATCGTTGAAATGTTCCCACAACCTATGGACTCATTTTCAAGGACTCTTCATCTCATGTTCTTGGTACTTATTGCTAATTTATTTATTATTATTTATTTCTTTTTGCATCACACAGTTTGTTATCCTTTGCACACTAGTAGAACACCTAAACTGGTGTTGTCCCTCAATGGTTCTATTCTGATTATTATTGTGGATTGGTTATGGCTGCAAGAATATTAACCTTATGGCTGTAGATGGTGACATCTTTGATAACAAATTTACTCTGAATTTTTAAAATAAAAAGGAAGCTCAATTTATGTTGTATTTTCATAATACAGCAAGCTTAATATATTAATGCAGTGGGAAGAACAACCAGAGGGTCGTGGGTTGATATCTGGTTGGACCAAACCCTGGAGAAAGGTCTTTATAATGAGTTTAAGTATGCAGGGACTAGGCAGGAAGATAAGGCTTTCCATTCAAGGACGTCAGAGGTGTCCTCCTCCTTCAAAGAATGCAGGTTCTTTTCCTCCAACATTGATGCCGCCCTCACCTGCGCCTCAATTTCCTGGACATCTGTGCTCACCCACTGCCTTAACAGCAATAGTGTTTCTCTAGTCCTCACCTACCATGAGCTGCATCCAAAACATTATTCTCCACAACTTCCACCATCTTCACAGGATCTTGTTACCAAATACATCTTTACCTGCCCCCATTCTCCACTTTCCCCAGGGACCACTCCTTCTGCGCTTTGTCCCTCCCCACTAATCCCCCTCATGGCACATATCCCAGCAAGTGACAGAAATGCCCATTCCAATATGTCAGTCCATGGCCTACTCTTTTGCCACGATGAGGCCCCTTTCAGGGTGAAGGAGCAACACCTCATAATCCATCTAGATAGCCTCCAAGCTGATCCATTTCTACTTCTGGTAAATTTTTCCCCTTCCCCTTATTCTACTCTCACTCTAGTCTCCTACCTCTTCTCCGCACCTGCCTATAACATCTCCCTGATGCTCCTCCTTTCCTTTTTCCCATGGTCTGCTCTCCTCTCCTATCAGATCCCTTCTTCCTCAGCCCTTTATCTTTCCCATCCACCTGGCTTCACCTTCCAGCTTGTCTTTCTTCCCCTCTCTCCACCTTTTCTCTCTGGCATTTTCCCCCTTCCTTTCCAGTCCTGAAGAAGGGTCGTGGCTCAAAACCTTGAGTGTTTATTCATTTCTATAGATGCTGCTTGATCTGCTGAGTTCCTCCAGCATGTTGTGTGTGTTGCTCAGGAGAAAAATAAATTTACGCTTGACTAGATGAACTGTACTGTCCTTTAGTCTGTTAATGCTAATTGCTAAAATGGTTGCCTATGCCTAATACCAAAAAGGTTTCAGCTTGCGTTAGCCTGAAATGATAATAGAATGTCAGGTGGAAATACAACTCTGGAGAGGGCATGGAACAATTGCCATGTATAGCTGTTCATCAAAAGCTACTATTTGCTACACATCAAGGGGCAGACATTCTTAAAAGTTCTTTTTTTGCAGTGGAACAGGACAGAGCAAGACAATCCTCGTATTTATACTATTGGTTACCTGCAAAGACAGATGTAATATCGTTTGCGATAAGTTCTTGGGAAATTCCTTTAGGTCCACCCCAGCACAGTTCACAGTTCCATCCAGGTTACAACTGCAGTCAGTAGGGCAGTAGTCTACTTGCACGTTGAGATCAGTTGTCACTCCTGTTTGATTCTTTACTAATTCATGGATGTAATTTTCTTCACTTATTGCACTGCAGCTGAAACTCAGAAGACATAGCAACACAGGGTGCCAACTGCTCCAATTCATTTTTACCTCCTGAAACAATGCAACTCTTTTTAAGATTTAGCACATACAAGGTGGGATAGAATTTCACAGCCTATTTAATACAAAATTTTAATTCCATCATTTTAACTATAATTAGTGGAGAAAATTAATTATTAAATGTGCTAAAACTTGAAGTTAGCCTGAGGTACAACTGATTATAATATATACTTTGCAAATTCCTCACATTTATAATCCAAAATCTCCATCTTTCACTGTAACATGCAGATTGAGAAATTAAAGGTATTAAATATTAATATTTGGTATTATTTCACTTGGAATAGTTAATAGACTGCACTAAATATTTAGATATGTATTGTTATTAATGTACATATTTTTCTTTACATTCAACAAATAATTATTACTGCTGGTGAACAATACACTCAGCCTACCGTAATCACCTCTTAACCAAGAACAGGGTGTAAAGATTTACAGTGAGAATGTGATTTTCATTTCTCCAAAGTGCCCTGGGCTTGGACAAGTTTTTATTCTAGGAAGATCTTTTCCAGATGTGAATCAAAAATGGAGAGAAACTATGCATCAACTTCCAAACATAACTTCCGTTCTCTTTCAGAAACATGCAAGAGAAATGTTTAGGACCATTCTGGAGTTATCATATGGGAGCACACAACTCTGCAAAACTTTTCTTGGGTAAGTCTCTGGAAAGCCTAGCCAAAACACACTATTGAACAAACTTCTTTTATGTCTAATCATTCATTTTCAATTGGCTAAAAGCCCTAATAAGAGAGAACCATGTCTAACTCGGTAATAACACTCCAGAGCGAAAGCAGGAAAATGCCACGTATTAAAATTAACAGGAACTATTAAACAACATTTCAGTAATGTTTTACAAGTGCTTTACCTTGACTGGTGCTGTTAATTAAAACCAGGCATTTCAGTACCATTTACTGAACACTAAACAATCACTAACAAAACTAGCAAAGTGGCATTCAATTAGTCGCTGTTTCATTTAGATCAACTTGGATAATTAAAGTTTTAGTGTTTATACTGGTCCTCAACATAAATTGCTGTATTATAGTTGGAACTTATTGATGTCCCTCTTTGGAAAGAGGGTTCTGATGACCTCCATCTTGATCTCTTCTTAGAAGTTCCAGCCATCTAAGTACCTCGTAAAACAAAATCTCTATCTCTACACAAGTAGATGCAGTTTTAGTTTACTGTATTAATTTATACTTCAAAGTTACAGTTATTCTCCTTCCTATATTTTAGAATACATTTCATTTTTAACTTATTACTTTAGCACATTGCTAATACAGTACATGATTGCTTACTGTAAATAATACTAGTTAATTACTAAAAAGACACTGAATAATCATATATATAAAAAAAAGATTTGAACGTTTTCTTCCCTCTTGCCATACTAGATACACACCTGAGTCTGTTTACAATAAACGCACACAGATCGAATTCAACTGCACAGAGGCAAACAATCCTCCTAAGTCTGACCTGATGTTATTGCTTTTCCTTTTCCTCCTATTGGGAGCTGCTCTTGCTTGTAGTTTCATTAATGAAGTGCAGTCCAATTTTTTTTAAACTTCTGTTTAGGTTGAACTGTCAATCAAATAAGATTCTTGCATCCTTCACTGATAAGATTACTACCTCGGCAAAATTCTCTGAAGGACTAAGCCTTCACAACAGGGTCTGAATTAAACACTCGTGGTATGACTATGATTTGTAGGAATGCGTTGCTGTGCTCTTTTGGGACTTTGTAACACATGAGATGCATGGTTGAGACCACACAAAGTAATCTACCATATTTCCTCAATTAGAATCAAATACTTCTTTGAAATGCTGAGATATTCTGCCAGACTCTGAGAATGCATTTTATTTATAGAGGTCATTTTGTAATTAATACAGTAATAACATTTTCATAGGGATTACATTGAGCAACAATGCACTTTACTTTTGTCTACCAAATTAGCTTTTATCTAAAGATTACAGTAATTTTCATACTTTTTTTAATAATATTGTGCTTCTCAAAATGAGGGACAGAACACTTATCAGTTTGGGTACATATCATTAGCTACAAGCTTTCCCTGTTTAGGGAGACCACACATAACTGATGAATCCAACTCTCTTGACCAGGCAACTTCTGCATGAATATTCCATCAATAGTTGATGATTATTGAACAGTTTCAACATTTGTGTTTTCAATGTTTATGCAATAACATTGGGAATTGCAGAATTTTGACAGAGAGGCAAAGGTGACATGCTTCCATGCTGAATTGATGAGTGACCTAGAGGGAAAGGTTGACGATATTGTGGTGTTCAGCTCCTTACTCGCAAGGTTTGCTCGTCTCTGCGCTGAACTGTGGCTGTGGCCTGCAACTAATGGGCTCCTGGATCCCCTGTGACCAGCTTCATGGCTGTGAACTCACTTTTGTGAACTTCAATTCTGAATGTCATTTGCTTACTTCTTATTGTTCGCATGATTTTTCTTTTCTTTTGCACATTTGGTGTATGACTGCCTTCTTTTTCAAAGCGTTCTATTGGGTTTCGTTGTTTTGTGGCTGCCTGTAAGGAGATGAGTCTCAAAGTAGTATCTAGTATACATACTTTGATAATATATGTACTTTGAACTTTGATGCAATTGTCCTTGTCCTTCCTCATGATCAAGGTCACAAGTCTGGAAGAGGCTGTTGGAGGAGGTTTAAGTAACTGGTACAACACATCTTGCAAAAACATATTTTCTGTCCACAATGCACCAGTGATGATGTTATGACCAACTGATCCATTTATTTGCACCACTATGTCCTGAATAATGCTCAGGTCACTGACCAAATGCTGTGGTGTTGAAACCCCAACTCTCCTTGCATAATGCTCCTTCCTTCTGTCCTGCACTGTTGAGGAAAAAGAGGAGAGAGGACCTATTTACAACAGTCACTGGTCAAAGGTGAGAGATACAGATTTCAAGATAAAGGATGCAAGGACAAACTCTGTTTAATACATAGAATTAATATTTGTTGCAATGGCACAAACAGAAATGATTGCCTGCAAAGGAAACGGGAGTGTTTTGCAGAGTTATGGGACTAATTCAAAGGATTCAAATTACATTCATTATCAAAGTATGCATACAGTAAACAACCCTGGGATTTGACCCCTCCACAGACAGCAACAAAACAAAGAAAACCAAGAAAGAAAATAATGGAAAACTGTTTTAAAAATTGCTCAAATGGCAATAAAATCATCAACCCCCATGCAAAAAAATTACTCAAATGGCAAAAAGAACATCAAACCCTCTTCAACCAAAAAAAAAACAAATCGCGCAAACGGCAATGAGGAAGAACAAGCAAAAACACAGAATATAAAACGCAAAATCGAAGAGCCCATATTCAGTATAGCTCAGTGTTCATTGTCTGCAGGCTGCCCCAACTCAATAGCACCCAAAAATAGCAACAGGAAGAGGAGTGACCATAAACCAGAAAACACATCATAATGTGAACTAGTCCAATCCAGGACTAATGCAATTGTTCCAATAGAAACTGACTAAACATGATGAAAAAAAGGATGCTATTCGAATAACAAATTTATCAGTTTGAATCAATCCATCTTGTTGATTATAGTAAAAAGATTACATTACGTTTACTTGTTATTAAGAGATTCTGTAAAGATATTCATTCTAAGTACATTTGCTTATCCCTTTTATCATCTTACTGCCTGTATCTAATTGAAATCTCCCTGAATTCATGGTTGGCCCATCCAAAACTGGATTCTAATAATGATATAAAAATTATTTGTATAGATTTAGCGCTATACATTATTTTAAAAAAAATCTATTCCTTTACTTTAAAAACTGTGACTCATATGCTTTGTAATACTGTATTTTTTTCTTACTTTGCAAAACTATGCTTAGTGAAATTAATATTCAGAAATTGCAAACATGAAATCAAAACAGTACTTTTGCAACTTAACTGTTTCCTTGGCCTAATATTGCACTCCAGACTTTTAAAGACAATTTCCACCCATATAATGCTGAACATCATTGGAACATCTAACAGCACAGGGATTGAGGGCAATAAGCAGAAAATTATTGTGGCAATGGGAAATGTGTCGTGCACAGTTGAAGTCAGAAGTTTACATACACCTTAGCCAAATACATTTAAACTCAGAGTTTCACAATTCCTGTCATTTAATCCTAGAAAACATTCCCTGTCTTAGGTCAGTTAGGATCACTACTTTATTTTAAGGATGTGAAATGTCAGAATAATAGTAGGGAGAATGATTTATTTCAGCTTTTATTTCTTTCATCACATTTCCTGTGGGTTTATAAGTTTACATACACTTTGTTAGTATTTGGTAGCATTGCCTTTAAATTGTTTAACTTGGGTCAAACGTTTCGGGTAGCCTTCCACAAGCTTCTCACAGTAAGTTGCTGGAATTTTGTTCCAATCCTCCAGACAGAACTGGTGTAACTGAGTCAGGTTTGTAGGACTCTTTGCTCGTACATGCTTTTTCAGTTCTGCCCACAAATTTTCTATCAGATTGAAGTCAGAAAATGATGTCAAGTCTGGTTCATCCTTGGGAGCAATTTCCAGATGCCTGAAAGTACCACATTCATCTGTTACAAACAATCGTACGCAAGTATAAACACCATGGAACCACACCACCATCATACCGCTCAGGAAGGAGACGCATTCTGTCTCCTAGAGATGAACGTACTTTGGCGTGAAAAGTGCAAATCAATCCCAGAACAACAACAAAGGACCTTGTGAAGATGCTGGAGGAAACAGGTGGGGGGGGGGGGGGCAGGGACGGGTGTGTGTGTGTGTGTGTGTGTGTGTACATATATATATCCACAGTAAAACGAGTCCTATATCCTGAAAGACTGCTCAGAAGCCACTGCTCCAAAACAGCCATAAAAAAGCCAGACTACAGTTTGCAAGTGCACATGGGGACAAAGATCTTACTTTTTGGAGAAATGTCCTCTGGTCTGATGAAACAAAAATTGAACTGTTTAACCATAATGACCATCGTTATGTTTTGAGGAAAAAGGGTGAGGCTTTCAAGCCGAATAACACCATCCCAACTGTGAAGCATGGAGGTGGCAGCATCATGTTGTGGGGTGCTTTGCTGCAGGAGGAACTGGTGCACTTCACAAAATAGATGACATCATGAGGAAGGAAAATTATGTGGATATATTGAAGAAACATCTCAAGACATCAGCCAGGAAGTTAAGGCTCAGTCACAAATGGGTCTTCCAAACGGACAATGACCCCAAGCATACCTGCAAAGTTGTGGCAAAATTGCTTAAGGACAACAAAGTCAAGGTATTGGAGTGGCCAGCACAAAGCCTTGACCTCAATCCGATAGAAAATTTGTGAGCAGAACTGAAAAAGGAGCAAGGAGGCCTACAAACCTGACACAGTTACACCAGTTCTGTCTGGAGGATTGGAACAAAATTCCAGCAACTTACTGTGAGAAGCTTGTGAAAGGCTAACCAAAACGTTTGACCCAAGTTAAACAATTTAAAGGCAATGCTACTAAATTCTAACAAAGTGTATGTAAACTTATAAACCCACAGGAAATGTGATGAAAGAAATAAAAGCTGAAATAAATCATTCTCCCTACTATTATTCTGACATTTCACATCCTTAAAATAAAGTAGTGATCCTAACTAATCTAAGACAGGGAATGTTTTCTAGGATTAAATGTCAGGAATTGTGAAACACTGAGTTTAAATGTATTCGGCTAAGGTGTATGTAAACTTCTGACTTCAATTGTATACCTGTTTCAACAATACCCCTCTTCTTAACACAATGTCAACGCAGAATGAAAGGCAGGGTGTGAAAGCATTTGATCTTCAGTGCTAACCACACTGAACAAGTTTGAAATATGCTGCTGCCATCACTCCAGCTAACTGGTGTGAGACAATAATGGACTCCCCCAACAACATGGCAGTCAAATCCTGCAGAATATTATACAGGTCGGACTGAGTTGTCAATCAACATTGTCTGACCAGGCCAAAGATTTCTAAAATACAAATTACATTTATAACCCTTTTTTAAAAAAGAATAATCATATTGCTTTCACAAATTGTAATGTTTTAACCCAGAAGTACTATTACAATCAGTCTACTTTTTGGAACTGTAAAATAAATACTGCAACACAGCCAACTATGGAACATAACAATCCTATCACGTCAAAGAGAAGAGCCAACTGTTCACAAGCAGAGAAAGTATGATTCAGTTTTATTCTTTGACTTATCATGCTATAACAAGTACATTATAAATCCCATTTATTTTACTGATTAAGGACTTGCAGTGGTTCCTAAACCCAATATTATTGTAAGTATAATAAATTTTTGGATTAGAGTAGATTAAGTTCTGACAGCAGAATCTTAACAAATAATGACTGAACTCATTTAGTGCAGGTACACAGCTAGTATAAAGCACTTTACAAAATATATTCAAAATTACATATACATCATTTGCAGAAATGTACTGAATCAGTTAGAATGTAACAATTGCTTTTTGTCGAAAGCACCTGCTCAGCAAGATACCCAACGTTATTAACTTCAAGATTAATTAGCGGATGTTGCACATTATTCCAATGTTTCAGAGATAAAGATAGCAGCTCCTAACCACCTCACTGGTAATCTGCCACCGAGATGCCACATGGCCAAAAGGTGGTGCTATTTGAAGAAGATCCATTTGTGATAAACCTTCACAGTTTAGCTTTGCCAGGATGAAGTTGTAGATTCTGAAGCTTCATGGCCAGTCCCATGTTACCAGCAATTTTCAGTTTTCCCTGGAAGAAGGCCTGGACAGAAAAATTATACTTTAGAATAAATCATTATTACTTAAATTAGAGCACTACAATTAAATACTTCTCCATACTTCATAATGAGTGCATATAATCCATGCATTCCCAAATTCAGGAGAATAGAATAGACATCAAATAGTGATCAATAACTGAAGTGCAACTATAGCGAGAGCCTTTGCTCTTCTCATCTTGATCCCAACCACACTTACTGTTTCTTTGAAAATATAAATCATTAGTCTTCCTTAAAACTTTACATTTTAAAAAGCTTAAAAAATCTCTATAATCATTTTAGCACTTGTTAAAAATGACCTCATTCACGAATTGACAAAATGGAAATACAAAGAGCCAGCGCCAGAGGTGCTGACATGATATATCATGTAAAGCCAAAATTACATTCAAATCTGGTAGCAACAGAGGAAGAACTCAGCAGTTCAGGCAGAATCAGGAAGATTAAAATACATGAAGGGAAAAGAGCAGAGAAGAGCAACAAGTATGGAAAATACAGCTGCAATGTACTACTATTTATAACTGAATTCTCTGGCCTTGGGGATCTTCAAAATCAGACTTTCCACTGCACTTTGACCTGTATGCTGTCCGTGGACATTGGTGATCACTACTGAACACTGTACTCAAGCTGAAGTTTCACAGCACAGCAACGTTAGACTTGCAATCTCCTACTCTGGCAATGTACTTGGACAGGGTACCGAATCTATAAATTTCTCCAAATCTCCCTCAGCATATCCACTGGACAGTTTGTTTCATTAACTAAAGATATTCCTTATCCTACCTCACAATTCTAGGGACGTACAATCAATTCTGATCTTGGGTACTCTCCTGTGAGGAGTTTGTGCTTTAATACATAATGTATCACACACATTCCCTCTCAATGTAATCTCAGTTTATTATCACGTGAGGTTTGTATTGACCAATGCGTATTGATCAAATATGCAAATTATAAACCATAGAGCTCTTATTACAAATCATTCAGACACTTTGCTCAGCCAAACATCACGCCCTAGCATCACCTGCTTCTCTGTTTCAGGTAAATATTTATCAATCTGCATAGTTTAACTGGAATACCAACTTCTTTAATTTTTGTGGTAGTCTTTTACACATCACCACTATCAAAAGCTTTCTGAAAGTTTATATTAGAAAGATTTCAACATCCATTTGTGTAATTTCCTTAAAACAAAATCAGTGTGATTGGTGAGATCACATCTATAAATACCTTCTCCTTTAAATACCAGAACTACCTTCTCTAAAACAGAATCCCCACTACCACCTCCCCTAGAATGAATGAATGCTAAAATATTTAATGTAGGTACACCATTAACTTCTTGACTATTGAATACTTATACAAAATTATCTTTACATATGCTAATTATATTTTGGTTAACGAATTTCAACTCAATTTAAATGAATTTTATAATTGTTTATCAAATAACAGAAGAGTTCATTGCAATTAGTTCTCATGGCAATAACTATTTTTTAATGAATGAAGACAAATACATATAACAGGTCCTGTAGTTTTAGTTTTTGGTCTTGTTTTGTCTGGTGAATTTGGAGCTCCTTTCCAGGGAACGCGCTAGACGGTAGCGTGATATTAATACGCAGCAGCCTCTCCGGACTCTGGATTGGGGATTGCCAAACGTTATGTGGATTTTCTGGTGTAGTCTGTTTTGTGATATGCTTTTGTGATGTCATTCTGAGGAACGTTGTCTCATTTTTTAACTGCATTGCATTTGTGGTTTCTAAATGACAATAAACTGAATCTGACTCTTTCACTGTGTTAAGTCCTTTACATCAGCGATGTAACTTACATTACTTGTAATGTAGCTACGATTGTGGCACAGGCTAATGTGGATCTAACCTGCACACAGCATTGCACCACAAAGGGAGAACTCGGTTAGAAATTAGTACAGATATTGTGAGAGGACAGATTAAGAAAACAATGTTGATTAGTTTAAAAAAAATTGTTTTCCTTCAATTAACACATGAACCTTGCATACATTTAACTGTAGACGTGCAGTAGCCGCCACACAGTTTTGAAGAAGAAGAAGAATAGCCCTTAACTCGGCAGTGGAGTTATCGGGGCACCGTCTTGACAGTGTTTCCGTAGCAAGCTATTCTTGTTTTTACGAGGCTGAGTTGCTAGCTCGACACTCAACCTGACTTGGATTCGAACTCAGGAACCTTCGCTCCGGAGTCCGGCGCTGATATAATTGCGCCACCAAGCAGGACATAGAGTTTTGAGAGGGTCTTGAACTCACAACGTGACTCTAGAGGTGGGTGTCTTATCACTCCTGTTCCCATGTCCTGCCAATTGTATATTTTGAATTATTTGTTGGCTCCTGTTATGTTTCTTACTGTTTAATAGATGAAATACACTATATATCCTAGCAATAAACCTAGCAATTATAGGCCTGTCAGTTTGACGTCAGTGGTGGGTAAATTAATAGTAAGTATTCTTAGAGATGGTATATATAATTATCTGGATAGACAGGGTCTGATTAGGAACAGTCAACATGGATTTGTGCGTGGAAGGTCATGTTTGACAAATCTTATTGAATTTTTTGAAGAGATTACGAGAAAAGTTGACAAGGGTGAAGCAGTGGATGTTGTCTATATGGACTTCAGTAAGGCCTTTGACAAGGTTCCGCACGGAAGGTTAGTTAGGAAGGTTCAATCGTTAGGTATTAATATTTAAGTAGTAAAATGGATTCAACAGTGACTGGATGGGAGATGCCAGAGAGTAGTGATGGATAACTGTTTGTCAGGTTGGAGGCCAGTGACTAGTGGTGTGCCTCAGGGATCTGTACTGTGTCCAATGTTGTTTGTCATATACATTAATGACCTGGATGATGGGGTGGTAAATTTAATTAGTAAGTATGCAGATGATACTAAGGTAGGTGGTGTTGTGGATAATGAAGTAGATATTCAAAGTTTGCAGAGAGATTTAGGCCAGTTAGAAGAGTGGGCTGAGTGATGGAAGATGGAGTTTAATGCTGTTAAGTGTGAGGTAGGAGTTTGGTAGGAATAATCCAAATAGGACATAAATGGTAGGGCATTGAAGAATGCAGTAGAACAGAGTGATCTAGGAATAATGGTGCATAGTTCCCTGAAGATGGAATCTCATGTGGATAGGGTGGTGAAGAAAGCTTTTGGTATGTTGGCCTTTATAAATCAGAGCACTGAGTATAGGAGTTGGGATGTAATGTTAAAATTGTACAAGGCATTGGTAAGGCCGAATTTGGAGTATTGTGTACAGTTCTGGTCACCAAATTATAGGAAAGATGTCAACAAAATAGAGAGAGTACAGAGAAGATTTACTAGAATGTTACCTGGGTTTCAGCACCTAAGTTACAGGGAAAGGTTGAACAAGTTAGGTCTTTATTTTTGGAGCGTAGAAGGTTGAGGGGGGACTTGATAGAGGTACTTAAAATTATGAGGGGGATAGATAGAGTTGACGTGGATAGGCTTTTTCCATTGAGAGTAGGGGAGATTCAAACAAGAGGACATGAGTTGAGACTTGGGGGGCAAAAGTTTAAGGGTAACATGAGGGAGAATTTCTTTACTCAGAGAGCGGTAGCTGTGTAGAACGAGCTTCCAGTAGAAGTGGTAGAGGCAGGTTCAGTATTGTCATTTAAAGTAAAATTGGATAGGTATATGGACAGGAAAGGAATGGAGGGTTATGGGCTCAGTGCGGGTCAGTGGGATTAGGTGAGAGTAAGCGTTCGGCACGGACTAGAAGGGCCGAGATGTCCTGTTTCCGTGCTGTAATTGTTATATGATTTATATGGGTATATCAGATGGATCAAACTTGACCAGTCAAGCAAGTTACTGACAGTGCACTTTGGTAACCCAGTTCCTATGATGTTTACTTCCAAACACTTAAATACTGAGATCATGCCAGGGAAGTTTTTGAAACTAAATTCTTAAAATTGTATAACTTACGTAATGACTAACAAAAAAAGCTTAAAATTATTATGTGTTGATTCTTAGTATATTCAAGATTGGACTGTAAGTATATCAAGAAATGAAATCTACCATAACTTAAAGTGCAAGGCAATGTTTATTGTTTATTTAGTAGATACTCATATTTAAATCTATACAACAAAAACATGATGAAATTTATCACACACAAAATCCCAACTAAATACCAAACTGACAATGATTCGGCATACCTGAAACAATTTATAAGGCAGTAGATAAATGCAAGCCTTGCACTTTAAGTTATGGCAGATCTCAATTCACAAACACAAAGTGGTCTGTATCTCAGTCTGGTGCTGAGGATGACAGAGCTGAGGTCATTTCTTGGAAGTGAGACCCTGCTGAGTGGTACATGGATAAAAAGTGACAGATGAAATCTGGATAAGGTAGGGTGCTCTTATAGTGGGAAAGAGGGTTGTGGAATGGAAACCACAGATCTTATTCCAACTTTCTCTCAGATGCAGGAGGTGTTTACCAATATGAGAGAAAATATTCTACAGTTTCTAGTCTTTGCAAGTGAGCTGCACCAATTTTCAAGTGAATAGCAGCAAAAATGAGAATTTAATGCAAGTTATTTTTCCAGTAAGTATATCATGTTGATGCAATGTCTGCATTTTGTTTCCATTATTCATTTTGCTCCCATTATTTACTTTGCTACAGCAGGTGTTAAAGGCAATATAGTGAAATGAAGGAAAGAGGCACTGAGCCAGACTCTGCCGTTGGAAAAAAAGCAAGCATGACATTTAATACATTCAACCCTCTGTTTAACATTAAACTTCTAAGCAGAAACTACTCACAGTCTGGGGATTCATCTTGCCAGTCATCAAAGCTAACAAATCATTATCAGACATCGTTATGGTGCAGTCAGCTTTCTTCTCTATAGAAAGGGAAAAGTAGTTCAGCGAACTTATATGCAACACCATCAAAATACATTTGGAATTTTTTCATTACACATTAAATTGCAGTCCTGTCCCAATATTGTCAAAACCATTGATATGATCTATATCTTGACAGTAAATGTCAGCAATCCCACAATTAAATTTCTTCTGGTATAGACCAATATAAATGTTTTTAAAACTTTTTTTTAATAGTGCAAAGGTTTCTCCCCCAAATCCCACATTAACTGCACCTTGTCCTTTCAAGAAGTCTGCTGACTACTGATAAGCTTAGGTGGCCGATTTCTACAGTGGGACCTTAAGTTTAGTTATCCAGGACTACTGCCAAAAGAAACCTCATTTTGTTGCTCTAAAGTTATAGATCTGCAAGATTTAATTGTGCTACTTTATTTATTTTAATTTCTTTTAATCTGTCAAGAAAATAAAGGACTGAAATGTGTGAGTAGTGGTTCCAAAAGGAATACTGATTTTAGCCACCTGTAGGTAATTATACTGAGTCAGATATTTGGCCTTACCGGCCTGCCACATTATTTAATAAGCTCTACTTAACCTTCGCTTTTCCTCTCATGGAGTCTCTTAGCTGCCAAAAATCTTGCTCAATGTCTAAACCTCAATAATCTCCTCGTTACTTGGCTTCTAATAAGTGATCTGTTTGAAATAGATTCAAAATGTGCATCTGAAGAAATAACCTATTTTTGAAACATAGAAGAAATATCAAAATCTCAGTAAAATGCAATTCAATGTCTGTATCTAACCAAATGGTAAGAAAAAGACACATTAATTTTAAGAGACAATTGTTGACTTGCTCCAAATTCTGAAGTGTTAGCTCTCTCTGCTTCATGTATAAATAAATTTAAAGTCTCAAAAAAAGGACAGTTCAATATGGAACAACTTTTAAATAAATTGAATGGTATGAAATCCATTGTGTACAATTGACCAATTCAAATGAAATTCACCAAGTTTCAGCTGTATGCTTCATGGAAAAAAAAGTACTTTACCCTCAACCTCCATACTGAATCTTTCTTGAACCTGAATAATTGTTGAGTTCATTGTTCCAGTATACTTCCTTACTTTGTTGATTAGATCTTGTTTTGTCTTTTTAACTATTTTTCTATTGGATGGGTTAAGAAATGTATGTTTGCCTGCTTTCTTCACCCACATGGCCAGAAGGAAGTTCTGCGTTGCCTCCCCCTCACTCTTCCTGCAACTTGTCACTCAGATTAAATTGGAAAAGCCAAGTACAAATAACTCTACTGAGCAGTTGCAAGAATCTTTCAGTTATTAAATGCCTGCACTGAAATCCCTAAAGCTTTCCTTGTACTGAACTTCTACTAGTTCACAACTGCAGCCTGCTGCCAAATACAGACATTCAAACAAAGCCCTATGATATTAAACTGGCTTATTGCATCTTTTATATAATCTGTATGGCAATGGGAGCTATAGAATGTTACTATGTAAACCACTTGCATGTCTCCTTCAATAAACCACAATGAGCAAAATATAATAGAAATAAAATATGCTCCTAGACCACAGTGTGTTATTAGTAGGTTGATGCTTCCTTTTTATTACTATTGAAGGGCAAAAACACAATATCTGTGTGTATCAGAGAAAAAAATTTATGGTACCAGAATTGAAGTCCACAGATCCTTTTCCATTTTTGACATCCACCACCCAGAGGCCTTCTTTGCCATCTGGGCCATCTTTAACTTTAAAAGCAAATACTCCTCCAATTTTCTTCACAAACATCTCTCCTTCCTAGGGAAGATATAGGAAATTCATTCAGCTCTGTTCAAATGAAGATTATTCATAGACAATATATTCCAAGTGATATGTATCAAGCCAGTCTGAAACCTAACAGCTCTAATGACATGGGTTTGACGCTGATGTCCTGTTTGAATGAAATATGCATATTCTCCCAGTGACACCCTGGGGTGCTCCTGTGTCTTTCCATCTCCCAAAGACATGCAGATCAGTACATTAATTGCCATTGTAAATTGCCCTGAATGTGCAGATGACTGGTAGAATCTGGAAGCCGGTGAGAATGAGGAAAAAATAAAGTGGGTTTAGAACAGGAGTAATATGTGCAAAAGTCTTAGGCACATTTATATAGCTAGGGTGCCAAAGACTTTTTGCATTGTACCGTATTATTTGTCAACACAGAGCAGACAGAACTTGTAAATCTGGCGGGAGCAATAGATGATAAGAATGATGAGCGTGGAATGCCACAGGAGGGGTGTGGGACAGGTGGCAGAGGAGGAGTTCCGGGGTGGGGGTGTAGACAAATCCAGCCCTGAAATTCCAGGCAATGTCATTTGATTTCAAACAATTGGTTTATTGACCATTACAGAATATCTCTCCAGTGCTTCCTGCTCCCTTCCCTCTCCCTTTCTCTTTTCACAACCATGATTCCCCTCTGCCTGCTCCCTTCCTATTCTCAGTCCTCAGTGGAGAGCCATATCTGAATCAGGTTTGTCATCACTCATATATGTTATGAAATTTGTTTTTTTCGTGGCAGTACAGTGCAATACATAAAATTACTACAGTACTGTGCAAAAGTCTTAGGTACTGTAGCTAGCTATTTCAGGGTAAAGTGACCACAAGCTGGAGCTCTGCTTAATGGGGAAAGGCATATAAAAAAATAACTCCGACTGTAAACTTTTTTAAAGTGAGCAGGAAACTACATGTACAAAAAGATTTTTTAAAAAGTTTTCAAAAATGCAACAAGGGGGAGGATTTGTCAACTAAAGCAAAGCACATAAATTAAAAACAAATGTTTACTGCCCAGAGGTTTAGATGAAAGAAAACTGTAAATTGTTACAATATGGCAATAACCAAATTTCAAAGCACTATTTTAACGAGCTACCTATGCTGACATCCTCCAAGAGGTATTCAGGCAGCACACTGCCTAGTTTTATGCTGATCCACAATCAACTATTCTGCTCGCACTAAAAAGATAAAAAGACCAGAACTGTAGACAGGTTGTTTAAACATCTGGTTTGAAGCAGTAATAAATGTGAATTTATAGCTGCACTCAGTAGCTGTCATGGTGTATGGTTTCCCAGTACATATATCATGAAGTAATTTACTACAGCTCCAAGTTCGTATCTGAAATGAACAAGTTGCGTGCAGATTCAAGTTCCAACATGTAACCTAGAAAACAACAAATTACGACAGAAACTCGTGATAAATGCAAGTAAAGTTACCAAATATGCTATAAAATAATTCATGAACTTGGATAAATGCAAAACATAGGAAGTGTGCAATGGGTAAAAATTCAGAGTTTTCCCAACATATGGGCAAAATAACCAAGAAACTAAACTAACAAGTAATGATAATGGGGGACATAACTGATTACTGAGGATTAAATTTCATTGATGATAATTAAAAATTACTGCAATGTATTTTCCACAATGATCTCACCGTAATTCTTCAACAGTTAGCTATTCAAAGAGATCTAGATTATGTGAGCACAATTACAATATTGATGCCTGAACAGAAGAAAAAGAATCTGGTGTAGGTAGCATAGACATGGTTATCCAAATAATATCCTAAACTGATATAATTTCTGATTCATAAAATTCTGTATCAGAAACTAGCAAGAATATTTCTGTAGAATGTAGGACAGGAATACAGCTTCTGAAAACACACACTGAATACACAGACAAGCCTGGCCAAACAAACATGAAAATTACATAATTTAAAAAACACAATGATTAAGATATCACTATGACTATGGGATGGAAAAGTATCAATTGAGCTTATCATGGAAACCTGAAATAATAAAAGATATAAACAAACTAATGCACCAGAATTATACATTAAACATACAAAATGAATACATAAATCAACTGATTCACCTGACATTCTCTCTTTGTTTTTGCAAACAATGGCATAAAAAGGCAAGCAAACAAACGTCAAAAAACCATCAGGATCTGCCCATTAAAAGTTCCTTTTGCTGGCTCTGATCTTGTGTCTACTAATGGTTGGACTATCCAAGGCTGTTAAAGAGTTCTGAATTCCCTCCTTCTTGCCCTTGTAAAACCTCCTCTGATGATAAACTTGCGAACTACATCCAAAAGTTTGTTCTTTGACTTGACATCCCATGATTTTAACTCTTCATACAACACTTTGATTGATTTCACAGATAAATTTTTTAAAAGTTACAAAGTCGATGTTTAAATTGAGTTGTAGTTGTATAATATATAGTACACTGCTTTGCAAACTCCATCAACTGAACTGATTGATTAAGGTAGTTTTACTGACTAATTTAGCAACTACTACAGTCAATTCATGAATGACATCTGGTCTGTGCACTCCCAAGCACTTCACCATTTTCTAACTAGTGACATACTTAATAGTAAGCGATATCCCAGTTTCTCACACAAATAAATGTAACAAATACAGTACTTGTCCCCAAAAGAGTACTTAGAGCCATGTGGAAAGCAAGGCAGGTATGATGGAGAAAGGGGCAGAAGGATGTATGATAGGTTAATTAATCTATTTGCCATTGTGCACTGTCTCAGACTGTTTTGTTGAAATGGCTGTTTCTGTGCTGTAATTTCTCTATGTGATTCAATACAATCCTTGTTTCCCAATTTCTTTGCCAATCAAAATTACAGATCACATTCCAAATCACCACTCTTCAATGAAAACTGTTTGGAAATATTCCGATTTATTTTGCACAGCACCTTTGCAATTTTAACTTTTTTTCATTCTAATTCTCAAAAATGAAAGGGACAATGTGGATTCACTGAGGAAGTAAAACCGATGTAGCTGACCAAAATAGAATGAAGCGAAGAAAGGTGCCGCATTATTATCAGGAAAGATAAAGGAGAGCCAGTAAACTTTTATGAAAGCAACAGAAATTTAATTAATCTACTCACATCGCCCTCCACAACTGCCAATTATTTCTCTAGCACTGATTAATCCATTTGGACAACATTTGCCAGTATTTTTCTAGCAAAACATTGTGATCAGCTAAGACTGGGGACTGAATTTTAGCTAGACAGCACCAAACTGGAGAGCCCATTTCCGGGGCTGCAAAAGAAGAGTTGCTGGAAGTGTTCAACAAGGCAGGCAGTCTTGTGGAAATCTGATATTTCATATCAAGAATCCTTAATCAGAATTGGAAAATTGGGAAGACCAATGAATATTAAGTGTTAGAGTAATGCCTCTTCCACTATAACAACTAATTATTTTCACTAACCCCTCCTCTCTCTCATTAATTTGGCCTGTAAAGTTAATGGTTTCGTGCCCCCCACCCCCACTGACAAATTTAATATTTCTAGCAATTTCTCCTCCAGTATTCAGCATCTTCAGGTTTTGGGACCTAATAGATTTGGAGCGGTTGCCTTCTGCTAAATCAAAACTGAAACAATTGCTTATTTATTTGATAAATTTATTTTCATGTGAAGTCACTTTTCAAAATTATATGCTTAATTGATTTTTACAAAGCGTATGCATAGAAATAGAAAGGTAGAGTTGAATTTGAATCATTTCAGAATTCAGTCAAGGTAGGATAATCCCTTTACAAGGCAATATTTATAATATTCATATTTCAAACTACAAAAATAAGAATATGTAGATTCTCTACAGACCAACCCCTGTTACAAAGAACAGAACTCTGTGTTCTGAGGTGGAAGGTGTCCATTGAAAAACTACAATAAAAGGAAATCTCAGTATTTTCAATCATACACTTGCGCTCATTTAGCCAGCTGGTGGTGTAGTGGCATCTGCACCGGAATTCAAGGCAAATGGTCTCAGGTTTGAATCTGGCCGACTCCTTGCATGCTTTCCACCTATGCTGAGTTGAGCATCGAGCTAGCAGCTCGACCTTATAAAAAACAGAAAAAATGCTAAAGAAAGGGTAATGTTGCCACTCGATAGGTCACAAGGCACAGAAAGGAACAACAACTTGATCCACAGATCCCTGAAAGTTGCCTCACAGGTAGACAGGGTAGTTAAGAAAGCTTATGGGGTGTTAGCTTTCATAAGTCAAGGGATAGAGTTTAAGAGTCGCGATGTAATGATGCAGCTCTATAAAACTCTGGTTCGGCCACACTTGGAGTACTGTGTCCAGTTCTGGTCACCTCACTATAGGAAGGATGTGGAAGCACTGGAAAGTGTACAGAGGAGATTTACCAGGATGCTGCCTGGTTTAGGGAGTATGGATTATGATCAGAGATTAAGGGAGCTAGGGCTTTACTCTTTGGAGAGGAGGATGAGAGGAGACATGATAGAGGTGTACAGGATACTAAGAGGAATAGACAGAGTGGACAGCCAGCGCCTCTTCCCCAGGGCACCACTGCTCAGTACAAGAGGACATGGCTTTAAGGTAAGGGGAGGGCAGTTCAAGGGGGATATTAGAGGAAGGTTTTTCACTCAGAGAGTGAATCAGAGAGAGTATCTTCAGAATCAGGTTTGTTATCACCAGCATGTGTCGTGAAATTTGTTAACTTAGCAGCAGCGGTTCAATGCAATACATAATATAGAAGGAAAAAAAAACACAAAATAAAATAATAATAAATTATTTATGTATATTGAATAGATTAAAAATCATGCAAAAAACCAGAAATAACATATTAAAAAAGTGAGGTAGTTTCCAAGGGTTCAATGTCCATTTGGGAATCAGATGGTGGAGGGGAAGAAGCTGGTCCTGAATCGCTGAGTGTTTGCCTTCAGGCTTCTGTACCTCCTACCTGATGGTAACAGTGAGAAAAGGGCATGCCCTGAGTGCGGAAGATCCTTAATAACAGACGCTGCTTTTAAAGCAATAGCCTTTTAATACAAACTGACATTTTAAAGGATTCAGGTGAAGGATAACATGTCACAAAAATGTAAATGCACATGAAGTTAGCTCATTATGGCTTTATGCCACGGCAGGAGTCAAATTTTATCTTACTCTGCCTGGAGATTCAGACCATGTCACCTACAGTCTAAAGTCAGCCTGTTACCCTCTTTGGTTTTCTAATTCCCCTGTGGAGCTGGTTTTTTTCTGTGAGAGGGCTCCTAGATGCTCCCCACCACATCACTCCCACTTACATTCCTTTTATGAGCATGAACAACAGGCTTTTGGCAGGCTTTCTAATCAGGGATGACATGATTCTGTCCTCAATGCACTTTCCCATAGGAGCAAAGACGTGGGCTGATGTTTATTCCCATCCCTACTACCCTTATTCAGGGGAACTAGCAGCAATTGAAGTTCAATCTGTTCAAATGGAGTTCAAAACCTGTACATCTATCACAAACTCCTCATACTTAGCCTTTGCAAGAGGCAAACGGTGGGGGGGGGGGGGGGCGGGGGGTGTAAACACACAAGCCAGAAGTTGTGCTTGCTTGAAACCAATTCTGTACTTCCTGAGAAAATTGATTCAGTTAGCGTACTTTTTTAAAACTTAATTTCTTGGGATGCAGGCATTACTAGTAAGATCAGGATTTGTTGCTCATTGCTAAGTGTCCTTGAACAGAATTGCAAGCTCCAATCTTGAACCACTGCAGTTCCTGTTGAAAGTATTCTCATAATGCCATGAGGGAGGGAGTGCACAGATTTAAACCTAACAACCATGAAGACCCACGTTAGGTGTGTGATTTGTAGAGTACTTCACTCATGTGAAAGCAAATCTCTCAGACCAGGAGCATCCTGGGATCGATTCACTGTTTCTCCCAAGTTTAACATGGTTTGACAAGATGGTGATAGTGAAAACACTACAGGATTTTATGCTCCTGCTGTCAATGGCTACAGCATAAGAACAAATAAAGACATCACCAGCTTAACATTAACACTATCACTGGCTAGACAGCTCCCTAACACCAATGATAAAGCCTACATATGAATAATGACCACTGGGTGCTTCACTTCAGCACAGGCAAATAAAAACAAGATTAATCTGTGATGATCAAACATGTTGGATCATTGGGTGATCCAGCATGCCAGTGGTTAATTGAAGCTTGTTTTAGCTATACCATAGTTGTGTAATACTCTTTTGATCTCAGTATGCTGAAACACTGGTTCTCAGCATACACTATAAGCCCTCAAACCTAATAAAAAAAACTTGACTGTAACGATTGTATATCCTCTGGATTTGGAAATGCATGGTTTGACAGCACCAGTCCTGACCATGTCATAGAGTCATACAGCACATCTTTCCAAAAGTGGAGCAACCAAAACTGTACACAAGGGCAAGCTAACCATAGTTCGGTAAAGCTGCAACACAGCTTCCCAACTTCTATATACTATGTCCCGACCCACTGTATAATGTAAACATGGCATATGTCTTTTTCATTACCTTATCCATTTGTGTTGCTACTTTCAGGAAACACTATGGCCCCTCTGTTCATCAGCATCGCTTAACACTCAACCATTTACTATATATGTCCTACACTGATTTGTCTTCTCAAAATGCATCACTGCTACTTGTTCAGATTAAATTCATTTTACCCCTCACCCTCATTGCCCAAGTCCACACATTGTTTACCCCTTTGGTGCTCAAGGAAATCCACTCTTTCCTTTTCCTCTGAATAGACTTGATGAAGACTTAAGATTCTCTTTAATCTTATCATGGCTCGTTTGTGCCCTCCATTCTTGATTTCTTTCCTATACAATATTTCTGTAGAGACTCACACACTAATAGTTGCCTATACCTGTCATGTGTTTTCTTCCTTATCCTGATCAAGCTTTAGCTGGCTGCAGTTATAGGGTGAGCTTAGACAGACTGGCTTATTCTCACTGGAATACTGGAGACTGAAATGCAACCATACAAAAGATTTACAAAATTATGAAGGGTATAAACAGAGAAGGGAGTCAGAATCTTTTTGGCCCAGGGCAAGGCAGTCTAGAACTAAACAGAAGTCCACCTGGACAACAGACATGCCCTCCTCATTACTACATCAAGGAAGTACAGGAGCGTAAAGGCACACAGCCCTGCCATCAGGTTTCAGAATGGTCCCTAAACCCATGAACACTACCTCACTATCTTTGCCCTCTTTATGCACCATGTATTTATTTTTTATCTATGCATTTCTTATTGCAACTTATAGTATACTTTGTGTATTGCACTGTAACTGCAGCTGCAAAACAACAATTTTTATGACATTTCTCAATGATAATAAACCTGATCCTGATCATATTTTTAAGGTGAGGGGGAAGAATATAATATTTTCACATAAAAGATGATGAACATTTGAAATGAGCTGCCACAGGAGGTCATGGAAGCAGATACTATAACAAGATCTAAAAGGGTTTGGGACAAGTACTTGGATAGGAAATGAATAGAAGGGTACAGTTCTAATGCAGGCAACTGAGATTAGCAATATAGGCATCATGGCCAGCATGGATGAGGTGGGCCAAACGGGCCTGTTTCTGGACTGTGTATTTCCTTGAAAATTAAATCCCCCACCACTGTAACCTTGTTTCTCTTCCACCTTTCTCCAATTTGCTTACTTATTTGTATTTCTAATTCCTGCAGACTACTGAGAGGCCTTTAGTATAACCTCAGCAAAGTGACTGAACCATTCTTATTCCAAGATTCCACCCATGTGGAATCATTTGTCAATTTGTCCAGGATACCTTCTCCGAATACTGCCCTGATATACTCACACTAAGTGAAAAAAAATCACTTTGATGCTTGATGCATTTTGAAAGCACATGACGAGGGTCACACAGATAGTTTAAAATATACAGTAGATTCCAGTTAATTGGGCAATCTATTCATCAGGGCTGCTGGTTATCTGGGACAACTCAAATGATAAAAAAATAAATCCAAGAAAATAGCTGGGATTCCCTTCATTTATTTGGGACACTATGCCATGTAATTGGGGCAGGAGACTTGCTGAACAGCTTCTAACTAGTCTCGGTCGTGTGCACTGACTGTTTGCTAGAAATAAGCAGTAGGACAATTGGGAACTGTTCTGATCACCGCAGTTTCAAGCATTCAGCCTTGGAGATGCCAGAAACAGCCGGGAGTGAAGATGAAATGATTTCACTAATTCAACAAGTTAGGAATTATGAAGAACTTGAAGGTATTTTGAATGTTACAATGAAAATGAGGATTTGGAGGATGCAATCATTGATAGCACAGTATAAAGGCTGTCCATTATGTACAGTGCGTGTCTATGCAGATTTTGTTCATTTACAGTCAATCATAAGAACACAGTACATGAACTCCTCCATCAATAACTATTAGGAACAAATACACAGTTTTATAGTACTTTAGTGGTATTGGCAGTGATCTAATTTGTTCTGTATTTCATTTAAATACCTAATTTGATAGTTAAATGGTAGTTTGTTTTTTATATCTTTTTCCTATTCCCATGAAACTTCAGTTAAGTGGGGCAGCCAATTATTTGGGCCAAAATGTACATCCGAATGTGTCCCAGTTAACTGGAATCTACTGCAGAGCAATGGAGTTAAATCCATAAAATAACCATACTGGAGAAAACTAGGGAGATAATCAAAAAGACACTATCTATGGTAGACTTATTAGTCACAATACCTCCTGTAAAATTTACTGCACATTGGCACAAATATTGTATATTAATAATGCTGCTCTGATGTTTCGAAGAAGCCAACTGGTAAATTCATGCTTCAATACTACAAGTGTATATCAGATTATCCACAGAAGATATTGAACTAATGTTAGTGCAGAGCCATTCCACCATACTTAATGATGATTCAGCAAATCAATCTGAAAACTCCAGCAAAACTCCTGTCACCGGATGAGGGAAAAGCTGAGCAGTCTGTGGTCGACACAGCTCAGCAGAAGTGGTGCGCATGTATGAATTCTTCTTGAAGAGGTAACCAACTCTCTGAATAAAGCCTGCAGATAATATCAAGAACATTTTGTAATATCAGGAATGGCTTTTGTAAATCAGGATTCAATTGTGACCATGGATAGTGCCTGCCTGGAATTTGCACATTCTACCTGTGACCATGTGTGCTTCCTCCAGATGCTTTGCTTACCTCCTATATTACACAAACACGTGGGTCGCTTGGTTTACTGGCCACTGTAAATTGACACCAGCGTGCAGATCACTGAGTAGAATCTTGGGCAAATTGAAAGTTATAAATAAAATGGGATTAATGTAGTATTAGTGAAATAGATCATGGCTGACATAGACTAAATGGGCTGAAGGGCTCATTTCTGTGCCACACCTCTCTAAGACTTCATTAATAAATGTGCTCAAAGAGCACTTAATCAAGTTGAAGCTCAAGTAATTGAAGGACAGTTACTGAGGTGATAGTTCTGACACTGTCTGCAGGAGAAAACGGAGTCTGTGCTCACTGGCAGGCGGACTAAACTTCAGGATGTGGCTCGTGGAAACCCAAAGGTCTGCTTTACTGCCATAACAATTAATTTTATCAATTAATATCTTGGCTAGTGGGTAATTGTGGCATATAGCCAATTTTCTCAGTAATATGCAGATTACATTTATCAGGCATAAAATTACAAAAATGTTAATAAATTAAGTAAATGGAAAAACTCCTAAACAAATAGATTTCAATAGTGACAAAGACGATCACATTCTGCCAACAGTGGAATGCTGGTAAATAGTTTCTAAATGGTGAAAACCTAATCTGGTTTGAACCCAACAAAACTTAGGAATCAACAGACACGTTACTAAAATCTCACAGACTGATAAGGCTAAATGATTTCTAAAGTATGGGGGGCACTGACTTGGCTACACTTGGAGGGTTTTGGGTTGCACCCTTTAGAAAGGATATATTATTTTTGAAAGGATTACCCACACAGATTGTGTAAAGTGAAACTTGGACACTCAGGTTTTAAGATAGGAGAAATTACTCAAACTTGAGATGAGAATCTTGGAATTATGTAAAATAAATTACACAATCCAGTGCTAAATGTGCAGGAATTTTGTAAATTAGCAGAAATTACACTAAACAGTGATGAGCATCCTGAAATTTTGTAAACTATGGAGAGATTTGATCCAAGTTTATAAATTATAGGGAGTACTGAAAAGTAATTTTTTCCCCCCACAGGTTAGAGAAACTATGGCTAGGATCACTGTTCTTAAAAAAAAACCAGGATGGTCCTATTAGTAGTGAATTTAGGAACACTTCAATACTGAAAGGATGATGGAAATTTGTAATCCTCCTCCTCAGCCTGCAGTAAATGTAAGAATGCTGCAGCATTGTTAACCAAAGGTAAACAGGCATTAAGGAAAAAAGCAGGTATACTGTAAATTCCATTTTTCAGCTTTGATTTTGCTGAGCAGCAGAACAGACTCATGACGTGGGGTAAATGTGGTAAAATATGTACCATAACAAATTCAATACATTGATTAAAGACACATTAACCCAAGCACCCTCCCAATCGATGAGTAGTAAGATTTTAATTCACAGTAGCAAAGCTTCACTCATGTTTCTTAGAGAAAAGCAAGGTAGGATAAGAATGTTGTATTTTTTTTAATCATCAATTATTTTATTTTCTTAAATTATGCCTACTTTCTCTCTCCATGTAAAAGATGGACATTTCTAACCCAAACTGTTAGTCATATGGTTGATGCGTGCATACACAGACTGGAGTTAATTGCTGCTTTAAGGCATATAGCTGTTTCACTTCATTTTTGTTATGCTTTAAACTGATTCCAAAGCAGGGAAACATTGCCATATAAGTACAAGCAGGAGCCTGAGAAGACATCCAGGTCTAAGGCACGTACGTACTATATCAGTAAAATCCTGCCAACAGTTCAGATCAACAAGCAACTGCCTTGGACTTGACATCAAAGTCAAATATATTTACTTTTTTCCTATCAATAAAAATGTGTTTTCTGTCTTATTAATTAATAAAGCATTTATCATGTTGTTGCTGATCGTACTAATGCTGAGAGTGGGAAAGGAAAAAATTATGTGGTTCTTAGAGGTCAATAAACTGACTGGATAATGGAACTTGAATCTTACTTGCATTTATAAAAACAGACCTTAAACTGAATGCAAAACGTTTGCAGGATGTGGTTAATATTGGTATAGCTAGTATCTAATGCCTAATATCAATTAGTCATAGTCACAGAAAGGTACAGCACAGAAACAGGATTTTCAGCCAATCTAGTCCATGCCGAACTGTTTAAACTGCCTACTGCCATTGACCTGCAGCCTTCCATAGCCCTCCATGCACCCACCATCAATGTACCAACCCAAATTTCACTTAAATGTTGAAATCAAACTCACATGCATCACTTGTGTTGGCAGCTTGTTCCACACTCTCACCACCCTGAGTGAAGAAGTCTCCCTTCATGTTCCCCTTAAACTTTTCACTTTTCACGCTTAATCCATGATCTTTAGTTGTAGTTCCACACGACCTCAGTGGAAAAAGTCTGCTTGCATTTACCCTATCTATACCCCTCATAATTTTGTATACCTCTATCAAATCTTCCCTCAATCTTCTATGTTCCAAGGAATAAAGCCCTAACTATTCAATCTTTACATTTAATTCAGGTCTTCCAGACCCAGCAAAATCATCTTGCAAATTTTCCTTGTACTCTTTCAACTTTATTTACCTCTTTCCTGTAGGTAGTTGACCAAAACTGCACACATTACTCCAAATTAGGCCTCACCAATGTCTTATACAACTTCAACATAACATCCCATCTCCTGTACTCAATACTTTGATTTATGGAGATCACTGCACCTAAAGTTTTCTTTGTGGCCCTATCTATCTGTGACACTACTTTCAATGAATTATGGACCTGAATTCCCAGATCCCTTTGTTCTACCCCATTCCTCAGTGCCCTATCGTTCACTGTGTAAAAACTATCCTGGTTGGTCCAATCGAAGTGTACACATCACACTTGTCTGCATTAAATTTCATCTGCCATTTTTCAGCATATTTTTCCATCTGGTCCTGATCCTACTGCAAGCTATGATAGACTTCCTCGCTGTCAACTACACCTCCAATCTTCGTGTTATCCACAAATTTGCTGATCCAGTTAACCACGTTATCATCAAAATCATTGATATAGCTGACAGAAAACAACAGACCCAGCATCAATCACTGCAGTACTCCACTAGTCACAGGCCTCCAAACAGAGAGGGAACCATCGATCAGCACTCTCTGGCTTCTCCTACAAAGCCAATGTCTAATCCAATTTACTACCTCATGCAGGAGCTTGTCAAAGGCCTTGCTAAAGTCCACTGCCTTCCCTTCAGCAACTTTCCAGGTAAAGTCCTTGAAAAATTCTGTAAGGTTGATTAGACACAACTTACCACACACAAAGCCATGCTGACTGTCCTTAGTCAGTCCATGTCTAACCAAACGCTCATATATCTGGTACCTTACAATACCTTTTAATAACTTTCCCACTACTGATGTCAAAGTCACCATCCAGTAATTTCCTGGATTATTTTTAGAGCCTTTCTTAAACAGCAGAACAGCTTTGGCTATCCTTCAATCATTTGGTACCTCACCTGTCGCCAAGGATGATTAAAATATCTCTGCTAGGACACCGGCAATTTCTGTATTTGCCTCCAGCGGGGTCCAAAGGAACACCTTGTCAGATCCTAGGGATTTATCCACCCTAATTTGCCTCAAGACGGCAAATACTTCTTCCTCTGTAATCTGTACAGGGTCCATGAAGTTGATGGCATTTTGCCACACTTCCATAGACTATATGTCTATCTCCAGAGGAAATAATGATGCAAAAATCTCATTTAAGATCTCCCCCATCCCTTTTGGCTCCACATATGTTAAACCATCCAATCCCTGATCAGCTGCACATCCAACAGATATTTAGAGTACACATTAGTCTCACCTCTTGAAGTTTTTTCTCAATTTCTTTAAAAACAGTTTGGGCTTTGAAGCCATTAACACTGGATTCGGCACTGGTTGGAACTGCTTGGATGTGCTGGCCTCTGAAACCGAGAATAATATAAAGTGAAAGTCAATCAAAGAATTTGAGCATGTTAAGAGTTGCATTTCATTGAGATCTCCAACTTGTGCTGAGCTCTCACGTACTGTAAACATAAAATTCAATGTCAGCATCAGCACACCTGGGTCAGGGAGAGGCAATGCTTTTCTGTTAGGAGTAGAAGATAAACCGTCTTACTTACTATGTAAACATCACCAATTGTAGTTTCAATGTTAAAGTGCCAGTACTTAAAAAAACTTTCAATTATTCAAACTCACTAGGATGAATCAAAATACAAAGGCAAAGATTAAGTTCTTCCTTCCTAGACATCTTGATGTAATTCCATTATAAAGTCTCAAACACCAGATTTCACTAATACGTCATCCACTGTTAACTTAAATTTCTCACTCAGAAAATGAAATTATCAAGCTCAATATATCAAATATAAAAACAGATGTTTCACAACAGGGCAGACTTATTCAACTACTTTCCATTTGTTAAAGGTTTAATATCATGGCTTGAATTGGGTATTCTAACTTACAAAATTAGTAAGTTTTCTGTGTAGAGTTGGAAATGCGTACTCTTTCCTAGAAATGTTTGTAGAATTTATCAAATTACATCTTTCCAGAAAGATGCAAAAATAAATTACTTGAAATCACAAAGCTTTACTGCACATAATAATTATCGAGAGAAGGTTATATATAGCAACAGCAAGGTTCATAGTTGATTGAATAATGCCACATTATTCACAGTTGGAAATTGCACTAACACAATTGATTAGTGTTATGTATTTAGTATTTCAGTAATACATGAGTAATATTGCAAATACATTGTTTCATTAACCATTCTTTGTTTAGAACATAGAACAGTACAGCACATTACAGGCCCTTCTGCCCACAATGTTGTGCCGACACTCAAACCCTGCCTCCCATATAGCCCCCACCTTAAATTCCTCCAAATACCTGTCTAGTAGTCTCTTAAACTTCACTAGTGTATCTGCCTCTACCACTGACTCAGGCAGTGCATTCCACGCACCAACCACTCTCTGAGTGAAAAACCTTCCTCTAATATCCCCCTTGAACTTCCCTCCCCTTACCTTAAAGTCATGTCCTCTTGTACTGAGCCGTGGCGCCCTGGGGAAGAGGCGCTGGCTGTCCACTCTGTCTATTCCTCTTAATATCTTGTACACCTCTATCAGGTCTCCTCTCATCCTCCTTCTCTCCAAAGAGAAAAGCCCTAGCTCCCTTAATCTCTGATCATAATCCATACTCCCTAAACCAGGCAGCATCCTGGTAAATCTCCTCTGTACCCTTTCCAATGCTTCCACATCCTTCCTATACTGAGGCAACCAGATCTGGACACAGTACTCCAAGTGTGGCCTAACTAGAGTTTTATAGAGCTGCATGATTACATCGCGACTCTTAAACTCTATCCCTCAACTTATGAAAGCTAACACCCCATAAGCTTTCTTAACTACCCTATCTACCTGTGAGGCAACTTTCAGGGATCTGTGGACATGTACCCCAGATCCCTCTGCTCCTCCACACTACCAAGTATTCTGCCATTTACTTTATATTCTGCCTTGGAGTTTGTCCTTCCAAAGTGCACCACCTCACACTTCTCCAGGTTGAACTCCATCTGCCACTTCTGCATCCTATCAATGTCTCTCTGCAATCTTTGACAATCCTCTACACTATCTACAACACCACCAACCTTTGTGTAGTCTGCAAACTTACCAACCCACCCTTCTACCCCCACATCCAGGTCGTTAATAAAAATCAGAAAAAGTAGAGGGCCCAGAACAAATCCTTGTGAGACACCACTAGTTACAACCCTCCAATCTGAATGTACTCCCTCCACCACGACCCTCTGCCTTCTGCAGGCAAGCCAATTCTGAATCCACCTGGCCAATCTTCCCTGGATCCCATGCCTCCTGACTTTCTGAATAAGCCTACTGTGTGGAAACTTGTCAAATGCCTTACTAAAATCCATGTAGATCACATCCACTGCACTACCCTCATCTATGTGCCTGGTCACCTCCTCAAAGAACTCTATCAGGCTTGTTAGGCACAATCTGCCCTTCACAAAGCCATGCTGACTGTCCCTGATCAGACCATGATTCTCGAAATGACCATAGATCCTATCTCTAAGGATCTTTTCCAACAGCTTTCCCACCACAGACGTAAGGCTCACTGGTCTATAATTACTTGGACTATCCCTACTACCTTTTTTGAACAAGGGGACAACATTCACCTCCCTCCAATCCTCCAGTACCATTCCCGTGGACAACAAGGACATAAAGATCCTAGCCAGAGGTTCAGCAATCTCTTCTCTTGCCTTGTGGAGCAGCCTAGGGAATATTCTGCCAGGCCCCGGGGACTTACCTGTCCTAATGTATTTTAACAAGTCCAACACCTCCTCTCCCTTAGTATCAACATGCTGCAGAACATCAACCTCACTCATATTGTCCTCGCTGTCATCAAGTTCCCTCTCAGTGCTGAATACTGAAGAGAAGTATTCATTGAGATACATTTAAATAATTCATTACAGCTTCTATGTAAAAGTAAGGGAATCACATATGTTATTACACCACCGTGTGATAAAGTTTGCGCCTCACTTAAAGTAAATAGACATGCATGTTCTCCCAGAATCCTCATGTTTTTCTTTCAACTAGTTTTATGTTTTGGAGTTACAAAACATAACACTGGTGATGAATAAGTTTTAAATGAACTCAGTACAAGTAGCTACCTGTTGAAGTGCAGCAAGATGCTCAGGTTTTAAAAAGGGGCAACAGGTGCTTCTTTGGGAAGCGACAGAGTTAAAATACAGAAAATGGACAAATTGATGGGCTCATAAACTGTGATTACTAATAATCATATATCGTCTGCCCTCCTTATCCGCGAGGGATTGGTTCCGGGACATCTCGCGGATACCAAAATTCGCGGATGCTCAAGCCCCTTAAGTCAACTTGTCGCAATTCGGTGGACCTTAGGACCCAGTGGAACCCAAGACCTTATTTAACCTGTCTCAGTGCGGTGAACATTAGGACCCAGCGGCCGAGATCTGTTTTCTGTTTTCTGTTAATCACGATAATGATTGAAAATAAAGTGGAAATAATAAAGTGATCAGAAAGAGGTGAAACGCCATCGGTCATTGGAAAAGCGTGAGGCTACAGTCGGTCAACGACCTGAACAATTTTAAAGGATAAAGTGAGAAAGGCTCTGCCCCAATGAAAGCTACAATTATTACTAAGCAACGCAGTGATTTAATTATTGGGTTTTGGGTTTTTGATCCTCCACATCAACCCGTCACGGTGGACAGTGCACTCAATAGCGATCTGTCACTAGATCAAACTCGGGAACTTCCCAAGCCTGGCGCTGAAACATACGTTCTTAAGTGTTTTATATGCATAGAAAGGTAAAATATATACTATATGCGAATCCAAATGTTTGACTGACGCTAAATAATAGCGGATGTACCTGTTCCAACTTACTTAGTAAGAGAACTTACAATTTTTTTCAATCCCAATCCACGATAACCCACGCACTTCCTCCCGTATACTTTAAATCATCTCTAGATTACTTATAATACCTAATACAATGTAAATGCTATGTAAAATAGTAGTTATACTGCATTGTTTAGGGAATAATGACAAGAAAAAAAGTGCTGGAAGAGTACTTCTGGGTTTTCGTGATTCGCGGTTGGTTGAATTCGCGGATGCGGAATTCGTGGATAAGGAGGGCCAACTGTAATTTAAAGAAACAGAAATGGCTGTCTACATTGGAAAGATGCATTTGATTGTACAAGTGATCAGGATATTGTACAGTAAGCAAATTCAACAGTATTTTGAAGCAAAATAAAACAGCTTGTGAAAAGCAAGTGCCAGTTCCGCTGAGTATATCGTGTTTAAAGGCAGACAGTCTGCTTAAACGTTTAACTGCTCCAACCAAACCAGCCAAAATGAGCTTTGCAAATATTGTGAAAGTAATCCAAGAACACTTAGAACTGAAGCAACTTATGATCGCAGAACGCTTCATGTTTCGTAACCGGAATCAAAGTGAAGGGAAGTTCATCTCAGTGCAGGTGGCTGAATTGAAGAAGTTGTCTGAGCATTGTCAATTCAGTGACAGGCTTAATGGTGTACTGAGCGATCATTTAGTTTGTGGAATCTTACAAGAATGCATTCAAAAACTGCTCCTAACTAAAGCACAACTTATATTTGAAAGAGCAGTTGAAATAGCAGCATCAATGGAAACAGCAGACAGAGATGCCATGTTTTATGTTTTGGAGTTGCAAAAATAACAAATAGTATCGTATAAATATTTTCCACCCACATGCTTTTTTTGCTGGAGAAATAATTTTTCTTTTAAACCGTTGTTATTTGTGTCTCTGGTTCAGTTCGAAGTGTAATTAGGCTTTTATTTCCCAATTTACTCATTCAAGGGATGTAGCACTACTATCATTTATCATCCATCTCCAATTGTCTTTTAATTGAGTCAACCACAATGGTGGGTCTCGAGTTATGTCTAAGTCAAAAGTAGTAAAGGCTTATTACTCTGAAGTGCTGTTGTAAAGGAAGCCCTACCTTCAAATCAAGCTGAATAAATGCATGTGTACGCTACTACTCTTTTCAATTTGTGAACAAATATCTCATTGGGATAGTATATATCCCCAAAAAGTCCTGTCATTTTTTTAAGTGACAGTCATGGAGAATTACAAGAGTGCTTTAGTTCCTTGAAAATTAAGTTAAGCATTTTCCCACCTACACAATACTGACATTTATATAATAGAGAATATAACAAGCTAGAGACTTCATTAAAGAGTTTTAATAAATCTTATTTATTTATTGGGAATTATTATCACCAAAGATACATGACTGTATTGGGTAAAATTGCAGTTTTTTTTAGACAAAGAAATGTTGTACAGTAGTCAGGAGTGGATCCACTCACTAACCAAACCAAGAAGTTTATACTAATGCACAAATGTATGAATAAGAATGCAGAGACTGAGTAATGATGGAGGAATTGTTGGTTGTTTACCTGAGGCAAAACTCTGATCTCGTGGTTATCTCTCACTTCGTGAAAGTGCACCTAAGGTCAACCAAGTGAAGCATCCCATTTGACAGTCCCCTACCAGTTTATGTGGGTTCCAAATACAAGACTTTGTTCAGGGCCTCAGTCTATTTGCGTCTGGTAAATAGAAAGCAGGAAGAGATCGAAAAGCTGCAATCTCATTAGTGACGGGGCAGGAAAAAGTTTTTTTTCTGGTTCAAGTTCTTGAAGTTAAAGTAAAGAACCACAGTGTGAAGGTAGTGCTCTAGTTAGCATTACAGGCAATGCCTAAGCACACAGGCTGAAGCTGAATGGAGAGCTCAATTTATACTGCACACACAGACTGCATTCACTACTGCATCTTCATGCTGCCCAGATCCTTGGTATATAAGGAGTATTAACTCACCTCACAACATCTGGGAAACCCATCCTGTATATTGTCACAACCACAGCACCACCAAGGCCGATATTATGCTGCAAGGCGACCTTTGCCCCAGGAACTTGTCTCTTACCGGCCTCGCCTCTCAGCTGCCAGCACAGTTCAGCACATTGGGCCAGACCTGACAAGTCAAACACAGACACAGTCGATGTTTCAGATCACTCAGGCACAAAATCAAGGAAGTCAGAACACAGCAGCACTTCTCAAGCTTCCAAACACGGGGTTTGATGCACTGAAATGCTAGAGAAAACACCATTTCAATCGGTGGCTTTAACCAGCAATGTGCAATGGTAACATATAAATGTATATTATGGAGATTTTGCAAGACTGTTCCCAAAATTAGGTTATTAATAAAAGTCTGTCTGACTAAAATTTACAGGTTTTTCATCTGTTTTAATACAATTTGGCCAAAAGCAGAATAGTGGGAATATAGTTGTATGGGTGGGAATATAGTTGTATGGGTCTGGTTCATGCAGAAACACATTTACAGAAGATCATTAAAAAATTGATTAAAGGATATAGGCATTAACATTTCTCCATTTTTTAAGGATAGTGATGTGTACTTGAGAGGGATTTACATGAGAGGTTAAATCCTACTGCACTATGGACCCCCAAACATGATATTCCAGATGTTAATTCTGTATAACACAGGACTTAAGTTACTTCAAACCTGTTACACTAGTACAAGCAGTTTGGTCCTTACAAGTTCTCAGGCAAAGCAAATAATGCAGCTCTGTGATTTTAGAGTAATCAGATACTATCAAAGTCGTCCAGATGTTAAAGCAGTAAGCATAAAATAAGGATTTCTATTAACAGGAGTGCTTTGAGCAATGTGGAACAAGAGATCAATTCAAAGTAAGCAAGTTTATTAAGGAACCAGGGAATGCACGAGTATCTGTTATTTTGAAATAGCGCTTGTGACATTACTGGACGTGGGAAGCTGGGTTTCAAGAGCAGCAGAAACATTGCTAACATCAGCAGCTGTTTCTGATAAAGTCATGTTACCAATTCCTTACGTTCTGGTAACATGTATACAGAGCTAAAGATTCTGTGTGTAATCTTGGGTTTTCAGCAAACTAGTTATTGTGGACCAGGAAATACAGGGTTTCTGACAAGTATCAGTTATACAGGTCACATAAAAGTAATAACAAGTCCTTGGAAATGTTTGCTTCAATTAAAATACAAACCTTGTTTTTAACAACTACAACACATAGGGCAGAAAATTGCTGATAAAGTAATTTATTTTGCATCTAAATAACTTAAACAATCTTCTGTTTTCCTTTTCAATGAAGAATAATCCCCTACACTTGCCAACTATATGTATATTTACAGAACCTACTGGAAACAGAACTATGTCGAATCCTCTCCATATGACCCACTTACCATGCCTATAAAACATATTCACTCCCCTTGGAAGTTTTCATGTTTTATAACATTGAATCACAGTGAATTTAATCTGTCTTTTTTTTTGACAGTGATCAACAGAAAATGACTTTTTCATGTCAAAGTGAAAACAGATCTCTATAAAGTGATCTAAATTACAAATACAAAATTCAAATAATTGATTGCATAATTATTCACCCGCTTCAAGCCAGTATTTGGTAGATGCACCTTTGGTAGCAATTACAGCCTTGAGACTCTGCAATTTTCCCCCCTTTCTTCTTACAAAACTGCTCAAGCACTGTCAGATTGCTTTGGGATCATGAGTGAACAGCCCTTTCAAGTCCATCCACAAATTCTCAATTGGATTGAGGTCTGGACTCTGATTTGGTCACTCCAGAACATTAACTTACTTGTTTTAAAGTGATTCCTTTGTAGGTTTGGCTTTATGATTGGGGCCATTGTCTTGCCGGAAAACAAATCTTCTCCTAAGTCACAGTTCTCTTGCAGACTGCATCCAGTTTTCCTCCAGGACTTCCCTGTATTTTGCCGCATTCATTTTACCCTCTACCTTTCCAAGCCTTCTAGGGCCTGCTGCAGTGAAGCATCCCCACAGCATGATGCAGCTACCACCGTGCTTCGTGGTAGGGATGGTGTGCCAAACATAACATTTAGTCTGATGACAAAAAGCTCAATTTTGGTTTCATCCGACTACAGAATCTTCTTCCAACAGACTTCATAGTCTCCCACATGCCTTCTGGTAAACTCTAGTCAAGATTTCATGTGAGTATTTTTTTCCAATGGTGGCTTTCTCTTTGCCATTCTTCTATAAAGCTGCAACTGGTGAAGCACCGGGCAACAGTTGTTGTTTGCATAATCTCTCCCATCTCAGCCACTGAAACTTGTAACTCCTCCAAGAGTTGTCATAGGTCTCTTAGCGGCCTCCCTGACTAGTCCTCTTCTTGCACGGTCACTCTGTTTTTGAGGACAGCCTGCTCTAGGCAGATTTACAGCTGTGCCATATTCTTTCCATTTCTTGATGATTGACTTAACTGTACTCCAAGGGATATTCAGTGACTTGGAAATTTTCTTATATTCATCTTGACTTGTGCTTTTCAAAAACCTTTTTGCAGTGTTGCCAGGGGTGTTCTCTTGTCCTTCCTGGTGTCAGGATATTGACTCACCAGCAGTTGGACCTTCCAGATACGGATGTATTTTTATGACAATCAATTGAAACATCTTGATTGCATTCAGGTCTCCAAAAGCAGATCTCCATTTAACTAATTATGTGACTTCTGAAACCAATTGGCTGCCCCAGTGATGACTTAGTGTGTCATATTAAAGGGGGGGGGGGGTAATTAATTATATTAGTATAATAATTAATTATATTAGTAATTAATTTAGATAACTTTGTATAGGCCTATTTTCAATTTTACACAAAAGAGTCTCTTTCTGTTGCTCAGTGTTTAAAAAAAACAAATTAAATCCTCTGTGATTCAATGTTGTAAAACAATAAAGCATGAAAACTTCCAAGGGAGTGAATACTTTTTATAAGTGCTGTATACTACACACAAAAAGTAAATACAGACGTGTACAACACAGAAAAAAGCCCCTTGGCTCATGCTTGTCCATGCCAAATAAGATGTATATTTAATTCAGTCCTACTTCCCCGTACCTGGCCTATATCCCTAACTCTTGTTATCCATTTACCTGCCTACATACAGGACTTCTTAAATCTACCTAATGTACCTAACTCAACCACGTTCTCTGATGGCTGTTTCCATATATCTACCACCTGTGGTGTTAAAAACCTGCCTCTCAGCTTCTTACTAATCCTTTCACCTCTTACCTTAAAACTTTGTCCTTTAGTTTTCGATTCCCTAACCCTGGAAAAAAGACCACTCACCTTGCCTTTGCTCTTATGATTTTATATACCTCAGAGGTAACCCCTCAGTTTCCACCTGTCTCACCCTCTGCCTACAATTCAGCTCCTTGAGTCCTGGCAACATCCTTGCACATCTTGTTTACACTCCTGTATAAGTTTCATCACATCCTTCCTATAACAGGCTGATCAAAACTGAACACAATATTGTAAGTGTGGCCTAACTAATGTATTATATAATCATAACTTCCCAATTTCTATATTTAATGCCCTGCTGACTAATGAAAGCCAGAATGTCAAAAGCCTTCTTCACTGCCATATATGCAAATGATTCCACTTTAGGGGAATTATGCACCTAGACTCCAAAGTCCTTCTGTTCTACAACAGTACCCAGGTTCAATGCAAATGTCTTACCTTGATCTGTCCTTTCAAAATGTAACATGTCACACTTAGCCGAATTAAATTCCATTAGCCACTCCCCAGTCCACCTAACGCAGCTCTTGATACAGTTCACTATCATTAATACCAGCTACTTCAATGACATCTGCAAACTTACAATTCCTTGTATATTATCATCCAAATCATTCATATAGATGATAAATAACCATAGGGCACACTCCAGTCTGTTTCCTACCGTCCAGCCAATTTTATACTGCTTGTTAGCTCTCATTGGATGCCTTACGATCTAACCTTCCATATGAAAGAGCAGAACCTCATCAAAAGCCTCACTGAACTGTACATACTCTACATTTATCATACTCCCCTCAACAATCTTCCCCATCAATTCATCAAAAAATTCTAATTTGTAAGACAAGATCTCCTGTGCACAAAGCAATGCTGGCGACCTTTAGTCAGCTTCTCTGCCTTTCCAAAAGCAAATAAATCTTATTCCTTTCAATGCTATCCAGCATCTTACTGGATGTTAGGCTAATGGGTCTCTAATCACTAGGTCTATCAATATAGCCCTATTGAATAAAAGTACAAAAGAATCAAGAGCTTGCAATTTTAGGAAGCTACTTAGAAATGATGAAAGTACAGCACAGACACTGTCCCTGCATCCTAACACATCCAGCTCCATGTACATTTCCTCCCGGTTTACTTCATCACACTGTGTCACTACATCCTTCTACTCCTCTAAACTGCTTGTTTTTTTTACTGGAATGAAAATTTGCTTTGGCCAATTATCTTTTCACTGCCATCCTTAGAATGCATTGTTCTTCATTTCAGCACACCACTGCTTAACCTTGGAATTACCCATTTCACAGAAAATGAATTAGAGTCACTTTCAGCACAGCTAAGAAATATTTAACCATGGGCTGCACAGCAGCAATGCTGGCTCACTGCCAGGTTCATTCCTAACCTCAGGTGCTCCTTCGTGGAGTTTACACAGTTTCCCATTGTCTGACTGCTTTTCCTCCAGTTGTTCCTATTTTCTCTCACATTTCAAAGTCATGCAGGTGGGCAGCTTATCTGGCCACTCTAGATTGCCCCTGCATGCAGGTGAGGGATAGAACCTGGGGGAGTTCATGAGAATGCGAAGAAAATAAATGATTAGTGTAAATGGTTGATCGACAGCTAGAAAAGTCCTGATGGGCTGAAGGGCCTGCTATGTGCCATACCGCTCCATGCCTGGTGGTGCAACTTAAATATTTATCACAAAATGGTAGGTGGAATTCTGGGCATGTTATAAATCAGGACAATGGAAGAAGCTTGATACAGTAATCATTGAGGACTCTAATCTACTTAGAAACTAGATAATTACATCAGTATTTAAAAGACGTAAACCAATTTCATGAAATGTATACAAAGTCATTAGATCATTATCTTGAGGAATCAAGAAATGAAAAGACACTTGATGTTGTTTTGTGCATTGAGAAATGGTTCATTGATAATATTTTTTAGAAAGGATTATTCAAAGGAAGAGTGACCAACATACAATAGAATTTTATACTGAATTTTAGAACATTAAAGCAGTACAGCTTAGGATTTCTGTGCCAAATTAAGCTAACTCCCTTCTTCTTGTGCACCATTCATATCCCTGCATCGGCTACCTCTTGAACACCACTATCATATCTTCTATCACAAATACCCTTGATTGAGTTCAGTCCAAAATTAGGCTCTAAAATATGGACAGAGGGAACCATGTGGTTATGAGATGAGAGATGGCTATGGTAGATTGGGAAAATACACAAGTGAATAATGGCATAATAGCAAACAAGCATGCATATTAAGACACAAACAGCTGTGGCTCATTATGGCTTTGACAGACCACATTAAAAGTGTTACTAAATCTAAATCTATCTCTATCAGGTCACCTCTGTCTCCTTCACTCAAAAAAAAATCAGACAGCATATCCAATCACTTTCATTAACTCAATCCTCCATTCAAAGCAACATTCTTGTTAATATACCAGCTGGGTAGCCTCCAACCTGATGGCATGAACATTGACTTCTCTAACTTCCATTAATGCCCCTCCTCCCCTTCTTACCCCATCCCTGATATATTTAGTTTTTTCCCCCTCCTCCTTTCTTATTCTTTCTGCCCATCACTCTGCCTGTTCTCCATCTCCCTCTGGTGCTTCCCTCCCCCTTTCTTTCTCCCTAGGCCTCCCGTCCCATGATCCTTTCCCTTCTCCAGCTCTGTATCCCTTTTGCCCATCACCTTTCCGGCTCTCAGCTTCACCCCACCCCCTCCGGTCTTCTCCTATCATTTTGCATTTTCCCCTCCCCCTCCTACTTTCAAATCTCTTACTATCTTTCCTTTCAGTTAGTCCTGACGAAGGGTCTCGGTCCGAAACATCGACAGCATTTCTCCCTATAGATGCTGCCTGGCCTGCTGTGTTCCACCAGCATTTTGTGTGTGTTCCTTGTTAATCTTTTCTGTATACTCTGCAGCTTAACCCTATAATATGGTGATCAAAACTGTACACAATATTCATATTATGGCATAACATTTTGTCCAACATAATATGATATCACCACTCTTAATAGTAGGAAGAGTAGATTCAGCACAGATTTATGAGTGGAAAATCATATGTGACTAATCTCCTGGAGCCCATTTTTCATAAATTCTATAGTATTTCTTCATCTTCCTGTAAATGCCTGGAAGAAAATGAATCTCATGGTGGTATATGGTGACATATATGTACTTTGATAATAAGCTGACTTTGATTCTTGAAGGATACAAACACCAGAAAAGATAAGGAAACAACAGAAGGGTATTTAAATTTTTAGAAGACAGTCAAAATGGTTCCTACATCAGAGCTTAGTCAATTAACTTAGAGCAAATTTGGGGAGTAGATTTGGTTTGAGAATTAGCTATCAGGAAAACAGCAAACCGTGGGGAAAAATGTTCTTTCCTAGCATTTCAGTCCATAACTAGCTGGGTACTGCAAGGATCAGTGCCTGAATCAAAGATTTGTCAGTGGGCACCAGGTTTCTTAATTTCAAGTTTGTGATGAAACAAAACAAAGAGGAATTCTGAGTAGGAAGGAGGGTAAAAATGAAGTTTCAAGGTGATGCGGGAAAGATGACTGAGTAAGCAAGTACAAAGCAGGTGACATTTAATGAGAAGATGTGAAATTATTAATTCAGTGCACAACACAGCAAAACAGATTACTTTAATGGTGAAAAATTGGGGAACAGGGATCTAGGTTCAGTTTATTGTCAATCGATGGTACACGTGTACACCACCAAACAAAATGACATTTCTCTGAACCAAGGTGCACAACAGTACATATAACTCAAACACACAACCCATATAGTAATAAATTAACAAGCAGTAAGGTGCATTTACAATAGAAGTTAAAAATTAAACAGTATAATACTACTGGCATTTCATATGTGTTGAGACTGGGTGATGGTAGGTAGTTCAGTGCTCTTGCAGCCTGGGGGAAGAAGCCGTTTCCCGTTCTAACAGCTCCTGTCCTAATGCTATGGAACCTCCTGCCTAATACTAAGGAGTTAAAGAGATTCTTGGATGGATGAGAGGGATAACTGATAATGCTAAAGGCTCTGCATATCTCTGGGAGGTGGAAGACAGACCCCAATGATCCTCTCGGCAGTTCTCGCAATGCTTTGTAGGGATCTGTCACCAGATGCCTTGCAGTTCCAATACCAGTCAGGCATCCTTGATGATGCTCCTATAAAATTTGGTTGAAATGGTGGTGGGGGGGGGGGGAATGGGGGAAAGAGCTCATTCACCTCAACCTCCTCAGGAAGTGGAGACACTGCTGGGCTACTTTGACCAAAGAGGTGGTGCTGAGGGATGAGGTGAGATTGTCCCAGAAACTTGGTGTTCCCACTCTCTACACAGAGTAGGCAAATGAGTGGTGGTCAGCCTGCACCTTTCTGAAGTCCACAATCATCTCAGTGTTTGATCTGGCCCACGTTGAGACTCAAGTCGTTGTTCTTGCACCATTCTACCAAATGCTCTACCTCCACTCTGTACGCAACCTTGTTGTCATTGTTGACGAGGCCAACCACTGTGGCGTCATCAGTGAACTTGACGATTCAGTTTGAATTGGATCTGTCGTGTGTCAGCAGTGAACTGAGCACACATTCCTGGGGAGCACCAGCGCTCAGCACGATGGAGCTTGAGATGTTTCTGCCAACATGGACTGTCCGGAAGTCCAGGATCCAGTTAGAGAGAGAGATGTTGAGACCCAGTGAGAAGTCTACCCATCAGCTTCTTTGTATTAAATGCTCAGCTGAAGTCAATAAACAGCATATGAGGCACCATTTTCCAGATGTGACAGGACAGTGTAGAGTAGAGTGCAGAGGCCGATTTGAGTGATAAGCAAACTGGAAAGGGTCCAACGTAGCAGGAAGATGGGAGTTAATGTGATCTATAACCAGCTGCTCAAAACATTGTTGTGGTCAGTACCACTGCACAGGAGTCATTGAAGCAGGTTACTGTTGCCCTTTTGGGCACCGGGATGATGGTGGCTGCCTTGAAGCTGAAGGGGACAGTAAGATCCCAGAGAGATTTTAAAGATGTTTGTTATAACCTCGGTTAACTGGCTGCACAGTCCCTCAGCAACCAACCAGGTACAGTATCATGCCCCAAAGCTTTACGTGGGTTGACCTGGACAAGGGCCTTCCTCCCATCAGCTGCAGCCAGAGTCCTTCCTGGGGGGAGGGGGGAGTGGGGTGGGGGGGCCCTTCTTCACTGACACATCATTCCGTGTATAAAACTGAGTGTAAAAGACAGTGTTCCAAGTCACTGAAAGCTAACATACAGGTCCACATGCCATTAAGAAACCAAATAGTATATTGTCCTTTATTCCACGATGATTTGAGTACAGCATTAAAAATGTCTTATTGCAATTATACTAGGCCTGATGGAGTCTCCTTCTGGAGTAACATACATATTTTTGATCTCCTTTCTGAAGAATGAGCAGAGATCGACTCCTCTAGGCCTCTATCTCACTGAAATTTGACAGAGTGGATCCAGGAAGATGTTTTCACAGGCTTCTACACACATTCATTAAATAAGAGGCTAGAATTGTCTGCAGTGCTCTTACACAAGCCCTGCATCTTTGTGGCAAGAGCTCTCCACTCCTGCAGTTTTATGATAAAGACCAGCAGTTCATTTGTCTTTCTCTTCAGATGCGGTGACTGCATGGTATCTTTGTGTTGCCTGCACAAGGTATATCTGAACACCAGCATTCAATGGTCTCACTTTTTAAATGTTTTATTGTTTTCCTTGCTAAAGTGAAAAGCTTCACTGCTTATTCCCCTGAAGCAATTCCTGCCAGGCAATGAACATGAACAAAAGACACTTTGAAATATGTAAATCAAGCAAGATCTGATTACAATATGGTCAAATAGAAGCAAAAAAAAGAAAAACAGACCTACAATGAGAGAAGGCAGACTGTAGATGCTGAAGTCTGGAAGGAAAAAAAAACTGCTGGGGAATGAAGTGGATCTGGCAGCATTTGAGGAGATAAGGCAGGGGTTCTCAGCCTGGGGTCTACAGATCCTTGAGTTTATTGGTAGGGACTCATGATATTAAAAAGGTTGGGAACCCCTGAGATAAGGGATTGTTGATGTCCTGGGTCAAGAGCAGTATCAGGACTTCATGTGACAAACCGTTGATGATTGATGGATGCAATATTTCCTCTCAATATTCTGCATTCCTAAGGAGTTACCGTAGCAGAGATAAATGACAAGATCCTTAGGTTTTGTGCTTGATGCTAATGACAATAAGTTGGCAGCAAGGTTCATTGCATTTTTTTTTAGAAAAGGTGTAGCAAACTGCCGACACTGAGCAGGTCTCAGTAAGTATTTAACCAGTTGGATGACTGGGAAATAAACTCAGCAGCCACTTTATTAAGTACACCTGCACACTTGCTCATTAATGTAAATACCTAATCAGGCAATTACGTGGTAGCAACTCAATCATGAGTCAAGTTCAGTCCGAACATCAGAATGGGGAAGAAATGTGATCTAAGTGACTTTGACTGTGGAATGATTGTTGGTGCCAGACAGGGTGGTTTCAGCATCTCAGAAACCTCTGATCTCGTGGCATTTTCACACACGCCAGGGTTTGCAGAGAATGGTGTGGAAAACGAAAAACATCCAGTGAAAGGTAATAATGCAGGTGAAAATGCCTTGTTAATGGAGAATGGCAAGACAGTTTCAAGCCGACAGGAAGGAGACAGCAACTCAAATACAACGCATTACAACAGCGGTGTGCAGAAGAACATCTCAGAATGCAAAGCACATTGAACCTTAAAGTGGATAGGCTGCAGCCGCAGAAGACTACAGACACACACTCAGTGGCCCATGTATGTAGATTCAACACTCCGTTGTAAGCCAGCTCAGGTATTAACAAAGAGGCCTGTTAGTTGCTATCCGGAGCCTATGACATTTATTTAGCGATACAACATGGAGAGAGCCCTTCCAGCCCTTTGAGCCCCTCCACTCCAGCAACCCCACCAACCCAATTAACCTCAATTGGGTCATGGGACAGTTTACAATAATCACCAGCCCACCAGGTAGGTCTATGGACTGCGGATTGAAACTGGAGCAGCTGGAGAAAACCCACGCATTTCACGTGGAGATTCCTTACAGATGGCACCAGAATTGAACTCTGGAACGCCCAGAGCTGCAGTAGCGTAGCACAAACCACATTACCGCGGCGCCACTGAGAGTGAACTGTTAATGGTTAGGACAACACACACAAATGTTGGTGGAACACAGCAGGCCAGGCAGCATCTATAAGGAGAAGCACTGTCGACGTTTCGGGCTGAGACCCTTCGTCAGGTCCTGATGAAGTGTCTTGGCCCGAAACGTTGACAGTGCTTCTCCTTATAGATGCTGCCTGGCCTGCTGTGTTCCACCAGCATTTTGTGTGTGTTGTCTGAATTTCCAGCATCTGCAGATTTCCTCACATTTGCTCTTTAAATTCACTACTGCAAAGCCTCTGTTAATGGTTAGGAGCTGGTTGGTTTAGATTCAGCTTATCAGAGCTCATCCATGACTAATGGCCCCTTAATTAGTTTCAGCACAGCTGAGTCGAGCGAAAAATACTGAAATAATTCCCCTTTTATTTTATCAGACAAATACACCCTGTGGCGTTTCAATATTCTATCATCTGGCCTCAGTGAGGAAACTGACTTTTGCCACGGAACATTTGTGTCTTTCTCACTGGACACTGAATATCAGATTACCACTATCAGACTGGACTGGAGAACATCTGACTGCAAACCCCCATGAAGAAAACATCTGGCAAGGGGAAAAGAGAAAACAAACTGCTGTTTCCCATTCAGATTAATATGTGTACTTTTTATAAACATTCCCTCCCTTATGATTTAACTGCAATTACGATCCAACAATTCATTTCTGAATATATTTACAGGAACAGTAACATTCATGCAGGAGGTTATATTAAAACTGGATTTCTGAAGCCTCAGTGGGTTAGCTTTACATATTTTCTAAAAAAAAAGACTGAGACCATTAATATGCAATTAAATAAAAATCTCTGCAAAATCTTGCAGTCATTAAATTAACCATAGAAAAATTATTGGTCACTGCTAATATGATGAACATATGGGTGCTGAAAAAAAGGAATAATTTCCTGTTCCGAAGCCACAGAGTGTGCTTTCCAGATGGAAAATGCCAGCAGAAAAGTGCAGCCGATAAAATATGAAAAGCAAACTAATTAGAACCAGCAGAGTGGTTTCTGAAGGTACATACACCATGTATGTAAAATCATAAGGAAAACACAACTACACCTCTTTTTACTTAGCAAATTAAATTCATGCATAAAATCCAAAGGACACTTGCCATTTTGCAAACAATAAGCTTTACAGGTTGGTTTTGAGAATATAACATCATACTGAATTTTCAGAATCTACAATATTTTACATCTTGAATCCATGTTCTTCACAAATGGTAATTTTGATGCCTTCATGACTCCTGCTTCTATCTAGGAAAATTAATTATCCATGCTTACCATAATACTTCTTTCCAAAGCTCCTCTAAGTGGCATGGCTATTCCGATTCTCATTATTCTCAACACTGCCAAAACCGTAGCTACATAATCGTCAATAAGTTCAGACCATGATGTAAACGTATGTAAGCACCAAAGTATGGAACTTCTTGATAGGTTTTTGGCACTGTCATACTGATTCCACACTGATGTAAGAAGTGCCAACATCCTGAGGTTTCCCATGGGAATTCTGCAGCCTTGCCAATGGGGTAAGAGCCTCCTTCATTCAGTAAGTCCTCACCTGGGAATTCAGTCCAACTAAGTGTAGATCCAACTAGTAGGTAGTTCCCACCAACTCTCAGGCCATTTTGTTTTATTGCTGATAGCTCTTAGCTTTAAGTTCTTCAACTAGACTCAGTTTCTTCTTCTACAGTTATGTGAGAAAAACTATCAAAAATTACAATTAGGATATGTTCTCCAGAATTTTTCAAATACACCCTATCCTCGTTATATGCGACTTCAGACTATGCAGATCCACAGTTATGTGAGGAGCATCGCTTTCCCACCAACACAAGTCACGTGCGCATGCCTCACAGTCTCACTCCCACCAGTCTCGCATTGGTTTTGGTAAGGTGTGGATGCGTGATCTTGCACTCTTAAACTTCTGCTGGTTTTACCTACGGTGCAGTGATTTTGTGCTTGAAATATTTAACTATGCTTCCTAAGCGTCCGATGTCATGTCCTGGGCCATCAGCCGAGCGGCAGAGAACCGCTTTAACACTTGAAAAAAAGTTGGTAATAATAAACAGTGTGTATTCAGGTGAAGGTAACACAGCTCTGGGACGCTACTGCCGGAACAGAATCTTGCCTTTAAAGTTCTTTTGTTGTTTGACAATGCGCCAGCCCATCCTGAACATTTGGACAACATTCATCTTAACATAACAGTGCGTTTCCTGCCGCCTAACACAACATCGCTGATTCAACCACTTGACCAAGGTGTGATCCACGTTCAAGGCGTATTTTCTTTTACGGTGAACTATCGCTCAGACGCTGCAAGCAATTTTTAAAATCCCGGTAGTTTACCAACGGTGAGGGAATGGCGGAAGTCGGAACACTCGGTACAAATGGCGATGGACATGGTCCCAAGTTTAGAACGGAGTCAGCATTTTAGTTGTTCCCTGCCGTCAACCCTTCTTCCCTACAAGCAAATTTATGCTGAAAAACAAAATGCTGCAAAGCAAACAACCCTCACCACTTTCTTCAAATCGATGTCATCTCCTGCTGCCAGCAGTTCTAAGAGTTCTGTGAGTCTTCCTTCACCCCCTTGCTGTGACTGATATGATCCTGACGACCACAAGCATCCACCTTCTCCATGTAAAGCTGCTTGACACAACAACCACTCATCTCTTAGAGCGAACACACCTGCCATTGTTGATGAGTACCATACACCCTAGTATGTTAACTTTCTATGATTTATTACATTGAATATTACCTTAAATTGGTGAAATATAATACGAATGTTGCCTTGTGGTACAGCTTTTGTGTCGTATTGGTATGAAAATGTGAATAAATTACAGAAAAAATGTATTTAGGAAGTCCTCTGGAACACATCCCTATTTTCTTCATTTAAGTAATTATTCACATTATGCGTCGACTGTGAGGGATGTATCCCCTGCATATAACGAGGATAGGGTGTACAGGACCTTACAGTAATTTCTCTTATCAATTTTGAGATTATTGCCATACATTAGTATTTAAAGATTTACATCAAAAACACAGGAGAAATGAATATAAACTACTGGGCCAACATCAACATTGTAATTATACCTTATCCCTTCCTTCATTGTGAAAAGATAAATGGTTGATCCAAACACTTGTAAGAATTCACCCTCCTGCAATTTTTCAATTTTTAATGCCGAAAAGGCTGCTGCCACAAAAATTAGGTTGAAAAATTATTAATCATAAGGTAATTCCAGTCGAATTGTAATGCTATAAAATTCTGTAATATTAATGTAGTCACAGGCAGGAATGATTTACAGTTTCAAATTCAGTATTGGTTAAATTATTAAAAGAGTTTTTAATATTTTTAAAAATCAATATTAGCCTTTAAATGAATTCATGGAATGTTTTAATAGTTATTGAATACTTCTAAATAATTCCCACTGAGCGAACTACACAAGGCAGTTTGCAGACAGCCTGCAGAACAGCAATGAGTGCAGCTAGATCAACACTGACCAGAAATTCTGGGCTACTATTTTTTGTTTTCCTGTTCAATAAAGGAGGTCACCTTGCCCTTGTGTAAACCGTACATGTTAATTGCATTTAATTAATAGCCAAATGAATAAATCCATCTGGAGAAAAAAAGTCAAACATTTCTGAAATAGCATCATTTATCCATATTGCATAATGTCTTACAGTCTTCTTGGAAATGGCATGAATTCAGGATATACTTTACATTAAGCCAGACAGGTTCTTTTGGTTTTCTGAAATCACTATCTACGTTAAAGATAGTCACACATTTGTAAAAACCTTTCTCCTTTTTTTCCCCTTTGTCTCTTGAAGGGGCTGACTAGCTTTGACATTTGTAGCAACATTCTCAAGGCATGAATATAGACAATGCCAAAAAATCAAGAACTTTACCACTTTAAATAAGCTGTGTTTAATGTAACTTCAGACAGAAAGGATAGAAACACCATATTCTTGAATGACATTTAAAGAAAAAAAGACATGAATGAGATGAATTTGGCAGGTTTCAAAGCAGCTCTCATAAGACACTAAAATACAAAAGAAAATGCATAAATATTTTCCAATTGGCATTAAGTAAACTAAATTTTCCTGGAATCATTTTCCTCCATGAATATTTACGAAACCAGAGTTTGGGTTGAAAATAATAGAAACCAGGTAATTTTAGACATGATAACAGCAGCCAATGTAATGCAAGAGTAACTGTCATCATGTTCAATATTTGAATCCTGAAAGGATTCAAATTATGTAAATTTCTTTATGTACATTTCTTTATAAGGAAAAAATCTTTCACCAATCAACTTCCCAGCTCCTTACTTCACTCCTTCCCCCTCTTCCAGTTTCAGCTATCACCTACTACCTTGTATTTCTTCCTCCCCACCACTGACCTTCTTACTCTGACTTCTCATCAGTTTCTCCAGTCCCGTTGAAGGGTCTTGGCCCAAAATGTCAACTGTTTATTTTTCCCATAAATGCTGCTTGGCCTACTGAGTTCGCCCAGCGTTTTGTGTATATTGCAAATAATCTGCAGCTCCATAATTCATTGAAAGTAGTGTCACAGGTAGATGGGTCTGTAAAGAAATCTTTAGGCGTGTTGGGCTTCATAAATCAAAGTACTGTGTACAGGAAATGGGATGATATGTTGAAGTTCTATAAGACGTCGGTGAGGCCTAATTTGGAGTATTTGTGCAGTTTTGGTCATCAGCCTACAGAAAAGATGCAAATATGGTTGAAACAGTACAAAGTACTTTTTTAGTCTCAGTTCAAGGATTGAGTCTACTAAAATGAATATACTGCCCAGACTGTTATATCTCTTTCAGACCCTACCAATAGAGATTAATCAAAATCAATTCAATGAATGGAACAAGATGTTATCAAGGTATATTTGGCAAAGTAAAAGGCCTGGAGTTCGTCTCAAAACTTTGCAATTAGCAAAGGAAAAGGTGGGGGGATGGGGCCTACCTTCTCTTAGAGATTATTATTCTGCAGCACAGTTGAGATCTGTGATATGTTGGTGCAACCCATCATATGACGCTCAATGGAAAAACATTGAGGAGCAGGTACTTCCCATCCCCATACAAGCAATGTTGGCTGATAACAACCTACAAAGGTACATAAATACTATTGATAACCCGTGGGTGAAATTGACTCTTAAAATATGGAAAACTACTATAAAAGAATATAATCTAGAGGGAGATATTGCAATTCTTAAATGTTGTGCATATGACTCGGATTTTATGCCGAATAAGCTGGATGCTAGATTTAAGGCCTGGACAGCTAAAGGAAGAACAGTTCTTTGCAACATAATGAAAGAAGAAACACTGTTCGGTTTGGAAATGCTCAGAGAGAAATATATATTAGAAAAATAAGATTTTTTAAATCGGTATTTACAGATGCGACAATTTGTTAATAGGACGCTTAAAAATGTAACCAAGTATATGCTTGATAGAGCTATTTAGAAAAGCATATAATTCAGATAACAGTAGTAGAATCATTTCAAGCATGTATAAGGGTTTGTCAAATCTTAAAACACATTCAATTTCATACATTAAAACAAAATGAAGGAAGAAGGGATAATTATATCTGAGGAAGAATGGACAATAATATGGAGGTATCAATGGAAGTGTACCAGTTCACAGAAATGGAGGGAGTTTGGATGGAAAAACTTGATAAGATATTTTATTACACCCTCTCAGAAATCCCATTATGATAGTAACCTCCCTGTTTACTGGAGAAATTGTGTAAATCAAAATGCAAATCATTATCATATTTTTTGGGAATGCCCCATTATCAAAGACTATTGGAGGGGGATACACAATGCCCTACAAGACATCAGAAACATGTTTCTATATAATTTTTATGTTCACAGATTATACCAATGTCAGGGTAATTTCACTGCTAATGCATTTTACACTGGGTTTTATGTACAGGAGAATAGAAGCATTGAGATAAAGCTCCCCCATGAAATAGATGCGCTAGTGGAGGAGCTCTCTATGTAAAGGAAATGTTATTTGTAAAATTACTGAAACACACCTACGTGCATGATGTTGCATGAATCAATATTACCTGTTTTGATTGTCACATACAGCAACTGTTATTTCAATGAAAGATGATACAGATTTCTCTAAACATTCAACAGATTTTCCGAGCACCGTGATATTTTGTTTATGACTATAAGCATGTAAGACAGTTTCTATAAAGGCAATGATAATGTGAAAAAAAAATCATATTCACACACACTTCCAGGTAAAACCAGACAAGTCTCTTAACCTGGGAAGATTATAACTACCTATCCTATCTACGCCCCTCATAACATTATTCTTCAGCCTCATACATCCCAATGAGAATTAGTTCAGCCTGTCCAATCTCTCCTTATAACGATAGCCCTGCATTCTGCTTAACCTCTTCTGCACTCACTCTACTGGTAACAACTCCTTCCTGCGGGAACAGAATGGCACGGAATATTTTAAGTACGGTCTAGCCAACATTTATTCGAATGCAAAGTCTCAACTCCTATACTTAATGCTTCAGCCTATAAAGACAAGCATGTCAAATGACTTTTTCACAACCTCATGACCCCGTGTCCCACCTGCAGGGAGCTATGGACTTGCACCACGATGTCTGTCAGTACAGTAACATCCATAAGGTCCCTGCCATTTGCTCTACATATCCTAACAGAATTTGACCTCTCAAAGTGCACTACCTCACAGTTGAGATCACAAACAGAAGAAAATCTACAGATGCTGGAAATCCGAGCAACACACACAAAATGCTGGAGGAACTCAGTAGGTCAGCTAGCATTTATAGAAAAAAGTACAGTTGACGTTTCGGGCCGAAACTCTTCTGCAGGACTGGAGAAAAAATGTTGAGGAGTAGATTTGAAAGGTTGGGGGGGGGGGGGGAGGAGAGGGAGAAACCCCAAGCAATCGGTGAAGCATGGAGGGGGAGGGATGAAGCAGAGAGCTAGGAAATTGATGAAAGAGACAGAAGGCAATGGAAGAAAGAAAATATGGGGAAGGGGTGGTGGGAGGAACACCCAGAGGGAGGCAATGGGCGGGCAAGGAGATAACATGAGAGAGGGACAAAGGGGTGGGTAATGGTGAAGGGGAGGCATTACAGGAAGTTTGAAAAATTGATGTTCATGCATCAGGTTGGAATATAAGGTGTTGTTCCTCCAAGCTATGTCTGGCCTTTTGCCGACCCTGGAGTAGGCCATAAAGTACCATTCAGGGCCCCAAACAGTCCTTCCAGGTGAGGCGACACTTCACCTGTGAGTCTGTTGGGGTCATAATCTGTGTCCAGGTCTCCCTGTCTGGCCTCGTATATTGGTGAGGCCCAATGTAGTTTGGGAAACCTACGCCGAGCGCCTATACTCCATCCACCACAACAAGCGGGATCTCCCAGTAGCCACCCATTTTAATTTAACTTCCCATTCCATTCCAATATGTCCATCCTTGGCCTCCTCCACAATCAGGACAACATCAACTACCCCACCTTCATCATCTCTTTGGTTACCTCCTCCCCCCCACCACAAGAAAAACCCAGATTTTGGAACATTACCTCCCCTGAACAAAACTCTGCTGACTCTTCCCAATCAGTCCCTGCCTTTCCAAGTGAACATAAATCCTATCCCTCACAATCCTTATCAGCAACTTCCTTACCACTGATGCAAGGCTGACGCAGCCTGCAGTTTTCAGGTTTACCTATAATGCTCTTTTTGAATAAGGGTCTATTCCCTCATCTTCTCATAACTCACCCACGCTTAACGAACATGCAAAGATCTCTGCCAGGACCCCAGAAATCTCCTCCCTTGCTTCCTTTAGCATCCTGGGATTGATCCTCTCTGGCCCTGGGTCTTTATCCACTCCAATATTATTCACACTTTCTCCTTCCTGATAAGAAATGCCCTCCACAGTCACAACATAGCCTTCCCTTCACTCTCCAGTCACCATATCCTCTGATGAACACTGATGAGAAATATTCACTTAGGATCTCACTTGTATCCCTGGTTCCACATAAATTCCTTAGTTTTACAGGTCACATTGGAACATTTGCCGAAATAGCAGAGTTAATCTGCTTTCCTATCTTTGTAGCACATTATTCCAGGTTACTTTCTTTCAATTAGTGGCAGTCCTACAACCAAGAACAGCTCGTACCTGTAGCACCCAATGGATGTCCTTTAGATAGAAGTCCGCCACTTGGATTTATGACCCACTTTCCACCATATGTATTATCACCTCTGTCAATCAATTCTCCAGCTTTACCTAGAAGAGCAAATACCAAATCAGTAACAGGAATTAGAATCTAAATAGACAGAGAGCTGAAATATGATTCCAGCACTCCAGATTACCTGACGCAAGAGGTACTGCAGATGCTGGGAATCTAGAGCAATACACACAATGTGCTGGAGGAGCTCAGCAGGTCAGGCTGCATCGCTGGATGGGAATTAACAGTCAACGTTTCAGGCCTAGACCATGCATCAGAATATTGCACCAGATTACTTAACAAGCTTGAACAGAAAAGCGAAATATTGCAGCTTGCTGGAAAGACAAAGGAAGGAACTTTTGGAAATGCTTAATAATCTTTCACTAGAACTGTTGAAAATGAAGTTGTAACAGGATACATCAGAAAATATCACCTCTAACAACTACATGGGCCTTCAATGGCAGGAAGAGAGGCTGGGATTAAAAAGCTGTATGCCGCAGATGTCACAAGTGGTGATGATGTTGGGGTGACTGAGGAGAGGATCGGAGTGCTGCACAAGTGGTGATGATGGTGACCGAGGAGGGGATCGGAGTGCTGCACAAGTGGTGATGGTGACTGAGGAGGGGATCGGAGTGCTGCACAAGTGGCGATGGTGACTGAGGAGGGGATCGGAGTGCTGCACAAGTGGTGATGGTGACTGAGGAGGGGATCGGAGTGCTGCACAAGTGGTGATGGTGACTGAGGAGGGGATCGGAGTGCTGCACGTGGTGGTGATGGTGACTGAGGAGGGTATCAGAGTGCTGCACGTGGTGATGATGGTGACTGAGGAGGGGATCGGAGTGCTGCACAAGTGGTGATGGTGACTGAGGAGGGGATCGGAGTGCTGCACAAGTGGTGATGGTGACTGAGGAGGGGATCGGAGTGCTGCACAAGTGGTGATGATGGTGACTGAGGAGGGGATCAGAGTGCTGCACGTGGTGATGATGGTGACTGAGGAGGGGATCGGAGTGCTGCACAAGTGGTGATGGTGACTGAGGAGGGGATCAGAGTGCTGCACAAGTGGTGACGGTGACTGAGGAGGGGATCGGAGTGCTGCACAAGTGGTGATGGTGACTGAGGAGGGGATCAGAGTGCTGCACAAGTGGTGATGGTGACCGAGGAGGGGATCGGACTGCTGCACAAGTGGTGATGGTGACCGAGGAGGGGATCGGAGTGCTGCACAAGTGGTAATGGTGACTGAGGAGGGGATCGGAGTGCTGCACAAGTGGTGATGGTGACTGAGGAGGGGATCGGAGTGCTGCACAAGTGGTGATGGTGACTGAGGAGGGGATCGGAGTGCTGCACAAGTGGTGATGGTGACTGAGGAGGGGATCGGAGTGCTGCACAAGTGGTGATGGTGACTGAGGAGGGGATCGGAGTGCTGCACAAGTGGTGATGGTGACTGAGGAGGGGATCGGAGTGCTGCACAAGTGGTGATGGTGACTGAGGAGGGGATCGGAGTGCTGCACAAGTGGTGATGGTGACTGAGGAGGGGATCGGAGTGCTGCACAAGTGGTGATGGTGACTGAGGAGGGGATCGGAGTGCTGCACAAGTGGTGATGGTGACTGAGGAGGGGATCGGAGTGCTGCACAAGTGGTGATGGTGACTGAGGAGGGGATGGGAGTGCTGCACAAGTGGTGATGGTGACTGAGGAGGGGATGGGAGTGCTGCACAAGTGGTGATGGTGACTGAGGAGGGGATGGGAGTGCTGCACAAGTGGTGATGGTGACTGAGGAGGGGATGGGAGTGCTGCACAAGTGGTGATGGTGACTGAGGAGGGGATCAGAGTGCTGCACAAGTGGTGATGGTGACTGAGGAGGGGATCGGAGTGCTGCACAAGTGGTGATGGTGACTGAGGAGGGGATCGGAGTGCTGCACAAGTGGTGATGGTGACTGAGGAGGGGATCGGAGTGCTGCACAAGTGGTGATGGTGACTGAGGAGGGGATCGGAGTGCTGCACAAGTGGTGATGGTGACTGAGGAGGGGATCGGAGTGCTGCACAAGTGGTGATGATGGTGACCGAGGAGGGTATCAGAGAGCTGCACAAGTGGTGATGGTGACTGAGGAGGGGATCGGAGTGCTGCACAAGTGGTGATGGTGACTGAGGAGGGGATCGGAGTGCTGCACAAGTGGTGATGGTGACTGAGGAGGGGATCGGAGTGCTGCACAAGTGGTGATGGTGACTGAGGAGGGGATCGGAGTGCTGCACAAGTGGTGGTGATGGTGACCGAGGAGGGGATCGGAGTGCTGCACAAGTGGTGATGGTGACTGAGGAGGGGATCGGAGTGCTGCACAAGTGGTGATGGTGACTGAGGAGGGGATCGGAGTGCTGCACAAGTGGTGATGGTGACTGAGGAGGGGATCGGAGTGCTGCACAAGTGGTGATGGTGACTGAGGAGGGGATCGGAGTGCTGCACAGGTGGTGATGGTGACTGAGGAGGGGATCGGAGTGCTGCACAAGTGGTGATGGTGACCGAGGAGGGGATCGGAGTGCTGCACAAGTGATGATGATGGTGACCGAGGAGGGGATCGGAGTGCTGCACAAGTGGTGATGGTGGTGACTGAGGAGGGGATCGGAGTGCTGCACAAGTGGTGATGGTGACTGAGGAGGGGATCGGAGTGCTGCACAAGTGGTGATGGTGGTGACTGAGGAGGGGATCGGAGTGCTGCACAAGTGGTGATGGTGACTGAGGAGGGGATCGGAGTGCTGCACAGGTGGTGATGGTGACTGAGGAGGGGATCGGAGTGCTGCACAAGTGATGATGGTGACTGAGGAGGGGATCGGAGTGCTGCACAAGTGGTGATGGTGACCGAGGAGGGGATCGGAGTGCTGCACAAGTGGTGATGGTGACTGAGGAGGGGATCGGAGTGCTGCACAAGTGGTGATGATGGTGACCGAGGAGGGGATCGGAGTGCTGCACGTGGTGATGATGGTGACTGAGGAGGGGATCGGAGTGCTGCACAAGTGGTGATGATGGTGACTGAGGAGAGGATCGGAGTGCTGCACAAGTGGTGACGGTGACCGAGGAGGGGATCGGAGTGCTGCACAAGTGGTGATGGTGACTGAGGAGGGGATCGGAGTGCTGCACAAGTGATGATGGTGACCGAGGAGGGGATCGGAGTGCTGCACAAGTGGTGATGGTGACCGAGGAGGGGATCGGAGTGCTGCACAGGTGGTGATGGTGACTGAGGAGGGGATCGGAGTGCTGCACAAGTGGTGATGGTGGTGACTGAGGAGGGGATCGGAGTGCTGCACAAGTGGTGATGGTGACCGAGGAGGGGATCGGAGTGCTGCACAGGTGGTGATGGTGACTGAGGAGGGGATCGGAGTGCTGCACAAGTGATGATGGTGACTGAGGAGGGGATCGGAGTGCTGCACAAGTGGTGATGGTGACTGAGGAGGGGATCGGAGTGCTGCACAAGTGATGATGATGGTGACCGAGGAGGGGATCGGAGTGCTGCATGTGGTGGTGATGGTGACCGAGGAGGGGATCGGAGTGCTGCACAAGTGGTGATGGTGACTGAGGAGAGGATCGGAGTGCTGCACAAGTGGTGATGGTGACTGAGGAGGGGATCGTTGCTGCACAAGTGGTGATGATGGTGACCGAGGAGGGGATCGGAGTGCTGCACAAGTGGTGACGGTGACTGAGGAGGGGATCGGAGTGCTGCACAAGTGGTGACGGTGACTGAGGAGGGGATCGGAGTGCTGCACGTGGTGATGGTGACTGAGGAGGGGATAGGAGTGCTGCACAAGTGGTGATGGTGACTGAGGAGGGGATCGGAGTGCTGCACGTGGTGATGATGGTGACCGAGGAGGGGATCAGAGTGCTGCACAAGTGGTGATGGTGACTGAGGAGGGGATCGGAGTGCTGCACAAGTGGTGATGGTGACTGAGGAGGGGATCGGAGTGCTGCACAAGTGGTGATGGTGACTGAGGAGGGGATCGGAGTGCTGCACAAGTGGTGATGGTGACTGAGGAGGGGATCGGAGTGCTGCACGTGGTGATGATGGTGACTGAGGAGGGGATCGGAGTGCTGCACAAGTGGTGATGGTGACTGAGGAGGGGATCGGAGTGCTGCACAAGTGGTGATGATGGTGACTGAGGAGGGGATCGGAGTGCTGCACAAGTGGTGATGATGGTGACTGAGGAGGGGATCGGAGTGCTGCACAAGTGGTGATGGTGACTGAGGAGGGGATCGGAGTGCTGCACGTGGTGATGATGGTGACTGAGGAGGGGATCGGAGTGCTGCACGTGGTGATGATGGTGACCGAGGAGGGGATCGGAGTGCTGCACAAGTGGTGATGGTGACCGAGGAGGGGATGGGAGTGCTGCACAAGTGGTGATGGTGACTGAGGAGGGGATCGGAGTGCTGCACAAGTGGTGATGGTGACCGAGGAGGGGATCAGAGTGCTGCACAAGTGGTGACGGTGACTGAGGAGGGGATCGGAGTGCTGCACAAGTGGTGACGGTGACTGAGGAGGGGATCGGAGTGCTGCACGTGGTGATGGTGACTGAGGAGGGGATCGTAGTGCTGCACGTGGTGATGGTGACTGAGGAGGGGATCGGAGTGCTGCACAAGTGGTGACGGTGACTGAGGAGGGGATCGGAGTGCTGCACGTGGTGATGGTGACTGAGGAGGGGATCGTAGTGCTGCACAAGTGGTGATGGTGACTGAGGAGGGGATCGGAGTGCTGCACGTGGTGATGATGGTGACTGAGGAGGGGATCGGAGTGCTGCACAAGTGGTGATGGTGACTGAGGAGGGGATCAGAGTGCTGCACAAGTGGTGATGGTGACTGAGGAGGGGATCGGAGTGCTGCACAAGTGGTGATGGTGACTGAGGAGGGGATCGGAGTGCTGCACGTGGTGATGATGGTGACTGAGGAGGGGATCGGAGTGCTGCACAGGTGGTGATGGTGACTGAGGAGGGGATCGGAGTGCTGCACAAGTGGTGATGGTGACTGAGGAGGGGATCGGAGTGCTGCACAAGTGGTGATGGTGACTGAGGAGGGGATCGGAGTGCTGCACAAGTGGTGATGATGGTGACTGAGGAGGGGATCGGAGTGCTGCACAAGTGGTGATGATGGTGACTGAGGAGGGGATCGGAGTGCTGCACAAGTGGTGATGATGGTGACTGAGGAGGGGATCGGAGTGCTGCACAAGTGGTGATGATGGTGACTGAGGAGGGGATCGGAGTGCTGCACAAGTGGTGATGATGGTGACTGAGGAGGGGATCGGAGTGCTGCACAGGTGGTGATGGTGACTGAGGAGGGGATCGGAGTGCTGCACAAGTGGTGATGATGGTGACTGAGGAGGGGATCGGAGTGCTGCACAAGTGGTGATGGTGACTGAGGAGGGGATCGGAGTGCTGCACAAGTGGTGACGGTGACCGAGGAGGGGATCGGAGTGCTGCACAAGTGGTGATGATGGTGACTGAGGAGGGGATCGGAGTGCTGCACAAGTGGTGATGATGGTGACCGAGGAGGGGATCGGAGTGCTGCACAAGTGGTGACGGTGACCGAGGAGGGGATCGGAGTGCTGCACAAGTGGTGATGGTGACTGAGGAGGGGATCGGAGTGCTGCACAAGTGGTGATGGTGACTGAGGAGGGGATCGGAGTGCTGCACAAGTGGTGACGGTGACTGAGGAGGGGATCGGAGTGCTGCACAAGTGGTGATGGTGACTGAGGAGGGGATCGGAGTGCTGCACAAGTGGTGATGATGGTGACTGAGGAGGGGATGGGAGTGCTGCACAAGTGGTGATGGTGACTGAGGAGGGGATCGGAGTGCTGCACGTGGTGATGATGGTGACCGAGGAGGGGATCGGAGTGCTGCACAAGTGGTGACGGTGACTGAGGAGGGGATCGGAGTGCTGCACAAGTGGTGATGATGGTGACTGAGGAGGGGATGGGAGTGCTGCACAAGTGGTGATGGTGACTGAGGAGGGGATCGGAGTGCTGCACAAGTGGTGATGGTGACTGAGGAGGGGATCGGAGTGCTGCACAAGTGGTGATGGTGACCGAGGAGGGGATCGGAGTGCTGCACAAGTGGTGATGGTGACTGAGGAGGGGATCGGAGTGCTGCACAAGTGGTGATGGTGACTGAGGAGGGGATCGGAGTGCTGCACGTGGTGATGGTGACTGAGGAGGGGATGGGAGTGCTGCACAAGTGGTGATGGTGACTGAGGAGGGGATCGGAGTGCTGCACAAGTGGTGATGGTGACTGAGGAGGGGATCGGAGTGCTGCACAAGTGGTGATGGTGACTGAGGAGGGGATCAGAGTGCTGCACAAGTGGTGATGGTGACTGAGGAGGGGATCGGAGTGCTGCACAAGTGGTGATGATGGTGACCGAGGAGGGGATCGGAGTGCTGCACAAGTGGTGATGGTGACTGAGGAGGGGATCGGAGTGCTGCACAAGTGGTGATGATGGTGACCGAGGAGGGGATCGGAGTGCTGCACAAGTGGTGATGGTGACTGAGGAGGGGATCGGAGTGCTGCACAAGTGGTGATGGTGACCGAGGAGGGGATCGGAGTGCTGCACAAGTGGTGATGGTGACCGAGGAGGGGATCGGAGTGCTGCACAAGTGGTGATGGTGACCGAGGAGGGGATCGGAGTGCTGCACAAGTGATGATGGTGACCGAGGAGGGGATCGGAGTGCTGCACAAGTGGTGATGGTGACTGAGGAGGGGATCGGAGTGCTGCACAAGTGGTGATGGTGACTGAGGAGGGGATCGGAGTGCTGCACAAGTGGTGATGGTGACCGAGGAGGGGATCGGAGTGCTGCACAAGTGGTGATGGTGACCGAGGAGGGGATCGGAGTGCTGCACAAGTGGTGATGGTGACTGAGGAGGGGATCGGAGTGCTGCACAAGTGGTGATGGTGACTGAGGAGGGGATCGGAGTGCTGCACAAGTGGTGATGGTGACTGAGGAGGGGATCGGAGTGCTGCACAAGTGGTGATGGTGACTGAGGAGGGGATCGGAGTGCTGCACAAGTGGTGATGGTGACTGAGGAGGGGATCGGAGTGCTGCACATGGTGATGATGGTGACTGAGGAGGGGATCAGAGTGCTGCACAAGTGGTGATGATGGTGACCGAGGAGGGGATCGGAGTGCTGCACAAGTGGTGATGGTGACTGAGGAGGGGATCAGAGTGCTGCACAAGTGGTGATGGTGACCGAGGAGGGGATCGGAGTGCTGCACAAGTGGTGATGGTGACTGAGGAGGGGATCGGAGTGCTGCACAAGTGGTGATGATGGTGACTGAGGAGGGGATCGGAGTGCTGCACAAGTGGTGACGGTGACTGAGGAGGGGATCGGAGTGCTGCACAAGTGGTGATGGTGACTGAGGAGGGGATCGGAGTGCTGCACAAGTGGTGATGATGGTGACTGAGGAGGGGATCGGAGTGCTGCACAAGTGGTGATGGTGACTGAGGAGGGGATCGGAGTGCTGCACAAGTGGTGATGATGGTGACCGAGGAGGGGATCGGAGTGCTGCACAAGTGGTGATGGTGACTGAGGAGGGGATAGGAGTGCTGCACAAGTGGTGATGGTGACTGAGGAGGGGATCGGAGTGCTGCACAAGTGGTGATGGTGACTGAGGAGGGGATAGGAGTGCTGCACAAGTGGTGATGGTGACTGAGGAGGGGATCGGAGTGCTGCACAAGTGGTGATGGTGACTGAGGAGGGGATCGGAGTGCTGCACAAGTGATGATGATGGTGACCGAGGAGGGGATCGGAGTGCTGCACAAGTGGTGATGGTGACTGAGGAGGGGATCGGAGTGCTGCACAAGTGGTGATGGTGACTGAGGAGGGGATCGGAGTGCTGCACAAGTGGTGATGGTGACTGAGGAGGGGATCGGAGTGCTGCACAAGTGGTGATGATGGTGACTGAGGAGGGGATCGGAGTGCTGCACAAGTGGTGATGGTGACCGAGGAGGGGATCGGAGTGCTGCACAAGTGGTGATGGTGACCGAGGAGGGGATCGGAGTGCTGCACAAGTGGTGATGGTGACTGAGGAGGGGATCGGAGTGCTGCACAAGTGGTGATGGTGACTGAGCAGGGGATCGGAGTGCTGCACAAGTGGTGATGGTGACTGAGGAGGGGATCGGAGTGCTGCACAAGTGGTGATGGTGACTGAGGAGGGGATCGGAGTGCTGCACAAGTGGTGATGGTGACTGAGGAGGGGATCGGAGTGCTGCACAAGTGGTGATGGTGACCGAGGAGGGGATCAGAGTGCTGCACAAGTGGTGATGATGGTGACCGAGGAGGGGATCGGAGTGCTGCACAAGTGGTGATGGTGACTGAGGAGGGGATCGGAGTGCTGCACAAGTGGTGATGATGGTGACCGAGGAGGGGATCGGAGTGCTGCACAAGTGGTGATGGTGACTGAGGAGGGGATCGGAGTGCTGCACAAGTGGTGATGGTGACCGAGGAGGGGATCGGAGTGCTGCACAAGTGGTGATGGTGACCGAGGAGGGGATCGGAGTGCTGCACAAGTGATGATGGTGACCGAGGAGGGGATCGGAGTGCTGCACAAGTGGTGATGGTGACCGAGGAGGGGATCGGAGTGCTGCACAAGTGGTGATGGTGACCGAGGAGGGGATCGGAGTGCTGCACAAGTGGTGATGGTGACTGAGGAGGGGATCGGAGTGCTGCACAAGTGGTGATGGTGACTGAGGAGGGGATCGGAGTGCTGCACAAGTGGTGATGGTGACTGAGGAGGGGATCGGAGTGCTGCACAAGTGGTGATGGTGACTGAGGAGGGGATCGGAGTGCTGCACAAGTGGTGATGGTGACTGAGGAGGGGATCGGAGTGCTGCACGTGGTGATGATGGTGACTGAGGAGGGGATCAGAGTGCTGCACAAGTGGTGATGGTGACCGAGGAGGGGATGGGAGTGCTGCACAAGTGGTGATGGTGACTGAGGAGGGGATCGGAGTGCTGCACAAGTGGTGATGATGGTGACCGAGGAGGGGATCGGAGTGCTGCACAAGTGGTGATGGTGACTGAGGAGGGGATAGGAGTGCTGCACAAGTGGTGATGGTGACTGAGGAGGGGATCGGAGTGCTGCACAAGTGGTGATGGTGACTGAGGAGGGGATAGGAGTGCTGCACAAGTGGTGATGGTGACTGAGGAGGGGATCGGAGTGCTGCACAAGTGGTGATGGTGACTGAGGAGGGGATGGGAGTGCTGCACAAGTGGTGATGGTAACTGAGGAGGGGATGGGAGTGCTGCACAAGTGGTGATGGTGACTGAGGAGGGGATCGGAGTGCTGCACAAGTGGTGATGGTGACCGAGGAGGGGATCGGAGTGCTGCACAAGTGGTGATGGTGACCGAGGAGGGGATCGGAGTGCTGCACAAGTGGTGATGGTGACTGAGGAGGGGATCGGAGTGCTGCACAAGTGGTGATGGTGACTGAGGAGGGGATCGGAGTGCTGCACAAGTGGTGATGGTGACTGAGGAGGGGATCGGAGTGCTGCACAAGTGGTGATGGTGACTGAGGAGGGGATCGGAGTGCTGCACAAGTGGTGGTGATGGTGACCGAGGAGGGGATCGGAGTGCTGCACAAGTGGTGATGGTGACTGAGGAGGGGATCGGAGTGCTGCACAAGTGGTGATGGTGACTGAGGAGGGGATCGGAGTGCTGCACAAGTGGTGATGGTGACCGAGGAGGGGACCGGAGTGCTGCACAAGTGGTGATGGTGACTGAGGAGGGGATCGGAGTGCTGCACAAGTGGTGATGGTGACTGAGGAGGGGATCGGAGTGCTGCACAAGTGGTGATGGTGACTGAGGAGGGGATCGGAGTGCTGCACAAGTGGTGATGATGACCGAGGAGGGGATCGGAGTGCTGCACGTGGTGATGATGGTGACTGAGGAGGGGATCGGAGTGCTGCACAGGTGGTGATGGTGACTGAGGAGGGGATCGGAGTGCTGCACAAGTGGTGATGGTGACTGAGGAGGGGATCGGAGTGCTGCATGTGGTGGTGATGGTGACCGAGGAGGGGATCGGTGCTGCACAAGTGGTGATGATGGTGACTGAGGAGGGGATCGGAGTGCTGCACAAGTGGTGATGATGGTGACTGAGGAGGGGATCGGAGTGCTGCACAAGTGGTGATGGTGACTGAGGAGAGGATCGGAGTGCTGCACAAGTGGTGATGATGGTGACTGAGGAGGGGATCGGAGTGCTGCACAAGTGGTGATGGTGACTGAGGAGGGGATCGGAGTGCTGCACAAGTGGTGATGGTGACTGAGGAGGGGATCGGAGTGCTGCACAAGTGGTGATGATGGTGACCGAGGAGGGGATCGGAGTGCTGCACAAGTGGTGATGGTGACTGAGGAGGGGATCGGAGTGCTGCACAAGTGGTGATGATGGTGACCGAGGAGGGGATCGGAGTGCTGCACAAGTGGTGATGGTGACTGAGGAGGGGATCGGAGTGCTGCACAAGTGGTGATGGTGACTGAGGAGGGGATCGGAGTGCTGCACAAGTGGTGATGGTGACTGAGGAGGGGATCGGAGTGCTGCACAAGTGGTGATGATGGTGACCGAGGAGGGGATCGGAGTGCTGCACAAGTGGTGATGGTGACTGAGGAGGGGATCGGAGTGCTGCACAAGTGGTGATGGTGACTGAGGAGGGGATCGGAGTGCTGCACAAGTGGTGATGGTGACTGAGGAGGGGATCAGAGTGCTGCACGTGGTGATGATGGTGACCGAGGAGGGGATCGGAGTGCTGCACAAGTGGTGATGATGGTGACTGAGGAGGGGATCGGAGTGCTGCACAAGTGGTGATGATGGTGACTGAGGAGGGGATCGGAGTGCTGCAGCGGGAAGTAATACCTCAAGGTGAAACATTGGTTTAAGTGCGCTATTGCAAAAGTCTGTTTTTGGTGACGAGTGAGTACTGAACACTGAATAATGTTTGTACTCAATCTCCCAGTAAGAGGGACTGTATGGTAATGGAGCCTTTGATAGTGGAGGGAGAGTGGAATGGAGCTACTGATCCACCAGTTATGTGGCTAAACCTGGAGGGCCCAGGGTGTGAATATTAGTACATTAAATTGTTTTTCTCAGCATCGACATGTATTCATTCTGCAATTAGAAGAAATATTACTTATTTTGCTGTGCATTAAACCAGAGCTAATAATTAAATCCTCACCGTTAATTTGTTAATGAATAACTAATACATTGCCATGATGGGACATTTCTAATTGCTTTGTCCAGTCCATGCCCTGTGACATGAATTACTGTTCAAGGAACCATGAACACTAGAAACAGATTATTATGTGGACTGTACTGTACATATTTATAGCCAGGGTGCCTCATACTTTTGCAGTATTGCACTGTACTGCTGCCACAAAATAAAAACTAATTTCATTACATATACGAGTGCTGATAAGATCAATTTTGATATTGGTCTCTACTGTTGATTGAGAGCGGGAAGTAGGCAGGGAGTTGGGAATCATGTTTGTGAAGAGGGGAGTGAGCAGAGAGCACCAGAGAGACATTCTGTAATGGTTAATAAACCAATTGTTTGGAATCAAATGACCTTGCCTGGTGTCTCAGAGCTAGGTGTATCTTCACTCACACCACTGCCCGCCCCCAGCACTCCTCCTCTGCCGCATGCCCCACACCCCTCCCAAGGCATTCCACCCTCACCATTCCCACCATTCTTTGCTCCCGCCAGATTTGCAAACTCACTCTCCGCTCCACATTGACAAGTATAGTACTGTGCAAAAGTCTTAGGCACCCTTGCTATATACGTGTGCCCAACACTTTTGCCCAATAGTCTGAATAATTATCTTTGCCTTAGAAAGATGATTAATAATGGCGTAGGTGAGCACGCTGATCTCTCTTCTGGAAGTAAGAGTTTGAACCTAGTTAGTCTGATGATCTGAAGGTCATTTACTTTTTTTGGAACTTTATTGAACAAACACATATCTACAAGCAAGCATCGGCTATCAGTCCACAGTTCACTGCATAATGGTAAATACCTATATTAACAACACTGGGATAGAAGAGAGTAGGAGCAAGAGAAAGAAGAAACAAAGAGCACATACATACAGTTACAAAGAAACACAAACAGACACACGATCTACATACTTTACACCACCCCTCAATGTAGATTTACATCTATTTTAAATAAAATCACAGTCCTCAGTAAATCAGCTCAAGTCCCACATTTTACCAGGCTCCTGTGTGGGCCTTTCACTGTGCCAGGTACACTATAACACAGTTCCACCTTTCCAAGTAAGAGTCCATTTTCAGTTGTAAGCTTTCAGTGAAATTTTCCATACAGTTCACTTCTTTCATTCTCTGTCTCTCTGTTCCAAAGTGGGTGGGTGAGATTTAAGCCAGTTGATAGTTATCATTTTACGAGCAATCAGAATCAAGACTCTTAACATGTATAGTTTATTCTTCTCTAATGCAGATTGCAGGAGGTTGCCTAAAATTAAATGACTAGGTTCAAAGGGTATACTTATATCTAAAATCCTTATTTCCTCAGCGACCTTGTACCAAAATTCCCTTAATTTGGGACAATCCCAGAATATACATGCAAAATCTCCCACTAGACCACAGCCTCTCCAGCAAAATCTGCTGTTTTTTTGTGCATATAATGATACTACTAATGGGGTTTTAAAGTATCTCATCTGTATTTTCCAAGCAAATTCCATTGGGACTATACAAACATTTATGCCATGACTCCCAAAACCTCTCCCACTCTTCCTTTTCTGTTATGGTATTTACCTCCAATTCCCACTTATGTTTAACATCTGACGTGCTATCCATTGTGTCCAGGTTTTGTTTATATATACAAGATACAATTTTCTGGGATTGCGTCCTACCTATGATGATCTCTATCCAAATTTTTTCCAAGTTATTTGGCTGTATTTTAAGATTGTTCCATTCTTTGTGTGATGTAAGGTAATGTCTAATTTGGAAGAATCTATAAAAGTCACTTGATACAAGGTCGAATTCAGTTTGGAGTTGGGAGAAAGATTTGAGAACCTCACTATCAAACATTTGGTCCACAAGAACCAGGCCTCTTTGTGCTGAATCAGAATCAAACCAGAATCCAGTCTTGCTGGAATAAAATCTGAAATGAATACAATTCTGATTGCCCTAGATATAGTCCTTGGAAGATCTAATTTTTTTCCTAATTCTATCCCATACTTTCAATGTATAGTTAACCCATTCATTCTGAGTCTCAACATTCTTCCACATGTTTGGATTTAAAAAGAGAAGAGCTGCTAAAGATAATTCACCAATTGAATTTTGCTCTATGTGAACCCATCTTGAATCCATGACTTCTCTGATCCATGACACGATTGCTCTTAACTGTGCAGCCCAATAATAGGCCTTTAAATGAAGTAAAGCTAAACCTCCCTGTTTTTTATTTGAGCATAACACTTTCAGTCTCACACTGGGCCTCTTTTTCTGCCATATAAACTTACTGATGAGTCTATCCAACATTTTAAAAGTAGATACAGGAACTATTTATGGGTAGAGCACTGAAAAGAAAAAGAAACCTGGGCAAAATATTCATCCTGATCACTTCTACTCTACCTATCAGTGATAAAGGAAGCATCTCCCAATGTTCAAGGTCTCTCCTCACTTAATTAATTTAACATAATTGGCTGCCAAGAGCTGGGAAGAACTATGAGATAAACTAACCCCCAAATATCAAAAGCCCTGTTTTGGCCAGCGAAAAGTCACTTCATCCAGCTGACTTGGCCAGGTCCCTGTAATCTTCATAGCTTCTCAAACATTGCATAAGCGGGGAAACTCATGAAAGAGGATTCTTTATAAAGAGAATAATGCCACTTGCAAATAAAGCTATCTTATGGGTTAGACCTCCTTTATCTGTTATACCCTCAATTTGTTCATTTTGTCTGATTAACTCTACTAGTGGTTCGATACTTAAGGCAAATAATATCGGGGATAGGGGACTCCACTGTCTGGTTCCCCTTTTGAGCCTGAAGAAATTGGAACAGTATCTATTTACTCTAACCCTGGAAATTGGATCTTTATTCAGTGTCTTCATACAACTTTGAAATGTTGCATTAAAACCCATTTTTTCTAAGGTATAGTCTAAGTATATCCAATCCACCCTATCAAATGCCTTCTTGGCATCTAAGCTAAGAAGCATTGAGGGGTGGATGGATCTCTGTACTAAAGAATGGATATTTAAAGCTCTCCTAACTTTATTTGCTCCCTGATGGTCTGGAATAAATCCAGTTTGATCTGGATTAATCAATTTTCCTATATATTCCTGTAGTTTCTTTGCTAAAATGGAACAAAGAATCTTCACATCAGTACCAAGCAGGCTGATCAGGTCTTTATGAACTAAATGCTATAGGGTCCTTTCCATCCTTGTAGATTACTGATATGATTGCCTCTGGCCAGCTCTCTTGGGGGGGGGGGGGGGGGGGGTCATGTTCATTCAGAGCATAACTAAAAATTTTACATAAAACTGGGGTAAGTTCTGTTGTAAATATCTTACAGAACTCACTCGGAAATTCAAACGTACCCAGGGATTTATTATTTTAATAACATCTTTCATTTCTAGTTCTGAGATTGGTTGTGTCAGTGAAACAATCTCGGTTTCTTAAAGTTTGTTTATACAGATGTCTCTGAAAATTTCATCCAGCTTGCCTTTATTTTGTGGTGGATCCAAAGAATCATACAGATCTTTATAGAAGGCCCTAAATGCCTCTGCTATATCGTTTGGGTTCAGAGAAAGATAAAGATGTCTAATTTTTGGAACAACTCTGTTAAATTGTGCCTTTCTGAACTGAAATGCTAACAGATGGCTGGCCAGATCCCCATCTCATAATACTTTTAACTTGTGTATCGAAGTGCTCCTTCTGCTTTAGATGTGAGCAACTCATTCAAGGTATCCACACACTTTTGTAGGTTTTTCCAGTCATCCTTGTTCAGGGTTAATTTGTGCATTTGTTCTAATCTTTTTATTTCACTTTGTAACTGATTATATTTTTCATTTTGGTATTTTTTCATTTGAACAGTCAGATCAATACATTTTCCCCTAATCACAGATTTTGCATCTTCCCACAGTATCGAGGGAGGAAACCTCCCCATTGTCATTTGTCACAAAATATTTGTCAATGCATTGTTTTAGTTGATTATAGGAGGAGAGGTCCGTCAACGTGGGAACATTGAGCCTCCAATATTGGAAGTGCTGCTCAGAGCCTCCTTCCAGTACAAGTCTAACAGGAGCACAATCTGACAATGTAATGGGTTCAATAACACATTCCTTCACTGGATGGAGGTTCTTCTTTGGGATGCAAATAAGGTCAATTCTTGAATATGAGCCATGGGCTCTTGATACTTTAGACTAAAATCCCTGGTACCTGGATTCAATGCTCTCCAGCCATCAACTAGCCCAAGCTCATCCAACGTAATTTTTACTGCTTTAGACTTCTTGTTCAGGGGTTTCCCATTCCCAGGTAATTTTCCAAACTCCTATTAAGAATACATTTATAGTCTCCTCCAACTCTAGTTTCCCTGGCAAGTAATAAAGCTACTTCTTTGAAAAAGGTGAGGTTATCTTTATTCGGTGCATAGATGCTCATGATAGTAAACTCTTCACCTCCCCCTCCCATCGAGCCAAAAGCTAACACATATCTACCCTGCTCATCTTTAACCTCTTTTTATACCACAAAATAAACTGATCTGTTAACTAATATTGCAACTCCCCGCTTTCTACTATAAGGGCAATATGAATAATAGATGATCTACCCACACTTTTTTTTGTGTTCCACATCTCCTAAATGTGTTTCTTGTAATAGAGCTATAGTGCAATTCAGTTTTTTCAACAGAGCCAATTATTTTTCTTTTTAATGGGGTGATTGATCCCATTAATATTATAACTGATTATGTTGAAAGTGGCCATGATACAGTATCTCTCTTACTACATCACCACCCCTCTCCCACCTTCAACCAAACTCGGCATTTTTATAGTATAATAATTGAAAAACTTGTAACGACCTGCCAATACCTAAAGAACTATTTACAAAAGAATATAACCCACAAAACACAACAAAACCAAACAAGCCTCCAGAAACCCAGTTGGACTTCTAAAATTCTTGGTTGAGTTGAGTTTGGTGATTCCTTTTCCTTTTCTGTCTGCTTAACAAAATTTAACTCCCCCCCCCCCCCACGAAACTGCATTGTATATCAAAATATGGCAGTTATGCTGGTAAATAGCTGTACATGTTGGTGAAGACAGTTAAATATTACTCACACCCAGAAATTATTAATCAGTCCAAAGAAGACACCGTTCATAATACCTCGTTCTTTGAAAGAAAAATGTAATCATCTTCTTCTTATGTCAGGAAAGCTCTCATGTTTGTCTCCAACAGCGTAGCGCTCCCTCCTCCTCGCCCCCTACGCTGCACCTGCCATACCTCACTGATAAGTCACAGGTCCAGCTTCTCCCTCCCACTCACCGGCATGGAGATGCCCAGGTTGTTCAGTGCAGGTAAAGCTTCAATCAAGGAAGGAAAGGTCTTCACTCCAGCATCCAAGTTTATTCTCAGCTGCACTGGGAAGCGACAACTTGCTGGCTCATCTTTCCGTTTTAGCTGTTTGATCATGGCACGGACTTTTGCTCTTCTTTTCTGGACCTCAGGAGAGTAGCCCTGATCAAAATAGATGATTCTGCCTTGTTTCTGAGCCCATGCTTGACACAGTACTGCCTCTTTTACTTGTATAATCCAAGAAGCGTACAATGACTGAGCGCGGTGTTGCAGAGGGTGCTGGTCGGTGTGCTTTTTCAGTGTGTATATTTAAGTCCTCTGTCAGTCGAAGCATCGTTTTAATTAACTGTTTGACAAACCGCACCAAGTCTCCTTTCTCACTGCCCTCAGGTATCTGATAGATTCTTAAGTTATTTCTTCGTAAGCAGTTCTGGAGATCATCACAAGCCTCGGTCAAAGCGGCTTCTCGCTTCAACGGGTATTTAAGTATTCTTTCATGCCGGAACCATGCGTCCTTGTTAGCACTAATTCTGGACTCACGCTCGGGAGATTTCTGCTCCAGCAGGTCCAGTCGTTCCTTCAGGTCTGTCACCGAGGTCTCCAGTCTAGACAGGGATGCCTTGGTGTCTGAAAACAACTCTTGATTTTCTTTTCTCAGCTCTTTCAACTCACATAGTAACACAGCCATACCTTTTCGTCGTCTTTGCTAGCTTCGGCCTGTTCTGGCGCTAGCTATATCTTTTTGTCTTTGCTTTCTCTTTGTATTTCTTGTTTTTCAATGTGTTTTGAAGTCCAAGACTTGTGTTCCTCTACTCTTTTCTTAGCAAAAATATCGTTCATAGATAGTCAAAAGTAACTTAGCAGCTATTATTCCAAGTTTTGTGGGAGGGAACGCGAGGCAGGTCAATACTGAATCATGGCGTCACCGGAAATCTGATAAGCTGAAGGTCATTTACATTTAAAAACTGCATTAGCTATTTGTGAAATTCTTTTCTTTTTCTTTTTAAATCTTTTTATTAGTTTTAAACAAACATAAATGAAACTTGAATACAAGATGTTTGAGAGTACATAATAGTTTAAATAGACATTCAGATATGTAATAATAAAAATATATAACCTCTCAAACCCAGAACAATAATGAACAAAGAAGTAAAAAGAAAAAAAAAGGAAAAAGATCCCCAAAAAAAAAGTGAAAAAAAAAACAAAAAAAACACTAACCAACATGGGCCATTGAATAATATTAAGTACATATACAGTAGTGCCAATAACTCCGAACCTCCATCCAATCGATTAAGGATAATATAAGTAAGGTTTAGGAAAAGACAATTCAACTCATGTGAAAATGTTGAATAAAAGGTCTCCAAGTTTCTTCGAATTTAACTGAAGGTTCAAAAACCACATTTCTAATCTTTTCTAAACTCAAACAAGAAATAGTTTGAGAAAACCACTGAAATACAGTTGGAGGATTAATTCCTTTCCAATACAATAACATAGATCTTCTAGCCATTAATGTTACAAATGCAATCATTCGTTGAGATGAAGCAGATAAACGATTATTATCCGTCATTGGTAAACCGAAAATTGCAGTAAGAGGATGTGGTTGAAAATTAATTTTTAAGACTTTTGAAATAATATTTAAGATATCTTTCCAATAATTTTGTAAACAAGGACAAGACCAGAACATATGAGTCAATGAAGCAATATCAGAATGACATCTATCACAGGTTGAGTTAAGATGAGAGTAAAATCGAGCCAGTTTATCCTTAGACATATGAGCTCTATGTACAACCTTAAATTGTATTAGGGCATGTTTAGCACAAATAGAGGACGAATTTACCAATAATAAAATTTTTTCCCATTGCTCAGTAGATATAAGACAATGCAACTCTTCTTGCCATTCCTGCTTAATTTTTTCTGATACATCTAACTATAAATTCATGATCATCTTATAAATGATGGCTACTAAACCCTTTTGATAAGGATTAAGGGCTAAAATTCTATCTGTAATGTCCAATGGACATTCTTTCGAAAAAGACTAACTCATTATACAAAAAATTTCTAACTTGCAAATATCTAAAAAAATGGGTTTTAGGTAAATTATATTTATTAGATAGCTGTTCAAAGGACATAATGTTATCATCCAGAAACAGATCACGAAAACATGTTATACCTTTTATTTTCCATAAAAGAAAAGCTTGATCCATAGATGAAGGCCAAAAAAAATAATTAGATATTACAGGACATGATAAAATAAATTTATTCAAACCAAAAAATTTACGAATTTGAAACCAAATTCGTAATGTATATCTGACTATAGGATTAGTTATCTGTTTATTCAATTTGAATAAAGAAAAAGGAAGTGAAGATCCTAACATTAAAAGCAATGAAAAATCTTGCACAGATTTACATTCCAAATTTACCCATTGTGGGCAAGTAGCTAGAGTCCATTCTTGTGTCCAGAATATTAAATACCGTATATTTACTGCCCAATAGTAAAATCTTAAGTTTGGTAAAGCCAAGCCGCCCTCCTTCTTAGGCTTCTGTAAATATTTTTTACCCAATCTAGGGTTTTTGTTCTGTCACAAATAAGAAGATATTTTAGAGTCAATAGTATCAAAAAAAGCTTTAGGAATAAAAATTGGTAATGCTTGAAATAAATATAAGAATTTAGGTAGTATCATCATCTTAATAGCATTAACTCTATCAACCAATGACAAAGATAGTGGAGACCACCTAATAGCAAGTTGCTTAATTTGATCAATTAAAGGTAAAAAGTTAACCTTAAATAGCTCTTTATGTTTTTTTAGTAATTTTAATACCTAGGTAAGTAAAATAATCTGTAACAATTTTATATGGTAAATCTTTATAAATTGGAACTTGCATATTTAATGGAAATAGTTCACTCCTGTTAAAATTCAATTTATAACTAGAAAAATTACTAAATTGAGCAAGCAAAGACGAAATAGCAGGGATAGATTTTTCAGGGTCAGATATATATAATAACAAATCATCAGCGTACAATAATACTTCATACGTCCTCTCCCCACGGGTAATACCCAGTATATTAGGTGATTTCCGAATAGCTATAACCAACGGTTCTAAAGCAATGTCAAATAGTAAAGGACTTAAAGGGCAACCTTGCCTCGTACCACGAAATAACTGAAGAAAAGGGGATCTTTGATTATTGGTAAAAACCGAAGCTAAAGGTTTATGGTATATTAATTTAATCCATGATATAAATTTTGAACTAAAATTAAATTGTTGCATTGTAGTAAATAAATATGGCCATTCAACTCTGTCAAATGCTTTTTCAGCATCTAGAGATATAACACATTCTGGTATTTTAGATGAAGTATAAATAATATTAATTAATTTTCTAATGTTAAAAGATGAATAGTGATTTTTAATAAATCCAGTCTGATCTTCAGAAATAATTCGAGGTAATATATTTTCTAATCTAATAGCCAAAATTTTACTGAAAATCTTAAAATCCGTATTTAATAAGGATATAGGTCAATAGGATGCACATTCAGTAGGGTCTTTATCTTTTTTAAGAATTAAAGAAATAGAAGCTTCATAAAAAGATTGTGGTAGTTTACCTACAATTAATACATCTTCAAAAATTTTACAAAGCCAAGGAGAAAGTATAGAAGAAAAAGATTTAAAAAATTCTACAAGAAAACCATCTGGACCAGAAGCTTTACCAGAATTCATTAAAGAAATAGCCTTTTCTATTTCAGATTCTGTAATAAGTGTATCTAAAATTACATTATCCTCAACAGTTATTTTTGGAATATTCAATTTCCTTAAAAATTTGTTTATTATAGAAGAGTCCTTAGTGAATTCTGATTGATATAAGGAGTTATAAAAATCTTGAAAGGCTCTATTTATCTCTTTGTGGTCGATCGTTAGAGTACCATCTTGTTTATGAATTCTAGTAATCTGTCGTTTATCCGAAACAATTTTCAATTGGTTAGCCAATAATTTACCAGACTTATCTCCATGCATATAGAATTGAGTTTTTGATTTAATTAACTGACTTTCAATCGAAGAGGATAATAATAAACTATGTTCCATTTGAAGTTCCACTCTTTCTTTATAAAGTTCTTTACTTGGAGTCATTGAGTAAATTTTATCAATTGCTTTGATTTTATCAACTAATGTTAATATTTTAGAATTAGTTCGTTTCCTAACTCAGAGTATGAAATAATCTGTCCACGAATATATGCTTTAAAAGTATCCCACAAAATTCCACTAGAGATCTCTACTGTAGAATTTGTTGCGAAAAAACAAATCAATTTGTTGTTTAATAAAGTTAACAAAATCTAAATCCTGCAATAAAATAGGATTAAACCTCCAAAATTTAGTATTGACAAATGAATCCGTTATTTTAATAGATAACTTCAGAGGTGCATGATCAGATATGGTAATACAGTCATATTTACAATCAGTAACATCTGTGAGTAAATGGTGATCAATGAAAAAGTAATCAATTCTTGAGTAATTATGATAAACATGGGAAAAGTATGAAAACTCTTTGTCATTAGGGTGAAGGAAATGCCAAATTTCACAAATAGCTGAATCAATCATAAAAGAGTTAATAAGAGAAGCCGATTTATTCGGAAGAGTTTGGGTAGGCTTGTCCATCACAGAGTTTAAACAACAGTTAAAATCCCCACCCATTATCAGTCTATATTGATTCAGATTAGGAAAAGATGTAAATAAGCATTTTAAAAATTCAGGACAATCAGTATTTGTAGCATGAACGTTAACTAGAACAACTTTTTGATTGAAAAGTAGACCAGTAATAAGCAAAAATCTACCTTGTGGATCTGAAATTGTTTCATGATGTATAAAAGAAGTTGATGAGTCTATAAAAATAGAAACACCTCTTACTTTGGCTTGCGAATTTGCGTGATACTGTTGGCTCTTCCAAAACCTAAAAAAACGTTGACTATCCACCTTCCTTACATGAGTCTCCTGCACAAAAATAACATTAGCATTCACTCTATGGAATACTTTGAATATTTTTTTCCGTTTGATCGGATGATTTAAACCATTAGTATTCCAAGAAACAAAATTAATAATCCTATCCATATTGACAATATTTATTACAGTTAACATATAAGTTAAAAAAAAAAGTGAACTCATGAACCCGGAAGAAGGAAGTGAGTTCAAGGAGAAACCGGAAGTCACGGCACTGCAACCATTTTTGTAGTTTCATATAGGCCCATGAAATAAAACTATGCAAAAAGCAAGCAAAAAGAAAAAAAAGAAAAAGAAAATTCCCCTCCCTCCACCCTCGAAACCCCAGGAAAAAAGCCAAAAAGAGGGAAGCAGGCAATCTAATACTAAAATTACCCCCATGTCTCAAGACGGCAACTCAGACAAAAAAAATTGAAAAAAATACAAACAACCCATATTATAAAAAAGGATTAATATAACAAAAGTTAAAATATAAAATTAGTATTATATATATATATATATATATATATATATATAAATAAATAAAACAAAAGGGTTAAAAAAATTAAATTGATAAAACCCATAAATAAATACTACTAAAATAGTATTTTAAATGAGAATTTAAAACTTTCAAACTCATCAAAACGAATATGACGTTCCAGGCACTAAAGTCTGTCGGGAAGAAGAAACGCCATTTTATTATTTTTTTAAAAAATCTTAATATTTAAATGTTAAAAATATAAAAAAAGCTTATACAAACTTAAAAAAGGAACCCTAATCAGTTATTTTCAAGGTTAATAGATTAGTAAAATATAAAAAAATAATAAAATCAGAATAGACCAAAAAAAAGAGAACTTTTACAATATATAAAAAATACATGTCAGCCATACCTAAAAAAAAACATCATTCTGTAAGAGATCGAAATTTATAGACTAATTATTACATTAGTCAATGCAATAGAGTGTCATTGTTCCAAAAAACTTTGAGCGTCCGCTGGAGATTTAAACAGTCGAACAGTTCCTTCTCCAGAAGTAACTCTCAGATGTGCTGGAAATAACAGCGCTTGCTTGTAGCCTTCCTGGTGAAATTTAGACATAACCGATCTAAAAGCCATTCTTGCCCTTAAAACTTCAGGGCTATAATCTTCCAAAATACGAAATTTGAATTCTTTAAAGTTAATCATACCCTTTTTCTGAGCGGCTCGAATCAGTCGCTCTTTGATACGAGGGTAATGGATCCGGAGAATTACATGCCGTGGTTTATCTGAATCAGAATGACAGTGAGAGATACGGTGAGCACGATGGATTATTGGAGGAGAGTCCAGAACATCTGAACCGAAGACATCCATTAGAAGTTTAGAAAAGTCAACGGTAAGATCACCGCTCTCAAACTTTTCCGGAATCCCAATTAGCCAAAGATTTTGCCTTCGAGAGCGATTTTCAAGATCAATAATTTTAGATTTATAACGATCCATCTGTTGAGAAGTCGAAGCTTGCTCTTGTTTCAAAGTTTCGATAATATGTTCTTTCTTCCGAGCGGCTTCTTCAAGTACCAAAATATTTGCTTGTTGTTTTTGTAGTTCCAGTGAAAGCGTTTTAAGTTCTCCTTCGAATGATTTTAAACGCTCATCAAACGCAAAAAGCTGTTCGGTAATTTTTCTCTGCAGACCCGCAAATTTATCTTCTATAAGCTTTACAATAGTTTCTAAAGTTATCGGTTCTTTCGTCTGTTTCGATTCTTTTGCTTTAGACATTTCAGCGAGTTGAAAATAGATCGAATAGTTAAAAAGAAAAATTCTATATATTTAAACCCCTTTAGAATAAGTAAAAAAAGATCATTTAAGGGGTGTTTGTAGGTTAAAAAGACGTAAAAGGTTTGGAGCAAAGCCAAAAGCGGTTTACTCCATAAGCGCCATCTTGAGACCTGTGAAATTCTTCAGTCCAATTCCAGGCGAGAGAATATGCACAGCACATCTCAATGTTAATTTTAAAAAAAAGATAAAGGAATATTTGGGTATAGAAATGTCATTCATTTACATTAGAGGTGGTGATAGGACCCTCCAAGCTGAGCAATACAGAGGCCATGGATAGTCTCATCCTCTGCGATAAAGGGGAAAGAAGCACTGTAGGAGCCAGCTGAAAGATCACACAAAGCTAGTATCTGAAACAGCGGGTGAGTTATTAAAAACTGGTGTGCACCAGGAGACCAGCCAAAGCTGATACACCAGGGCATAAATCTAGTACAGCTTTTACAAACTCATTTGACAAGATTACAGGTAAAACTACATTTTCATAAGAGAATGGAAGCTACAGGAAGGCTTAATTAAGTAAGAGACTGGATCCTAATTACAGAATAAAATGATTATCCGCAGGTCTAGCAGTAAATCCAACAATAGGCACACGCTGTTACACAATTAGTGAAGTTTCTGAAACTTGGGTGTTGTCACTGCTACATTACATGTCTCTACTTTTGTCTTCAGCTTCCAGTTACTACATTAGCACAATCTACATCACTATTTACTAGTTATTAGCCCTCTCTGTCCTTTCCTCCTATAATTGAAGAAGAAACAAATAATAAAAATAATAAAAGAAGAAACAAATTATGACATCAGCAGATATGCTTCACTACTCTTAAAAAAAGAGCCTAATCCTATCCTACCAAATGAAGACGTTATATTTCTTTATGAAAAATTATGTAGCTCATTGCTAACGGGCACATCGCATTAAACATCTGCTGAGGTTCTTTAGTCTTTCCATCAATCCCCAAATTATTATCATGTCAAGTTATAATACAAATAAAATTTAGGATAATCCACCTGAATCAACAATTACCTTCAGCACAAAGTCCAAGGGCTTCATAAGTGATGAGTTCATTCGCTGAAAAGCAGTCATGAAGTTCAATAACATCCACATCAGTGGGACGCACACCAGATTCATCGTAACATTTTTCTGCTGCTTCCTTTGTCATATCAAAACCAACCTGCAAAACAAAAATAAACAAAGGCCCTTCTAATTTGTTCTTCAGAGCTGTGCATATCACTGGCAGAGCCAGCATCAATTGTGCTTCGTCAAACGGTGAGCCTCTGCAGTCCTCCTGGGAAAGATATCATTTCCACAATAGCACCAGGTGCGGATTTCCAGGATTTAGTTCCAGCAGCAAGGAAGGGTGACACCTGACTATGTCAGGATGATGAACAACTTGGAAGAGAACTTACCACTCCCTTGAGCCTCCTGCCTTTTCCCTTGTTCTCTTGTGTGGATGCAAGAGCAGCCTAGACACACACTGCTCTGATCAGTGTTATGTGGTCTATTACAATCTGATAATTTTATGATCTAATTTTTAAATGGAAACTTAATTATACTGATCAAAATGATTACAGCCAGGATGAATGAAAAGGAACTCCCCACATAGAACTTTGATCTTATACCTATTTCTACTTTTGATCCAAAGTTTCACACATACTCAGAAGTGAAAATCTTGGGCCTGGGAATTGTCTAATATTTACAATTTCATACATAGTTATTTTAAAAGCCCACAGAGTAAAATTTGATTAATCAGTAACCAAATACCACTTTCTAGACACTTTAATGTTGGGAATGACCACTTTCTGGTCATTTTCATCATTAAACTGTTGCAAGTGGTGGGAACAGCCAATACTTACCTCAGTGGATGAAGAAATATAAAACTGCATCTCTTTCATACTAAACCCACCTGATCCCACCCCATTTGGCCAATACCACATAACCAGAATAAACAGTTAAAACAATCATTGGTGGCAAGTTACAGATAAACCTACTACTACCTATGGTAATAAACATAGCTGACAAAAATTCTATGTCTAAACGAGGTAAAGATTAACACAATGAACATATCACACAAAATAATCCTGTCATCAAGCCAAAGTATTAGGTGCAACAGATGTTTCTATATTCTTCAGTCCAAAGTCATTTGTCTGTAATCTCAAACAGCTTTGTAGATTCTAATGTCTGTAAAAAGCACCAGTTTCCGAGATAGACAATTTGAGGATTTGCCGACTCTATTAAAAGTTCATGGATTTTCTTTGAGAATACTGGGTTTTAATTTCGATAGCATCTGGTGCATCGGGCACCAGGATCTGAGTATTTAGGAACATTCGTGGAATTTTACATTTGCTTGAACATCTTGGTGATTGTCACAGAATTTAAAGAGTGAAAACCGTCCTGAGGAAAAACGTTCCATCATTGCACTTCCGTGTTACGTTTCCCAATGGCTGTTTCAGAAGTAAAGATCAGCTCCTCTCAGAGCATTCAAGTCACGACTGATCATGTGTTCATGCTTCTTGGAATTCGTGAGAAGACATGTTCCACATCTTCATGGAGTCCATGTCCACTTTTATCAGGGATTATTAAGGTTGTACGTAGGTACTAATAATATAAGCATACATCATGTAAGAGAATAGAATTATTTTCCATAACATTTTCTTTTGTTAGTCATCAGAAGTAGTACATGTACCTGTAATAAAAATAACATTCATTGCATGCTATTTTTGATATCCAAGAAAGTAAATCTTATGAATATCAAAAATGCTGAGTCACAGGTCACAAGGAAGTGAATTTAATCAAGAAAAGTTTTAAAGCAAGGTTTGAAACCAGAAGATTATTTCCACTATTCAGAATCCAAATGATTCAAATGTTATTTTCCCTTCTTTACAACCTTCCTCACATTGATAAACTCCAGACCCATCATTAACTCAGTGTCATTCCAGGACTGCCATACTTCACTATTCCCTTAACAACACCACCGGACTATTAATGCAATTTACTCTGTTGCCTTTGCCTCAAGCCCCTACTCCTAAATCTTCTCAGTCAGTTGGAATTCTGGAGAACATTAATAAAATGCACCATCTCTGTTCAGAATGCTTCCAAAATTGAGTTCCAGTAACTAACCCCTACCCATGAGATACTGCTAATTCATAAATGCTGTATTTCTTGGCTTCATGTTTGGTTATCGTAATGAAACACAGGGTACATTATTCTCCCATTGAACTGTATGTGTTGATACTTCCACATTATTCATCTGAAATCAGTAACACCATTGAAGAGATTGAAAACCATCCGTGTTCGGTTTCAACACCTCCCTCTGTAATTGGATTTTGGAATCCTGACATAGAGACCACAGACAGTCCGTATTGCCAGCGATATCTCCAGCTCCATCATGTTGAGTGCCCCCCCAGGTCTGCGTGCTCAGCCCACTCCTGTTCACACTGCTAACGCACGACTATGCTGCCAAATGCCTTTCTCGCCACATCATTAAGTTTACTGAGAACACAACAGTGGTTGGCCTCAACAGCAACGTGGCACGAATGGAGGAGGCAGAGCAGCCTGTAGACTGGTGCAAACACAACAGCCTGAGTCACAATGTGGACAAGACTAAAGAAGTGACTGTGGACTTCAGACTCACCACTCCCAAATGCACATCAACGTGTTGTCCATGGAGAGTCACAAACATTAAGTTTCTTACTGATGATCTCATCACCTCTTTAGCCATGAGAGCGGAGTAGTGCCTCCACTTCCTGAGGAGACTAAGGCAAGTGAAGCTACCCCCACCCCCAATCTCAGCATATTCTACCTGAACACAGTCGTGAGTGTCCTCACTGGCTGCATCACTGTTTGGTGTGTGAATTGCAGTGCATTAGATCACAAGCCTTGCAACTGATAGTGAGGACAGCTGAAAACATCATTGAAGTCTCCCCTCCTCCATTTGGGACATATACCAGAACCACTGTATATGCAGTTCATCCAGCATTGTCAAAAGGGACCTCTGCTATTCTTTCCACAACCTACTGCCAGGAGGAAGGTGCTGCAGGACAAGAACTATAACTGTCAGGTTGAGTAACAGCTTCTTCCCCACAGGCTGTTAGACTTCTTAACCCCCCGCTGCACACCCGTATACCCTGTCTGAATGCCCTGCCGATAACCAACCACACACACACTTACTTACTTACTTACTTCTTCTTCCATTGTCCATCGAAATCCGATGACGATGTCCACTCCTTTAACGGTGAGATCTTTGATGACAGTACAGTCCTATCCTGGACCCACAAGCACTATTGCAGGTGGGACATATATATGTGGTGGTAGTGATGGCAACCATGGCTGCATTTCTCCTGGCTCTCTTCTGCTGTCTTCTGGTTGTTCTTTCCATCTCCAGTATACAAACCCCATCCCTACACAGGTGTCGCTGAGCAATACGGTCAGCAGTAACATCCTCCAGGTCCCCGGGTCTGATCTTGCACTTCCTTAAAGCATTCTTCATCTGATCCTTATAGCGCTTCTTCAGCCCTCCAGCTGAGCATCGACCACAATGTAGCTGGCCCTATAACACCCTGTGGGGTAGCCGACATGGGGGTATCCTTATTGCGTGCCCCAGCCACTGCAGCTGATCATGGCCTGAATACTTCTGCAGTTGGTCTTTACAAGTATTTCAGTGTGAGGCACTTGCTCACGCCAGGTAATTCCCAGGATGCACTGAAGGCAGCTTATGTGGAAGCACTCCAAAGACTTGATGTGACGGCTATAGGTTACCCAAGCTTCACAGCCGTAAGGAGGGTGGTGACACAGACCGCTTGGTATAGGGCAACCTTTGTGGAGGGACAAAGGCTCCTGTTCTGAAAGACTCTACACCGAAGTCTCCCAAAGGCAGCTGATGCCTGTTTAATGCGGCTCTGGATGTCGTTGTCAATGCCGCTATCCTCAGAGAGAGTGCTCCCCAGATATTTGAAAGATGGCACTACTGACAGCTTTCCAGCACCAACAGTGAAGGCAGGTAGGGTGGGTGGGACACTGGTCCTCCATTGGCAAACCATTTCTGTCTTGGTGGTATTGACAGTCAGCCCCATCCTGCTGTACACTCTCACTGCCACAGCAAGGACAGTCTGAAGATCCTCCAGAGTATGGGCCACAAGAGCACAGTCAGTTGCGTACTGCAGCTCCTGGACCCGTTCTCTGCGGAGTTTGGTGGTTGCATGGAGCCTGCTGATGTCAAAGAGGTTGCCATCTAATCGGACGTCCACTGCCCTAAATCACAAAATCACAGACATACTCTCATTCTGCAATGATCACTTGTTTTTCTTGTTGCTGTTTTCACATATTTATATGACTGCTTGTTTTATCAATAGTGCCCTGTCTTACATAAACATGCCACTTGTACTTTACGTCAACCTGTCGACCTTTAGGCCATGTTACTCGGACTTGTGATAATTTTATTTCACGGGTGTATACACTGGATTGTTCTTTTGACCCCCGATACGCAAACAACACAGTGCTGACTGCTATTTCTAAAGAGAAGCTCCGAGAAATGCTAGATAAAGTCTTTGAAGAAAGTGCAAAGAGAGGATTGACCATCAACTGCAAGAAGATTGAATGTATGGTTGTCACAAAGTAGGAAGAAATACAGAAATGTGAACTGAAAGTGGGCAACAAAATAAACTTGGAGGTTCAATTACTTGGGGAGCATAGTAACATCTGACAATAGGGCTAATGTTGAAATTAGAAGGAAGATTGGGATTGCTAAATGCATGTTCCAGTGTTTGAGCAAGATACTAAATCGTGACAATTTCCATGGGTACAAAACTCAGTGTAGCAGTGCTATGCTCATTCTTCACTAACAAATGGAAGCGAATATTGGACAATATCAAAGTAAAATGAGGGAAGACTCAAAGGTGCAGAAACGTGGTTTTTGAGAAAGATGATGAAAATATCGTGGAAGAACAGTGTAACAAATGAGGAAGTGTTGTGAAAAGCCGGAATAAGAAGAGAGCTGATATCATTAATCAGGAAACAGCAGCTATAATTTCTGGGGCATTTACTGAACAAAGAGAAATTTAAGCAACTTACGGTGATGGGAAAAATCATTGGAAGAAAAAGTCACTCCACAGCAGATGACATTCATGAGTTACATCAAGAAATGGACAGGCAAAAGTTTTGAAGAGTTTATTAATACTTCACAGATTAAAGACAGATGGAAGACCATAGTAGCCTACATTCTTTGACACGGCACATAATGATAATGATGATAATGTGCTAGATTATAACTATGTACTGTGTGTTTTGAACCTAGGCCCCAGAGGAATGATGTTTCATTTAGCTGTATACATGTGTATGGTTGAATGACAGTAAATTTAAGTCAAACATGCAACTAACAACAAGCCATAGCAACTTGACTGATATGGCTATTTACAGAAAACCACATGGAAGGCATTATTTGATTTAAATCCTTCACAAATTTGTAGTAATGCTTGGTACACTTCACCTTTAATATGAACCCTGCAATGCAAAGCTCTGTTGATAAGTTTCTTTCCAAAAGTGAGACATCTCCACCTAATGGCTAACTTCGGAACTGAATCCCATCTCTAAGGTTTGTCTTCGCTGTCTTCAGAATTGACACCAGAATCCATCCATTTCTCTTCCCCTCTTTCGTTGAAATCCTGATGAAGGTTCTTGGCTGAAATGTCGACTGTTTATTCCTCTCCATAGATGCTACATGACTTGCTGAGTTCCTCCACCATTTTCTGTGTTTTGTCCATCATGCTGTTTTCTATTTCAATTGTTACATAGGCTAGGACCATTAAGCTAGGGACCACTGCTTCATTCTCCCTTCTATCCTACATTTAAAACAATGGTGACATTTTACACCACTTTTCCTTCTCTAAAGTATTGCAATTAATATAAAATATTAGTTACCACGCACAGAGGGAATTTGTTATGTTCCAATGCAACCTTCCTTCCAAAAACTCAAATTCACTGTTTATTTTTTCCAGAGATATACTGTCATAGCCAGTGAATGTCACTATAACCAATTTATGGATCCCACAAATATTGATTGCGATTACATGATGGAAATACACTAATCAGTAAGGTAGATTAATGAGTTTCATTGATCCTGATGTTAGATTCTACCCTTAATCTTTCTTTCACTCTCAGAAACCTTTGGAATTGGTATTAGCACTAACAATTAGCTGAGGCAATTTTAAGTTATTTTTCATTTTTCTCCTTTAAAGTCAGTCATTACAGCACAACCTCAATATTATTAACAAGTTATGGTCCAGTTGAGAACATGATCCTACTATTTTCAATAACTGATGGCTGGAGTTTATGCCAGTGAGTGGAATCATTTACTCTTGGAGGTTCTAGTCTGCAGGATACAGATTTCAATTTGATCTCAAATCACAAACAATAGTTTCATTTCTGGCTGGAATAGGTTTGCAATAGGTAAATTGACAATTCATAACAGGCAGGTGCTATTTCAACACTATCTTGAAAACTATGCAATAAGAGAACCTACTTCAGATTCAACTCTGAAGACCAGGGTATCAAAACAGCAAATCTGTTTTCAGATGTTCACGTTTATTAATAAACAGCAACCAATGGCTTTCAAAGGGACTACGGCTCACAGGCAGCATGAACACTTGTTAAAATAGTACTGGAGTGAGTGAAAATAGTTCAAGCATTGCATTATCCATGCCCTGCCCAAACCACTCATCTTGGTTTGGAAAAAATGAAAATTCAAAAAAAATTGTAACTTAAAAATCTTAAAATATTGCATACAAGTAGTTCTTCCATTTACAAAGATCAGACATAACATTGAAAATCCTACCGCCTTAATGCAACTGTTTTCTTGAAAGGTGCTGGCCAAATCCGTTATCATTTCCTGGGCAACGATTTCAACAGCTTTGGACTCCAGACCATGTCTCCGTACAAATTTCTCACTTGCCAGAATTGCTGCTCCTGCCCCATTAGATGTTGGGCTAGTTAGCAAAAAAGAAATCACAAAATAAGTCAAAACGTGGAAATATTTCTCTATTTATTTTGATTACAGTAAATTCATCAAACAAAAATTCAAAAAATTCTGGGATAGAAGAGCTTTGTTTAACTGCTATTTTGGCCCCGACTTTCATGACCCTTCCTGATTTTACTGTACTGCATTCCTAGCAGTTGTCCTTTATGTGTGGTCATAAACAAAGGTTTTAAATCATGAAAAAGCATCATCAAATACCACCAGCACCAAACTCATCCACCACTATCTCCAGATACATCCTCAACTAGGAGCTGACAGGATCAGGCAGTGACAGTCCTGGCAAGATGGCACCAGCGACATGTTGCAGACAGCTCACCAAACTACTATATACTCTTCTTCTTTGAGACATACTTCTTTTCAATTGTGGATCAGTTGCAGCCTGTAATTTCTCTCTTAAGGATGTATTTTTGAATTTTTAAGCTGTACTTCTGTGAGCAAGATTAAAATTGTTGAAGACACCATCTGTCTGCATTTGACCGGTCACCCTCTCTTCTCGCTACTGCCATTAAGTGGTAGGTGCAGAAGTCACGGGTCACACAACACCAGGCTCAGGGGCAGTTGTTGCCCTTCAGCCTCTGGGCTCCTGGACGAACTTCACTTGCCTCAGCGCTGGATGTACTCCACAGCTGCGGAATCACTTTTCATGTTCTCTGTCCTTGTTTACTTTCTATCCCCCCCTTTTTGTGCAATTTGATTAAGCTGCTTCAGTGCTGTACAGACTTTGCAGCTGTTGGGCTCCTGGGCTGGTTTTACATTCCTCAGCAGATCCAAGGCTGTTGACTTATGTTCAGGGTCACTGTGGCTAATGTTCTGAGTTTTATTTGCTTATTTTTTATTATTTGCAAGATCTGTTCTTTTTCTTCCCCCCCACACATTGGGTGCTTGATGGCCTTTGTTTTGTGAGGTTTCTCTTTAAGCAGATTCTACTGTGCCTCTTCGTTTTGTGGCTGCCTGCAAGAAGATGGATCTTCAAGGTTGTGTACTGTATACGTACTTTAATAATAAATGTACTTTAATTGAACTTTAATGTCCAATCAAAAGGGTATCCTCAACAAACTGGATCCCATGATACTTCCCAGCACCAATGACCATCTCATGCTGTCAGATGATGAATTGGAATTCTCTTCCCGAAATAAACAAAGACAGATATTCATTGTCAGTTGTCAAGAGAGTCATGTTGTACCTTTGACCAAGCGGCAAAGTCCTGAAGGACATGCTAGTGAGATATGATCTACAATAGGTGTTGACACAACTTGAGTAGAGATAAACCTAGTTGACCTCATTCTCACCAATTCACTTTCTGCAGATGTAACTGTCATGGCAGCATTAGTGAGAGTGACAAATCAGATGAGAGCACACCCTACCCACATCACGCAGTTTAGCAAAACCACCACAAAACTGAACAGATTAAAATGAACAGTGGGGTGCCAAGACAACAAATGCATTTTCCGGTAGACCAAAACTAGACATCCTTTGGCATATACATGTAACTTCATGTTTATCATATCTCTCCTACATCATTAGTAACAATAAAGGGATCAAGGCCAATTCGAAGTACAGAAGTTGGAAGCAGCACCAAACATACCTCATAACAATGTCTCAAACTGATGAAACTGAAAAACAGGACTACAAAGCAACATTGGAGTTAAAGGTTATGTCAGAGGGTGATTCCTCCCCGCCCATCAGCATAACAGTTTAAATTCTTCTTTCTAATGCTTCTTCTTTCCCTTCCAAGGTGGCTGGGGTCCTGTCAGAGTCCATGATCTACAGCTGCACACAAACTACAGTTCTTCATGCTGGCGTGTTCCCGTTCTTGAAGCTCGCTGATTGGCCAATTTCAATATCTCCAGGAGCAGCCTGGGGACAGGCACCTTCGGGGTGCGGCCTCACACAGCCCTGTGGACTCATTTTCTCACTTGTGGCGCGAACTGAGATGTCACAGGAGACCGGAACACCAAAATACTGGATACAGCTATCGGAGGCCTCTGTACTTGCTCACACTCTCTCTCTCTCTCTCTCTCTCACAATGGTGAGAGAGTTTGCTGTCAATTCTGGAGTCAGGGAAATGAAATAAAAGCAGTGCCTCAGACTGTAACATTGAAACAGCAAGTGATTTGTCTCCCCTCTTGCTGTGGAAGGACTGATACTTCCCTCTCCCTTGTTGGTGAGGGAGAGCCTGTGCCCCATGTTGAATTGTCAGGCGAACAAGTTTTTGTTGGACTGCAGATCATAGTCTCTCTTTAGAAGCTTTGTTATTGCTTGGTGCTGGGCAGTGGGTGCTGATGCTTCCTGCTAGAATAAGCCGGGGGGGGGGGGTGGGAGGGGATATTCCTGATGCTTTAGCTGCTGTTTGTGCATGGAAGGGAGGGGAATTCGCTGTTCTTGTGTTTTTATTTTGTCATCCATTCTTTTTTTTGGGTTTCGTGAATATCTGAGGAGAGTAAGGATTCCAGGTTGTATATTGTATCCATTCTGATATCAAATGGAACCACTGAATATCAACAGCAAAAGCAGTGCGCCTCAGTCAGAGGTAATCCTTAAAGAGCACATCAGCTCAAATCACTCTAAGCCTGTGACAGCGGCAGATAATGAACCAGCAGGTGAAAGGAAGCAGTCTTATGAACGTATTCATATGGTTCATTTTCCTCACAAAAATAGCATATGGACAATAAAGGATCCTGGCTGAGTCAAGAGACCACGTCCAGTCGAGCTGCTGAGACGCCCAGAGACCCTGGAGCAATCTTCCTACCCAAGCAGGCCAGGAGGCAAATGGCCCCATCACTATCCGAGTGACACTTCTGGTTGTTTATTTTAAAAAATGTGACCAGACAACAAACTGAACAAGTAGCCCAAGCTTACCAGCACTGCAGGAGAGTCAGGAATTCAAAGATCTGACGAGACTTCATCACCTGATCAATACTGAACTCCTGTTGGAACTGGGAATATCTAAATTTTAAAAAATATAATTAAAAAGAGGTCCAAATTTGTGATGACTGTACTTCATATTCAATATTTCAACCTTAGAATAGTCAACAAAAATAAGGTTGTTGCAGTTCCTGAATAAACCAAAGAATTGGAGGTATTTGATTTATTTTACCAATCTGAATAGCCACTCTAAGGGAGTAGCCACTCTAAGGGAATAGCCACTCTAAAAGAGGCGGAAGGTATACATTATGGAAAAATAAACAATTGGAGACAAGGATTATGGTAGAAAAGTAGACAAGGCCACTGATTAGATCAACTACAGTACTAAATGAGGGGCTAGCACAAAGGGCTTAATGGCCCAATCCTGCATTTCTTATTGTTATTTTTCCTGTCTTTTTCCCCACCAAATGCCATGACTCATGATCCCTCTAACTCCTCAGACATAACAGCTCAGGCAAATAATCGAACAATGATTCCCATGTTTCTGAAGTAATTTGGAAGGAAAGTAAAAGACAAAGAGATTTATTCTCAGTGAGATGGGATACTCTATGGTTTTGTTTGGAATCAGAATACTTTATACAGAATGTTCCCTTGACGTAATAGTTTGTGGAGTACAAGGTACCGTAGGGTGACAATTAGCACAGTGGTTAGTGTAATGTTTTACTGCACCAGCGATTAGAAGATTGGGGTTCAAATCCCTGTGACTATGTGTTGCTGCCTGGTTTCCTCCCATATTTTTCAAGGAGATGTATAGGCTAAGGTTAGTAAGTTGTGGGCAGGCTATGTTCTCACCTGAAGCACTGTGACATTTCCATGCTGACTGCTTGGGGCTGTGCTGGCCCTCGACACAAAATCATACTTTTCACTGTATGTTTCAATATTTCGATGTATATGTGACAAAGCTAATCTTTAAAAAAAAAATCACTAAATACTGGAAAAAGCCAATGAGTAAAATCTTTTATTTTTTCATCAAGCTTTTTTCTTGTGTTCTTCAACTGACTTTTACTGAAGCCAAAACCAACAGTAGGATCAACTTTCTGGCAATAATTTGTTTTGGATTTAAACTACTAGCCTTGAACCTAAAAGTTAGGTCAAACACACAACAAAATTGTCAGTGTCATCCTAATTCCCCTCTACTACTAATGAAATAAAATTTTGAAAATGACCACCAAAATACTTAATTTCAAGTAAATAAATCCCTCAGAGTTATGAGTGACTAAAATGTAAATTAGTACTTGCAATTTTGGACTATTACAGCCAAAAGCTTCATTATTGAGAGAATATGACAAGATTAATACATCTTGGCTCTAGATATGTTTTTTTAAAAGAAATTTGGGATTATAGATTAATGAAAGCAAACGTGTTCATTCATCATTTCAAATCAAAGATCAAGTTACTTAAAAGTTAAAAGGACATGTCACAATCACCTCTCACATGAACTTCAATAACCTAAACATTCTGAGGTTCTGCAAATAAAAGATAATAACAAGAAGATAAAAAGCTTAATCCTTTGACAGCTAAATGCCAGTGAGAAAAAATATATACAATAAAACATTAATCCTGCAAAATCACATGGGGAGAGTGGACTGAAGATTACAAATGATTTAGAGATATATTTTATGCCCTTGTAGAATAGTCAAAATTCTGACCTGTTTATTATCAAAAAGAGACCAGACCAAGCCAATGACCTCAATGGCAGTCTACAACATCCAAAACTGCGTCACAGCTAACACAGAATTAATACCTTCGCTTCATCCCATAAAAATTCCAAATATTGAAAATATAAAGATTCATTATTTAGATATTCATCACAAGTTTTGGATCCTTTCCAAGGTTTCCAAATTGTCAATATCTTCATTATGCTCAGCCTTTATAACAATTCTGCAACATTAAACTTTTAAAACCATAATTTTTAATAGAAATCTCATCCTTCAAAATTCTTTTCATTATTATTGCCCTGGTTTATGAACATTAAGAACAAGAGAACATAGGAAATAGCAGCAGGAGCAGACCATCTGGCTCATCGTACCTGCTCCACCATTCAATAAGACCATGGCTGATCTGACCATGGATTCATCTCCATCTACCTGCCTTTTCCTCATAACCCTTAATTCCCTTACTATCCAAAAATCTATCCTACTTTGATAGATATCTTTCACCTAGATACACCAACAAAAATAATACAAACATCACTGTCAATGATTAATCAAAAACAAGCAACCTTTACTTACGGGTTATTTATAGAATGTTTGTGATTTTTCCAAGCTATCTTGGCAAAGTGCTCTGGTTTTGTCCCTGCAATTAAAAAAAAACAAGAGGTAATGTACTGGAAACATATCATACTGAATCTTTAAATAGGATGAAATGCAATACAGGCTTTTACAATTCAAGTCTTCCCTCTGCTAACTATGAGGTATCTTTGCAAATCACTCTTCCTGATGCAAGATTTCAACCCAAAAATGTTGACAATTCTTCTTCCCATCAGCAGATTGTTCATTGCTCTGGATATGTTTGCAACTCAAATTAATCTGCATTGAAGTGAATTTAAAACTACTTCGAAGAAGACTACATTGACTCTGTTCTTCAGCCAACTTGCATGGATGTTAACACAGAGAATGAAGACAGACCAACATTTTCAGAGCTTCTATGAGTAATTTATAGATTCCAAGTCATTTCCCAAAAAAGTTGAAGAAAGTTTAAGTGTGAATTTTATACAATGGCAAATTCAAAATTTTTTTAAAAGCCACAGACATTGGCAACACCTAAAAAGAGAGCATGAGTGGATCTAGTCTGTGGAATTAGGCAAATAATAAACAGGAAACTGACTTCTCTCATATTAGAAAGAGGACTGAGGTGAAGATCAGTCCATTACACTCCCACTAAGAAAGTACAATCAGGGTGAGGTGGACTAGATCTTGGAGTCTGCAAAAACATGGAACCAGCAATAATTATTATAAGAAGCAGACAACATTTCTGGTTTTAGTTCCTTTGTCAGAACTCAATGTTGACCACTTTCCTTTCCATAGAAGCTGCCAGATCTGCTGAGTGTTTTTGGTTTAGATTTCCGGCATCTTCGGAAGTTTTGATTGCCAACAGCTGTCAAGAGGATGTTAAAGACTCTCAGGTGAGGACAGCCAGCAGCAAATGCTGTGGTCACAAGGCTGCAAAGAGTTTGGAGAAATACGAGAACTGGGCTGAGAAGAAAATGAGAGCCCGGCAGTTTAAAGCAAGACAGCATAGGTAACATGAGCAAACAGCGAGTGAAAATGAACCTTAAAAGTTAAGTGAGAATAGAAAGGTGTGCAGGTTGTGCAAGAGATCTACAAGAGTATCCATTAGTGTGACATACAGCAGTTAATGATCCTAGATTCTAAAAACTTTGCAAATCCTAATACACCTCTACCGATGTTATTAAAAAAGTGTAGTGTGAAAATTCCCATATAAATGTTTACATAAATATTTTTAATTCACAGAGCTAACTTTGTGATAGCTCACTGAGGAGGAAACCAGAGGTCCATAAACCAGTCCTCATCGGGGAATCAGAGGAGAAGAGGGTCGGCAATTTTAAATTTCTTGGTATTATCATTTCAAAGGGTCTGCTCTGGGTCCAAATAAGCGCCATTGCAAAGTAAGCATGCCAGCACCTCAACTTTCTGAGAAGTTTGTGAAGAATTAGCACGTCATTTAAACTTCCACAAACTACTACAGAATCCCATCTAGGCCTCTTACAGTATGGGCGACCCAGTTGTATACAATCCAGAAATTCCTGGTATGGAAATATCAATGCCCTTGTATAGAAAAGCCTATTAAAAGTAGTGGATATGGCCCAGTCCATCATGGGTAAAGCCCTCCCCACCACTGAGCACATCTACACAGAGCGCTGAAACAGGAAAGCAGCATCTGCCATCAAGGAGCCCCTCCTCCCACACCAACTATCCAGGCCATGCACTCTTCTTGCTGCTGCCATCAGGAAGAAGGTACAGGAGCCTCAGGACACACACCACCAGGCTCAGGAACAGTTATTACCTCTCAACTATCAAGTTCTTGAACCAGAGGGGATAACTTCAGTCAGCTTCCCTTGCCCCATCACTGAACTGTTTCCACAACCTATGAACTCCCGTTTGAGGACTCTTCATCTCATGTTTTGGTTATTTATTGCTCATCTATTATTATTTGTTTTTTTCTCTTACATTTTGTATTTGGACAGTTGTATTTTTGCACATTGGTTTTTGTCTGTCCTCTTGGGTGTGATCGTTCATTGATTCTATTGTGTTTCTTGTATTTACTGTGATTGCCCCACAAGAAAATAAATCTCTGGGTTGTATACGACTGCGACACCTATACTGTAAGAGGACTAGACAGGATAACGAATAAACTTTTCTCGAGCCCGTAAAGAGTTGGGATGGATGGGAAAGTTTGTCAAGTGTATTCAGGAAAGTTTTGTAAGTCAGTACATAGAAGTCCCAAAAACAGAGCAGGCAATATTAGATCTGCTTTGAAGGGATGCCAGGACAGGTGACAGAAGTTTGTGTATCTAGCAATTACTAGCTTTTAATTGCTCTGTATTACTAGCTTTTAATTGCTCTGTATCTAGCAATTACTAGCTTCAAGGTAATTATGGAAAAGGGTAGGTCTGGTCCTCAAACTGATATTTTAAATTGGAGAAAGGACAATTTTGATGGTATCAAGAAGGATCCGTCGAATGTGGGTTGGGACAGGCTGTTTTCTGGCAAAGGTGTACTTGGTAAGTGGGGGTGTTCAAAAGTGAAATTTGAGAGCTGACTGAGGAGGAAACCAGATCTTAAATGGATTTTTTTTCAGCAGTGGTTACTTGGCAAGATGGACACAGAGCTTATATAAGTGAGACAAATCAGCAGAAAGCTCAGGGACCCTATACAGATTACAGAGGAGGAGATGTTTGCTGTCTTGAGGCAAATTCAGGTGGACAAATCCCCAAGGCTTGACAAGTTGTTCCTTCGAACCCTGCGGGAGGCAATTGCAGAAACTGCAAGGGGCTGAGCAGATATTTAAATCATCCTTAGTGACAGGTGAGGTTCCGGAGGATTAGAGGACAGCTATTGTTGTTCAACTGTTTAACAAAGGCTCTAAGGATAAGCCAGGAATTTACAGGCTGGTGAGCCTGACAGCAGTAGTGGGAAAGTTATTGGAAGGTATTCTAAGGGACTGGATACATAAGTATTTGGAGAGACATGAACTAATTAGGGATAGCCAGAATAGCTTTGTGTGTGGTAGGTTGATTTCAAACCAACTTAAAGAGTCTTTTGAGGAGTTTACCAGGAAAGTTGGTGACAGCAAGGCAGTGGATGTTGTCTACATGGACTTCAGCAAGGCATCTGACAAGGTCCTGCAGGGGAAGTTGGTCAAGAAGGTTCAGTCGCTTTGCATTCAAGATGAGGTAGTAAATTGGATTAGACATTGGCTTTGCAGAAGCCAGACAGTGGTAGTAGAAAGCTGCCTCTCTGACAGGAGGCCTGTGACTAGTGAAGTGCCATAGGAAGCATTGCTGGATCCTTCGTTGTTTGTCATCTATATGAATTATCTGCATGATAATGTGATTAATTGGATCCCCAAATTTGCACATGACCCCAAGACTGGAAATGTACTGGGCAGTGAGGAAGATGATCAAAGCCTGCAGCAGAATTTGAACCAGCTGGAATAATGGGCTGAAAAATGGCACATGGAATTTAATGCAGGCAAATGTGAGCTGTTGCGGTTTGCGAGGTCCAACACAGGTAGGCCTTCCACAGAGAATAGTAGAGCACTGAGGAGAGCGGTGGAACAAAGGGATCTGTATTCATTGAAAGTGGCATCACAGATAAATACAGTCAAAAAGAAAGCTTTTGACACATTATCCTTCATAAATCAAAGTAGTGAGTACAGGAGATGGGATGTTACATTGATGTTGTACAAGACATTGGTGAGGCCTAATTCGGAGTATTGTGTGCAGTTTTGGTCACCTCCCTACGGGAAGGAAGTAAGTAAGGTAAAAAGAGTACAGCAAAAGTTTGCTGGGACTGGAAGACCCGAGTTATAAGAAAATATTGAATAGGTTAGGACTTTATTCCCTAGAATGTAGAAAATTGAGGGGAGATTTGATAGAGATATACAAACTAATGAGGGGAATACAAAAGGAAACACACACAGGCTTTTTCCACTGAGGTTGGGTGAGACTACGACTAGCGGTCATGGGCTAAGGGTCAAAGGTGAAATATTTAAGAGGAACATAAAGGGGAAACTTTTTCACTCAGAAGGTGGTGAGAGTGTGGAACGAGCTGCCAGTGCATGGTGGATGCAATTTCGATTTCAACTTTTAAGAGAAGTTTGAAAAGGCACATGGGCAGGAAAGGAATGGAGGGCTATAGTCCAGGTGCAGGTCGATGGGACTAGGCTACTTAAATGGCTCGGCACTGACTAGAGGGGCAAAGGCTTGCTTCTGTGCTGCAGTTTGCTATGACTCCACATGGTGACATAAATGTAAACAATAATAAATTTACTTTGAACTTTGAAGGTTGAGGTATAATTCATGGCTAGACTGCTCAATAAGATAATTGCCCATTTAGCACTTAGTTGTTTGGTGGCTTGCTGTGAGACTTCCTACCTGAACACAATGATCAGTATTAGTAACCCAGCCATAACAGATGTAAAAGCATGCAGACTCGCAGTCCAGTTTCTAAGTGTTGTTAATTGACAACATAATTCTGCCTGAACTGAAATCATCCTCTTTCAGCTAACTGGAGTTTTTAACCAATTTTATAGCTGAATTGTTAAAAATAGATTATCAATCAGCAAATTTAACTGCTTTTAAACTAATTCTGATATCAAGTGTGCAGGTATGGTTACCATATTTCTCCATATGCTCTTTGCCAGCGCTTCCGAATAACTGTGGCGTTATTGGTGCAGCAGATATCCCATACTTATTGTTCAGCACCTCACAGTGTTTGTCCATGGGATTGGTCCTGTCCAGAAACTGAAATACAAATGGCATATAGTCAGATTCCATACACAACACAGTATAATTTATCAGAGAAAATTTACTTGTGTTGACGAATTGGAATTGAATTGAATTGAATTGAACTGACTTTATTACTTACATCCTTCACATACATGAGAAGTAAAAATCTTAACGTCTCCATCTAAATGTGCAAGGTGCAATTTATAGTAATTTATAATAAATAGTATCTACAACAGTATTGTAAATATAACATAGAAATACAATTGTATCAGCATAAATTAATCAGTCTGATGAACTGGTGGAAGAAGCTGTCCCAGAGCCTGTTGGTCCTGGCTTTTATGCTATGGTACAGTTTCCCAGATGGTAGCAGCTGGAACAGTTTGTGGTTGGGATGGCTCGGGTCCACAATAATCCTTCGGGCCCTTTCTACACACCTGTCTTTGTAAATGTCCTGAATAGTGGGAAGTTCACATCTACAGATGCACTGGGCTATCCGCACTACTCTCAGTAGAGACCTGCAATTGAGGGAAGTGCAGTTCCAATACCAGGCAGTGATGAGGCCAGTCAGGATGCTCTCAATTGTGCTTCTGAGAAAAGTTTTTAAGGATTTGGGGGCCCATACCAAACTTCTTGAATCATCTGAGGTGAAAGAGGCGCTGTTGCTTTCTTAACCACACAGCTGGTATGTACAGATGACATGAGATCCTCAGTGATCTGTATGCTGAGGAACTTAAAGCTGTTCACTCTCTCAACCCCAGATCCATTGATGTTAATAGGGTTAGCCTGTCTCCATTCCTCCACAACCAGCTCCTTTGTTTTTGCAACATTGAGGGAGAGGTTGTATTCCTGACACCACTGTGTCAGGGTGATGATTTCTTCTCTGTAGGCTGCCTCATTATTATTTGAGATTAGGCCAATCAGTGTAGTATCATCAGCAAATTTAATTAGCAGATTGGAGCTGTGGGTGGCAACACAGTCATGGATATACAGAGAGTAAAGGAGGGGGCTTAGGACACAGCCCTGTGGGGCACCCGTGTTGAGGGTCAGAGGGAAACAAGATGGGGGAAAAGGCAGGAGAGCAAAACTGAAGCAACACACACAAAATGATGCAAGGACTCAGCAGGCCACGCCAACATCTATGGAAGAAAAAACAACATTGAGATGTGTGTTTAAATATTATTCAAGTAGAGAGCAGATTAGAAATGTTTCAACCAGAAGCAAATTAATTTAATGAAGCAATAGAGCTTTACATAGGTATCAAAAATGGGGTGGGGGACTAAAATTAGGTTTATAAAGATGACAGGCAAAGTTTAGACAGTGCAGATAGAGAAGTTTCAGTTAGAAAGGAAAGAATTGCAACATTCTCAAAAAAACAAGCAGGAGTTGTTGTACAGATGATAAAATCGAGAACAACACACAAACTGCTGCAGGAATTCAGGTGGTCAGGTAGCATCTATGGAAATGAAAAAACAGCATTTCAAGCTGACACTCTTTTTAATAAATACTTTAACCCTAGTGCTGGTGAGGCAAGATTACCAGTGAGTAACTAACACTAGTACTGAAAAAAAAAATTACGCCGTCAATGAACTTACAAGTGCTAATTTGTCTGCTTTGAATGCTTTACATGCAGGAATACTAGGGAAATATACAACAGAAACATCAGAAAAAAATGTAACATGTTATTTCCAAATTACACCAAAACAGCTCACAATGATGAATGTTACATTCCTACTTCATAAAAAAGGTACTGGTGTAAGTCCATTAACAACTGTCATTAGCTCTGTCTAGTGGCAAGAGATCTTAAATTTGAAAAACAGTCTTCCCATACCTTAGAAATTTGGGTTAATTGGGACAAATAACGAACTCATCTAGGACTAATCTGCATCATATTATCTTTCAAAAAATTAGCAGAAAAAATGGAATATAGCAAGCATGGTACAAATGGACTTTCAAATGTTTAATGAAATATAGCATCAGGGATATATTGGTAAAATCAAAACATGTGGCAGGTTGAATTAGTGGGCGATTAATGATGGAAAGCAAAGTGTATGGTTAAATTGAAATTTCTCATTTTGTTAGTGTACAGCCCATTGCACACAATACGGATGTCCAAACAGAAATTGCTGCCTTCTCCACAGATCATGGTGATGCTGGCATTGTATCACAGCCTGGCAGAGATATCACGTTAAGGGGTACCGAGCTCCAAGAAGGATCCAGCAAACCAGAGAAAAACTTCTGTCCAAAAAAAACATGATTCTGCAGACAGTGGAAATACAGAGGAACACACACAAAATGCTGGAGAAACTCAGCAAGTCAAGAAGAATCTATGGAGGGGAATAAATAGTCAATGTTTTGGATCAAAACCCTTCATCAGCACTGTAGAGGACAAGGGCAGAAGGAGAATAAGCTAGCAGGTTATGAGGGAGAAAGTGGGGACGTGGGGGAGGGGAGAATGAAATAAGAAGCTGGAAGGTGATAGGTGGAAGAGTTAAAGGGCTGAAGAAGAAGAAATCTAACAGGAGAGGACAACAGACAACTGAAGAAAGGGAAGAGGGAGGGGAACCATGAGGTGATGATGGGCAGGTGAGAAGAGAAAGGGTGAGAGGGAAAACTAGAATGGGGAATGGAAAAAGAGGAAAGGACAGAGGGGGAAAAAGTTATCAGTTGGAGAAATCGATGTTCATGCCATCAGGTTGAAGACTCCCCAGAAGGAATTTGAGGTGTTAGCTCCTCCAGCCTGAGTTTGGCCTCATCATGGCAGTAGACACATCAGAATGAAATGGGAAGTTGAATTGCAATGGATAGCTACCAGGAAATATTGTCTTTTGTGACAGACTGAGAAAAGTCCTCAAAAAATATCAGGTCTCACTGATGGAGGGGAGGAATCACCAGGAGTATCAGATACAATAGATGACTCTAATAGACTTGCAGATGAAGGGTTGCCTCATCTGGAAGGACTGTTTGGGGCCCTAAATAGTGGTGAGTGAGGAGGTGTAGAGGCAGTGTATCACCTGACACACTTGCAGAGTTAAGTATATTGCCCAGAATGTTGCTGGAGACTATATTTTCTCCAACATAATAATTGTTGAATGGAACATTGAGGGTAATACAAGGCCTCTGGCAACATTCTTCAGGCTGCTCCAAAAGGTGAAAGATTTTATATTCAACATATTCATTCCCACAAGAGTATTTTGATATACCAATAGACTCAATGTTAGCTAAAACATTAAAGCAACAAACAAGAGATTAAGAATACGTCTGTAGACAATCTACACAGTTCATCATTTTGCATGTTTTTTCTAGGAGTGCGTATTATACCAACAATTAAAAAAGAAAAACTACTGTGGATGATGGAAATCTAAAATGAAAAGATGATGGAAGTGTTCAGTAAGAAGCATTTATGGAGAGGCCAATAAATAAAGTTAATATTTTGTATTAATGAAACATTAACTTTATTTATTGGCCTCTCCATAACTTCCAATTGTGGAGTTTTAAAGTCGTATTATTTTGCACAAAAAATATAGTTTATCTCCTATTTTATCTCCCAGTTATTTCCAGTCTCCCGTTGTTAAAAGGCCATTGACCTCATTTTGTAGTGAAAACATTTATTCATCAATGGTTTTTGTTCCTCTCTTTTGATTATCTCTTCAATTAACAAATAATCAAGTATCTATTGTCAGAAGATTTCCAGCAGAGTTAACAGTAAATAATTCTTTTTCAATTCATATTCCTGGCAAAATCATAAATTAGCAAAATGAAGGTCTGTAATATGACAAACATGTTTCAATGAAATAGAATCAAAAAAATAGCAGAAACTCCTGGCAGGATAGGCACTCAACATGAAGTGAGGAAACAGCGGAATATTGTGTGCAGTTTTGGGCTTCTTATTTTTGAAAGGATATACTGACATTGGAGAGGGTTCAAAGAAGATTCAGGAGAATGAATCCAGGAATGAAAGGGTTACTGTATGAGGAACGTCTGGCAGCTCTTGGGCTGTATTCCCTGGAGTTCAGGGGAATGAGTGGGATCTCATAGAAACATTCCAAATGTTAAAAGGCCTGAACAGATTAGATATGGCAAAGTTATTTCCCATGGTAGGGGAGTCTAGGACAAGAGGGCACAACTTTAGGATTGAAGGATGTCCATTTAGAACAGAGATGCGGAGAAATTACCTTAGTCAGAAGGAGGTAAATCTGTGTAGTTTGTTACCACGAGCAGCTGCGGAGGCCAAGTCATTGGATGCATTTAAGGCAGAGATAGATAGGTTCTTGATTAGCCAGGGCATCAAAGGGTAAGGGGAGAAGGCAGGGGAGTGGGGATGACATGATCATCCCATGATTGAATGGTGCAGCAGACTCAATGGGCCGAATGACCTACTTCTGCTCCTATATCTTATGGTCTTATGTATCTGTGATGCAACTGCAAGTTTTACATTGTACTTTGTGCATACGCGTACTTGTGCACATGACAATGATGTGACTTTGACTTTATAATGTTTTCTCTGTAATACATGTCTTCATACAAGGAAGGAAAATCACTGGGGACAAAGTTGGATGAAATATTAAAGGGGAAAAATAAAACAAATGACTTCTATTTCAGATTTCCAGCATCTGCTAAATTGTTATGGATTATATTGATGCAGATTACAAAACAATCTCAACTCACAGAAGTACAAGTTCAAGACATATCAAATTTTGATTCAAACTCAAAAAATTCTTCTCTACCTTTGAAGTAAGAGATCCTCTTTCCATTTTTTCAAATCCCAAAGCAAGAGTACAATCAGCCAGTCCTTAAAACATCAGAAAAGAATATTAAATCATTATAATGTTCGTGTGAATAGAAATCAGTTATTAGAATTATCCATGAATTTAGCCATAGATTATCCATTATTTTAATTGTAATTATATTCAACAATGATATTTTATCCAACAACATTTGGTCCATCATGTTCAAACCTATCTCTCTCTGTATTTGAGTTCCCTACCAGTCACTTACTGGAAAATCTGGCCTCTGCCACCATTACAGACAGCTGGTAATAAAAAAATGTTGATAACCCTGTTCACAAATTGTTCAAGTTGAACTCAGACAGGAAAGTGCAATTTAGCAGTAATTTACTGTAACAAGATGTTTCAAAGTACTTCAGAGGAACATTAATCTAAATGTAACATGACTAATGTAACTATGTATCACAACAGCTGATACCGAACCTGTTGGTTTAAGGATTCTTCTGTACAAGTAAGGAGAGACATGGAAGCTTTAGGGAGGGAATTCCTTAGATTGGAGTTTTTGTTACGGAATCCCTGGTCATTTATGGTTGAGTGATTTTAAAGTACGGCATAACTAATAGAGCCAAGGCTTCACAAATCCAGCAACTCTGATTCAATCTTGACCTCTGTGTGTACAGAATTTACATAATCTCTGAACCAAAATCAAATTTATTATAACTGTCTTATATGACATGAAATTTGTTTTGCAACAGCAGTACAGTACAAAGACATAAAATTACTACAAATAAGCAAACAGTGCAAAACAAAGAGGAAGGGCCTTCCTGCGATCTCAAGGGTTTCCTCTGGGTGTTCTGGTTTCTTCCCAAATCCCAAGAAATTTGCAGGCTGATAGCTTAAACTGTCATTGTAAGTTGCCCAGAGTGTGTAGGGGAGTCGTAAAATCCGAGGGATGGACAGAGGTGATAACCATATGGAGAGAATAAAATGTCAACTTCCTTGCAGTATATGACTCTAAAATCTTAGATATTCATGGCTGTAGTTGGAGGAGTTCAGAAATCTGAGAGACAGGGGTTTAAATGAGATTACCAAAGTGGAACAGCAAGCAAAAGGAGGTTTAAGAACTACCTTACAAACTCTAAAACTGAGACATTGACATTCCAGAAAGCCCAGTTACGATGACAGAGACTGCAGACAAGGAGACGCTGATGATATAGCAAAATTGCGGTCAATGGGATGAGTCGCAATGTAAAAAGGACAAATTGAAAAGGGTGATGTATACAGGACTGAAGGTGTTACATTTGAATGCACATTATATGGAATATGGTAGATGAACTTGTAGCACAGATACAAATTGGTATGTATAGATGAATGATACGTACAGAGATCCTAGAAAATTTGTGAACACTGTAGAATTTTCTCTTTCTACATAAATATGACCTAAAATATGATCAGATCTTTATGCGAGCCCTAAAACTAGATAAAGAGAACCCAATTAAATAAGTAACACTAAAAAACATATTTGTTCATTTACTTATTGAGAAATATGATCCAATATTACATGTATTTGTTGGAAAAAGTATGTGAACTTTTGCTTTCACTAACAGGTGTGACCCCCCCACCCCTGTACAGCATTAACTTCAACCAAATGTTTCTGGTAACTGTTGATCAATCCTGCACATCAGCTTGGAGGAATTTTAGGCCATTCCTCTTTACAAAACTTCTTCAACTCTGGGATGTTGGTGGGCTTCTTCGCATTAACTGCTTGCTTCGGGTCCTTCCACATTTCTATAGGATTCAGGTCAAGGCTAACTTGGCCATTCCAAAACACGAATTTTCTTCTTTTTAAACCATTCTGTTATTGATTTACTCTTGCCTTTCAGATCATTGTCTTGTATTATCGAACTTCTGTCAAGCTTCAGGTGATGGATTGCTACCCTGACATTCTCCTGTAAAATGTCTTGACACAAATTTGAATTCATTGTTCCTTCAGCAATTGCAAACTGTCCAGACCCTGAGGCAGTAAAGCAACCCAACACATGATGCTCCTTCCACCATGCTTCACAGTTGGGATGAGGTTTTGGTGTTGGTGTGCAGTGCCCTTTTTCCTTCAAACATAGCAATGTGCAATTCTGACAAAAAGCTAAACGTCTGTCTCATCTGTCCACAGAACATTGTCCCTGAAATACTTTAGAACATCCAGATGGTCTTTTGCAAACTTGAGATGTGCAGCAATGTTTTTGTTTTGGAGAGCAGTGGCTTCCTCTGTAACGTCCTTCCATGAACACCATTTTTCTTCAGTGTTTTTCTTATAGTGGACACATGAACTTCAGCAAGTTCTAGAGATCTCTTCAGGTCTTTTGCTGTTACCCTTGGGTTCTTTATCACCTCCTTCTGCATTGTGTCATGCTCTTGGTGTGATCTTTGCAGGATGCCCACTCCTAGGGTGTTCTTTCATTTGCAGACAATTTCTCTTACTGTGGACTGATGAACACTCAGGCCTTTAGAAATGCTTTTGTAGCCTTTTCCAGCTTCATGCATCTCTATGATTCTTCTTCTAAGGACCTCTGAAAGTTGTTTTGATCGAGGTATTGTGAACATAAACAGATATCTTTTGAGAAAAGCAGGCTCTGTCAGTAACCTGACTTCTGTGCATATTTTTTTTTATATATATAGGGCAGGAACCCTCTACAACCCACACTTCCAATCTCATCTCATTGATTGGTACACCTGACTCCAAATAGTTTTTGTATAAAGCATTACCCCAGAGGTTCACATAGCTTTTCCAAAAAACACATGCAATACTGGATAATTTTCCTCAATAAATAAATGAACGAGTATAATGTTTTTTGTGTTACTTATTTAATTGGGTTCTCTTTATCTAGTGTTAGGACTTGCGTGAAGATCTGATCACATTTTAGGTCATATTTATGCAGAAATAGAGAAAATTCGACAGGCTTTATAAACTTTCCAGCACCACTGTATTATGTATGGGCATTAATGAATCATGACTGAAAGATTATAGCTGGCAGCTTAACATCCAAGAGTACACATTGCTTCATAAGGACAGGCAAGTAGGCAGAGGAATGGCGTGGCTCTGTTGGTAAAGAAATGAAATCAATCGTTAGAAAGTAACATAGTATCAGAAGGTGTAGAAGCCTTGTGGATAGTGTTAGGAAACTGCAGAATAGTAAAAAGGCCCCAATGTAAGTTATATGCAGACTTCCCAACAGTAGCAAAGATGTGGTCTACACAGGGAGATAACAAAAGCATGTCAAAAAGGCTCATGGTTGAGCTTTTCTGGATTGAGCATCGCGCAATTAACTGCAATTGATTAGAGAGCCTAAGGTAAAGAGCCAGTGATCATAATATTATAGAGTTCACCCTGCAATTTGAAAAGAACGAGCTAAATTCAGATGTATCAGTATTACAGTGGAATAAAGAGAATTACAGAGGCATGAGAGAGGAACTGGCCAAAATTGATTGGAAGGGAACACAAGCAAGGATGATGGCAAAGCAGTAATGGCTGGAGTTTCTGAGAGCAATTTGGAAGGCACAGAATAAATACATCCTTAAGAAGTATTCTAAAGGCAAGATGACAGACCTGTGGCTAACAAGAGAAGTCAAAGCCATCATAAAAGCCAAAGAGAGGGCATACAATAGTAAGAAGTTAAAAGATTGGGAAGCTTTTAAAAGCCATCAGAAGACAACTAAATATATCCTAAAGAAAGAAAATATTGAATATGAAGGTAAGCTAGCCAATAATATTAGAAGTTACAAAAGTTTCTTTGCACAAATGAAATGTAAAAGAGAGGCAAGAGTAGATAGCAGACCGCTGGAAAATTATGCTGGAGAGCTGGTAATGGGGGTCAAGGTATTTTCTTCACCACAGGCAGTTCCTAAGCATCAGGACTATTTTATATATTCTCAAGTTGTTAATAAAACTGAATGAGAAAGCCGAACGGAGAAAACAGTTGGTTGGTTTGTGAAGGGCATTCTGTCCACTGCTTATGCACAATCCAGGTGCATGGCCTGGACGTGCCCGTCCTTTGATGCACCTCAGAGCCAAAGTTCCCAGGAAAAGGAGCCAATCTTCAGAACAACCTAACAACACTGCAGAGTCATAGCCACCCAAACTTGAGTTGTCAAGCTGCTATATCCACACATCTGCCAGCTGTAGTGATCCTGCAGTACGATATGCTTCTGAGACCTAGGCTACCTAGAGCAGACAGCCAAAGCTGTCTTCACTAAATTCTTGAAATTCATTTCAAAAATAAGCAAACAATGGCCAGTATCCTCTCCCTGGCCAGTAACCTCAGAAACTGAGGTCCAGGTCACTACTATCTAACAGTAGCTAGGATGCAATCTATATCAAGATAAGTACATTAATTTTTACAGACAGACAGACATACCTTGTTGATCCCGAGGGAAATTGAGTTTCGTTACAGTCGCACCAAGAATAGTGTAGAAATATAGCAATATAGAACCATAAATAGGAAGTAAATTATGCCAAGTGGAAATAAGATAAAGACCAGCCTATTGGCTCAGGGTGTCTGACACTCCAAGGGAAGAGTTGTAAAGTTTGATGGCCACAGGTAGGAATGACTTCCGATGACGCTCAGTGTTGCATCTCGGTGGAATGAGTCTCTGGCTGAATGTACTTCTGTGCCTAACCAGTACATTATGGAGTGTATGGGAGACATTGTCCAAGATGGCATGCAACTTGGACAGCATCATCTTTTCAGACACCATCGTCAGAGAGTCCAGTTCCACCCCCACAACATCACTGGCCTTCTGAATGAGTTTGTTGATTCTGTTGGTGTCTGCTACAGTCAGCCTGCTGCCCCAGCACACAACAGCAAACATGATACCACTGGCCACCACAGGCTCAAAGAACATCCTCAGCATCGTCCGGCAGATGTTAAAGGACCTCAGTCTCCTCAGGAAATAGAGACGGCTCTGACCCTTCTTACAGACAGCCTCAGTGTTCTTTGACCAGTCCAGTTTATTGTCCGTTCATATCCCCAGGTATTTGTAATCCTCCACCATGCCCACACTGACCCCTTGGATGGAAACAGAGGTCACCGGTGCCTTTGCCCTCCTCAGGTCCACCACCAGCTCCTTTGACTTTTTCACATTAAGCTGTAGATGATTCTGCTCGCACCGTGTGACAAAGTTTCCCACCGTAGCCCTGTACTCTGCCTCATCTCCCTTGCTGATGCATCCAAATATGGCCGAGTCATCAGAAAACTTCTGAAGATGGCAAGACTCTTATGATGCTTATTAGATTATAAAATTAATGAGCATACAGAGGGGAGGATACTAAAATAATATGAGACATTTTTCACATTTCTCTCTTTATTATCTTCTCATTTTTAATTAACTTACTTCTAATTTAGTTAACTCTAACTCAAAGGTTTTGCTACTTGTATTTAATTCTAAAGCTGTGATAACTTACCTCCTTGTATCAGTTGTCTGGCCACGAACAGAGCTGTAGAACCAGTCGAGCAGTTGTTGTTAACATTAATGATAGGAATTCCAGTCATTCCCAAACTGTGGTAGATTGCACGCTGGCCACAAGTCGAGTCACCTTCATAAGAAGGACAACATAAAATCATTACTCCTGGTTCTGAACCAAGTTGCATCCACAAAAGACTGCACCCAAAGCTAAAAATAAATGCTACAAGACAGAAGCAGCAGAACCAGAAGATGATCACTCAGCCTCTCGAACGCATGCCATCATTCAAATAGATCAGATGAGCCTGTGTTTCATCCACTCTGCCACCTTCTTCCCATATCCTTTAGTTGCCCAAATGTTACTGATCCTAGCCTTGGAACAGACTAAGCACCCAGCCTTCAAAGATCTGAGGATTTACATTCTCTGCTTTAATTAGCAAGAAGATTGATTCAGTATCGTGTCTAAGGCTGCTCTGTAAAGATTTGTGCCAATATTGTTTCATCTTGCTCCTCAGCCTTACCCCAGAGATAGCAAGTGCACCTAGCAAGCTTCTTCTGACCGTGGTCAATAGACAATAGGTGCAGGAGTAGGCCATTCGGCCCTTCGAGCCAGCACCATCATTCACTGTGATCATGGCTGATCATCCACAATCAGTACCCCGTTCTTGCCCTCTCCCCATATCCCTTGACTCCGCTACCTTTAAGAGCTCTATCTAACTCTTTCTTGAAAACATCCAGAGGATTGGCCTCCACTGCCAATGAGTGATATCTTTTATGCTAAATTTAATTTTAATTAATTCACAACAGTTAATTGTTTTTAAATAATTCGTATTTTGCATGTATTCATGGCTGTATGGTAGTGCAACTGGTTAGCATTATGCGTTACAGCACCAGTGATCAGAGTTCAATGCCCAACAACGTCTGTAAGGAGTTCGTACATTCTTCCCGTGACTCTGTGGGTTTCTCCCACATTCCAAAGATGTATGGGTTATGGTTAAGTTGTGGGCATGCTATATTGGCTCCAAGAGCATGACAACACTTGCATGCTGCCCCCAGCACATGCTGGTACTGTGGTCTTTGATGTGGAGCTTAGGTTAATGGCATCTAACAGTGACTCCTTTGCTTGCATCTTTGGAAACTGCTCTATTTCTATCTTTCATATCTCTATTTTTCCCTTTCAAGGTTCTTTTGAAGACCCTGACCTGGAGTTACATGCTGACTGCGGTTCTTTGCGGGAATGGGACTCGCTATCAGGGTTCCTTATATCAGAGTTGCCATTGACATGTGGGAAGAGGGAGCTGGGGGAGACTTTGGGGTTCTAACATTTGCCTGTCATTCATTCTTTCAGGCACTCCTCTGTTTTTGTGGATTATTTGTGAAGAAAAGCATTTCAGGACGTATATTGTATACTTTCCTCTGACATTAAATTGCACCTTTGAAAAAAGGCATTTCACTATATGTTTTGATGCAAATGTGAAAAATAAAGATAATCTTTATCTTTAAAGATCTAATTTTTGCTCATCTGGGGTTTAATAGTAGACTGTCAGCAGGGGCTCAGATTGCCCTTTCCAAGGCTTATTTGCCACTCATGGTCTACTCTACCTTTATGGAACAGCTGCAGTAAGACCACTGGGATCTGCACGGCTACAAAAGACAAGGACAGTCATGGCAGGAATAACCATGAGGTACTGGCCAGGTCAAATACAATCCAGCCTAGGGTTATGAATACTTCACAGGCTTAAATTTGGACTTTACTTACAATATTTCACAGCACTATAGCCTAGTGCATTTAAATATTTTTGAATAGTTTAGCCACAGCTGCAGTGTTTAAGACAATGCCAGAATTTTTGCACTTAACTAGAGCTACAGATTGTATCATAGACAAAGGAAGTTTGACAGTGTGGGAGCAGTTCTGAGAAATGCCACAACTGCCATGGTGGCTTTCAACACAAATGTCTCTATCTGGAAAGAAATATCATATTCAAAAGCTATAGGACTATCAAAGTAATCAATCCTAGTTAAGTATCCCTTACCGTATACATAACCCACACAAGCTTGTTCCACAGCAGAATATGCAATGCCTGCATCAGCCAGCGCCTTCTCCGCTACAAGGGAAAGAAAATAACGAATTATATTTTCTCTTCTGTAGAATGTATTTATCAAATTCAGAATAATGCCACCAATTCATTTGATGCGGTAATTAAGAAGATAGTAATTAAGTAAATAACGAAACGGCTCACTAGTCTAAGCTCAGTCTTGTCAATGCAGAGGACAAATAGTTTTGCAGAGCACCTGTCTGTAACAGCCATTCTGAGCATGTCATTTCAACTTCCTCTCCCATTCCCACACTGATCCGTTCTTGGGCTTCTCTACTACAATGGTGAGGCCAAACACAAACTAGAAGAACAACATCTCATATTCTGCTTGGGTAGTTTGTAACAAAGGTATGAAAAATGAATCTTCTAATTTAGGTAACCCATACCTGTGTTCCTATCCCACTCCCACCAGTCCATTCATATTTTCTCCCCTTTGTCCACCTTTTCCATCCTTCTTCCTTTCTCTACCTGCCTATTTCCCTTCTGCTGGATCCATCTACCCCATCATCAACTTGTTTCTGTCCCACCTTTTCCTTGCACTCCTAGAGAATGGCCATCCCCCCCCCCCCACCCCCATAGTCCTGAAGCAGGGTCTTAACACAGAAACTCAATACAGTGGATTCTGGTTAACTGGGGAACTGGGTCATCAGTTAATCATGGCAGCTGTTAATTTGGGACAACTCTTTAAGTATAAAAACTATTCAAGAAAATTGCCAGGATACCCTTCATGTATTTGGGACACTATGTAATTTAATTGGGACAGGAAACTGTTGCCAAACAGCTTCTAACCATCATCAGTCGCATGCATTACGCGGCTGTTAGACACTACACCATGCTTCAAGAGAACTGTTTTTAAATAACATCAGTTGCATGTTTTTGCATTCAAACAAAAACAATTTTTGTTACTGTTGGTTGGTGAGAAATAAGCAGTAAGACAATTCAGAACTGGTTTGTTCACTGCATTTTCAAGCACTCATGTTTGAGGATGCCAGAAAGAGCTGGGAATGAAAATGAAATTATTTCAGTAAGTTAGGAACCTGAAAGAATTTTAAGGTATCAACAATTATCTGAATGTTACAATGAAAATGACAATTTGGAAGATGCAACCACTGACAGCATTGTATGAAGGCTGTCCACTATCTGCACAAGATGTCTGCTGATTTTGTTCATTTACAGTCAAAAGACCACAACGCAGATGAATTCCCCCGTCTCTAAGTATTAGGAACAAACAGGTTTATAATACTTAAGTAGCATTGATAGTACTCTAACTTGTCTTTATTCTATTTAAGTACATAATTTCCATGTAACTTCAACTAATTTGGGCAGATGCTTAATGGAGTCAAAAGGTACTGGTCCCGATGTGTCTCACTTAACCAGAATCCACTGAGTAGCCTCCACAGATGCTACTTGGACAGTTGAGTTCTTCCAACAGTTTAATTTTTGCTCTGGTTGTGAGAAATCTCTGGTTTCTCTTTAATATGAATAAGCTGCAAAACATAACTGATTGCTACAGGACTTTACATTGTTCTATTCATAAATTCACACAGTTCGACCTGGTGTTCTGATTGCTCCATGACACGGGTTAACCACTTGACATTATATCAAACAATGTTCTTTGGAACCAACTCCAAATATCTCACTTCTTGAACATACTTTGTTCACCACCAATTTTAACATTAAGAGACAAATACAATATCATGGTTTCAAAGCATCGTGATAATGATTGAGTTCTTCTATTTAAAATGTCCAACTTCTTATTACGAATAATCAAAAAAAATTGCCAAAAAGATTCGCCTACCTGCTTCTTTTGCCATGTCAGGATAGTCTAGGTCCCCAGGTTTTTCAAACTAGAGGGGGGAAAAAAATCACATTGCCTCAATTATTGACAATAACTGTTAACTGCATCTTACTTCAAAAGTTTTGGGAAAAATTCAGAATGAATGACAAATTCATAAAACAACAAATGACAGCTATATGTCCCTTCAAATTTGGAAAATTGAATAGATAAGCCGTACACCTATATTTCTAAAGAGGATTTGGATATATTGGGGCGCTTATTTGCCACGGGAATTCACCTCTGTCCTTATATTCGGTGTCTACATTCCCCCCAGCATTAATGCTAAGGAGGCGCTCTGTGAACTGTACGGGGCTATTAGCGAACTTCAGAACACACACCCTGATGGTCTGTTTATTGTCACCGGTGATTTTAACCACACGAACCTTCAGTCAGTGCTCCCCAAATTCCATCAGTATGTGGACTTTACAACGAAGGGGAAGAACCCGTTGGACCTGGTTTATACAAACATCTACGATGCATACCTGGCAGAGCCCCGCCCCCACCTCTCAGACCACATCTCTGTTATGCTAATCCCAGCATACAGGCCGCTTGTCAGATGCTCCAGACTAGTTCGGAAGCAGGTGAAAACCTGGCCAGCAGGAGCCATCTCTGCTCTTCAAGACTGCTTTGAGCACACTGACTGGCACATGTTCAGGGAGGCTGCAACCAATGGTGACTCTACCAACTTAGAGGAGTACACAGCATCAGTGACCAGCTACATCAGCAAGTGCATTGATGATGTTACTCTGTCCAAGACCATCACTATACACGCTAACCAGAAGCCATGGATGACCACAGAGGTGCGTGCGCTGCTGAGGTCCCGCGAGTCCGCCTTCAGAGCAGGCGACAAGGCAGCTCTAACAACAGCACGGGCCAAACTGTCCCGGGCCATCAGAAGGGCAAAGCGTGCACACGCCCAGCTAATCCACAGCCACTTCCAGGACAACGGTGTCACGAGGCGCATGTGGAAGGGCATCCAGGACATCACCAATTACAGGACATCATCTGACTGTGCGGGTGATGCCTCCCTCCCAGATGCATTGAATAACTTCTATGCCTGGTTTGAGGCAGAAAATGACATGGCAGCGAGGAAGTCCACCCCCCCTACAAATGACCAGGTGCTCTATCTCACCGTGGCCGATGTGAGAAGAACCCTATGCAGGGTCAACCCACGGAAGGCTGCTGGATCAGACAGAGGATGTGCAGACCAGCCAGCAGATGTTCTCACTGACATCTTCAACATCTCCCTGAGCAGTGCCACCATTCCAACATGCTTGAAGGCCACCACCATCGTCCCCGTGCCGAAGAAGTCTTCAGTGTCCTGCCTAAGTGACTACCGTCCCATTGCACTCACATCCATCATCATGAAGTGTTTCGAGAGGCTCATCATGAGGCATATCAAGACCCTGCTGCCCCCTCACTGGATCCTCTGCAGTTTGCGTATCATCCCAACTGCTCAACAGATGATGCCATTGCCACCACCCTCCACCTGGCCCTAACCCACCTAGACAAAAAAGACACGTACGTTCAGATGCTGTTCATAGACTTTAGTTCAGCATTCAACACAATCATCCCTTAGAAACTGATTGGAAAGCTGAGCCTACTGGGCCTGAACACCTCCCTCTGCAATTGGATCCTAGACTTCCTGACTGGGAGACCTCAGTCAGTCCGGATCAGGAGCAGCATCTCCAACACAATCACACTGAGCACAGGGGCTCCCCAGGGCTGTGTGCTCAGTCCACTGCTGTTCACTCTGCTGACCCACGACTGTGCTGCAACACACAGCTCGAACCATATCATCAAGTTCGCCGATGACACGACCATGGTGTGTCTCATCAGCAAGAACGACGAGTCAGCTTACAGAGAGGAGGTGCAGCAGCTAACGGACTGGTGCAGAGACAACAACCTGGCTCTTAATATGAACAAAACAAAAGAGATGGGTGTTGACTTCAGGAGGGCACGGAGTGACCACTCCCCACTGAACATCGACGGCTCCTCGGTAGAGATCGTAAAGAGCACCAAATTTCTTGGTGTTCACCTGACGGAAAATCTCACCTGGTCCCTCAACACCAGCTCCATAGCAAAGAAAGCCCAGCAGCATCTCTACTTTCTGCGAAGGCTGAGGAAAGTCCATGTCCCACCCCCCCATCCTCATCACATTCTACAGGGGTTGTATTGAGAACATCCTGAGCAGCTGCATCACTGCCTGGTTTGGAAATTGCACCATTTCGGATCGCAAGACCCTGCAGCAGATAGTGAGGTCAGCTGAGAAGATCATCAGGGTCTCTCTTCCCGCCATCACAGACATTTACACTACACGCTGTATTTGCAAAGGAAACAGCATTATGAAGGACCCCATGCACCCCTCAAACTCTTCTCCCTCCTGCCATCTGGGAAAAGCATTCAGGCTCTCACGGCCAGACTATGTAACAGTTTCTTCCCCCAAGCTATCAGACTCCTCAATACCCGAAGTCTGGACTGACACCTTGCCCTACTGTCCTGTTTATTATTTATTGTAATGCCTGCACTGTTTTTGTGCACTTTATGTAGGTCTGTAGTCTAGTGTAGCTTTCTCTGTGTTGTTTTTTTTTAACATAGTTCAGTCCAGTTTTTGTACTGTGTCATGTAACACCATGATCCTGAAAAACGTTGTTTAATTTTTACTATGTACCGTACCAGCAGTTATGATCGAAATGACAATAAAAGTGAATTTACTTGACTTGACTTGGCTTGTGCTTACTGACAGCAATTTATTCTGTAACAGGGTGGTGACTTGAGGAGAGGCAAGGATATTGAATCCAACTGAATGAAGACCCAGTGATGTGGGTCCATGGTACTATAACTGATGCTACTGTCCTACATCATGGAGCGATGGGAAAAGGACCATGAAATGCCTTCCCCTGTGAGTCAGAAGTGGAGAAATCAACAATGACTTCATACCCACTATCCAGCAATATTTAAATAAATGAAAACCTGAAGACAATGGTCAGGCTGTCAGATAACATGCAGGAAAATGTAACCCCGTCACCAAGACAAATGTGAGGAGTGCAGCATGTTTGTTTTTGACACTAAGGTCAAGACAATCCAGTTAGCTGACTCCTCAGGCTGCTTTCAGAGGGCCAGACCTGCTAGAACGAAGTTCTCTTGGCTCCTGCAAAGAGTATGTGCTTTTGCTTTAAATTCTCTGTTATCCCACTCTTGGCCTCTCCAAAATCTTGTTGCCAAAACCCCCAGATCCACTAAACTACAGTCGTGTTAATTAATGTTGATATAACACAACTTTCAAATCTATCATCCTCGACACTCTAAAAGAAAGAAACTCTTGACCTCTTGGTCTTGACAAAGCACCAACATGGCCACAATAATATACACAAAATCACGCAGGGACTTAGGACATGAGGAAGCACGTATGAGAGGAATAAACAGTCAACGTTTCAGGCTGAGACCCTTCATTGGGACTGGAAAGAAAGGTGGCAGAAGCCAGAATAAGAAGATGGAGGAAAATCATCTTGCCATCTTGTACTCCTTCCCTCTCTCCCACCTGCTTATTCTGCCACCTTCCTTTCTAGTTCCAATGAAGGGTCACAGCCTGAACATCGAATGTTTATTCCTCTCCATAGATGAGGTTGAGTTCCTCCAACATTTTGAGTGCATTGCTCTGGATTTTCAGCATCTGCAATATCTCCTGTATTTATAACTTATCTACAATGCACTTCCCTTTCCAAACCCTCAAGATGTATAGCAGTCTCTCAAATGCATTTCCAAGAACTGGAGAAATCTTTCTAATTATATTCTCAAGTTTGTTAAAGTACTGAAACACACTCATCAAAAATCCTAATCCATTGTGACAGTGGTATCCCTTTCACACTTTGAATACAGTTCAGTGTTTTGTTTGATGAATTGGTGTGGGCAGATTATTTTGAGGAAAGAATAGATAGACTGGGCTTCAGTATGCTGGAGTTTATAAGAGTGGAGGGATAGGGACTAGAATGAAATACAAGCTCTTCACAAGTTTTAACAGAAGTGGATGCTTTCCTTAGAGGGAAAATGTAGAAATACCACTGTTTTTCTTATCTACAAAGGGAAATAAGAAGTGATTTCAGAAGTATTTCTCCACCATCTTTTAACTATATCAGCAAGGATTTCATCTGCTCTTGAACCTGTTTTACAAAATGATTGATGCCATTTTCAATTTCTCACCAGGTGGCAAATCGCACCCTGTGGAATGTAGTCATTGCATCAAACACCATCACAGTGTGGGGAATCTCCAAGGTGCTCCTACCACCAGGCACTAATTGTTCCCTGTTCTTGATAAGCTCTCCTCCAGGCTTGGCTCTCAGCAGAGAGGGTCTTTGGGCCTCTCGAATGTTGGATCTCCTTTGCCCCTTTCCCTTCATTATCTGTTCCTTATGTCACAAGTTCTTTGGGGATCTCAGCATTCAGGTTGATCATTTTATTTTCCCCCAAGACATCATGGTGTTTTCATTTCAAGAATACTTTGCTCACAATTAACTAGTTTCTTTATACCCTGCTCTTTCTCATTACACGAAGCTCAATGCTTACTGACAGAAGACCAAGTATTATTTATGGTTTAGTCAGGGCATGTCAGGTACTAGACAGTTAGCTGGGAACCGCCAGGTTGCCTGTGAGGTGACACTCGTGTAGAGATTCCTGTAAAGGGCTTTTGAACCCTTCAGTATTGGCCTGGTATGATCCAACGGGCAATTCCCTTCCATAACATAGAGAAACCTCAACTAGATTAGACCCAACCATTCAGTGCTCAGGCAAGTTGATAAATTTTCCCTCCTAACTCTGCAAATCCTAATCATATGTTTGAAACAGTGTATTAAGTGCAAACATAATTCTCTTTCAAAAATTAAAACACCATATATTCAGTTTAGAACTGTCAGCAATAGCTGGCAAGATCTGACTCATTAACTACAATCTGCAAAATAGAGAAAATCACACCAACTAAAAGGAAAAGAAACATAATATCTAGCAATATTAAACGCTCCACCTTTCACAGTTCTGTACTATAACCCGCCCCCGCCTCCAGATATACACACTAAGAATGAGCAGCGTTGCTGAAGTTCGGATAGAATGATTCTATTCGCCAAACACTGACTGAACCACAGTCGTGCCTCACAGAAACCTAGGCCAGTGTATACTGGACTCTCAGCTTCTATCGGTCGTCATCTTACAAGGAGAAACGGGAGTGTCTGGCCCTTGCGAATGTGCCAACGCATTTGCTCATTCTCCAAGACAGCCCTGTTGGCCGGCTATGTGACAAAGTAACCGATATAAACTCGTTTAAAGAGCCATGCAAAAGCTTCTGTCTGGGAAATGAGCCCCAGACATCGGTCTCTTTGCTGTAAGTAACACCGCTCTAAAGCACCCGTACGCAAACTTTGCCTCTTTTTCTTCCTTCACATATACCTTGGTCATTCCCACTCCCACAACAAACGCTCGTCTCCGGACGGCTGCCATGTTTTCTGTCGGAAACACCATCTTTAACCCGGAACAAAGTTCACTTCTAATGCCACCGCCCTTTAAAGCTGCACAACGCACGAAAAAATCCCGTAACAACATTCGTCTTGTCCCCGAATGCACAGCACTGGAGTCTAAATGTTAACCGTTTTATTTTCGATTTTAGATCAGATTTTTCCCCATTTTAATTTTTAGATGTGCAACAATAATTGCGAAATGCTGGTGATGATTTACATAAGAAATAGGAAGAGGAGTCTTGACCATCCGGCCATTCAACAATGTCATAGCTGATCTGGCCATGGACCAACCTCCGCCCACTTGCCTTTTCCTCATAGCTCCTATTTCCCCAGATGTGCAAGAATCTATCTAACTGTGTCTAAAATACATTAAATGAGATAACTTCGCCGGACAGAGAATTCCACAGATTCACTAATCTCTGAAGAAAGCAATTTCTCCTCATCGCCATCCTAAATCTATTCCCAAAAATCTGGAGACTGTGTCCCCTAGGTCTCACTGACCAATAGAAACAACTTTCATGCCTCTATGTTATTTTTACAATTTTATATGTTTCACTAAGATCCCAGCTCATTCTTCTGAATTCCAGTGAGTGACTCAATCTCTACCCATAGGCTAATCCCCTCAACTCCGGAATCAACCTGGTGAACCTCTTCCGCACTACCCCCAAAGCCAGTGTATCTTTCCTGAAGTACAGAGCCCAGAACAGCATGCAGTACACCAGATGCAGCCTCACCAGTACCCTGTGTGCAGTTACAGCAAAAGCCCTTGCTCTTAAATTCAATCCTTCCAGCAATGAAGACCAACATTCCATATGCTTTCTTGATTATGCACCTACAAACCAACCTTTTGCAATTAATGCACTAGCACTCCCAAGTCCATCTACACAACGGCATGCTGCAATCTTTCACCATTTAATTAATAATCTGATTTTCTATTTTCTCGTCAAAAGTGGATGAACTCACATTTACCAACATGATGCTCCTTTTGCCAGAGCCTTGTCAATTTGCTTAACCTATCTATATCTCTCTGGATCCTCTGCACAATTTGCTTTTCCACTCAATTAAGTGTCATCAACATTAGATATGCTACACTCAGTCCCCTCTTCCAGAGTGTTAATCTATATTGTGAACAGTTGTGGGCCCAGCACCCATTTATCCAAACTCTCTGACTTCTTTTGGATAACCAATTCTCTGTCCAGAATCATGTTTATTATCATTGGCATGGGTGGTAAAATTTGTTAACTTAGCAGCAGCAATTCAATGCAATACATAATATAGAAGGAGAAGAAAAAAACCCAACAATAATAAATAAGTAAATCAATTACAGTGTATGTATATAGAATGGATTAAAAATTATGCAAAAAAACAGAAATAATATATTTAAAAATTATGATAGTGTTCATGGGTTCAATGTCCATTTAGGAATCAGATGACGGAGGGGAAGAAGCTGTTCCTAAATCACTGAGTGTGTGCCTTCAGACTTCTGTACCTCCTACCTGATGGTAACAGTGAGAAAAGGGCATGCCCTGTGTGCTGGAGGGCCTTAATGATGGACACTGCCTTTCTGAGACACCGCTCCCTAAAGGTGTCCTGGGTACTTTGTAGCTTAGTACCCAAGATGGAGCCAACTGAATTTACAACCCTCTGCAGCTTCTTTCGGTCCTGTGAAGTAGCCCCTCCATACTAGACAGTGATGCAACCTGTCAAAATGCTCTCCACAGTACAGCTGTATGTTTTGAGTGTATTTGTTGACATACCAAATCTCTTCAAACTCCTGATAAAGTATAGTTGCTGTTTTGCCTTCTTTATAACTGCATTGATATGTTGGGACCAGATTAGGCCTTCAGAGATCTTGACACCCAGGAACTTGAAACTGCTTACTCTGATCCCTCTATGAGGATTGGTCCTCTTCAAGTTTCGCTCTCCAGAATAGGTAGACAAGCTCTCAACCCTATTGTTAAACATACTTTAAAAATTTGGTTTCAATTTCGTAGATTTTTTGAATTAAATGATGTTCTACTTTCTTGTAATATTTATTCTAATTTCCTTTTTAAACCATCAACTTTGGATAAGGCTTTTTTAACATGGAAAATTAAGGGAATAAAAACTTTTTTAGATTTGTTTTTACAAGAATTTAATTTCTTTTTCACAGTTAATAGATAAATATGATATCTCTGTGGTGAACTACATATACCTGTCTGGACACGCCCCTCTGCTGACTGCTCCTGTGGCTTCTCCCACAGACCCCTGTATAAAGGCGGTTGCAGGCATTGCTCCCCCTCTCAATCTCTAGGATGTTGTGTGGTTGTTTCTTGCAGCTAATAAAAGCCTGTTGTTTGCCTCCCATCTCCGAGAGTTATTGATGGTGCATCAATCTTTAATACACATTTTTTCAGATATTTACAGGTTAGGAATTTTTACGTGATTTTTTTACCAAATTACCCCTCGGCCTGCTCTTTAAATTTGGCCTATGCTATTTTTCAGTTTAAACCTTTTCAAAAACAATTAATAGCTATCATTTATAAACAGTTAATGAATGCTCGCATTTTGCCTAATGATAGGGTTCAACGCACCTGGGAAATAGAACTTCAACATTCACTTTCAGATAATCAACGGAGTAAATTTTATTATTTAGTCAATAATTCATCTATCTGTGCACGCCATATCTTAATTCAGTTTAAGATAGTACACAGGGCCCATATGTCCAAAGATAAATTAGTGCATATTTTTCCTAATTTAAGCCCTATTTGTGACAGATGTAATGCAGAAGTGGCTACTCTAACTCATATGTTTTGGTCATGTGTAAGTTTAAACAATTTTTAAACAATGTTTGGAATATTATCTAAAGTTATAAACCTAATCCACACAACAATTTTTGGGATTATTCCAGAGGAAGCAAGCAAAGTCTGCTTCCGCCCAACAGGTGATAGTTTTTTCAACTTTACTGGCTAGGAGAGCTATTTTGCTACACAGGAAAGAATCTAACCCACCTACTGTTTTTTATTGTCTCCCCTCCATTATGTCATGTCTAGGTTTGGAGAAAATTAGAAGCCGGACATTTGATACATCCTTTGATTTTGAACAAGTCTGGTGACCCTTTATTCAATATTTTCACATGATTTAATTTATTTTTATTTATTTATTTTTCTTCATTCTCTTTGGGGAAAATCCTTATCCATGAAGGTTCAGAGATGACTGGAAGGATGTCTTTTTTTCTCACTCTTTTTTTCTAATTTTATCCTCAATTGGACTGCCCAATCTTTTTATTTGTTTCAGTTTAGTTAGTGGGGTTTTTTTCTTTATCAATAAAATTTCCAATCTTTTTTTATGATTGCTATGAGGAGTTGTAGTTTTTTTTACCATTGTATATATAACAGCATCATATTTTACATATTTGATTTTGACATTATATATTTTCTGTTTTTATTATTGCTGGTTATATGTCTTTTATATTATCTGTTTGCTAAACTCCTCCTCTGATTTGTATATTCTTTATTTGAAAATCAATAAAAAGATTAAAAAATGAAATGAAATGATTGAGGATTGGTATGTGTTCCTTCACCTTACCCTTCTAAAGTCCACAGTCAGCTCTTTCATCTTACTCACGTTGAGTGCCAGGTTGTTGCTGCAGCACCACTCCACTAGTTGGCATATCTCACTCTGGTACAGCATCTCATCGCTATCTGAGATTGTTCCAACAATGATTGTATCATCAGCAAATTTATAGATGGGATTTGAGCCACACAGTCATGGGTATAAAGAGAGAAAACAGTGGGCTAAGCACACACCCCTGAGGTGCGCCAGTGTTGATTGTCAGCGAGGAGGAGATATTATCACCAATCCACTCAGATTGTGGTCTTCCCATTAGGATGTCGAGGATCCAATTGCAGAGGGAGCTACAGAGGCCCAGGTCAGTAACTACTCAATCAGGATTGTGGGAATGATGGTGTTGAATGCTGAGCTATAGTTGACAAACAGCATCCTGACATTGGTGTTTGTTTTGTCCAGGTGACCTATGGCCATGTGAAGAGCCATTGAGATTGTGTCTGCCATTGACCTATTGTGGCGATAGGAAAATTGCAATGGGTCCAGGTCCTTGCTGAGGCAGGAGTTCAGTCTAGTCTTCACCCCTGCCCCATGTTATCATATAACCTCAAACTCCATTGTATCCTTCTCTTATGGAAAATCTTCTCTGTTCAAAGTTCTACATAAATTTATTATCAAAATATGGATACAATATACATCCTTGAGATTCATCGCCTTACAGTCAACCACAAAACAAAGAAATCCCAAAAAAACATATCTGACACCTTATCAAATGCCTTCTGGAAATCTAAGTATACAACATCCATCTGTTGCCCCCTATCCCTGTGCTCATTATATCCTCAAAAACCCCAGTTAGTTAGCCAAGCAGGATCTACCCTTTATGAACCCATGCTGTGTCTGCCTGATGGAATTATTTCTATCCAGCTGTCATACAATTTCTTCCTTTATGATAGCTTCAAGCATTTTCCCAACTACAGTAACTTAACTGGCCTTAAGTTACCTGCCTTTTGTCTTTTTAAAAAATCAGTGGGGTAACATACCAGCATCTTCAGATTTTCTCTTGTGCATGACATTCCCTGTTTTCCAATCAGCCAGGACCTGTTCAGAGTCCAGAGAGCTTTGGTAAATCATTACAAACTTGCCTATTACAACTTCTGCCACTTTTTTCAGCACCTGGGATGCATTCCATCAGAACTAGGTACTTGTCTACTTTAAGTCCCCTAGTTTGCTACTTCTTTAGTGGCAAAGAGTGCATCAAGGTACTCAACTCCTAATACATACATAACATCTCTTTAGCATGTTAGACATGTCCTCCACCATGTAGATTGATACAAAATAGTCATTCAAGGCCTCAGCAATTTCCACACTACCCAATTTTATTTTCCCCTTCTCAACTTCCAAAGGACATACGTTCATTTTAGTCGCCTTTTTCTGCTTTTTTATAATTATAAGAACTTATACTATCTATTTTTATATTACATATGTATATTACATGAGCTACACGTGTACAATATGATTGAAAATATGTTTCTTCAGACACTGTGCAATTAAGTATAGATTCTAATGAAGATTTGTGAAACTCAACTTGCTATTTTACTGTAGGGGTGATGACATCAGTATTTTGTGTATATTCTTACATACTGTACATGAAAGTGAGTCAGTCCAGGACTAGTGCTCGAATAAGAGAAATTGCATTATTCTGCATAGTTCTAAAATATAAAAAAAAACACTTAAAGTTGGCAATACCAAGTAGATCAGTCGTGATGAAATGGTGGAGCAGACTCGATGGCACAAATAGCCTAATTCTGCTCCTATATCTTCTGGTCTTATTGTCATTCCACCCACATTTTTTTTCTATTCATCCCAATGTATTGGCTGTGAGCTATCTAGATAGATAGATAGATAAATAGACAGATACTTTATTGATCCCAAAGGAAATTACAGTGTCACGGTAGTGTTACAATGCACAGACTTTGAAGTAAGAAAGGATAAAAAAATAAGTTACCTCAAACAGTCAAACAGGAGGGAGTCATCACTTCCCTGGCTATAGGTTGACTCATTATAGAGCCAAATGGCCGAGGGTAACAATGATCTCCTATAATGCTCTTTGGAGCAGTGCAGTTGTCTTAGTCTGTTACTAAAAGCAATGCTGTTATCTCACTACTTACACTTCCTTTCTCACTAATATCCTCTAAGTTATTCAGCCAGTACCTGAGCTGATTACTGGGAAATAAAATCATACATTTGTCTGTCTTAATTTCTGCTACCTACATGTTCCAATACTGCTTAGTTAGTATAAAGCTCCTAGGAGCATAATAAAGTTATATTTGTTTAATATTTCAGTAACACTTGAGTTATATTGTAAATATCTTGTTTGATTATGCATTCTTTGCTATTTACATACTGTAATTCATTATAGATTATAAGTAAAAATATGTGATTAGCATACATCATTATGCCAACATGTCACATGTGCACGCCTTGTTAAAAGTAAGAATGAAATAGACATGTTATCCCCAACTCTGTGTTTTTCTTTTAATAAGTTTTGGAGTTACACAACAGTAGCAACAAATCAGTTTTAAAGTGAACCTGAGAGGACTACCTACCTATCGAGGTCAGCGAGACGTTCGAGTTTTAAAATAAGTGCAGCATTAGCTTAGATTAGATTAGATTCAACTTTATTGTCATTGTGCCAAGTACAGATACAAAGCCAATGAAATGCAGTTAGCATCTAACTAGAAATGCAAAGAATAGTGTTATTTACAAAATAGCTGTGAATAAAAAGTAAGTGCTACAGCACACAAATATAAAAGTACTGAGACAGTACAATATGGGTGCAATACTGCGGTGCGCTGTGATGTGAGGTGCCGATAATCTGCTAGGCTGTTTTCACCAATGCTGGAGTGCATTGCAGTCCGATACGGGACAATTGCCATACCACACTGAGATGCAGTTGGTGAGTAGGCTCTCAGTGGTACAGCGGTAAAAGTCTGTCAGTATCCTGGGACAGAGGTGAGCTTTCTTGATGCTCTTCAGGAAACAAAGGCACTGTTGAAAACAGATGATAAAATAATTATAAATTTAATAGAAGAGCAGAAATGTCTGGCCACATTGGAAAAATCCATGTGTTCAATTGCACAACAGATAACTAGATTATGTATACTGAACACATTGAGCAGTACTTTGAATCAAATAAAACAGCTATGAAAGGTGGGTACCATTGTTACTAAGTTCAATGAATGGAAGAGCTTTTGTTTGCTTAAAAGTTTGACTGTTCCAGTCAAACCAGCTGAAATGAGCTTTGTTGATAGTATGAACATAATGCAGGAACATTTACAACTAAGACTATTGACTTCATAAACAGAATCAAAAGAAAGGGGAGTTCACTTTAGCTTACGTGGCTGAACTAAAAAGATCATCCGAGCATTGTCAGTTCATTAATGGGCTTTGTGATGCATTGAGGGTTTCTTAATTTGCTTCATCAAATTCATCAACTTACTACAAGATGGTCTCCTTTGTTTTTATCATTAATTGGTCGGATTAATGCTATTAAAATGATGATTTTACCGAAATTTTTATACTTATTTCAAGCCCTACCAGTTTTTATTCCTAAATCTTTTTTTGATAACATTGATTCAAAAATTTCCTCATTTGTGTGGCAAAATAAAAACCCTAGGTTAAGTAAAAAGCAATTACAAAAATCAAAAAAAGATGGTGGTTTAGCTTTACCTAATTTTAGATTTTATTATTGGGCAAATAATATTCGTAATTTATTGTATTGGAAACTAGATTTGGATTCACCACTGTGCCCACAGTGGGTAAATTTGGAATGTAATGAGGTAAAGGGATATTCTCTATTCTCTGTTCTTGGTTCTTGTCTTCCTGCGGATTTAGTTAAATTTAATAAACAAATATCTAATCCTGTTATTAAACATACATTACGAATTTGGTTTCAATTTCGTAAGTTTTTTACTTTGAAAAACTTTGTTCTTGATAGCCCTATCTTACTTAATTTCTTTTTCAAACCCTCTTGGACAGATCAAGCTTTTAACATATGGAAAAGGAAAGGTATAAAATGTTTTCGTGATCTCTTTTTTGAAGATACTTTGATGTCATTTGATCAACTTTCCAATAAATTTGAATTACCTAAATCTAATTTTTTCAGATATTTACAAATTAGAAATTTCTTACATAAAGTTTTACCATCTTTTCCTAATTCAACTTTGGTGGACATTACAGATTTGATTTTTACCTTAAATCCTTGTCAGAAGGGATTAGTATGATTATGAAGATACAACCAGAAATATCAGTTAGAATTAAACAAGAATGGGAAAAAGAACTTCAATATAACATATCAACAGATAAATGGGAAAAAATTTTGCAAATGGTTAATTCTTCTTCTATATGTGCTAAACATGCTTTAATACAATTTAAAATTGTACATAGAGCTCATATGTCTAAAGATAAACTTGCTCGATTCTATTCTCATATTAACCCTCAATGTGACAGATGTCATTCAGAAGTGGCCTCATTGACCCATATGTTCTGGTCATGTCCCACTTTACATAATTACTGGAAGGATATATTTACTACTATTTCCTCAATTTGGAATATAGATTTACAACCTCATTTTATTACTGCAATTTTTGGCATACCAAATGAAGATGGTAATCAGTTTTCCCCTTCAATCAGACGAATGATTGCTTTTGTAACATTAATGGCCAGAAGGTCTATATTACAAAATTGGAAAGAAGTAAATCCTCCTACCACATTTCAATGGCTTTCTCAAACTATTTCTTATCTGAGTTTGGAAAAAATTAGAAGCACTATTTTTGACTCATCAATTAAATTTGAAGAAACTTGGAGACCGTTTATTCGACATTTTCATATGAATTAATTTGGCCTTTTCCAGACCTTCTTTCTGCTTATTCATGTTCAGGTATGGAGTTCCGGAGTTCTTTGACACTATCATATACTTGTAAACTGTTAGTTTACATGTTAGTTTAGTTTAGTGTTTTATTTTTTTTTATATATATACTTTTTTTTCATATATTTTCAATTTTTTTTTTCTTTTTTAATGGTTATTTTTGGTTTTTTTTCATATAATCATATGGACTTGATTGATTAAGGTATTTTCTTCTGTTGATGTTTAGTAGGATATTGTTATCTTATTATCAATGTGATTTCAAGTCTATTGTATTCATAATTTACTTATTACTATGTTATTTTTTTTTGTGTATATATGAAAATCAATAAAAAGATTGAAAAAGAAAGAGAGTTTCTTAATTTTGTGGAATCTTACAAGAAAGCATTCTTAACTGAAGCAGAACGTGGATTTCAAAGAGTAGTTGAAATTGCTGTATCAATGGAATCAGCAGCCAAAGGTGCATTTGAGTTGCCATTTGGTATGAAAATGAGAAAGAACAAAATTGCAACATCTAAACAGAAACATTCTTGGCTGAACATATCATGCTACCCTTGTAGCAGGGGCTCACATACGACAGAATAAAGATCAAAAAGGTAGATTTTAAGTTGAAACTTGCAGAAAATGCTAAAAAAAATATAACACATATGAAACACCTTGGTTTCCCTGGCTGCGTAAGTCTAGGTAAGGCACTCTCAAGTCCGCAAACTCATGAGATTGAGACAGCTCGTCACACCCCAAACCCTGGTTTGTGTGGATTCTGTGTCATTTGCTACCCTGTTACAAATTAGTGCCATGAAATAACAGAAAGTACACTGCATATGATTAAAGTAATTATATTTATCAATCTTAACTTAACTAAAGGGTTAGTAAAGAATAACAAAAAGAAAAGAGCCCATTCTAATTAAACAGTCAAATGTGCACAAGTTGGAGTTCATCTTGAAGATGGATACTTGGAAAGATTAAAGACAAAACTGGACCACTGTCCTGCACATTGGAGATTGTATCTGAAGTCTTTTGGAGATGACACATCGATCAGTTGAGGAGAGCAGAGTCAATTGTTAGAGAAGAAAGGTGTCCAGAGCAGTCAGAACCACATTCTGCAGTCCCAGAGTCAACTCCTACAACCACCACGGAGGAGGCCCCAGAACCTGAGGTCATTTCACAGTCTCAAGTCTCACCTGCCAAACAGAGTGACTCCACTTGTCAGGAAAGATAATTATCTCACAAGAGTAAAATCCTCCATAGCATTTAAATCTTCAGATATGAATGAGATAGTTTAAAATTTACTATGCTGTGGATATCTATATAGTATTTGTATTATGTGGTATGCTGTGCATACATTACATTGCAAACTCAATACATTAAATATTGAGTTGTGATGCATTCTATATTGAGTTGGGGTTTAAAGCTAAGCCGAGAGGAATGTTGTGTACTTAATATTTCAGTAATATTTGAGTAAGCAACACACACAAAATGCTGGTGGAACGCAGCAGGCCAGGCAGAATCTATAGGGAGAAGAAACGTTGACAGGGTCTCGGCCCAAAACGTCGACAGTGAGTCCTGATGAAGGGTCTTGGCCTGAAACGTTGACAGTGAGTCCTGACAAAGGGTCTTGGCCTGAAACGTTGACAGTGAGTCCTGACGAAGGGTCTTGGCCCATAATGTCGACAGTGAGTCCTGACGAAGGGTCTCGGCCCGTAACTTCGACAGTGAGTCCTGACGAAGGGCCTCGGCCTGAAACATCGACAGTGCTTCTCCCGATAGATGCTGCCTGGCCTGCTGCATTTCACCAGCATTTTGTGTGTGTTGCTTGAATTTCCAGCATCTGCAGATTTCCTCATGTTTGCTTTTTAAATATTTAAGTAATATTGTTTGAATAATCATTCTTGTTTGTTTAAGTAATTCATTTCGGGTTATATGTAGAAGTACGTAACAGCATACGTCATCATGCCACCACATTATAAATGCATGTCTCACGAAAAGTAAGAACAGTATAGACACATTATCCCCAGCTCCATGATGTTCTTTTGATTAGTTTTGGAGCTACAAAACATAACAGTTTGTTAAGGGGAAAGGGGGAGTAAAGGGGTAATTCTGAGAAAAATTAGAAGTGAGTGTGGGTTGAGAAGGTGACGGGATGAGGGAACAAAGATTAGGTAAAAGGATGCTAACATCTTTTATGGTTTAAACATGACAGCACTATTTAAGAAAGGATGTGATAAAATAGGATGAAGTCAGCTTTGTTCCATTAAGGGAAGATCTTGCCTTATAAACCTGTTAGAATGTTGTGAAGAGATAACAAGCAGGTTAGACAAAGGAGGGTCAGTGGACGTCATTTACTTGGATTTCAGAACTCCATTGATATAGTATGGCATAGACATCTGCTAAACAAGATGGTGTTAGAGATAAGGTACTAACATGGATAGAAGACCGGCTGATTGGCAGATGTCAGGGAGGGGATAAAGAGGTCCTTTTCCAGATGGCTGCAGGTGACCAGTGGGGTTCTACAGGGTCAGTGTTGGGTCTTCTACTTTTCATGTTACATGTTAATGATCTGGATGACAGAATTAATGGCTTTGCGGTCAAGTGTGCGGAAGCACTTGGACAGGTTGGAAGCGTGATCAATGAAGTGGCAGACGGAATACAGTGGAATACAGCATAGGGAAGTGTGGGTAGGGAAGTGTGGGGTTATGCACTTTGGTAGACAGAATAAAGGTGTAGGATAGTTTCAGATTCAGAAAACAGAGGTGCAAAGGGATGGTCATGGACTTTGGTAGTAGAAATAAATATGCAGACTATTTTCTAAAAAAGAAAAAAAATCCAGGAAGTTGAGATGCAGAGGGACTTGGGAGTCCTTGCATCTTGCAGAACACCCTGAAGGTTAACTTGCAGGTTGAGTCGGTGGTGAGGAAGGCAAATGACATGTTAGCATTCATTTCAAGAGGTCTAGAATAGAAGAGCAAGGTTGTGATAAGGCACTGGTGAAACTTCATGTCAAGTATTGTGAACAGTTTTGGGCCCCTCATCTTAGAAAAGATGTCCTGACATTAGAGAGGGCCCAGAGCAGGTTCACAGGGATGATTCCAGGAACGAAAGGGTTATCACATAAGGAATGTTTGATGGCTCTGGGTCTGTACTCACTGGAATTCAGAAGGATGAGGGGGATCTCATTGAAACCTTTGGAATGTTGAAAGGCCTAGACAGAGTAGACGTGGAAATGATGTTACCCATGGTGGGAGAATTTACGTCAAGAGGGCACAGCTTCAGGATAGTGGGATGCCCTTTCAAAACAGAGATGTGGAGAAATTTCTTTAGCCAAAGGGTGGTGAATTTGTGGAATTTGTTTCCACATGCAGCTGTGGAGGCCAGGTTGTTGGGTGTATTTAAGGCAGAGATTGATAGATTCTTGATTGGACATGGCGTCAAAGGTTACGGGCAGAAGGCACGGAACTGGGGTTGAGGAAGATAGAAAAGAAGGATCAGCCATGATTGAATGGCGGACTAGACTTGATGGGCCAGATGGCCTAATTCTGCTCCTATGTCTTATGGTCTTATGATACAAAGTGGTGGGGCAGGTAGTGTTGCAAAGCAAAGGAGTTTGCAGAAGCACTTGGACAGATTGGAAGAGTGGTCAAAGATGGCAGATGGAATACAGTGGAATACAGCATAGGGAAGTGTGGGGTTATGCAGTTTGGTATATAGAATAAAGGTGTAGGATCATTTCAGATTCAGAAAGCAGGGTAGCAAAGGGATTTCAGAATCCAAGTGCAGGGTTTCCTCAAGGATAACTTGCAGGTTGTGTTGGTAATAAAGAAGGCAAATGGAAGCTGAGCATTCATTTGGAGAGAATATAAAAGCAAGGATGTACTGTGAAGGTTTTGTAAAGCATTGGTCCAACCACATTTAGAATATTGTGAGTAGTTTTGACCCTATATCTTAGGAAGGATGTGCTGGCCCTGAAAAGAGTCTTGAGAAAGTTCACAAAAATGAGCTAAGGAATGAAAGACTTAACAAATGAGATATATTTGATGTCACTGGTCCTGTACTCAATGGAAATCAGAAAGATTGGGAGGGAAAAATCTCATTGAAACCTACTGGATACTGAATGGGCATCGAGAGGATGTTTCCACTTGTAGCAGAGGATCTAAAGGTTCAGACTTAGAATGAAGGAACATCCTTTTAGAACTGAGAGGAGGAAGAATTTCTTCAGACAGAGGGTGGTTAATTTGCTGCCATAAATAGCTGTGGAGACCAAGTCATTGGGTATATTAAGGCAGAGGTATACGGGTTCTTTATTGATAAGAGGGAGAAGGCAGGGCAATGATGTTGAAAATCAATCAGCTATAACAGAATGGCAGAGCAGACTCAATGGTCTGAATGGCCTAATTCTGCTCCTATGTCTTATAGTGCAAACTTGCCATTGACCATGACCTCATAACTGGCTCTACTAATAATACGCCTCAGAGGGGGTTAGGAAGTGCAGCTGTACTTCCCCACCTAATGACTATCTGTGGTCTGCAGTTGTGAATTACCTTTGTCTGTGTGACGGAAGAATGTTGGTGTGTATAAAATGTGCAGGGAATTAAAGAATACACCCACTGAGTTAGGAACCTCTCACAGAGAGTCATAGAGATATAAAGCTTGGAAAGAGGACCTTTAGCCCAACTTGTCCATGATTGACTCCTATTGTGTTTCTTGGCTTTACTGTGTATGTCTTCACAAAAATGAATCTCAGGGTTGTATATGGTGACATATATGTACATATGTACTTGGATAAAAAATTTACTTTGAACTTTGCTAACCAACTTGCTTAGTTCCATTTGCTGCATTTGGCCCTTTAAACCTTTCCGGCTTAAGAGAGTGGAAAATAGGAGTTCAATGAAGCAGGTAGTAGAAAAACTGAATCCAAAAGTGAGATACGTTTTAGTCATGGAGGGGCAAAGGCTTATCAGGTCCTGTCACCAACTCTCCCTGTACTTCTTGATTTCCTTTAACTCCCAGTCTAAAAATATCTTAATGTTAAAATTCTGTTTATCATCTTGCCCTTCCTAAACTGGCAACTTCTTCAACCTTACAACCAGTTGAGATTACTGTACTCACACAGTTCTAGCTTCTTCTGTATTTCCAATTCTCTTTACTGCACTATCGATGGTCATGCCATTTGGTAACTTGTCTTAACATCTTTGTGTGGCTTGCATGAATTTAGTTTGTTAAATAATCACGATTGCACGGTCTCTCAGATTGTTCTACTCTATTCTAAGAGCTGCATAAATGCAGATTGTTGTGGTCAGATCTGTGGGGAAGCAGACAAGTTACTGGAACATGTAGCTTTGGGGTTACGTAATTAGAAAGACGGAATTAGTGGAAAATGAATGGCACAGGGAAGAAAATAAAAAGATCTATTTTGAAGGGGAAGAGGCAGGAGGAAAAAATGTTTGAGAAAGTCAAAATTTAGTGGGTGACTTCATGAAGAAATGCACGTTACAGTAGGTAAAGCTGAATTCTGATGAGAAGGGAACAAACAACTATGAAAACTTAGCTGAATAGAGTATCCTGTCACGTGCAAAGAATTGAAAAATCCTGACCCAGTTATAATGGAATTAAGGTTTGGAGACTGCTGGTTTTGTAGCTCCATCTACTGGAAAGTGTAGCATATCTGCACTCAAGTCATTTTATTTATAAGTGAATACTGCAACAGAAAATTTTTACTAAGGAGAAAGTACACCTGCATACTGACACAGTACATCATTAAAGACCCCTCACACCCTCTCCATGAACTGTTTGTTCTTCTGCCATCAGGTAAATGTTACAGGAGCATCAAAACTAAAGCAAGGCTACTAAACAGCTTCCTCCCACAGACAGTCAGACTGCTAAATAGCAGCTCGTACCTGACTTTGCTTTGGACACTTTTAACTTGCACTGGACACTTATAACTTGTTTTTAACTGACACGTGGTTGTTGTGTTTTACTATTTATTGTTATGTTTATTATTTAGTGTTGCATTTGTTACGTTATGATTGCACTGCTCCTGGGAAACGCTGTCTCATTCTGCCCTGCAGACCTGATGTACGGTTAGAATGACAATAAAGTTTTTGAATCTTGACTAAATTGTCATTAAGAGGACTAGCCTGCAGTAAATTATTGTTGTTTTTCATTACAAATACCAGCTTCTCCCCCAACTCTATTCTTCATCTGCCAGTTCTAAATAACATTTCCTTTTTCAAAATCATTCCTTACTGTTAACTTTAGAACTTTGTATCTTTAGCTCAAATAAACTAAAGCAACCTATTACACAAGATTAAAAGTAACATGAAATTCCTTTTCAAAAGAGCAACATTTTCTACTAATAAGTTATATAATTATTTTTTGATCTGTTGTAAAAATTCCCCTCCAGTTAGTGGCACCATTACCTCTGCTTTTTCACAGAAATCCTACTCAATAACTTCCTTCCTCTTTCATTGAACCTTTGGGGTCGTTCTGCATCTTTCTAATTGTGCTCGGAGAGTAATTCTCTTTCTTTCTCACTATTTCTATCTATAATGTATTTAGATACCATTTAAACACTGTGAATATATAAAGAGCAGAAATTTATTTTCAAGACAGGTGGTCTGGACTACTCATTTCTGCATGGTCAAATGGTTACATTGGGCTAATATATCTGACTTGCAGCTCATGAACTTCATACCCGGTAGTAATGGCCAAAAAGAGTGCCTGCCAAAACCTTGTCAGTCCTTCTGAACTCCCAAAGAAATAAGGTAATCATCCTGACACTGTAATTTCCTTTACTGTTAATTAATATGGGAATATTATTTTCTCACTACAGGTTCTTCCATTGGACATTCTTCTGAACACAGCAAAATATTTTGTAACTTGTTTTAATGCATAGTAGACTACTTCAATAGTAGTTCAAAGTTCAAATTATATTTATTATCAAAGTACTACCATGAGATTCATTTTCTTGAGGACATGCCCAGTTGAACAAAGAAATACAATATAATCCATGAAAAACTACACACAAAGACATAAACCTTATTTCAATCATATCCTAAAGCTTTTAGTGTAATCAAATAACTGTTGATGAGATTAAACTAGTCTGTCAAGGCTGTCAATAGCTGCTATTGTTATGATAATATGAATTTATTGAGTCATTGATGGACTTTGATGATCTAGGTATTTGTTTGATACAGAATATGCCAACTATATATTTCTGCACATATCATGACTAGATCTGTAGACTTAAAGATCCAAATTGTATTACTGCACAATTAGCTCTGCAGATGGAAACATGGCCAAATCTGTAGTGATGCTTGACAGAAAGCAAACATTTCCATTTTGGGCAATAAATGTACATTTGATGTCTTCAGCATAAAACTGTAATAGAATATTACAAACATCATTATAAGTTCACAGGATCTTTTTATTTTTTTATTGACATACAGCACAGGGTTGGCCTTTCCAGCCCTTCAAGCTGCGTCACCCAGTAATCACCCAGTTTAACCCTAACCTAATCATGGGGCAATTCACAATCACCAATTAACCTACCAACCAGTACAGCTTTGGAATGTGGGAGAAACTGGAGCACCCAAAGGATAGCCATGCAATCACGAAGAGAACGTTTAAACTTCTTACAGGCAGCGGTGGGAGTTGGACCCAGGTCACTGGTACCGTAAGGCGTTTTGCTAACCACCATGCTACCATGCCACTGTTTGTATTAGTGAGAAATTGTATTGTGCAAGGATTTAACAAAATGACAAAAGAGAGATGTGAGATATCCTTGGCAGAAAAAGGTAAAGGAGAATATGAAGAGATTCTATAACTAAAAGCAGAAGGGTAATTACATCATCTTAAGGATCCAATTGATTATCTATTTGTGGAGTCACAGGGGATGGGAAAGGCCTTAAATTAATACTTTCCATCCTTAATTTTTGTGGAGAGGTCACAAAAGCTAGAGAGATTAGGAAGGACAATAGTAATATCCCAGAGCACATTGCTATTGCAAAAGAGGAGGTGTTGGCAGTATTGAGATGCATAAAGGTGGATAAACTCACAGGGCCTGACCAAGTTTACTCTAGGACATAATGAGAAAGGAGGGAAGAAATTTTAAAAGCATCTAAGAAATGCACGTAAGCTAATTCGTCAAAGTGTGGGAATAATCAAAACTGGAATTAATGAATGCATATAAGAGAGAATAAGTTGCAGGGAAATATAGGGAATGAGGCCAAAGGGGATTGTTCCATGGAAGCCAGCAAGAACCCAATGGGCTGAATGATCTTTCTGAATAATTATAAGTAACATCAACACTGAGATTCAATGGAAGACAGATTTGATCTAAAAAATTATTTTTGGAATTTTCCAGATCTATTTTCAGGCTTTGGTGATAAGACTAATTTTGGAGAGCTTGGATGCATGTTTGAACATGGAGAAGGTTTTCAGATGAAATAGTGAAGGCAGCAATAGATGAGAGGAACAGTGGTAATATTAATGTAAGAGATTATTCCATCTGAGAGATGAACCATCAAGTAGGGCTGAATGAGTTGAATGCAAGGATAAAAATGGACTATTGCATTCATTATAGGAAACAAATAATAGACCTCCAGACCACCCCAAAGGAAATTGGGTGCTGGAGGTGCTTAATAAGGGACACTGTCTTTTTGAGATACCACTCCTTGAAGATGTCCTAGGTCGGGGGTCGGCAACCCGTGGCTCTTTTACCTCTGTGCTGCAGCTCCCTGTTGCTTTGGGAAATAATTGGTCAGTATTTAATTAAAATGTATTTTATGTTAGTTTGTTAGTTTTTGAAATGTAATTCTAAATTTGAAGATTATGGTGATCTTGTACAATCTAAATAAGACGTTGTGGCGACCCATTTCCTGGCACATTGGAACCAGCTCACAATTAGCCAGCGTTCAGGCTAAGGGAGATAGCCTACGGGGGTTTGTGAGTTCGTGTCTTTTGCAGCATCTGCGCCCATGGGGGCCGGGTTGAGGGAGGCTTAAAAGCAAGGCTTAGTTCGAATAAAGTTATTCGACTGCAGTTTACTGACTGCGTGAGCACACCGCTACAACGTGTTTTTATCGCTATTAATATACGTCACCACTGCCAATACCTGACACCCGTCAGTGCGCGATTTCTTTAATTTTTCGATCCAAGGTAGGCCAACTATGGAGAATTCTAAAAAAAGAAAAGTGACTGAAGAAAACAGAACGTTTAATGATACGTGGACAGATTCATTTGCTTTCACTGTTGACGAGACTGGTTTACCGGTATGCTTAATATGCAATGAGAAACTAGCAAACAACAAAAAGTCAAATGTCGCAAGGCATTTCCAGAATAAACATGCAGCCTTTGCTCAAAAATATCTGGATGGAGATGAGAGAAAAAAAGTCGTTTCGGAACTGATGCGGAAGGTTGATCTGAGCAAAAATCATTTCTAGAAATGGATGAAGTCTGGAAAACCAACAACATACGCTAGTTATATTGCCACTCAGGAAATAGTCAGGCATGGGAAGCAGTTTACAGATGGTGAATATATAAAAGAATCTTTCATTAAGATTTCAGAACATTTATTCACGGACTTTAAAAATAAGAGTGAAATTGTGCAGAAAATCAGGGATATGCCCCTCTCTGCAAAGACTGTCAAAGACAGAACCATAAAAATGGCAGAAGACATCACAAGACAGCAAATTAAAGACATCAATTCAGCTGTGGCCTACTCGATTGCCTGTGACGAGTCTAAAGACAAAGGAGATATTGAACAAATAGCGCTGTCCTGCCGGTATGTAAACTCTGCCGGGCCACAGGAAGAAATGATTGAGTTGATACCTCTAAAAGGCCAAACACGGGGGGAGGACATCTGTGAGGCTGTCTTGAATTGTTTAAGAGCCAAAGGAATAAAGACCACCCACCTGCTGTCAGTAGCTACTGATGGGGCACCGAATATGACGGGAACGCACAAGGGATTTGTGGCTTTACTGCAGAAGTCGCTGGACAGAAAGCTGCTGACTTTTCACTGCATGTTGCACCAAGAGGCACTGTGCGCTCGAACATTTCCTCCAGAATGCACAGAAGTAATGGATGTTGTCATTCAGATTGTCAATAAAATAATGGCAAAAAGTTTAAATCACCGTCAATTCCGTTTGTTACTGGACGAGCTGGAAAGCGCATATTCTGATCTCCCGCTGCACAACAAAGTCCAGTGGCTGTCCAGAGGGGAGGTGCTGAAACACTTTGTCGCGAGTCTGGAAGAAGTGAAAACTTTCCTGGGCAGCAAAGGGCTCACCTTTCCTGAGCTGGAACAGCCAGAGTGGCTGGAAAAGCTACACTTCATGGTAGACATGACAGCGCACCTGAACACGCTGAACACAGCTCTTTAGGGGAAAGGACGTACAGCCCTACACATGTTGGAGGATATTTTGGCATTCGAGTGCAAGTTGACAGTGCTTGCCAGAGATTTACAGAAAGGCACTTTGTCTCACTTCCCCAATTTGAGAGAGTTCAAACAAGGTCATGACATGATAAATTCGGAGTATTTACATTCTGCAATCATCGCAATGCAAACATCGTTTGGGAAACACTTCTGTGAGTTCAGAGAGGAAAAAAACACATTATCCTTCCCGGTCACTCCCCTAAGCATCGATCCATCCCTACTGAATACGACTGCATTGGCAGCTGTGAGTAAACCTGATCTTGAGATGGAACTGGCCGACATAGCCGACAAAGACATATGGGTGTCCAAGTTTAGACGCTTGACAGCAGACCTTGAAGATGTTGCCCGTCAGAAGGCCGTTCTTGCTCAGATTCACAAATGGAGTGATATTGAAAACCTCCCAAAACCGGACAAACGTGTTCGAAACATGGAATGCTATCCCTGACATTTATGTAAACATTAAAAAGTATGCGCTTGGAGTCCTGTCGATCTTTGGATCCACATATGTATGTGAGCAGGTGTTCTCCAACGTGAACTTTATTAAAAACAAACATCGTGCACGCCTCACAGATGACAGCTTGCGATCCTGTGTAAAGATGAAGGTGACATCATACAGCCCTGATGTGCAGATGCTGTGCGCTGAGGTCCAGGAGCAGAAATCCCATTAACCAAGTATGATACATATTTTAATTGCCTGTTATTTTACGTATATTCATATTTTTTCATTGTTCAGTGAAATAGTCCTTTTATTTTTCAGGTTGACAGCTGACTGACGTTATTTTTGGTTTGCTGCTGGCGGAAAATTTAAGTTTGGCGTTTTTCATAAATACAAGAAGGACTCAAATAGACATTGAGTATTTTACTTAAAAGTAACTTTCAACCCAACGTCTTTTTTTCAGAGTTCAAAATGTTTTTGTTGCATGCAGAAATGTAATTTTGTTTTCTCTGCAGGAGTTCATCAATTTCATAAATACAACACATTATAGTTTGTTTATACATAGCATAAAGGCAAAAAAAACGTTGTATGCAGTGTTATTTCATTTTAAATGTCAAACAGGTTTTGTGGCTCCCAGTGTTTTCTGTTCTGTGGGAAACGGGTCCAAGTGGCTCTTTCAGTGATAAAGGTTGCTGACCCCTGTCCTAGGTACTTTGTAGGCTAGTATCCAAGATGGAGCTGACTAAATTTACATCCATGTGCAGCCTTTTTTGGTCCTGTGCCTCAAGAAATCTGCATCTATCACCAAGGACCCTCTCCCTCCAGGACATGCCCTCTTCCATTTGTACTGTTGAGGAGGAAATCCAGGAGCCTGAAAACTCCCATTCAGTGATTGGGGAACAGCTTTTGTCCTCTGCCATTAGACTTCTCAGTGGTCCATGAACCAATGAATAATAAATTATTCTTTTTTGTACTATTTATTTATATTATAATTTATAGTACGGTTTATGTCTGTGTACTGTATGACTTTGCAAAACAAAACAAAATTATGGCATATAAATCACTGATAATAAACCTGATTCTGAAATGTCATAAATTTTATATAATTCTAAGGTCATGCTTTTATATGAGATTTCTTAGGTTTAGAAATTCACTTACTGAACAATATTAATAGTATTTTTTATTAAGTCAATCAAAATCCAGTCTTCATCTGTAATAGCACAATCTTTTAAAGATGGAGGGGGTGGAGTATATGTTATGGTTAACTCATTGTGGTTCACAGTTGTGTCAGTTCTGCCTCAGTCCTGCTCACCTGACCTGGGATATCTAGTGGTCAAATGTCATCCATTTTATCTGTGGAGGCAGATTTCCTCCATTATCCTGGTAGTGGTGTACATTCCACTTCAGGCCAATGTCAGGCAGGCACCGAAAGATCTGACGACCATGATCAGAAGTTATGAAACAATGCACCTGGATGCCTTTCCTATCATTGCGGGAGGATTTCAGTTTGAAGAACTCTCTGAACAACTACCACCAACATATCACCCGTGAAACCAGAGGAGCCAACACACTTGACCACTGTTGAACCACCATCAAGAACGCTTACCGGGCTATCCCATGACCACATTTTGCAAAGCCCTATCACTCTGCTGTACTTCTACTGCCGCATTAGGCAGACGAAAGACCTCAGTGCCAGTGATGAGGCCCAAGAAGGTATGGTCAAGGGAGGTGGAGGAGCACTTATAGGACAGCTTTGAGTTGGTGGACTGGACAATATTCAGGGATTCATCCTTGAATCTGAATGAGTACACCATTGAGACCTGTGTGGACCAGTATGCGTCTACAAGAACATACTCAAACCAAAAGCCATGGATGAACCAGGAGGTTTGTAGTCTGCTGAGGACTAGATCTGTGCCATTCCAGACCAATGATCTAGAACTATACAAGAACTCCAGACACTACCCTCACAAGGTGTCAGTCCCTTCTGGAGTACCTGGTAGGGTAATGAAAACCTATGCCAAACAACTAGCAGGAGTATTCAAGGACATCTTCAGTCACTCATTGCTGCAGTCTGAGCTTCCCACCTGCTTCAAAAGGGCAACAGTCATACCAATGCCCTTATGTCAAGAGCAGGATGAGCTACCTCAATGACTATCACCCATTTGCACTCACACCTGTGATGGAGTACTTTGAGAGATTGGTCTTGGCCACAATCAATTCCTGCAAAAGCAAAGACCTAGACTCACTGTAATTTGCCTTTCACTGCATGGGTCAACAGTGGATGTAACCTCATTTGTTTTCCACGGGCCTTGGATCACCTGAACAATAGCAATACCTATGTCTGTCAGACCTGAACAGGCAGGCACTTCCCAGTCTCTGCCCAGCTAATAGGAGTCACCTGGCACTCACTTCCAACTCATCACCTGAAGTCTATTTAATCCCAGCTTTCATCCATTGTCCTTGTTCACCTAGCAAACCTTCAGTCACCTTGTTTCCTGTGGTGTTTAGTATCTGTCTTCTCTCATTTTGTGGCTGCCCATGCCTTGTTATTTTTGTAGTCGATTATTAAAGTTATTGTTCATCATTGAGTCCTCTCCACTGCTCTGCTTTTGAGTCAAGCCTCCTTTACATTTCCTGACAGGATGGGTGAACCCACCTTTGACCCAGCAGAGTTTGCTTGCCTAAAGGAAGTCATCCATTGACTCAAGTACATGATCCAGAAGCAGCAGGAAAGCATTGACCATCTGCTCGCCGTATTGTTGCAGCAACCCTCCACCAGTCAACCTCTTCCCTCAGAGCCTCGAATTCCAGAGGCCAAATGCTTCAACAGATCCCTATCCTAATGCTACAACTTCTTGCCCCAGTGCATCCTGCACTTCAAGCTCTAGCCATCTCTGTATGTTACGGACTGAGTCAAGATTGCTTTCGTCATCTGTCTCTGGGTGAGTTCTGACCAGGGTTACTGCCAACTGGGACAATATTCCCACCATTTTCAATAAATACGAGGAACTCACTACTGTGATGTGCCAGGTTTTTAATCACCATAAAGTGGCAGGGGGGCAGTCAGTTGGATACTTTGCCTGCATTAAGACTCACACTCAGAGCTGGATTACATTGTGGAATTCATGGCTGAGTGCAGTTGGAATCCAGAAGCACTGCAGGCCCATTACCATCATGGCCTCTCAATGCGCTTGAAAGTTGAGCTGTTTATCTGAGAGATGCCCACTGACCTCAAAAACCTCATCACTCTGGTCCCCATATTGACAAACGTCTTAAGGACCCGGATTATCCTCCAGGTTATAACCTGGAATCCCAGTTACATTCCCAGAACCTTTTCAGGCTGCAGGACCTTCATCAGCACTGCCTCAGAACCCATGCAGTTAGGGAAACCCCTCTTAACCCCCCTCCCCAAAAGTTTGAGCGTCATTGGTGGAACAACGTGTGCACTTACTGTGGAACGGCCGATCACCTATACATCAAATAGTCACTGCATCAGGGAAACGGGGAAAACACACCACCAGGGCCTTCAATCTGGTATGCTCCACCCGCACCTCATTCCCGCACCATAACCCGACCCATTCTCTTTGATCCCCCTCTCATCTTGGATGCCATGTCACAACAGTTTGACCCTGGTAAAGCAGAAATCATTCCTCAACTCATCATACCTCCTCACAGATCTTCACCCCGATCAACTGGGATCGAGAACCAGATCTGCCAGGCCCTACAGCATGAGCCTATTCCAGCCGACACCCTTGAGAACTGCATGTACGTGCTAACAGCCATGGGCTCTTATGCACTCCAGAACCATCCAGACACATGATGGACTCTGGATTATCTCATGAGCCTCTCTACGCCTGGTCATCTGGTTCACTGCTCAGTTGGGAACCCACCTGCCTGCAACCTCAGTTGATTTCACCCATAAATCTGTGGAGATGGAGGAATCCCGTAACATCACCAAACTCCCACAGAAATACCGTGTCTTAGCCATCACCTTCAGTAAAAGGGAAGCCAGCACGCTGCCACCTCACAGACCGCGTGACTGTGCAATCAACCTCCTCCTGGGCAACACCCCTCCCCGAGGTCGTTTATTGTCACTCCCCCCCACTAAAACACAAGCTATGAATGACTACGTCACTCAACAAGATCACCATTAAGAATGACTACCCTCTCTCCTTGACGGATAGTGCATTCAAAACATTCTGAAACTAGCCAAACTGTCGCTGCTCTCGCCTCCCTTGCCAAATTACCTACCTCACAGAAAACACAGTCTGCTGCTGTGGACCACACTTTTGAAGAGCTCAAGAGACTGCACCACTGCTGCCCTTCTTTGCCATCTGAGCCCCTCTAGATCTTTTGTGGTAGAGGATGCACTTGATGTGGGTGCTAGGACTATCCTCTTGCAGCAAGGATCAGATAGACACACCCTTGTGTCTTCTTCTCTGTAAGTTCAACTCTACACAGTGATGTTATGGAGTAAGGGACAGGGAGCTGTTTGCCATTAAGTGAGTCTTGGAAGAACGGAGACATTGGTTGACCACCAGACCCTCACATTCATACAACAGTCCTACCAACACAATCCATGTTAGACTCACTGGGGATTCTTCTTCAAGCAACTTACCTTCACCATCTATGACCAGCTGAGCTCCAAGAACACTCAGGCAGATGCAATGTCACACCAGGTTGACCCTGGTGAAATGGAAATTGATCCTTGCAGATCCTTACCCCATTCAACTGGGATCTAGAGAACCAGATCTGCCAGCCCCCACAGTTCGAGCCTGCTCCTGCTGACACACTTGAGAACCACGCGTACGTGCTAACAGCCATGGGCTCGTAGGCACTCCAGAACCATCCAGGCGCATGACAGATTCTGGATTTTCTGCAAGAATGGATCTGGTGGCCTACCATGATCGCAGACGTACTTCAGTTCAGTTTGTTGTTGCATGCTCTCAATGTGCCCAGTCCAATTCCTCCAATCAGCGGCACTCTGGGCTCCTGGCCCCTATTGATCCCTTGATTGCTCTGGTACCACATTGCCATGGATTTCATTGTGGAATTTGTCACCTTCTGATGGGGCCACAGTGATCATAACGGGGTGAGCCCTGTTCTCCAATGTAGTCCATTTCTTGCCCTCTGCAAACTTCCATCAACAACTGAGATGCTGAGATGAACAACTGAGATGTTCTCCAACATGTAGCTCGCCTCCTTGGTTTCCCTCAGGATATTGTGTCAGACAGGGGCCCACAATACATCTTCCACTTCTGGTGAACCCTCTGCTCCCTCCTCCACACCTCAGTGAAGTTGCCCTCTGGCTATCATCAACAGACCAATGGTCAGTCAGAAGGAGCCAATCAGCAAGTGGAGAAGTTTCTGTGATGCTTCACTACCTCTAACCCTTACACATGGAAGAAGTATCTGCTCTGGGCCAAATTGTCCCTCAACCTACACACTTCCTCTGCCACGCGTATGTCACCCCTTGAAGTGCTTCATGGCTAACAATCCCTTTTGCTTCCTGAGAAGGAGCCAACACTCGAGGTCCTGTTCACCAGGGCACCGGTTTGACACTGCCAGAATGCTTGGAAGAGGGCATGCAGGGCCAATCTAGCTGCCAACCACACCTACTGCCACCAGGCCAACTGACAGCTGTGCCGAGCCAGATTACTCCAGGCTGGGGATTGTGTCTGGCTGCCCACACAAGATCTGTCCCTGTGCACCGACTCCCGCAATCTCTCGCCCCAGTTCATTAGTCCCTTCAGCATTGCCCTTCGCATCAATCTAGTCACTTACTCTTTTCCATTGCCATTGTCCCTTAGGATCGCACGTACCTTCCATGTGTCCTCAAACCCAATGCATGGACACTCACCCATCTAAGCCTGCACCTCAAAAAACTGACACCAGCTTCTCAGTGAAACATCAGTAGGCACATATAGACCTCAACTCATCTCTGGTTCTGTACAGTCGTAGTACATGAATGTAACTGTTTCACTTAAATTCAGTTTGAAACACTGTCAAATAGTATCAGGAGATAGTTATTTTCTCTTTTACAAACATTTCCAAGTAAACTCTGAAAAGGTCTTGTAGACCATGACCATGACTAAGAAGTGGCTTTGTTTATATATGTATTTGTTTCTTGAGGTTTCTGTTTAAGTGAAGCTAATAAACAAAATGTTACTTAATTGATTTAGTGATACAGTGCAGAACAGGCCCTTCTGGCCAATGTTCCCTCGTATTTGTAATGATCAGTATGCACAAAAATCTCGTGCTGTGCTATTTTTTGCCCAGTGACAACAACATGTGCAAACATAATTTCTTCAATAAAAACAGTATAAATAAGGCAGTTCTAAATCTGCAGACAAATCATCACAAACTCCATGTTGTCAACACCGTCCACATCAGAAGCCGGAAAAGGAAATGTGATTGTGTACGATCATGAAATATACTTAACATGCCAACGAGATAGAGGGCGACAACCTTTTGTTTAAATTCCTTTGTGTGCTAGTAGCAAAAGATGCGTGTGTGTGTGTGCTTACATCTTAGGGGAGACATTACCTCTGGCCTTTTGAGTCGCGCTGCTCAGCAACACAGTGGTTCAACCCTAGCCTAATCAAGGGACAACCAAGATGACCAATTAACCTACTGAAGGGTACGTCTTTGGACTGTGGCAGGAAACCCATGCACACTCAGGAAGGAACATGCAAACTTACCTACGGATGATGCTGGAATTGAGTGTTCACTATAAAGGTTTTCTCTGAACGTTAAGTGTTAGCCAATCAGAGCATGGCATACCCCCTATTTGTGTGACTACTCATTATACAAGATGAGAAATAGATTTATGTCCTTGTCTTTTAAGTGAGAAGTTACCACATTTGTTTATTTATCTTGTTTAGTGTTGATTTGTCTGGATTTTGTCTTAAATTTTAGATGCAGTTACTGTTAAGTTTTCATGAACTTGTTGACCACACTCTCACCTAACTTTGAAATTCTTATGCAGCTTCTATGACAGAATATTTATAACCATATTGCAATTGCAGCACGGAAACAGACCATCTCGGCCCTTCTAGCCCATGCGGAATGCTTACTCTCAGCTAGTCCCATTGACCCGCACTCAGCCCATAACCCTCCATTCCTTTCCTGTCCATATATCTATCCAATTTTACTTAAATGACAATACCGAACCTGCCTCTACCACTTCTACTGGAAGCTCGTTCCACACAGCTAACACTCTCTGAGTAAAGAAATTCCCCCTCGTGTTACCCCTAAAGTTTTGCCCCCCTAACTCTTAACTCATGCCCTCTATTTTGAATCTCCCCTACTCTCAATGCAAAAAGTCTATCCACGTCAACTCCATCTATCCCCCTCATAATTTTAAATACTTCAATCAAGTCCCCCCTCAACCTTCTGTGCTCCAAAGAATAAAGATCTAACTTGTTCAACCTTTCCCTGTAACTTAGGTGCTGAAACCCAGGTAACATTCTAGTAAATCTTCTCTGTACTCTCTCTATTTTGTTGACATCTTTCCTATAATTCGGTGACCAGAACTGTACACAATACTCCAAATTTAAGCTGCCATTCTACTTGAAACTGCTGTATTCAGTGGTATAGGTGTATAGTTATAGAAGGGTTGCTTGCCACTGCATCCATGCAGCCATTTAGGTATTGCTAATATACAACACTTAGCTAATAGTGGTTTGTGACCACTCGTGGGGGTAAAGGACCTATTGAAGGAAAACTTATTCATTGTATGCTGATTCATCACCACCGTTGATTCGGCCTACAACAGTGCTGTTGTCAGCAAACTTGAATATGGCATTGGACCTGTGCTTAATCTCATAGTCATTAGCATAAAGTGCAGAGGGCTAAGCACCTTGCTGATGGGGATTGTGGAGGAGATGTTGTTGCCAATCCGGACTGACTGGGGTCTGCAAGTGAGAAAATCAGGGTTACAACTGCACGAGTTATTGAGGCCATGGTCTTGGAGGTATTGTTTAGTTTTGAGGGGGAATGGTATTGAATTCCGAGCTGTCGTTGATGAAGAGCATCCTGATGTATGCATCCTTGATGTCCAGATGTTCTAGGATTGAGTGAAGAGCCATTGAGATGGCATCTGCTGTGGACCTGTTTGGTAGGCAAATTGGAGCAGATTGAAGTCACTTCTTGGGCCTGAGTTGATACGTTTCATCTCCAACCTCTCAAAACCCTTCATCACAGTGGATGTAAGCGCTTCCGGATAATTGTCTTTGCAGCGGGTTATCACGATTTGCTTAGGCACCAGTATAATTGAAGCCTGCTTGAAAGAAGTGATTACCTCAGACTCGGTGTGGTTAAAAAGAAGGCTTTGGCCTGAGGCTTTTTCTGGTGGCCTGGGATAGATCAACAGATTGACCAGTTTGCCGTGCATTGTTCAGGATGCCAGCACATCCAGCAGATGCAGACAACGGTGCCTCTCTATCCCTGAGAATGGCCTACATCAGGGGTCGCCTACCTTGTTTGCACTGTGGACTGGTTTTTATATTGACAATATTCTTGCGGACTGGCCAACTGGGGGTGGGGGTGTTAATCACAACCGGTATATAGGTGATAAATCAACTATAAGTCACTTATAACTGGCTAGTACACTCAGTTTCGTTTCTAAAAGGGTTTATCTAACGAATTTAATATTAAACACACAGCACATATTTTCCTCGCATGAATATAGTGATAAGTGAATTATAAGTCACTTCTAAGTCAATAGCATCATAACATTTTAAGTAACGTTTGGCGCATATTTTCCTTGTAGGAACATATAAAATTATTGCAACACACCAATATCGGTGAATCAGTGGGAGCCCTGGGCTTGTTTCCCTGCGACAAGACGGTCCCATCGAGGGGTGATGGGAGACAGCGATGCTCGAAGAGGGCTCCTTATGTCCAGTCTATTTAGCAAATTAGTTTTCATTGCATTCATTGCAGAAAACCCCACAATACAGAGACATTATGTTGGAAATGGAAGCAACATTTTCAGTGCTTTCATGGCTATCTCAGGATATTCAGCCTTGACTTTGATGCAGAATGCCAACAGAGGTGTTATGTCAAACATACTTTTCAGCCCACCATCATTTGTAAGCTTGAGGAGTTGATCTTCTTCCCACGATGACATGAATGATGCATGCATAATGACCTTGCATGCATTCAAGTTCAACAGTGGGTGTGATAGGGAATGAGGAATGAGTGCAGCTGACTCATATCGTTTCATATTGCCAAATCATACCGATTCCTTGTGGCCTGATAGCACATGCTTTGTGGCCCGGTGGTTGGGGACCACTGGACTACATTTATTCCTGGAGATTTTGTCAGACAATTAATGGGCACAAGTTTCTTGGTAGAAGTGGATGCAAGTACAAAATGGCCAGGAATGTTCCCAATAGCCTCCATTACAGCCTTGCACACTGTAGATGTGTAGAGAAGCCTCTTCTCAAGGGCTGGTGACCCAGGACATTTAGTCACCAACAAGGGACCACAGTTTATTACCGAACAGTTTCAGTCATTCCTAAAAATGAATGGGATGAGATGTACTACATCTTATTATGTACCATACCACACAGTAACAAATGGCTTGCCAGAAAAGTTTGCCTAGAGTCTAAAGAACACATTGTGAGCAATACTACCCTGACTGTGAATCAGAAACTCATCAATTTTCTTCTTGCATGTTGCAATGCAGCAGACTCGACAATCAACAATTTACCAGCTATGCTGTTCCTGGTTTGTCCCTTGCATTCACGCTTGGATCTCCTCAGTCCCAATTTCAGGAGGACTATGCAGGAGAAACAGCCCGGACACATTGAAGGCTCCTCAAACAAGAAGGTTCAATGTTTCACTCCCAGACAAGCATTCCTGGTGAACTGATCAAAAGTGGCTAACCAGAAAGATTAAAGACAGAACTGGACCAGTCTCCTTCACGGTGGAGATGACACATCGATCAGTCGAGGAGAGCAGAGTCAATTGTTAGAGAAGAAAGTTACCCACAGCTGTCAGAATCACTTCACGGAAAGCCAGAGATCACCATGGAGGAGGTCCCAGAACCTGAGATCCTTTCACAGCCATGTCTCACCTGCTAAGCAGAGTGATATCCTTGTCAGGAGAGATGTCATCCCACAAAAGAAATCCTCCACAGGGATTAAATCTTCAGGCCAGAATGGGACAATTGAAAATTGACTATTCTGTGGATGTAGTTGTATTAAATTGTATACTGTGTATATAGTAGAGATGTATTCTATATTAAGCTGGAGTCTGTAGTTAAGCAGGGAGGAGTGTTGTGTACTAAATATTTCAGTAGTAATATTTGAGTCATCTTGTAAATACATTATTGCTTACGCATTCTTTATTTATTTAAATAATTTATTGTGGGCTATATGTACAAATAAGTGAATTGCACACATCATGACACTACCAAGTGATAGGTGTACGTCTCGCGTAAAGTAAAAAAAAACGTCGTTAGACTTACATTTCAGACTCGCATGTGTTTCTTTTAAAGAGTTTGATGTTCTGGACTTACAAAACGTAACGCTTCCAACTTCCCATCAAACATTTGTAAAAAGCTTTCTTAGGGAAGATAGTAAGAAACTCCCCCCCATGGCAAGAAATGTCTAAAACTAGATATACGGCGAGGCGAAGGGGGTTTTGAGGGTAAAACTGAAGCACTCAGTCTCAAGTTTGTGGAGAATATTGAACGTATCAGCTTTTGACTGGTTGCATTATTGTCTTGTACTGAAATTCAAATACGCAAGAAGCTGTAGAGTATGTACTCTGCTCGACAAATCACGGGCACACCCCTCCGCACTTTTACTGTATCTACAGGAGGCACTGCCCCAAGAAGTCAACATTCATTATCTAATACATATCAGGCAGGAGATACTCAAGCCTGATGCCCACACCACCACCGTCAAGAACGCCTATTTCCCTTCAGCCATTTTCTTCTTGATCCGACGAGCCAAACCCTACAGTTTAGCGGCACCATAACCACTTGGAACATTTTGTCCTAAAGCAAACTTCTTTTTTGTTCTAATGGCATTTGCACTTGGAAAGCTTTGTATAATTTATGTTTAATTTGTTTTTGAGAAGGTTGCGTGTATGATGCCACGTGCCTATGATACTGTTGCAAATAAGTTGTTATTGCATCTGCACATACATGTAGGTATGTGTATTTGTTTTGTAGCAGCATAGTGCATGACATAAAATTACTATAATTTATATTAAATCAATAAATAGACAGTCAGATACATAAATAATGCAAAAAGAGGAAGTCAAATTTGACTTTGGTTATCAAGGTGACAAATAATTGCTTTTAGTGAGTTAAGTAAAGGTACGGGTATTTGGTGGCCCTCTTCGACACAGTGGGTTTAAGTGTCTGTTCCTGGCTTTATGGTCCTGCATATCTATACGTCGCGTCTCTGAAGCTCTCGGCGAAAAACGGAGTATTTTTTATTTCTGTGAAACTGTCAGCTTAAGAAGGCACACGACAACTCTGGTGTGCAATCGGATCACACTTCAACCATATAAACTGAGCAAACAGAATGTTCCATGTTTAAAGATAACATCGTATCCATGCTGCGGCGAGGAATTCCCTGATTGTGCTCTAAACCAAGCCGAGACTGGCAGTGTGCGGCAGCTGCAGCAGACTCTTGCGAAGCAAATCGTGCTGGCTAGCAACGAGAGTGAGGCCAGGCGGGGCTCTCAGAATGGGGACAAGGTGTCAGAACATGCTATTGGGGGGTGACACACCAGCCTTGCGTATCACAAAACCCACACTCAAAGTTTTGACAGCTTCCTGCCGTCCCCGTCAGATTTCTGAACAGCACATGAATATCACCTGGCTATTCCTCTTTTACACTACTTGTTTATCTGTCCAGTTATTTAGTTCATGCATTATATGCCACTGCCACGAAACAAATTTCACGACGCATGCCAGTGACGATGGACCGGAGTCTGATTCTCCCAGTGAGTTCCCTCCACTCGCTCTGTCCGATTGCGCAATCTACCGGCGGCACACATCAAAGGTCGCGGGGGCGCAGCCTCCTATCGTCATAGCAACTTCCGGCCGCGTGTGGGCCCCGGTGCAGGCTGGGGAGGGGGACTCCGGTAGCCATGGCGGAGAAACAGAAGCACGACGGGCGGGTGAAGATCGGCCATTACATCTTGGGAGATACCCTGGGAGTTGGCACCTTCGGCAAAGTGAAGAGTTAAGTGTGTGTTCTCGCCCGGAGCGGTGCGCGGCTTGTGCTTCTCGGTTAATGTTTGTAGATGCAGCCAGAGCGCGTCAGCTGGGCTCCGTCTGTAAAGGTGGCTGCACATCGGAGGGCATCTCACCCAGAGTGGGCAGGGAGGCTGCATCCGACACCTGTCCCGGCCCCCCCATCTAGTTTACACGCTTACCAAGGACGGGTGGTAAAAGCCGTGGGATTGTTGTGATCCTACACGACCCCGCCCCTTCCCTCCCAGCACCACGTTTTCTGTCATTCTCCTGCCTTGCTCGCCCTTTCTCAGCCTGTCCTGCCCTTGCCCTCTTGTACCACCCACGAGCCCTGCTCTTCAGCTACCCCATACCCTACGCAGTCCCTTGCTCAAGCTTTCTCCCACTTCTGCACAGCATCTGGACACGACTTATCCCTAGTCAACTCACAGATCCCGCCCCTTTTCATGCACAACTCCTGCACCTGCCTAGTTCCCAGTCTTTTGATGTACATCACCCCTCCCCAACTCCTGCAGCCACGTAGTTCGACGCCCAATCCTTACTGCACAGCTCCATATTCCCTACCCTTTTGCTGGTTTCTAAACAATGTGTTTACTGTCAGTGTACGCAACTTTATCACCGCCCCTCTCCGTTATTTTTGACTTGTGCGAGACTTTTGCTAAAATCCTCCCTATTCTTCCCCTCCAGCTGCCTAGCTGTCCCCAACCTCCTGTCATGATAACATTAACATGTTCTCCAGTGCTTGCCAAATTTTGTTTTCTAATTTCCTTTGAAGTATTCCTTTTAATTAGTTTTCTTTGTATGTTATCCTTACCCCAAGTAGTGTGGAGTAATTTTTGCTGAAGTATATTATTCCTTTCCTTAGTTGGGGAACATCAACTGACAAGACATAAGGTTGCAGTCAAAATCCTAAATAGACAGAAGATTCGCAGTTTGGATGTAGTTGGAAAGATTAAAAGGGAAATTCAAAACTTGAAGCTCTTTCGCCATCCTCACATTATCAAACTGTGAGTAATATTTTTGAACGCAAACATCGAGGAAATCTGCAGATGCTGGAAATTCAAGCAACACCTGCAAAATGCTGGTGGAACGCAGCAGGCCAGGCAGCACCTATAGGAAAAGTGCAGTCGACATTTCGGGCTGAGAGCCTTCGTCAGGACACCTGATGATGGCCTGAAACATAGACTGTACTTCTTCCTATAGCTGCTGCCTGGCCTGCTGTGTTCCACCAGCATTTTGTGTGTAATATTTTTGAGTTGGTTCTATAATAGGTAGCTAGATCCTTACTAATCCCAAAGGAAATTACAGTGTTGCAGTAGCATTACAGGGACATAGGTAAACAAGTATTAGAAGAGATGTAAGAAAGAATGAAGAATAAGTTACTTCAAGCAGTCTAAAAGGAGGGGGGTTATCACTTCCTTGGCTAAAGGTTGATTCATTATAGAGCCTAATGGTCGAGGATAGGAATGACCTCTTTGGAGCAGCGCAGTTGTCTTAGTCTATTACTAAAAGTGCTCCTCTGTTCAGCCAAGGCAGCATGCAGAGGTCAGACCAGTTCTAGAGAACCCTGTTCGGAGCTGCACCTCAGAAAAAAATAGATTTGTAGAAGTCGGTCAGGTTTATAGTATGAGCCCTCTCTATATTCAACAGAATGGTTATAAAATTTAAATATTAAAATTGAGTTTGGGTTCCATAAACTTGGTTTGAATAAACTTGGGTTTGGGAGGTCTAGTGGATGGTAAAACTGTTTAAAATGACAGTACCTGATCTTTATTGATGGAGGACAATGCTGATATTAGCAGATGGTATTTAGTGTTGAAACATGATAAGTACACTTTCCCAAAGAGATGGTTGAAATTTGAAAACAAGGGAAAATTTGCCGAAGTTGGAAATCAAACCAGCGCACGAGAAATGATGGAGGAACTCAGCAGGCCAGGCAGCATCTATAGAAAAGACTAAACAGTCGATATTTCAGGATGAAGGGTCTTGGCCTGAAATGTCAATTGTTTACTCTTTTCCATAGAGCTGTCTGGCCTGCTGAGTTGCTTCAGCTTTTTGTGTGTGTGGTTTAAAATTTGGGGCTGTTCCTCCAAAGGCTGTGAAGACCAGGCTAAATGAAGTTGATCAAAAGCTATGATCTTATTTAATGATGCAACAGGCCTGATAAAATTTTACACTTACATTCCTAATTGCCTCAGGAATGTTTCTCTCATTTAAGCACGTTGCTTAGTATATTTGGCTTTCAGCTGTATATTTTATTTTTTTCTGTAAAGATATTTTTGACAAGAAATTAGGGAAGGTAACAGAATTTTTTATTTTGCATGGGAAGACTAGTACAGTACACAAAGAGACAAAATGCTGAAGGAAGTCAGGCAACGTCTATGGAAGAGAGTAAACAGTCTACGTTTCTGGCCAGGATGATGAAGGGTCTCAGCCCAAAACATTGACTGTTTACGCTTTTTCCGTAGATGCTGCCTGGCCTGCTGAGTTCCTCCAGAATTTTGTGTGTGTTGACTATACCTAGAATAGACACTGTCTAATGAGGGGAAGTTTGACTGGCTATACTTGAATCTGCTGGAGTTTAATTGAATCATAAGATTCTGTAGGGCTTTGAGAATCTGGATACGGAGAAGATGTTTTGTCACGTGAGATGTCTAAGTTATGTTGGTTGTTAATACAGAGGATGCATTTCATTGCATGTTTCAATGTACATATGATAAATAAATGAATCTGAATATCTAGAAATGGGATTTACTGCTTAAAAGTAAGGTGTTGACTGTTTAAGAAAAATGAGGTTTTTTTCTAATAGTTGTAAGCCTTTTGAAGTCACTTCCCCAAACGTTAATGGAAGCAGTCTTTGAATATTTTTAAGTCTGAGCAAATAGATACTTGTTAAAGCAAAGAGGATAAAGATTTAAAGGTATACGTGTGAATCTAGAGTTGAGGTGAGCTTGCTGTTTGATAAGCCATGCAAAACTGATGAGTTGAGTGGCTTAGTACAGCTGCGAATTTGAACATTTGCACCTGTTATTTGGCTTTTGATTCTGCCACGTTTCTGTTCCTCGACTTGCCACGTGTTTGGAAGTTGCTCTGTATCTCCTTAATTGAGAATTCTCATGATCACAATTTGTCGGACCATGCTTTTGTTGAAAGAGTATATTTGTATTAAATCCAGTGTCCCATTGTTAGTATTGTGAACTTTAACCTTCATCAACAGTTTAGAAATGCCTTTATATTGGATGCCCTAAACTAAGTACATTTTCAAATATTTTGTACTAATGTTACCTATTAGCTTTCATATATTTTAAGAATGAGCTTGGATGTGTCATATGCTTTTCTGGCATTTTGATATCTTAATTGGTTTTTAAAATCTCTTATTTATGTACCTTGCCCTGTGTATTGAGAATATAATTGAGGTCATATTCTCAATTCAAGTTTAAAGTCTAAGGTGTGCCTGCTAGTTTGATTACCTGTAATTTTTCAATTCTTTAGTTCTTATTTTACACTGTTTTACTGGAGTGCCATGTATAAAATTAGATGTCCTTCCTACTTTTAAATATTCTCTTGGTCTTCTCTGCTAATTCTTCCGGTCATTAGTATATTCATATATATTGTTGTCTATTTGTAATAATTGTGCCTTTTTGGCACTGTACTTGTTTTAGAGAAAAACCACCTCCAGCAGGCTGTAATTCCTGAATACTTGTTTTGTTAGAGAAGCTCTAGCTACTTGATGTTTAATTTGGTTTCTTCTTTAAATTCAGAATTACATTTTTAATGATTGTTGAAACAGGCAACACATCGTAATACTGCTGAAATCTACCATTGATAGTCTTCACCCAAAAATAATGGTTTGATCCAAATTCAGATGATTATTAAACAGCAATGAAGGGGTGCTTTTGATAGTGGGACTGCTCTCTGGAGCTGAGGATCAAATACTCCTTTCTGCATATCTGAAAACCTGCTTTCAAATGAATTTGAATCCATAGCTGTTCATATTTGTCCTTATAATTCTGCCCTGATTTATGTGCAATAACTTGTATTTGTATATGGATTAAAAGCAAGGTGCTACACAGGAGATATGAGGGCAGATGAGTAGAGGGAACTTTCAAGGAGCTCTTTATAATCCTTTAATATGCATCTCAAAATGACCTTAAAGTGGAGGTGAATGGCCTTTTAAGTCACAGGCACCCTTTTGGTGATGACCTTCTCACATTACTGCTAGGTAAACAGGAAAGAATTGCAGTACATTTCCAAGCTTGTGAAACTTGCTCCTGCTGCCCATAGTGTAGGATTGTGAGCTGCTCTTGACTAAACTTGTGATTTATTGCTATATGTTGATTGAATCAACTTCTCAGGGACAACTGCACGAATAGGGTTCTAAATAAGATAGAATATATACAATAACAAGGCTTTCGTGATTTGGAAGTAAGTCACTTGTTGAAGAACATACATCCTCCTGAGGAATAGGGTGTTGTAATGTTGGAAAAATGTTCAATGAAGAAATTTATAATTAATACCCTTAATAATTAAAGCTTGTTATATTCAAACTTCTTTGCTATAATGAATGTGGCTTGGGTTTTGTATTCATTGGTAGAATCTGATTTATTATTACTGACGTATATCATGAAATTTGTTGTGTTATACAGTGTAAGACATAAAAAATAAAGTGAGGCAATGTTTATGAGTTTATTGATCTATCAGAAATCTGGTGGAGGGGAGGAAATTAAGTATTGAGTGTGCGTCTTCAGGTTCTTCTGTAGTGTTTTCCTATGATCTCGAAGAAAGCTACGCATAAAATTTTACGGTGTTGATTTCCTTAGTTGCAGTGCAACATATGGTCTATTGTACCCTGGGTGGGGGGGGGGGGTGTGGGGGGTGTTGTAGTAAAACAATAATATCATCAAGAAACTGAACAGCCAGTCAGGTGTACAATTTCTCTCTCAGCATATCCGGATGTAAAATGATCCAATTTTGATTAGATTTTTACTCATTTTATACAAAATAAATATTGGGATAAGCATGAGATTAAGATAGTTAATATATTTAAAATTAAAGTAATATTTAAAAAAAATAAAATTTTAATATCTTGGAATAGAGGGACTAGCATTCAACATTATTAAATCATTTTAATGAGACCAGTGAGATTTTCTAGTATTAGTTATACCTATTATTTAAGATCTGAGCTATCTATTATTGAATAAGGTTTAGAAATATCAACATTTTCATGGCAAGGATAGAAGTTAACAGAGTAACAATGTAATTTAACATTGTAAAGTTAACCTTTACATTGACTACATCTGCAAAAACTACGGAAGTGCCCTCTGTAGAAACTCGGGGGTATCATCAACGGCATCCTCTGTTGTAAACGGGAAGTTTCTGTCAGTTTTACACTGTGACGGTGAGTTCTTGCATTTTTGTTGTCACTGACAATGGCTAATTTCATGCCAATTATTTGCATTTCCTGATGACTTTGCACTGTGCTGTTCTTTTCCAGGTACCAAGTAATCAGTACACCAACTGACTTCTTTATGGTAATGGAATACGTGCCAGGGGGTGAGCTTTTTGACTACATCTGTAAACATGGAAGGGTAAGAGCTATGCAACTTTTGAAGTTTAGGGAATTAATCTCAAAGTGCTTAAGGGGAAAATGTACTTGTCTTGCTTTTGCATTAATTTTATTTTCTATCTTTAAGAAATTAATCCATCTCACTTTAGGATTGCATGTATCATTTTTTTCTCATCTGTTTAACCTATTGGTAGACAGAATGGAATTGCATGTGCTTAATTTCCCTGGTGATATGTGTAACTGTTTCTATCCATGACTGCAAACAAATTTGTAATTTCCTGCCATTGACAAATGGTTTTGGAAATATACCTAAGATGCAGTTTTACAAAAAAATCTATCTACTGTATATTTTTTTGCCATCTTGTTTGCTCTTCCTTCCCCAAAATTTCCAATGGACTGCTAAAAATAATCCTCTCTCAATTTGGAAAAGAACCTTCAAATGAGAGTGGGTAATTTTCAACATTCATGTTGGTGTTTATGCAAGAGTATTTTGACTTTCCTGCATTAATATTACTTATTTCTGTAACTGATTTTGGACCTTCTGCTGTGATAGTGATATGCCCCTGTTTTCATTTTGCTGTAGGTGGAAGAAACAGAAGCTTGCCGCCTTTTTCAACAGATTATTTCGGCTGTTGATTATTGTCACAGACACATGGTAGTTCATCGTGATTTGAAGCCAGAGAATGTTCTCCTTGATGCTCAAATGAATGCCAAGATAGCTGACTTTGGTATGTGACCCATGGGGCATGTGAGGAATGTGTCCGACAGCAGATAAATGTTCCAGAGCTGTGAAGTGATGTTTTCGGCATAGTGTGTCAAGAATACAAGACACAACTCTAATTTGTTTCATGCAGGTGTTATAATGTAGTATGAAGTGCAATGGTCATTGATAATTGGTAGATTAAAATAGGTTGCCATCACTGGTGCATTATAAATATTTTTAACTGTTTGAGAGTCACTTGGTAATTGGAGTTTGTGAATGAGGATTTGTATATTTGGGGAACTTGAAACTGTTTTGTAATGAGAAAGATCTTATTCTGTCTGCTGTTTCAATCAGCTATTAGAATATGGCATAAACATATTTTGCTTATCTTATTTCTGTCGCTCTGGAATAGACTTTGAGACTGCGTAATTTTAATTTGTGAATGGGAATGTCCCATGGCAGTGAAGGTAGCTTATATTCGTCAAATGATTTTAAGACCACAGTAACTATTTTTAAATGCTTCCTTGATGCACATGTTCTGTGCTTAGCTCGGCAGCACCTGAGCATTTGGGTAAATGCAATTAAATACTCAGTATGAACCTAATTTGTGAAGAATCTTCTGCAATCAGAGATAATTCATAATTTGGGAAGACCTGGAGTGAAAATGTGGAAAATCCAATTAGATGATTACACCATTGTAAGATTGTTGGAGAAATTGAGAATTTTATTTTTAAAAAGACCGGAAGTTCATTTTCAGACAAACAAATGTAAAGAACATGTTTCTGCCTAGAATACAGAGTCATTATATTAGTGGAAATTGCTAAGAATTTGAAGCAAAGAGAAAGTGGCATTTGATATTTGGTCATGTTTTATTGCAAATGTTAGTTACATGGAGATTTTTTTTTGGTTTAAATTAGAAAACAGAAAACAAGTCGAAAATGGTGTGAATGGACTTGTGAAAGATGCTACCTGCATTTTTTTTTTTGTTTATTACTGTAATATGAAGAGTTTATGGCTGGGATACAAATCTCAAGGAGCATGACATAATTTAAAAGGATCCAGCTGCTGAAGATGTGTTCTGTCTAACTTCTCTTTGTATTGTAGGATTATCTAACATGATGGCAGACGGGGAGTTTTTACGTACGAGTTGTGGCTCACCAAATTATGCTGCTCCAGAAGTTATTTCAGGCCGGTAAGATCTATCTTTATCATATCTTCATGTTTGATTTAATCACTTTCTCGTGAGTATTCATTGCAGATAGATTAACTTTTCTATCCAATTGATTCCTGTTGATGTCTTCTGGTATATTTTCACATCAGCAATATAAATGCCACTTATAATGTTCCTATTTTGCTGTTATTATTCTGCTCTTGAAAGATCCTGAATTAATTTATTTTGTGTTAAAATATTGGAAATCACAATATCTTGAGTGTATGTATTTCTTGTTTAGATATGATATAGCTGGATACAGAGAAAATTTACCTGTCAGTACTGAACCAGGAATGCTCAACTTTAGAAGAGCATTATTATATTTTCTTTAGATATATTGATCATTATGTTTGGCTGGTTTAATGCAATTACTAATTTGGCTGCAGTCCATGACTTTTATTCTGTGGTTATTGTTAATTAAAAATAGTTTTGAGGTCACCCAGACTCATTTGAAATCATACTTTTGAAGTTGGCATAGATTGTTCATGTGTGTTTGCTTTATTTGTATGAAAACTGTCATTTATTCCTGTTTTGAAACTCTGTTCTCAATTTGTCTGTGTCAGCATGTGTAGATGACTTGAAACTATCCAGTGTGAACCAGGTTATTTTAGTTTCTTGACTAGCTCATTATAAATGCCATTTGATTAGATTGCACAGAATTTCCTGCCTGTCTGTGTGACACAGATAGTGCAGAGTACATCTCTATGTTCCCCCATCTCATAAAAGTGTAGTGCAACAATTTAGGGTTAACGAAGCAAATGACAAAAGAGAATGGTATGAGATCTTGAGCAGTGAAGAATCAATCACTCCTGATAAGAAAGCTGGGAAAGTTAATGGTAACAGACTTGACATTTGCTTCTATTTACACAGTTCTCTAGACATTGAAGGGGCCATTTGGCCCATTGAGCCTAGTTAAGAAGGAAGCTCTTTTGTGGAATTATGAAGAGCTCAGTGCAAAACTGAGAAACAGAACCACTAGGGTGATAACCTCCAAATTACTATCTAAACCTCATACAAATTGGCAAAATGTAAATAGGATTAAAGAAGTAGAAGAGTGGCTCCAAAGTGTGGTGTGGTAGAAATAGCTTTTGATTCATGGAACACTAGCACCAGTACTGGGAAAGGAGAGAGCTGTTTAGTTGACCTCACCTGAATTGTGCTTGTAGCAAAGTCCTGACAAATTGCATAAATAGAGTTGTAGAGATTCAGAGATGAGATGTTTAATAAATCAAGAGGAAATGACATGGACAGAGAGGAGGAAATTGATAGGCAAAATATGACAGGCTGGAACAGAAATAATAAATAGAAGTATACAAGTTAGAGTAAATCCAACCTTAAAAAAATCATAATATTTCAAAATTTAATCATCTTTATTAGAAAGTATGTAGTATTTGCAAAAGGTAGATGAGTTGATGGCATTGATAGGAACATACCCAGGGTGCTCAATATTCAAAGATGTTCCAATGAAATAAGGGAAGTCAGATAGCATTTTTAATCAAGGAAGGTTTCAGTGTGGTGTTGAGTCATGATATAGAGGCAGTGGATAGTAATAGAATCAGTTTGGATTGAAAACGTAATTACCAGACAGAAGAAAATATGGGTGCGAGTAGGCTCTAGGCTACCAAAATGTAACCACTCAATAGATAGGGCAGATCATAAGTGGAGAAATATCTAGGTCAGGACATATTTGAAGGGAATTGTAATTGTAATGGGACATATAACAGTCACATAATGATTGTATGTATTAAACAGACAATGCAAAATTAAGAATTTCACCTCATCAGTCTTAAATAGGAAATTCTTTCTCTGGAAGTTGAATCTTTAAAGCTCCTCCTTCTAAAAGTTTTTGAATACTTTTAGGGTAGAGACAGATCTTGGTAAGGAGTGAAATGTAAATTTAGGTAGCTAGGATTGTAGAGCTAAGGTTGCAATTAGATCACCTATGTTCTTGTATTCTTGTGCAGCTGGATTGTAGACTTGCTGTCAGGTCGCCAGCAGGTTGTAATAGTGGGCTTCCTCACCTCCAACCCTCTGACTCTCGATACAGGAGTCCCTCAGGACTGCCTACTGCGTCCCCTCCTTTATTCCCTGTATACCTATGACTGTATCGCCACCCACAGCTCCAGTCTGCTAAATAAATTTGCTGATGTCACCTCATTGATTGGCCTTATCTTGAACAATAACAAGGTGGCCTACAGGGTAGAAGTCACCTGTGACACAGTGGTGTCAAGAAAACAACATCTCCCTCAATGTCACAAAAACAAAGGAGCTGGTTATGGTTTACAGGAGGAATGGAGACAAGCTAACCTCTGATGGATCTGGGGTTGAGAGGGTAAACAGTTTCAAGTTCCTTGGAATCCACATCACTGAAGACCTCACATGGTCTGTACACACCAGCTTGTGGTGAAAAAGACACAACAGCACCTCTTTCACCTCAGGTGGTTGGGGAAGTTTGGCATGGGCCCCCAAATCCTAAGAACTTTCTACAGGGACACAATTGAGAGCATCCTGACTGGCTGCATCACTGCCTGGTACGGGAACTGTACCTCCCTTAATTTTAGGACTCCATAGAGAGTGGTGCGGACAGCCCAGCACATCTGTAGTTGTGAACTTCCCATGATTCAAGACATTTACAAGGACAGGTGTGTAAAACGAGTCCGTAGGATCATTGGGGACCCAAGTCATCCCAGCTACAATCTATTCCAGCTGCTACCATCCAGGAAGTGGTACTGCAGCATGAAAGCTAGGACCACCAGGTTCCGGGACAACTTCTTCCACCAGGCCATCAGACTGACGAACATGCTGATTTGAGTGTACTCTATATTACATTGACTGTTTAGTATAAATTATTATAAATTACTGTGATTGCACATGGCACATTTAGATGCAGACATAACATAAAGATTTTTACTCCTTATGTACGTGAAGGACGTAAGGAGTAAAGTCAGTTTAAAACTACAGAGTAGTCCCTGGTGGTGAACGCGTGCTCTTAATTTGTATGTTTGGAAAGAATTGGCCATATTGAAGTTTTTAATAATATAACATGGGCATATGTTATTGTAATAGTGGATTAAGTTAGAAAATAGTGACAAAATCAAGATGAATTCTTTGCATGCTAACATCATAAGTTCAAAATGAACTTGTAGATTCAAATGGCAAAAAAAAGCATTTTTAATAAAATTAATGTTGAAAAGACTATTCATGCAGTGGCCTGACTAATCAGTGACAATATCACAGCTGCACTCGGAGGGCACACGATGAAAGATTTGTCCACTGATTCTATATGGGTAGAACTCAAAATTAGGAAGGGTGCAATCACTCTGATGGTTTTGTGCTACAGATCTCCCCAGAGACACCAGGACATTGAAGAACAAGGAAGATTAAGAAAAGGTGTAAAAACAATAGAGTTTTTGTCATGGAGGACTCCAACTTCCCTAATATAAACTAGGACCTTCTTAGTGCAAGTGGATTAGATGGAGCAGAATTTGTTAGTTGCATTCAGGAGGGTTTCTTGAATCAACATGTAGATAGTCCAACAAGAGGAGGGGCTGTACTGGATCTGGTGTTGAGTAATGAACCTGGCCAGGTAACCGAACTTTCAGTGGGTGAGCAATTAAGAAGCAGTGAGCACAGCTCCTTAAGTTGTAAGAAAGCTATAGTTAAGGACCTTATTAAAGTGTATTAAAGTGTAAAGTGTATTAAGTGTATTAAAGTGGAGTAGGGCAAATTATGAGAATATTCAACAGGAACTAGGGAGAGTTAATTGAGAACAGCTGTTTTTGAGCAAGTCCACATCTTGCATGTGGAGGGTTTTAAAAGTCCAACTGCACAGAGTGCAGGACAGGTACGTTCCAGTCAGAAGGAAGGATTTGGATGTTGAGGCAGACGATGAATTTGGTCAAGAAGAAAAAGGAAAGGTATGTAAAGCTTAGGAAGCTAGAATCAAACAGAGCCCTGGATGATAATAAAGAAGACAGAAAAGAACTCAGGAAGGAAATTGGGAAAGCCATGAGGGACTATGAATAGTCCATGGCCAGTAGGATTAAGGAGAATCCCAAGGAATTTGGTACATACGTGAAGAGCAAGAGGATAACTAGTGAGCGGGTGGGAACACTAAAGGACAAATGGGGAACTATTTGCTTGGATGCGAAAGATGTGAGTGCGGTTCTTAATGAGTACCTTGCTTCATTATTTACCAAGGAGAAGGACATGGAGAATAGGGAGATCAGCACTGTAAGTACTCATATGCTAGGACATTTCGAGGTAAATCAGGAGAAGGTGTTCGGTCTCTTAAAGAGCATTAAGGTGGATAAATCCCCAGGACCTGATGTGATATACCTCAGGTTATTGAGAGAGGTGAAAGATGAGATCGCTGGGGCCTTGACCAATATCTTTGTGTTCTCTCTAGCCACAAGTGAGTAGGGGCTAATGTTGTTTCATTATTTAAGAAGAGAACCAGCAATAATTCTGGAAACTGTAGACCGGTGAATGTCAAATCAGTGGTAGGGAAGTTATTGAAGAGAATTCTTAGGGGTAGGATTTATGAGAATTTAGAAAGTCGTGGCCTAATTAGGGAGAGCCAGCATGGCTTTATACAGGGCAAGTCATGTCCTACTAACTAGATTGAGTTCTTTCACAAGGTGAAGCAGGTTATTGATGAAGGTAGAGCTTTGATGTTGTTTACATTGATTTTAGTAAGGCAATTGACAAGGTCCCTCATGGGAGTCTCATCCAGAAGATGCATGGGATCAATGATGAATCAGTCATTTGGATTTAGAGCTGGTTTGCCTTAGAAGACAGAGGGTGGTGGTTGAAGGGACTTATTCTTGCTGGAGGTCTGTGATTAGTGAAGACCTGTAAGGATCTGTACTGTGACTTCTGTTTATGATGTATATAATTGATCTGTATGAAAATATAGAGGGGCAGGTTAGTAAGTTTGCAGATGATATTAAGATTGGGGGTGTTGTGGATAGTGTAGATGACTGGCAAAGAACAGCAGGATATAGATCAGTTGCAGATATAGGCAGAGAAGTAGCAGATGGAGTCTAACCTGGCCAAATGTGAAGTGTTGTACCTTGGTAGGCCAAATGTAAAGAGACAGTATACTGTTATGGGTAAGATCTATAACAGCGTTTATGAGCAGAGATATCTTAGGGTCCAGGTTCATAGCTCATGCTACACAGGTTGATAGGGTGGTTAAGAAGCATACAGCATTTTTGTCTTTATTAGTCGAGACATTGAATTCAAAAATCAGGAAGTTATGTTACAGTTTTGTAAAACTTGTATTAGGCCGCATCTGCATACATTTCTGGTTGCCCAATTGTAGGAAGAATGTCAAGGCTTTGGAGAGGGTGCAGGTGATGTTTACCAGGACGATGCCTGGATTAGAAGATGTGCAGTAATGAGAGTTTGGACAAACTTGGGTTGTTTTCTCTGGCATGGTGGAGGCTAAGAGGAGCTCTGATGGAAATAATCTCATAATCTATAATTATGATAATTATACTCTTTAAGATCATGAAAGGCATAGATCGAAGAGTGAGACAGTATCTTTTTCCCATGGTGAAAGGTCTAATATCAGAAGGCATATATTTAAGGTGAGAGCGGGGTAACTTTAAAGGAAATGCGAGGGGCAAGGTTTTTAACATGGAGTGGTGGCTGTTTCGGGTGGTGGTAGAGGCAGTCACATTAGGGACTTTTAAGAGACATTTAGCTAGGAACATAAATGTGAGGAAAATGAAGGGATATGAACATAGAGTAGACAGAAGAGATTAGTTGACCACTTGATTACGAATTTAATTGGTTTGGCACAACATTATGGTCTGAAGGTTCCTGTGCTGTACTGTCCTATGCTCTATTCCATATAACTCTATTGTTACTTCATAATATAACACATATAGATTCACATAATAATGCAAGTTACTTAAGTAATTAACATTCTCTTTCAGAGGCAAACCACTATTCAGTATGAAGCAGTGCAAATGTAAATTGCTTTGTAAATTTTCCAGGAATATTTTGGATGCTACCATTTCCATTTTTCTCCAGGTTGTCTCTTTTGAGCAGACGTTTTTCTGGCAGTTTACTGGAAGGAGACGGCAAATTAAAAACTTGCAACAGTTACAATTGTCCAATCATATAACCATATAACAATTACAGCACGGAAACAGGCCATCTCGGCCCTTCTAGTCCGTGCCGAATGCTTACTCTCACTTAGTCCCACTGACCCGCACTCAGCCCATAACCCTCCATTCCTTTCCTGTCCATATACCTATCCAATTTTACTTTAAATTACAATACCGAACCTGCCTCTACCACTTCTACACTGGAAGTTCGTTCCACACAGCTACCACTCTCTGAGTAAAGAAATTCCCCCTCGTGTTACCCTTAAGCTTCTGCCCCCAACTCTCAAATCATGTCCTCTTGTTTCAATCTCCCCTACTCTCAATGGAAAATGCCTATCCACGTCAACTCTATCCCCCTCATAATTTTAAATACCTCTATCAAGTCCCCCCTCAACCTTATAATAAAGACCTAACTTGTTCAATCTTTCCCTGTAACTTAGGTGCTGAAACCCTGGTAACATTCTAGTAAATCTTCTCCATACTCTCTCTCTTTTGTTGACATCTTTCCTATAATTCGGTGACCAGAACTGTAGACAATACTCCAAATTTGGCCTTACCAATGCCTTGTACAATTTTAACATTACATCCCAACTCCTATACTCAATACTCTGATATATAAAGGCCAGCATACCAAAAGCTTTCTTCACCACCCTATCCACATGAGATTCCACCTTCAGGGAACTATGCACCATTATTCCTAGATCACTCTGTTCTGCATTCTTCAATGCCCTACCATTTACCATGTATGTCCTATTTGGATTATTCCTACCAAAATGTAGCACCTCACACTTATCAGCATTAAACTCCATCTGCCATCGTTCAGCCCACTCTTCTTACTGGCCTAAATCTCTCCGCAAGCTTTGAAAACCTACTTCATTATCCACAACGCCACCTACCTTAGTATCACCTGCATACTTACTAATCCAATTTACCACCCCGTCATCCAGATCATTAATGTATATGACAAACATTGGACAGTACAGATCGCCGAGGTACACCACTAATCACCGGCCTCCAACCTGACGAACAGTTATCCACCGCTACTCTCTGGCATCTCCCATCCAGCCAGTGTTGAATCCATTTTACAACTTCAATATTAATACCTAATGACTGAACCTTCCTAACTAACCTTCCGTGCGGAACCTTGTCAAAGGCCTTACTGAAGTCCAATAGACAACATCCATTGCTTTACCCTTGTCAACTTTCCTCGTAACCTCTTCAAAAAAATTCAATAAGATTTGTCAAACATGACCTTCCATGGACAAATCCAAGTTGACTGTTCTTAATCAGACCCTGTCTATCCAGATAATTATATATACCATCTCTAAGAATACTTTCCATTAATTTACCCACCACTGATGTCAAACTGACAGGCCTATAATTGCTAGGTTTACTCTTAGAACCCATTTTAAACAATGGAACCACTTGAGCAATACGCCAAACCTCTGGCACCATCCCTGTTTCTAATGACATATGAAATATTTCTGTCAGCGCCCTTGCTATTTCTACACTAACCTCCCTCAAGGACCTAGGAAATATCCTGTCAGGACCCAGAGATTTATGCACTTTTATATTCCTTAAAAGCGCCAGTACTTCCTCCTCTTTAATCCTCATGGTTTCCATAACTTCCCTACTTGTTTCCCTTGCCTTACACAATTCAATATCCTTCTCTTTAGAGAATACCGAAGAAAAGAAATTGTTCAAAATCTCCCCCTCTCTTTCGGTTCCACACATAGCTGTCCACTCTGATCCTCAATTTTATCCTTCACTATTATTTTGCTATTAATATAACTATAGAAACCCTGCAGATTTATTTTCACCTTACTGGCCAAAGCAAACTCGTATCTTCTTTTAGCTTGTCTAATTTCTTTCTTAAGATTCTTTTTACATTCTTTATATTCCTCGAGCACCTCATTTACTCCATACTACCTATATTTATTGTAGATCTCTCTCTTTTTCCTAACCAAGTTTCCAATATCCCTTGAAAACCATGGCTCTCTCCAACTTTTAACCTTTCCTTTCAACCTAACAGGAACATAAAGATTCTGTACCCTCAAGGTTTCACCTTTAAATGACCGCCATTTCTCTATAACATCCTTCCCATAAAACAAAAACAATCATGAACTAAGTATTGGTTTCTTCCTGAAATAAGAAACTAATTCTTATGCTTTTTTATGTTGGTTGCACATACAATAATATCAAGCTGTCTTTCAATATTGAGTTATGCTGGTGGAAGTTTTGATGTTATGGTAATTGAAAATCAAAAGAAACTGCTGATTTTGGAAATCTAAAATTAAAATAATGCTGGGAAAAGCTCTCCGCCAGGCAGTATTTGTGGGAAAAAGCAGCGTTAATATTTTAGGCTCAGTTGTTTGTTTATATTCCTGATGGGTTTACAATACCAATAAATATTTTGAATTCTGCACTGCACAAAAAAGGAGTTAATAGTAATCTCTTCTACCTTTATTTTGTGGATAGTACTTTGAAAGTATTCTGTCTCTTCTATAGCTGTTCCCTCCCCCATACCATACTCTTCACTCAGAACTAAGGGTGCACATTCAGTCCTTTTAAGACCAAAAGTATCTATCCTTAAAGCAAGATGACAGCTTTGTGGACCAACTTCTGAAACTACCGATATAAAACTGGGATTTTAATCTAAGCGTTAGGATGTCTTCCTTAATGGAACAGCTCCTACACTTTCCTACATGTGTTTTTCTTTCATTGGAATTGTTTCATGCAATAAAAGGAACTGAGCAGAGACATCAACTATATACTGATGTTTTTGCAACATCTATGTAGAAACAGAAACACCTATAACACAATACAGGCCCTTCGGCCCACAATGCTGCGCAGAGCGTGTGCTTCAGAAATTACCTCGGGTTACCAATAGCCCTCTTTTTTTCTGAGCTCGCTGTACCTATCCAGGAGTCTCTTAAAAGACCCTATTGTAGCCGCCTCCACCACCATCGCCAGCAGCCCATTCCATGCACTCACCATTCTCTACGTAAAAAAAAAACAACACTTATCCTTGACATCTCCTTTACTTACTTCCAAGCACCTTAAAACTGTGCCCTCTCGTGTTAGCCATTTCAGACCAGGAAAAAAGCCTCTGACTGTCCACATGATCAATGCTTCTCATCATCTTATACACCTCTATCAGGTTACCTCTTATCCTCCATTGTTCCAAGGAGAAAAGGCTGAGTTCACTCAACCTATTCTCATAAGGCATGCTTGCCCATCCAGGCAACATCCTTGTAAATCTCCTCTGAATCCTTTCTATAGTTTCCACATCCTTCCTGTAGTGAGCTGACCAGGACTGAGCACAATACTACAATTAGGGTCTGACCAGGGTCCTATATAGCTGCAACATTACCTCTTGGCTTTTGAACTTGATGAAGGCCAATGCACTGTACCCCTTCTTAACCACACGGTCAACCTGCGCAGGTGCTTTAGCGTCCTATGGACTCCGACCCCATGGTCCCTCTGATCCTCCACACTGCCAAGAGTCTTACCATTAATACTATATTCTACCATCATATTTGACCTACCAAAATGAATCACCTCACATTTATCAGGGTTGATCTCCATCTGCCACTTCTCAGCCCAGTTTTACATCTTATCAATGTCCCACTGTAACCTCTGACAACCCTCCACAGTATCCAAAACACCGCCAACCTTAGTGTCATCGGCAAATTTACTAACCCATCCCTCCACATCCTCATCCAGGATCATTTATAAAAATCACAAAGAGAAGAGGTCCCAGAGCAGATCCCTGAGGCACAGCACTGGTCACCAACCTCCATGCAGAATATAACCTGTCTACAACCATTCTTTACCTTCTGTGGGCAAGCCAGTTTTGGACAAAGGAAGGTCCCCTTGGATCCCATGCCTCCTTACTTTTTCAATAAGCCTTGCATGGGGTACTTTATCAAATGCCTTGCTGAAATCCATATACACTACATCTACTGCTCTGCCTTCATCAATGTGTTTACTCACATCCTCAAAAAATTCAATCAGGCTTGTAAGGCATAACCTGCCTTTGACAAAGCCATGCTGACTATTCCTAATCATATTATGTCTCTCCAAAAGTTCATAAATCCTGCCTCTTAATGAAATCCAACCACTGAAGTAAGACTCTCTAGTCTGTAATTTCCTGGGCTATCTCTACTCCCTTTCTTGAATAAGGGAACAACATCTGGAGCCTCTCCCGTCCCCATTGACAATGCAGAGATCATTGTCAGAGGATCAGCAATCTCCTCCCTTGCTTTCCATGTAGCTTGGAGTATATCTTGTCCGGTCCCAGTGACTTATCCAACTTGATGCTTTCCAATGATTTTTGATGTAGCAGGAAATATTCAAAGTGATTAAAATTTTAAAGTAGGACTTAAAAGAACCAATCAAAAACTGAGTGGTATTTTGTTGAGGTCTGTCTTAAGTCATGAATACTTGACTTGAGTATAGGAGACAAGTAAGCAAGATATGCTGGCTGCTGCAGGGCTCCAAGAGTTGCTTTTTGTGTGGAAAACCTGATTTGCAGGAATAGTGTTACATCTTGCAGAAATTTTTTTTAATGCTTACTTTAAACACTTTGCTTTAATTACATGTTGCCATTGGTTGTCTGATACTTATATTTTAATATGTTGCTGGATGGCTGAACAAATATTCATTATGAACAGTTCTCAGATATGGAACTATTTTGTAATGTAATTGATTCAGATTTCCACATGAAAAATTAATGCATATGCATTAATTAGTATAAGCTTTATTTATTTTGGAGGGTATTTTCCATTATCTACTCACACAGAATCATAGTTTAACAGATTTTGTGATCTCTCAGCCCTGGTCTTGACTACAAAAGCTCAGGTTTATAATTTATAAAAATATATAATTGAAGAAAAACTGGCACCATTTTATCAAACTAGCAATTGTCCTCAGCATCACACTACAACTTGTTTCGATAAGTTTTTTTGACAGCCAACATTTTCTCCCATTCATTTCTAGGAATCTTCTTGTCTTGCATATAAAAATTAAGGTAAATTTCACCAACTTCAATAGTTGTGAAGTTCATGCTTCCCATTTTCATTTTATGTAAATGCTAATCTGTAGATTGCTTGACATCTCATTTTCAGCATCTTCTAGAATCTGGCTAATTCAGTGCAATACTATAAACACATCAAAGAGTATTCTCCCCTTTCTCTGTTGCCCTTCTGTTTCCTCCCCCATTCTTATGTTCACTAATGTAATATTAGTGACAGTACTCATGCATCTTTTCAAATGAAGTAGCTTTATATTTCTGGCTACTGTATGTACCCTGCACTGTATAGGTTTGCTAATGATGCACAGTGTAGATGTAGAATTAAAGCATATTATATTTATCTTTGTTTTTATCAGGTTATATGCAGGCCCAGAGGTTGACATATGGAGTTGTGGTGTGATTCTTTATGCCTTGCTCTGTGGGACCCTGCCTTTTGATGATGAGCATGTACCGACCCTGTTTAAGAAGATCCGTGGAGGAGTATTTTACATGCCTGACTATCTCAATCGCTCAGTAGCTAGTCTTCTTATGCATATGCTGCAGGTTGACCCACTGAAGCGGGCAACCATCAAAGATATCAGGTATGGTTTGTAATGTCTACTCATTTACAATATTACTGCTCTATGTTCAATTTTTCTGAGACTGTAAACAAAGGTTTTGTTTATAGGCCTAAGACCATTTACACCGGAAAGGAAAAAGGGTGTAGGTAAACCTTCTATCTTATCCTCATCCATGAATCACAATGATGGGTTTTCAAAAATAGTACCACCTCCAGGGCAAAATTAAAGACCTAACATCTTCCTGAAAAATATATTTAAAATACCTTTCTTGGGTTCAGTATGCAATTATCTCTATTTTCAATAGTGTCTTAGACATTTTTGAAATGAATATATAATGAACAACACTCTTCATACTCAGCTACAGACTGATAAACAGAAAGTACTTAAACCATTTCAAGTTGATGGTTGGGGATGATATTTTTAATATTTTCATTCATATTGTTGGAAGATACATGACATAAAAAGTGTGGAAAAGTAAAGGTGGGGAAGGGCAGTATTGGGGCAATGGACGAGAGATAAAAGAAGGGGAAGAGATGGCATTTATAGTGAGAATATTAGGAAGGATAGGATAGAGGGGAGGAGTGAATTTTGTAAAAGTAAATAAATGATAGGCATCTTGAGCTGGAATTAACTGATCAGCTCATATCGTTATCAGACTGGTCATTGTTCATTAAAAGTTCAAGAACTACATCTGTTGTTGGTCATTTGAAGTTTGTGCCTTTTTGTCTGTAGGTGAGTTAGTTGCTATGGGAATTTGCCAGGAATATAGAGTTGAGATCAGGATTGGGTCAGCCATGATTTTATTAAATGGTGGAGCAGGGCTGATGGGTTGAATAGGCCATTACTGCACTGAATGCTTGTATTTGTTCTATTTTGGGATAGAATTCAATCCTAATTTAGTATAACAGGTTTAATTGAATCATCATTTTACCAATAGGGAACACGACTGGTTTAAACGGGATTTGCCAACTTACCTGTTCCCAGAAGATCCTGCGTATGATTCCAACGTCATAGATGAAGACGCAGTTAAGGAAGTGTGTGAGAAGTTTGAATGTACTGAGTCTGAAGTTATGAACAGTTTATACAGTGGTGATCCACAGGATCAGCTTGCTGTGGCTTATCACCTCATTATTGATAATCGGAGAATTATGAATCAAGCAAGTGAGTTTTACCTTGCATCCAGTCCTCCAATGGGTTCATTCATGGATGATAATGGACTGCATATCCCACCTGGTGTCAAAGCTCACCCTGAGCGCATGCCTCCTCTGATGGCAGATAGCCCTAAGGCACGCTGTCCACTGGACGCACTCAACACTACCAAACCCAAACCAATGGCACTGAAAAAAGCAAAATGGCACTTGGGAATTCGCAGCCAAAGTAAACCGTATGATATAATGGCAGAAGTCTACAGAGCCATGAGACAACTAGATTACGAGTGGAAGGTAAGAAACACCGAGAGGAGCTTATTTAAGCAAATAGCCCTTAATTTATTCAGTTTTTTTTGTTATGTCCCTTGTTCCTTTATGACATAAAATCTTTGCTGGGTCCAGCAGTCTTGAGAAATTATTCCTTTTTTATAATTCCCCTACTCTTAGATTTAAAGAGATGTGGACAATGCAATGTATTTTTATTGGTGTAAAGGTGATGAGATGGAGCATGAGGTTTGGGGGAGTTTCATTATGCTCTATAAGCTAATTCTGTACTAGTTTCACAGAGCGCATTACAATTTGCAGTGTATTTGCACATCATCTGACCTTCAATTACTGAGTTAGATATTCCAGTTCTCCCATAGCCTTTTAAATGAAGGTGTGCAACCCCTTTCAGATTAGTGGAGCTGGGTAGATGGGGTAAATTGATGGTAAATTAATAGATGGGCTGGTGTTGGTGTAGAGTTGGGGGGAGGGGGCGCATGCAAAGTATACTTAACCCATTAGTCCAGCAATTTATAAATAAAAACTCCAGTACATGATATTGAGAGCATGGGCAGACCATGAGGCCAGATGATATCTAATAGTATGCACTGCAATTTGATGGTGTTTCTCAACATGCTTGGCATGTTGTCACCAAGCCCAGTGCCTGTAGTTATGGGATTGGATTTGCATTTAGATCTGACCAGTTAAGGAAAACTAGTTACTTTCCTTAAAAATATTAGTAGTGTCAATTAGACATTTATGGCTTCATGGTGACATGGTATTTTCACATGGTATTATGAGAAATTGAAATTTTTCACATAAATGCCATCATATTTTTCATCCGTTTGTGACTTAGAACAATCTTCAGTTTACTATTATTTTAAATGGAATTTGCCCACTTAGTAAAGGTATCTTGAACTCAATTTATGCTTCTCTACAATTCTGTTTTGGACTTATCAAATGTATGGCTTGAGGTGATAATTCTTCTAACCATTTTTTAAAAAGATAATTTATTATTTTTAAATGTTCCTTCAAAAGGCACAGATTTGCACCTGGGGTAAGATTATGAACAGTTTATGACTTCCCCTCATATCTGTCTTTGAGTTGCTACTTTTGATTGCCACTGTATGAAATGGGTGGGTGTAGCAAAATAGTGGAGGTTTGAGTTGGGGGCTACACCCACTCATGGGGAAGGGTTTGGGAGTAAACCTCTAGGAAAAATCCAGAGTTGGAATCCCTAAGGCAGTCCTACATTGAGTTCAACTCTGACTGGCAACTCCTGTGATGTCTCTGGTATCAAACTGTATCGATCTCTGTCATTCCTTTGAATCTATCAGCTGTGTGGAGAAGGGCAACTTGCTGCATGTGCAACAACTTCCTCTCCCATATTATACTGCCCTAGATTGCATACTGACTTGCATATCAACTGATTGTAGACTGTTAGGCCGCAGCACCTATGATTGACCCCGACCAATGGAGGTCTTCCCCAACTGTATGAACCTGGTGGCTTTGCAAAGTTAAGTTTGACTGAAATTTAAGTATATTGTATTTTACTATATGGTGGATTTCTAATAAGTTGCTTTTCCAAGGTGGTGAATCCCTATCATCTACGAGTGCGTAGAAGGAATCCTATAACTGGGAACAATGTGAAGATGAGTTTACAACTCTATCAAGTTGATAATCGCAGCTATTTGCTAGATTTCATGAGCATTGATGGTAAGGGTGAGACCTGCTAAGTTTGTCTAATTAGGCATTGTCTTTATCTAAAATACGAATGGTACTAGGTTTTTATTCCATTAGCAGGGGTTCCCAACCTTGGGTCTGTGGACCTCTTGCTCAATAGTATTGGTCTATGGCATAAACAAGGTTGGATTAGACAAATGTTTATATCTGAACACTTTTGGTAGAGAAATAATTTCATAATAGCTGGTTTGCTTGGACTCATGTTAGCCTCGGAAAGGTAATGACAACAAATTACTACACTGAAATGAAGATGAAACAAAGTGCAAATGCAAGCAGTTTGAAACACAAATGTAAAACACTGGAAAAGTTCAGCTGGTCGAACAACATTTTTGGAGAGAAAAGCTGAATGTGTCAGATGAAAAACATTCTTCAAAGCTGGGAAGGAGAAAGGAGCTTTGGAGCTTTTACTTGAAACGGTAGCTCTTTTTTCATTAATGCTGTTTCAACTGCCAAGCAATCCTGGCATTTTCTGTAATTACTAATGTAACATTGTAAACAAGTATCCTTATGTAAAGAGTATGAGAAATGTGTATACCCCATCATCTGTGGTGGGAAAATGAGCTAATATTCAGTCCATCATGAAAAGGGAACATGGAACATAGAATCTACAGCACATTACAGGTCCTTTGGCCCACAATGTTGTGCCAACCATGTAACCTAGAAACTGCTTAGAATTTCCTTATCGCATAGCCCTTTATTTTTCTAAGCTCTGTTTTCCTAAGGAAATCTGGAAGAGAATAGAACCGTTTGATAGGAATGAACAAGACAGAAGAAGTACTTTGACATCAGGAGAAGCAGCCATTCCAACCATCAAGCATTCATGAGAAATGCCCAGTATGTAATCTAATTGTAGATCACGGATCCATTTAATAACATTTGATTTGCAGACACTTAGTTGTTTCATTGGTGAAGTTAAAAATTCTCCCAACATCACTTGCCATTTGCAAAAGTGGTTACCAAACTTTTACCACATTTTGTGCAATGGGGTTGTTTTCTAATTTCACTCCTAGATCCTTGGATTCTTAGCGTATGCTATGCAGTTTTCAGCTCTTCAACCAACAGAAGTAGTTTCCTTGTCTTTGCCCTTAATAACTTGAAACTTAAGCAAGATATCCTTTAACTTTTTTAACTTCTGTGTTATAGAGCACTAGTTTATAAAATCTGACTTTATAATTTAGCTCTCGGAGAATGTCTTTCAGTAAATTAAGGCTGTACTCTCTTTAACCCAGTATCTACCTTCTAAGATCTAGTGCCCAGGTTTTCTCATTTTAGGGGCTTGTGTTGCTGTAGAATGAATACTTGTTCTCTAACATCCCACATTTCAGAATCAGCATTACTTTCACTTTAAAAAAAATCTATTGATGACTTTTAAGTCTCTAAACAAAAGGATGCCAAGGTTTCTTTCAATAGCCAGCATTTCATGTCCTTACATTAATTCACATTGAAATCTCTTTGCCACAGTTTGGTTCAATTATTTCATCCAGGAATACCTCTATAATTTTATGCTTTTAGTTGTACAGTTTAAAGCACCAATCATAAGAAAACTTAGCTGAAGTGATGGAGAGTCACCTATCTAATTTGTCTTACTAGTTCATTAAGGCCCCATAGATGTGAACATGAAAAACTGAAAGTCAGAATACAGACTTCAGTGGGATGAGATAATCTGTTGGGTAGATAACAAGAAAACTTCTGTGCTTTACTTTCAACATGATAGGTGAAGACTGGAAATTGTTAGCAAGGATAAACATACTTGTGCATTACAAAATGAAATATAACTACATCTGAAATTCAGGAAATCTGGTGGGGAAGGAATCAAAAATATAGGAATCATGGCATTCACCCCTGACTGAAAGCTGTGGGTGCCTAGTGTGAATTATTTTGACAGATAAGGATTGTGGCCTCACATTTTATAAAATGGCAAATCATGTTAAGTTTATCTTTCTACTGACAAATCATATTGAAATTCCAAAGAAAATAATTTGCAGAACATGGAATATATAAGTATATAAATACATCATAAAACAAATGAAAATCACTGGGGAAAATAAAATCATTGTCAGACTTGCATCATATTCCTGTCATCAATCATGCTTGAAAATTAAATGTTTAATTTTGTAAATCATCATTAGTGCACATTAGAGCTGGCATACTTAAGAAAATGCACTTTTTTCTTTCCACAAGATTTATTGTATTTCATTGCATTTGTCTTAATAATTTTCCTTGATTTCTTTGATTAGATGATGTTATGGAGCAAAAATCAGGCTCCTCCACTCCAAAGCGTTCAGGATCAGCAGCTTTGCTACATAGACCAAGACTGAGTATTGATGCAGCAGCTACTGACGGCCAGCCTTTAACTCCTGTTGGGTCACTTCCCAGCTCACTGACTGGTTGTTTGTCCTCTATAACTCCACGATATGGAAGCCACACAATGGATTTCTTTGAAATGTGTGCTAGCCTTATCACTACACTGGCTCGTTGAAAAACATGCTTTCAATGTGATGACATATCAGCTCTTTAACCCGTAAAGGTGTGAAAGAAAATGCCTTTTCTATTTTGCAAAGCTCTGAGTAATTGTTATATATAGTGCTGGTTTGCAGCTGGTGCTTTTGCTACCTTGATATGGTGGAAGCTCAGAGCAATATTTGTTCATTGCCATTTAGAAACTCTACAGGCATAGAGTGGTGTTTAAGTTGAATTTCTTTTTGCCAGCCAAATCCACAGGATTATACGGGTTTTTTCAACAACTGTAAAAGTGTAGAAAAGCGTCAAATTTCATTTTTAAGGTGATGTACTTTAGAATGTAAAAAGTCAGAGGTAATGTAAAAGAACAGATGAGATGTATTTAACGATTTGTTGTAGAGCCAGGATTGTTCATATGATGTGTTGATGGACAGAATAAGTGCATTTACTCATAAACCAAGTTGTGAGCAGTTGAGATATGAATTTCTATTGAGGATAGTGTGGCTTGAAAGCTATAAAAACAAATTGGATCATAAAATTAGGTAACTGAAATGTGAGCTGGCTGTTATATACAATTATGAAGGTTTATTGTCATTTTATCACTGAGAAGAATTAAGTTTACGAATAGAAATGTAAACAACAGAAATTATTCCATGTATCAAATAGTGTGGTCTTTGGGTTAAAGTGTGAACACTCCTTTGAAAGTATCTTCTTGTGTGAGGATTTCTCTTAAGCACACCTTTTAACTTGATAAGTCAGCAGCATGCACAGCTAGATATAGTTGATCTTTTGCTGCTTTACTTAAAGCATTTACTGTATCTTTATGGTACGATTGAGATTATATTCAAAATGATCACAAATGGCCTGTTGCATTAAACAAAGATCTCCAATTAGTTCCCATTAGAGGCAAATATGATTAACATTTTGTTTTTATTAGATCTCACTATCAGCTTGGTAAGATTTAGAAAATGTACATTTTCAAATAAACGCCAAACAACTTTAAGGCAAAACTGCAGGTATTGGAATTTGGAACAACAGAGCACTGTAAGGATTTAGTAGGTCGAATAGATGTAAGTGAACATTTTGAGACATCACCCTCTCCCCATCTGATACCAGCCTCTTCCCATCAGCCCACTCCCAGCATACTCCTATGTACTGGCAACCTTTTGTTTTCTCTCTCAGGTCTGATGCAGGGTTTTGACCCGAAATGTCAACTTGCATCTTCTGCTTCCATATATATTGCTTATCTACTGAGTTCTTCCAGTGCTCACTTGAAACAAGTTTAAGATTAATTTTCTAATGCAAGACAGGATAATTTAAACCAATAATACCCTAAGAATTGGCTTCCCTTTCATTGAATAGTTTTCTTGCTGTAGATTTATTTTTCAGTTATTTTTAGCTTGTTTCTTTCACTGTCATAGGCTTGGTGACTCTACCTAATGGCATTGCCAATAATTTGGATTTTAAATCAAAAAATGAGTCTTGATGGTGAGATTACCTCTAATGTATTCAGGGCTAGTATTTGTAAAAGGCAGTTATTTATTTTCCAAGAATATACAGTATTCTGGGCCTAAAAATGCAAGCATTTGCATACGAACACTAAGATGTAATTTTGGCCAAGATTCTACTGGGTGAATTCTAGCTTCTGCTATTAATCTTGTGCAGGTTGGTAGTGGGGGCATAATGTATGAACATTTTTTATAGTGTATTATGGTTCACCAAGTCAAATGGTACAAACTAAGATGGAGTGGTAACACAATAGCACTTTCAGATGAAAGATTTGTTAGCTCCTACCTGGCTTTTGTTTTACCAATTAGGCAATATTTTGGAAGAAGGAAGGTCCTACTGTACTTGAGGAATGTGCAAAATGTGCCCCCACCCTCCCAGTAAATGGAGCTTTCTGCTGCTGATTTCTGTTGCAAACACTACCCCCTCCTCATTGGCACATACCTCGTGATGACAAAGAGCAATGACACTGGCATAGTAATATAATGGTTGATATTTTATGTAAACTACAAACCTTTATCTGATATTAATCTAGTTAATCACAAACGTAAGGCCTTCATATTTATTTTATAGCTAATATGATGAAAGATTTTGTATTATCTGAATAATATTCTCCATTTGAATATCAAATTTCAGAGCCAAAGATGTTCCATAAATTTCCTAGATATTAATAAAAAAAAAGTCAAATTGAAATTGATTAGTTTAATTATGAAGTTGAACTATGTGAAGTCCAGTGTTTCTTCTTGTGTTGTAGCAGTAGAATGATTCCGCAATGCAAAAATCTTAGATATGGGGTGAATACCTCATGCAATGTTACAAGGACTTCTGTACAGCACCAAACTGCATGTTGAAAGATATATATTATGCCAATTTTCCATTAATAAATTTGTGAATGCAATGACAATACTTAAGAGACAAGACTGCAGATACTGGCTTCTAGAGGAAAACAAACAATGCTGAAAGAACTTTACAGGTCAAGCAACATTGAGACAGGAAGAGGGATGAATTTTGGTTAAAGACCCTCCATCTGGTCTAGATCTAGAAAGAAACTGCGAGTCCAAGGCCTCACTGATGGAGAATGGAAGTAAATAGGGGCTAGATGTTGATGGTGAAGATGAACCATTTGGGACCAGGGAATTGAAAATTGTTTTAAGGCAAGGTGTCTGTAATATAAGTGGGAAGGGACTAGTGAGGAATGAATGAATGTTCAGTGAAGGCAAAAGAAGGCATAAGTAGTGGGCCTGCTGGTGCAGTCTTGTTTGTGAATCTTGGGTAGGAGATAGAAATGACAGTACCGTATGTGGTTGGAGAACTATTCGTGTTCGAGGCAATGGAGGGGAGATCCGAAGTGATGAGATTTGTGATGATATGGCCTGACAATTATTTGTAGGGGTCATGGGCAAGTAGTAGGAATGAGGTGGTGTCTGAGAGCTGCTGATTAGCCCCGGCAAGTAGCCGCCAGTCTGTGATGGGATTGATTCAAGATGGCTTAATGTTAGTTCCAGTACACAAGTGTAAAAGAAAATGAAATAATTGTTCCTTTGTATTTGAAATGGCACAAAAGAACACAATAAGATGAGGAAAGCAATACCAATGGTAAAAAAAAACAATAAATTGAAATACAAAAGATAGCTTTTGTATTTCATTGAGTGATGCCAGGCACAGAAGTGTCTGACATAAGGTGACTGACAGGAAATGATGAAGTTGTGGTCGTTGGGGGTCTAGAATAACATGAGTATAGGTGTACATAGTCTGGCTCTCTCAGAAAGCAGAGGCATGGGTGAGCTTTCCTTATTATGTGTGATCTGTTCTGGGACCATGAGAGGTTGTGCGAGATCTGCACTCCCAAGAGTTTGAAACTGCTAGTAATATTCGCTGATGTAAAGAGCAATATATGTGCTGGTGAGTTCTTTTGTTTTTGACATTGAGGAAGAGGTTATTGCCTGGCACCAGGTCTCGATCTCTTCCACCTCCTCTCTGTAGGCTTTTTCATTGTTATTTGTGGTGAATTCCACCACTGTTGTGTCATTGGTGAACTTGACAATGTGATTACTTGAGTGTTTGGCCATGTAATCATGTGTGAGCAGTGTACAGCAATGAGCTCAGCACACAGCTCTGGGAACACCCATGTGGAAGATGTTGGGAGGGAGGCATGGTTGTGCATCTTGACTGACTGAGGTTTGTTGGTTAGGAAGTCCAACACCCAGTTGCACAGTGATGTAGACAGAGGAGTAGGAGTTTGTTCACCAAGGTCTGTGGGACAATAGTGTTGAATGCCAAACTGAAATCCAAATCTGACAAGTGTCCTTATTCTCTAGGTGCATGACAGATGCTGTGGCATTTGTAGTAGATCAGTTCTGTCGGTAAGCAGATTGGTGAGTTCCCAGCATAAAGTAAACGAGATAGGACTGGCCAGAAGAGAGTGGAGAAGTCAAGGTGGTGGATGCAGTATTGACAGTTGGAATTGAAATTGCAAAGAGAGGATAAAGGGTTAGAAAAAGGAGATGGTGTTAGAATTTGGAGAAAGGTCAGCACAGTGGCGGGGGGGAGGGGAAGGGAGTTGACAGGGTTGGAGCGGTGTTCATGAGAACCATTTACCAAATGGGTATGGGTACAGTGCCAAAGACAGGTCTTGGCCTGAAACATCGACTCTTCATTACTCAATGCAGATGCAGCCTAATCTGTTGAGTTCCTCCAGCAGTTTGTTTTTTGCTGAACATTATGTAAATGCTATTTCGATCGCCAATGCCACTTATTGGCTAGATTTTACTTTCTGAATGTCAGGGGCATTCATATATTTACATGTGCTATGAAATTTGACAGCCAATGAACGTGGGGGCCAGAGATTTGTCAGCTGTCAGTTTTCAGAGATACTTGAATCTTTGCTGCAGGCTTTGAAACACATTGTGGCTGTGATATTTTTTCTCTTTATCTGGATTAGGCAAATTCAAGAAAGAGAATATTGAGGTGTGACCAGCGTTGGTGCCATGTAAGCCTGTATATGTACACTAAATTTAAAGTAGGATGAGCATTGCTGCATTTTTTTAAAATGCACAAAATCTTATCAGAATAGCTCTGACAACCATGTAATTTTATTCAGCAAAGGAAATGCCTGTTTCCTATGTAATTCCAAAATCTTCAGTAAATAAAACATAATAGTTATGTGCTGTATCTTTTTTTGGTAATTTATGTGTTCAGTGAGAATTATTGCAATTTTTAAAGAGTACTATTTTAACAAGCTAAGAAAAACTGATCTTTTATTTAACACTAACCTGAATTCATACTTGCTTGATTCGCATCATGAACATGCTTTTGAGTTAGAAATTCATTCATAAATGTTTTGATGGATGAGTGATTTCTCAAATAGCTAGTATGGAACTATGCTAATTGGAAATAATATTTAATAATGCCCATTAAATCAAGTTACTGTCTTAATGCTTAGTGTCAAAATTCCTAAAGAATTTAAATGTAAATACATCTTAACAGCAAAATGTTGCAAGAACAATAAACGACATTTAGCACTGGTCAACTGATAGACCATAAGACATAGGAACAGAATTAGGCAATTCAGGTCATCAAGTCTGCTATGCCATTCCACCATGGCTGATTTATTGTCCCTTTCAACCCCATTCTCCCGACTTCTCCCTGTAGCTTTTGACACCCTGATAATCAAGAATACAGTATAATCAACCTCTGCCTTAAATATACACAGTGACTTGCCCTGCACCACCGCCTTTGGCAAGTATTCCACAGAGTCACCACCATCTGACTGAAGAAATTCCTTATCTCTACTAAATGAACATCCCTCAATTCTGAGGCTGTGCCCTCTGGACCTAGACTCCCCCACTATAGGAAACATCCTCTCCACATCTGCTTTACCCAGACCTTTCAATATTCAACAGGTTGCAATGAGATTTCCCCTCATTCTTCTACACTCCAGTGAGTACGGTCCCTGAGCCATCAAATGCTCCACGTATGCCAACCTTTTCATCTCTGGGATCATTCTCGTGAGCCTCCTCTGGACTCTATAATGCCAGCACACCTTTTCTTAGATAAGGGGCCAAATCTGCTCACAGTACTCCCAAGTGCATTCGGACCAATGCCTTATAAAGCCTCAGCACTATATCCTTGCTTTCGTATTCTAGTCCTTTCAAAATGAATGCTAACATTGCATTTGCCTTCCTTACTACCAACTTTTGGGAATCCTGCACGAGACTCCCAAGTCCCTCTGCATCTCTGATAATTTGAATTTTCTCCCCATTTAGAAAATAGTCCAAGCCCTTATTCCTTGTGCCAAGGAATGACTTTGCACTTCCCAACGTTATATGCCACTTCTTTACCCATGCCCCAATCTGTCTAACTCCTGGAGGCATTCTACTTCCTCAACACTGCCTGGTACTCCACCTATTTTCATATTGTTCACAAACTTGGCCACAAAGCCATCAATTCCTTCATCAAAATTATTGACATACAATGTGAAAAGAAGCAGTCTCAACTCTGGCCCTGGCGGCACAGCACTAGTCATCAGCAGCCAACCACAATAGGCCTCCTTTATTTCCATTCTTTGCCTTCTGTTGGTCAGCCAATCTTCAATCCATGCTGGTAATACCATAGACTTTTGTTGAGCAGAATCATATACGGCAGCTTGACGAAGGCCTTCTGAAAATCCAAGTAAATCAACTGACTCTTTTGTCCATCCTGCCTGTTACTTCCTCAAAGAATTCCAACAGATTTGTCAGGCAAGATTTACCCTTTAGAAAAGCATGCTGAACTCGGCCTTTTTTATGATGTGCCTCGAAGTACCCTGAGACCTCCTTTCTAATAATAGACTCCAACATCCAGTGATTCTGGAAAGATCATTACTAATGCCTCCACAGTCTCTTCAGCTACCTCTGTCAGATCCTTTGGGTGTAATCCATCTGGTTCTGGTTACTTAACTACATTCATGATTTTCAGTTTCCAAAGCACTTCTTCTTAGTAATAGTAGACACTCACTTATGCCCCCTGGCTCTCACATTTTTGCTATACTGCTAGTGTCTTCCACAGTGAAGACTGATGCAAAATACTTAAGTTCAGTCACCATTTCTTTGTCCCCCATTTCTGCCTCTCAAGCTGCATTTTCCAATAGTCTTATATCACTCTCATCCCTCTTTTACTCTTTATATCTCTTAAAAATACCTTTTGTATCCTCTTTTACATTGTTGGCTAGCTTACCTTCATATTTGATCTTTTCTCTCTGTATGGGTTTTTATTTGCCTATTGTTGGTTCTTAAAAGCTTCCCAGTCTTCTACATTTCCACTGATTTTTGCTGTATTATATGCCCTTTCTCTTGCTTTTATACTGTCTTTGATTTCCCTTGTTAGCCATGGTTGCCTCAGCCTCCCTTTAGAATTCTACTTCATCTTTGGTATGCATCTTTCCTGCACCTTCTGAATTTTCCCCACGAACAGCAGCCATTATTGTTCTGCCATCATCCCTGCTAGTGTCCCCTTCCAAACAACTTTGGCCAGTTTTCTCTCATGCCTCTAATTCTCTTTACTCCACTGTAATACTGATACATTTGATTTTAACTTCACTTTCTCAAACTGCAGGGTGAATTCTCTAACATTATTATCACTAGCAACTAAGGGTTCCTTTACCTTAAGCTTCCTAATCAAATTTAGGTTATCCAGAATTGCCATTCTCCTTGTGGGCTCTACCAGAAGCTGCTCTAAAAAGCCATCTTGTAGGCATTCTACAAAAACTCTCTTGGGATTCAGTATGAACTGGATTTTCCCAATCTACCTGCAAATTTGAATTCTCCATGACTAATACATTTCCCTTTTTACATGCCTTTTCGATTTCCCGTTGTAACTTGCAGCTCATGTCCTGGCTACCTTTCGGAGGCCAGTATGTAACTCCCATCAGGGTCTTTTTTTTCCCCCTTGCAGTTTCTTAACTCTACCCACAAGGGTTCTACATCTTCTGATCCTATGTCACCTCTTTCCAAGGAATTGATTTCACTTTTTTACCAATAGAGCCACCCCACCTCCTCTGCCTACCTGCTCATCCTTTCAATACAATGTGTATCCTTGCGTGTTAAGCTCCCAACTATGATCTTCTTTCAGCCACGACTCAGATGCCCATATCATTATACCTGCCAATCTCTAAATGCACCACAGGGTCATCTACCTTATTCCATATTCTGCATATATTATAGATTGATACCAATAAAAAGTAATATACTACCTCTTATTCTAGCTTTCTTATGTAATTTTAATTAGTTAAATGCAGAATCAATTTAGTGAAACCTTGCAGCACTCATTGTTGATAAGGAATGAGTCAGGTTTTAAGATGATTAAAATACAGCCCATGTTCTGATTTCTTCCTTATTTGATCAATCTTCCACAGGCCTTGATGTTGGAAGTGTAGAACCACAGATGCATTGACCATGTAGTTCTTTAGTCTTTTAAGCAATTTGATAACTTGTCAAAACATACAGAAATAAAGATACTGCGCAAGGATAGCAGAGATATTAAAATGTTTCAGGTGTCTCTATACAGAATTTTGGATGTGTTGCTTGTAATATGTTCAATACAAACTGTGATGTTATTTTTTTAAATAATGCCAGTAGGAACCACAGTATGCTGTTTGTTCATAAATTGCTAATATCTTGAAGAAAACACTAAGTTTTTAAAATTCTTCAAGGTTGAAGCAGAGAAACAAAAGCATTGTAAATATTATACTAATAAGGTTGAGTTTTTAAATTTATTGTTCCAACTGAATTTGCTGATTGCTGGTATCCACTTTTAAACCTGATTCATCATGTTTAAGACTTGAAACAGGTTTGTAAATCAATTTTGCACAAATGTAGCTAACTATTAATACCTGAATGCAGTTGACAGCTGATGAAACCATTACTTTTCTGAAGTACAGTATAGTCTCGCTGAGTAGAATAGAATAGGACTTTGTCATTGCTCAAGAAAGTGAGATTGTGGTGCTACTCTTATCCATATAAATCAGCTGTTTACAATGCATGTGGTATGGTTTAATTAATAAAAACAAATTCCCATATTTATATGCAAAAAGTGACTTTGATAGTCCATAATACTCAAAGGAAATTGGCAGGCTGTGGTGCAGCATTATTCAGCTGTATAATGGCCCTCGGGAAGAAACTGCTTTTCAAACTTACTCTCGACTAAGATGTTTCTGTATCTCCTACCAGATGGCAGGAGACTGAACAGACTGTGTCCAGGATGGGATGGGTCTTTAGGCAGAAAACATTAGCGACTTATTTTAGCAGCTGATGGGGGGAAACAATGTTAGCCGATGTTTCAAGTTTAACTTGGCATCCTGTTCCTGCATTCTTACTGTAAATCCCTGTATTTACTCCCTGTTCATTTAGTGTACTTACAGCTTTGATTCAGCTAGTAGAACTTGCCTTTTTTCAGAACATTGTTGGTCTAGTCTTGCTCTGGATACCCTTGACAATGAGATCTAAGCTGATACTCAAGTACTACCATTGCAGATGCTGTCTTGTTTTCGTAGATGAAATGTTGGCACTCAAGTTCTATGGCTATTATTTTTGAATCAATATGACTCTATTCAATCTATAATTTGGTCATTATTACCTCACTATTTCTATTTGAATACATTGGTTGTGCTGTTTTGTACATTACATCAGTGACAGGACTCAATAGTTATTATAAAGAGCTTTGGGATTTTCCCGAGTTTGTATAAATGCAAGTCTTATCTAAATTTGTTTTTTTTCTCCTCTGCTAAAACTATATAGCTTGAATTAAAATTGAGTTATCTGCTAATCATAATGCAAATTAGAGCCAAAGAAACTAAAATACACAGAAAACATGGGCTCCAGAGAGTATCCACATTATTATGTATACTACGGAAAGTACATTGTGCAGGAATGTTCAATCATACTTGGAAGTTGAATTTCTCTAATGTAATTTTCCTGTGCCCAACTGTAAGGTAGCATTTGGTTAAATAGCATGATTGCACCAATGGTGTCATTTTGTAAAGAGGCAGTTTATAGTCAATATAAGGGTTGTGTGTATGGTAATGTGGTGCTTGGAACTACTTTCTGTACTGTTTGCCAGGTAGTATGAAGTTTAATCCTTTCCTAAGTTTCTCACTTTATAATAAATTACTGTGTTGGCTGGGAGTGCTTCTGAATGCCAGAGTTCAAAGGGAGTACACTGGATTCCAATTAATTTGGTCACATTGGGACCAGCATATTTTGGCCAATTTAGCCAAGGTTTCATGAAAATACTTAAAAAGGTATAGGAAAAAGCAAATGATCATTTAACTGATTAACAAATTATGTATTTAAATGACATGCAGAACAAATTGAAACACTACCAATACTACTACAGTCCTATAAAACTGTTAGTTCCTAATTGTTATTGTAGGAATTCATCCTGAGTACACTGTTGTTTTTCTGATTGACTATAAATGAACAAAATCAGCACAGTCACTTAATACAAATAATGGGCTGTCTTTATACAATGCTTTCAATGACTGCATCCTCCAAATCTTCATTTTCATTGTAACTTTCAAGATGATTGTTGATGCCTTCAAATTTTTAATAGTTCCTAACTTGTTGAAGTAGTGAAATTGTTTCATTTTCACTCCTGACAGTTTTTAGCATCTCCAAGCCAAAATCCTGAAACCCCAATGAGCAAAACAGTTCTGAATTCTTACTGTTTATTTCTCACTAACCATCAGTGACAAAAATTACTTTATTGAACACCAACACATGCAACTGACTCTATTTAAAAACTGATTACTCTTAAGTATGGTGTACAGTGTGTAACGGCCACACAAGAGCACATGACAGATACTAGTTAGAAACAGTTCGGCAACAGCCACTTGTCCCATTAAAGCGGTGTAGTGTTCCAAATAAACGAAGGGAATTCCAGCTATTTTCTTGATTAGCTTTTGTTACTTAAGAATTGTCCCAAATCAGCAGCTGCCCTGATCAACCAATAGCCCAATTAACTGGAATCCACCGTATTATAAATGCAGTTCTTTTACCTCCCTAACTCCGTACTAAAGTTGTGTGAAGGAGGAAATTCAAGTAGAATGGAAACTAAGTGGCAAGCATTATTAGATGAAGGGGTAAAAGTGCAGAATCTGTCACTTCTGGCTTTCTCCTGATTGGCCTAATTTAACTTGTTAATGACTATGTTCTGCTGCCTAGGAACATCAGTACTTGAATAATCATTGATCATTTTCAGATTTTGGTGTAAAAGTGACCAGTCTTGTTTAAAGCAGATTCATTCTTATTAGCTTAAAATATTTTAATCAATGGACTTCCATTTTGAATGCAATCTATGTATGCTTTTTAAGTGATTTTTATTGAATTAATTTTTTCAGTGTCCTTCTGAGAAGTATTATTTGTACCTTTCATTTTATTTGAAATTGTAGCCTAGCGCATCCATTACTTCAGATATTCCTGGATTTTATTAAGAAAATAGAAACCTGTAATTATATAATGACTGACTGTGTGACAATGTTATTTAACGAAATGCCAGCTTTACATGTTTCTGAGGCATCTAATAATATGGTATAAGTGAATAGTAAAGCAGTTCAGTTACCTAGCTAAATGATAGCATCAGTTTAACTATTGTTCTCCATATTTAAACTTACAAATGCATTGACTTTTTTGGAGTAGTTTTTAATGGTGCTGTGAAATGCAAATAGAGTTGTTAATCGAACTACAAAAGTAATTAAACCAATGGCCACACGTCAGATTAAAGTATTAGACCATGGAAACTTTAATTGCTTGGTTTTTTCAGTGTTATCAGCTTCAAATATCACATGATGGCTTGTATATCATGACTGAAACACAGTGTATTTTGTCTGCACTTAGCAAGCTGTAGATACTGATGAACTTCAAGTATTCAGAATAATACAAAGCTGTGAAAATTTATTTTGAAATAATTTTCATATATTTATGTAGAACTCAACATTTATAATGTTTGGAGTGAACTTTTGAAAGGGAATTTTGGTTTGAGGTAAATTTTATGTTATTTGTTGAATACACTGATGCCCTAGGCAGAATAATTTTAACATGAAGAACTTGGCTCATTAGTGCATTTTTGAGTCAAAGATGTGAATTGGAAATGAAAATATCGAACTGTTAATAAATGGAGTCAGCTGATAAAACCAAGCCATATAACACTACTAATGCGCTTCTTCAATCATTATTGAAGTAAAACAAGTGGCAGAATTGTTAGATAGAACTGTGTATGTAAGGTATTAATTCCATTTTCCTTTCTTCCTGGTCAATCACTGCATTATAGCAGTAGTGAAGCATATTGGCTATATGTACAGTTCATTTGCACCAGAGTAGGGATGCCTGTTGTGTCACTATTAATCCAGATAAGACTGACATGTATTTTGCCAAAGATCTCAAGAACAGCCTAAAGTGGATCATCCTCTTTAACTGCAGGCTGTAAGTATTTGCAAACATGTCAGTCTTTGTTTTTGCACTCATTTGCTGGGCTCTGCCTTCATTGAGGATGAAGGTTCATGGTGCTCCTCTCTTGTAATTTAGTGTAGTTTTCTATCTACGTATGTGAGCAGGCTATTGTTTAAAGAATACTACTCCTGCCGTTAAGGTATGTGTTGTAAAATCAGTGTTGGTATCTCATTTTTAAAAGTGCTTATACTGCTTTACATTTAATTTCTACATTCCTCATTGAACTGGAATTGGTTTTCTGGCTGAATGGTACTCATTAAGAGAGATTTACAGGACCACGAGTTTTGAAATTGTTAGAATATGATTTTGGTGCTGTTTTACAATTGGCTCAGAGAGTTACTGTGTTTTGCTTCATATCAAGTAACAGATCACAAATATTGAAGTACGTACCAAGTCTGACTTTTTACCTTTTGTCTCAAGATTGGTGGTCAATGTCACTAATACTATCATGAACAAATGCTTTCTTTTTATGCAGATTAGCAAGGATTGATTCGTGTAATGTTTCCTCTCATTGAATTTTGCAGGCCCAGACTTAGTACTGTTCAGCAATCTGGATTACTAGCTCAGATTATTATTTAAAATAGAAATGTAACATGGATGAACTGTAATTTGAAAATCAAGGTTAAAATTATCACTATTTAAAATAAAGACTGTTAGTTATCACTTTTTTATATAAACGAGTATAATTTCTTTAAATGAACATCTAACACTCCAGTGCTAGAAAGTCAGTTGGCAGTGATTAATAAAGGCAAACAAAATTGCTTTAATTAGTTTAAGTTGGAAAATTGTGCATATTTATATGCAGGAAGGATTGACTATGCTGTGTGAAGTTGATCATGTAATGCAACTTTCTGCCTTTTATAGTTTGGACCCATCATACATGGGAAAGCAATACGTCGATTTTGGCCCACGTTATAATTATCTGCTGTTGTTGCCTTAAAACTTGGATATTATTTCATCCCAGTAGCTTTATCATTTTATACATTTATATAAAGATATTCATTTTTCTTATTTGCAAGACTCAAATAACTGAAAGTGGAAAAACTGCTGGAGCTGCTCAGTAGGTCAGACAGCATCTGCATAGGAAAATAGGTTGATGTTTCTACAATGGAAATATTGACTTTGCAAAAGATGCCAACTGATTTGCAGATGTTCATGTTTTTATTTCAGATTTTCGCAATGTTTTGTATTTGTGTAACAATATTAAATAAGTTGGTTTTCCAGCAGAAATTGTGAAAGTAATGCTATTTCTTGTTTCTAATCTATTAGTCATGTATTTGTATAATTGCAATGTGTCAAATTTTGTGTGTTACTCCTCTTGGAGGTACAATGAGTAGGAACAGTTCTAAAACTCTGTGAATTTGGAGTGCCTAATACTACATTCTTTATTTTATGACAGTTAACCTCGACTGGAATATTGATATTTTTGCCATCAATTACTCCTTGATAGGTTTATAAAATTTATATTTTTTAAAAACCATTTCTAGGTTTGTTTTCATCAACATTAATACAAAGTTCCATGCTCTGGTATTGCTTTGATTTGGTGAATATATGGCCCAGTCAGATTCCATTTTGATTAAATTATTAACCCGGGATATAGTTTAAAAACACTACTTATCCCAGAAATTACAGAAAGGTGGTGACTGTATACGATATCAGGTAGCCAAGTAGGAGCTTGTACCTTCATTTTCATGGCTTGAGCCTACTATAGATTTTATAGGTTGTCAAATCTCTTGTCTGCTGTAATGCTTCTTGGGATACTCTCATATACACTACAGAATTATGGTCTTCCATATTGACTCTGGTAACTCAAATGCAAAAGAATAGCTGTTATTTCTTGGAGTATACATTCAGTGGTGGATTAGGGTTCAAATTGAGGGTATGCACAAAATTTTATTACATTGCTATAGCTGCAAATGTGTCAAATGGGAAGTGTATGCATTCAGTACCAGGTTGCTCTCACCTTTAACAGCAAATTATTTACCAATAACATAATACATTTGATTAGTTTCACTATTTCTGCATGATGAGCACTGAGTTGACAGTTTGTGACATGTACTTTTGTGATATCAGAAGCCACTGGCTATGCTGATTCGTGTGCAACTTGTCTTTGTTTTTGAAATGTAATGCACTGCATGATACCATGGTTGCTATTTGCACTTTAATAAAATCAGAATACTATGTTTCTGTTTTCTCCTTTTAAATGTCTTGTGTAAGGCTACTGGTTTTCAGGTATTGTTGAAGTTTCATTTTTGTTTTCAAGCTACATGTCCTGCCATCTCAAACAAGTAACATTCAGCAATAATGAATGTTGAACTGACATACTCATGAACATGCTGAAACTCAAGATTGTGCTTGGGGTGGGTGGGAAGCTGTGGTGACATTTTAAAAAAATATATTTCCTTTCATTGAGTAGTCTAGTCGAAAAGCATTCATTACTTTTGACTTCATTTGCAGTAGATTGCTCATCTCTCACTGGCACCAATTTAACTTGGCCCAAACAACCAAGTTAACCCAATCAATCAATCAATCAAATAACACATTAACAAACTGACATGTGGCCAGCTACTGTTTCCAATAATTTATTTTAAATGCGAATCCCAAAAAATATTTTTAATGGCATTATTAAAGAAACATTCCAGTATATTGAGGTGGTTGTGCATTGAAACTAACTTTATAAAATTCAGAAAGAAATTGTATATTACATAAAATTAAAATACAATAATTCAAAGACAAAGTTCTTTGAAGCAAGGTATCCACTTTAACTCAGGTTCTGTAAATAAAACATTAAAAATCAGGATTTACTTTGTTCAGAAAATTTAGATTTTTTGAACAGAAAAAGTAAATTTTTTGGACAGAAAAAAAAACTTACCCAAATGTCAAATATCGTACGTGGACATAACCATCTAAGGCAAAATAAATTAGATTTAAGTTGTGGTTTTAATATAACTTTGTTTTACTTGTTTTGTTAGAGTGGTACACAAAAAAAATTCACAAAACTGAAGTTAGTTTTCAGTGAACATAACAAATAACAGTGACAAAATTAACATTAATGCTGAAAACATTTTTGAGAGATTAAGACAAACTGCATAAATACTTTGTGTAGAACCAGATTAGAGGCTATAAAATAAATAATTAATTCTGTTTGAAAATAGAAACATTTGCTCCTACTAAACAAGGTTAAGAGGGGAATGCAGGCAGACGAAACGAGTTCATTGGGCAACACAGCAGGGATGAGTTGGGCCTAAAGGCCTGTTTCCATGCTCTAACGCAGAGGTTCCCAATCTCGGATCCACGGTTGCCTCAGTTAATGGTAAGGGTCCATGGCATTAAAAATTTTGGGAACCCCTACTCCAATAATCTTTCAAGAATCACTGGATTCTGGAATGGTCTAGGAGGACTGGAAAATTGTAAATGTCACTCCAAGAAAGGGAGACAGAAGAAAGGAAATTACCAGTTAGCCTGACTTCAGTGGTTGGGAAGATTATTAAGGATGACACGCACACAATGTAGACCGAAGACAGCATGGTTTCCTTAAGGGGAAATTTCTGACAAATCTTGGAATTCTTTGAGGAAAATACAGACACGAGAGACAAAGGAAAGTAAGTACATGCTGTTTACTTGGATTTTCAGAAGGCCTTTGACAAGGTACCACACAAAGCTACTTTAACAAGATAAGAACCCATGGTATTATAGGAAAGATACAGTATGGAGAGAAAAATGGTTGACGGGCAGGAGGCAAAGAATCATAATAAAGGGGCCCTATTCTGGTTGGCTGCTGGTGACTAGTGGTGTTCCACAGGGGTTGATATTGAGACTGCTTTGTATGTTATTGAATTGACTTTATTCCTTACATCCTTCACATACATGAGTAAAAATCTTTACATCTGTCTAAATGTGCAAGCATAGTAATTTATAATAGAACCGTCAATGTAACATAGAAATACACTCAAATCAGCATACGTTAATCAATCTGATGGCCTGGTGGAAGAAGCTGTCCTGGAGCCTGTTGATCCTGGCTTTTATGCTGCGGTACCGTTTCCCAGATGGTAGCAGCTGGAATAGATTGTGTTTGGGGTGACTCAGGTACCCAATGATCCTTTGGAACCTTTTTACACACCTGTCCTTGCAAAGGTCCTGAATCATGGTAAGTTCACAACTACAGATGCGCTGGGCTACCCACACCATTCTCTGCAGAACCCAGTGTACAGTTCCCATACCAGGCAGTGATGCAACCAGTCAATAGACAATAGGTGCAGAAGTAGACCATTCGGCCCTTCGAGCCTGCACCGCCATTTTGAGATCATGGCTGATCATCTACTATCAATACCCGGTTCCTGCCTTGTCCCCATATCCCTCGATTCCCCTATCCATAAGATACCTATCTAGCTCCTTCTTGAAAGCATCCAGAGAATTGGCCTCCACTACCTTATGAGACAGTGCATTCCAGACCCCCACAACTCTCTGGGAGAGGAAGTTTTTCCTTAACTCTGTCCTAAATGACCTACCCCTTATTCTCAAACCATGCCCTCTGGTACTGGACTCTCCCAGCATCTGGAACATATTTCCTGCCTCTATCCTGTCCAATCCCTTAATAATCATATGTTTCAATCAGATCCCCTCTCAATCTCCTTAATTCCAGCATGTACAAGCCCAGTCTCTCTAACCTCTCTGCGTAAGACAGTCCAGACATCCCAGGAAATAACCTCGTGAATCTACGCTGCACTTCCTCTACAGCCAGGATGTCCTTCCTTAACCCTGGAGACCAAAACTGTACACAATACTCCAGGTGTGGTCTCACCAGGGCTCTGTACAAATGCAAGAGGATTTCCTTGCTCTTGTACTCAATTCCCCTTGTAATAAAGGCCAACAATCCATTAGCCTTCTTCACGGCCTGCTGCACTTGCTCATTCACCTTCAGTGACTGATGAACAAGGACTCCTAGATCCCTTTGTATTTCTCCTTTACCTAACTCTACACCATTCAGGTAATAATCTGCCTTCCTGTTCTTACTCCCAAAGTGGATAACCTCACACTTATTCACATTAAACGTCATCTGCCAAGTATCTGCCCACTCACCCAGCCTATCCAAGTCACCCTGAATTCTCCTAACATCCTCATCACATGTCACACTGCCACCCAGTTTAGTATCACCAGCAAATTTGCTGATGTTATTCTCAATGCCTTCATCTAAATCATTGACGTAAATTGTAAACAGCTGTGGTCCCAATACCGAGCCATGTGGCACCCCACTAGTCATCACCTGCCATTCTGAGAAACACCCATTCACTGCTACCCTTTGCTTTCTATCTGCCAACCAGTTTTCTATCCATGTCAATGTCTTCCCCCCCGATGTCCTGAGCTTTGATTTTACCCACCAATCTCCTATGTGGGACCTTATCAAATGCCTTCTGAAAATCGAGGTACACTACATCCACTGGATCTCCCCATCTAACTTCCTGGTTACATCCTCGAAAAACTCCAACAGATTAGTCAAGCATGATTTACCCTTGGTAAATCCATGCTGGCTCGGCCCAATCCTATCACTGCTATCTAGATATGCCACTATTTCATCCTTAATAATGGACTCTAGCATTTTCCCCACCAGTGATGTCAGGCTGACAGGTCGATAGTTCTCTGTTTTCTCCCTCCCTCCTTTCTTAAAAAGTGGGATAACATTAGCCATTCTCCAATCCTCAGGAACTGATCCTGAATCTAAGGAACATTGGAAAATGATTACCAATGCATCCGCAATTTCCAGGGCCACCTCCTTTAGTACCCTCGGATGCAGACCATCTGGACCTAAGAGAGTCGGGACGCTCTCAATTGTGCCGAAGATTTGGGGGCCCATACCAAACTTCCTCAACCACCTGAGGTGAAAGAGGCACTGTTGTGCCTTTTTCACCATACATCTGCTGTGTACAGACCATGTAAGGTCCTCTGTGATGTGGATTATGCAGAACTTAAAGCTGTTCACCCTCTCAACCCCAGATCCATTGATGTCAATAGGGGTTAGCTGTCTCCATTCCTCTTGTAATCCCCAACCAGCTCCTTTGTTTTTGCAACATTGAGGGAGAGGTTGTTTACTTGACACCACTGTGTCACTGTATGTCAATGATTTAGAAGAAGAATTGATGACTTTAGCTGATTTTGCAGAGGATGCAAAGATCAGCAAAGGGGCATTGAGTCTGCAGAAGGACTTGGACATATTGGGAGAATGAGCAAAGAAGAGGCAGATGGAATATAGTATAGAGAAGTGTCATGCACTTTGGTAGAAGGAATAAAGGTATAGACTATTTTCTAAATAGGAAGAAAATTCAAAAAAAAAATCAGAGGTCAAAGGGACTTGGGAATCATTATGTAGGATTCCCTAAAGATAAATTTGCAGGATGAGTCAGTGGTAATGAAGGCAAAAGCATTGTTAACATTCAGTCTGAGGGGACTAGAATATAAAAGTAAGGATGTAATGTTGGGTCTTTATAAGGCATTGGTCACACCACACTGAGTATCGTAAGCAGTTTTCAGCCCCTTATCTAAGAAAAGCAACACTGACATTGGAGAAGGGTTAGAGGAGGTTCACAAGAATGATCCAGGAATGAAAGGGTTAACACGGGAGCGTTTGATGGCTCTGCACTTGTACTCAATGGAATTTAGAAAAATGGCGAAGGAATCTCAATAAAACGTATCAAATATTGAAAGGCCTAGATAGTGGATGTGGAGAGAATGTTTCCTATACTGCAGGTGTTCCCAATCTTGTTTTTATGCCATGGACCCCTACCATTAAATGAGGGGTCTGTGGATACCAGGTTGGGAACCCCTGCTATAGTGGAACGTCTATTTAGAGTAAAGATGAGAAGTGATTTCTTTAGCCAGAGGATGGTGAGTCTGTGGAATTTATTGCCACGCATGGCTGTGGAGGCCAAGTCACTGAGCACTGAGTACAGTGGAGGTTGATATGCTTTTGGTTACCGTAGTCAGTGCGTCAAAGGTTACAGGGAGAAGGCAGAAGAATGGGGTTGAGAGAGAGAATAAATCAGCCATGATGGAATAGTGTAGCAGACTCAATGGGCCAAGTGGCCTATTTCCGCTCCTATGTGTTATGGTTATAACTATGACAAGCCCCAGTTGTTTGAATGGGGCCATACATCTGGATTGGCATGTGCAGGTATGTGGTTTGTCTAAACTTTTCATATGTTTAGTTATGAGACATTAATTATTATGTATTATTTAAACATTATTGCATTGCTTTTAAGTTCCAGAGATTTCGGTGCCTCAGGATCCCACATTTGAGGCCTATCATCTCATGGATGGATCTCCTTAGTCGGGGAACCTAAGGTGTAGTCCAGGTCAAGTACTAGCCACCAAGAAACAGGAAAAACAAAATGTTACAGATAGCATGAAAATGGAGAATATTAGTTGCAATTCATTTGCAGGAAAACTAACGTGAAGTTCTGGCAGAAGTAAAAGATGCACTTGAAGAAGCACCACCCAACATGGAGTAAGTACGATGAAAGATGCTGTGCTTGGCTGGGAATACTCAAGGAGGGGAGGACAGGAAAAATGATTAAGCCTCCAGCTAAATTGTAACTTATTAAACATCTTTGCTAATTTTCCAGAAGGATTATTTAAGCTGGGAACCAGCAGCAGGAGCTGTCCCTGATGAAATGTAGCAACCACAATACCACACTTGTCAAGATAGGTAACTCACTACAGACCAGTATCCATACAATAGATTTCCATCATTTGTGCCGTACAAGCCATCACCCTTTCCCTTTGAGAAATCAGGTTCAGACTGATGGAAAGTAGAAAAAACCTGCAGATGCGAAAGCACTCCAAGTAAGGCAGCATCTGTGGAAAGGGGAAGTTAATGTTTCAGGTCTTAATTGCTTCTCTTTCCACAGATACTGATGCCTTCTACAAAATGTACAAACTTAAGATTACTGTTGTATCCAATAGATTAATTGTATTATGTGAGTAGTTCTCTGTACAATTTAAATCCCGTGTGTAGATTAAATATACAGAAGATTCACTTACATTTACCGTAAGCATTCCGACAAATTATTAGGTTGTCTTCTCCGATATCTATTACTTCCAGCTTCTCTCCAGATTTTACCGGTAAATATAAGGATCCTTCCTGCTCTTGCACGACATTCTGCTCCACAACTGCAACATTCTCCACAACAATCTCCTTGGTGTACTAGAGAAATATCCACAACAGGTCAAATGGTTACTGACAAATGAGAAACGTTCAATTGCAATGGAAGGGAGCTCTCAATGAAATTAAGCTCAAAGCTTGTGCATTGCAATGCAATTAAGCACAATTTAATTCATGTGAATTTTTTTCTCCTGGACCTCATAAGATGTACTTTGCTTATCCACTGTGGTGGCAAAAACAGAAAGGCAGTTTGTCTTGCAGCAAAATTTAGGAAAAAGGGAGATATCTTTATGACCCTCACTTCTAACTCGACCTGCAGGCAGCACTAAAACTGCCGATTTCCATCTATATCTTCACTCTAGCAATGAAACCACTATCTACACATAATATCACATTCTAGTTCAATCAATGCCAGTTCAACTTCTTGCTGAAGGCCGAGTCTGAACCTTCTAATCCAAAACAAATCTCAGGGTGGTATCTGGTGACATATATGTACTTTGATAATAACTTTACTTTGAACTTCTCTAAAACTGCATTACTTAATCAGATCAAGTTCTACATGTGAAGCATTCCACCCTTGTATTGGTCTATTTTAAGTTTCACCCCAACCAAAATGGACAATCTTTTCCAGCCCAGTCTGAGTGCACCTCTCTCATTTCACATTCATCACTCCATAAATTTAACTGTCAGGTGTAGCGATCAACTGTTCTACTGTTACACCTCTTTAACTGGTTGATCATACTGTTAACTTTCACATACTTTAAAACTTAATCAAAATTTACTACTTGAAACATGTTTCCTTTACTTTTTAGTAAAATCATAGCCAGTGTTTCATTTCTGAGAAATTTTGGAATGTTAAGGGCCCGAAAATACCAAATTATGTACCTTAAACCACACTCTAAACATTTGTTGCAATCTGGTTAGTTCCATTTCTGGCATATTTTATGTATCATAATTTTTCTCTCAACAGTCACAGGTTCAGGCTTGTATCATTTTTGTTTCACCATGGAACACTTTAAAGCATTAAGGATCTGTGTGAATCACATCCCAAAATACCGAGAAGTAGCTGCCAAGGTTTTCAGATTCATTAGAAGTCTGCAATTTCGAATGTCCCTGGGGGAAGGAAGCCAGGAAGCTCAACTTCACTCTGGTGAACAAGGTGGAAGGTACTAACTATGCAACTCTCCCACAAAACAAAAAAGAATCGTGCACATTCAACGCACAAAGTTTAATTAGCAAGAAAAGTTGTTCCATACTGCAAAAGACAGATTAAACTGGAAATATGCGGTGGGCTAATGGTCAATATTTGCAGTGAGCCCTCTGATCTAAGATTCTTTTTAGCCCAAGGCCTGAGTGGTGGGAAATAGAATCAAACTCTCATATTCAAAGGCTGTTCCCTTGCTAATCACTCATTTCAGAGGAAATCAGACAGGTTCCAGATCACACATCATCAGCTTGTGGTTTGGTGTGGGTGGGGCAAAATGAAAAGAATTGGGTTCTCAAGGTACACTGGAGAAGGATTACACTTATTTATAATCATAGTGTTTGAGGCTGCGATCAGCTGCCGTGGGAATGTGATCAGTCAAAGTCCATTCTAGGGGATATGGTTGTGGTGGCACAGTTGAAAAAAACGTTGACAAGGAAAGAGGAGAGATGCAAAAAACAATGTAAAAACTAACCTGCAAGAGGATCGAGATTTTGAACCAATACTCAGACGTATTGCGTAAACCTATTTTTTTCCTTACATGGCCTATTTATGTTGTACAGAAGAGCTTTAAACAAATAATAGATTTATACATGGAAAACATTATTGGTTCATGACAGTTTCAAGGCTATGCATTTTCATACAGCAGAACTAAAGTGGAAATCATGCTGATCCCAATGTATCTATTATGATACATAATAAATTAATAAATTAAAATATTACTGGAATCTGCAGCATAATCCACCAGGAAAAGGTAGACTTACATTAAAATTTTCTCTAAATTCTTGCTCATTTAACATTTTCATTTCATTTAGTTTTGATTCCTTTTCTCCACTTAGATCTTTCCTTTTGATTTTGAATATTCCTTTCATTTTTTCCCTAATAGAAAAAAAAGAAAAGTTAATTTATGTCCAAAGCTGCTATTCTAAGTACTTTGTAACAGAATTAAATACCTAAAACAACTGTAAAATACAGGTCGGGCATTGCTGATAAGGTGTGCCTGTGTTGATTATCAGTGAAATGTTATTTCTGATCTGCCCTGTGTAAGGTCTCCCAAAGAGGAACTCAAGGATCAAGTTGCAGAGGGAGATACAGAGGCCCAGGTTCTGAAGCATATTGATTAGCCCTGAGAGGATAATGTTGTTGAAAGCTGAGATGTAATCAATAAACAACAGCTTGATGTAGGTAGTGCTTTTGTCCAAGTGGTCCAAAGCCAAATGAAAAGGCAGTGAGATTTTACCTGCCGTATGCCTATTGTGCTGGGAGGTCCTGGCTTAGGCAGGAGTAAATGCTACCCTTGACTAACCTCTCAAACCACTTCATTAAAGTAGATGTGTGTGCCACTGAGTGGAAGTCACTGAGGCAGCTTACTTATGATGCAGGTGAAACCTCTGACTACAACAGTGAGAGATTGAACACTCCAGCCAGCTGGTTGGCATAGGTTTGCAGTGCCCTGCCAAGTACTCCAACAAGGCCTGATGCTGTGCAGGATACCTTCGTAAGAGATATTCTGACATCAATGACTGAGTCCGATATCACAGGGCCGCCAGTTGCTGTAGGGATTCGCACAGGTATATATTTTTTTCTCCCTTTCAAAGCATACAGCTCATTGGGGAGAGAAGCATCACAGCCATTTATGTTAGGCTTCACTCTGTAGGAGGTAATGTCCTACAAACCCTGCCAGAGCTAATGTTCATCCAATTTTATCTGTAACTTCACTTTGAATTGCTTATTCGCCCTTAAGATACCTTCAGTAGATCATATACCTGGCCTCTTGTTGAGTTCGGAATCGTGAGTCTGAAATATCATAGATCTAGCCCTCAGAAAACTGCAAATCTCATAGTTCATCCATTGTTTCTGATTTGGGTAAATGCTTGAAAGCACACTCTCATCCAAACAGGTCTTGATGAAGTTGGTGACAACTGTAGCATATTCCTTCAGATCTGAAGAAGAATCCCTGAAGGTGGTCGAGTCCACTGATTCAAAACAGTCTTGTAAGAGCTCCTCTGCCTCCCATGACCATAACTTCGCGGTCCTCACCACTGGTGCTGTGTCCTCAGTCCCTGCCTGTGTGCCAGGAATAGAAGTGGGGCCAAGTGACCATAGTTGTCAAAGTGTGGGCATGGGATGATATAGTAAGCATTCTCAGTGCTGGTGTAACAATGGTCGGGTGTGTTGGCTTCACTAGTTCGACATGTTGGTGGTAGCTGGTCAGAGACTTTCTCAAGCGGGCCAGGTATAAGTCCTCTGCAGTGATCAGGAAGGTATCATAGTGTGCTCTTGTGCCTGCTGATCATGGTGCTCAGCTCCTCCAGTGCCTGCTTAATGTTTGCTAGGGGTGGAATGTCCACTGCAACCAGGAGTGACTGATGCACTCTTATTCTTACATCCTCCGCCCATTCCCAATTTTTGTTACACTGGTTATTGCACTCTTAAAATTCCCCTTCAACTTAAGCACTCTTCTAGGGAATAGTGCGATATCACAATCCAAATTATTCCAACCGCAAAGGTGGCTGAGTTGCATTGGACTCAATTGTCTTTTTTCACACTATCTTCATGAAATCCAAAAATCAATTCTGTCTGATTATTTTTATACTCTGGTTTTGATTATGAGTATCACTTTACCTGGGTGATTTAACATCCTTTGTGAAGAACTCTGTAAAATTAAGCAGAGTAGTTTAGATTAATTAGACTTTAATCATTATATCACCATTTAATCAGATAAACAGTAATTGACTCAACTTACCTTCATTACTGAAGTCCAGTCTTAAAGGGCAGAAAGAGAAGAAGAAAAATTAATCTACTCAAATCCTCAATTAATGTATGAAAGCATCAATAACTTACTAATTAAAATAAGACAGTGCTTCAATACAAAATTATGTCAACTTTAAAATACTAAAATCAATTTTAAAAAGCCTGAGAGGGCACAAGTATCCCAAGGATGCTATTACAGTGAAGTTGGGTACAGCTTAACTGCTGGGCCTCTATATATAAGCAGTCTTGGTGGAGGAAGGAAGTCCAGCTAACTTTCCTGCATGATTTCTCACAGCTATACTGGGTTGGTAAATTTAAAGATTAACTCCACATTTTAAATGGATGTTACGTTCACCAAACATTGTCTTTCTTCAGTTCATGTTATCATTATGGTACATTTTCAAGATCGTTGGAAGGCGATGAGGTGACAAGATTTTTTGATGCTTTCCTAGTCAGTTGCTGGGGTACAGTCGGCCCTCTTTATCCTTATCCGTGAGGGATTGGTTCCGGGACCTCTTGCAGATACCAAAATTCGCGAATGCTCAAGTCAACTATTCACTGCAAATAGTTAACTGTATCATAAAGCATTCACATCTTCACACCTGCTGCTGCTAAATCAACACATCAATTCACATTTCAGCTTGTTTCAAATTGAATGGCCTATTAAATTCCCAACACCACTCCCCCCACTCCAGCTTGTGCACCAAATACAAAAGCCTAATTAATCAGCACTTCTTTTCAGAGCAACTTCCCAACAGTCATTAAAAATTAATATTCCAAGGGAAGACAGAAGGTGGTAAATGATGGAAAGAGACCCGACACTGCTAACTTAGAGCAGCTGTTCCAAGAATAAGTGCAGTTTATGATTACCTCTGAGTTTAGAATTGTGGATTTGGATAACAGCTTTTCAACTTTGGGTTGATAACAGAAAAAACCAGATAAACACAAAATCATATTGTTGGTGGGATGCAAGAGTTGCTGCTTATTTGCACATTGGCTAATGCTTGAATAAAAGATGATATCTCTAAATCTTGAAGGACTCACTATTACTCTACTGTGCAATATTACTGAACAACTTAAATCATTTCACTCAAAAGTTCAAAGTTCTAAGTAAATTTATTATCAAAGTTCATATGCCACCATATACAATCCTATCAAATTTTAGTGGGCATACTCATAACAATAATCATAACAGAATCAATGAAAGACTGCACCATTTGGGCATTCAACCAGAATGCAAACTGTGCAAATTCAAAAAAGAAAGGAAGACATAATAATCAAAAAGCAATATACAGGATATTGGGAACATGAGATGGAGAGTCCATAGGTTGTGGGAGCAGTTCAGTGAGGGGGCAAAAGCATGATGGTTGAGGGGCAGTAACTGGTCCTGAACCTGGTAGTGTGAGTCCTGTGGCTCCTGTGCCTTCTTCCTGATGGTGGCAGTGAAGAGAGAGCATGTCCTGGGTGGAGGAGGTTCGGGATGATGGATGTTGCTTTCCTGCGACAGCATTTCATGCAGATGTGCGCGATGGAGGGGATGGACTGTGCCATATCCACTACTTTTTGTAAGGTTTTTCAATCAAGGGCATTGGTGTTTCCATACCAGGCTGTGATGTAGCCGGTCAATAAACTCCCCAGCACACGTCTATAGAAGTTTGTCAAAGATTTAGATGTCATGCCGAATCTCTGCAAATGCCTAAAGAAGTAGAAGAATTGCCATGCTTTCTTCATAATTGCACTTATGTGTGGGGCTCAGGACAGATCCTCTGAAATAATAACACTAAGTAATTTAAAGTTGCTGACCCTCTCCACCCCTGATCCTCCAATGAGGACTAGCTCATGGACATGATGTTTCCTCATCCTGAAGTCAATAATCAGCTCCTTGGTCTTGCTGATATTGAGTTAAGGCTAATTTATACGTGCGTCGCATCGATGCCATAGGTATCGCATACCCTACGTCATACCTACACCGTACCTGATGCTGTAGGGTGACGTGCACCTCTCCAGAAAAGTTATTTATGCATCGCGGCGATGCAGACCGCAACAACCGCGATTGGTCTGTTTGGTAGCAATGCATTTCCTCCCACGCACTTCCAGTTGCTTCCTCTCCGCCATGTCTGTAGGCTGTGCGTTCACCAAAGCAAAATAGATGAACCAAATTGTCAAATCTACCTGCCGACATGCGAAAATGTTTGAAATGCATCCTCGTTCATGTCTCTCAGGAAGAAACTCAACACAGTGGCATAGAAACCCTACTGCCAACTAGTGTTTTGGCGCACACCAACGCATGCTTGCTACGGTGTAGAGCGACGCAGAAATGAAAATCAGGGTTACGGCGCAGGCTGCGGCATAGCCCATACGCACAAGTATAAATCAGCCTTTAGAGGTTGTTGTTATGGCACAACTCGGTTAGATTTTCAATCTCCCTCCTATGTGCACCTTTGATTTGCGCTATGACAGTGGTGTTGTCAACGAACTAGAATATGGCATTGGAGCTATGCTTAGCCACACAGTTATAAGTATAAAGCAAATAGAGCAGAGAGCTAAGCACACAGTCATCTGTGCTGATGGAGATCGTGAAGGAGATGTTGCCAATCTGAACTGACTGAGGTCTGCAAGTGAAGAAATCAAGGATCCAATTGTACAGGGAGGTATTGAGGCCAAGATCGTGAAGCTTATTGATTAGCTTTGAGGGGTTGATGGTATTAAATGCTGAGCTGTAGTTGATAAAGTGCACCCTGATGTATGCATCTTTGCTGTCCAGAGGTTCCAGGGTTGAGTGAAGAGCCAATGAGATGTCAACTGCTGTGGACTGTTGCTCAGGTAGGCAAATTGGAGTGGATCCAAGTCGTTTCTCAGGCAGGAAATGATATGTCAACCTTTCAAAACACTTCATCACTGTTGCTGTGAGTGCTACTGGGTGATGTTCATTGAGGCAGATCACTACACTCCTTGGGCATCGGTATAATTGAAGCCTGCTTGAAGCAAGCGGGTTCCTCAGACTGCTGAAGTGAGAGGTTACAAATCTCAGTGAGCACTCCAGCCAGGTGATCAGCACGGGTCTTTAGTACTTGGCCAGGTTGCCCGTCTGGGCCTGATGCTTTTTGTGGGTTCACCTTCTTGAAGGCTGCTTGCCCATCGGCCTCAGAGAATGAAATTATAAATCATCAGGAGATGTGGGAGTTTGTGATGGTTCACCCATGTTTATACGGTCAAAGTGAGTATAGAAGGCATTCAGCTCATCTGGAAGAGAAGCTCTGCTGTTGCCTGTATCACTTGATTTAACTTCATAAGAGGTGATAGTACTTGAGCCCAGCCATGACTATTGAGTATCCCTCGTTGATTCACATTTAGTCCCGAACTGCCACATTGCCTATGAGATGGCTTTCTGGAGATCATACTTGGGGCCTCTTGTAACTTCCTTGGTCACCAGACTTGAATGCCTCTAATCTAAATCTCAGCAGACTGCAAATCTCATAGCTTATCCAAGACGTCTGATTGGTGAAGACTCTACATGATTTTGTGGAGACAAACTTGTCTACAACTTTTTTCTTTAATTAAGTCTGTTACAAACATGGTGACTTCATTCAGATCCACAGATGAGTCCTCAAAGATGGCCTAGGTAACCAACTTGAAGGAATCCCATAGACACTTCTATGCCTCCTGAGACCAGCTGTTTGTTGTTTTAATCTCTGGAGCTTCATTCTTTAGCCTCTCCCTGTATGCAGATAGGAGAAGGGCAGTCAAGTGATCCGGTTTACCGAAATTCAGTCTGGGCATGGAATGGTAGGCATTCCTTACTTTATAACAGTGGTCTAGTATGTTGGGACCTCTGGTGCTACAGGATATATGCTGATGGTAATTGAGCAGGGTTTTCTTCAAAAAAGCCCAGCTGAAGTCCCTGACTATTTCTTGTTTGGAGATAGCATCATGCAGTAACTCAAGCACTTGATTATAGTTGGCTGCTGGTGGTATGTAAATTATGGTCAGGATTATGGATAAGAACTCCCTAAGTGAACAGAATGGATGGCTTTGACCATTAGGTGTTCAAGGTCAGAGGAACAGGAGTTTGACAAAACTGCCACATTGAACTTGTCAAGAACTTGTCAAGCACCACCAAGAATTTGTCATGAAACACACTCCTCCACCTTTTGCCTTTTCCGAATCAGCACTTTGGTCCATGCGGTAAATCAAGAAGCCTTCCAGTTTGTATCTGGCATGGTGGGAGACAGCCAAGTTTCACTCAGACAGAGTACAACAGTCCCTCATTTCCCTCCGATACAGCAACTTGCCTTTAGATCAAAAATTTTGTTCTCCAGTGACTGCACATTTGCCAACCCAAAATTCTGGGTAGAAGTGAGCCTCATCCCTCTTCACTTCAGCCTGGCGGAGTCCACCCCTCCTGCCAAGCTTCCAACCATGCCAACAAAACTTCATCTGCTTAAAGGTACCATGCCTGCTTGGTCTGCCAAGACCTACAGGCAATTGTGAAATCTGCAGATCATTAAGTTGATTTAAAAGTACATTGCTTAGAGGGAAATTACATGCTATACATCACAGTAAGAGCATTTCAAAAGTGGTATATTTAGAAGGATATTTAGATGTATTTTCTGTACCCCACAGAGCATTGCCGTGGTTCACCAGCACCATCATGACATCACCAGAACAGTCTAGTTATATGCTTGTGTCCAAGAAGCTGATTATAATTTGCCAGAGCTCTTTTGTATTCTGGTAAGGAACAGCTAGCGTTATTAATTTGTGCATTTAAAATACCTATGGGTTAACACAAAATCTAAAATGCATACGTGATGCTAATAAGTAAAGACACATTCATCCTCACAAATCTCCACCACCAGCTTGGGATGGCAAGGGGGCAGGCACAAACAGCTGGACCATATGTTACCCAAGGCATTTTTAGGAAAATCAAGATTAGTGCCAACAAAAATAAAATTCAAAAATAAATGTACTACTCAAGCCATTATTGAAAAAAAATGCTCCATTATACAGTAGCTCCCAGAGCTCATGATTTCCTTCAGGTGGAACATATGGTGCTATACCTTTCACCTTCTTCTAACTTCATCTCTCCTGTCTTCTTTGCATTTTCTCCACGCTTCCAGAAGACTTTTCCCCAGCTTTTTTTAGTTGAGTCTGATTTAGAACTTTTGCTTCTAAAAGAGCACAGGGAAATACCAAAACACACTCGTTACTATTTGTTACCATTCATTATCGTCTTATTAGCTAGACCACTTTACTATGGCTACTTGGAGAACCATAGAACACTACAGCACAGTACAGGCCCTTCAGCCCTCCATGTTGTGCTGACCCATATAATCCTTTTAAAAAAAGTACTAAACCCACACTACCCCATAACTTTCCATTTTTCTTTTATTCATGCACCTGTCCAAGAGGCTCCTAAATACCCCTAATGTTTTAGCCTCCACCACCATACCTGGCAAGTCAATCCAGGCACTCACAACCCTCTTGTGTAAAAAAACTTACCCCTGATGTCCCTCCTGAACTTCTCCCCCCTTGATTTTGTACATATGCCTTCTGGTGTTTGCTATTGGTGCCCTGGGAAACAGGAACTGACTATCCACCCAATCTATGCCTCTCGTAATCTTGTACACCCCTATCAAGTCCCCTCTCATTCTTCTATGCTCCAAAGGGAAAAGTCCCAGCTCTGCTAACCTTGCTTCATATGACTTGTTCTCCAATCCAGGCAACATCCTAGTAAATCTCCTCTGCACCCTCTCCATAGCTTCCACATCCTTCTTATAATGAGGTGACCAGAATTGAACACAATACTATAAGTGCAGTCTCACCAGAGATCTGTAGAGTTGCAACATGACCTCTGTACTCTTGAACTCAATCCCCCTATTAATGAAGCCTAGCATCCCATAGGCCTTCTTAACTGCCCTACAAACCTGTGCAGCGACCTTGAGGGATGTATGGATTTGAACCCCAAGGTCCCTTTGTTCATCCACACTCTTAAGTAATTGACCATTAACCCTGTACTCAGTCTTCTGGTTTGTCCTTCCAAAATGCATCACCTCACACTTGTCCGGATTGAACTCCATCTGCCATTTTTCTGTCCAACTCTGCAGCCTGTCTATGTCCTCTTGTAACCTTCGACAACCTACAGCTCCATCCACAACTCCCCCAATCTTCGTGTCATCTGCAAACTTACTCACCCATCCTTCAGTCTCTACATCCAGGTCAGTTATAAAAATCCCAAATAGCAGGGGTCCCAGGACAGATCCTTGTGGCACTCCACTAGTCACTGACCTCCAGGCAGAATACTTTCCTTCCGCAACTACCCTCTGCTTTCTTCCTTTAAGCCAATTTTTTATCCAAACAGCCAAGGTTCCACTTATCCGAATCCTCATGACTTTCTGGATGAGTCTCTCATGAGGGACCTTGTCAAATGCTTTGCTAAAGTCCATGTAGACCACATCCACTGCCCTACCCGCATCAATTTCTTTTGTTACCTCTTCAAAAAACTCAGTCAGGCTCAAGAGACATGATCTTCCCTTCACAAAGCCATGTTGACTATCCATGAGTAGACTGTACTTCTCCAAATGCTCATAGATCCTATCCTTAAGAATCCTTTCCAGTAGTTGGCATACCACTGATGTAAGACTCACCAGTCTATAGTTCCCAGGTTTCTCCCTATAACCTTTTTTAAACAAGGGAACTACATCTGCCATTCTCCAGTCCTCTGGCACTTCCCCTGCAGCCAAAGAGGATTCAAAGATCGTGGTTAATGCTCCTGTGATCTCTTCTCTCAATTCCCACAACCTCTTGGGGTGTATCATATCCAGCCCTGGGGATTTATCAATCTTAATGTTTTTAAGAAGATCCAGTACTTCTTCTTCCTTAATCTCCACACTGTCCAGCAAACAGATCTGCTCTACTTCGACCTCATCCTGACCAAGATCCTTTTCACTTGTGAATACTGAAGCAAAATATTCATTTAGGACCTCTCCAAACTCCTCTGCCTCCAGGCACATGTTGCCCCCTTTATCCTTTAGCAGTCCCACCTTCGTTCTCGTCATCCCCGTTCTTCACATACGCATAGAACGCCTTAGAGTTCTCCTTATTCCTACATGCCAAGGCCTTCTCATGCCCCCTTCGAGCTCTCCCAAGTCCTTTCTTTAGCTCCTTCCTGGCTACCCTATATTCCTCATAAGTGCCTCCTACTTCCTGCTTCTTATATCTAACATATGCTTCCTTTTTCCTCTTGACGAGTTGCCTCACATGTTTCGTCAGCTACGGATCCTTTTTCCTACCATTTTCCCTTGCCTCAGTGGGACAAACCTATCCTGAACCCAGCTCAAGTAGTCCCTAATCTTCTCCCACATTACTTCTGTGCTTTCCCCTTTGAACATCTGTTTCCAATTTACTCTCGCTAGTTCCTGCCTCATCCCTTCAAAGTTAGCCCTTCCCCAGTTAAGCACTTTACCATTTCATCTGATTTTATCCCTTTCCATAGTTATACTTAAGTTAAGGGAATTGTGGTCACTATCACCAAAATGCTCCCCCACCAAGAGGTCTGTCACCTGACCAAGTTCATTACCCAGAACTAGATCCAGTATAGCCCCTCCTCTTGTCGGCTGGTCCACATACTGTATCGGGAATCCTTCTTAATCACACCTGACAAATTCAGCCCCATCTATCCCCCTTGCAGTCAGGAGGTGCCAGTCAATATGAGGGAAGTTGAAATCACCCATAACTACTATCCTGTATTTCCTGCTCCATTCTAAAAGCTGCCTGCTTATCTGCTCCTCGGTGTCCTGAGGGCTATTTGGGGCCCTTTAGACTACTCCCAGCACAGTGATTGATCCCTTCCTATTTCTGACTTCCACCCAGACAGACTCCGTGGACACTCCTTCTGCAGTGTCCTCCCTTTCTATAGCCGTGATACTATCCCTGACCAGCAGTGCCAACCCCGCCTTTTCTACCACCCATCCTATTCCTTTTAAAACACCAGAACCCCGGGACCTGCGTCATCCAATCCTGCCCTTCCTCCAACCAAGTTTCAGTAATGGCCACAACATCGTAGTTCCACATACTAATCCATGCTCTATGTGCATCCTCCTTGTTCCTAATACTCCTAGTATTGAAATAGACACATTTCAACCCCTTTAACTGGCTACAATTATGTTTCGTCCCCTGCCTGTCCTTCCTCATCAACTCAGAACTCTTAGCATCATGCTCTTGTCCTTCTAACTTAATCCTTGCACTCACATTCTGATTCCCACCCCCCTGCCAAACTAGTTTAAACCCTCCTCAACAGCTCTATCAAACCTGCCCACAAGGATATTGGCCCCCCTGTGATTCAAGTGCAACCCATCCTTTTTGTACAGGTCGCACCTGCCCCAAAAGAGGTCCTAATGATCCAGAAATCTGAATCCCTGCCCCCTGCACCAATCCCTCAGCCACACATTTATCCTCCACCTCATTCTATTCCTATTCTCACTGTCGTGTGGCACAGGCAGTAATCCCGAGATTACTAGCTTTGAGGTCCTGCTTTTCAACTTCCTTCCTAACTCCCTGTAGTCTTCTTTCAGGACCTCTTCCCTTTTCCTACCTATGTCATTGTACCAATATGTACCACGACCTCTGGCTGTTCTCCCTCCCACCGCAGGATATCTTGGACGCAATCAGAAACATCCTGAACCCTGGCACCTGGGAGGCAAACTACCATCCGCGTTTCTTTCCTGCGTCCACAGAATCGCCTATCTGAACCACTGACTATAGAGTCTCCTATCACTACTGCCTTTCTCTTTCTTTCCCTACCCTTCTGAGCCACAGGGCCAGACTGTGCCAGAGGCATGGCCACTGTCACTTCCCCCAGGTAGGCCGTTCCCCCCCCCCAACAGTACTCAAACAGGAGTACTTATTGTCAAGGGGTACAGCCACAGGAGTACTCTCTAGTACCTGACTCTTACCCTTCCCTCTTCTGACTGTGACCCTTGCTCTGTCCCCCGTGGCCCCGGAGTGACCATCTGTCTGTAACTCCTCTCTATCATCTCCTCACTCTCCCTGACCAGACGAAGGTCATCGAGCTGCAGCTCCAGTTCCCTATCATGGTCCCTTAGGAGTTACATCTCAATGCACCTGGTGCAGATGTGGCCATCTGGGACACCGGGAGACTCCAGGATCTCCCACATCTGACACCGACCACAGAAAATTGGCCTCACACACATACTACCTCCTTTTGCAATCAACAACTGCCTCACCTCGTCCCATTACTGCCAAAGCCCTTCCACTCTGCTGCCTCTCACTCCGCTGCCCGCTGGATGCCCGCTTCTTTTTAAACTGTTTGCGCTCAACTGGTTGATGTCACACGCCTGCGCAGTCTGGCCTCTCTCTTCTCCCAAGAACTGAAAATGTCTTCCCGCTGGAAATCCTTAGGTGCTCTCCCGCTGCTTTCTTGTTCCGAATCAAAAACTTCTGCAGATTCCTTGCCCTTTGTTAAACTTTCCAAAACAATACTCAATATGAATAAATGCCATCAAGAAAGATTAAAATTGAGGAAGAAAGCTCTTTCTATTGAGAAATGTCACTTTGATGGGTACAAATGAACAAGGTGTAGTGATGACAAAGTGATAGTGATGAATTAATCACTTACTCTGAATCACTGAGTTCCCTAGCATTGGGAATGTCCTCGTACACACTATTCTCATCACTGTCCAAGTTAGTTAGAGCTGAGGAATATATAAAAAAGGCAACAATTAGAAAATAGACTAAGTCATACTTTAAACTGACTCACTAATCTTTTAATATTACCACTTTCTTCTTGAGATGCTTCAATCCTCTGACTGATGAGGAGAAATGGGGTTCAATTCATAGGGCACTGGCATAGTAGTCAAGGAAGAGGGAGCTACTGCATTTGGACAGGATTCTCTTGACTCTGGCCAGGACCAGCATCTATACACATCAAATTATCACACAAGTAGAAAAAGCTTTCTACATGATCAAATGGCCCTGCTGAGGAGAAATTTAGAAGGTTATCAAGAAAGGACAATGTAAGATGGAGAAATGAGTATTGAACATGAGAGTGTGGATTAAGCGTGTGAATATAAAAATCACAGCAGGGAAAATGGTAAAAAGTAAAAAGAGAAATCTCTTTTATCTGAGAGCAGGGATCAATCAAATCAAGGTAGGTGGCACAAACAGAAATAAAATGAGAATTCTCTCATAGCCATCACAGAGTGGTTGCACTGTTATTGGGGGATATGAAAAAAATAGAAAAGGAAAAGGAAAAATGTTGAAATAATTTGACTTTTGCTAGAAATAAAAACATTGTAAAGTGACATCACATAAAATATTTTGGGTCAAGCGAGATAAGGAACTTCAGGTGCATCACATTCTTAATGGCCTTTGTATACCAAATAACTCAATCTAAACCAAACTGCAACATTCTTCAGTGAACTTACATAAAGTGGATCCTGATCCTGAATTTACACTGTGAAAATAATAAAAAGGATACATTACAAACACCAATACATACCTAATGTCCAACAGTGCATCAATATAACAGTCCCAAAGTAGAAGCTGCCAGTGTACTGGTGGATGCAGCTTGTATTTAATATCTCAAGACTATGTGAGTAATATTGAGAATATATTTTTGATAAAAGCATTCTTTGTTGTTTACATAATTCATTACAGCTTGTATGTAAAAGTACATGAATGGCATAGGTTACTATGCCACCACATGAAATGTGTGCGCCTCCCTAAAGTAAAAAAAAGTACACACATTTATCCCCAGGCTCCCCGTGTTTTTGGAAGTTCAAAATTTAACATTGGTGATGAGTAATTTTTAAAATGAACCCAAGCTGACCGCCTACCTGTTGAAATGAAGTGAGATGTTAGAGTAAAAAAGGTAAAGTATGTATTATCTTCTTAGCAAGGGAACAGAGACAATCAAGTTAAAAAGAAACAAAAGGATGAATTCATGGTTTCATAAACAGGGAGTACCAGGTGATAATAAACTTAAATAAAAGAACAGAAATATCTGGCTACATCGAAAAGATAGTTGTGTTCATTGCACAAAAGATAACCAGCTGATGTACACTGAGAAAATTGAGCAGTACTTTGAAGCAACTGAAATAGCCAATGAGAAACGAATGTCAGTTCTGCTGAGTGCAATCAGTAAAAGAGCACACAACTTGCTTAGAAGTTTGACGACTCTAACCAAGCCAGCCGAAGTGAGATTTGCTGATATCGTGAAAGTAATGCAGGAACATTTAGAACCAAAACATTCATTGATTGCAGTTTATTGGGACCTCTAGTTCATTATGTTCATTAAGTGGAATCAAAGGGAAGTGGAGTCCATTTCAGTGTACATGGCTGAATTGAAGAGATTGCCTGAGTATTGTCAGTTCAGTGATGGGCTTAATGACGTACTGAGCAATCATTTAGTTTGTGGAATCTTCCAGGAAAGCATTCAGAAATGGCTGCTAACTGAACCACAACTCACATTTAAAAGAATAGTTGATGTTGCTGCATCAATAGACAGAGATGCAATCCAATTGCAGTGAGGAATGAGAATGACTGTGAACAAAATTGCAATGTCTAATCAAAATCCATCTCGGCCATAAAAACTGGTGTTACCATTGTGATAGGGCCTCAAATACAATACACACGTACACCAAACTAATACAGGTTTAAAGACAAAACTTACAGAACATCCACCAAAGTAGGACCACACAAAGAGCATGTTGAGCAGACAAAAATAATGGACTGCACAGAGAAGAGAAAAAGATGAAAAGTCAAGTTGCATTTTCAAAAAGAATGCTAATCTACATGATTAGCAGATAAAATCTGATAATGATAAGAGTGACAGAGGATTGGGTAGCCTTGAGATTTACAGTGTGAAAATTAACAGGAGATGAGCAATATTGCTTACACCAGAAGTGTATGGCAACTTAATTAAAATGGAATTGGACACCAGCTCAGATGTTTCAGTTCTTCCAGAAAGTGAATTTGGCATTTCAAAGATATTGGACTGAAACCTACAGATATCTAACTAAGAACTTATACTTGAGAAAAGATAATTCCTGTGGGAATGGCATTTGTAAAAGTGAAATACAACAACCAATAAGCCACATTGGGCATGTGTGTGGTAAAAAAAAATACAGGAGGGGTAGCATTGTGGGCTATGTGGCTGAGACAACTACAACTTGATTTGAGATCCATCCATCATTTGCAATAGAGTCAACAGAAAGCAGATTAAGAGGAAGATACTGGATATTGTCGCAACAGTGTTCAGGAATGGCACTGGAAAACACAAACATATCAAGGGTAAAATAGTATTAAATGAAATGCCACACTCAAGTTTTACAAAGCTCTACCTGTTCCGTATACCATCAGTGAGCTAGGTTGCATAGATGCTGAAGGAACTCTTCCCGAGGTTGAGCGGCACACATGGGCAAACACCATTGAGCCCAGAAGCTAAAATTACCATCAACCCAGTACTGAAAGAAGATAAATACAATCTGCTCAGGGTAGAGGATATCTTTGTAAAACTTTCTGGGGTAAACACTTCAGCAAAGTGGGCATACTTTGTGTGCATGTACCTACAGAAGGAGACAAAAGAAGAACCTTGTGTGTTTCTCATCATAAACACTCAAAAAAAGGCTTTATCACTACAATAGACTGATTTTTGGAGTAGCACCTTTACCTGCACTCTGGCAGAGAGCAATGGACCAGGCTCTGCAAGGCTGCTCAGGCACTCAGTGTGACGTGGCTGACATTATTGTTACTATTAAGCATGCTAAGGGGCGAAGGCTGGTCCTGGCACCTTAAAACCAGTCTTCGGGTAGATGGAGCTCATCAGCCTGGGAGGGCAGTCCATCTCAGAGAGGGAAAGCTCTGCTTTCAAACCTCCGCTGCCTTGTAGCCATACCCACTCATGGGAAATGCTTCGGAAGTGAACTCTGAGGACAAATCCGGAGCTGAAGTCCCTAAGGCAGTCCGACATTGCCTTCAACCTTGCTCTGGCAAATTCTGTGACGTCACTGGTGGCAAGCTGTATCGGCCCTTGCCCTTCCCTTCCCTTGGACAACACTAGTAGCATGGAGAGGGGAGATCTGCTGCTTGGACAAACTGCCGGTTTTCCATGCAACCTTGCCCAGGCCTGCGCCCTGGAGAGGACAAGACTTTCCAGGCGCAGATCCATGGTCTCGCGAGACTAACAGATGCCATCATTCATGTATGGTTGAATGACAATTAAACTTCAACTATGAACTATATAGAATTGGAGTTTATAGCTAAGCAGGGGGAGTGTGTGTAGTTAATATTTATATTTCCATAATATTTGAGTAATATTTTAAATACATTAGTTAAGCATGTCAAAGTGGACACTAACGCTGTACAGACTGATTACAAGCACACACTGACACTGATATAGACAGATACAAGCGCACACTAACACTGATATAGACAGATACAAGCGCACACTAACACTGATATAGACAGATACAAGCACACACTGACACTGATATAGACAGATACAAGCACACACTAACACTGATATAGACAGATACAAGCGCACACTAACACTGATATAGACAGATACAAGCGCACACTAACACTGATATAGACAGATACAAGCACACACTGACACTGATATAGACAGATACAAGCACACACTAACACTGATATAGACAGATACAAGCGCACACTAACACTGATATAGACAGATACAAGCACACACTGACACTGATATAGACAGATACAAGCACACACTGACACTGATATAGACAGATACAAGCACACACTGACACTGATATAGACAGATACAAGCGCACACTAACACTGATATAGACAGATACAAGCACACACTAACAATGTCCTATTTGCTTATGACAAGATATTGATGATACTGGAAAAATATAGCAAAGCTCTTATAATCTGGTATCCTACCGTTCTGAAATTTGGAGTAACTTGCATCTGGTTCAATCATTAGTTCAGAATGTGAACCAGGGATCCAGAGTCAGAGATCAGACTGAGTGCCATGTGTGTGGCCCATCTATCACTGGGTACTGAAAACACCAGGGATCAAGGATGCAGGTATGTTTGAAGTTGGGTTAAGGTCTGAAATGCTTGAATTTTTCCAGCTTCCCTTAACTTCATCACAATAACTGAAAAACTTACTAAAATACATTGTAATATATTTAAAAATGTGAAATTAAAGTGTGTTGGGACATTGTCAAGAATAATATCCAGGTCTGGAAAACCTGCCATTCTGGTACAAAGTCTCGTGGTTACCAGATGTTAAAGGTTTACTGTGATGTTTTGAAAACCACTGTGATATCCTGTGGAAGTGAAAAATTGAGTTCTGAACAAATGTAAAAATCCACTATTTATCATCTTCCAAACTAAAACACTGACCAGATGCCCAAACCTCAACATGTAAAGAAAAAACAAAAAGTAGGTGGTTCAATTTGATACCAAGAATTCACCTCCAAAAATATCACAATTCCATCTCCAAGAGACAAAAATTGCTGGGGGATCTCAGGAGGCCAGACAAGAACTATAGATCAGAGTCAACAGTCAAAGTTTTGGGCTGGGACCCTTCATCTTGACCTCTGACTTTTTGAAAAGTAGAGACAGACAGGCACATATAAATATGCAAAAGCAAATACTGTGACCTTGCCAAGATGCTGATAAATTTTAATCCTGTCACACAAAATTTAGGTTTGGATCTAATAAGAACAGACAAGTAGGAGTAAGATGCCGAGAAAAGCATGTTTAAGATTTTGCTCTTGCTTTTGCATGAATCAGAAGCTGGAAGTTTTCTTTAAGATTTACAAATAAACCTTGTTGCACTTCTAGTTCAATTTCTCTTAGCCACCTTAGTCACCCCTCAACCACCCCAAACCACTTGTTTGCCTTACCATCTGACATAACACTCTCAAGGACCCAGCAATAGCCCTCTGTCAACTAAATCACCCCCCCCCCCCCATAGAACAATGAAACCAGGCCCAGCGAGTTTAATTCTCTCAGAGTCTCATATGGCACAGTAGCTTTATCAAAGATAAACTCTGAAGGAGAAGTTATTCATCTTTATCTTGAGCCAAATTAAAGAAATTCTTAAGCTAATGTCAGATTTGTGAACCTCATAGGCTGAATTAATATAAATTATCCTGTATTCTCACTTTTTATATAGACCCAAAGAGACTGACTGAAGAACAGAGAGAGAAGAAATATAACCACTTCCAGGTTGTCCTCCTTCTGACTTGGAACTACATTTCTAGTCCTTGATCATTTTGCAGCTCTCTGTCAGAACTATGGGAGTAGTTTCTTCAGAAGAACTGCAGAAGTTCAGGGAAGAGGCTTATTACAAACTTCTTATGGAAGGGCAATAAATGCTGACCTTGCCAGCAATGTCCCCATCTTGGAAAACAAATAAATTCAAACAAAGCTGGCACAAGCAAACACTATGTTCATCTGCAAGTGGCCATCAATGACATCACTTATTGCCAATTTTTCATCATCACTGGGTCAAAATTCTGAAATTTCCTAATCGGCAGCAATACTGTTCCTCCACCACTTAAACTGCAGTCTTTCAACATTCTCTCAGAGGTAACAGGAAATGGAGAACAACTGGCAGCATTCCCCACCTCTTGAGAATCACTTAAAAGCAAAAAGGACATTCCAATGGAGAAGACATGAGACAGTATCAATAAATTGAGTGAAATGCAACAAAGTTTGAGAAATACCTGAGATGATCCAGTGATTTATCTTTTTTCTTTATTTTCTTCTCGTTTCGTCTGTCACCAATCTCTTTCTTGAACAATGTTTCCAATTCTTTTACTGTGTCTCTTTTTATAGTTCTAGGGAGATGGAGATAACACTGAACTCTGCTGTAGATGGTGTCTGGTTGTAGTAGTGGGCACATTAGCAATGCTCAATCTTATTCTCACCAAAATCAACTTTTCAGCATTGATCTTTGGATAGGAATTTGAAATTATGCCTTCTGTACAAAAATGGCCAACCAAAATAGGTTTTGTTACTCTTAAAAAAAGTCAAGCCTCTCTTCTGCTGATCAAGGTTTCCCCATAGCGTAATGATGTTATAGTAATTTTATTAATGGACTAGTAATCCAAAGGTAAATGTTTGTATACCATCATAGCAGCCAGAGAATTTACATTTATTGAATAAAGTCAGAGCAGTAATAGTGACAATAAAACTTTGGAAAAGTTGGGAAAACACATCTGGTCCATATAGGCTCAGAAATGGCCATAATTCACTCATTTACAACAAAACTGCTACAAATGGTTCAGGAAGGTGTTCCACTGCCATTTTTAAGAACAATAAATATTGGCCATGCATGCAAAGCCTATATACAATTTTAAAGATGGGAAAAAACAGCAGGGATATTTTCCGGAGTATCACCTAGAATCTCTTCATTGTGAAGAGTGCAAATCAATGAAGAAATAACGGTATAATAAGCACTTACTCAGAGCTAGCCGCTTCCACATCATCATATATTTCCTCATGGAGTACTTCTAAAACAAACAAGACTCAGAATGAGAAACAGAATGTTGGCATTACAGTGCCTATAAAAATTATTAAACACCCCCCCCACCCGAAAGTTTTCATGTTTTATAACATTGAATCACAATGGACTTAATCTGGCTATTTTTGACACCAATCAACAGAAAAACACTTTCGAGTCAAAGTAAAAGCAAATCTCTACGAAGTGATCTACATTAATTAACAATACAAAACACAGAATAATTGACTGCATAAGTATTTCCCTTCTTCAAGTCAGTATTTATTAGATGCACCTTTGGCAGCAATTGCAGCCTTGAGTCTGAGTGGATAGGTCTCTAGCAGCTTTGCACACTGAAAATTTCCCCCATTCTTCTTTACAGAACTGCTCCAGCTCTGTCAGATTGCATGGGGATTGTGAGTGAACAGCCCTTTTCAAGTTCAGCCACAAATTCTCACTTGGATTGAGGTGTGGACTCTGCCCTCACCACTCCAGGACATTACCTTTGTTGTTTTTAAGCCATTCCTGTGTAGCTTTGGCTTTATGCTTGGGGCCATTGTTTTGCCAAGTCACAGTTCTCTTGCAGACAGTACCAGGTTTTCCTCTGGGATTTCCCTGTAATTTGCTGCATTCATTTTACCCTCAAGCCTTCCAGGGCCTGATGCAGTGAACTATCCTGACACCCACAGCACGATGCAGCCACCACCATGCTTCACAGTAGGGCTGGCATGTTTTCAATGATGTGTAATGCTCGGCTTAAGCCAAACATAGTATTTACTCTAATGGACAAAAAGCTGTACTATTGAATTAGTTTCCTGACCTTTCACCTCCCTTCTCAGATTGGCTGTAATACCCATAGCCATGGTAGCCACTTTCTATCTATCACCTAATAATTTCTGGCATTATTTTGGCCAAAGGTACATCTTTGCAATTATTTCTCCACTTCACAATGAGCTCCATCAATGTGCTCCATCTTCTGTATCCATTGTTTAATTTCTGACAACAGCCACTTCAGTCTTCACTCTTCTAGCACTCTGCAGCTTGTCAAAAATGACTGGGAGAGGCAAGCTATATTTTATGGCCATTCCTCTGTTCTGTTGTGCTACAACAAATCCTTGGGGATGTCATTCTGCAGAGTATTTTTGACTCACCATTATCAGCAAAATGGATCTGTGATCTTCTGAAGGTTTGATTGTGTTAGCCATGATCAGAAATAAAAGGAAATAAACAGGAAGCTTATTTAATTTACATATTTGTAGATTGTGCTGTAATTTAAAAAAATACAATGAACTGCTAATTTCTGTGATTTACAAAATGAGTAGTAACTGGAAAGAACAGATGCAGCTTTATAAGAACTGACACAGTTGTATTCTAAATTAGATAAATTTACAACAATGTTATTGACCCTCAGACCTCAAAACATTACATGATAATATATTTAAATCAGCAAGTGTATATTCTGCAGAAAAACAATCATCTCCTTTTCATTTTATTAATTTACAATGCACTAAGGATTTATAAATGTGTTAAAGAAACCCACTGTTTGTTTGGAAAGTCACATTCATGATGCACGATAATTTGAGATGGTTTATCATTAATTCTCTCAACTATCCTGCAAGTATTTCTTGCTGAGGTACAATTTTACAGATGCTTTGTCTGAATGCCCTTTACCAAAAGACAGCAAGATTAATTCTATTCAACTAAAAATGATCAACTCTCTGTGCAAGTCCTATCTTTGCTGACAACACAGCCATTTGTTACAGGACATGATGTGCCCAGTGTTTTGCCATATGCAGAGCCTCTGGCCAAGACAGATGCCTGGGTGAGACTGAGTGCCAGTGGTGGGTCTGCATCATCACTGATAGCTTGAAGTTCTTCCAAACCTGGCCAGGTTGCACCTCCTGGGAATTTAAGAGGAAAGAAGCAAAATATAACTGTATGTGATAAGAGAATGAGATGTGGAATCCAGGAATTTCATGAGGAGACGGTTTGGGGATTGTGAAATTTGAAAATTAGTACAAATAAGGATACTATCATTTTCAAACATTTCAGGCCAATTAATGGCTCCTGCAATAACTCCTCTTTTTAGTGTCAGTGAGCTGATGTGCACACTACCTGACTACTCGGCCTGGGAATTTGTCTGGTCCAGCCACCTTAAGGGGATGATTCTCTGCAGGGCCTTTGTCATGTCTTTTGCTGTTACAGACAATGGTTGTTCACCTGGTTGGGGGGTGGGGGGGTAGCTTTCATTGCTGGAATTGTTTTGCATTCCTCGAAGCGTGTATAAAAGCTGCTTAGAGCATCAAGAAGGGAGGCATTACTGGTTTAAATGATGCTGTTTCTCCTTGCATAATCAGTAATGCCCTTGATGCCCAGCCACGTAAACCATGGATCATTATTGGACAGTTGTTCCTGAATTTTTAGTGCGTAGGCAGTCTTTGCTCCCTTGATGCCTCTGATGAGGTTTGTCTTCGTTGCTCTGAAAGCTGTTCTGTCTCCAGACTTGGGGGCAATGTCCTGGGCATTTAGTAGGGAGTGGAGCTGGGCCTTCTGGCAGGACTGGGAGTTTACTGTTCTTGAGATACCAGCATCGTCTAAGCACTTACAGATGTAGTCAGTGACAGATGGGACATATTCCTCGAGGTCTGTGTCTTCCCTATTTGTGGTGCCCTGCATGTTCTGACCTAGACCATTTGTACAAGGTAACTAAATGTTTTAAAGATATTGCACAGGACTTGAGCTCTTCCTCACTCTCCCTGCAGGCACAAAATACTTCTCATCCTTTACTGACTGTTAATATGTCTAACCAGTGAACAGACAAGTTAGCTCCAGCTGAATGAAGAGAACTTTCATGAGCATTAAACTGATGTGATATATAGGTTCAGTTAAACTACAGTTTAACTTTAACAATGATATCCCACTTAGTTTTCAAGTGCTCACCAATTTATCCCTGATTATTTTTAATGTTTCAGAGCATAAATAATGTAAAATTGTTGATAAATGTTTGCATACAATTTACACAAGTACAGTTACAAATTCTGAATAAGGATTTCTATTTGATTTGCCTTTAAAGTAAGAAGATTCATATTGGCAGGTACCTGTCAACAGGAGATTTCATCACCTCACTTATTATATCATCGTAAGCATTTGATGCCAATCCTGTTACAAATGTAACATATAAAGCAATGTGAATAAACCCAATTCTCCAGCATCACCTCTGTCTTGAAATTTATATTTTAAATTTTTTTACATACCAGTAATAGTCATATTAAAGAATGGATTACTTCCCATATTCAATACAGCTCAATGACTTTCAATAAACACAGAGTACAAACTAGATCCATATTTGCAGACAATGAAACTGATACTGCACACAAATTTCATTTTTATTTTTTGCTGATAAAATTTCCTCAGAGAACAAGAAGACCTGATTTATTGTGGAATTCTCTGCAACTTCTATTCTTGCATTTTTTCATTAGTGTCAGCCCAATGTTTGCATCATTTTCAAGGCCTCTTGTCGCAATATATTTGCTCCCATTGTCTAGGAGACTGTGTCTCAGCTTGTATATCCTTAACAAAAAATGATTTTAATGTTTGTTCCCTAGTACTTCTCATACTGGAGAACAAATTTGATCAGCACTGCTGAAAAGACATCTTCTGGATATGGTTCTATCTTTTCTTCCATTACTTCAGTATATAGTTGAATCCAATCAGCAATTATTTCTGACAAAATATAAATCAAAGGCAGATTTTTTTTTAAAGAAAACCACCTCTTACATTGAATAATCAATACCATGAACTGAATGATTTTGCTTTTCATTACAAGCTATTACCACACAAATACCAAGATAAAACTTCAACACAAAGTATTAGAAAATTTAAATCTTACCATATTCATACTGCTGCGAAGGACTGCTATCGAATAAAAAATGACAAACAAATGAAAAGGTAATACATTTTATCAATAGAATCAATTTGTAAGTCAGTGCATCATTTTTACAAAATCTAGACAAATACTATTATTTTTCTATAAATGTAACTTTACCTTTCATGGCTTTTTCTCTTCTTTTCTTTTCCTATGTGTAATATTTTAGCCAGTCGATTCATCGTTTTTGTGTTGTATCTAAAAATATAAATTAATAGAATACTAAAAATACTGAAATGTTTTCAAATCAGCATTGCTTAATCTTGATTGCTCCCCTACATAGAAACCACATCCGTTTTACATATACTCAGCAGACCAGGCAGCAGTGAGAAGGAGCAAACAGTCCATGTTTTCGGCCGAGCCTCTTCATTCAAACTGGAAAGAATGACGAGAAGTCAGAGTAAGAAGATGAGGGGAGAGGAGGAAGAAGTACAAGGTGGTACATGATAGGCAAAACTGGGAGAGGAGGCAGCGAAGTAAAGATCTGGGAAGTTGATCAGTAAAAGAGATAAAGGGCTGGAGAAGGTGGAATCTGATAGGACAGGGTAGAAAGCCATGTAAGAAGAGGAAGGAGGAGGAGCACCAGAAGGTGATGGGCAGGTGAGGAGATAAGGTGAGAGAGGGTAACAGGAATGGGGAACAGTGAAGAAGAAGGAGTGGGGGGCAATAACGGAAGTTTGAGAAATCGATGTTCATGTCATTGGGTTAGAGGCTACCCAGATGGAATACAAGATGTTGCTTCTCCAACCTGAGGGTGGCCTCATCGTGACAGCAGAGGAGACCATGGACTGACATGTCAGAATGGGAATGTGAAGCGGAATTAAAATGGGAGGCCCTTAGGAGATACTGCTTTTTCCTCCACATCTGTTTGCTTCCCTAAAACATTACGAATTCATGGTTTTATTTTAAATTGATAGGGGGATTTGCTGGTAATAATTCTGACTTTGCCACAAGCATGTTCCCTGTACACTGTATTTTTACTGGTACTATCATATCTTTGCCATTTAATTACTACAGCCCTAATCAACTCTTCAAATTCCTTCACTTCCCCTCTTTCACCCACCTTTCCCCTAGCCTAGTTTACAAACTAACTCCCTAATCTCATTATTTTTTCAGTACCGGACCTAAATTGCCCTAGAATCTCGAGAGTGCAGGTTATCCCCATGTTTGCCACCCCCTTTCCCAGAATTATAAATTAATACAAAGGTAAAGAGACCTTCACATTGAAGTATAAATTTTGCATAGATTTTCTTTTGTAATGTATTTTAACTTATATTTTTTTTCCACATAGTAACTCTAACCAAAGGAGAACTATTTCAACAGAACAAGGATTAGAGGACTTGCTGTTTAAGGCAAAACTACAAATACTGGAAATTTGAAATAAAAACAAAATACTGCTAGAGAGACTTTGCAATTTAGACATGATCTTTGGAGAGTGTTCAAATGATATTTGTTCATCAACTCTCGTCCATGCCTATCTATCAATGGAACATTTGAGAATGAGAGCTCAAGGAAAATACTTATTTTCAAAAGAGTAAAGAAGCCAAAATGGAATGTGTGCTGCACTAATTATCTGACTTGGTAAATGATCTCTGAAAAACGTTCTTTGCCCCCACTGAGAAGATACTTTGCTGAACCAAGTTAATTTCCTTAATAAAATACAAATTAATTGAAGCTTTGATTTTCCTCTCAGGGATTGAGATGCCTTGGCAGAGTGGATTACCTACTCCTCGAAGGAGTCTTCATTCTCATTCTATTTCACTCCACTGAATTTAATCGAATAAAACAATCAAATGTGGTCTACAAAGGGGATCTAATCTGCTCGATCAGAAAATACCAGAGGGAAGAACATGAAAAACCATGTACATTTAAACAATAGAGTCATGGACCAGTACAGTACAGAAACAGCACCTTCAGCCTATCTAGTCTGTGCCAAATTATTCTGCCCAGTCCCATCGATTCACACCTGTACCAGAGCACTCCATACCACACCCATCCATGTAGTTATAAAATTTCTTTGAAATGTTCAATCAAACTCTCATCCACCACTTCCGCTGGGAGCTCATTCCACACTCACACCACCTTCTGAGTGCAGTTCCTTTTCATGCCCCCATAAATACTTCCCCTTTCACCCTTAACCCATAACTTCTAGTTTAGTCTCATCCAACCTGAGAAAAAAGCCTGCTGACATTACCCTCTACATAGCCCTCATAATTTTGTATGCCTCTATCAAAACTCCCCTCATTCCCCTATGCTCCAGGGAATAAAGTCCTAATCTATTCAACCTTTCCTTACATCTCAACTCAAGTTCCAACTACATTCTTGCAAATTTTCTCTGTACCCTTTCAGTCTTATTGATATTTTTCCTGTAGATGTGAACAGAACTGCACACAATACTCCAAATGAGGCCTCACCAACATTTTTTTACAACTTCAATATAACGTTCCAACTCCTGTTCTCAATACTTTGATTTATGAAGGTCAATGTGCCAGAAGCTCTCTTTACCACTCTATTTACCATAATGCCACTTCCAAGGAATTATGGATCTGTATTCCCAAATCCCTTTGTTCTACCACTCTCCCCAGTATCCTACTGTTCACTGTGGTAAGTCCGACCTTGACTGTCCTCGCAACATGTCCTCTGTGTAATATTCCATCTGACATTTTTCATCCCATTTTTTCAGCTAGTCCAGATCCAATTATAACATTTGATAGTCTTCCTCATTGTCTATGCCCCCAATTTTGTTGTTACCTGCAAATTTACTGTTCCAGTTTATCACATTATCATCCAAATCATTAATCTAGATGACCAACAACAATAGACCCAGCACGGATCCCTGTGGCACACCTCTAGTCACAGGCCTCCAGTCAGAGAGGCAATCATCTACTACCACTCTCTGGCTTCTCCTGTGAAGCCAATGCTGAGTCAAATTTACTAGTTCATCCTCAATGCTAAGTGACTGAACCTTCTGGACCAGTGCCTCATATAGGATTTTCTCAAAGGCCTTGCAAAGTCCATGTAGAGTGTCAGAGTGATTTTTGGGTTTAGGTCATTTATGTTTTGCAAATAGCTTTGGCTACCAGTCTTCTGCCTTTGAATATGTATTGTGGATTTAATTTGGAACACCAGATTCCTAAAAGGTGTGAATCCCAGTCCAGATGATGCTGGCATCTGTGGTATGGATGCGAATCAGGAGGTGTGAAGTTTGTATGTAGTTTCAAAAGAAATCATTGTCATAAATATGGAATTATCCTTCGTGTTTAGCTCATAAGATATCGAGCCCCACGCTGGACCAGCGGACCTTTCCACCGAAAGCGTCTCCATATGATGCCTGCTGTACCTTGATTTGTCAAATAAAGAAGCTACTTTGTATCAACCAGTAATTTTCTCTGGCAATTTAATTCACACAACAACACAGAGAACACCCACTACCTTTTCCTTTATCAACTTTCCTGGTAACTTCCTCAAAAAATGCACTATAAGATTGGTTAGACACAACCTATCATGACAAACCGATGTTGACTACCCCTACTCAGGCCTTGTCTATCCAAATACTTAATATATCTTGTCCCTTGAAATACTTTCCAATAAGTTACCCATTACTGACTTCAGGCTTATTCTTTGGAGCCTTTCTTGACTGAAGGAAAAACATTAGCTATCCTCCAGTCCTCTCTTACCTCACCCGTGGCTAAGGATGTTTCAAACACCTCTTGAGGGCCCCTACAATTTCTGCATTCGCCTCTACAAGGTCCAAAGGGATACCTTGTCAGGCTTCAAGACAAGAACCTCCTCTTCTGTAATCTTGATACAGTCCATCACTTCACTACTGTTTTGCCTCAGTTCTATAGACGCTGTGCCCATCTCCAAAGTAAATATACATGCAAAAAATCCATTTGCTATCTCCCCATCTCTTTCAACTCCATGCATAGATGGCCACACAGATCTGCAAGAGGACCAACTTTGTCCCTTGCCATCCTTTCGCTCTGAATATATCTGTACAATGACAGACATGAAAACATAATACTTTACACTAAAATTGATCATGAAATATTTACTATACATTATTATCTTTTAAAGAAAGCATTTCATGAAGGAGATAGGATATGGAAAACCTGCTGCAGAATAAAATACAATTACTTGTGTTAGTACTTGAAATTTTACACAAGGAACATGTTCTTAAGACAATTTTATCATGCATCAGTTTATACTTACTGTTCTCCAGTCTCCTGACCCATCACTACTGACCTGTTTTTCTCACATTCATTTTTCGTATCTGATGTTTCATGGCATGGTTCATGTTCTAAATTTATTAATGAAAAGAAAATTTGCAGTTTAAAACAAATCATTGCATTAGCTTTTCAATATAAATTCTCAAGATTTCATTAAATAAAACATTACATTAAAATGCAAGTTGAATGTTAGAACATAGAGCACAGAATCGAAGAGCACAGTATGGGCCTTTCAGCCATGAAGCTGTGCGAACCAATATAAACCTACTTCGCAATAATTTAATCCTTCCCTACTATATAACCTTTCATTTCTTTCTTCTATCCATGTCTTTCTAAGAGCCTCTTCAATTACACTGTTGTATCAGCCTTCCATCTCCCCTAGCAACACGTTCCAGGCACCTACCACATTCTGTGTAAAAAAAACTACCTGACATCTTCCTTAAAATACCCTCCTTAAAATCACATTAAATGGATATCCTCTGGTGTAATCATTGTTGCCCTGGGAAACAGGCAGTGGTTGAACACTCTTAACTATGTCTGTCATAATCTTATACACTTCTATCAAATAGTCTCTCATCCTTCACTCCAAAGAAAAATGCCATAGCTTACTCAACCTTTCCTCACAAGACATCTCAACTCCAGACAGAAACGTGGTAAAACTTTTCTCCCTCCCTCTAAAACTTCCACATCCTTCCTATAATGAGGCAAACAGAACTGAACACAATGCTTCAAGTGTGGTCTAACCAGAGTTACATAAAGTTACATTACCCCACAGCTCCTGAATTCAGTTCCCCAACTAATGAAAGCCAATACATCATATGCCTTCATAACCATCCTACCAACTTGCACATCCTACAACCTGATGATTATAAATATGATTGCTCTATATTTTTGATATTTGTGGGCAAATATCTGCAAATATTTGAAGGGGTTTGCCTAACCAGAAATCAAATGATGAATGGATACATTATACTAAAACACTTCAAAGCTAGATAATCAAACCAATGATTTTCCCCAATGAGTGCTGTTGTTCCACGCTTGCAACATAGGAGCAACAATGATCTAAGTAGAATTTCAAAGCATTTGTACAAGCCAGAAGGTTAATTATTCATGGTATTAAAAAATGCTTGGGAAACCAACAGCAGACACAAACATATGTTAATTCCCCAGTACTAACACAGGAGAAAGCTGTCAAAACAATTGTGATGAAGACCTATCTCAATGGAAAAATTACAGAGAACAACCTTTATTTTAAAATTTATTTTCAGGTTAAATATCCAGTTTGTGTTTAAACATGTATTATATAGTTTGTACTTTTTTCTTCTTCTACAAATTTTAAATGAATGTCTTAAATGGCTTTTGTGTGATCAATCAAAGGCAAACTGCACAGATACAAGGCCATAGAGATAACTATAATTAAGTACATTTCTGGTGTTTTTTGGACATTTAAGAATCATATAGATAATTCTTGGAGATGGAGGTTGCTACTGTATCAATGGAGAATTTCGGGAGTCTAATATACTGGCCAGGTAGAAAATGTTCCCACTCAAGACCAGGCAAAGATCATAAATATAAGAAAGCTGCCATCAGCTTACAAAAGGAGCAAGTTATTTATGGGAAAAGGAATTTTCTGCCACATGGATGTGTTATGAGAACGTGGGAGCATCACGTAATGAGGTAATCAGGGATTCACGAGTTAAAACAGTTGAAGATACTATTTAAATTCTATGTTATTAAATCATTGTGCCTTATGAACGAAACCTAAACTAGATATAAAATACAAAATGAAACAACATTGAGCATAAAGCATCATTTACAAGAAAAATCAACGTAACACGATGATAGGCAAATACTTACCAATGCTATTTAACATTTTAATAGAATGCTCAGTAGTCCTGTAAAAAAAATTATCCCAGTTAATAAAGCATACGATTTGTAAACCACGTCTCAAAATCTCTTCACAGAGTTTACTTTAAATGCAGAGAAAAAAAGTTAAATATGTTCATGTTATGGCAATTTAACTAACTAAATGCAATTAAATGTTTACAGTTTATAACTAAGTTAATAACTTAAATCTCAGAAAACAAAATATTGATTTATAAATATACTATTTTAGAGGAAAGGCACTATATTTACAGTAATGTTTGACAGTATCAGGACTCTGCCCACCACAAAATAAATAATGGAACTAATTAATTACACAATTTGATGTATAAACTTAATGTATCAATGGTCCAAAGAACCTGCACCAATAAATCCAAGCTAAGGAGGAAAGAAATATTCTTCATCTGAGAACTTAAGAACTAACACAAGGGAGAAGCTATCACCTTAAAGTAATTGCACTGTTGTAATTGTACAGTAGATCATATGAAATTAAAGTAGAATTGTCTGTTTATCATATATTCAGAAATTAATGTTTTGGCCTTAGCACAAAGTCTATGGTGTTTTGATTCCATTGCATAAAAATCCTCTCAATATGTTCCTTGCCTCAAAGTCTTTGTGACAGACAAAGTTATCTACAAATGAAGAGGGGAAAACTTTATGATCATCTTGGGATCCAGCAGCTGTTACTGGGACCACAGTAAGGAAGGAGCACCCAGGCCTCAATACTAGGGGCCTTTGTATGAGGAGTGGATGCATCTATCCTCTAGAAGTACTTAAATTTCACTCAAAAATGGCACCCTGCCACTGATAGGCTCCTCAGCGCTTGTAAGTCCCAACTGACCATAGCTAAATTTGGAGAGCATGTTGAATCTCAGAGTGCTGACCTCGCAGAATTGTCTAAATGGCAAATCCAGCCCTGGGAAGAAGTGTCCTGCTGCTCATTTGCTGTTATACTTCCCTTAACACCAGAATCTACTTGAAAACAAAAGCATCCATGTCTATCGGAGAAAACTCACCCCTGAATTTTTGGATAGTTTCTGAAAATCAATTAGTTCCTTGAACAAGATACAAAGGCACCGCCTTTGAGCTAAAATACTCTTGCAGGGCATATTATCCAAACTAGTCCTTACCAGTAAGGGTACAATGCTTATTACAAAACTATTAAAATAAAAAGGGAAACAATAAACACCATAACACCATTCCATTGATAAGAAGACAAATAACATTAATGTTACACAATGATCATTTCCAAAAATGGAGAATATCCTCAACAATTATTGGAGCTGTCATCATTGAGCTTACTCCATTAAAATTCTTTGGCTCATTTTTGACTGGATCGGATGCACAATTACTGAAGCAACAGGAAGAGCTCAGACACTGGATATCCTATAATTAAGGACTCACCTCCCAAATTCCCACAGCTTTCCGCAATTTACAAAACTCAAATTAGGAGTGTGATAAGTCAGTGTTCTAAACTTGTATTGATCTTTCTGAATCTGAACATTGCTGTCAATGGCATTATTTCTTGACTATCCCTATTTATTCTTGACTGCTAGAGTAGCTTCATCATTAGTTCTCTCACAATATTGATGGGGAGGGTGCTCCAGGATTGGGAGCTAGCGTGATATATTTCTAAGCCATAATGGTATGCAGCTTGGGAAACCACCAGGCAATGATATTCCCTAGCATCTGCTGCCTTTATCCTTCTTGGGAGTCAAGTTCACTAGTTTAGTAGGTGCCATCTAAGTAGTCTGGGTGAGTAACTCCAGTCCATTTCAAAGATTGTACATTCTGCAGCCACTGTGCAAAGTGACTGCAATACCAATCAAGAAGGCTGTTTTGTCATGATGGTATAGACCTTCTTGACATGTTCACAGACTATGTTCTCCTATGACCTTCTTGAATTTGTTGCTGTTGAATTCACTTACACCAGGGCAAAGCAGTGAAGCAAGGCAGTTAACAGCTATATGGGATGAGCAACAGGTCTTTTTAATTCTCTTTTCTCGGAGTGTAAAAATACATCAGATTCCTTCTGAGAACTATTCTCCTCCTATAACTTTTTATTTGCTACTGAAATGTCAGACCAACAAAGCTTATTATGTGGTGTTGCCATTCTACTAAAACATCCCATGCAACTAAGTGACGAAAAATGTTATTTACTGATTAACTCTCTACACAAATATTTAGCTGAAAAAAGTTATACTTGCATATCAGGCAGTCCAACATCATCATATATCTCCTCAACCATCTGTAGAGATTTTGACATTCTATTACTAATTTCTTTAATTTCAACATTATTCATTTTTACAGCATCAATTTGGATATAGCCATCTGAAAAAAGAAAATACATTTTGAGTGGAAACCTCAAAGAGGTAGAATTTTTAAATAAGACACATACCAGATGAAACTGCTTTGAGAAAACATTGATAAAGTGTTAATGCTACTTTAGAATTGAATCAAAAATTTCATCATTTAAGTTCATAAAAAAATTTAAAATATATTTACAGTAAAAATAGAGGGTGTATAGAACACATTTTCCAAGGGATTTTTGGGATTGGGTTTCTGCATTCGATGAGTTAATATGAAAATGCTTATAGCCAATGCAAAGAACTAAGGAACCTGAAACAGCAACTAATCAGCAAGGCCAGACATCAAAGGGAACAACAACACTGCAGCTCAATAAGGGAAGGTATATATTTGTTCTTCCTCAGAAACATTTCCCTCTGATCTATTTTGTACTTTATCCAATTATTTTCCTTCTTGTGCACTGAATTTTCCAGGAAAGCAATTCTGATACAAACTCGCCCATGAATACCACTCCATTCTCACTGACATTGTCCTCTGACGCATTGTGTTTTTGTGTCTATCCTGGCATGCAGATTGATTCTAGCCATCTCCAGGTGGCAATTCTTCATGCAAGACTGAAAAACACTTGCAAAACAACTAAGTCACTGAAAATTTACTTGGATCTTCTTTCTCCCCAGTACTGGTGAAGAGTCACAGACTAGAAAAGTACCTGTTCCTTCTTCCACAGATGCTGCCTGACCTGTTTATCCAGCATATTCTGTCTTTGTTTCATATTTTCAGCATGTGATTTTTTTTCTTGTTTTCGTAAGGTAAATATGCCTCTTGCCTGACAATTACACATCTGCACTTTCTGATTATTGCCCAGGCTGGAAACCCTGGTTGATACCCTCCTTCTTCAAAGCAGCTATGCAGAGGCTAACTGTGGTATTCTCCAAGGTGAGCTAAATCAGCAAAGATCCTTTCTGCTGGTGGAACACAGCAGGCCAGGCAGCATCTATAAGGCGAAGAACTGTCGACATTTCGGGCTGAGACCCTTTGTCCTGATGAAAGGTCTCAGCCTGAAACGTTGACAGTGTGTCCTGACGAAGGGTCTCGGCCCGAAACGTTGACAGTGCTTCTCTTTATGGATGCCGTCTGGCCTGCTGTGATCCACCAGCATTTTGTGTGTGTTGTTTGAATTTCCAGCATCTGCAGATTTCCTCGTGAAAGATCCTTTCTTCTTGCTTACTTGTTTGGCTTAGTTTGAAAGCATATTCATGTCAAACATCTTTGATCTGAATTTACAGGGACTGGATTAACTGTTGACATGCTCAATGGTCATGTGATTTTAATGTCTTTGACTAGGACTGTAAGGAGTTTACAATCTTGTATCACTTCACAATCATTGTACTTTAAAAGTGACATCTGTTATGATCTAGAAATACTCTAGTCAGCAAATCCACAGAAAATGGAAAAGAAAGATGTGGTAAACAAATGTTAGTATTTTTTAAAAAAAACGAGTGATTCACGTACAATTCCCATCCTGGGCTTTAGCTAACCACTTCCCAGCAGGACAGTCAACCATTCGTATGATTTCCACCACTTCACCAGGTTTCACTTTCAGATTCAATTTCCCGCCTTTTAAATACTCCTGTATTTGGACTTTATATATTGGAACCTCTGAACCTGTCAGCTAAACACAAGTAATATAACAAAATACAAAAATACCACAATAATAACAGTTGAAGCATACGAAGAATTTGTTATCAGTTTTGAAGCATTTCAGAGCAATGCAATGTTGACTAAGCTTTGTACTGGTATTTGGTGATTTCTTAGTGCATACTGTATATTCTAAACAAATTAACAAGATCTACTCTGTACTTTTAAACGTATTAAGTTTTGGATTCACTGAACCACAAATTTTAGGCCAAAATGTACACATGCTTAAATACCAGAGTTACAAAGATAAAACCATCAGAAACACACAACTGTTAATGCATAGATATAGGGAAAAAAGACAGACCAATGCAAGTTTAGAGCTAAGAAGGCAATTAATCCCATGGTTTCATTTATCTAGATCAATCCATAACTAATCCTGCCATCTTGTATTATTTTCATGCATGTGCATCACTTAATCTTTGAAACTTACATCCAATCCTCATAGAAACACCAAGATTGCAGATAAGCTTCACTAATTGTCAAGAATATTTCCTAAATTTTTGACTGAAATCAGAATCCAAAAGAAAGAGGAAAAAAAATCAGAAATTGAAAAGGAACTAAGAGATCCTAACAGATAAGCTTTTCTACCATCTAGAGCACTAAACATCATTACTCAGGGGTTGAGGAAGAGGAGAAATGACAAGTGGGAATATAAAAAGCCAAAGAAAACAAAACGTGGAGACTTTCATACACAAACAGGAGAGAAAGGGAATCAAGTTATGCAGGCTCGGGGGCTTGCCTGCCCTACCCTGTTCCTTTTTTTTGAAGTTTTATTTGAAACCACAAGTTTCCAGGACAGAAACCAATATCCACTGAGGAAACATTTATAAGCAGAAGGTAAGTATTCATAATTAAACCTTTGAAAATTTATGCTCTTATTTATACATCTGACGATTTTTCATTTACCAATACACTTGTGTTGAATAATGAGATGCAATGTTGTGAGTAGGATTAAATTCATAGAATTAAATACCATTCCTGCAACATTAAATCATTTAAAAGTGAAAGCAAGACAATGATTACGTCTGCTTACATCCAAACTACAATAAGCTGTTCAGCACCATCATGTATTTTATTAACTCACATATACATACATTGAATTTTTTCTGTAATTCTCTCAGATTTTTATTTTCATATTCCTTAACTTGGTTCAATCCTTTATCTTTGGTTGCTTGGTTTTTCAATTTCTTCTCCAGCTCTATTTCTCTGTGACGTTGCATCTTCTCATTATCTGCTTCTTGCACATTGCTTCCAAAAATAAAGTCCAACAGTTAATTCTAAAGGATATTTTCTTTATTAAGAATGAACTTGGTAACACAGTGTTGGTAGGAAAATCTATATACTTCAGTGGCATTACTACACTTTGTGTCCACTTTATAAGGTACAGCTACTCATTAATGGAAATATCTAATCAACCAATCATGTGGCAGACATGGTTAAAAGGTTCAGCTGCTGTCCAGACCAAACATCAGAATGGGGAAGAAATATGATCTACTTGACTTAGACCATGGAATAAATGTTGGTGCCAGATGGGTGATTTCAGTATCTCAGAAACTGCTGACCTCCTGGGATTTTTATGCACAACAGTTTCTAGAGTTTACAGAGAATGGTGTGAGAAACAACAAAAAATCCAATGAGTAGCACTGCTGTGCTGAAAGCACCTTGTCAATGAGAAGGTCAGACTGATTCAAGCTGATAGGAAGGCAACAACAACTCAAATAACCACATGTTACAAGAGTGGTGTGCAGAAGAGCCTCTCTGAAAGCATAGTGTGTTGAATCATGAAGCAGATGGGCTACAGCAGCAGAAGACAACACTGGGTTCAATTCCTGTCCTAATAAACACTGAATGTAAATTCAATGAGTAACTGTACTGAGTGGCACAGAACATAGAGTGCTCTGAATAACGAAATGAAAAGTATCTGGAGAAGGACAAAGGAATAATCTATTGAATTAGTCCATCTTCACAGATGTATCAAAGACAAATCTCTTTTATCAATTTATCACATGAGATTCTTAATAATATGGGAAGGTACTCCAACCACTAACATTTTTTTATTCTTCTCCCAGCCAATCCAGCTAATTATTCCTCAGAATAAAAATTAAGGATCACTATCCTGGTAAACTGAAATGCATCATTTTACAGTTATTGATTAAGACCTTTTCAGGCATTAATTGTGCACATCACTAGAAGTAAATAATTTTTAAATGTCATTTTTAAAAATTTTTTTTATTAGTTTTTCAAAACATTTTACAAATTAAAAACCCCAAATCCCAATGAGGAACATTAAAACAGTGCAAAATTAAGCATACAATAACAATATGCTACAAAGGAAGAAAATTTAACAGAAAAAAGCACCCAAATTCAAGACAAGTAAGCTTAGTGTCCTCCCCAAGCCCCACAACACAAGAAAAAAAACAGCAACTCCAGACCAACCACAACACAATATAGAGAGTATAAGTCAGGATAGCCAAACTCTCCAGACTGTGAATACACTCAGCAACAGAGGGTAATAATGCCTTCTACCAGAAAAAAAAAGGAGCTGAAAGCAAGGGACCAAAAAGAAAAAAAAACCCTAGTCAAGAGGAAGGTTATGAAAGTACTCGATAAAAGGTCCCCAGACGTTATGGAACTTTAGATCCAAATTGAGAACTGAATAATGAATTTTTTTGAGGTCCAAACAGGCCATGATGTCATTAAGCCATTGAGGATGTGGGCGGGGCAACATCTCTCCATCTGAGGAGGATCAAGCGTCTAGCCAGGAGAGAGGCAAAGGATAATATTCGGCATTTGGTCGGACCCAGACATAAATCTGTCTCGCCCCAAAAACCGAACAGAGCAATTAAGGGGTTTGGTTCTAGGTGCTGATTCAGAATACATGATAACGTAGTGAAGACATCTTTCCAGAATTTCTCCAAGCTAGGACAGAGCCAGTACATATGGATGAGAGAGGCCACGCCCCTCTTGCATTTATCACAGAGCGGACTAACGCTAGGGTAGAATCGAGATAGTTTAGATTTAGACATATGGGCTCTATGAACAATCTTAAACTGTAAAAGGCAGTGGCGAGCACAAAGAGAGGTTGAGTTAACTGATTTGAGAACTGAATCCCAGCTCTCCTCGGATAAGGAGATATTTAAATCCTGCTCCCAGGTCATTTTGATTTTATCCATGGGGGCCCGTCGTAAGGCTGCTAGTTTATCTCGGATGATTGATATTAAGCCTTTACCTAGTGGATTCATGGAAAGAAATAAGAAATAGAAATAGCATTTTTCGCAGGCATTTCAGGAAAGTTAGGAATTAAAGGAGCAATAAAGTGTCGGATTTGGAGATATCTGAAAAAATGAGCATTGGGCAGATTGAACTTAACAGAGAGCTGCTGAAAAGAAGTGAAGCGATTATCAATGAAAAGATCTTCAAAATGTCTAATGCCCTTCCTATACCAAACCTGGAATGCTGAATCGTATGTAGTAGGTAAAAAAAAAGGTCATTATGAGCAACAGGGCTGGAAACGGAAAACCCCTGGAAACCACAGCATTTCCTGATCTGAGCCCATATACACAAAGTGTGTCTAACAAGAGGATTAGCTATTGATCTGGGCAGACTACTAGGGAGTGCAGAGCCAGGGAGTGCAGAGGTAGATAATTCTTTAGTGGAGCTCAACTCCATCGCCACCCAGTTAGGGCACTCGGGTTGGCCATGGAAGAAAAACCAGAAGGTAGCACAACATATATTAGCTGCCCAATAATATAAACGAAAGTTAGGTAAAGCCATGCCACCCTCTTTTTTGGATTTTTGGAGATGGATTTTATTAATTCTAGGGCGCTTATTCTGCCACAGATATGACAAAATAATAGAGTCTAAGGAATCAAAAAAAGATTTAGGAATAAAAATTGGGATAGATTGAAATAGGTATAAAAATTTGGGGAGAACATACATTTTAACAACATTAATACGACCTACCAAAGACATAGATAGAGGTGACCATTGTACCAGACTCTGTTTTATAACATATGAAAGATTGGCAAAATTTTCACTAAAGAGATCTTTAAACTTCCTTGTGACTGTAATTCCAAGATAAGTAAATTGATTATGGACTACTTTAAAAGGAAGATCACAAAATGTTAGTTCTTGTGCTTCTTATTAATTGGGAGAAGTTCACTCTTATGTAAATTAAGTTTATAGCCAGAGATCTGGCTAAACTGGTCAAGAAGTGAAAACATTAGAGGTAAGGATGTAGACGGATTTGAGAGAAAGAGTAATAAGTCATCAGCATAGAGAGAAACTTTATGCTCAACACCCCCTCTCCAAATCCCAGTCAATTCAGGGCAGTTTCGAAATGCTATCGCCAGAGGTTCCATAGCCAAATCAAAGAGAAAGGGACTTAGGGGCATCCCTGGCAGGTGCCATGTTTGAGATTAAATACTTGAGGTTTCTGAAAATTGGTTAAAACAGAGGCAGTAGGACACAGGTACAGCAATTGAATCCAAGAGATGAAACTTAAATGTCATTTTAACCATCTTAGTGGCTATTTTGTTGACAAATCTAGTTTAAAAATCTTTTCAATGCTTAAAGATTAGAGGAGCAAGATAATTTTACTTTTACTGGAATACTTTACAGTTTATACTGCAAGACTACTTTTGAAATACAAGGTATACAAACAGACGATTTGCCATTTTTTGTTCAATAGTTCAAGCCATAAAAACACCTGTTTTACCTTTCAGTGCTTAGACTGTCTTCTTTTTCTGGCTGTGTTTTGGGTGATGTAGATGCGTCATTATCCCTAGAGGCTGTCAAAGATTTACAACGTGAGTTTTCCAGCCACATTGTTGCAACAGTCAACAGCCAACATAACAGGAAGATATTGATATATTGGTCATTAGCTTCTGAAACACAGTGAAGAATAACTAAAGGAAGTAAGTACTATTTGTAACACAGAATTCCAAGCCCAAGTAGATCCCAGGGCCACTGGAACTGTTAAGATACCTGAAAGCATCGGATGGAATAGCCTGCGGACAGCCATTTCTTCTCTGGTCAACTATGCTTGAACATTTTCAGGTACTCTTTCCACTCAAATATTAACCAGGTTCATGCCTGCTTAGTGCCCAAGATTGTGCAGGATTAAGACTTTTCATTAAAGTAACAACTGATTTTTTTTCTCTGTAAATCCACTAAGTTTGATTAAGTTTCAAGTAATGTGATAATTATATGTCATCACCATTTTAAATTCCACAGTCTGTGAAATGAACTGCAAGAATAATAATGAAAGCATATCTGAAAAAGAATAAAACTGTACTGGCATGTGTGGGTGTGATTTAGTAATCTTGAATCAGCCTCAATCAATTCCCATTGTACCGTCGAAACACACTCTTTCCTTTATATAAACCCCTCCATTCGTCAATTCCATCATTATTTCACCTGTTCCCTCCTATTATTTCCCCTACAATCAACACCCAACTTCCCATCATTGTCCTAAATGGATCTTTTTTTGTCCTCAAAATTTAAAAATAACATTTTAAGAATAAATTTAAAATGAGAAACAGCAGCCTTCCATTTCACACAAAAAAAAATCAAATTTAGAACATAGAAAACCTACAGCACAATACAGGCTCTTCAGCCCACAAAGCTTTGCCGAACATGTCCTTACCTGAGAAATTACCTAGGGTTACCCACAGCCCACTATCTTTCTGAGCTCCATATACCTGTCCAGGAGTCTCTTAACAGACCCTATTGTGTCTGCCTCCACCAACATCGCTGGCAGCTAATTCCACGCACTCACCACTCTCTTCATAAAAAACTTACCCCTGGCATCTCCTCTGTACCTACTTCCAAGCACGTTAAAACTGTGCCCTCTCGTGCTAGCCATTTCAGCCCTGAGAAAAAGGCTCTGACTATCCACACAATCAATGCCTCTCATCATCTTATACATCTCTATCAGGTCACCCTTCATCCTTCGTTGCTACAAAGAAAAAAGGCCGAGTTCACTCAGTCTATTCTCATAAGGCATGCTCCCCAATCCAGGCAACATCCTTGTAAATCTCCTCTGCACCCTTTCTATGGTTTCCATATCCTTCCTGTAGTGAGGTGACCAGAACTGAGCACAGTACTCCAAGCGGGGTCTGACCAGGGTCCTGTATAGCTGCGATATTATGGCTCCTACACTCAATCCCACAACTTATGAAGGCCAATGCACTGTACGCTTTCTTAACCAGAGAGTCAACCTGCGCAGCAGCTTTGAGTGTCCTGTGGACTCGAACCCCAAGATCCCTCTGATCCTCCACATTGCCAAGAACTTATCATTAGTGCTATATTCTGCCATCACATTTGACCTACCAAAATGAACCACCTCACACTTATCTGGGTTGAACTTCATCTCCCACATCTCAGCCCAGTTTTGTACCCTATCAATGTCCCGCTGCAACTTCTAATAGTTTTCCACACTATCCACAACACCCCCAAACTTTGTGTCATCAGCAAATTTATTAACCCATCTCGCCACTTCCTCATCCAGGTCATTTATAAAAATCACAAAGAGAAGGGATCCCTCAGTCACACCACTGGTGACTGACCTCCATGCAGAATATGACCCATCTACAAATATTCTTTGCCTTCTGTGTGCAAGCCAGTTCTGGATCCTCAAAGCAATGTTCCCTTGGATCCCATGTCTCCTTACTTTCTCAATAAGCCTTGCATGGGGTACCTTATCAAATGTCTTGCTGAAATCCATATACACTGCATCTACTACTCGACCTTCATCAATGTATTCAGTCACATCCTCAAAAAATTCAGTCAGGCTCATAAGGCACGACCTGCCTTTGATAAAGCCATGCTGACTACTCTTAAATCATATTATGCCTCTCCAAATGTTCATAAATCTTGTCTCTCAGGATCTTCTCCATCAACTTACCAACCACTGAAGTAGGACTTATTGGCCTATAATTTCCTGGACTATCTCTACACCCTTTTTTGAATAATAGAACAACATCTGCAACCCTCCAATCCTCCGGAACCTCTCCCATCCCATTGATGATGCAAAGATCATCTCCAGAGGCTCAGCAATCTCCCACAGTAGCCTGGGATACACCTCATCCGATCCCAGTGACTTATCCAACTTGATGCTTTCCAAAAGCTCCAGCACATCCTCTTTCTTGATATCTACATGCTCAAGCTTTTCAGTCTGCTGCAAGTCTTCCCTACAAATGCCAAGATCCTTTTCCATAGTGAATACTGAATCAAAGTACAGTTCCAAACATACCTTTCCACTGTCACACTTGATTGGTCCTATTCTCTCACACCTTATCCTTTTGCTCTTCACGTACTTGTAGAATGCCTCGGGGCTTTCCCTAATCCTGTCCACCAAGGCCTTCTCATGGCCCCTTCTGGCTCTCTTAATTTCTTTCTTAAGCTCCTTCCTGCTAGCTTTACAATCTTCTTGATCTCTATCATTACCTAGCTTTTTGAACCTTTCATAAGCTCTTCTTTTCTTCTTGACTAGATTTACAACAGCATTTGTACACCACGGATCTTGTACCCTATAATCTTTTCTGCCTCATTGGAATGTACCTACGCAGAACTCCATGTAAATATCCCCGAACATTTGCCACATTTCTTCCGTACATTTCCCTGAGAACATCTGTTCCCAATTTATGCTTCCAAGCTCCCGCCTGATAGCCTTATATTTCCCCTTACTCCAATTAAATGCTTTCCTAATTTGTCTGTTCCTATCTCTCTCCATTGCCATAGTAAAGGAGATAGAATTGTGATCATTGTTTTCAAAATGCTCTCTCACTGAGAGATCTGACTCCTGACCAGGTTCATGTCCCAATACCAGATCAAATACAGCTTCTCCTCTTGTAGGCTTATCTACATATTGTGTCTAGAAACCTTCTTGAACATATCTAACAAACTCCACCCTATCTAAATCCCTCACTCTAGGGAGATGCCAATCAATATTTGGAAAATTAAAATGTCCCGCCACAACAACCCTGCTATTATTACCCCTTTCCAGAATCTGTCTCCCTATCTGCTCCTCGATGTCCCTGTTACTATTGGTGGGGGGGGGGGGGGTCTATAAAAAACACACAGAGTTATTGACCCTTCCTGTTCCTAACCTCCACCCACAGAGACTCCGTAGTCAACCCTTCCATGTCTTCCTCCTTTTCTATAGCCATGACACTATATCTCATCAACAATGCAAAGCCCCCAACTCTTTTGCCTCCCTCCCTGTCCTTTTTGAAACATCTGAATCCTGGCACGCAGATTTATATTGTGTATTCAGCTTACAATTGACATAAATAGAACCTGGGCTCAGTTCTTTCCCTGGTTTCTGAATCTTAGGAAACCAGAAAATAATCCATTTCTCAGCCTCTGACTCACAAGTAAAATTTACTTTTCAATCAGGTTATAGATTTTATTTCAATAAAGCTTTCAAACATTTAGCCAATTGAAGAGATGTAATTGCAAAAAGGAAGACTAAGACAATCTCTAGCTGACTGGACATTGTAAGCATGTAGAATGCAAAGCCTCAACCTGTAATTTAAATGAGCTGATACCTCTGAGCAAAACTATGGCCCATAACTCTGGTTTTCAGGAGCAGTTAATGAAAAGACTATAAATAGTGAAAACCCACTATCAAAATAGAAAATGCTGGGGACACCCAGTTTGTCAGGGAGCATTCTGGGTAAGAGAACCAGTTGCTTCAGGATGAAGACGCTACACCTACTGCCCAAAATGTTAACCGGCTTCAAAAGTTGTCGTTTCAGTTGAGAAGAGTTTTCTTTAAAAAGGAAAACAAAAGACATATCAAAGTGTTATGCAATTTTAATGCTTCGTTTTAAAATTCCTATCTACATGCTTTTCAAAATATTTCTATAAAATAATTTTAATGAATTAGCAGAATCCAATGTCCAGAATAGATAAAAGTGGTGATTTGCCCCACTAATATGACAAACTGAATATTGAGGCTTTGGGCCTACTTTGAGCTGCTCCGGGGATTTGGATCCAAGGACTCAATTTGGTTTGGAATGCTGTTCCTTGCTTCTATTCTTTGCGTGATTTGCGTTTTTTTTCTCTTTCTATGCACATTGTGAGATGTCTGTTTCTTTAATTGGGTTCTTTCAGGTTTCTTGTTTTGCAGCTGCCTGTCAGCAAACAAATCTCAAGGTTGGATAACTTACATATTCTTCGATAAGAGCACTTAGAATTTTTGAAATGACAACTGGGGGGGGGGGGGGGTCACTTAGGACATACTCAACATTTAAGAGTAATCAAGTTCTATCCAGTAGGCCATACTGAGCAGTCTCGTAACAAGTTACAATCGTACACAATGCATCAATGAAAATTAACTGAACATGAACAATTGTTTGAAGAGATTCAACATTTAGTAATTAGATCTTCACAGCACAAGAAAAATTTGAATGTTATTAATTGTGGAAAAGAAAAGCGGAACTTACATTCCCGTGGACAACAACTGTCCATTCTTATGTTCTCTAATATACTGAGATCCATTGTGAATGGTCTGGGTGGCTTCGCAGGAGGAGGTCCCAATACTTCAAGGGATGGCAGTTCCTGGATCCGCATGGATTTATGCTGATGCTCTCTCCCCGTGACATTTTGTCCCCTTTTATCATCCGAGAGTTTTGATCTCTCACAGTTATCCAATCTCAATAGGTCCCAAGACCCTGATTCGAGAACATTATCTGGTTTGAATCTTTTTTGTTCATATTGAGGAGTAGAAAGATCGATTTCTGGTTCTGAAAATGGGACAGATAGTTTAGAATTAATAGCTACTTGAGAATCTTCACAGCTATGAATCACTGAAGTTGGCTCCTCAAACTGGAGTGTTCTGCCATTCTTGACACCAGATATCTTCTCCCTTGGACCCATTGTTTGATTGCCTCTTCTAAGGTAAGTGACCTTGTAAGGAGTTTCAGGCAAAGCTTTTGGTCTCAAGTTTACTAATGCAGGAGGGAGTGTACTGCATTTTAACTTCTGACTCGGTGTGCCAGCTTCTGTATCACAACATGAAGAATTCTCCCAAGTACTTATTTTTTCCTTAAATGCGAGTTTGCTGTCTTGGTTACTTCCTTGATTATCTTCAAACATTCTGAATTCTGATGCTTGAATATCTACTGATGTCTGACTGGAGTTGGTAAGATCTTCAGGAGAAGCACGAGATTTTGCACCGGACTGTTGAATGGCAGCATTGTGAGGACGAACTGTTTCAACATTGTTACTCTTGGTTATATTTAGTTCAGTTTCAGAACCAGAAAGTGCTGTTGTTTCAGGTGCCCGAGAACTCTCAGACTCTGCTACTTTTAAGTTACCATTGGGTTTGTTTCTTCTGACATCATGCTCCTGAAATTTAGCTCGAAGAGCTTGAAAGTCAGTTCTATTTTTCTGGAAAAAGGAAAGACAATGGTTACCTTTCTTTAGAGAAAACAAAAGGGCCTCAAACAGAAAATCATTTAAAAAAAATAATCTAGTGCTTTCCTGGCATTAACTCTTCTCAAGCTTCCTGCTGGGTACAGGTATCGATTACAACTGAAGTTTCAATGACAAATTCAGCCACCTTCATTCCTGAAGAAAATGGCAGAGTTTATCATCGTAACATCAGTTATTATTGACACGTAGCCAGCCAGAAGCCTGAGAAGAGTCTATTCGTAGAAAATCATTTATTGTAAACAAACACTTTCAGTAAAATTAGAAATTAACACTAATTAGAATGCTTCCTCTACTGACGGGTAGCAGCTGACAGGGAAACTCGCATAATTTTATCAGGTAACCTCCTGATTTGTATAATCATAAATTGTGCAGCAATTGGAGTGTTTCAATTGGCTTCCACAACTCTAGGCCACAGAAAAAGTTGTTCTATGATAGTGTTGTTTTACTATCAGATTAATTTGCAAGTTTAAAATCATTTCCAAAGCGAAATTGTAGGCCGGTAATTTAAAAAAAAACAAATATCATGGCAGAGTCCACATGCTGGAATTTCATTCCCATCAGCAATAAAAAAAACTTCAAAGCACAAAACCATATTGGTGAATGGCACAATTCACTTCCACCTTTACAAGGGTAAATTAAGATCACAATACACACAGGCCTTGGCAGCAGCCACAAATTCCATGAAGAATAAATAGACTCACTGCCAAAGCTGATGAAATAAGGACTGGTTACTTAATTAATGATCTAAACAATAGTTAAGCATTTCTACAAAGAACTAAATATTAACCAATGTTTGATTTACAGAAAAGAAAACTGATCTTTGCAGGACTTATAGAGTCATAGATAAGCGAGAAAGAAGTGGGGAAAGATGAGAAAGGTAAAACAAAAGGGGAAAAGAACATTAACACGTTTTAAGGAAAGGAGAAATAACTGAGGAAGGTGATGGGCTGCCTTGCATCTGTTGGAGAGTTTATAAAAAGCACTAACAATTAACATCTAATTGGACAACTTCAAGTGGTATTAAGTGAAAGCCTCTAATGTTCTGAGTTTTAATTAGACAATTTGAAAATCCCTTGGTCAAAGTTGATCTCAATCTATAGCTGAACGAGTTTTGAACAAAGTAAGTACCAAAGGCCAAAATAAAATTTTTGGTGAAACAATCTATTATTATAAGCATTGTACAGGTCGACCTTCACTAATCCGACTTCCTGTAACCCAGTTCCTTCGATAATTCGGCACTGATTCAAATTTTCTGCGCAACTGTAATTTCAAATTTTCCGGGCCACCATACCAATCTGCTGTGCCTTATTTTGGTTGCGTTAGATCTGTTCTTGTGTTAGTGAGCTCTTGTAAACACAGACAGGCGATTCCTGCTTGTTTTCCTGCATTTATTAATATCATTTGCATAAGGTGCGTGTGGTGAACTATGTGCCTGTCGGGACACGCCCCCTGCTGACTGCTCCTGTGGCTCCTCCCACAGGCCCCTGTATAAAGCCGATCTGAGGCCTGACGCTCGGCCTCAGTCTCCAGGACATAGTGTGATGGACACTCACTCCTGGTTCCTTCTTCCAGTCAATAAAAGCCGATATCTCGCCTTACGTCTCAGTGTGAGTTATTGATGGTGCATCAGTGCGGCAGCCCGGCACTGAGCCATCTCCCCTGCCAGCGGCAGGGGAGCTGGCTCACGCTGGATCGGTCCACCTTCTCGCCTGCCTGCTGGCAGTTGTGGACTGCCCTCCGGCATCGCCCAGCTGGTGCTTCGTTCTCTTCTGTCTATGACCTCAGTCAGACGTGGCAACCCATTGAATTTAAGCATACTACTAAGCGGAGGAAAAGAAACTAACAAGGATTCCCTCAGTAACTTTAAGTGAAGAGGGAAGAGCCCAGCACCGAATCCCTGGCTGCCTGGCGGTCGCGTGAAATGTGGCGTATAGAAGACCTCTTGTCTCCAACTTTTGCTTCTGCTCACCCAGACGTGCTGCCACCATCATCAGCAGTTTTTGAAGAAACTGTTGTGCTAGTTTCAGCACCAGTTCCTGATGCTTCACTCATTTTCCAAGATGAAGATGTTGATGATCCTGACAACCCCACACTTGCAGACATGTAACTTTGCCTGAAGGTATATTAAACGTCTCACTTTAGAAGTGGTAGTGATCAACTGTTCTGTATAAGTTAATTCCTGTCCATTTACCTGTACCTTTTATTTTATCTGTGACTGTACAGTATATTTATTAAAATTTCACTTGCTATTCATTTAGTATTTCTGTTTCATTATTATCTAACTTGTACTGATTTAAAGGTATGATGAGGCGATTAGCTATTGCTTAATGTGATCCTTCAGCAATTCGGCATTTTCACTAATCTGGCACTCCTCAGGTCCCAGTGGTGCCGGATTATAGAAGGTCGACCTGTACTAGGTTTATACTGCTTCTGCACATCATTGATTTGTCAAATATACTGAGAATGCCAAAACAAACAATAAAAGTAACTATTGTTGTCAACAGTTAAAAAAAACCTCAAACTACAAAAATTTTGAAAAAAAGTACAAACAATATTATGTTACCTCAATCTGTTAAAGTTACTTCTACATAACCCATTACAATTGACACTGCTTGAAAATATGAACATGCTTTTGCTAAGGTAGTTTAGATTTTAAGATACATTTGAGCGCAGGTTGTGGAAAAACTCTAGATTTTACCCGCGCATATATGAAAGTCCTAAAATAGTTAGCAACAATCTATGAACGATTCAAATCTAAACTCCACAATTGGATTCAAGTAAAGAAGCTATTAGAGTTCATACCGCTAGGAGCTGGCTTACAGGAAACGTTGATTTATTGGAATGGAATGTGGAATGGGCCCTTCCAACCCTTCAAGCTGTGCTACCCAACAACTCCCGATTCAACCCTAGTCAAATCTCCAATTACAATGACCAATTAATCTACCAACCAGTATACCTTTGGACTGTGGGAGGGGACTAGAGCACGCAGAGGAAATACATGCAGTCCACAGGGAGAACGTACAAACTTTTTACAGACAGTGGCTGGAATAGAATGGGGGTTGCTGGTACCGTAAAGTGTTGTACTAACCACCATGCTTAACCGGTGCCAGATTAGACCTGGACAAAGGTACATTTGCTGACATAATTATGCTGCTTGATGGAAAAAGGGTTGAATAACACTAAATTTTTCCATGGGGGTTCGCTTTCCTTGGAGCTGGGAGGGCTGGTGCCCATGAATGAGCTGGCTGAGTTTATAACCCTCTGCAGCTTTTTCCAGTCCTCTGCAATGAGGCAACCAGTCCGAATGATCTCCATATTACATCTGTACAAATTTACCAAATCTCCCAATGAAATATAGCCACTGTCATGCCTTCTTCATAATCGCACCAACATATTGGGCCCAGGATAGATCTCCAGAGACATTGACACCCTTCAGTTAGGTTAACAGGATTCTTGCCAAAAACACGATGGCACCAATCTTCTTAGCTCTAAATGCTCCTTTCTGAACATCTGTAATATTGTATCTGGACTGCCACTATACCATCCCAATATCTGGATCATCATTACTGGAACTGGAGGGGGATGTGGGGTTCTAAATTGGTCAAGGGGAAGATACACTTGTTAGACTGAATGGACTGCCTTAAGCCTTGTTGGTCTGCATTAGTGTAAGTACACCACTCAAAATTCTCCCGAACTCTCTGCACCTAACACAAACAGTATCCTCTCCTTTTTGCTCATTCAGCTTTCCCTTAAAAAGCAGCCGTACTCTCATGAGGAATTGAAATTTTCTAGTTTAAACTAAAAACAGCTTGAAAGATCAATTTGGAAAATTGCTTCCTCTGTTTTCAACAACGTAACTCCATTTCAACTAGTGATGTCAGCAGGCAGAATTTACATTTCTTTATTTATAGCACAAGTGACTTTCAAAAATGGACCACTGGATCTGACTAATCCCATATTTCAATGTGATCTGCTGGCCAATGATGAAATGGAGGTGGGGTTGCCACTGAGAAGGATCCAAACAGTGTTCATTATTACAGTGAAAAAAAATGGCAAAGAAGTAATAAAGAAAATCTTGTAAATTTTTTGAGGATGTTACCAGGAAAGTTGATGAACACAAGGCAAGAGAAGTTGTCTGCAAGGACTTTGAACAGGACATTTAACAAGGTCCGCATGGAAGGGTGGTCAAAAAGTTTCAGTTACCGGGCATTCAAGAGGAGGTAGTAAATTGGATGAGACATTGGCTTTGTGGGAGAAGCCAGAGAGTGGTAATAGATGGCTCCCTCTCTGATTGGAGGCCTGTGAATACAGGTGTGCTGCAGGGATCAGTGTGGGGTCTGTTGTTGTTTGTCATCTATTGCAACAATCGGGATAATAATGTGGTAAACTGGATCAGCAAATCTGTGGATGACACCAAGATTGGAGGTGTAGTGGACAGCTAGGAAGACCATCAAACCTTGCAGCGGGATATGGACAAGCTGGAAAAATTAGGCTACACAAACAGCACATGTAATTTAATGCAGACGTGTATGAGCTCTTGCACTTTGGGAGGACAAACCAAAACAGGATTTATGGGTCCAGAGTTTCATGATGCATCACATCCCTTGACCCTTCAGTTTATGAGCTATCCCCCACCTACCTACCACCACTGGGCCTCTCTCTGTCTTGTGATGCCTCAAGCCACAGTGAATCAAGCAAAAGAAAACTCACTTGTTGGGTAAACATACAGTACATTTGTTGATTTATAGAGTTGTAGAAAAGTAAAGCACAGAAATAGGCCCTTCATCCTATCTAGTCCATGCCAAAACCATTTAAGTTGTCTCCTCCCATTAACCTGCACTGGGACCATAGCTCTCCATCCCTCTACTATCCATGTACCTATCCAAACTTCGCTTAAACATTGAAACCATGCTCACATGCAGCACTTGTGCTGGTAGCTCATCCCACACTCTCACAACCCTCTGAGTGAAGAGGTCTCCCCTCATGTTCCCTTTAAATGTCCTGCCATTCACCCTTAACCCAAGACATCTGGTTGTAGTCCCACCCAACATCATTGGAAAAAGCTTGCTTGCATTTATCCTGCCTATACCCCTCTTAATTTTGTATACCTCTATCAAATCTCCTCTCAATCATTTACGTTCTAAGGAATAACATACAAACCTATTCAATTTTTCTTTATGACTCTGGTCCTCCAGACCTGGCAACATTCTTGTAAATGTTTTCTGTATCTTTTCAAACTTATTTACAACTTTATTGTAGGTGGCTGACCAAAACTGCACACAATATTCCAAATTAGGGTTCACCAATGTCTTTAACGACTTCAACATAACATCCCATCTCCTTTACTCAATTTCCTTAAAGTTAGCTCACAACAGAGTATTTTATTGATTTACTGCATTCAACAAACCTATAGAGGTGATGACTAAGTTCTAGGCCTTTATAATTTGGCAGCTTGCAAGTGCTGAGTGTTTCTTTTTTTTAATATTTATTTATTGAATTTTCAAAATTACAAAGAATAAATGTAAAAGTAAAATAGTAAGAAAGATAATATTAACCCTCCCCTCTCCCCTTAACTCTCCCCCCTTAACCCTTATCTAAAGAAAGAAAAAAGATTGCCTAGTTATCGGAGGATCCCCACATGCCTCATGGAGTTCAAAATAATTTTGATATTTATTTTTTACTTTCCCCAATTACTATAATTTTATCTTCAAAGGACCTATGTATTTAATCCTATCTTTTGTAAGTATGGGAGCCAAATTTTCAAAAATATATCATATTCATTTCTTGACAAAACAACCTTAAAGACAACAAGCTGGTCACTTCTGTCTTCTCCTTACTGGAGAAAAACATACAGTTCAGTTTTCACTTCTTAAAGTGTCATAGGATCATAGAAAATAATGGTACAGAAAGAGGCCATGCAACCCACCTTTTCCATTGGCTCCCCAGTTAACCAATGCATTTAATTCAAATGTTCATTCTGGCCCTTTCTCCTCACAGCCTTACCAAAGTTTCTTGCATGTTGGTTTATCCAATTTCCTCTTGAATGCCCTGGTAGAACCTGTCTCCACCACATTTGCAGGCAGTGCATTCCAGATTCCAGCCACACACAGTTTAAGAAGTTATTCCTCATGCCATTATCATTTCTATTCCCCTATGCTTTGTAGCTGTGATTCCAGCCATAGATCCATCCACCAATGGACAGAGACTCCCTCCAACCACTTTGACAAGATATTTATCTTCATATTCTATCAAAATCTCCCTTTTCTTGATAGAAAACTGTCTCAGATCCTGTAATCTATCCTTGCAACTGCATTATCTCATGAAGGAACTATGTTCATAAAACTTTTCTGGTCCCATTCAAATGTCCCCATATACTTCCTATAATGAGATGACCACAACTGAACACAACTGTTAAGGCTGAACCAGTGTTTCATAATGGCACAAACAAGAGAAAATTGTTTGCCTGCTTTTACACTCTCCTGATAAAGACCTGCATTGTGTGTTTTGTTAGCCACTTTCTCAACCTTCTCTGTTCCTTTCAATGATTTGTCTATACATAGACCTCGTGCCATCTGCTTCTCAGAAGTTTTACTATGTTTTATTGTCTCTTATAATTCTTACTTAATGCATTATCTCATATTTTTCAACATTAATGCTTCCACCAATTCACCAGCAGGTCGATATCCTGCTGCAATCTACTTCGTTCTTTGCCCTGCATTTCACAATACAGCCAAGTTTTAGGTCATTTGCAATTTTACAAACAGTGCACATCTCCAGAACCCAAATTCAAGTTACTAACATAGAAAAAATGCAGTCTCCCAAATACCAGTTACTAGAGAACTGCACATCATCTTCCTCCAGACCAGGAAAAAATAAAGCATAATTTTTGATTGTTTCTTAGACAACCTCAAGGAATCAATTTCTCTTTTATTGCATCTGCTTCAGCTTTGCTAATAGGCCTTTAATGCAACATCTTAGTAAAAGCTTTCTAAAAGATCAACCCCTCCATTACCTGCATCAAAACATTGTTACATCAGTTAAACATCATCTACTTTTAACAAACAAAACAAAGTGTTGACTTCCCTTTATTAATACAGTTTCCCCCACAAGACTCTATCCTATCTAGATCAATATTTCTAAAAGCTTTCTTGTCATATAAACTGACCGGACTGTAACAGTTCGACATTTTGACTCCTATTATTATTTTAGGGAATCACATTTATCACTTCACAGTCCACTGGAATCGTCCCCATCAAACTATCATGATCAGAGCTCCTGCAATTTCTTCCTGTGCTTTCCTTAGGATGAGCAGATACATCCCACCCAGCCTTAGTGACTTGCCTATTTTAAGTGCAGATAACACATCTCACTCCAGTTTTTAACATTACAGTGTCACAAACATATCCCCTTCACTATTATTTTGGAAGCACGTACTTCCCGGGTGAAGATAGATGCCAAGTACTCATGGTACTTTCACACTGTCCTTGTCCTGTCAGCATCCTTGAACAATGTCTTTGTCCTTATTAGCCCCCTCTCCTCTATACAGTAACTTTTACTCTTTACATGTCTAGAACATCTTACATTTCACTTATATTGGCAGTTAAGCTCTCCTTACCCTATTTCTTTCAGCTTTTATTTTCTCTGAGCCTTTGTAACCAGTCTGGTTCTTTTTGCTGATTGCCATCATAAATAAAACCCTTTTTTTTTGCTCCATCTCCTTTGATAGCCCTATCAGGATCCCAGAAGATCTAGATTTGTTTGTACATCCCTTGTTACTTCTGGGAACGTAGCCAAACTATATCTGAACAACCCTTTCCTTAAAGGCTGCCTTTTGTTCCAGTAAAATTTTGCCAATCAACCTCTGACTGAACTTTACCTGAGCCAGCTTTGCTGACACCACATTGAAATGACTATCTTCCAAATATTTGTACTTTGGACTGTTCTTTTATCTTAAAACAGCTAACATAAATCTTATCATGTTATGGTCATTACATCTTGGACATTCCACTGATTACAACCAAGTTATGAGTTAGATAAGAACTTTGTTTCCTGGAGTGTATGAGAATAAGGGGAAAGTTGATGATTCTGAGCGGGATAGGGCAAATGCAAGCAGGCTTTTCCCACTGAGATTAGGTGAGACTACAACTAGAGGTCATATGTTAAGGGTGAAAGTTGAAACATTTAAGGGGAACCTGAGGGGGATCTTGTTTACTCAGAAGGTGGTGGAATGTTAAATATGCTGCCAGTGGAAGCAGTAGATGCAAGTTTGATTTTAAAAAAGGAAGAAAAAGAGCATATTCATGGATTCATAAACAGTGAGTACTGGGTGATAATAATCATAGATTTAAAAAGAGCAGAAATGGCTATCTACATCAGAAAGACAGACACGTTCAATTGTACAATGGATAACTGGATACGGTATACTGAGCGAATTGAGCAGTATTTTGAAGCAAATAAAATAGCCAATGAAAAGTTTTGCTGAGTGCCCTGGTCAGAAAGCATACATAGAAAACCTACAGCATAATACAGGCCCTTTGGCCCACAAAGCTGTGCTGAACATGTTTGCTTACAAGTTTAACTTCTCCAATCAAACCAGAAGAAATGAGTTTTGTTGAAAAAGTGAAAGTACTGTGAAAACACATAGAACTGCAACCATTGTTGATTGCAGAATGCTTTAGATTTCATAAAAGGAATCAAAAGGGGAGTGGTGTACACACACACACACACACACACACACACACACACACAGCCTTATCATTGCGCTGAGTGCATGCACTTCATTGTGTTCTCTGATATATTCTCATAAAGGGTCCTAAATGAGGGAGGGGGAGAGGGGGGAAGAAGGGAGAGGGGTGAGAGGGGAGAGAAAGGAATTACTAGTTCACACTGATCAAGAGCTGATGGAGCTATTTTTGAGTTTTCCAGAAGATATCATTTTGTAAATATTGGCAGTTTTTTGTAAGTTTTGCCCTAAAGTGCTAAAGGACTGCAGCCATTTTTTCACCTTTGGTCATAACCCACAAATCTAACAGACGGTGTTAGCAGTGGGATGGCCAGTCACAAAGAGGTGCTTTCAATTCGGGGAAGAGTAGGATTGCCATCCCAAATCAGGAATCCTCCCAAGGTTTAAAATCAAACAGATGCCTGGGAAACAGCGGAGGACTCAGGGGAGGAAAATCTTCAACCCAGGTCAGGCTCAAACTCAGGCCGGTAGTAAAAGAGCTCTGAATCCTCCCTGGAATATCTATTCAGAGACTTTTTGTCTACCCAGCACAGGGCAGAAGATGCTTTTAGGAATGAACTCGAAAGCCTGAAGAAGGGTCCCAAGATGCTTAACAATAAGGTGAAAATATTGGGAACTATCTCCTCAGGTTCGAGAGGAAGACCCGGATATGGCAATGGCCCGAGGGAGGAGTGAGTCTGCTAGCTAGTGCGACTACTGACGGGTAACGCTTTCAAAGCCTACACCGCAATGAAGGTTCAACAACTATATTGACCTGAAGGAGGCTGCTGGCTAAATTTGATATCTTGGCAGAAACCTATCATCAGCACTTCTGTTCCAGTACTCTACCACCCACTGAGATGTTTCATTGCCTGAGGCATCTCTACCACAGATATATTTGGCCAGAGCAGAAGTCTGAGGAGGAGACTGGTGAGGCCATTGTTCTGGAGCAGCTGCTGCAGGTTCTTCCTCCAGGCGCCAGAACGTAGGTCTGAGAGCACAAGCCAGTGGATGGACACATTGGTCCGACTTGCCCCGCAGTACCTCAATGCCCACCAGGGGGCACTATCATGGCCATCATTCTGAAGCAACAGAGACTCTGAACCTCCAAAGGACTCTCAGGGCAACTGTGGAACTGGGGAGTGGGAGAATGAGAGCAAAGAAACTTTGGTAGCTTTTTCTAAGACTTTTATTTGTTACCATTGTCAGTAGCCAGGTCATAAGTCCTCTGTGTGCTCATTCAAGAAGCCCAATTTGTCAAGTATGTGCTATGTACCAAGAATGCGATGATAGTGATAATGACTGTAATGATGGTGATTATGGTCATGGAAACAAGCAGAATGTGAGGAGAAAGAGCCTTTAATTATAATAGTCAAAGTTAATGGAAAACCCATTAAAGCACCTTTAGATTCTGGTAACTCACTGCAATTCATTACGAAAAAATATGCCCGTCTTTGGTGTTGACTGCAGTCACCAAACACCTGTCCATTGTTTCCATGGTGACTGGCAGTCTGAGCCACTGACAGGACTCACTCTTGAGCTGACTGACCACAAGTACTTGATGACAGTGGGGGTGCTGGAGAAACCACCAGTTGACATGGCTCTAGGGAGGGATTTACCCGTTTTACATGATTTACTGAGGAAGGGAAATAGCTAATCATGTCCATCTGTTACTTTGAGAGTAGATAGTGCAGTTTCTTATTTTGTCATGTTTTGTGTTGAAACCAAAGCAATGGACAGGTTCCAAGCTCTGCCTGATTTGGATGCTAGTATGTGCAAGGGAGGGACCAAAAGGCCTAGAAAGTCACACCAGCAATGGCACCTTGAGAAATACACCAGTTTTCCTGCCTCTATTGATATTTGTACAACGGTGTACCCATTAAGGACAACTTGGAAGAGGTCGTGGAGGCCTGGAAGGGGTCTGAAACCTCTCCCAGTTCGATGGCTGCCAACCAGTGGAGCTGTGGAAGGTGTTTGCTGACCTTCTACAGAGACCAGGACTAACAAAAGCCCTAAAACCTTCCATCAGGATCAGATTTGACAAGGGTTCAGTATGCCAATGCTGCCACAGAGTGTCAGAGTGACTTGTGAGGCCCCTGAAGGATGAGACTGAGACCGTGCTGGAGCTGGGAGTCGTCGAGCTTTTAAACAGTCAGTGGAGCTGTCCCACTGTTATTAAACGCAAGAAGGATGGTATCCTGAGGGTATGCATTGATAGCTGAAAGCTGAATGCCATTTCTTTTCTTGATGTTTGTGATCCACATTGATGACCTACTAGGAAGAACTTGACGGATTAACTACACTGGGTCTTTGCAAAGGGTATGGCAGTTTCCCCTGGATGACCAACCAAAGCCCCCCTCTGCCTCCCGCACAACCCTTGGTCTGTTTCAGTTCACCATGATGCCATTTGGTCTTCATGGTGCACCAGCAACTTCCCAGCGGCTGATGGACCAGGTACTCCAATACCGTGATGAATGCAGTGTGGCCTATCTAGGTGACGTAGTTATCTACACCCAGACGTGGTCAGAGCTCTTGGGTCATCTGTATAGGGTCCTGGGAGTATTCCTGCTGCTGGTTCCACCCTCAATCTACAAAATTGTGAGTGGACAAAAAGGGAAACCGGATACCTTAGCTACCAGCTGTGAGATAGAGGGGACTGAGCACAGGCGGACCAAGTGGTAGCGATCGCAACGGTACTTGAACTCACACCAAGAAGGAAGTGAAGTCCTTCCTGGGTTTGGTAGGGTGGTCTCGCAGGTTCATTTCCAAAATCGCCACTCTGGCTGCACCTCTGACTAATCTTACTGGGCAACCCCGTGACACAGACAAGTGAATGTGAAAAGCCCTTAAGGCTCAAAAATCTTCTTCACTGATCCTTCAGAGCCTAGAATTTGACACTGTTCCTTTTCCAGGTGAATGCCATATCTACCCAATACATATCCAACATCCACCTGTCTGTAACCTCTCTGCACGTTCACTCCTCCATAGATCTCCTATTCATTGGTAACCCATGGAATGCATCCGGCAATGTATTGTTCCTTGTCCTAGTTTTTGCTTCTAATCAGATTATTTTTGATGTTTCCATGCCACACTCTCCTTCCAGCACAGTAACATTGTCCTTCATCATCTCTGCTAAGCCTCCCTCTTTCTTTCATTCCTTAGCCCTCCTTTTAAAGGAAATTTTGCTTCAGGGTGAAAAATATAATCCAAGAGGTTGTTTGGCAGTATCATCAGGCTAAACTGGGCAGGCTGTGAACAGATGCAGCAGCTTAGGACCAGGCACCCAGGACGTGTTGTGGACCATCAGGATTCCACTTCGCATCCAACCTCGGACATCATGGCCCAGATTATCAGCCTCTCTAACCATCACCATCAAAACAGCAGATTAGCACCGACTTACTGAAGCTTGTCGGAATAGCACCATACATACCTTAGAATGAGGGATTAATCTGGTGAAGCTACAAGACAGGACTGTTTGCATGCCAAACACCAAAGATCATGCAACAGGCAGGGCTCAGTGATACTAGAACAAGCAGATCAGATCCAAGATCTGCAATCCTGCACCATCTGGCCATGAATAGTTGTGAACAAACTATCTAATGAAGGAGTAGGCTCCACAAATATGACCTTTCTCAGCAATGGGGTAGACCAGAACATCAGTGCAAAGTATTACAAGAATCTTCAGCCGGAGTGTCTAAGAAGAGTGTGGTGACCTGCCTTGATGACGACACTGCAGTAGTGCTTGCATGATCCGTAATGAAATGCTTTGAGAGGTTAGTAATAGCATGAATCAACTCCTTTCTCAGGGATTACTTGGATCCATTTCAATTTGCCCTGTTGCCACAACAGATCAGCAGCAGAAGTGATTTTCTCTCACTCTTCTCTGCGCTGGACAACAGGAACTTATACCGCAGGTCAGGCCTCTGTTTACTGACTACAGCTGAGGTTTTAACACCATCATTCTATCCAAATCTATTGTCAGGCTTCAAGATCTGAGCCTCTAAACCTCCCTCTGCAACTCGATACTCGACTTCCTCGTGAGCTAATGAAGATTAGTAACAACATCTCCACATTACTGATCATCAGTACACCTCAAGATTGTGCGCTTAGCCGTCAGCTCTGCACTGAAACACACAGGACTGTGTGGCTAAGCATGACTCCAGTGCAATCTTCACATTCACTAATGACACTACTATGGTACGAATCATAGCTGGTGGTAAGTCACCTTACTGGAGCACGATAGGCCACCTGGTCGAGCGGTGCCGCAATAACAACCTTTTGCTAAACATCAGCAAAACTAAACAGCTGAATATTGACTTCAGAAAGAGGGAGGAAAGCAAACATGTACCAGTCTACATTGGCGCAGTCGACAATGAAGAGAGTCAGCAGCATTAAATTGCTGAGTGTTAACACAGCAGATGACCTGTCCTGCACCCCGCACATAGTTACAAACAGAAGGAAAGCAGGCTGACATCCTTACTTTCTTAGAAGGTTTAGCTTGTCACCAAACACTCTAACAAATTTCTACAGATGTACACTTGTAAGTATCCTCATGGGTTGTAATATTGTTCTTTCTTGTTAAAATTGTGCTTAATTTGTTTAATTTATGTTTTCCTTGTGAATACTGCTAATACACTACGTGCCTGAAAAGCTGCTCCAAGTTTCTCATTGCGCCTGTGCAGACATATATTTGTGCATATCACAATAAACTCGAAATTTCACTTCACTCTACACGGCATCAAGCAATGAGCAGAGGCAGAGGATACAACCAAGGCCAAGGACTGTGAAGACACAACATTCCAGTAACAGCACTGAGGACATGCTCCAGAACTTGCCTGCCCTTGGCCAAGCTGTTCCAGTGTAGCTACAACACTGGCATCTACACAACAATATGGAACATTATCCAGGAGTGCCCATTAAAAAGCAGGATAAATAAACACAGACAATTACCAGCAAAGTGACGGGAAGAATCATCAACAGAACTATCAGATAGCGCTTGCACAGCAATAACTTGCTCACAAAAGCTTGGTTTGGGCTCCGACAAGGTCAGTCAGCTCCTGGCTTTACTGCAGACTTGGTGCAAAGATGGATAAAAGAAATGAACAGCAAAAATGAAGTGCGAGTACTATAATTGCCCTTGACATTAAGTCATCGTTTGATCGAGTACAACATCAAGGAGTGGAGGCACCTCCCTCAGTTTCTTACTCCAGGCCATTAGGTTTCTGATCTCCCAGCTGAATCATATTCAAAGTGTCACTGGCTCAGCTGTCCTATACCTTCCAATATTTAAAATTAATTTATTAATGTGTGATTCATCTGTACCTTCATAAGTTACCGTGTGTTATGTGTACTACTGCGATTTACACCCTGGTTTGAAGAAATGTTGTCTAGTTTCTAATGATATGGTTATAAATATATGCATGTATATAATTAAATGACAATAAATTTGACTTGATTTATACATACTTTGAACTTTGTATCTCTAAATTAGAAATAAAATAAAAATAAATACTATTTCATAGGAATCAGAGGAAACCTCTCTGCCAGGCACAAAGGAAGATATGTGGCGCTCAATCCACTCAGCCACAAATCAGCTCCGCAGTTTTCCTCAGGGTACTGGGCCCAACCATCTTCAGTCGCTTCTTCAATGCCCTCCCTTCAATCGCTAGTTTAGTAGGAAGGATTTTCACTGATAACTGCACAATGTTCTGCACCCTTTGCAAATCTTTAGAGAATGAAGCAGTTCAAAACCAAATTCAGAAAGACCTGAGCAATATCCAGGCCAGGGCTGCTAGGCAGCAAGTACATTTGCCCCACACAAGTTCCAGACAATGACAATAGCCAACAGTAGCATGCCCTGATGCTCATTTGCATTACCATCACTGAATGCTCTGCTATCAATATCCTGGAGGTTACCACTGACTAGAAACTGAACTGGAAAGTACATACCAGCAGGCACAAGGATAGGATCTGTAATAAGGCTACTGAACAGGCTTCTTATAGAGCATAGAACTGATGCACCATCAATAACTCACTCTGAGATGTAAGGCGAGATATTGGCTTTTATTGACTGGAAGAAGGAACAAGCAGTGGTTGACCACCATACTACATCCTGGAAACAGAGAGGCCGGGCTCAGGCCTCAATCGCCTTTATACCGGGGTCTGTGGGAGGAGCCACAGGAGCAGTCAGCAGGGGGTGTGTCCAGACAGGTATATGTAGTTCACCACAAAGAACTTAGAAATCTACAGCACATTACAGACTCTTACAGGCACATTACAGACCATGTACCTACTCTCGAAACTACCTAGGATTTCCCTACTGCATAGCTCTCTATTTTTCTAAGCTCCATGTACCCATCTAAGAGTCTCTTAAAAGACCCGATTGGATCCACCTCTACCACCATCGCTGGCAGTGCATTCATTGCAAGATGAAAATTTTCTCCATCAGATCAAATGCCACTTGTATTTAAATGACTGTTCCCCTTGTTACTGTAACAGGGCTGAACACACCAACTCCGAATATCCAGGCTCACTACCCAAGTGGGAGCTTTCTATGAAATTCTAAGAAGGCATTGAGGTGATCTGCGCACTTTGTACTGTGCCATTTCCATGCGTACACGTTATTAACCTTTTACCCTTATTTCACACAATTTATGCAAATTTTAATATTTCAAAAAAATATTCATTTAACGTCACAATCAATACATGGCTGAGTTTCTGCAGTATTGGATTATCAACATACAAGTACGTATGGTCAAGTTCCACTTCCATGGAAAGTGCCATTCATGAGGTTAAGTTTTCATTCCAGTGAATGGTTTATTCAGTTATTTCTTGCCCGATAAAATCCACTCTTGACCTGACAATCCACATCATTAATGCCTTGCTCCTTTCTGCCTGCTTGCACTGAACGTTCTGTGTAACCATTACACAATATTCTGCACTATGATATTGGTTTTCCATTGCACTGACTGACGAAATGGTCCGTGTGTACGGCATGCAAAGCAAAGTTTTACACTGTCCCTTGAAACAAGTGACAATAATAAATCAATCTCCTATATAATGTGGCCATAAGAGCAGGTCAGAGGTTACGAATCCTGGCGAGTAACTTACTTCCCAACTACCTAAAGCCTCTCCACTATCTACAAGGCTCAGGTCAGAACTGTGATGGAATGCACTCCAGTTGCCTGGATGAGTGCATCGTCAACAACATTCAAGAAGCTGAGGATATAGCAGTCAGCTTGATAGGCACCCCGTTTACAACCAGTCACTCCAACGCCAATGCACAGTAGCAACAGTCTGCACTGTCCACAGCATGCACTGCAGTAACTCCTGAGACAGCACCTTCTAAACCCACAACCTCAATCAGCTGGAAGGCTAAAGGCAGCAAGAGCACAGGGACGCCACCACATGAACATTACTCTGTCGGCCACTCACCATTGAGACTCAGAAATATAACATTGTTCCTTCTTAAACATATTGTGGGTACACCCACTCCTCAAGGATTGCAGTGATTCAGAAAGACAGCTCAGCTCCTGCAGCATAAGCAAACTCTTTTGTGATGGGTCCTGTTCCTGTTGAGCTACTTTGTCGCTCCTGGCAGCTGCAACAATAACAGTTCCAGACCAAGCAGAGGGTTAGGATTTGTTTTTTAGAGTTCGGGGAACAGCAGTTGTGGCTCAAAGGGCAGAGGGATAATAATGGAAGAAGGAAGAACTGATCATAAAATAAAGATATTTCTCAGGTTACAACACAGTTTAATTCCTGATAGCTATTTGTAACCTGGACCTTTAAGTCAGAAATGAAGAAAAAAAAAGTCTGTGGGAGAGAATCACAGAAAACATTGTAATGGGAGAGTGAGCAGTTGCCAGAAGAGTGGACTCAGAGACTCAGTCAAGTCTGTTCACCGTTCCTGACTTTGCTCAGCTGTTAGAGCTTGGCGGCGGTGGTGGGGATGGGGCATTGGAGGACAGGGTGGAGACAAGAAAACACGTGGGCTTGTCTTGGCGGATTATCACTCCCGTCCTTGCAACAGCTAGTAAATCTGCCCCATCAGTCTTGGAAGAACTAGTACCTTAGAGTGGAGCAGGAGAAATTTCAACAGTAGGCAACAAACCTCAACATATTTCATTCTTCTCAATGACAGAGAAGACCATTCAGCCTATTAGGACTATATCTGTTCTTAGATCAACTCCATTAGCCCATTTTTTCCTATTCTCTCAAAATGGCTATTACCAATTTTCATCACATACGTCCTCTCCCCACCCACCAACTGCTCATCCAGTCAGCTTTCCTTTTTAGATATTTTGTCTGTCATTTACAACAACCAATTATCGACCAACTGAGAAGCTCATAGCTTCCTGGATATGTTTGTAAGTGAAGGAGAATATCTGTAGTTGCTGGAAATCTGAGAAAATGACAAAAACCACCAGAAACACAGAATGCGTATGATGTGGGATCACTGACCTAATCTGCAGAGTGTTTCTGAAAGTGCACATGATGGAAAGTTGGAATAAAACTTTGCAGCACACAGCGGCAAAGGCCTCAGAGAAATTCAGACACACTGTCAAAACTATTCACTAGAGATCATCTAGTGAATGGGATAACTATGTACACTTATTCTATTCCTGGTGTTCCCAGAACCAATGGTCTCACTTAAGGGCTCTTTAACTTGTTATTTCATGCTCTCATTATTTATTGCCATTTATTTATATTTGCAATGCACAGTTTGTTCTATAGGTTTGCTAAGTATGCCTGCAGAAAAAGAATCTCAGGGTTATATGTGGTGACATGTATGTACTCTGACTATGAATTTTACTTTGAACTTTGAAATAAAAAGGTAATCCTGATCCTATCTTTTCTGTGACTAACACCTCTCCTCGTGCCCAACAACAGGTCTCAGGAGATTGTGAACTTTGCTACTAAAATCAAATTCATATATTCAACTTACACTGTTATATCCCATCAAAAAAAAACTCCCCAAAGCATCTCCCTCTCCTTGTCCTTACCAGTGTCTTTTTTAGATTTGTTCCAAATCTCCCGCAGGCCTTCTTTGAGCTCACTTTATCCACAAGATCCAACATTTTATGTTCCTTTGACTAAATATCTGCTAAACCATTGACAACTCAACTTTACTTCCTCTGCTCATATTGTGTGATACAGTTATTTTTTTCTTTCTCATCGGGTACTATTCACTTCCTTTCAAATTACCTTCAATTAAATGCTGGGAAGAATGAACACCCTTTATAACTTTCATTCCATAACTCAATTCCAGCTCACTCTGAATCAACTTTTGAATTGGAATCAGACTGATAATAACCTAAACATCCCAAACAATCCCAAGTTTATCTTCCAAACCATATGGCAGGAGTCACAGCTTTAACTTCGTGATAATACACACCTTGCCTCTTCCTGTTTTCATTGCTTGCAGAAGAGTCCACTCCAATCTGCTATGTATAACAATGTATGAGATTAAGTGCATGAAAAACCCTACTGTCTACATCTTAACTACCTCTGTGCTTCCTCACTTACAATCCCAATTGAAACCAGGACAGTTCACGACATGAACCCTTCTAATACTGCAAGCTTTGGAAATCTACAACCACTTGTAATTCTTCCCTGGCATCTTGCACATTTGCCACTTCCTTAGAAACATCAACAGTTGTGTCATCTGTTACATGGGGTCTTAATTAATTGCAAAATTCCCTCCCATGCCAACTACACATGTTTCTGCATTTAAGGTATTCATTAAAACAAGCCTTTTTGATTAAAATTATTCCCTCATCACATAGGAAGAAGTCATTTGGCTCCTGAGTCTATGCCAACTCTGAGCAAGCTCACTCCATTGTTATTTTGCTGTAACCCAGTCCCTTTTGCATGCTTATCAGCTCCAATTAATTCCCCCACCACCCACTTTGATGGGATTTACAGTATCCAATTATAAACAACCATACCTCTGGAACATGTGAGGAAACTAGCGAACCTGGGGAAAACTATTTTGACACAAAATGTGCAGAATGCGCACAGACGGCATCAAAGGTCAGGACAGAACCTGGGACAATAGAGTTGTGAGGGAGCAGCACTTTCTTCCCCAGGCTTCCTCGGAGCTCATCTCACCTACAAGGTACACATTTTTTTGCACTCTTGAGTAAAATTTCCGCTATAACATTGACGACTAAACGCGACTTCCTCTGCCCATGTTGCCTGATATTGTTAATCTTAGTCAACTGAAATACTGTGTCGCTCTTTATCCAAATATCCTGCTTGGCATCAATTTTGCTTGTTTACTCTTCCCTGGTCTCCTTCCCTGGAGATTTTAGTACATTAAAGGCTCCATGTCAAAATGGAATGTGGTTGTTCTACTTAAACAGGAAGCAAGCATACCCTGGGAGGTCAAGAAAATCTACAATATGATCCTTCCATTAACAATCCAATGCAACTTTATCTGAAAATAATTAAAGGTAGTTGATTGATTCCTGATAAACGATTTTTAGATATGATTATCTTCGTGGTTTGTAAAATAAGGTATGTCATATCTGACTAAAAGCTTGTAGTAAGATCTCCCACATCGGCATACTTTCCTGTTTGCGCTGGCAGCAAGAGCCTCTTACTATGGGGTCCGGTAATAAAAAGCTGCCCTTCAAATGGACAAACAACTCTTCCTCTCTTCAGTTTCTTTTAATACATTCATGACAGCTCTATCTTCAAAGGCCAATCCTGATATTCTGGATTTCATTCTATGGAATTCTCTATCTCACTAAACCATTCCCTGAAACATGCTTCTGTATTGAAGGTTTCAGTCTACCAGTTCCAAGGTCTCACTGTTCAGCTAAATGTCAAATCTTGTATAACATCCATTGACACCCCTCCAGATGTATTATTACTTAAAAATGGACATGAAGTTTATACAAGGCATGTTGTTCAGTTGATGAACCTTAGGATCTGGAGTCATAGCCAAGGGCATGACTATCATTCATACTTTATGGTGCTTGTTCTGGTTTTATTAAGATAAGAATGATGCATTATAATGCAGGGTCTGTGACAGTAGATATGTCAGAGGATCAGGATAACGGAAGAGATTTTTGGCCATTGTACTGAGAAGCAGAAGGAAGCTGAGGGAAGTTTTCTTGGAACAGAAGAAAAACAAGTAACAAGGAGTAAGGGGGAGCCTGAGAATGCAAGAAGCAAGAGACAGTCGTGGAGGAGTGATCAAGCTGAGTGAAACAAAAGTGTCACTGTGCTTCCTACTTTGGAGGCTGTGCTACAGACGGAATCCCATATAACTATATAACAATTACAGCACAGAAACAGGCCATCTCGGCCCTTCTAGTATGCGCCGAATGCTTACTCTCACCTAGTCCCACCTACCTGCACTCAGCCCATAACCCTCCATTCCTTTCCTGTACGTATACCTACGCAATTTTTTTTTAAAATGACAATATCGAACCTGCCTCTACCACTTCTACTGGAAGCTCGTTCCACACAGCTACCACTCTGAGTAAAGAAGCTCCCCCTTGTGTTACCTCTAAACTTTTGCCCCTTAACTCTCAACTCATGTCCTCTTGTTTGTATCTCCCCTACTCTCAATGGGAAAAGCCTATCCATATCAACTCTATTTATCCCCCTCATAATTTTAAATACCTCTATCAAGTTCCTCCTCAACTTTCTACACTCCAAAGAATAAAGACCTAACTTGTTCAACCTTTCTCTGTAACAGGTGCTGAAACCCAGGTAACATTCTAGTAAATCTCCTCTGTACTCTCTCTATTTTGTTGACATCTTTCCTATAATTCGGTGACCAGAACTGTACACAATACTCCAAATTTGGCCTCACCAATGCTTTGCACAATTTTTACCCAAGAGGTAAAAATGGTGTGCAGGAAGCTATATTAGCTGAGAACAAAAAAAACCTAAACTGATATATAAACACAAGAGATTTTGCAGATGCTGGAAATGCTGGAGGAAATCAGCAATCAGGCAACATCCCTGTTAGGAAATAAACTATCAAAATTTCGAGCCAAGAGCCTTCATTGGGGACTGAAATGGAAGAGGCAGAAGCCACTACAAGGTGGAGGAGTACAAGGAGTAAGGGAAGTGGGAGAAATTATTGGAAGTTTGAGAAATCAATGTTCATGTTGTCAGGTTAGAGGATACTCAGAGAGAACATGAGGTGCTGTTTTTCCAGTGTGCATTTGGCTTCATCTTAGCAGTACAGGAGACCATAGACAGGAATGTCAAAATGGGAATAAGAAGTCAAATTGAAATGAATGGCCACCGCAAAATCCTGCCTTTCATGGTGGATGGAGCGATGGTGCTCTACGAAATGTCCCCCCCACCTCCCAAATCTGCCTTGAGCCTCAGCAATCAGAATCAGGTTTATTATCATTGGCATGTGATGTGAAATGTGTTAACTTAGAAGCAGCAGTTCAGTGCAATACATAATACAGAAGAGGAAAAACAACTAAAATAAAAAAAATAATAATAAATTACAGTATATAGAAACACAGAAAACCTACAGCATTGAATAGATTAAAAAATGTGCAAAACACATGAATTGCTACATATTAAAAATGTGAGGTAGTGTCTAAAGATTCAATGCCCATTTAGGAATCGGATGGCAGAGGGGAAGACGCTGTTCCTGAATCACTGAGTGTCTGCCTTCAGGCTTCTGTACCTCCTACCTAATGGTAACAATGAGAAAAGGACATGCCCTGGGTGCTGGAAGTCCTTAATAATGGACACTGCCTTTCTGAGACAGTGCTCCTTGAAGATGTCCTGGGTACTTAGTAGGTTAGTACCCAAGATGGAGCCAACTAAATTTACAACCTTCTGCAGCTTCTTTCAGTCCTGTGCAGTAGCCCTTCCAAACCAGACAGTGACGCAGCCTGTCAGAATGCTCTCCAAGGTACATCTATAGATGCTTTTAAATGTATTTGTTAACATGCCAATTGTCTTTAAACTCCTAATGAAGTATAGCCACAGTCATGTCTTCTTTATAACTACATCGATATGTTGGGACCAGGTTAGATCCTCAGAGATTTTGACACCCAGCAACTTGAAAATGCTCACTCCCTCCACTTCTGATCCCTCTATCAGGATCGGTATGTGTTCCTTCATCTTACCCTTACTGAAGTCCACAGTCAGCTCTTTTGTCTTACTGACATTGACCTGCCAGGTTGTTGCTGTGGCACCACTCCACTGGTTGGCATTTCTCACTCCTGTACACCGTCTCGTCTCCATCTGAGATTCTACCAACAATGGTTGTACTGTCAGCAAATTTATGGATGGTACTTGAGCTATGCCTAGCCACACAGTCATGTGAGTGGCTAGTGACTCACAGTCATAGAGAGTAGAACAGTGTAGAGGAGGTTGCACCGGGAACATCAAATACAGTAGATGATACTGATAGACTAGCAGGTGAATTGTTCCCTAACCTGAGCAACTGTTTGGTGCCCTGGGTGGTTATAAGCGAGGTGTAGGGGCACTTGCACACTTTCAGGGATAATTGCAAGGAGGGATTAGTGGACACGTAGATAGGGATCCCGATGGAAATTGGAAAGGGGAGGTGGAGGTAAAGATGTGCTTAGTGGTCGGGTCTTGTTGGAGATGGTGGCAGTTGCTGAGAATGATGTGGCTCGTAGGGTGGTAGATCATCATCATGGCTTGGCTTCGCGAATGAAGATTTAGGAAGAGGGCTGCCCATGTCTGTTGCAGGCTCGCTGGTGACTGATGAGGCCAATACGGGACAGGCAGACCCAGCCGTAGCGGCTGCAAGGGAAAATCTCTTCTGGGTTTGGTGCTGCCGTGTCACGGTTCTTCCTCCTTCTCCTTTTGTCCTCAAGGCCAGCCCTGCATGCGTTCTCAAAGGAGGAGATAGACTGGTGAACGGTGTGTCACCGGGCCTCGCGATCAGAGGCTAGAGTAGACCACTGGCGATGGTCAATGTGACAGGCCCAAGGGGTTTCTTCAGAGAGTCCTTGTACCTCTTCCTCCGTGCTCCCCTCCACCCATCACGGTGGCCAATGGAGAGTTCACCATACAGCTCAATCTTGGGCAGGCGATGATCCTCCATCCTACAGATGTGCCCTGCCCAGTGCGGCTGCATCTTCAACAGCATGGTCTCGATGCTGGTGACCTCCGCCTGTTCGAGGACTTCGATGTTGGTGATAAAGTCACTCCAGTGGATGTTAAGGATGGTGCAGAGGCAGTGTTGGTGTAAATGCTCAAGGAGTTGTAGGTGGTGACGGTAGGTGACCAACGACTCGGAGCTGTACAGGAGGGTGGTCAGTACATCGGCTCTGCACATGCTGATCTTTGTGCCTTTCTTCAGATGCTTGTTGTTCCAGACTCTTTAGTACAGCCTGCCGAATGCGCTGTTTGCCTTTGCAGTCTGTTGTCAATCTCTTTGTTAATCCTGACATCTGACGAGATGGTGCACCCCAGGTAGCTGAACAGATGGACTGTCTTCAGCTCTGCCTGATGTGGGGAGGGTGGTAATCTTCCTGAGGTGCAGGTTGATGGAGAACTTCTGTCTTCAAGCTGACTTCCAGTCAGAAGAGCTCGGCAGCTTCTGCAAAGCAGGATGTTATACACTGCAGGGCTGTCTCTGTGTGGGCAACAAGGGCAGCATCGTTGGCGAAGAGTAGCTCTCGGATAAATTGCTCCAATGTCTTGGTGTGGGACTGTAGTCACCTCAGGTTGAACAGACTGCCATCGGTGCGGTATCGGATGTAGACACTGTCCTTGTCATCAAGGTCTTCTGACTCTCTTTCAAGCATCATGCTGAAGAAGATGGTGGAGAGAGTTGGCGCGAGGATGCAGCCTCGCTTTACTGTGCTGCCTATCGGGAAAGGCTCTGAGAGGTTGTTGTTGTATCTGACTTGGCCACGCTGATCTTCATGTAGCTGGATGACCATGCTGAGAACTTTGGAGGACATCCCAGTCGTTCCATGCTTTGCCACAGACCTTCCCTGCTGATGGTGTTGAACACTTTGGTAAGGTCGACAAACATCACGTACAGTTCCTTGTTCTGTTCCCTACATTTCTCTTGGAGCTGCCCGAGAATTAATACCATGTCGGTGGTGCTCCTGTTGGCTCTGAAGTCTTACTGGCTCTCTGGGAGGTGTCCTTTTGCAATGACGGGCACCAATCTGTTCAGCAGTACTCGTGCGAGGATTTTTCCTGCGATGGAGAGCAGAGTTATCCCCTGGTAGTTGGAGCAGTCGGACCTTTCCCCCTTGTTCTTATACAGGGCGATGATGACTGAATCACAGAGGTCCTGTGGTAGTTTGCCTTGTTCCCAGCAGCAGACAAAGAACTCATGGAGTTTGGTGTGTAATGCTGGCCTCCATGCTTTCAAACCTCTGGTAGGATTCCAACAACTCCTGCTGCCTTGCCACTTATCAGCTGCTCTAAGGCCTTGACAATCTCTTCTAGGGTTGGAATCTTGTCCAGTTCTGTTTTCTCTGGCTGTTGTGGGATGCAATGAATTGCTGAGTCTTGGACCATGCGGTTGATGCTGAAGAGAGTCCGGAAATGTTCCAACCACTGGTTCAGGATAGACGCCTTGTCTGTGAAGAGCGCCTGACTGTCTGCACTGATCAAGGGACGCTGGACCTGGTGCAAAGGGCCGTACACTGCTTTCATGGCTTCATAAAACCCTCTGTAGTCACCTGCGTCTGCGCAAAGCTGAGTTCTCTTTGTGAGGTTGGGATCCTCAAGTCTCGACTGAAGATTCGCCTGGAAGTCAGCCTTCACTTCAGCTGACTGGACGTTGCCAACCTGAAACTTCTTCCTTGGAACGCCTCCTCTCTTTGGCTTGGGTTTGAAATGGAGACGGAGTTTACAGCTGACAAGACGATGGTCCGTATTACACTCTGCGCTGAGCATGACTCCGTTGAGTAAGACATCCCGAAGGTCTCTCTGGCACACCAAGATGTAGTCTATGAGGTGCCAATGCTTGGACCGAGGATGCATCCAAGTTGTCTTCAGACTGTCTTTCTGTTGGAAAATTTTGTTGGTGATGGTGAGTTGCTGCTCTGCACAAAACTCTAAAAGTCATTGCAGTTTCCAACACCATGTTTGCCAAGTACTCCTTTCCAGGCTTCTGAATCTTGGCCTACTCTGGCATTGCAGTCGCCAAGGATGATGACCTTGTTGTCTGCAGGGGCGTTCTGTACGAGGTGGTGCAGATCAGTGTAAAACTTGTACTTTTCTGCAGGATCCACTTGAAGAGCGGGGGTGTACACGCTGATGAGTGTGGCATGCTGCTTGATTCAAAGTGGAAGGAGCATGGAGATGATGTAGTTGGAGTGACCAGTAGGCAATTTTTCAAGTTTGGAGGCTATGGAGTTCCTGACCATAAAGCCAACGCTAGAAAGATGTCTCTCAGTCTCTGGCTTGCCTGACCAGTAGAGGGTGTAGCCAGTGCCATGTTCTTGAAGGCTGCCTCCCTTTGGAAGCAGACTTCACTGAGAGCAGCGATGTCGACATGCAGTCTTGAAAGTGCATGCGCTACCAGAGCGGAGCGTCGTTCTGGGCGACCACTGTCTGCTGTATCGAGCATGGTTCTGATGATCCAGCATGCGAGCTTTAGTCCTTGCACTCGTTGGGAGGCAGTTGTGTACTTTTTCTTTTTTGTTGCTGTTCGACTGCATTTGAGGATGCCCGTTGACCGCGGCTAGCCAACTGGGGGAAATGGAAACCAGCTTTGGTTAGGCCACCTTTTCTGGGCCCCTCTCCATGTGGAGCAAGCAGTGCTGTCCCCAGAGAAGGCTGCTTGGTTGTTCAGGGTGCTGCCAAATGATATCGTCGTCTCTGGGATCAGCATCAGAACCGCCTGCCTGCAGGATCGGAACTGCGGCTTCCAGTGCCATCTTCCACTTGCTGTTTTTGCCGCTTTCCCATCATTGCGGGGCTTGATGAATGGTCGGGGAGGATGGTCGCAGATGTGGGGTGTCCTTCAGCCTGCGTGATGGTTTTTCTTTAGGTGGAGTGTTGAGCGCGGTACCGGCCCCACTCTTTACACCTGGGGTTCATCTGCCATAGTCTAGCAAGATGGGATGGTGACAGCGAGGTCCTCGCGTCGTCGGAGTGTCCTTCTCCTAGGTGGATGGCCTGACAAGGTTGATGTGCTCCACCTGCCCGGATTTGGAGTCAGACTTGTTCTTCTCTTAGGCTGGCTGCCAACCATGGCTAACGAGCCCAGCCTACCCATCCAGTGATACCGCCGGACATTCGGTCGCACCGTGACGTAGCAAGCTCGGGAGAAAAGGGAGGCACTGACGAGAAGGTGTTGCTGTGGACACAGTAGTGTAGGAGAGGCCATTTGCAGTGGCTGGTGATAGATAAGGACAAGGGAAACCCTGTCCTGTGAGAATGGAGTGAGGGTAGATGTGCGGGAAATGTTGGGGATGGGGATCAGTGAAGTATCGATGGTGGCAGAAGGGAAACCCTATTCTTTGAAAAAAAGGACATCTCAGATGTTCTAAAATGGAAGCTCCCATCTTTAGAACAGATGCGGCAGAGATGCAAGAACTGAGAAAAGGGAATACCGTTTTTACAAGTGACAATGTGGGTAGAGGTACAGTCAAGTGGGCCATGAGAGTCAATAGGTTTGTAAAAGATATCTATGGATACTTTGTCTCCAGAGATTGGGAAAAGGGGTGAAAATGGTTAGAGATGAAGCAGGTAAATTTGAGGGCAGGGTGGAAGTTGGAGCCAAAGTGACTTAAACTGACTAGCTCAGCATAAATTTAGGAAGCAGCATCAATGCAGTCATCAAAATAGAGGGGAAAAATCTGGGAAGCATTATCAGTGAAGGCTTGGAACATGGACTGTTCCATGTAGCCGACAAAATGCCAAGCAAAGGCGGGGCTCTCGCGAGTGCTACACCTTGAGTTTGGAGAAAGTGGGAGGGGTAGAAAGAGAATTATTTAGCGTAAGAACCAGTTCTGCTACAGGGGATAGGGTGGTGGTGGAGGGGAACTAGTTAGGTCTGTTGTCAGAAAGAAGCCAATAGACAACAGGAGCAGGAGTAGGCCATTCGGTCCTTTGAGCCAGCACCGCCATTCAATGTGATCATGGCTGATCATACACAATCAGTACCCCGTTCCTGCCTTTTCCCCATATCCCTTGACCCCACTATCTTTAAGAGCTCTATCTAACTCTTTCTTGAAAGCATCCAGAGAATTGGCCTCCACTGCCTTCTGAGGCAGAGCATTCCACAGATCCACAACTCTCTGGGTGAAAAAGTTTTTCCTGAACTCCGTTCTAAATGGCCTACCCCTTATTCTTAAACTGTGGCCTCTGGTTCGTAGCCTTCCTGATGGGTGATGGACATGTACGGGGACTGGACACCCATAGTGAAAATAAGGCAATCTAGGATAGGAGATTGAAAGTGATCAAGATGATGAAGAGCATGTGAAGTGTCATGGATATAGGGAGGAAGGGACTGAACCAAGGGGGATAAAATGGAAACACGAGGAAATCTGCAGATGCTGGAAATTCAAACAATAACACACACAAAATGCTGGTGGAACACAGCAGGCCAAGCAGCATCTATAGGGAGAAGTGCTATTGACGTTTCGGGCCGAGACCCTTCGTCAGGGTGAAGAGTGGGGCAAGAGCAGGCAAAAACAATAGGACTACTGGGACAGTCAGGTTTGAGGTCTTAGGTAGGAGGTAGAAAACAGCACTGTAGCATATGGCAATTACAAGATTGGTGACAATGGACTGAGATCTCCAGAGTCAATGTGGCAGGTATGGTGCGGGGGACAACGGTCTAGTGCTCCTTATCGGAGTCCTATGCAAGGGGTAAATAAGAAGAGGGTCTGAAAGCTACCATTTAGCCTCAGCAAGGTAGAGGTCAGTCAGCCAGACTACAACAGCACTAGCTTTGACTGCAGGTTCGATGTGAGGTTAGGATTGGTGCATAGAGATTGGGGTAGTGCGTTCTGAGGAGGCGAAGTGAGAATAGAAAACGGGACTTAAGTTGAGACAGCTGAGATCTCAATAGCAGTTAAGAGGTGAGAAGAACCAGAGCACACAGAAGTCCAGACCCTTCTCAAGAAGTGGGATAAAGGGGCAGAGGAAGCCTTGCCAAAGAACCAGGCTCAGAGATAGACAATGGAACAAGAGCTTGGTGTCATGGCAAGCCCCAAACTCATAAAGGTGTGGGTACAGGGAGTTAAAGGTAACATCCTTGTTTGGGAAATATACATCCAAAAGAGGAAGAAGTATTCTAAAGGCAAGATGACAGAACTGTGGCTAACAAGAGAAGCCAATGCCTACATAAAAGCCAAAGAGATGTCATATAACAGAGCAAAAATTGGTGGGAAGTTAGAGGATTGGGAAGCTTTCAAATACAAAGAGAAGGCAACTAAAAGTCATTAAGGTGGTAAAGATGGAACACGGAAGTAAGCTAGCTAATAATATTAAAGTGAACACCAATGGTTCTTCAAATACATAAAGTACAAAAGTGAGGTGACAGTAGACATCACAGCACTGAAAATTTTGCTGGAGAGGTGGTAGTGAAAGACAACAAAATGGTGGAAGAACTGAATAAGTATTTTGCATCAGTTTTCACTATGGAAGACAGTATGGTAGAAATTCCAGGTGTCAGGGGTCATGAAGTGTGTGAAGTTACCATTACTAGGAAGCAGGTTCCTGGGAAACTGAAAGATCCGAAGGTATATGTCACTTGGACCAGATTCTGTACACACCAGGGTTCTGAAAGAGGTGGATGATGAGATTGTGGAGACATTAATAATGATCTTTCATGAATCACTACATTATAGAATGGATCTAGAAGACCAGAACATTGCAATGTCACTCCACTCTTCAATAAGGGAGAAAGGTAGAAAGGAAATTATAGACTAGTTAGTCTCTCCTCAGTGTTTGGGAAGATGCTAGAGACGATTATTAAGGATGAGGTCTCAGGAAAGAAACTTGGAGGCATGTGATAAAATAGGCCATGGTCAATATGATTTCCTCAAGGGAAAATCTTGCCTGACAAATCTGTTGGAATTCGTTGAAATAACAGGCAGGATAGACAAAGGAGATTCGGTTGATGTTGTACACTTGGATTTTCAGAAGGCCTTTGAGAAGGTGCCACACATGAGGCTGCTTAACAAGCTACAAGCCCATGGTATTACAGGAAAGATTCTAGCATGGATAAAGCATTGGCTGACTGACAGGAGGCAAAGAGTGGAAATAAAGGGAGCCTTTTCTGTTTGGCTGCTGGTGACTAGTGGTGTTCCACACGGGTCTGTGTTGGCACTGACTCTTTTTTATGTTATGATTTTTACATTATATTATTTTTATGTTAATGATTTGGCTGATGGAATTGATGGCTTTGTTGCAAAGTTATCAGATGATACGAAAACAGGTGGAGGGGTGGGTAGTTTTGAGGAAATGGACTAACGGAGGACAGATAGATTAGGAAAATGGGGAAAGAAGTGGCAGATTGAATACAGCATCGGGAAGAGTATGATCATGCACTTTGGTAGAAGAAATGAAAGGGTTGACTATTTTCTAAATGGAAAGAAAATACACAAACTGAAGTGCAAAGTGCCTTGAGTGTCCTTGTACAGGATTCCCTAAAGATTAATTTGCAGGTTGAGTCTATGCTGAGGAAGACAAATGGAATGTTAACATTCATTTAAAGAGGTCTAGAATATAAACGCAAGGATGTAATGTTGTGGCTTTATAAAGCACTGGTGAGGCCTCACTTGGGAGTACTGTGAGCAGTTTTGGGCTCCTTATCTTAGAAAGTATGCAATGAAACTAGAGAGGGTTCAAAGGACGCTCACAAAAATTATTCCAGGATTGAATGGATTGTCATATGAAGAGGAATTAATGGCTATGGGACTGCATTCACTGGAATGATGGGTGACCTCATTGAAATCTATCAAATGGTGAAAGACCCTGATAGAGTGGATGAGCAGAGAATGCTTCCTATGGTGGGACAGTCTAAGACCAGAGAATACAGCCTCAGAATAGAGCAGTGTCCTTTCAGAATGGAGATGAGGAGGAATTTATTTAGCCAGATAGTGATGAATCTATGGAATTCTGTGCCACAGAAGCCATGGTGGCCATCTGCCAAGGCGGCCCACCAGCACTTTTACTTCCTGAGAAAGCTGAAGAAATTTGGCCTGTCCCCTAAAACTCTCACTAATTTTTATAGGTGCACTGTAGAAAGCATTCTTTTAGGGTGCATCACAACCTGGTATGGAAGTTGTCCTGTCCCAGACCAGAAGAAACTGCAGACAATCGTGAACATAGCCCAGCACATCACACAAACCAATCTTCCATCCTTGGATTCACTTTACACCACACGCTGTCGGAGCAGTGCTGCCGAGATAATCAAGGACACGAACCACCCAGCCAACACACTTTTTGTCCCACTTCCCTCCGGGAGAAGGTTCAGGAGCATGAAGATTCATATGGCCAGATTTGGGAACAGCTTCTTTCCAAATGTGATAAGACTGCTGAACAAATCCTCATCCGGATCTGGGCCGTACCTTCCAAATATCCAGACCTGACTTGCACTACCTTACGTTCCCCTTTCTATTTTCTAATTATGATTTATAATTATTTTTTTAAATTATATTTACTTTGATTTGTACTTCAGGGAGTGTGAAGCACAGAAACAAATATCACTGTGATGATTGTACGTTCTAGTATTAATTGTTTGGTGACAATAAAGTAAAGTATGTACATTTAAGGCAGAGAATGATAGATTCTTGATTGGTCAGTGTATGAAGGGATAGGGGAGAAGGTAGGACATTGAGGGTGAGAAAAATGGAACAACCATGATGAAATGGTGGAGCAGACTCAACGGGTCAAATGGCCAGATTCTGCTCCTATGTTTTATGGTCTTTTGGTCTTGTTGAGGACCGAACCTTCTGCCTCAGAGGGGATGGTGAAGACACAGCAGGAGATGGAGCTGGAGTCAAGGTAGGGTAGACCCCAGAGGACAGAGAAGGTTGGGCTATTCAGAGAAAATGGAGTGGGAGGAAGTGGGAGGGAGACCCACAGAAGTAACAGGGGAATGGGGCATAGATGGAAGCCTGAGAAACCAAGGGTGGGTGGGAGGTGGTGGTAGAAGAAAAGGAGCAGAAGTTCTGATGAAGAGTCTCAGCCCAAAATGTCAACTGTTTATTTTCCCATCCATAGATGCTTCCTGATTTGCTGAGTTCTCTAAACTGGTATATACAATTTACCCCAGACACTTGAATTACTTAATCTGTCAATTTACTTAATTCCTTCACACAGATTCAATAATGATACTAGAACTGTATTCTCAGAAGCAAATACACCGATGATAGCCTTGGTTAACTACAATTCTAGTAGCAGTTTAAAAAATGAAGATAATTTTATTTAAATGCACTTGCAAGGTAAAGTGGATTTGGTTTTTGTTTACATAATTGAAATTACAAGTAAAAATCCACAGGTAAATTTCTGCATTGTTGCTGATTACCATAAAGATATGGTTGAATCCCAATAATGCGAGATTTCATTCCCAGCTCTATTAACTTCATTTTCGATTTTATTACTGCAGACCTCCTGGTAAAGTAGATTTACAAGAAACATAGCAAGTCACATGCAGTTAACCAGTTATTAAAGCAATCCTTTGAAAAGAATTCTTGGCAATACATTTCAGTTTCGCTTTGAATAGATAAACAGAATTACTTTATCTTAAAGTTGAGTTCATAATTGAGTTCTGCTTAAAATTACATGACTTATGTCATTGATACAGAACTATTACAAAGTGCTTTATAATTTTAATTTTTAACCTACCACCCGGCACGCCTATGGACTGTAGGAGTAAACCGGAGGACCCAGGGGAAACCCACGCGATCACAGGGAGAATGCCGGAATTGAACACGGGTCGCTGGTACTGCAAAGCATCGTGCTAACCATCACAGTACAGTGCCGCCCCAGAAGATGCAAAGACGGCAAAATCGTTCTCATGAATGTAAGGTCAATACCTAAGCAAATTAAAATTTATAAATGATGGCTAGTAGCAGTTGAGTTATAAAAGGAAGTTTTGCAGATATTAGATGGAATACCGTCAATCATTATATCATTTCAGAAAACGGAACACCGTTGAATATACGCAGTCTAATGTTTCTCATTTGTTCAGTTAAAGCAGGACTTTCTTAAACCCACTATTACCCAGTCATAACCAAGTAACTTAACCAGAAAGTTTAGCACTATTCCTCACTAAAAATTCCCCATTTCCAATCAATTATACCGCAAGCTCCATTGCAGCAATAACATTTATACACAAAAACGCAGTAACCACTTCCTGTCAGGAACTGCAGATTTACATTCCCAGTAGGTAGCTGTCAAAATAATTGTATCTACCATCTATTACCCTGCTGACTCCAAAAATATTCCGAGCAGTTGTATTTGTCATTTTAGTTAAACCCTATCGACGTAAGGGTAAACCGCAAAAGTATGTCATATTGGCATAAACCTACCTAACCAGCCATTCCATGCAGTATACGGATTCTTAAGATGAAATACTGGAAAACCGTGTTCCAAACTACCGGAAAAAGATTTATCTAACGCCTTTTTATTACTTTAACCCCGACGGCAGTCAGTAATCAGGTAAATAACTATACGTACGCGTTACGTGGCAAAAACAAAGTAACAGTAGCCCTTTTAATCAGGTGCTGTAAACGCAAGCTGTATCTCCGCGAAAAGGAAACCTATAACCACCTGCCAGGACGAAAGTTTCCCGGAGTGGACGGCGCGGGAGCCGTCAAGAGGCACTCCGCTGTCAGAATTAGGAGAAGGAGAGAAGTGACTGCAAGCTGCAATTTAAGTTGAAATCTTACCGTCAAAGCATCCATAAGATGCGACTGTCCGAGGAACCGGCGCACCTGCGTTGAGGCATTGCGCAATCTGTAGTTTCCCGGCACCCCGAACTCGCAGTCGCTCCTCCTCCCTCTCCCGTCAATCAAAAGTGTAAAATTGTCTAAAACTCCTAACCGCAAGTAAGAATTGTCCTCTCATGCGTCACTTATCTTTATCTTGTTTTTGCTTGTGTAATTCTGGATGATAACCAGAAAGTGCTCATAATTTTCGCAAATAGAAGGAATCCTAAGGAGGACTTGTATTTGCAGAGTGTCTTCAACGTCCCAAGTGATGGCTTGGAATTGGAAACTGACTTTTAACACTTTGGAGGCTGCAAACCACATGCTCAAACAGATAGGTGCAGCTGGAGTGGAAGCTGCACGAAATGCAAGTAAATAAAAATCTGAAATAAACTGCAGAACCTGGAAATGTGAAATTAAAACACATACAGTCAGCAGGTCAGGCAGCCCCCGCAGAAAGAGAAGCAGTTAACATTCTGGGTCTGGGACTCTTCCTCAGCAGGTAAAACTTAACTGTACGTGCATTTGTTACATTATTGCAGGCATTGCCTTGACCTGAAAGAAATGAGTGAAACTTTAATGAATATTTCTCTACTGTGTTTACTGAGGAGAAAATCATGGTAACTCAAGAGGTAAGGGTTATAAGTGGGGATATTTCGTAGGGCATTCATATTACTAGACTGGAGGAACCTGTGGCCTTGCAGCTCATTAAGCTGGATAAATCTACATCAATGGAGCTGTGGTGGAGCGTGTATCAAGCTTCAAATTCCTTTTGTGTCCTCATTTCCGAGGATCTCACCTGGTCCCTGAACTCCTCCACCCTGATCAAAAAGGCGCAACAGCGCCTTTATTTCCTGTGGAGCATCGAGAAAGCTCACCTCTGTCCCAGGATACTGACGGACCGCTGTACCATTGAGAGCATACTCACCAACTGCATTTCATTGTGGTATGGCAACTGTCCCGTATCAGACCGCAAAGCAATCCAGCAGGTGGTGAAACCTGCCCAGCGGATTATCAGCACCCAATTGCCCACAATTGAGAACATCTACCATAATCACTGCCTGGGCAGGGTGAAAAGCATTATCAAGGATGCATCTCACCCTAATTATGGACTTTTTACTCTCCTCCCATCCGGTAGGCGCTACAGGAGCCTCCGCTCCCACACCAATAGGCACAGGAAGAGCTTCTTCCCTGAGGCTGTGACCCTGCTGAACCTCACATCACAGCGCTAAGCAATATTGCACCCATATTGTACTGTCTCAGTACTTCCATATTTGTGTGCTGTAGCACTTAATTTTATTCACAGTTATTTTGTAAATAAAACTATTCTTTGCATTTCTGGTTAGATGCTAACTGCATTTCAGTGGCTTTGTATCTGTACTTGGCACAATGACAATAAAGTTGAATTTAATGTAACCTAAATCTCCAGTGCTTGACCAAGAGCATCTTCGGATTTTATGGAAGACAAGAGAAGAATTCGCAGAGTACCTTGTGGAGATATTTCTTTCATTACTAGCACCTGAAGTTGCTGTAGATTGGCTGCATTTTTCTGTTGCTGAACTCTTGCAGTACCTCATTTTTATAATTTTTTTTACCCCATCTAGGGTCTCAGCTGTATCTTTCTTAGCTTATATATGAACAGCATTTTCATTGGTAAAGGCTAATACATTTAGTATACCAGCCATATTATATGGTGCAGACAAGACCCTACAGCCCAACTTACCGAGACTAACCAAGTTGTTTATCTGAGTTAGTCACATTTACCTCCATTTAGCCATAAAGGACTTTTCATCCATTTACCTGTGCAAATATCTTTAAAACATTCTAATTGTATCTGTCTCCACCACTTCATCTGGCAGCTAATTCCATATATTGACCACCCTCTGTGTGAAAAAGTAGCTTCTGAGATTCCTCTTAAATCTTTCCTCTCTCACCTTAACCTTATGCCCTCTTGTTTTAGACTCCCAGACCCAGAGACCATTCATCTTATCTATGTCCTTATCATTTAATAATAATTTATAAGGTCACCCCTCAGCCTCCTACACTGCAGGGAAAAAAGCCCCAGATTCGCCAGTCTCTTCTAATAACTTAAGCCTTCTAGTTTTGGTAACATCCTTATGAATCTCTTTTGCACCCTTTCCAATTTAATGACATCCTTTTTATAGCTGGGCAACACATGTCAGTATGTTGAATTGCTAGAACAGGACGTCCCAGTTCTATACTCAAAGCCATGACCAATGACGGCAAGCATGCAAAGTGCCGTCTCCCATTTTTCAATGAACATATTTTCTTTTCTTCTCTGCCCACAACTATTTCCTGTTTACATGCCAATAGAATAGTTTTGAATTCATTTTTATGCTTCCAATCTTTACTCTGTTCTTTCTTTGCCTCTGAACTTTTGGTAATTAGCCAAGTCTATATTTGTGTTCACAACCCAACCTCTATCACAGATTCCTTTTGTTTTGTCCTATTTTGTTCTGTCATTCAGAAAGCTCTAGCTTTAACTTCCTTACACATCTCTGCAAGTGGAATGTAGCCAGGTTGTAGTTGAAAACCTCCATCAACAACCTACATACACTTGTAGAGTCGTAGATTCATACAGCATGAGAACAGGCTGTTCAGCCCATCTGGTCCACCTAACCACCATTCCTACTTAAGCTAGTCCCATTTGTATATGTTTGGCCCATATCCTTCTAAACCTTTCCCACCTATGTGCCTGTCCAAATACCTTTTAAATGTTACTGTACCTCTTTCAACCACTTCCTTTGGCTGCTTGTTCTAAACACTGGCAACCCTCTGGGTGAAAGATTTGTCTCTCATGTTCCTATTAAATCTTTACCCTCTCACAATAAACCTATGTCATCTTGCTCTTGGTTCCTCAACGCTGCAAGGAAGTCTATGCCCATTGACCCTCTCCATGTTCCTCATGATTTTATATACTCTGTAAGATCAGCCCTCATTCTCCTATGCTTTAGTCTCAGCCTGCTCAACCTCTCTCCATAATTCAGTCTCTTGAGTCCGAACAACATCCTTACAATTGTAATCTTTCCAATATTCTTGTGTTCTTGTTCCAGCAAGGCAGTTCTATCATTGGTTTCTCTGAGGATTCAATTGGGAAAGGCAGGGATTCAATTGGGAAAGGCATACCCATCATGAATTCATCTAAGTAATTTGGAAGGCAGTCCATGATCAAGGAAAATTCTGTGAGGAGACTGCCCTTTACAAAAATGTCCTCAGGAGCTTCTGTAACCTTCAGAAAGATGACCTGCTGCTGTCATCAAAGGCATAGTTCACTACTGCATAAAAACAAGCCCTTCAGCGTATCGAGTCCATGCCAAATTACAATTCTGTAACAGACCATCCAAACTCCTCCTAACAATGTACCTATCCGAATTTCTCTCAAATGTCAACATCAACCCATTCACCCATTGACCGCTCACCACCTAATGAGTGAAGAAGTTGCCTCTCATGTTCCCCTTAAACATTTCACATTTTACCTGTAACAAATGACGCCTAGTTCTAGTTTAATCAAACCCGGTGTAAAAAGCGTGTTTGCATTTACCCATCATAATTTTGTTAACCTTTGTCAAATCTCTTCTGATTCTCCTACACTCAAGGGAATAAAGTCCTAACCTACTCAAGCTTTCCTTATAACTCAAGTCCCGACAAAATCCTTGTAAATTTTCTTGACACCCCTTCAATCTTATTGATATCTTTCTTGTAACCACAATACTCCAAGTTAGGCCTCACCAACATCTTACACAGTTTCAACATAACATCCCAACTCCTGTACTCAATGCCTTGATCTATGAAGGCAAATGTGCCAAAAGCTCTCTTCAATAAAGTCAACCGTGTTGACTTTTTATTGCTCTGCGTTCTTCCTGGCTGGGATTATGGATATGTACAGCACACTTTGCTCTTCCAGATGCTGGCTGTTCACCTAGCCAGACATGGCCTGCATTAGGCAGCATGGAGGGACTGCTGTTTTTCATCAGATTTCTAGTTCCCCAAAGCTGGTGAGACCCACATTTCCTTCTGACATGCAAGGAGCAGTAGCTCCCTCCAATACAGGAAAAGGGGTGGGAGTGGCTGGTCAGTTTATTGTGTGGTTAAAGTAGTGTGGTAATGGGAAGAATTTTAAACTTCTGGATGACCAGAACTGTTGCTGGGGAACATAGGACATTTACAAGTTAGACAGATTGGATCTGAAACAGAATGGAGTTCAATATCCCAGCAGAAAGATTTGTTCATTGTGCTGGCATGATTTAAACAAATATGGCTGGGTTGATACACAGTTATGTTGGGAGTGAAATGGGGGAGCTACAGTCAAATATAGAAAGAAAATGAATTTGATATTGTATGTTGAGTAGACAATAAGGCAGATCTGCACAATGCAAGGATAAATTGCATTTACCTGCATTTCAATGCAAAGAATTTGACTAGTAAGACAGATGGACAGAGCATTGATCAGAATAACTGGAACTCCTTAGCCATTGATCAGTTGCAAAGTTGGGCAACGTATTTGTAAATGGAAGTTAATCTTGGCAAGGATGGGTTGATGCACTTTGGTAAATCAGATAGGGGTAGGACATATGAGTAAATGAAAGAACACAAAAGAATAGCTCCTTGAAAGTAGCAACCCTGGCGGATAGGATGGAGTATAGAATTTAAAAATTGGGATGTCATGTTGCAGCTTCACAAGACTTGTTTGATGTCTCAGTGTATTGTGTGCAGTTCTGGTCACCACAGTATAGGAATGATGTGATTATACCATACTGGAGAGAGAACGGGGAGATTTATTTTTGATTTATTTTATTTAGAGAAATAGCACAGAATAAGCCCTTCCAGACCTTTGAGCTGCACCACCCATCAACCCCCATTTAACTCTAGTTTAATCATGGGACAATAATTGACTAATTAACCTACTAAACAGCATGTCTCTGGACCGTGGGAGGAAACTGGAGCACCTGGAGAAAACCCACGCATTCCAAGGGGAGGACATACAGACTCCTCATAGATGAGGTTAAAATTGAACACCGAACTCCAAAGCCCTGAGATGTAATAGCAATGTGCTAATCACCACACTACCATGGTGTCCAAAGAGTGATTCACCCACCACTAGTAGCTAAACACCCTGTGGACTACCATCAGGATATTCCCTGGACAGGCAAGACCTTAGTTATGGGAACAAATTGGAGAACCTGGGTTTGCTTTTGCTGAAGTAAAAGAGTTTGAGGGCTAATCAGAAAGAGGTATATAAAATTAAAGAGGTATAAATCTGGTGGACATTGAGTAGATGGAGCTCATCTTCCAGGTTATCCTTCCAGAACAAAGTACATCCACTGCCTTGTTCTTTGAGTTGTCCATCTTTAGTTTGTTGTGTTCCTCTCAGTGTGGTGTCTCAGTAAATGGAGCCTTAGTCACTGAACAATAATAATGGAACAATTATCATGTTTCTCTTTGGTGGGTCTATTCACTTGGCTCTTGACATTCTTGGTCCTGAACTTCATAGTGAAGAGTGGACGCTGCCTGTGTGTGATTTCTTCCTACAGGGCATAGCAGCACAAACTTGAGAAACCAAGGTCTTAATCCAATGGTCAATGGGACGCAAAATGATTAGAGACCAGTTTCAGCTGTGTGGGTATTAACTTATGAACGCACACCTTCTGAAGGATGCCCACCCTCTGACTTTGGACATTACTAGTTTCAATGTAGTAAAGATTTTAAGTGCAAACCAATCTGGTGAGCATTATTATAAACACAATTTATTCAGAATACATAATACGTTGGTTACACAAGCAGAAACACTTAACCATGTTTAACTTTATTGGACAGATCATGAGCAGCTATAGTTAACTTTTCTATTCTTCTTGGAAGCCATCCAAGAAATGAATGTTCAACACCTGTGGAAGTGCAGTCTCAAGCTAGCTGATATTTATATACTTCTTCGCCGTATTTTCCTTATCTACTTCCCTTATTTTATATCTGTCCTGATCATTTCTTGTTTTCAAAAAGTCCAGGTATCACATCCTTTGAGGTTTTGCAAAATGTCTAAAAAATATGCATTTGTGTCCTTGATGAGTTAACTATCTTATTTCCTAATTTTGACAATCGCTTGCCCTTTGGATCTATTAGTTTTAGCCTTATATTGTTCGAAAATCTTCTTCATAGAAAATCTGTGGTTGTTCAGTGTTGCACTTTAGGCGCACTACTCTGGGAGAAAATCTTAATAAAATATATTGGCATAAGATTTACATTAATGACTGATTATACATCAAAATAATTAATGTTTTATTTTTCAAAAGTAAGTTTCAACCTTGAGGAAATAAATTTTTCAATGGCATTGTGCAATATTGCTTAATATTTTCCAGTTATTGAATAGTTCTTGCCTAGAATTTCATAATAGTCACAAGATATTATACTCTGCCTCTGCATTTTGTTTTATTGAAAACAATTGAATACATTTTGTAGGTAGAATACAACACACAGATAGATGTATATGACATGCTTAGCTTCACCAACTAGGAATGACTTTATTGGCATTAATTTCTAACATGAACACCTGTCTATGTTACACCTTTCTTTTGCAGCTGGTCATCCCGCCTCTGCATACTCAATTAGATTAGGAGTATTCAAAGATTCAAAGGTTAATTTATTTTCAAATTATACACCTCTGAAATTCTTCTCCAGATAGCATGAGACCAAGAAAGAAAAGAATGGCTGCATGATCATCAACCACCACATGATCATCAACCACCGTGTGATCATCAACTGCCAAGTCCTCCCCCCACACAAAAAAGGACAAAAACAGAACCCTGCACACAAAAAAACAAGAAAGATAGAGTGAAAAACACAGAATACAAAAAACCATCAGACTGAAAAGAAAGTCAATAGTCTAAGTCCATATCCGAAACGCAGAAAACCTGGGTAACATTCTCCGGGCATAGTGGCAGCCTCTCCCCTCTCAGGAGCAGAGCGATACCACCAGTGATCAAAAGACAGGCAGCCTACGCTTACCTTCCATGTTCACCTCTATGTTTCAATTTCCCTCGTCACTTTAATTGGTGAACAATGGAAGCTTTAATTGGAAAGATGGAGTCAAACACCAGCTCTCACCCTGTCCTGCAGCCTTCTTGCAATGAGGTTTGCACACGTTGTCTCTGTCTCCCAGAATCTGCTCAGAGACTACAGAACACAGAAGCACCCAGATGATCTCCAAATTACAGGCTCCAGCAGTTCCAGAATCCCATTCAAGGTGAAAAACAAACATAAACATAAACAAAGTGAAATATATGGTTTCACGGTCTATCCAGAAGATGGCAACCATGGGAGCATTGTATGCAGGCACCATCATGCCATACAATGTTGTGGCCGTTACTGAAACTTGGCTGGAGGAAGGGCAGGATTGGCTGATGCAGGTACCAGGGTTCAGGTGTTTTAAAGGGAATAGGGTGGGAGGTAGAAAAGTGGAGGGAGTAGCATTGCTGGCCAGGGATAGTATCACGGCTATAGAAAGGGGCGATGCTGCAGAGGGAGTGTCCATGGAGTCAGTCTGGGTGGAAGTCAGAAATAGGAAGGGATTGATCACTGTGCTGCGAGTAGTCTATAGGCCCCAAAATAGCCCTTGGGACACCGAGAAGCAGATAAGCAGGTAGATTTTAGAATGGTGCAGGAAATATAGGGTTGTAATTATGGTGATTTCAACTTCCCTCATATTAACTGGCACCTCCTGACTGCAAGGGGGATAGATGGGGCTGAATTTGTCAGGTGTGTTCAAGAAGGATTGAACATACAGTATGTGGACCGGCCGACGAGAGGAGAGGCTATACTGGATCTAGTTCTGGGTAATGAATCTGGTCAGGTGACAGAGCTCTTGGAGGGGGAGCATTTTGGTGAGAGTGACCACAACTCCCTTAGCTTCAGCATAGCTATGGAAAAGGATAAAAACAGACAAAATGGGAAAGTGCTTAACTGGGGAAGGGCTAACAATGAAGGGATCAAGCAGGAACTAGCGAGAGTAAATTGTAAACAGATATTCAAGGATGAAAGCACAGAAATAAGGTGGAGGAAGTTTAGGGACCACTTGTTCTGGGTTCAGGATAGGTTTGTCCCACTGAGACAAGGAAAGAATAGTAGGAAAAGGGAACCATGGCTGACAAAACATGTGAGGCAACTCGTCAAGAGGAAGAAGGAAGCATATGTTAGATATAAGAAGCAGGAAGCAGGAGGGGCTCATGAGAAATATAGGGTAGCCAGGAAGCTAAAGAAAGCCCTTAGGAGAGCTCAAAGGGGGCATGAGAAGGCCTTGGCATGTAGGATTAAGGAGAACCCCAAGGCGTTCTATGTGTATGTGAAGAACAGGAGAATGACAAGAATGAAGGTGGGTCTGCTAAAGGATAAAGAAGGCAACATGTGCCTGGAGGTGGAGGAGGTTGGGGAGGTCCTAAATGAATACTTTGCTTCAGTATTCGCAGGTGAAAAGGACCTTGATCGGGGTGAGGTCAAAATAGAACAGGCCTGTGTGCTGGACAATGTGGGGATTAAGGAAGAAGAAATGTTGGATCTTCTTGTGGTGAATTACATATACCTGTCTGGACGTGCTCCCCCCCCCCCCCCCCCCCTGCTGACTGCACCTGTGGCCCCTCCCACTGACCATGGCTCCTCCCACGGACCCCGGTATGAAGGCGATTGGGACCTGAGCCCTGGTCTCAGTCTCCAGGATGCAGTGTGGTGGTCAATTGCTGCTTGTTCTTTCTTCCAGCCAGTAAAAGCCTTTATCTCGCCTCATGTCTCGTAGAGTTATTGACGGTGCATCAATTTTATTGGCTGGAAGTTTAAAACATGGAAAGCATTTTACGTCCGGAAAAATTAGATCTTGATCCTCAAGACTCCGAAGCAGCTATTGCCTTTGAACTCTGGCTTTCATGCTTCCAATCATACATGGAACAGATTCCAGTGACTGAGCCTGCCACAATGTACAAAATATTACTATCTAGATGTGGTGAACTATGTGCCTGTCGGGACACGCCCCTGCTGACTGCTCCTGTGGCTCCTCCCACAGGCCCCTGTATAAAGGAGACCTGCGGCCTGAAGATCGGCCTCAGTCTCCAGGACCTTGTACGATAGACACTCACTCCTGGTTCCTTCTTCCAGTCAATAAAAGCCGATATCTCGCCTATGTCTCAGTGTGAGTTATTGATGGTGCATCAATTTTATTGACTGGAAGTTTTAAAACATGGAACCCGTTTTGCGTCCGGACCGGTTGGATTTGGACCCTCAAGACCCTGACGCAGCTCTCGCTTTTGAACACTGGCTTGCATGCTTCCAATCGTACTTGGCGGAGCTTCGTGCGACTGAACCCGCCGTTATGCACAGAATCCTACTCTCGAGGGTCTCCTCCAAAGTTTACTCCTTTATCCGGGACCTGCCGACCTACGAAGGGGCGGGGCATGCCTCAAACGACAGTACCTGCGGCCGGTGAACACCGTCTACGCAAGACATCGCTTAGCTACCCGGCAACAGCGGCCTGGCGAATCGTGCGCTGAGTTTCTCCGAGCACTACAGACACTCGTCCAAGCTTGTGACTGCAAGACGCTCACGGCAGAACAGCATGCGGAGCTGCTGGTGCGAGACGCCTTTGTGACGGGACTGAGGTCAGTGTACATGCGCCAACGGCTGCTGGAGAACTCGGATCTTACCTTAAGCTCGGCGATAGAGAAGGCCAACGCTCTAGAAGCTGCGCGGCATAACGCCGACGCTGTCCAGTCGCGCGATTCCCCGCCGGTTTCGTGGACGCCTCAGACCCCGCCACCGCCGGCTCCCGGGAGCGAATTCGCCAACGCCGCCGCCAGTCGCGATTCCACGAGCTCCCCGACCCAGACCACGGCTGTGGCCCGTAAGAAACTCGTGCTTTGTTATTTCTGTGGCCAAAAGAAACATCCTCGACAACGCTGTCCAGCGCGAGAAGCGACCTGCTCCAGCTGCGGAAAGCGGGGCCACTTCGCCAAGGTCTGTAAGTCTCAACCTCGAGCGGAGTGCAGCGCTGCGGGTGAAACGTGGGGGCCGCCATCTTGCATGCCGGGATGTAGGCGGCCATCTTTGTTGACGTCAGCACGCCCCGCCCCCGATCCTCGGATGCTGACCGGGTACCCCGGATGTGAGCGGCCATCTTTGTCGGCGTCAGCATGCCCCGCCCCCGACCCTCCGATGCTGCCCGGGTACCCCGACGGCGATCCAACTCTGGCCACTGTGACTCTCGACCAAAGCGCCCCACACCAGCTTGCAAGGTCCATGATGGACATCCAGGTGGAGGGGCATTGGACTGGATGCCTGTTTGACACGGGCAGCACTGGGAGTTTTATTCACCCGGACACAGTGCAACGCTGCGGACTTGCAACGCGGCCGGTCAGTCGGAGGTTCCATTTGGCCTCTGGGTCGCAGTCCGCAGACATCCGGGCGGGTTGTGTAGCGACTTTGGTGGTGCAAGGCACAGAATATCGGGACTTTGAACTGCTGGTCATGCCTAATCTGTGTGCACCTGTGCTATTGGGGCTGGACTTCCAGAGCCATCTCGAAAGTGTGACTATGGTATACGACGGGCCCCTCCCACCACTCACTGTCAAGAATCCTCAGTTTTGTGGGACTTCTTCACATACCCCGCTACTGACCACACACACACACGGACACACACATCCCATCCAGAACCAGGCCAACAGCTGCGCTACCGACACTTGCAGCCTCTCCACTCTCAAGATCCCTCCCCCACCGCTGTTCGCCAACCTGACCCCCGACTGTAAACCTGTGGCAACCAAAAGCAGGAGGTACAGCGCGGGGGACCGGGCCTTCATTCAGTCGGAGGTGCAGCGGCTGCTCAGGGAGGGGATCATTGAGCCGAGCACAAGCCCTTGGAGGGCCCAGGTGGTTGTTGTTCGGACTGGGCAGAAAAATAGGATGGTGGTGGACTATAGTCAAACCATCAATAGGTTTACGCAGCTTGACGCATACCCCCTACCCCGCATCGCGGATATGGTCAACCAGATTGCTCAGTATAAGGTGTACTCGACAATAGATCTGAAATCCGCTTATCACCAGCTCCCCATCTGCCCAGAGGACCGCCCCTACACCGCCTTCGAGGTGGGCGGCCGGCTCTATCACTTCCTGCGCGTCCCTTTCGGTGTCACGAATGGTGTCTCTGTCTTCCAGAGGGAAATGGACCGGATGGTGGACCAGTACCAACTGCAGGCCACATTTCCCTATCTGGATAACATCACCATCTGTGGTCATGACAGGCCAGATCACGACGCCAACCTCCAACGGTTTCTCCAAGTGGCCGCAGCTCTGAACCTTACTTATAACAGGGACAAGTGTGTTTTTGGTACCACCCGCCTTGCTATACTTGGGTATGTCGTGGAAAACGGGGTTATTGGGCCTGATCCCGAACGTATGCGCCCCCTGTTAGAGCTCCCTCTTCCCACCACTCTCAAGGCCCTCAGACGGTGCCTGGGGTTTTTTTCCTATTACGCCCAATGGGTCCCCCATTACGCAGACAAGGCTCGCCCCCTGGTCAAGTCTACCTCGTTTCCCCTCTCTGCTGAGGCCTGCGCGGCCTTCAACTGCATTAAAGCGGACATTGCCAAAGCTACGATGCATGCAGTGGACGAGACCGCTCCCTTCCAAGTGGAGTGTGATGCCTCCGATTTCGCTCTGGCTGCTACCCTTAATCAGGAAGGCAGACCAGTAGCATTCTTTTCTCGCACCCTCCAAGGCTCTGAAATTCGGCACTCCGCGGTGGAGAAAGAAGCCCAGGCCATAGTGGAGGCTGTTAGGCACTGGAGGCACTATCTTGCTGGCAAAAGATTCACTGTGCTGACCGACCAGCGCTCGGTTGCGTTCCTGTTCAGCAACCAACAGCGGGGCAAGATCAAAAATGATAAGATTTTGCGGTGGAGGATAGAACTCTCCACCTACACCTATGATATCCTGTACCGGCCTGGCAGACTCAATGAGCCCCCTGATGCCCTATCCCGGGGAACATGTGCTAGCACACAGCTCGACCAGCTGTACGCCCTTCATGCACAACTTTGCCATCCGGGGGTCACCCGATTTTACCATTTTGTGAAAGCTCGGAACCTGCCGTACTCCCTGGAGGACATCAGGACGATGACCAGGGACTGCCAAATTTGTGCCGAGTGCAAACCGCACTTCTACTGTCCTGACACGGCACAACTTGTCAAGGCCACCCGCCCTTTTGAACGCCTGAGTGTTGACTTTAAGGGCCCCCTTCCCTCCACTGACCGCAATGTCTATTTTCTCAGTGTTATTGACGAGTTCTCACGGTTCCCCTTTGCCATCCCCTGCCCCGACACCACTGCCACGTCCGTCATAAAAGCCCTGCGCCAGCTCTTCACTCTGTTCGGGTATCCCTGCTATATCCACAGTGATAGAGGGTCCTCCTTTATGAGTGAGGAGCTGCGCCAGTACTTGCTAGCTAGGGGCATTGCTACCAGTCGGACCACGAGTTATAATCCCCGGGGTAATGGCCAGGTAGAGCGGGAGAATGCCACAGTGTGGAAGGCCACACTTTTAGCCCTTAAGTCCAAAGGGTTGCCGGTCTCTCGATGGCAGGAGGTCCTCCCTGAGGCACTGCACTCTATCCGCTCTCTGTTATGTACGTCCACCAATGCCACCCCTCACGAACGCCTATTCTCTTTTCCCAGGAAGTCTGTCACTGGGACCACCCTACCAGTTTGGCTGACGTCCCCGGGGCCAGTGCTGCTCCGGAAACATGTGAGGAGCAATAAATACTCCCCGCTGGTGGAGAGGGTTCACCTTCTCCATGCGAACCCCCAGTATGCTTACGTGGTCTTACCTGATGGGCGGGAGGACACGGTCTCCATCCGCGACCTGGCACCCGCAGGTGCAGCAGACCACTACCCTGAAGGCTCTCCGGTAACTGTGAACCCTGCACCAGAGGTGACACCGTACTCACCAGGCCCTACACAGACTCCTCACGACACTTGTATACCGGGCGTTTCGTACGCATTTATACCAGGCGCCTCGCACATGCATGAGGGATCACCGGCGCCTAGTGGGCAAGAACACGCGCAACCCCCGTCCCCTGTGCAATCGCCAATGTTGCCGGCACCTATGCGGTCACAGCCGGTGCTACGTAGATCGCAGCGACAGATTCGACCGCCTGATCGGCTTGACTTGTAAGAACCTTCGCTACATGAGGACTTTTTCAAACGAAGGGGGGGTGAATGTGGTGAACTATGTGCCTGTCGGGACACGCCCCTGCTGACTGCTCCTGTGGCTCCTCCCACAGGCCCCTGTATAAAGGAGACCTGCGGCCTGAAGATCGGCCTCAGTCTCCAGGACCTTGTATGATAGACACTCACTCCTGGTTCCTTCTTCCAGTCAATAAAAGCCGATATCTCGCCTACGTCTCAGTGTGAGTTATTGATGGTGCATCACTAGAGTAAGTCCGAAAGTATTCTCCCTTATCAGGGACCTACCGACCTACCAAGGGGTGCTGGACGCCCTCAAAAGAAAGTACCTGCAGCCGGTGAACACTGTCTATGCAAGACATTGCTTAGTGACGCAGCGACAGCGACCCGGCGAGTCGAGCAGGCAGTTTCTCCAAGCCCTACAGACATTCGTGCGAACTTGCGGCTGCAAAGCTCTCACGGTGGAGCAGCATTCGGAGCACCTGGTACAAGACGCCTTCGTTACGGGGATCAGGTCAGTGTACATGCGCCAGTGGCTTCTGGAAAATGCCGATCTTACCTTACACTCGGCGATCGGATGGCCGATATGCTGGAGGCTGCTCTGCACAACGCTGACGCTGTCCAGCCGCACGATCCCGCACCAGTTCTGTGGACACTGCAGACCCCGCCGCCGCCCGAGAGCGAATTCACCAACGCCGCTGCCAGTCACAAGCCCGCGCAGTGTTACTTCTGCAGACTCAAAAAGCACCCCCGCAAATGCTGCCTGGCCCGAGAAGCGACCTGCTCCAGCTGCGGGAAGAAGGGCCATTTCGCTGAGGTCTGTAAGTCTGAACCACGAGCGGGGTCGGGCAGCGCTGCGTGTGAGACATGGGGGCGGCCATCTTTGTCAGCGCCACCTCGCCCCGCCCCAACCCACCGGTGCTTACCGGGCACCAAGGCGGCGATTCAACTCTGGCCTCCGTAACCCTCAACCAAAGCGCCCCACACCAGCTTGCAAGGTCAATGATGGACATCCTGGTGGAGGGGCACAGGACTAGCTGCCTGTTTGACACGGGCAGAACTGAGAGTTTTATTGACCCTGACACTGTGCAACACTGCGGACTCGTGACACGGCCGGTAAGCCAGAGGGTCACCATGGCTTCTGGGTCGCATTCCACAGACATCCGGGTGGGTTGTGTAGTGACATTGGTGGTGCAGGGAACTTTGCGCTACTGGTCATGCCTCAACTGTGCGCGCCTGTGCTATTGGGGCTGGACTTCCAAAGCCACCTTGAAAGTGTGACTATGGCATATGACAGGCCCCTCCCACCACTCACTGTCAGGAATCCTCAGTTTTGTGGGACTTCATCATATACCCCGCTACTGACCATACACACACACCGACCAACACATCCCACCCAGCACCATGCCGACAGCTGTGCTACTGACACCACTTGCAGCCTCTCCACCCTCAAGATCCCTCCCCCACTGCTGTTCGCCAGCCTGACCCCTGACTGTAAACCAGTGGCAACTAAAAGCAGGAGGTACCGCGCGGGGGACAGGGCCTTCATTCAGTCAGAGGTGCAGCGGCTGCTCAGGGAGGGGATCATTGAGCCAAGCACAAGTCCTTGGAGGGCCCAGGTGGTTGCTGTTTGGACTGGGCAGAGAAATAAGATGGTCGTGGACTATAGCCAGACCATCAATAGGTTCACGCAGCTTGACGTGTACCTCCTATCCCGCATCGCGGATATGGTCAACCAGATAGATCAGTACAAGGTGTACTTGACAATAGATCTGAAATCTGCTTATCATCAGCACCCCATCTGCCCAGAGGACTGCTCCTACACCGCCTTCGAGGTGGGCGGCAGGCTCTGTCACTTCGGTGTCACAAATGGTGTCTCTGTCTTCCAGAGGGAAATGGACCGGATGGTGGACCAGTGCCAACTGAAGGCCACATTTCCCTATCTGGATAATATCACCATCTGTGGTCACGACTGGCCGGATCACAACACCAACCTCCAATGATTTTTCCAAGTGGCCAAAGCCCTGAACCTTATAACAGGGACAAGTGTGTGTTCGGAACCACTCGACTCGCTATCCTTGGGTATGCCGTGGAGAACGGGGTCATTGGCCCTGATACCGACCGTATGCGCCCCCTGTTAGAACTCCCTCTTCCCTCCACCCTCAGAGCCCTCAGACGGTGCCTGGACTTCTTTTCCTATTACGCCCAATGGGTCCCCCTTTACACAGACAAGGCCCGCCCCCGGTCAAGTCTACCACATTTCCCCTCTCTGCCGAGCCCCGCGCGGCCTTCAGCTGCATTAAAGGGGACATTGCCAAAGCAACGATGCATGCGGTGGACGAGACCATTCCCTTCCAAGTAGAGAGTGACGCCTCCGATTTCGCGCTGGCTGCTACCCTCAATCAGGCAGGCAGGCCAGTAGCATTCTTTACTCGTACCCTCCAAGGCCCTGAAATTCGGCACTCTGCGGTGGAGAAAGAAGCCCAGGCCATAGTGGAAGCTATTAGGCACTGGAGGCACTATCTCGCTGGCAAAAGGTTCACCTTGCTGACCGACCAGCGCTCGCTTGCGTTCATGTTCAGCAACCAACAGAGGGGCTAAATCAAAAATGATAAAATTTTGTGGTGGAGAATAGAACTCTCCACCAACAACTATGATATCCTGTACCGGCCTGGAAGGCTCAATGAGCCCCCTGATGCCCTATCCCGGGGAGCGTGTGCCAGCGCACAGCCCTCCATGCAGATCTTTGCCACCCAGGGGTCACCCGATTTTACCATTTCGTGAAAGCCCGGAACCTGCCGTACTCCCTTGAGGACATCAGGACGATGACCAGGGACTGCCAGGTCTGCGCTGAGTGCAAACCGCACTTCTACCGTCCTGAAAAGGCGCAACTTGTCAAGGCCACCCGCCCCTTTGAGCAACTGAGTTGACTTTAAGGGACTCCTTCCCTCCACCAACCGCAATGTCTACTTTCTCAACATAATCGACGAGTACTCACGGTTCCCCTTTGCCATCCCCTGCCCCGACACCACTGCCACGTCCATCATAAAAGCCCTGCGCCAGCTCTTCACTCTGTACGGATATCCCTGCTATATCCACAGTGATAGAGGGTCTTCCTTTATGAGTGACGAGCTGCGCCAGTACCTGCTGGCTAGGGGCATTGCTACTAGTCAGACCACGAGCTATAATCCCCGGGGAAATGGACAGGTGGAGAGGGAGAATGCCACAGTGTGGAAGGCCACACTTTTAGCCCTTAAGTCAAAAGGGTTGCCGGTCCTCCTTGAGGCGCTCCACTCTATCCGCTCTCTGTTATGCACGTCCACCAATGCCACCCCTCACGAGCGCCTATTCTCTTTTCCCAGGAAGTCTGCCACTGGGACCACCCTACCGGCTTGGCTGACATCCCCAGGGCCAGTGCTGCTCTGGAAACATGTGAGGAGCAATAAATACTCCCCGCTGGTCGAGAGGGTTCACCTTCTACATGCGAACCCCCAGTATGCTTACGTGGTTTTACCTGATGGGCGGGAGGACACGGTCTCCGTCTGCGACCTGGCACCCGCAGGAGCAGCAGACCACTACCCTGAACACTCCATGAACCCTCTACCTGAGGTGACACCGCGCACACCGAGCCCTACACAGACTCCTCACGACAGTCCTATACCAGGCATCTCGCACGCGCATATACCAGGCGCCTCACACACGCATGAGGGATCATTGACGCCTGGTGGGCTGACACCTCCAGTTAGGCCGGAACCAGCACAACCACCGTCTCCAGTGCAATCACCACCGGCACCTGTGCAATCACAGCCGGTGCTACGTAGATCGCAGCGACAGATTCGACCACCTGATAGTCTTAACCTGTAAATATACTTGTAAGAAACTTCGCCCCATGGGGACTCTCTTTTAAAACAAGGGGGGGGGGGGGTGAATGTGGTGAACTACATATACCTGTCTGGACACGCCCCCCCCCCCCCCCGCTGACTGCTCCTGTGGCTCCTCCCACTGACCCTGGTATAAATGCGATTGAGGCCTGAGCCCTGGTCTTAGTCTCCAGGATGTAGTATGGTGGTCAATTGCTGCTTGTTCTTTCTTCCAGCCAATAAAAGCCTTTATCTCGCCTCACGTCTCAGAGAGTTATTGATGGTTAAAAAAAAATCAAGATTCCCCAGAGCCAGACATGATATACCCCAGGTTACTGTGGGAAGTGAGAGAAGAGATTGCTGGAGCAGTAGCTATGATCTTTGAATCCTCTTTGGCTGCAGGGGAGGAGCTGGAGGATTGGAGAATGGCAAATGTAGTTCCCTTGTTTAAAAAAGGTAATAGGGAGAATCCTGGGAACTATAGACTGGTGAGACTTATGTCAGTGGTCTGCAAACTATTGGAAAGGATTCTTAAGGATAGGATCGACGAGCATTTGGAGAAGTACAGTCTCCTCAAGGATAGTCAACATGACTTTGTGAAGGGAAGGTCATGCCTCATAAGCCTAATTGAGTTTTTTGAAAAGTTAACAAAAGATATTGATGAGGGTAGGGCAGCGGATGTGGTCTACATGGATTTTAGCAAAATATTTGACAAGGTCCCCCACAAGAGGCTCATCCAGAGAGTCACGAGGCATGGGATCAGTGGAACCTTGGCTGTTTGGATAAAAAATTGGCTTAAAGGAAGAAAGCAGAGGGTAGTAGTGGTAGGAAAGTATTCTGCCTGGAGGTTGGTGACTAGTGGACCCCTGCTCTTTGTGAGTTTTATAAATGACCTGGATGAAGAGGCGGAAGGATGGGTGAGTAAGTTTGCAGATGACATGAAGATTGGAGGAGTTGTGGATGGAGCTGCAGGTTGTCGAAGGTTACAAGAGGATATAGACAGGATGCAGAGTTGGGCAGAAATGTGACAGATGGACTTCAATCCGGGTAAGTGTGAGGTGATGCATTTTGGAAGGACAAACCAGAAGGCTGAGTACAGGGTTAATGCTTGGTTACTTAAGAGTATGGATGAACAGAGTGACCTTAGGGTTCAAATCCATACATCCCTCAAGGTCACTGCTCAGGTTGATAGGATAGTTAAGAAGGCCTATGGGATGCTAGGCTTCATTAATAGGGAGATTGAGTTCAAGAGTAGAGAGGTCATATTGCAACTCTACAAATCTCTGGTGAGACCACACTTAGAGTATTGTGTTCAGTTCTGGTCACCTCATTATGAGGAAGCTATGGAGAGGGTGCAGGGGAGATTTACCAAGATTTTGCCTGGATTGGAGAACAAGTCTTATGAGGCAAGGTTAGCAGAGTTGGGACTTTTCTCTTTGGAGCATAGAAGAATGAGAGGGGACTTGATAGAGGTCGACAAGATTATGAGAGGCATAGGTAGGGTGGATAGTCAGTACCTGTTTCCCAGGGCATGAATAGCAAACACCAGAGGGCATATGTACAAAGTAAAGGGAGGGAAGTTTAGGGGAGACAACAGGGGTAAGTTTTTTTACACAGAGGGTTGTGGGTGCCTGGAATGACTTGCCAGGGATGGTGGTGGAGGCTAAAACATTAGGGGTATTTAAGAGCCTCTTGGACAGGCACATGGATGAAGGAAAAATAGAGGGTTATAGGGTAGTGTGGGTTTAGTACTTTTTTTTGGAATATATGGGTCGGCACAACATCGAGGGCCGAAGGGCTTGCACAGTGCTGTAGTATTCTTGGGTCTAGTGTCTAGTGACCTCCACCATTCCCTTTCTAAAGCTATGTCCTAGTGCTAAGAATAATGGATATTATAATGAACAGAGGACTGTCCATTGATAGGTAAGTAGTGCAGTGAAATGTGAGATATATTTAGGTTTTCAAATTTTATCTAGTGGGTTGCAATGGACCTCAGCTATTTACACTCTATTGTAATAATTAAGATGAAGGGGCAGTGTGTATTGTATTGAGATTTGCTGATGGTAACAATCTTGACAGGAAAATATGTTGTGAAGACAGAAAGGATCTGCGTATGGATGTGGTGTACATTAGATAGATAAGGAAAGAGGGCAATAATATGGCAAATGGATTGTGAAGTATGGGGTATATGAGGTTAGGAAGAGTAGAAACTCAAAATATTATTTAAATTGGGTGATACCATTGAAAATTGGTGTTCTGATGAGACCCAGGCTTCCTTGTTTAATGAACACAGAAAAATATCATGCAAATTCAGCAAATAAACTAAGTGTCCTTCATTGTAAGAAAATAAGGAACACTTACTACAATGATACAAAGTTTTGGTGAGGTGGTGTTTTGCTGTTCTGAATTTATGTTTATGGTTATATAATGTTTATATATATTATATTATAATATATGTAATGAGCATATATGATTGTAAAATTCTGGTATCCTTATTTAAAGAAGAAACTATCTGCCTTTGTGGCAATGGTTTTAAGGTTCAATGAGTGAATTGCTGGGTTTAGAGGGATTATCTATTGAGTTATTTTAAAACTGAGGTGCATAATAATTTTTCTTTACGGAGGGTGGTGAATTTCTGGGATTCTTTATTCTGGAGCTGGTGAAAGGTAGATTACTGGAGTTTTTAAAGTGGAGGTAGTTAACTTTCTGGAAGGTCGGGGAATTGAGGAGCATGGCAATCTGGCACAGAAAATGAGCTGCGGCAGTGTCATATTGAATGGCAGGATAGGACTGAATTGTCAGGAGTGGCTAATTCCATGTTTTATTTTCTTGAGTTTTTGAAAGATTGAGCAGATTAGACACACATTCACTGTAGTTTGAAAGAATGAAGGATAATCTTGTAATTTTGATCAATTGAATTTATAATATGAGGCAATTATGGAGTTGCTTCCCCGGTGAAGAAATTTAGAACCAGGACGGTGTAGTCCAAAGACGTTGAGGGGGAAAATTCTTTTGTCAGAAGGACTTAAACCTTTTGGGATAATCTGTAGCTTTGTTGCTGAGTATGTGAAAAGTAAAGCTAGATTTTTGGATGTTAGTAGAATAAGGAATCCTGGAGACTGAGAAGAAAAGTGGATCCAACAATCAGACACAAAATGCTGGTGGAATACAGCAGGTCAGGCAGCATCTATAAGGAGAAGCACTGTCGACGTGTCGGGCCGAGACCCTTCATCAGGACTAACTGAAAGGAAAGATAGAAAGAGATTTGAAAGTAGTTGGGGGAGGGGGAAATGCAAAATGATAGAAGACTGGAGGGGGTGGGATGAAGCTAAGACTGGGAGACCGTTTCGCTGAACACCTACGCTCGGTCCGCCAGAGAAAGCAGGATCTCCCAGTGGCCACACATTTTAATTCCACGTCCCATTCCCATTCTGATATGTCTATCCATGGCCTCCTCTATTGTCAAAATGAATCCAAACTCAGGTTGAAGGAACAACACCTTGTATACCAGCTGGGTAGCCTCCAACCTGATGGCATGAATGTTGACTTCTCTAACTTCTGTTAACGCCCCTCCTCCCCTTCTTACCCCATCCCTGACATATTTAGTTGTTTGATTTTTTTCTCTGTCTCTCTAGCCATCACCCTGCCTGTTCTCCATCTCCCTCTGGTGCTCCCCCCCCGCTTTCTTTCTCCTGAGGCCTCCCGTCCCATGATCCTTTCCCCTCTCCAGCTCTGTATCACTATCACCAATCACCTTTCCAGCTCTTAGCTTCATCCCTCCCCCTCCGGTCTTCTATCATTTTTGCATTTCCCCCTCCCCCACTACTTTCAAATCTCTTACTATCTTTCCTTTCAGTTAGTCCTGACGAAGGGTCTTGGCCCAAAACGTCTACAGCGCTTCTCCCTATAGATGCTGCCTGGCCTGCTGTGTTCCACCAGCATTTTGTGTGTGTTGTTTGAATTTCCAGCATCTGGAGATTTCCTCGTGTTTGCTCCAACAATCAGATTTGCTTTGATCTTATAAAATGGTAGAGCAGGTTTGGGCTGGGTGTGTGGAAGTAGTGCGGGGTGGGAGGTGATTTGCGGTGAGGATGTTTGCCATATGTCACCTGGTTTATTGCTTTGCTTTCTTGTGCCTGAATGTTCTTATGTGCTCCTCTTGGTCTTTTTTTGCTAACCCTCCAGTTCTCTAAAGCGGTTATGCTTCACATTTATTTTCCTGAGGAACCTGGCAAATTAGCAACAGGAAACTGGGCTGTTATTGAAAGTGGGGAATTGAAAGTACAGCTTAAACTCCTTCCCTTCACACCTACAGGGTTACTGAGTTCCAGGCTACTTATGCCTGGTGGCTGAGAAACTAAACACAGTATGAAGAAACTCTTCTCAGGCTTCTAGCCAGGTCCATCTATTGATTATAACCGACTTTATAATCAGTTATAATAGGTACCCATACCTGGCTTGAAGCTCAAGAATATTCATCATATAAGCACTAGATCCTTTTTTAAAACCAGTACGTTCCAAAAAGTGCTTACTTAGACCATAAGACCATAAGGTAGAGGAGCAGAAGTAGGCCGTTCAGCCCATTGAGTCTGCTCTACCATTCAATCATTGGCTGATCCAATTCTTCCAGTCATCCCCACTCATCTGCCTTCTCCCCATACCCTGTGATGTCCTGGCTAATCAAGAACCTGCCTATCTCTGCCTTAAACACACCCAATGACTTGGTCTCCACAGCCACCGTCATTATTCCAATTTAATGATGAAGCTGAATACATATTTTAAATTCCCAAATACCTGTGTTAACTTTGTCTTGCCTCTAAGTAATGATTGCTGTGAAACCTGTCTCTCTTAAACTATGATATCATTGCAATGGAGCTTGGTTGTTGTTATGGATCTATTTCTAATCGTGTACATAGACCTGACCACAACCCCACATTCTTGGGAACCAAAATGTCCCCTTAGTGTAACAATGGGTAGTGAACACCTTTTAAAAATAGATTTCATATTAAATGTTTGTTAACAAGTTACTGATTTGGGAGCACTCACTTTTCTTCAGAAGCAATGACAAGGTTGAATGAATTAAATTATTTATGTTTGTACACCTTTCTCTGCCATGAGAAATGGTTCCATATGCAGACATATATGTGCGGAATTCCCTTCACTAAATCCAACTGCTAATTAGATATTATTGTCAACAGGAAATCCAATGGGACAGTTAGTATATTGTTAATAATAGACACATTCACACTTAAGAAGCTCCATATCTTTTGGGTGATCTGGGAACATTGATAACTTGGGATTTTAGCAGTTTCACTATAGAGAATCTGAGGGCAAATTCCTATCTTAATTCAGTTCAGAGTTCTAAAACATTGTTCAAGGTTAAAAAAAAATATTATCAAATTAATATATGTCACCATATACAATGTTACAGGCATATTCAATAACTCCAATAACCATATAAATGCAAAGAAAGACTGCACCGACCGGGTGGACAGCCAATGTGAAAACGATGACAACCTGCAAACACAAAATAAAAAAAAGTGTACTAGTATTAATAATAATCACTATTCTCTTAGATAACCACAATATACTTACTGAAAAGCAGAAAGGATGCCAAAAGGGTATGAAAGAATATAAAGAACAACTTATTATAGATTCCATAATGCTAAATCAAGCCCGGCAGATAAGCAGAAGTCTTTCATGTTGTTTTATTGACTACCAAAAGGCATTTGATTCTGTCCCACACTCATGGTTAACAGAAGTTCTTAATATATATATAAACTACACCTAATGCTTGTGAAATTCCTCCAGCATCTGATGAAGCATTGGCATAGCATAATAACTCTATCTATTAACAACAAGAAAAGAACAAACTCCGTTATCAAAATAAACTGAAGCATTTTTCAAGGAGACTCTTTAAGTCCACTATGGTTTTTTCCAGCTTTAAACTTGGGCTACAATTGCATGTCAAATCAGAAACAACAAAATGACCTATACTTTAACACACCTTTTATACATGGATGATTTGAAAACATATGCTTCCTCATCAGTAAAGCTAAAGCAATTAATTCAAATAGTATAACTATTTTCCAAAGACATAAACATGAACTTTAGACTGGATAAATGTAGCATTAAACATAAGGAAATGTGCAATAAAGCTAGTAAAATACAAAACCGAGCATCAGGATATAATACAATTGATGGATGAAAATGAAACATGTAAGTATCTGGGATATCAACAAGCAAAGAAAATAGATCATGGTGCGATAAAGGAAAAACTTTTGACAGAATTTACTGCTAGGCTTAAGAAAATCTGCCAAACACAATTCAACAGTAAAAATATTACAAAGGCAATAAACAGTTACACTATACATATATTAACGTATTCCTTTGGCATAATAGTTTGGTCCGGAACAGAGAAAAGTAAGAACTGAAATGACAACTTTCAGAAAATATTATGCGCACTTGAATGCATTTAGATTAACATTACCTAGAACAGAAGGGGGAAGAGGAATAACAGACATTTAAATTCTACACAACAGTCAGATAAAACTTTTAAGGATATATTTTCATTAATGAAAACAGGATTCAGGAGTCCTCTGATACGAAGTATACACCACTAAATTTAAGTGAGTGCACAACCAAGAAAAATGAAGACATTATCACTATTGAAGAAAAAGTTAAGCAATGGAAGAGCATTGCCCTCCATGGAAGACATCCCGATGATCTAAGTAGACTAGATGTCGACAAGGAAACTTTGAATGCCTAGCTCAGAGTTGGAGAGATCTTCCCAGAAACAGAATGGTTCCTTGTGGCTACACTGGATTAGGGGTTAACACAAAAAATGATCTCAAATACATAATAAAGACTAACAAATTCAAACCAGAAACAACCCAACACACTGCAGGATCCTGTAGCAGTTTAATTTAATCTGATTTTTTACACAGGCACAATAAAGTGGTAAACATCATTCACCAAAATCTTGCTTTAAAGTACAATCTCAAAAGAAATCATACCTTACTATGAATACAAGGCTGATCCATTTTTAGAGTCAAAATACTGTACTACAAATTATATTGTGACTGATCTGTTATTACATCTGTTATTATAGATGGATCTATAATAACCATCTGGATATAATAATACAGGATAAACAAGCAAGATCAAATTATTTAATGGATATAGCCATTCCAAACACACACAACTTACAGAAATCAATAAGTGAAAAACACCAGACAGACAAACAGACAGACATACTTTATTGATCCCGAGGGAAATTGGGTTTCGTTACAGTCTCACCAACCAAGAATGGTGAAGAAATATAGCAATATAAAACCATAAATAATTATATAATAATAAGTTAATCATGCCAAGTGGAAATAAAGTCCGGGACCAGCCTATTGGCTCAGGGTGTCTGACACTCCGAGGGAGGAGTTGTAAAGTTTGATGGCCACAGGCAAGAATGACTTCCTATGACGCTCAGTGTTGCATCTCGGTGGAATGAGTCTCTGGCTGAATGTACTCCTGTGCCTAACCAGTACATTATGGAGTGGATGGGATTCGTTGTCCAAGATGGCATGCAACTTGGACAGCATCCTCTTTTCAGACACCACTGTCAGAGAGTCCAGTTCCACCCCCACAACATCACTGGCTTTACGAATGAGTTTGTTGATTCTGTTGGTGTCTGCTACCCTCAGCCTGCTGCCCCAGCACACAACAGCGAACATGATAGCACTGGCCACCACAGACTCATAGAATATCCTCAGCATTGTCCGGCAGATGTTAAAGGACCTCAGTCTCCTCAGGAAGTAGAGACGGCTCTGACCCTTCTCGTAGACAGTCTCAGTGTTCTATGCTGAATTAAAAGAGGAAATTGAAAGACTTTGGAACTTGAAGAGGGTATACATTGCCCCAATAGTAATATCTACAACTAGTATCATCCTAAAGTCACTACACAATAGCATTAAACAATCAGGCTTCAGAGCAATATCTATGTAAATCTTCAGAAAGGCACAATACAAAACACCACTAGAATAGTCCGGAAGTTCATAGCAATTGGGAAATGAGTGTGCATGGCTTTGCCCATACCTCAGGTTTTACCAGCTTGTGCTGAGAAAAAATACATTTATGATAATAATAATAATAATAATAAATAAGCAATAAATGTTGAAAACGTGCATTGAAGAGTCCTTGAAATTGCATCCATAGGTTGTGCGTACATTTCAGTGATGGGGCAAGTGAAGTTATATCGACAGGTCCAGGAGCCTAATGTTTGATGGGTAATAACTGTTCCTGATGCTAGTTCTGTGAAAGTGGTATGAATATGCAAATGTAAGACATTAAAAAAGTCACTTAGTATCCCCATAAATAGATAAGGAAGAATTCACAAGGTTGCTGATGACATCACCATACATAACAATAATTACAAAAGATATTGCCTAAAAATAATATCCATTGCAACATATATTTCAGGTTGTCAGCTGCAAGAATTTATGAAGTATTATTATCTATTCAACTTTAAATGAAGAGCAGGGTCAAAATAATTTAACCTTATCTATTATTGATACTTTAGCACCCAATTATAGATGGTCATAACCTCTCAAATAATATCATTTTATCAGGCAGTGAAACAAGTTTTCCGTGTTCAACAGAGCACGCTCTTTTCTCCACTGATCTCATTATGTCCAAGGAAGTTCCCCTTCAGCCAAATGATGATAATGAATTCTTTGGGCTATGTGCTCAGTGCAGGTTTTCCTTCTTGTGTAGTTTATGTCTGTATTTCCTACTGTTCAATAATAATTGGAATATTGCTACGGTCTCCTTACAGATATATTGAGGAAAGTTGAGCACAATGTATTTTTACAGACTTGCTGAAATAATGTTGATTTTCCTGTAAATTACGTCACTGGCACATTTTATCCTAGCATGCTGAAAGATTGTTTTTAGAACCTTTATCTCAGGAATTGTATGAGAGGGGGTCAAGAGAAAGTTCGCAAGAATGATCCCAGGAATGAAACAGTTAACGCATGCAGAATGTTTTATGGCCCTGGGCTTGTACTCACTGAAGTTTAGAAGAATGGGGGGATCTCATTGAAGCCTGTTTAGAACAGAAATTAGGAGGAATTTCTTTACCCAGAGGGTGGTGAATTGTGGAATTCATTGCCACAAATGACTTTGGAGGCTAAATCAATGGATATACTTAAAGCAGAAGTTGGTATGTTTTTGATTAGTTAGGATGCCAAAGGTTTAGGGGAGAAAGCAGGAGAATGTGGTTGAGAGGGTTAATAAATCAGCCATGATGGACTGGCAGAGCAGGTTTGATGGGCTGAATGGCCTAACTCTGCTCCTATATCTTTGGGCTAATAGTCTTATGGTATGTATCTGAACATAGGTGCTGTTTTTCCTGCAGAGTTAAAGACTATGTCTTCATAAAGTTCTTTCTCTGACTAGATGACTACTAGATTGACAGCAATGTAGAAGACCCTGGATAGGTCAATATTCCTTCAGATAATTTTCTATCTTCTTTAGCATGCTCAGTGATTGCCGTCCATTACTTACTACTACTCCCCACCCGTGATCAGACACTGCTTCTCCTGCAGAGTCTCAGAGCTACCAGAAGCAACTCTGTAGTTCTAAAGTGGTTAGTGAGCTGAGGTTGATTAGGAGAGGGGCCAATTGATTAAGAGGGCAATTGAGAAAGGGGGATGACAGATGCAAGTGTGGCAGACAGAAGATGCAATTATTCACAAGAAGAGATGTATAGAAGGAGCATGGAATTATTATTATAGATGGTTCCCATTATTTGAATAAGTGGGGTTAACAGGTCAAGTGGATTAAATGGCCTGTTTCTATATTGAAATTTCTATGACTCTACATATGTTTAACCTAGAAATTAACCTTCTGCTTCTATGTCTTATGGTCTTAAGCAAACATCATATTCTGTAATTAGAAAAGACTCCAAAGTGACCCGGAATGTCAAGTTGCTTGTCACTTTAATTCGCCACCGCACTCTCACTTTGATCTTTCTGTTTTTAACCTCCTGTACTGTTACACTGAAGCTCAATGCAAGCTGGAGAAACAGTACTTCATCTTCAATGTGAGCACATTGCAGCCTGCTGAATTTAGACTTCTCCAAATTTAGATAACTGACCGTTTCTTTCTTTTATATCTGAACTGGCCATTTTGGCTTGTCATAATGTTCTCTTTCTATAATATCTCTTTCAATTTTTCTTTCAATATAAATATAATAAGGAACTAACTTGGACTGCTGGGAATGCCATACAGCTGTGCTATCAGTAACACAACACAAGACAAGAAGCATAATAGACGTCTGCCTAAAAGTCATTTGCTCGCACCCTATGAGATGTATTCCCATTGTTCTCCTGTCCTTTTATCACCTTCTCTTGTTTTTCTCTGTTACCAGAGCCCTGAAGAAGGGTCTCACCCAGATGTGTCGACTGTTTACTCTTTTCCAAGCCAGTAGAATTGTTGCCGCTGGCTGTATTAAGTGTTTCAGAGCTGGATTCCCTCACACTGCTGGAGATTCCGATTCAGATTGATTTGCTTATTACAAGTAAATCAAAACATACAGTGAAATGCATCACTTGTGTTCACAACTAACACACCCAAGTATGTGCTGGGGACAGCCAAGGTGGTGCGGTAAGTGGCAACTCTTTACATGCAGCTCCAAAGGGAGTCAGCAAATATTCTTGTTTAGGACTACTGCAGCGGAAATCCACAGTCACAGCAACAGTACTTCACAGTACTTCAGTAAGCAACATGGCTTTAAAATATTTTAAAAACTCTATTGGTTCCCAAAATTGGCAGACCCCATGTTGCAGACTCAGGCCACAAGTGCAGTTTCTCTAATGCGGAAAGTGTATTGGGTTGCAAGTAAGATTCAAATGCAGAGTTCCGAGCCCCCACTTCCTAGCACCTAGGTGGCTATTATACACCCTCTGGAAAATAAAATTGTAGAAAGATGGACATCAGGGACTGTTGTGTACTTTGCCTCTCGGAAACGTGGCTCACCTCTAGCATTTCCGACTCAGTGCTACTACCCGAGGGCATCACCATCTACCACATGGATAGGACAGTAAAGTCAGTCAAGATAGAGAGGGTGAAGTGTTCTTCATGATTAATTCATTGTGGATCACAGATGTAGCAGTTCCATCTCAAGTCTTGCTCACCCAACCTGAAATATTGATCAGTTAAGTATCACAGTTTTATCTGCTGAGGGAGTTTGCTGCCATCATCCTGGTAGTGGTGTACTTTCCACTCCTGGCAAATGGCAGGCAGACTCTGGAAGAACTGAGGACCATGATCAGCAGTCTCAAAGCAGCACACCCCGATGCATTCCTAGTCACTGTGGAGGATTTCAACTCTGCCAGCTTGAAGAACTCTCTGTACAATTGCTGCCAACATATCACCAAAGGAGCCAACACGTTGACCACTGTCACACCACCATCAAGAATGCTGGCCATGCTATCCTGCACCCACTCTGATCACCTGGATGCTCTTCTACTCCTCTACTCCTACTCCTACTCTACTTCTACTCCTGGCCTAGAGGCAAAGACTGAGGACCACAGCTGGTCCAAGGTCATAAGAGGCAGAGGAGCGCTTACAAAATTGCTTTGAGCTGGTGGACTGGTCAACATTCAGGGATTCATCTTCATATCAGAACGAATATACCACAGTTGTCACCGAATTTACCAAGACCCATGTGCTTGAATGTGTGCCTTCAAAAACAAAGCAGACATACCCAAACCAAAGACCACGAATGAACCAGAAGATTTGTAGACTGCTGAGGGCTAGATCTGAGGCATTCAAGACCGGTGATCCAGAATTATACGAGAAGTTCAGTTATGACCAACAGAAGGCTATTTTGAGAGCAAAATAAACAATTCTGATTGAGGTTAGAGACGGAATCAGATGCACATCAGCTCAGGCAGGGTTTGCGGGCCATTATTTCCTACAAAGCAAAACTGAACATCATGAATGGCTGTGATATTTCACTCTGAGATGAGTTCAATGCCTTTTATGCATGCTTTGTAAGTGACAATGAAACTACATCCATGTAAATCCCTGCAGCATCTGGCGACCCTCTGATCTCTGTCTCAGAGGCCAACATTAGAATATCTTACATGGGGATAAACCTTTGCAAAGCATCAGGCTTTGATGGTGCTCTGGTAGGGTACCGAAAATCTGTGTCAACCAACTGGTGGGAGTGTTCAAGGACATCTCCAATCTTTCATTGCTGCTGTCGGAGTTTCCTACCTGCATACAAAAGGACTTCAATCATACCAGTGCCTAAGAAGAACAGGGTGTGCTATCTCAATGACTATTGCCCGGTTGTACTCGTATTGACTGTGATAAGGTTCTTTGAGAGGTTGGTCGTGGCCAGAATCAACTCCTGTCTAAGCAAGGACCTGGACCTGCTGCAATTTGCCTACCAGTACAATTGGTCTACAGCAGATGCAATCTCATTTGCTCTCCACTCAGCCTTGGACTAGCTGGATAACAGTAATACCTACATCAGGCTGCTTGTTCATTACAGGTCAGTGTTCAACACCATCATACCCTTAGTACTAATCAACGAACTTCAAAACCTGAGCCTCTGTACCTCCCTCTGCAACTGAATTCCTCACCAGAAGACCATACTTCGTGCGGATCAGAAATAACATCTCCTCGCTGACAATCAGTACTCGTACATCTCTTCAGCAGCAATGCACATTCTGCTTTTTTACATTTCTTTCAGGTGTTTAATTCTGTTTCAAAATACAGTAAGTTTCTGTCTTTATAACACAATTGTTAATTTTGTTCAAAATTAAAGTTTTAAGTTTTTATTCTATTACAGAGAATACCATAAGACCATAAAACATAGGAGCAGAATTATGCCATTTGGCTCATCGAGTCTGCTTCGCAATTCAGTCATGGCTGATCCTTCTTTTCCCCTCCTCAGGCCCACTCCCTGGCCTTCTCTTTGTAACCTTTGGTGCCATGCCCAGTCATGAACCTATCAAACTCTGCCTTAAATACACCCAACGACCTGGCCTCCACAGCTGCCTGTGGTAACAGATTCCACAAATTCACCACCCTGTTGCTAAAGAAATTACTCTGCCTCTCTGTTTTAAATGAACACACTTCTATCCTGAGGCTGTGCCCTCTTGTCCTAGATTCCCCCACCATGAGAATAATCCATTCCACATCTAATCTGTCAAGGCCTTTCAACATTCGAAAAGTTTCAATGAGATCTCCCCTCATTCCTCTAAGTTCCAGTGAGTACAGGTCCAGAGCCAACAAATGTTCCTCATGTGATAACACCCCCTTTCCTGAATCTTTCTGGTGAACCTTCTCTGAACCCTCTCCAATGCCAATACATCTTTTCTTAGATGAAGAGTCTAAAACTGTTCACAATATTCAAAGTGAGGGCTCACCAGTACATTATAAAGGCTCAGCATCACATCCCTGCTCTTGCATTCAAGACCTCTTGAAATGAATGCTAACATTGCATTTGTCTTTGTCACCTCCAATTCAACCTCCAAGCTGACCTTTAGGGTGTTCTGCATAAGGACTCCCAAATCCCTTTGCATCTCAGTTTTTTGGAATTTCTCCCCATTTAGAAAATAGTCTTCATATTTATTTCTTCTACCAAAGTGCATGGCCATGTATTTTCCAACATTGTATTTCATTTGCCACTTCCTTGCCCATTCTCTAAACCTGTCTAAGTCCTTCTGCAGCCTACCTGTTTCTTCAACACTACCTGCCCTCCAACAATCTTCATATCATCTGCAAAACTGGCACAAAGCCAGCATTTCTATCATCTAAATCATTGATATACAGCATAAAAAGAAACGGTCCCTAAACCATCCCCTGCGGAACACCACTAGTCACTGGCAGCCAACAAGAAACAGATTCTTTTATTCCCACTCACTGCCTCCTACCTATTAACCAATGGTCTAACCATGCTAGTAAATTTCCTGTAATATCATGGGCTCTTGACCTGGTAAACAGCCTCATGTGTGACACCTTGTAAAAGGCCCTCTGAAAATCAAAATACATAACATCCACTACATCCCCTTTACCTATTCTATGTGTAATCTTCTCAAAGAATTCCAACAAGTTTGTCAGGCCTGATTTTCACTTAAGGAAACCATGCTGACTTTGCCCTGTCTTGTCCTGTGTCACCAAGTACTCTGTAACCTCATCCTTAAGAATTGACTCCAATATTTTCCCAACCACTGAGGTCAGGCCAGCTGTCTATAATTTCCTTTCTGCAGCCTCCCTTCTTTCCTAAAGAGGTGAGTGACATTTGCAATTTTCCGGTCCTCTAGCACCATGCTAGAATCCAATGATATTTGAAAGATCATTACTAATGACTCCACAATCTCTACACTAACTCCTTCAGAACCCTAGGGTGCAGTTCATCTGGTCCAGGTGACTCATGTTTCCTTTAGGTCTTTCAGCTTTTTTAGCAAATTCTCCCTTGTAAAAGAAACTGCACTTATTTCTCTTCCCTTGCACCCTTCAACTTCTGGCACACTGCTAGTGCCCGACTGATGCAAAATGCATGCACTCATTTAATTCATCTGCCATCTGATTGACTCCTGTTATTATTTCTCCAGCATTATTTTCTAGCAGCCCTATATTCACTTTCATCTCTCTTTTATTTTTTTACCTCCTTGAAAAAACTTTTACTATCCACTTTGCTATTGTTTGCTAGCTTGTTTTCATATTTCATCTTTTCCCTCCTAATTTATCTTTTATTGCTCTCTGTAGGGTTTTTAAGAAGCTTCTTTATCTTCCCATTAATTTTTGCTTTGTTGTATGCCCTTTCTTTTGCATTTACATTGGCTTTGATTCCCTTGTCAGCCACGGCTGTACTATTTTGCCATTTGAGTATTTCTTTGTTTTTGGAATACATCTATTCTGCACCTTCCTCATTTTTCCCAGAAACTCATGCCATTGCTGTACTGCTGTCATCCCTGCCAGCATCTCTTTCCAATTTACTTTGGCCAATTTGTCTCTCATACCACTGTAATTTCCTGTATTTCACTGAAGTACTGCAATGTCAGACTTTACTTTCTCCCTATCAAATTTCAAGTTGAACTCAACCATATTGTAACCAGTACCTCCTAATGGTTCTTTTACCTTAAACTTGCTATTCACTTCCAGTTTATTACAAAACACCAGATCCAGTATAGCTGACCCCCTAGTAGGCTCAATGACAAACTGCTCTATAGGCTTTCAACAACTTAACTCTCTTGAGAGATCCATTACCACCATGATTTTCCCAATCTATCTACAAGTTAACTCCTCCCATGATGATGATAACATTGCCCTTTTGACAAGCCTTTTCTATTTCCTGTTGTAATCTGTAGTCCACATCCCAGCTACCGTTTGTAGGTCTATATATAATTGTCATCAGGGCCTTATACCTTGCAGTTTCTTAACTCAACCCACAAGGATTCCGATCCTATGTCACATCTTTGTAGTGATTTGATGCCATTCTTTACCGGCAGAGCCATGCCACTCCCTCTGCCTACCTTCCTATCCCTCCGATACAATGTGTAACCTTGGACATTCAGTTCCCAACTACAACCATCCTTTAGCCACAATTCTGTGATGGTTACAGCATCAGACCTACAACCTGCAAAAATGCAAGAAGATCATCCACCTTATTTCTTATACTCCGTGCATTGAGTGACAGTGTATTTGCTACCCTTTTTGATTCTGCATCCCTAATGCACTGACACTCACTCTGCTGGCTGTAATTTTTTCCTGTCATCTGCCTTTCCTTCCTGACAATCTGACTGCACGCTATCTTTGCTTTTTGACTATCTTCTCGTACCAAGTCCCCTCACTTTGATTTCCATCCCCCTGCCAAGTTAGATAAACACCCCCTAACAAACCTGCCCACAAGAATATTTGTCCCCTTTGGGTTCACGTGCAACTTGTCCCTTTTGTGCTGATCATACCTCCCCCAGAAGATGTCCCAATGCTTGAAGAACCTGAACCCCTGTCCCCTGCATCAGCTTCTTGGCCAAGCAGTTATCTGCCAAGTCATCCTGTTTCTACCCTCACTGGCATGTGGCACAGTTAGCAATCCAAAAATTACTACCCAGGAGGTCCTGCTTCTCAGCTTTCTACTTAGCTCTCTAAATTTTCTCTTCAGGATCTCTTTGCTTTTCCTTCCTATGTCGTTGGTACCAATATGTACCAAGGCATCTGACTGCTCTCCCTTCCCCCTCCAAAATGCTGTGGATACAATCCGAGATGTCCCTGACCCTGGCACCTGGAAGGCAACATACTCTCCGGGTGTCCCATTCATGACCACAGTATCTCCTGTCTGTTTCTCTGACTATTGAGTCCCCTATCACTACTGCTCCCCTCTTCTCCCTCTTTCCCTTGTGCACCACAGACCCATACTCAGTGCCAGTAATCTAGCCTCCATGGCATTCCCCTGGAAGGCTATCCCCCTTAACAGTATCCAAAATGTATACTTATTTTTGAGAGGAATGGCCATAGGGGTGCTCTGATCTAACTGCCTATTCACCGTTCCATTCTTTCTGCTGACAGTCCCCAGCTACTCACCTCCTGCAACTTAGGGGTGACTACTTCAATCGATGATCTCTTCAATTTCCCTTACAAGCCAAAGATCATCCAGCTGCTGCTCCAGATCCTTAATGTGGCCTTCAAGGAGCTGCATCTGGATGCACCTCATACAGGTGACTCTGGGTCTCTCAAGACTCTAACGTCTGGCATGAAGAACACACAATGGCCATTTAAACTACACTAAGTAATCTGACATCCCTGAGAAGGTGAAAGGAATATTCAAAATCACAATAAAAGATCTAAGTGGATAAAGAGAATCAAAACTAAATAAAACAAAATGTTAAGTGAGCAAGAATTTAGTGAATATTACTTGGCAGAACAATGCAGAAACCAAGTAAAGAAAATATACCAAGTAGCAAAGCAACAACAGGAAAACAAACTGCATTCCACCCACTCACACATATACAGACAGTCCTCTAAACCCAGGATAGGACATCTCCTTTGGCCTGCAGCCTCCAGTGGACTCACAGATTCACAGACAGAGGGCCTTTAACTTCCTCAGTAGACTCAGGACACAAGCCATTGGACCCTGACTAATGGACTTCTGATTGACCTTCAGACGTCAATCTTCAGTATCAATCCTGGACTCACTGATGATGATGTCCCTGGATTAGGACTTGAACTCCAGGCCTCAAGCTCTTGTCTCACTGATGACAGGACCCCGAATGCTCTCACTGCTCTGCCTGTTTGACATTCGACCAAGTCCACATCACTGTCCTTTGAGAGTGGAGCAGTGGCTTAGACTGTAGCCTGTACTCTAATTCCTCCACATTCCTGTCCCTAGATCCTAACTCCCTTCTCTGCTCCTCAAAATCTTCCCTACAAACCTAAAAAAATTTAAAAAACTGTCTGAACCTTGACCTTGATGGAGTCTGCAGCTTGGTGCCATCTAGTATGATGGTGCATGCAGAAACATTGAGTCACAATGCAATCCTGGTGCAGGCCTAATTCTTGGTTTGGGTAGAGAGATGGAGTGGGTTGCTGCCGATCTGGTTGTTCATGTCCTGCTGCTTGTTGTTGCAAAGTCTTATCACCTTTAACAAATTCAGCAATTCTTTCATTAACATGGCAGAGTCCAAAGCTTGTATCTAGCAGGTGAATTAGCAAAGCGTCAAGAATATGTCTTCATAAGAGTCGATGAACACCTTGACCACTCGTGACTACTGAAGGAATAATCTCTGGGGAACATTTCATAATGGAAAGTGAGGCCTATTGGAACATATTGTGCTTAACTTGGTATAAAGGTCATACCTACATATTTACTAGAAATTAGTCATTAGGTAACTCCATGATGCTGTATTGGCTATGATTTCCATAGCACCAGCAACAGCAAGTCATGTGAACTTAACTATTTCCAAGTGGCAATCACAATTGTCATCTTTTGGCTTTGAGGTTAGGACATTTGACAAATATTCGGCAGTTTGAAATAACAATGCTAATTTGTATAGGAAAGTTGGTCTTATTATTATAACCAAATGAATAGGCAGTTGGCAGCAGGGATATAGGCTAATACAAGCAAACTTAACATAGAATATTTGTGTTTTGCATGGAGGCAGTAACAGCTCCTAACTTGTAAAGGGAAGCAGTCCTGAAGAAGAGTCTTGGTCCAAAACGTCGACTGATTCATTTCCATGGATGCTGCCTGACCTGCTGAGTTCTTCCATCATTTTCTGTGTGTCGCTCTGAATTTCCAGCATCTGCAGAATTTTTTATGTTTATGTTCTGTTAGGTTGATGACACACTGCCATAGTCAATCTCACCTATCTCTCTGCAGTAAGCCACATTGCCTGCAGCAGTCTCTCTTCAAAGGTCTCCCTTGTATGAGTTTGATAACACATGACATATGACCACAGACATCCTTGCCTGGATGTTGTCTTCAATTCTTGCGTTACTACAACTTCCACACTCCTTCCTGTAGAGGACAACGTAAATCTTACTGAATTTCAATAGAGCCAAGTCTCTGAAACTTAGTCACGAGAAAATATGCAGATGCTGGAAATTCAAGCAACACACACAAAATGTATTTCTTCCTATAGATGCTGCCTGTCCTGCTGTGTTCCACCAGCATTTTGTGTGTGTTCTCTGAAACTTAGTGACAGTTTCATCATGGACAGTTGGCTGTTGATATCAGGGATGTACGTGCAACACTCCTGGCACAAGTACTACCTCTCTTAGACAACAGAAAGTCTAGTGCTAGTTGATTTTGAAGGTCCATGGTGTTGATTGCCAGCATTTCAACAGTAATGTCATTGATGGCCTGGCTCGTATCATGTAGCAATAAGGTTGTATCATTAGCTAATCTCTCCAGCAGTGCTGAGGCCATGTTAATACTTTCATGAGCCAGTCTGGCAGGCTCCCAGAACAGGAATACTACAGTCCAGAAACGGTCAGTTTCCATAGTCCTTCAATGCCAGCCACACATATTGGTTACTTAAAGCGGCAAAAAGCAATGATCAAGAGTTTAGCCCTTCAGTCCTTTATCAACAAGATTCTTCTGGCCGCCTGTTCCCTGGTCCAGTAGCACTGCTGGTTTAATGCCTGAGCTGTGTACCACCATCAACTTTCCTTGGACATTTACTACACTTGGAACAGACCTTCCCAGGGGGGATCTAGGCTGTTCTTTTATCGGCAGGCTGTCGGCAGTATCCACTCTCCCAGCTGGTAGGTATGGCACTCTGCACACAGCACAAGCTTTTTGGATTTAATTACTTGTTGATAGAAACCTTAAGAATTTATATTAGTGCTATATAATAATGCAGCTCTCAATAATAAGGATGTTCATCTGTTTAATTAAAAGGCAACTAGCAAGTACATGGAAAGTCCCAAAACTATCTCATGTGAAAATAGACCTGTCACGCCATTTGTCATGACAGCCTGTCGAAATGCCTCTGGCCTCTTTAACTCGGTCTTGTTGTGCAATTAAGCTAACCTACATTTCAAGGTCCCATTCTGACTTTCAACTGCCCCATAAGACTAGACTGATAAGGGCAGGTGAAATGATAGCGTAGAATATTTGTGTTTTGCATGTTTTTGTGAGTGTGGACCATTACCACTTGAGATTTTCTCAGGAATTCCAAACCTGGAAATACATTCTCATAATAAAAATTACCAACAGTTACAGCACCATTTCTCTGAGTTTACACATGCATCATCACAACCCGTACATTGAGGTAACTGCATAAAGTCTATTTGGAGATGTGCAAATAGCCCCCTGGGCGAGAGCCCAGCGTCAGCAGGTGCCGGCAGTGTCTTTCAGGATTATGTCTCTGGCAGATCATATCATTACTACTCATGTTATGTGTTGGACTCCTGTAGTATCAAGAAGCAATTAATGTTGCAGGACTTTTTACTCAGAAAGGAAGCCAATTTGTAGCTTTCCATATCATATCACCATTTTTGTAAGGATATAGATGACTGGAAATATTGTAAATGATAAACCTTTTGTTCATATTTTTTTTCATTTGGGTCAATAACATCAAGCTGCACGTCTTATGCCTTTACTTTTTGAAACCATCTTAGTGTGTAATCAGATGAAGACAATCACTGATCTGGAGACAGTAGAAGGAGTGACCTAGACTTGGCTTTTTTAATGAGGTAGACTTCTTAAGTAGCACAAGGAAAAACAGATGAAAAATGTGAGCTCACTTCATTAGGGCGTTTTAGTCATAGAGGGTAAATGGTGAGATGGCCCCTTTGGGTTATATTAGCCTGATTCAATGCAGCTTAAAACATCCAAGTATTCTATTCTCTTTGTCTGTCAAAAGGGGGCACTCTGGTATCAGTCAGCAACATATTTATTGTTGCTGTACCTGAGCAACAGCTCACTTCGGGCATAATATGTAGCAGTTCGGCTGTTACCACCTTTGCTTTTTGAGGATAATATAAATTAAAGGTTGAATTAATATTTCAATGTTATTAAATGCATGTATGTTTAAAAATGATTTTAAAGCTATAGTCAAATACACATCATTTGGTCGCAAAAACTGATGATTATATTGAGCGTGAGTGTGCTCTATTATTCAAATTTATACATAAAAGACATGAAGCCTTTTGAAAAGTTTTAGAAAAGGAAAGAATGACAGTGGTTGCTTTTCTAGTGCATGTCTGAAAACTGTAGCTGCTGAAGGTTTATCTGCTTTGATCTGAAAGACTCCCAAAAGTAAAGTGAGTCTGCAAATAACAGAAAGGGAGCAGACACCCACCCACTAACTGTTCGCCTCCTTCTAGAAGATTACCAGGTTCTCTGATCACACCAGCTGGGACAAATGGGGCCTGTTTTCAATGCTCAAAAATACAGATGCATTGCTCTTCTTTTTCATTACATTACACACACAAAACTGAATTTTTCTCCAAAGGAACATGTGAAATCAATGTCTGCTGGGTCAAGGTGTGCTTATTCAGATGACGATTAGCAGTCAAAATTGAGCCATTCTGGACACCTCTGACTGCTGATCATAAGTACACAGATGACAGGTTTTCAAATCGGCTGTCTACTTAATAATGATATTACCTACATAATGCTCCCTTATGGTGTTGCGTCATTCTGAGACTCATCAGGTATCGGATGCTGATAAAACAGATGGGTTTTCATAAAGCTTCTATCTTTTCAACAGTGCAATTTCGAGTGGGTCTCCCTGAGCAGGTCCCAATCTGTGAATCAAGGGGATCTACCTGACTTGTGTAGAACCCCTTGATTTGGTTATTGTTTGAATCAGCACTGGCGCACCTCAGGGATGTGTGCTTAGCCCACTGTTTTTCTCGCTCGACACCCATGACTGTGTGTCTAGGCACAGCTCAAGCGCCATCTATAAACTTGCAGATGACACAACTATTGTTGTCAGAATTTCAGTTGGTGATGAGAGGGTGTACAGAAGCGAGAATTATCAGCTAGTTGAATATATATTTAATATATATTCTTACTGTAATTTAGTTTTTTCTCTATTATTACATATTGCATTGTACTGCTGCTGCAAAGACAACGAATGTCATGACATACGCCGATGATTTTAAACTTGATTCTGATTCTGGTTCTGACTCTCTTGGGTCCATACCTATCTGTTCTACCTAACCCTGCCCACCCATCACAGCTCACCATCATTGCCCAATAGTCACAACCACCAATCTCTTGACTCTTCCTGTCCCCAATTAGTTGATCATGATTCCACTCAGATCTCAGAACCCAATCCACAGTATTTGTTAATGTCTAGGGCCCAGGAGTTCCAAACTTCTTATTATTCTCAGTTCTTAACTTGCTGCTCTCAATGCAAAAGCACCAATGCAAGGCATCTCCCAATTCCAAGCACAGTCTGAGCTTTCATGTACTTAGGTGCAGTGCTGTATTTTACCTCCCCAACCAGAACAAAATATACTGATTCTTGTCAATGCCCAGTTCCTAATCATAGCTATTTTTTTTCTTCCAAGCCCTGATCATAACCTGACGCCAAATGCTGAACCTCTCTCCCCACGATTTGGCCTGCTCTTGGATTTTCCCTGATATATACTTTTCTCACAATAAATCAGCATCCTCTGGGAACTGTGTAGACCCATTCCGTTTCATCTGCAGCTTGGGATCTTGAAGTGACCAGAAGTTCATGCAGCAAGCCTACGGACAACATGGTTGGTAACTCACCACTATATAACCATTTACTGCATCTCTGTGGGTGCCAATGAATTTCTCGAGAAAAGTATTCTTAGTGTGAAGGCACACAATATTTTTATTTCAAAAACAAAACTAGCCTTCTGAGAACTTCAAGGAAAGCCTAAATTGTATGTGTTGGAGTTGATCAAAGGAATCAAACAAATTGTATAGCCAACAAGTTGATTGAATAGAATTACATCAGAAGACATTCAGCCTTCTGTAGTTACTGACAATGATGTTCTTCAATGCTTGGTGTTGGAGATGATCCATTATATGTTAGAGAATCCTACTGATTTTCAATTTTTTTGATATTCATCTACACTGACAATTCATCAAACAAATGAAGGTGAAAATTACCCTTAGTGGGCCTTAGCTTTCTCATACTAATAGTCTGCTCAATTTCCTTCAATGTTCTCCCACTTGGAACTGAAGAGGCTTTCGGATTAGCTGACAAATATGCAGCAGATTGCATTAATTCTTTCACGTACTTAGCAGACAAATTGCAAAGTCATTCCACTTGCAATAACTTAACTGAAATATGATTAGTTGTAATAAGTTAAACATAATCTATATTTTCTGGAAAACGCTCAAAGGCTAATGTCATTTTGGAATTGATTTCAGGGGAGACAACAATCTTAAATGTTCTAGTCTAATTATTAACTTTATTAACTTTTGTAAAGTTTAAGTGGAGGATTACAAGATCAAACAAATATTCATGTCAAACATAGAATGGACAATTTACATTGCAGTTAATCATTCATTGAGAAAAGCTGCTTGTTTGGTTTTCCCCAGTTAATCTAAGACAATGTCATCATCAGATCCCCTGATCCCCCACCCCCCAGCCTGAGCTGTTCAACCATCCCTAATCTTGCAACACTACCACCTGTTCGGAAAATTGCAACATCTAGCTATTCTTGCTACTAGAAACTAGTGGATTGATATAGGCAGTAATTTTTCTTATTTTATAAAGTTTTATTTAGCCCAAAGAATGAATTTGCTAATGAGATGTCTCTCATCTTTTGCATGCTTATTGCTTTTTACTCAATTTGTCGATTTGAATCAGATCAACAACAGGTTTGTGTTTTATCTCTTCGATGATACAGAGTGGTTTGAAGTATTGTTGTGATATTGATTATAAAGACTGAAAGATTAAAAAGATGAAAGGTTGCAATGTACACTAAATTGCAATGAATATTTGATTGTGATCCAGCTTAATGAATATATAAATAGGTGTGTTTGTATGGTAAAAGATCACTTGCTTTTTTCTCCTCTAGTATATGTTGTATCAAATTTTCTTGCAGCTGAGGAAACAGGAACTTAAATCATGCGGAGTGTGCTGCTGCATTTAGACTCATAAGGTCATACAGCACTACAGTACAGAGACAGAGGCAGGAGCTTTGGCCCATCTAGTTCATGCTGAACTATTAATCTGTCTAGTCCCGTTGACCTGCACCTGGACCACAGCCCTCCACACCCCTCCCATCCATGTGCTTATTCAAACTTCTCTTAAATGTCGAGATCCGCTACGTCCCTGTTGGCAGCACGTTCACATTCTCGCCACTCTCTTTAGCATTTGTCTGTGTTTTTTTTACGAGGCTGAGTTGCTAGTTCAACGCTCGACCCAGCACGGATGGAAAGTGTGCAAGGAGCCGGCCGGATTCGAACTCAAGACCACTCGCCTCAAAGTCTGGTGCAGGTGCCACTACACCACCAGCTGGCCTACCCTAACTAGACCCTTCATAAATTTTAACAAAATATATGTAGATAAATGTAAATAGGTACATTAGTATGGTAAAATATCACTTGCATTTTTCCTCCCACTAATCCATATTGTATCCAAATTTCTTCTAGCTGAGGTATTGTTTCCATGCATGCGGTGGGTTTTTGTTCACTGAAGGAGTATGACTCCATTCTTCACGGCATGTCTAATTTAGTAGTGCAGCCGCCTTGTACTGAGGGATCTAGCTGAATGAAACCATGAACCATCATCTCCTCCTCCCCTCTTCCCAAATTAAACAAAATTCCATGAATCTCCAGGAATGAAAAGATAATTGGCATGTTTTCTTTTCTTTCAGATCTTAAATCCTATTTCCATAGTTTGTCAAAAATAACTTTTGACTGGTTCTTTCACTTGTACATTTGTTAGCTGGTGCTCATCTGCTCAGCTGGATCTGATCCATTTCTCTCACCTCTTTACAAAGTACACCAAAGTTTTGCCAAGGTTTAATCCTGTCTCAGACTGATTTCCCATCCTACAGTTGTCCTGCTGTTATTTTTCTAGCCCTAGCCTCCCTCATCATGTCCTCTTGATCCCTACTGTGATTCCAGTAGTTTATCCCTGAAACTTTTATTTCATTCCTGTCATTCTCAAGATGTGGGCATTACTGGTAAGGCTAACACTTCAAATTATCCTTGACTTTTGGAGTGCCGCGGTACCGTAGTGGGTAGTTTAATGCTATTACAACTTGGGCATTGGAGTTCAGCGTTCATTTCTGATGCTGTCTGTAAGGAGTTTGTACGTTTTCCCCATAAACACATGGTTTCCTCCTGGTGCTCCTGTTTCCACACACAGTCCAAAGATGCACCGATGTGTAGGTTGGTTGGTCTTTGTAATATTGTCCTGTGATTGGGCTAAGTGGGTTGCTGGGTGACACGGTTCATTGGGCAGGAAAGGCATGTCAGTTGCTGGGCGAAATGGCTCATTGGGCAGGAGAGGCCTGTGGGTTGCTGGGCAACACGGCTCATTGGGCAGGAAACGCCTGTGGGTTGCTGGGCGACACGGCTCATTGGGCAGGAGAGGCCTGTGGGTTGCTGGGCGGTACAGCTCATTGGGCAGGAAAGACCTGTGGGTTGCTGGGCAACACGGCTCATTGGGCAGGAGAGGCCTGTGGGTTGTTGTATCTCTAAATGAATACACAAAATAAAAATATGCCAGCCAGCTGCCTTCTTCATCATCGAGAGTCTCTGAGTTAAAGGAATTCCTAGAATGACATTGGTGTGGAATTGCAGGATTTTCATCCAGAAACAACAAAAAACATCTGGGACTTAGTGGGTACCTAAAAATTAAGGCATTATTTTATGTGTGTCTTCAAGATGCCAAATTATTGGTATTATTTTATATTATTAAACTATGCATCTCTCACCTTTGTGTTCATAGTAGAGGCTGTGGATTTGGAAGATACTGTTGAAGAAAATTAGTACTCTGTGTATCTTCTAGATGGTACACATTATAGGCTAGATGTGACAATGGTAGAAAGCTTGGATGCTTGAGTCAGAATGAATGGATCCCAATCCTTCTTGGATTGGCTGTCAGTAATAAGTGAGATATTATAGAGATCATTGCTTACTTAAGACCACTAACATCTACTGGGGCATAGGACACTGACAGTAGATCAACAGAGTCCTCTGTCCTGGGCCAGTCTTTCAATTTGTCTCCAGGTGTAGCTCATCTCCTTGGCGTATCCTTTGTCTCCCAGGGTTGAGATCTTTGGAGCTACTGTCATTGTTTCTGTAGCAATGGGATTTTACGGGATGAGGTTACTAGTTCTATACCCAACACTCCTCTCTTGCAGCTGGGCTTGGGACAATTCATGGTAGAATTATAGAGATCATTGTCAGGGCTTTAACTGTTTCTAATCTATATTAGTGGCCTGAAGGTACCAGGTATACTACTGTTGAATTTGTTGATGATGCATTGCAGGAATTTTTAACATATAAATCCCCTGCAATAAACTCAAGAATATAGAATGTTATAATATTCCTAACAACTATTCAGCTACTATCAAAAAAAGCTTTTTTATTTAAAGCAAAAAGAATAATTTATCCATAATGAACATATTTCTTTACTTTACTCAGATCATTATATTCCTTTTCTAATCACCTTGTCCGAAACATCCGAAGCTTAGTTCCACTTGATTGTCAGCTTGGTCAGTGGGTTGCATGGACTGAATGTTCTCCTTGTGAAGCAAAAAAGGTAAGATTATACAGAATCAGTTAACTTTTGTTATTGGAGTAATCAATGTCGAAACAAAAATATCTGGTGCAGAAGTTAAAATGTAAAGAGTAAATGATGGAACTACTATATGTAGCAGGTCAAACAGTAATCTGAAAGAGGGATATTAAAAGACTTTTCTTCATACAGTTTACCTCTAAAGCATATTAAACACACTTCAGAGTCTCAGTCTCACTATCATAGCCTCCCTGGTTATATTTCATAGAATCACAAAAACTACTGGACTGCCTCTTCTTTGCTCTGTCAACGAGTCCAAAGTGAAAGGTGTATAGTTTCTGTTACCTTGCAGTAATTTGCCATTTCCATGAAGAAGTCTTTTAAGTGATGTTGCTGATCTAATAACAATGCCCTAGATTATGAGTAACTTTGTGGTGATTCATATTTTCATCACTGGCTACTAACTACGGTTTCCATGCCTCTGTTCATTGGCTGATGACAAACTAGTTATCACTGCCTTGGCACTTTTCTTGATTCTGACAGTTTTCAACCCAAACAGCATTTCTGCCACTAAGACAGATATGTCAAATCCTTCCATGCCTTTTCCCTCCCCACCCTTTCACTATTTTATGAACCCACAACACTTTGGGATCTTTACCTTTTGTGCTTTCCCAGTGTTTGAGCTTTTTGCACATACTCAATTGTGACTGAAGACTATCTTAAAGGGGGTCAGAGAGGTGCAGAAATTGGGTGGTTCAGGAAGGGATTTTTAGAGCTGAGGCAATTCAAAAATTGAATATGTGCAAAAGGCTCAATTTTTGCCCCAGCTCTGAAACTCCCTTCCAAAACTTCCCAACTTTTCTACCTCTCTTACCCCCTTTAAAATAGACTTTAGTCATATTCAGATTGAAGTAGTTTTTGGTTACAAGTCATAATATTGAAGTATGTGCCTTGATGTCAAAGTTGTTAAACTACGATCTTGTAAAACTCACAGACCTCTGTTGATACCCTTGCCCCCGCCCTTACCCCCCCCCATCTATAATTTTAGTCCGGTTCTCTTTCTCTCGCTTTTTCCCCCCTCACTATAATCTCCCCCCAGCCCTACCTTTCTTTCTTTTTTATTTCCCATAATTCTCCACCTTCCCCCTAGCCCACTTCCCTCCAGCCTATCACTTCCCAGCTCTCTACTTCATCCCTCCCCCCACTTCTTATCCCCCTTGACCATCCCATGTTACTTCACTCCTGATGAAGGGTTTCGGCCTGAAATGTCGTCACTACCTCCTCCCATAGATGCTGTCTGGCCTGCTGAGTTCTGCCAGCATTTTGTGTTTTTAATCTTGTGTAAAATCTTGTGACTCTTTGCAGCAGGTGTTATATAAATTGAAGTTCTTAATGTTGTTGCTAAGAACTAATGAAGATCCCAGTTGAGGTCTTGTGAGAGGTCCCAACAGTTGGTAATCAAGACTACACCCGTATTTGACCTCATATTCCAATATCCAACTTATTTCACAACCTATTCTATACAGAGAAGAATAACTTCAACATTAAATCTGTCATAAAACATTTGTTCCTCTCACCAACTTATTTGTTCTTTTCAGATTCTATTCAATAATCCCAGTGTATTCAATAAATAAAAGTGTGCCATATTTGATATCATTTACTAAAGATATATTCTATATTGTTGTAATATCACCATATTCCAAGTAATATCAGATTTTCTTTTTATTTATGTAAGTAAAATATCTTTTATTTCAAAATTTGTGTTATGCTAACTTTATTCATATTCTGAAATAGGGAGGAAGAACAGAGCATGAAAATATCATTTTATATTTATGAATATAATTTCTGATACCCCTTGATTATGGTTGATAATTAGACTGAACCAGAGTAACCCTATTATGTTATGGTACTGAAAAAAATTAAATCAAAACCCAAGTCCATAGTGTAGGATGCAGCCAATACTGCCAAGAATAAAAGAGAATGTATGCAATAGTTTTTTTGACACAAAATAAATTTTAAATATCTCCATATATTTCAGAAGATTGGAGGAGATATAAAATTCCAATTTTGAAGGATCTAGGGAAGAATCAGTTAAAATTAAATATAAAGCAATGATTCTAGACAGTAATAAAGGGCAACAGGAAATTTGAAGTCAATATTGTTCTTTCTGAACTGGTTTCATAAATCCTAGGAAACACATATGATTTCAACATGGCTTGCATCTGCCAACAAATGTATTTATTCAGCTATCTTTTACAAATGTTATCTTGTCAGGTAAAATTCACATGAATATCTTCACGGACAGATAACGTTTTAAATGAGATCTATAATTTACATATTTGAACTGGCTTATTGCTGAAACTATTAACACCTGTCATTTTGTGCAGTAGTGTGCAACAAAAATTTTGATGTTCTTATTACAATACCATGTTTCTATAAGAAATTGATGCAGGTTTTAAAGAAAGAAATAGAGATTTCTGATTGTAAATAGTTCAGAATGCTTTTTTGGTATATACATAGTATTTCATGTACCAACCAGTGATTTCAATGCGAGGATACCAATAGAAACCTGCAAACTCTTGTTGATTGACATTTAACAAAAAATATGGATTAGTAGAGGCTTAAAAAAAACAAACTGCTGGAGTATGTCAATGGGTCAGGCAGCATCTGTGGAGGAAAAGAGAAAATGAATGTTTTGGCCTGAAGCCTGCAACAGGATTAAGTGTCTAAGAGGAGATGACAGTGGGCTGCACATTATGGAATCAGATAAGAAACAAAAGTGGTGAGTGGGGGCAGATAAGGAAAAGATGCTGGACAACACAGAATGACAGAGAAGAGAGAAGAGGCAGTAGACTGAATGGGTAGAATGGGTAGGTGGTATCTGTTATCCTTAGTCTTCTGTTATCTTCATTTATCACCTCCCGGTCTCAGTCACTTCTTTCACTCCTTCCTCCCCAAATTTCTGACTACATCTGCCAATCAAACCCTACTCACTTCAATCAACCTATCACTATCCAGCTGCCTCACCCCTCCTCTCACTTCCACATTGTTGGTCATGAACATGTCCTGGACAAGCTCCCGAATGTTGCAACTGTGATCAAAGTCAATAGGGAGACACTAAAGCTGGTATATTAAAGTGTTTATTCATCACAAGGAGCAATTATTCTCATGGAGAATAATTGGCTCAACAAAAAACCAAAAAGTACATCACATTTTTATACCAATGAGATCAAAGTTAGCAGTAGATGATTCAATACAATTTCAATAGTTACAATAACATTATTTACTTCAATAAACACACACAAAATGCTGGTGGAACACAGCAGGCCAGGCAGCATCTATAAGGAAAAGCACTGTCGACGTTTTGGGCCAAGGCCCTTCATCAGGACTAACTGAAAGGAAAGATAGTAAGAGATTTGAAAGTAGTGGGGGGAGGAGGAAATGCGAAATGATAGGAGAAGACCGGAGGGTGTGGGATGAAGCTAAGACTGGGAGACCGTTTCGCTGAACACCTACGCTCAGTCCGCCAGAGAAAGCAGGATCTCCCAGTGGCCACACATTTTAATTCCATGTCCCATTCCCATTCTGATATGTCTATCCAATCACCTTTCCAGCTCTTAGCTTCATCCCACCACCTCCCACTTCCACTCGTAATGCAGGGTCTTGACCTGAAAGGTTCACAATGCTTTTCACTCCATGGATGCTCTGTGTACCATAAACCTACCTGAACTTTTAGGGCTGAAGTTAATCCCAAACAAAACCATGCTCCCAGGAGAAAGACAGAGAGGGTTGAGCTTAGCAGATTCCAATACATTCTTCAAGTGAAGATAACTTTCCACGATGATACAGGAGCTAGCAAATTCTAGTCTGTACATGGAACTGGACATATATTTCTGACTAGGAATCTGCAAGAAATGAATGAGGACAACTGTTTGACATTGAAAGATGCATTACAATACTCTGGTGGAGAGAAACTAGGTTATGATTGAAAATTCTGCATTAGAATCAGAATGAGTGATTAACCCAGATACACCAGCTTGACCTGGTACAGGATATAATTATAACATCCTAGCTTATGGTCCTTTCTTTCTCATTATTATAATTTTTAACGTCAAGCCAGTGCTAACAGAGATATTCATCCAGTTAGTATGTGTCCATGGCATGGGTGCAACTTCAGGAGTTTTCATGCCAATTAAGCAAGCTAAGTTCTCCCAAATGTGAAGCTCTTCATATAAACTAGGAGTGTTTCTAGTGGCTTAGGAAAGCTGAAACAGCACAGTGCAGGGCACAGAAGATAGTGGACATTTTTTTTTTGGAAATAGCTGCAAAAGCCATTGTCGGTAATTTAGGTCCTGAATACACTGTAATGACATTCAAGATCTGCGGGAGATGTCGCTTGCAGTCAGTCAGTACCAGGTGTAGCACTAGGACATAGATGTAGAGCTGGGAAAATTTAATGAACTCACACACCTCTTCAAGGACAAAATCACATCTTCTAGTTGTAGAATACACCTTCTGATGCTACTTGAACAAGTCTTCAGTGATGAACCCGTGGTCGTAGGTTGTTTTGGGTCTTTAATCATAGACTCCCTCACCCGGGGGTGATCACCCCCCGACTTGAGTCCAAGTGGCGCATTAATCCACGGGTCTCCCCTCCTGATCCACAGCCACCACGAGGCCTTTTCAGCAGCCTCCAGAATGTTCTTGATGGCTCTTCTGCACTGTAGTCCTTTTACTGCAAGGGGTTTAAGAGTCCATTGTAATGAGTGGCCAGCAAAGCTCTGGTACCCACAGTGAGCACTCCAGCCACTGCTCCAGCATTCTGCAATAAAATGAACTCACACAACTCTTCAAAGACAAAATCATGTCTTCAAATCTCTTCTCATGCAGATGGTACCACTAGCATCATGCAATAAATTACCATCACACACCTGTGCATCACAGTACCCGAGAAGACACTGGATTGTGAAGAGAGAGGGAGAGTTTAAAAAAAAAATGAGCATGGGTAGGCAGCACATGTTTTGCACCACAGTTTCCAAGGAGACATTGCATTGGGTGAGATGGGGGGGGGGGAGAGGAGAGGAGAGGAGAGGAGAGGAGAGGAGAGGAGAGGAGAGGAGAGGAGAGGAGAGGAGAGGAGAGGAGAGGAGAGGAGAGGAGAGGAGAGAGAGAGAGAGAGAGAGAGAGAGAGAGAGAGAGAGAGAGAGAGAGAGAGAGAGAGAGAGAGAGAGAGAGAGAGAGAGAGAGAGAGAGAAAACACGAGGAAATCTGCAGATGCTGGAAATTCAAACAACAACACACTCAAAATGCTGGTGGAACACAGCAGGCCAGGCAGCATCTATAAGGAGAAGCGCTGTTGACGTTTCGGGCTGAGACCCTTCGTCAGGACTAACTGAAAGGAAAGATAGTAAGAGATTTGAAAGTAGTAAGGGGGGTAAGTGCTACACCTGCCCTTACACTTCCTCCCTCACCACCATTCGGGGCCCCAGACAGTCCTTCCAGGTGAGGCGATACTTCACCTGTGAGTTGGCTGGTGTGGTATACTGCGTCCGGTGCTCCCAGTGTGGTCTTTTATATATTGGTGAGACCCGACGCAGACTGGGAGACCGTTTCACTAAACTCCAACGCTCGGTCCGCCAGAAAAAGCAGGATCTCCCAGTGGCCACACATTTTAATTCCACGTCCCATTCCCATTCTGATATGTCTATCCATGGCCGCCGCTACCGTCAAGATGAAACCACACTCAGGTTGGAGGAACAACTCCTTATATACCAGCTGGGTAGCCTCCAACCTGATGGCATGAATGTTGACTTCTCTAACTTCCGTTAATGCCCCTCCTCCCCTTCTTACCCCATCCCTGACATACTTAGTTGTTTTTTTCTCTGTCTCTCTGCCCATCACCCTGCCTGTTCTCCATCTCCCTCTGGTGCTTCCCCCCCTCCCCCTTTCTTTCTCCTGAGGCCTCCCGTCCCATGATCCTTTCCCTTCTCCAGCTCTGTATTACTTTCGCCAATCACCTTTCCAGGTCTTAGCTTCATCCCTCCCCCTCCGGTCTTCTCCTATCATTTTGCATTTCCCCCTCCCCCTCCTACTTTCAAATCTCTTACTATCTTTCCTTTCAGTTAGTCCTGACGAAGGGTCTTGGCCCGAAACGTCGACAGTGCTTTTCCTTATAGATGCTGCCTGGCCTGCTGTGTTCCACCAGCATTTTTTGTGTGTTGATTAAAGTGGGGAGTTGAGGCTTTGGTCCATTGAGGCTTCAGTGAGGAGAGGTGTAGGCCATAGAGAGATCTTTTTGTTTCTTATTATTTCTCTCTTTCTTATTATTCATTTAGATCAGTGGGGATGCCAGACAGGACAGTGGAATACTCCTCTTGTGGGATGTGGGAAAGCGGGGAGCCCTCCAGTGCCCCTGATGACTATACCTGCAAGAAGTGCATCTAGCTGCATCTTCTAACAGATCTTTTGGGGCACTGTAGTGTTGAAAGAAGGACATATAGGAAGGTAATTACACCTAAGCTGCAGGGCACAGGTAACTGCCAAGGGGATAGGCAGCCAGTGCAGAGTACCCCTGTGGCCATTCCCCTCAATAACAGGTATACCGCTTTGGATACTGTTGGGGAGGATGACCCAGCAGAGGAAATCCATAGCAGTCAGGAGTCTGGCACAGAATCTTTCTCAGTGGCTCAGACGAGAAGTGGGAGGGTGCTGGTGAAATGGAGAGCAGTAGTGATTGGGGATTCATTGGTTAGGGGAAGAGAAAGGAGGTTTTATGGACAAGAACAAAATTCCTGGACGATATCTTGCCTCCTGGATGCCAGATCTCAGGTCGAATCCACAACATTGCTAAGCAGGAAGGTGAACAGCCAGGGGAGGTGGTCCATGTCAGTACTAATGACATGGGTAGAAGGGGTGACAAGGTTCTATAAAGTGAGTTCAGCAAGGTAGGTGTCAAGTTAAAGGACAAGACCTCCAAGGCTGTAATCTCAGGTTTGCTGTGCTATGTCTACTGAGGCCAGAAATGGAAAGGACATTAATACGTGGCTAAGGAGATGGTGTAGGAGGGAGGGCTTCAGATTTTTGGATCACTGGGGTCCTTTCCAGGGAAGGTGAGACCTGTACAGAAAGGGTGGTTTGCACCTGAACTGGAGTGATCTACTATCCTAGCAGAAAGGTTGGCAAGGACTTCATGGGGTGTGGGAACCAGAGTGCTAGAACAGATAGAGGAAAGGTTATAGAGAAAGATGTTGATAAACCTACATACAAATCAAGAATTGAAAAGGTAAACCTGGTGGGACTAATGTCTGAATTGCATGTTTTTAATGCAGGGAGTATTGTAGGAAAGGCAGATGAGCATTGGGCATGTTTCATCATGTGGAATTATGACATTGTGGCCATCAGTGAGACTTAGGCAGGAGCAGCAGTTCAAAATTCTGGGGTTCTGTTGTTCTTACGTGACAAAGCGAGAGGAATTAAAGGTGGAGTGGTGTCATTACTCATCAGGGAAAATGTCTTGGCAGTGCAGAGACAGGTCAGACTGGAGATCATGTCTAGTGAGGATTCATGGGTAGAATTGAGGAATAAGAATGTTAATAGGATATTTCATGGACCGTCCATCAGTCGGCATGATTTAGAGCAGCAAACTTGTAGAGATTGTATGTTGCAAGAAGCACAAGTTTGTGATAATAGATGATTTTAACTTCAACATACTGACTGGGACTCTTATACTGTAAAAGGGCTGGATAGGAAAAGATTTGTTAAATGTGTTCAGGAAAGCTTCCTTAATCAGTACATAGAATTCCCAACTAGAGAAAGTACCAATACTCGATCTCCTATTAGGGACTATGTATGCATGCTGTATGCATATGTCATATGTGCATAGCTCACTGAAATAAAGCTAAGCAGACACATTATAACTGGGACACATTATAACTGGGAAGGCAACAGTAGTTTGTGTAGGGTAGCACCTAAAGTCTTGTGATCATAATGCCATTAGTTTCAAGTAATTATGGAAACCGATAGGTCAGGTACTTGGGTTGAGATTCTAAGTTGGAGAAAGGCTGGTTTTGATGGTATCAGAAATGATCTACAAGTGTGCATTGGGACTGGCAAAGATATACTTAGTAAGTAGGAGGCATTCAAAAGTGAAATTTTGAGAGCACAGAGTTTGTATGTTTGTGTAAGAATGAAAAACAAGGATACCAGGTTTAGGGAATAACAGAGGGGATCAAATGTGTATACTTGAAAAGATTAAGGACAGAACTGGATCCCTTTCCTATACAGAGGAGATTATGTTTAATGTCATCTGAAAATGACACATAAATCAGTTGATGATGTCAGGGTCAACTGTTAGAAAAGAGAAGTGTCTACAGCTGTCAGAACCACTTCCTGCAGTCTCAGAGTCAACTCGTACAACCACCACGGAGGAGACTGCAGAAGCCGAGATTGTTTCACAGCCACAAATTTCACCTGCCAAACAGCGGGCTCCACCACCCCACCTTGTCAGGAAAGACAGTATCCCATAAGAGCCAGAAATCCTTCACAACAATTACATATTTAGACCGCCGTGGGACAATATAAAATTTACTATGCAGTGGGTGTCTATATAGTACTGTGGTTGGATTATGTGGTTGTACTGTGGTTGGATTAAACTAGAGTTGAAGGGGAATGGGAACCAGAGTGCTAGAACAGATAGTGGAAAGGTTATAGAGAAAGATATATATGTGTGTGTACTGTGTGTGTACATATATAACATATATGCACACCTCACGGAAGTAAAACAAAGTAGACATGTTATTCCCTGGTTCCCATGTTTTTCTTTCCATTGGTATCTGAGTAACAAATCATAAGACCTGTTACGTACCCCGTAACTGGGTCACTTACCAGCAAAGATAGAGAGGTCCGTTGAAGTCTGATGGTACAATTTTAACAGTATTTATTGATAAAAATACACAAAAATAATATCAATGCAAACATACAGATAATATACATCATCAATACCAAATCTAAAAGCGCAGGTATAATAATAATCAATATGAAATAGCTCTATCCTTGTCTAGGGGATAATGTATTGTCCGATGGAAATATAAAAGTCACTCAAGTTCATTCAAGCTGCAGCTTTTGGTTGGAGAGAAAGACGGAGGTTTAACTTGCCCATTCCTTTTATGATGTCAATCCTTCGAGAGTCGTTGGGGCTGATTTCTCCTTTGTTTTAGCTAAAGCCGTTCTCCTGTGGCAAGGCCCACCAATTCCGAGGCAAATGGAAAAGGACGCACGTGGGCTTTCCACCGGCTGTCGCTATTACACTGTTACAGGATTTCAAGCGTTTCTTCTGGTGCGTCTCAGGGGCTGTTCCCACAGACCCTCTTTTATCCCCACTCACGGGTCTCAGATGTCAATCAGGTTGGGGAGGATGCCATCCCCCAACCAGCCCACGTTGCCTGATTCCTTGAGGGCATCGATGAATAGCACAGCGCTCAATACACAATTCCGTCTCCAAGAGACAATAGCCATTATCAATGGTTCCGCCTTTCGGCGGCCAGGACACATTCCAAACTCTTTGTGGATTCTGCATGTCTTTCTCTCATTTCCTGGGTCTCCTGACCTGACTTAATAGCGATCTTGCGATTCTCAAAAAGGGGGGGGGGGAGCACAGACATAACAGACCAAAGACCAAAAGATATAGAAACAGAATTAGGCTATTTGGCCCCATGGAGTCAATTTCTCCATTTCACCAGGCTTAATCTATTTTCCCTCTTAGCCCCAATCTCCTGCCTTCTTCCCATATTGTTTTATGTTCTGACTTATCAACAATTTATCAACATCTGTCTTAGATATACCCAGTGACTTGGCCTCCACAGCCACTGGTGGCAACAAATTCCACAGATTCACCACTCTTCGGCTAAAGAAATTCCTCCTCATCTCTGTTCAAAAAGGACGCAAATATTGGTGACTGCTTTACAAAAAGCTCCCTCCACTCACACCACAAGAATAACTTTGAGTAACAGGTGTCCTGTCATTTTAATGTTCCACACCATTTCATTTACGACCTCTGTGCCTTAGTCCTCCCACATCATACCACTGATGCCTGAGGAGCACTTCATCTTCAGTGTTGCCGCACTATAGGCTCAGGACTGAATAAGATTATAAGACATAGGAACAGAATTAGGCCTTTTGGCTCAGAGAGTCTGCCCTGCCATTCAATCGTGGTTCATCCTTTTTCCCCTCAGAGTCCCACTCCCTGACCTTCTTCCCATAACCATTGGTGCTTTGTCCAATCAAGAACTTATCAAGCTCTGCCTTAAATACACCTAATGACCTGGCCTCCACAGCTGCCTGTGGTAACAAAGTCCACAAATTCACAACCCTCTGGCTAAAGAAATTTCTCTGCATCTCTGTTTTAAATGGACACCACTCTATCCTGAGGCTGTGCCCTCTTGCCCTACACTCTTCAACCATGGGAAACATCCTTTCCACACCTACTCTGTCTAGGCCTTTCAGCATTCTGAAGGTTTCAGTGAGAACCCCCTCATCCTTCCGAATTCCAGCAAGTACAGACCCAGAGCCATCAAACGTTTCTCGTATGATAACCCTTTCATTCACAGAATCATCCTTGTGAACCTCTCCTGGACCCTCTCCAATGCCGGCACATCTTTTCTTAGATGAGGACCCCCAAACTGTTCACAATACACAAGGTGAGACCTCACCAATGCCTTATAAATCCTCAACATCACATCCCTGTTCTTGCATTCTAGATCTCTTTTTTTTTTATCTCTTGAAAGCAATGTTAACATGGCATTTGCTTTCCTCACCACCGACTCAACCTGCAAGTTGACTTTCAGGGTGTTCTGCAAAAGGACTCCCAGATCCCTCTGCATCTTAGATTCCTGGATTTTCTCCCCTTTAGAAAATAGTCTGCACATGTACTTCTACTACCAAAGTGCATGACCATGACATTTTCCAACTTTGAATTTAATTTGTCACTTTCTTGTCCATTCTCCTAATCTGTCTAAGTAACTCTGCAGCCTACCTGTTTCCTCAACACTATCTACCCCTCTACCAATCTTCGTATTATCCGAAAATTTGGCAGTTAAGCCATCTATTCCGTCATCTAAATCATTGATATACAGCATTAAAGGAAGTGGTCCAAACCCCACCCTTGCAGAAAACCACTTTTCACCGACAGCCAACCAGAAAAGGATCCTGTTATTCCCACTCATTGTCTCCTACCAATCAGCCAACACTCTAACCATGCCAGTAACTTTTCTGTAATACCATGGGCTCTTAAATTGGTAAACAGCCTTATGTGTGGTACCTTGTAAAAGGCTTTCTGAAAGTCCAAATATACAACATTCACTGCATTCCCTTTATCTATCCTACTTGTAATCTCCACAAAGAGTTCCAACAGGTTTATCAAGCAAGGTTTTCCCTTAAGAAAACCATGCTGACATTGTTTAATCTTGTCCTGTATTACCATGTACACCATTATCTCACCCTTAACAATTGACTCCAACATCTTCCAAACCAATGAGGATCAGGTTAACCTGTCTATAACTTCCTTTCTGCTGCCTTCCTTCTTTCTTAAAGAATGGAGTGACAGTTGCAATTTTTCAGTCCTCTGGCATCAGGCCAGAGTCTAAAGATTTTTGGAAGATCATTACTAATGCCTCCACAATCTCCACCACTATCTCTTTCAGAACCCTAGGGTGTAGTTAATCTTGTCTGGGTAACTTATGTACCCTTAGGTCTTTCAGCTTTTTGTGCACCTTCTCCCTTGTAATGCTAACTGCACTCACTTCTCTTCACTCAAACCCTTCAACTCCTTGCACACTGCTAGTGTCTTCCACAGTGAAGACAGATACAAAAAACTCATTTAGTTCATCTGCCATCTCCTTGTCCCCCTTTATTATTTCTTTGGCCTCATTTTCCAGCAGTCCTATTGCAACTCTCACTTTTCTTTTATTTTTTACGTATTTGAAAATGCTTTTACTACCCACTTTGATATTGTTTGCTAGCTTGCTTTCATATTTCATCTTTTCCCTCCTAATGATTATTTTAGTTGTTCTTTGTAGGTTTCTAAAAGCTTCCCAATCCTTTGTCTTCTTGTTAATTTTTGCTTTGTTTAATGCCCTCATTTTGCCTTTACATTAGCCTTGACTTCCCTTGTCATCCACGGTTGTACTATTTTGCCATTTGAGTATTTCTTTGTTTTTGGAATACATCTATCCTGCACCTTCGCACCTTTCTCATTTTTCCCAGCAACTCAAGCCATTGCTGCTCTGCTGTCATCCCTGCCAGCATCTCTTTCCAATTTAGTTTGTTCAACTCCTCTCTCGTACCACTGTAATTTCCTTTAGTCCACTGAAGTACTGTTATGTCAGACTGCATTTTCTTATCAAATTTCAAGATGAACGTAATCATATTGTGATCAGTGTCTCCTAAGGGTTCTTTTATCTTAAGCTCACTGTTCACTTCCGGTTTATTACATAACACCCAATCCAGTATAGCTGATCCCCTTGTAGGCTCAATCACAAACTCCTCTAAAAAGCCATTGCATTGGCATTCAATAAACTCACTGTCTTGAAATCCATTACCAACCTGATTTTCCCAATCGACCTGCATGTTAAAATCTCCGAAGACTATCATAACATTGCCCTTTTGACACGCCTTTTCTATTTCCTGTTTTAATCTGTGGTCCTCATCCCACAGTGATATTGTAGATCACTCCTATTTCCCCCTCAATACACAGATGTGATGGAATTTTCTGTTTTATTTAGTATTTTCCCCTCTTCTGTCTCAAACTATCAGTCTGTTAAACTAGTTGTTTTGTGGATTACTTTGGTCTTCACCCTAAACAGACTGTTCCTTTCTTCTCTCCAATTTTCCCGTTCTTTGCAGCCTAAAACATGCTTGTTTTCTCTTTTTTTCCAAGTTCAGATATTTTATTTCTCTGCTGGTGCTGCTCAACCTGCTGACTGATTCCAATTGAGATTCCAATTCTGTCTTTCTTTGTTTTAGATTTCCCATATCTGTAATTTCCTGCTCCAAGTGCAGACATTAAACTAATTGGTTTATCATTACTTGATTTATCTCTTCCCCATTTTTAAAAAACCTGGAGTTATGGTCGATTGGAGAATTCCTTAATGCTGCATTACTTTGGCATGTACTTCCTTTGTTTTTGTTTCCCATTCAGCTCACCCCAACATTTGCTGCACCTTTCTTGGCATCCTGTTGTATGAAGCACTCTGTGTTTCACCTGAGCATCCTTCTTCTCACCCTCCATCCGGCTCTTTTACCGTTATTGCTTCTGAAATTATATCTAATTAAACTTGAATCACATTAAGTGTGTCATTGCTCAGATTGATTTATCTCCAAATCAACTTTTACAAATACCAGTAAAATTGGTCATACCCCAATGGAGAATCTAAACTCCTACATTGTTTGTCCTTTCGTATAACTGTGTGAAATCTCCCTGAATCACATTCCCTACCTCATAATGCTCATCTACTGCATAAATACAAGAGCTTCTGCAGATGCTGGAAATCCTGATGAAGGATCTTGGCCCAAAAGATTATTTCTGTCTGTATACACCGCCTACCTTGCTGATTTCCTCCAGATTTCTGTACCTGCTTTGGACAATGCACTTATTGGATTAACACAGTCCATTTTGTCAGATTGGTACCAGATCAGAGTCTAATGATGTTTGTCTATATGGCAAGAATCTAGCATTCGTAAGTGATAACGTAATGTTTTACAATGTATTGCGTGGCTTGAGCCAGACCATAATATGTGCCTGCAACTCAAACCAAAATGTCAATAACTCAATATGTTGCATAAGATATATGGTATTATATGGTGACATATATGTACATTGATAATAAATTTACTTTGAACTTCCTTAATTCAATGTAAAGAGACAAACACATGAGCCATCAAGAACCTGTTAAATGACATATCTAGACTGAATAAAGTTCTCAAAACTACAGACAAAATGATGGAAATTCCAGATTTTATATATGAATGACAACACTTGCAACCCCTCAGAAGAATTTATGTACAAACACTAAATTCAGGAACACAAAAAAAAAACTCAGGGTCTAATAACACTGACTTTATTTGGGAACCCCTTTCTAGCCCTGTATCTCTTTCACCGATAAACTTCCCAACCCTCCCCGCTCCCAGTTGCACCTATCACCTTGCATTTTCCCTCCCCTGCCCCACCTTCTAACTCTGGCTCCTCATCTCTTTTTCTCTCCAGTCCTGCTGAAGGTTATCAGCCTGAAAGGTTGACTATACTCTTTTCCATAGATGCTGCCTGGCCTGCTGAGTTCCTCCAGCATTTTGTGTGTGTCTCAAAAGAAGATACCCATATTAAGATTCAAAAGCCCAAATGTCATCACACTCAAAGCACTATTTTCAACTGAAATGATAATTCATGCATGAACATTGGTGGAAAAAAAACTTTCTTGCAATGTAGGGGTTTATAAATTCTGAGGTGTCAGTACAAGTAAGATGTGCCAGAGCAATGTTCAGACCTTATGAATAGTGGAATTAATGATATGAGACTTGCAAAATGCATTTACACAATTGAACAATATTTTTTGAATGGAAGTTCAGCACTGAAGGCAAAAAAATTAATAAAATTTATTTAGTAAATTCCAAATCCTTTAAACATTTGGGTGCATTTTTAATTAAAAGATTCCTTTTGAACATTGTCTGTATTGTTGCTTATACTAATGTGGAATCTAATTAGGGCATTGCAAAATTCTGCAAAGTATTAAGGAGTAATTTATTAATTCAATTGCTTTTTTGATGGTGTTAGCAGTAGAGGAAGATTGGCTAAAAATCTGGGGCAACTCAGCTCCTTTTAAACTAGTGTCAGGGGATTTTGTTTACATCTATTTGAGTAATGTCACATGTTCTGTTTTGTAACTCAAAAACATAAAAACCAATTGAAAGAAAAAGATGGGAGCCCAGGAAAATAGGTCTTAGTATTATTTTTACTTTAAATGACACATGCACATATGACAAGGTGGATTGATGACACATGTCATTTACATACTTTTACATACAACCTGGAATGAATTACTAAAACAAAGTAAGAATGCTTAATCAAACAATATACTTGCAATACCACTCAAATATTTCTGAAATATTAACTACACAACACTCCTCCATGCTTAGCTTTAAACTCCAACTTAATGGAGAATGTATTTCAACTATATACATATATAGTTGAGATGAATGAAGTAGTTGATATGTATTCTTTATTTCAGTATTCACTATAGAAATGATCTTTGTGATTGTAGTGATGAATTGCAGCAGAATGAGAAGCTTGAGCATGTAGACATTAAGAAAGAGGATATACTGGAGCTTTTGGGAAGCATCTAGTTGGATAAGTTGCCGGGACCGGACGGAATATACCACAGGCTACTGTGGGGGGGGGGGGGGGGGCGAGGGAGGAGATTGCTGAGCTTCTGGCGATGGTCTTTGCATCATCAACGGGGACGAGACCCGTACAACGGAGGGGAGTAATGTATTTTTTTTATTCACAACATTAGTAGGGGGGTATTTTTTAAAATCTTTATAATCTATTTTTCTTTAACCTTTCTTTCTTTGCCTGGACAATCGGGTGGGGGGGGGGGGGAGAGATACATAGCAACACGGAAAATTTTAAAAAGATTCCCCAGGGTATTACGAAAGTTGAAAAGTTAGGTATTACTGTAGACTGGAGTAACCCAGTTAAAAATAATGACTAATTTACTGAATTTTTAAAGTTTTAATGTTAATGGGCTTAATGGACCGGTGAAAAGAAAAAGAATTTTAACATACATTAAGAAAATGAAAATAGATATAGCTTTTAGCTGCATTCCACTTGAAAAAATTACATAATTTAAGAGATGAATATGAACTATTTCTGAAAATTTGGTGCTCTTATTTACAAAAGATAGGATTAAATATATAGGTGCTCCGAAGATAAAATTATTGGTTATTTGGGGAAAGAAATAAATATATATACTAAAGCTATTATGAACTCCATGGAGCATGTGGGGATCTTCTGATATCCAGGCATTCTTTCTTTCTTTCTTTTTTTTTCTTTTTTTTTCTCCTTCTACAGGGATATGTTAGGGAGGAGGGGTGAAGGGGAGGGGGGAAGGGTTGATAATTTTTTTTTTCCTTCTGTAACCATTTGAAAATTTAATAAAAAAAAATTATTAAAAAAAATCAATTGGGACAGGAGAGGTTCCGGAGGATTGGAGGGTTGCAGATGTTGTTCCTTAATTCAAAAAAGGGAGTAGACTAGACAGGAAATTAGTTAGTAAGTTGATGGAGAAGATCCTGAGAGGCAAGATTTATGAGCAGTTGGAGAGGTATAATATGATTAGGAGTAGCCAGCATGGCTTTGTCAAAGGCAGGTCATGTTTTACGAGCCTGATTGAATTTTTTGAGCATGTGACTAAACACATTGCTGAAGGAAGAGCAGTAGATGTAGTGTATATGGATTTCAGCAAGGCATTTGATAAGGTACCACATGGAAGGCTTACTTAGAAAGTAAGGAGGCATGGGATCCAAGGGGATATTGCTTTGTGGATCCAGAACTGGCTTGCCCACAGAAGGAAAAGAGTGGTTGTAGATGGATCATATTCTGCATGGATGTCGGTCAGCAGTGGTGTGCCTCAGGAATCTGTTCTGGGACCCCTAATCTTCGTGATTTTTATAAATGACCTAGATGAGGAAGTGGAGGGATGGTTTAGTAAGGTTGCTGATGATCCAAAGGTTGGAGGTGTTGTGGATAGTGTAGAGGGCTGTCAGAGGTTACAGCGGGACATTGATAGGATGCAAAACTGGGCTGAGAAGTGGCAGATGGAGTTCAACCCAGGTAAGTGTGAAGTAGTTCATTTTGGTAGGTCAAATATGATGGCAGAATATAGTATTAATGGTAAGGCTCTTGGCAGTGTGGAGGATCAGAGTGATCTTGGGGTCCGAGTCCATAGGACGCTCCAAGCAGCTGTGCAGGTTGACTCTGTGATTAAGAAGGTGTATTGTGTATTGGCCTTCATCAATTGTGGAATTGAATTTAGGAGCTGAGAGGTAATGTTGCAGCTATATAGGACCCTGGCCAGACCCCACTTGGAGTACTGTGCTCAGTTCTGGTCACCTCACTACAGGAAGGATGTGGAAACCATAGAAAGGGTGCAGAGGAGATTTACAAGGATGTTGCCTGGATTGGGGAGCATGCCTTATGAGAATCAGTTGGGTGAACTCTGCCTTTTCTCCTTGGAGCAAAGGAGGATGAGAGGTGACCTGATAGAGGTGTACAAGATGATGAGAGGCATTGATCGTGTGGATAGTCAGAGGCTTTTTCCCAGGGCTGAAATGGTTGCCACAAGAAGACATAGGTTTAAGGTGCTGGAGAGTAGGTACAGAGGAGATATCAGGGGTAAGTTTTTTACTTAGAGAGTGGTGAGTGCATGGAATGGGCTGTCGGCAATTGTGGTGGAGGCGGATATGATGGGGTCTTTTAAGAGACTTTTAGATAGGGACATGGAACTTAGTAAAATAGAGAGCTATAGGTAAGCCTAGTAATTCCTAAGGTAGGGACATATTTGGCACAACTTTATGGGCCAAATTCCACAGCACAGTAAAATTTTAAACTGTCCCATTGAAGTCAAAAGATTTAATTGCAGTGGAGAATTTTTTTACTCTTCTGGGATAACGTCTTTCTTGATGGGGGGAGGGGGGGAATTGCTCTGCTTAGCAGGTGAGACTTGTGGCTGTGAAACAGTCTCAGGTTCTGGAGCCTGCTCTGTGGTGGTTATAGGAGTTGACTCTGGGACTGCAAGAAGTGGTTCTGATGGCTGTGGAGTTTACTCTAGACACATTTCTTCTGGACTTGTTGGTATCCCAAACAATGCATAGCAAGCTTCTCAGGGCATTATGGATCATAATTTGTCTGACATCACAATTTCCTTTACAATAAGACCATAAGATATAATAGCAGAATTTGGCTCCTTGACCCACTGAGTCTGCTCCACCACTTCATTATGGCATGATCCAATTTTCCTCTCAGCCCCAGTCTCCTGCCTTCTCCCTATATCATTTCATGCCCCGACCAATAAATAATCTATCAACCTCTGTCTTATATGTACATAAAGATTTTGCCTCCACAGCTGCTTGTGGCAATGAACTCCACAGATTCACTACTCTCTGGCTATAGAAATTCCTCCTCATCTAAAAGGACTCTCTTCTATTCTGAGGCTGTGTTCTCTGGCCTTAGACACTCCCAACATAGAAAATATCCTCTCCACATCCACTCAAACAAGGCTTTTCACCATTTCGTAGGTCTCCATGAGGTCATCACTCATTCTTTTGAGTTCCAGTGAATGCAGGCCCAAAGCCATCAAGTGGTCTTCATATAACAAGCATCTAATCCTGGAATTATTTTTGTTTCCAGTTTCAGCACAACCTTTCTAAGATAAGAGGCCCGAACCTGCTCATAATCTTCCAAGTGAGGCCTCACCAGTTCTTTATAAAGTCTCAACATTACATCCTTGCTTTAATATTCTAGTCCTCTGGAAATGAATGCTAACATTGTGTTTGCCTTCCTCACCACCGACTGAATCTGCAAGTTAACCTTTAAAACATCCTGCACAAGGACTCCTAAATCCCTTTGTATCTCAGATTTTTATGTTTCCTCTCCATTTTGAAACTAGTCAACCCTTTCATGTCTTGTACCAAAGTGCATGACTGTACACTTCCCAATGCTGTATTCCATCTGCCACTTCTTTGCCCACTCTCCTAATCAGTCTAGGTCCTTCTGTGGCCTCTCTATTTCTCAAAACTATCTGCCCTATCCTGTATCGTCTGCAAACTTTGCAACAAGGCCATCAATTCCATCATCCAAATCATTGACATATAACAAAGAAAGAATTGGTCCCAACACAGACCCCTGTGGAACACCACTAGTCTCCAGCAGCCAACTAAAATGGCTCCCTTTATTCCTACTCTTTGTCTCCTGCCAATCCACCACTGCTTTACCCATGCTAGAGACTTTCCTGTAATACCGTGGATTTGTAGCTTGTTAAGCAGCTTTATGTGTGGCACCTTTTCAAAAGCCTTCAGAAAATCCAAGTACACAACATCAACCGATTCTCATTTGTCTATTCTGCTTGTTATTTCTTCAAAGAATTCCAACAGATTTGTCAGGCAAGATTTTCCCTTGAAGAAAACTTGCTGACTAGGGCCTATATTGTCATTAGCTTCCAAGAACCCCAAATAATGATGACATCAACTCAGGCCTATGAGGCCAGCGTCGGGCATTTTCATGCCTTACCATGCCTGGAACGAAAGACTGTGTGGCACACCACTCCTCACACAGACATTTTGCATATTTTCTTTATTTTACGAGGTTGAGTTGTGAGCTCAACACCCAACCCGGCATGGATGGCAAGCGTACTCGAGAACGGCCTGACTGGATTTGAAACCGGGAACCTCCGTTCTGGAGTCCGGCGCTGATGTCACTGTGCCACCAGCCACATCCTAAACAATTGACTCCAACATCTTCCCAGCCACTGAGGTCAGATTAATTGGCCTATAATTTCCTTTCTTCTGCTTCTCCTTCTTCTTGAAGAGTGGAGTGACATTTGCAATTTTCCTGTCTTCCCGAAACATTCCAGAATATAGTGATTCTTGAAAGATCATTGCTAGTGCCACTACAATCTCTTTAGCCACCCTTTTCACAACCCTGGGGTGTGTACTATCTGGTCCAGGTGACCTATCTACCTTCAGACCTTTCAGTTTCCCACCAGCTTTCTCCCTAGTAATGGTAACTTCATTCACTTCATGACCCCTGTCTCCTGGAACTTTGACACACTGCCAGTGTCTCCTGCAGTGAAGACTAATGAAAAATACTTTCTCAGTTCATCCGCCATTCCTTGTCCCCCATTACTACCTCTCTAGCATCATTTATGGGTAGTCCAATATCCACTGTCATCACAATTTTATACTTTACATATAAAATACTTCCCTTGTTAGCCTGGTTGTGTCATCCTGCCTTTATAATACTTCTTCCTCATTGGGATTGATATATTCTGTGCCTTCTGAATTGCTTCCAGAAATTCCAGCAATTGCTGTTCTGCCATCATCCCTACCAGTGTTCTTTTCAATTGGTTCTGGTCAATTCCTCTCTCATGCCTCTATAATTTCCATTACTCCTTAGTAATACTGATACATCTGACTTTAGCTTCTCCTTCTCAAATTTCAAAGTGAATGTGATCATATTATGATCACTTTCCCCAGGGGTACTTTTACCTTAAGCTCTCCTGTCAATTTTGGTTCACTGCACAACACCCAATCCAGAATAGCTAGTGGGTTCAACCATGAGCTGCTCTAAAACGCCATCTCATAGGCATTCTAAAAATTCCCCCCTTGGAAGCCCACACCAACTTAATTTTCCCTATTAAACATCATATTGAAATGCCCCAGGACTATTGTAACATTGCTCTTTTGGTATGCATTTTCTATCTCCCTTTGTAACTTGTAGACCACATCCTCGATGCTGTTCGGGGTACTTGTTTCTCATCGGCTTTTTTGTTTGCTTTAAAATACTGATCAATTTGCTTAGTATACAAAATCTAGTTATCTCTTCTGCAATCGAATATGTCAATCTTTCCAATGTTGCTAGTCATTTCTGCATTTAAAAAAAATTCTGATCATTGTCTCTTGGTACTCACTCATTATGAATTTGGCCGTTTTTGGCCTTTTTCATAACTCCACCATATCTGTCCCTTCCAAAGAAGTACTGTGCTTTTTTTAACTCAAACATTTCTCACTGTGCGTTTTTTTAAAGTCCTGAGCTCCTTGTTGTGCTTTAACAGATTTGCAGTCACTTCAGGTTCACTTAAAACTTACTGGTCACCTCTGTTATGTTTAGTAACTCCAAAACATAAAAACTAACTGCAAGTAAAAGATGGGACCCCAAGGGACTTGGTCTTTATGATGTTTTTACTTTAAATGAGACTCACACATATAACATGGTGGAGTGATGGCATATGACATTAATGTAATTTTAAATATATGAATTAATTAAACAAACTATTCTTAATGAAATAATATTTACAATATTACTCAAATATTACTGAAATATTAAATTCACAACATTGTATTTCTTCCAAAGCAGAATACCTTTAATACCGCATGGATGTGATGGTATAGCTTCAGCCCTTAGTTCCACAGTGGCTCTTGAAACCACAAGTTTCTGATTTGAAAATGGGAAGCTTTTGGCTGAGCCAAGCTGACATTTAGATGGAGCTATCTGGACTGTAAGAAACCATGGAGTGCAGGAAGTTCAGTCATTTAGTCGAAGAAAATTAGAATTTCATGTTTCCTTTTGCAAAAATTAACTGACACTTCTATAGCATGATCAAACAACCCTAGAGACTAGAAAATGATCAATAAGATTGTGCATTTGAGCTGCATGGGTGAATATACAGTATGCGTATATTGATATATACATATATAAAATGATTGTTAGAATTGTAATCTGTCTGTATTTAAATGGTGCACAAAACAACCCTAAGTTTGGCATCAGCATAATGTTTTTAAAGTGAAATTTATTGCTTTCAAATGTACATCCTCTTTACATGCCCAGGGCTGGAAAATAACATATCTGATTTATGATAAAGTCCAGATTTAGGCATCTGCAGAGGCCAGCCATATTTGGTGGTAGCCAGTGCATTGGATCTCTTTGGGAAGAGGTTACCTGCCAGACATCGAAGCAATGTGTATCAACTAATACCTGTGGTGATCAGTTTCAATGCAGTTTAGGCAAGTAACTCTACAAGTTATAATTAGAGAAAAGAATATTGACATCTTTTATTAAGTCATCTATCTAATAAACCATCTATCTCCTTCCTCAGATTACTAATTGAGTTCTTGGACAGCATGCTGCTTAAGTACTTTTGTATTTCTTCCCTCCTTTCCAAAGTGTTTCTTGAAAAATAATTAAAGTTGCAAATATTATGAATACCTGATCTTTTGAGAAAACATAGAAAACCTACAGCACAATACAGGCCCTTTGGCCCACAATGCTGTGCCGAACATATACTTACTTAAGAAATTACCTAGGGTTACCCATAGCCCTCTATTTTCCTAAGCGCCATGTACCTATCCAGGAGTCTCTTAAAATACCCTATCGTATCTGCCTCCACCACCATTGACGGCAGCCCATTCCACACACTCACCACTCTCTTCATAAAAAACTTACCCCTGGCATCCCCTATGTACCTACTTCCAAGCAGCTTAAGCCTGTGACCTCTCGTGATAGCCATTTTAACCCTGGGAAAAAACCTCTGACTATCCACATGATCAATGCCAATCATCATCATCTTATACACCTCTATCACCTCTCATCCTCTGTTGCTCCAAGGAGAAAAGGCCAAATTTACTTAATCTATGCTTTAAGACATGCTCCACAATCCAGGCAACATCTTTGTAAATCTCCTCTGCACTCTTTCTATAGTTTCCACATCCTTCTTGTAGTGAGGCGACCAGAACTGAGCACAGTACTCCAAGTGGGGTCTGACCAGGGTCCTATCTAGCTGTAACGTTACCTCTCGGCTCTTAAACTCAATCCCACAGTTGATGAAGGTGTATGCCTTCTTAACCACAGAGTCAACCTGTGCAGCAGCTTTAAGTGTCCAATGGACTCGGCCCCAAGATTTCTCTGATCCTCTCTACTGCCAAGAGTCTTGCCATTAATACTATATTCTACATTATGTTTGACCTACCAAAATGAAACACCTCACACCTCACACCTCACACCTCACACCTCCATCTTCCACTTCTCAGCCCATTTTTGCATCCTATCAATGTCCTGCTGTAACCTCTGACAGCCCTCCACACTATCCACAACACCCCCAACCTTTGTGTCATCAGCAAATTTACTAACCCATCCTTCCACTTCCTCATCCAGGTCATTTATAAAAATCACAAAAAGTAGGGGTCCAAGAACAGATTCCTGATGCACACCACTGGTTACTGATCTCCATGCAGAATATGACGCATCTACAACCACTCTTTGCCTTCTCGGGGCAAGTCAGTTCTGGATCCATAAAGCAAAGACTCTTTGGATTCTGTGCCTCCTTACTTTCTCAATAAGCCTTGCATGATAACCTTATCAACCTTATCAAATGCCTTGCTGAAATCCACGTACACTACATCTACGGCTCTATCTTCGTCGACGTATTTAGTCACATCCTCAAAAAATTCAATCAGGCTCGTAAGGCATAACCTGTCTTTGAAAAAGCCATGCTGACTATTCCTAATCATATTGTGCCCCTCCAAATGTTCATAAATCCTGCCTTTCAGGATCTTTTCCATCAACTTACCAACCACTGAAGTAAGAATAGAATAGAATTTTTATAGAATAGAAATTTACAACATTCAGTACCACACCGAGTTCTGGATTTTGCATGAGGTCAGGGAATCCAGACATCCTAACACCTGCTGTTTTACTCATTACCAGTAATCTTTTCACTTATATAGGCATATTGTTTCGAGGGAAGAAAATTCAATAATTTAAAAAGGCAAGGTGGCATTTGTGTCTCACAAAACAAATTCTGTTTTCTCCAACTTTAAGATAATTTTCATATTAGGAATTTAATTCATGAGAGATAAAACTAAACTGTTTTTAACGCTGGAAGAAAAGCTTATATGAGAGAATACAGTGCAGAATAATCTTAACTTTGAGTAGAATGTGAAGAAAGATAACATCACTGAAAGTTGTCAGAATTACAGCAGCTTCTAATTTCATAATTCCTGTTGCTATCTGTGGGAAGCTTATATGTTCTCCCTGTGACCATGTGGGTTTCCCCCCACAGTCCAAAGATGTACCAGTTGGTAGGCTAATTGGTCATTACAAATTGTCCTGTGATTGGGTTAGGGTGAATCAGGGGTTACTGGGGGGCGGGGCTTGAAGGGCCAGATAGGCCTATTCAATGCTGTATCTTAATAAATTAAAAATAAGAAATTAATATAACATGAGATTCATGACAAGTATTATTTAGGTCGTTGTATTAGAAGACGTTTACAATGCAATGGTGAGAGTGATTGTGAAGATGCTTCCGATGAAGAAGTCTGTGAGCCTGCTGATCCCAATGAAATACAAACTTTCTGCAGTGAGTTGTTTCCAGTACCTGGCTTACAAGTAGTTATGAATGGGTAAGTCACACTAATGATTCCTGCCTGGAGTTGGATGGGCTTATTCTTTTGTTTGCTTCTTTGTCTACAGATTCTGTGTTCAGTTCTGAAGGTCACATGCTGTTGTTATGCCAGACTTGGATATTGTATGGTGCTTTCCAGCTGACAGATTAACATTATAGCAAAATGTAATGAACTAGCCAAAGGTATAATACCATAGTTAATAATTAATTTTTATTGAGAACAATTTTGGTTTGGGTGATGCTCAATACTGATAGTCTATCAATACCAGGTAAACAGAGACGTTTCATGGGTTCCGGATATGAGTATCTCTGACTAGCCTCCCATTCAGTCATTTTCTCACACCAGCTATCCCTGTAGGGTTCCTAATTAGAGCTAATGATTTTTTTTGTGCTGAAAATTAACCCTGTATGAACATTGATTGCAAATTATATAAATAGGCTTGTGGGATATACTTGGAGTCTGCAGACATGTGCTATCCAGCGGCCACAAGGAAAAATAATTTTATTTCAATTTAAAATTAATTTAAAAGCCAAATAGTTCTCTGATAAATCAAGAGAAACACTTCTTGCAACTTCTATCAACTTTACAGGAACTTATTAAAAGAGGCCTCAGGGAACAGCCCTAAAGAAATGTTCATTCAGAAAGATTGAAACTGGGATGATTTATACCTTGGGCTCCAGCTTACAAGAATGAGAAGGAGCTGGATTTGACAAGCTGGAGAATCAGTTTGACTGAACCTTGGAGGCAGAATTAACAGCCCTTCTTAGTAACTTACCTTCTCTTCATTTAAATATGGCTCAGATTCTGTTCAAAGGTCAAGCAATGCAGATGGGTGAGATAGTTTCCTCCCAGAATTCCAACAGATCCGTCCCCTCAAAGGACAGAAGTACAGCTAGCAAAGAGAAGCTGCCTCCTGCAATGTGCAATTAGTGCATATGTCTGTAGATGTTTAATCTCACTGTATGAGCATTTTTATTTAAGTTTATAATATAATTACAATTTCAGACATAAATTTCTCATTCTCAAGCTGAGTCTGAAATTTTGTCATGTTATGATCACGCTTTCTCGAGGGATCCTTCATCATGTGATTATTATTTAATTCTACCTCATTAAACATGAGCTGATCTAAACAAATAGCTGTTTCTTCATTGACTCCATGATAGATTCTTCAAAGAAATTCTCTGGAATTTGCTCTATGAATTCGTTCTCATGGCTCCCTTTGCCCATATAATTTCTCCAATCTATATGAAGATGAATGTTGCTCACAATTATTACAGTATCTTTCTTACAAGCACCATTAATTCTTGAGTCATTCTTACCCTATAATCACTGTAGGAGGTCTGTAGATAACTCTTATAAATGACTTCTTTCCCTTGTTATTTTCTAACTCATACAAAGCTATTCTACATACGACACACATTTTCAAAGTTCTTTGCTGTCTCCTTATGTCCTCCTCACAACTTGCTAACCTTAGGTACAGTACACACAGTCCCTTCATCCAGGCAATCAACATAGATCGCATATATTTGCCTATCCTTCTAAAATAATGAGTGAACTGGAATAATAACTTTAAATTCTTTTGGCTTTTGCTCTTCCTCGTTCCTCCAAGGCCAAGATGTAGCCACGTGTACTGGCATGCACCTCAGCTATGCCTGCATTGTTATTGGCTTTGTGGAACAGCCCATGTTCCCAAGCTAACCTGGCAATGATCCCCAACACTTTTTTACACTACATTGACATTGCAATGTTACTGCTTTTTATACCCATGCTGAGCTCATCAAACTCATCAACTTTTCCTCCAGCTTTCACTCTGCCCTCAAATTTACTTTGGCTACGTCCACACTAGACTGGATAAATCCGTAACTGAAGCTTTTTCACTTCGTTTTGACCATCCGTCCACACTGAAATGGCATTTTTCTTCCCCAAAAATGCCCTCCAGAGTGTGGAAATTTGAAAATGCCGCTTGGGCAAGAGTAGTGTGGATGGGATAATCGGAGATTTCTAGAAATGCTGTCATGATGTGCTGGAACAGATGGCAGAATTACATTGTTTTCTTGAACGCAACCCCCCACTCAACCTAACAATTTCAGAATAGGTGGCAACGAGACTGAAGCCAGAAGAGTTAGAGATGTACTCACCAAATACTTTGACCCATAACTTACTGAATAAATAAGTATACTCACTTTGCCCCGTTTTCTGTCCTTGCTTGTATGAAGGTGGTTTACCTATTTCTCTGACAATAGATGTGTAACAGCCTAATGCAACATGGTATGGAAATACATGATAACACTGATGCAGACATGTTTTATACATTTACCAAGGTGCTTTATTAATGCAACAAAGTTAGTCAGTTTTTCAATGTTCGTCATCAGCTGGGTCATACTGTCCATGAACTCCTTGTCGGTTGCCTCCATATGCTCAGTATTTGTTCTTTTTTTAGTTTTAAGTCCTCCTGCGCAAGAGTGAACAGCTGTCCATTGTTTGGCAATTTTGTTTTAAGTTTTCTAGTCTGTAAATGCACAAACGCGCACTTTCACTGTGAGATTCGAAAAGCATGTCGCTTGTTTTCTGTAGATGAGTCCTGCACATGCCCAGTAGGAGAAGATTCGCCCAAATAACCATTTTAATGTGGATGGAGGTATTTTCAAAAATGCTTAGTTTGGACGCCTATCATTTTTATGAGAAACCGGCGTTTTCAAAGTTATCCGGTCTAGTGTGGACGTAGCCTCAGTTCATCTCTAACACCTCTCTCCCCTTTCCCAATCCCTCTGTCTCCTTTTCTGAAGACAGGTTACCTTCTGATATATTTTATAAACCTACTGACTCTCACAGCTTTCTTGACTCTTCTCACCCTGGCAGTTGTAAACATGCCGTTCACTCAGAGATTTTCCAGTGACCACCCATTTCAATTTGATTTCTCATTCCCATTCTGACATGTTTGTTCATGGCCTCCTCAACTGTCCTAATATTCACACTTAGGTTGGAGGGGCAAGAGCTCATATTCTGTCAAAGTAGCCTCCAACTTGATGACGTAAACATTGATTTCTCTCAATGTTAAGTTCTCCCCTCCCTGCTTTTCTCTTTTTTCAATTCCCATTTTGTTTCCCCTGTCACCCCTTCTCCTTCCATGCCATTACCTCCCTTTGGTGCCCTTCTTACTTCCCTTTCTTCCATGTTCCTCTCTCCTCGCTTATAAGATTCCTTTTTTTTCTTTACCTTTTTCACTTATCACCTCCCAGTTTCTTACTTCATCCCCCCAAACAGCCACCTACCTCACCTGGTTTCACCTATCACCTGCCAGCTTGTACTCCTTCACTTTCCTCCACCTTCTCATTCTGGCTTATTCCCCCTTCCTTTCCAGTCCTGATGAAGTGTCTCTGCCCGAAATGCCAGCTGTTTATTCCTCTCCGTAGGTTCTGCCTGACCTGCTGAGTTCCGTGTGCATTGGCTGGGATTTCCAGCATCGAAAGAATCTTTTGTGTTGATTAACAGTTTCTATACTTGGTCATTTTTGCATCTATGCCTCTATAATTGCAGCTAGATCATGTCCATTTACTTCTATTGATTCAGCTTATTACAAGTATATATTACATTCAAATAATGTCTTTAGTTATGCCTTTTTTAACCATTTTTCCCTATTCCAACTTAGTTTGATGGTGCATTTCTACCTTTTAATGCAATATCCCCTTCTTTCACACTCTGGTTATCATTACCTATTTTACTACCTTGTAATCTTGCATTGCATTAGTTCTATGATACTCTGAATTGCCCCTCAGCTGAATCCTTGCTGCAGGAATTTCACATAATGTAAAACTATTTTGAAGGATCTCTCTAGTATAAAATTATAACTAATGAAAGAATCTTTAGCATTGCCAACAAAGTCTCGTATCAGAACCTTGTGGTTATCTGCACAGTAAGCACTGGATTCATTTTCACATGTTGTTTTTGTTTAAAGCTATAACATCTTAACAAATGAAATTGGAAGCCCGGTTTTAGACTCTGGATACAATGGATATTGCGAGTATGTGTACAATGGGGATTGGAGGGACCTGCGATACGATAGTGAATGTGAACGTCTCTACTATAATGATGATGAGAAATACTTCCGCATACCATACAACGTATTCCTATATAGAATTGAGGTAAGCACTTACTCCAATTTGCAATTCACACTTTTTCTCAATAGTTTATGAAATATGTAACAAAACAAAGCAAGGTAAGGGTTAATATAATGTCCAGATAAGGGTTTATTACAGACAGTGAGTAGTCAGCTCAGGTAAGCAAAGTCTTTGGAGAGCATAGCTTCTCTTTACAGAAGGGGCTGGAGCCATTTGACAAACCAACACAAGACAGGGATGCAAACGAAGGATTCTAGGATAACACTTCCTTTTGGTTAGTTACTTTACTAATTCTGAAGTATTATTGGTCTTTAATGGGTAGATTCTATTGGCTATAAATGCTGACATTATTGTAATGTGTTTGGTGACTGATCATGTAAATAAGGGACTTGAACGTACACAAGATTATCAATTGGTCAGTATCTATATCCAACCAGACAGAAGCCACGTTGTTTTCCTTATGCACAAGTAAATAAAGTGTAATTGAGGAATGAGTGTGTTTTTTGAGTGCAGTTAATCAGCACCAACTGTTGCTCCAAAGTGGTATTAGTAGTTATAATTAGACAGCATTAATCAATGTTTTGGTCCATCATTACGGTCATGTGATGATCTTCCAAACTAGAGTTTAGAATACCATTGCTGCCAGTCAATGATTGAACCTTTTTCAATATTGATTCTTATGCTGACTTTGTTCAATTATACTTTGTTAGAAAATCATACTCTTAGGGAGATGGAGTGTATCTCTGCATTTTCATCATGAAATTTTGAGAGATGGTGGCACGTTGTTATAGAGATGTAAATGTTTATAGGAGAGTTTATCGGAGCCGAGAAAAAGTAGCTGGAAAAGCTCAGCTGGTTGCAGTGCATCATTAGAGACAAAGCGAAGTTTGATGCTTCAGGTCAAGGTCCTGCATCACGTAAATATGATAAAGAGTCTCAACCCAAAACATTAAAGCTGCTTGACCAGCTGAGGTCTTGCAGTTTGCTTCTTGAAGTTTGTTAATTGAATTTTCAGCATGGCATTTTTGTACCAAGTTGTCACAGCAGCTGTTAGATTAAAATCACATTTACCATGGGTATCTGAGAAATACTTTCAGATAATATTGATTTATGTGAAGCTTGTAAACTGAAAGATTAAATCACATATTAAGTTTCCTGCCGAACTTCTTGTGTTGGAGATCAGGCAGAAGTTTTACTGAAACCAGGAATCTTTTTCTTCTTCTTCATTACTTCACACCTAAAATACATCGTCGTATACGACTTTGTAGTGTACTATTTGCCATATTGTACTGGAGAACAGTTCAATAGTTTGACAAAGTTTGAAAATCGCACACTTACAGCAGAATTTCCTGCACTGGTTCTTTTCTGAAGCAAACTTTAATCAAAAAATATGGTATCTTCTTCAAAGGTCTTTCTTCAATTCAGGTGTCACAAGTAATTGAATCAGGGATTCATTTATTCACAGGTTATAATCAATGCAATGGACCTACATGAAGATGTCTGGGAATTCTTCCCACCATCTGACCCTGTCCACTAATAACTATTTTGGTGATAACGATTGTCATGAGAAGAGGGTGTTTTGGTTTTCATAAGAGAGTTTTATTTTGTAGCCTTCTTGCATTAACTAGCATCATTTGCCATTGAATAATCCAAGCAGGCAGTAAATGCTGGGATAATTACCTAATGTTCTGTATACTATGCTTAAGCAACCTGTAGTGAGTTGTGAAGCAGCAGGGTAGCAGGACATTCTTTTTGGAGTTAAAAACTGCAATCTAATCCAATGTGCTTCAATTCTATTCAGTCTGGTATAATATGAAGCAAGCAGGAATCTATAATACAGTAATGATTAATAATACATTTGTGTGGGGCAAGTCATGTCCTACTAACTTGATGGAGTTTTTTGATGAGGTGACAAGAGTGATTGATGATGAAGAGCTGTAGATGTTGTCTTCATGGATTTTAGTAGATTGTTTGACAAGATCCCTCATGGGAAGCTCATTCAAAAGATTAAGATGCACAGGATCAATGGTGAATTGGCCGTTTGAATTCAGAACTGGCTTGTCCATAGAAAACAGAATGTAGTGGTTGAAGGGGTTTATTTTACCTGGAGATCTGTGATTAGTGGTGTTCCACAGGGATCTGTACTGGGACTTTTGCTGATTGAGATGCACAGAAATGACCTGGATTAAAATATAAATGGATGGGTTAGTAAGTATGCAGATATTACAAAGATTGGTGGTATTGTGGATAATGTAGATGACTTTTAAAGAATATAGTGGGACAGAGTTCATTTGTAAATATGGGTGGAGAAATGGCAGGTGGAGTTTAACCCAGGCTAATTTGAAGTGATTCACCTTGGTAGGGCATATGTAAAGAGACATGGAATTTTATGTCTACCGTGAGGCTGCACAGAAGTGATCACAATATAAAACATAAACTGCATTGTCAGTGCCTAAAAAGCAGATTCTGTTGGAGGCTTACAACCTTGTCATTACATTAATGTTATTAGACCTTGGTCTTGTTGTCTACTTTGTTTTAACTGCACATTTAAAATGGATGGCCAACAAACATGAGTCACAGACTCAAATGTTAAGTTCTTAAAATTCCATCTACTTACTATCTTTAACACTTCTATTTTTTTCCTGTTTTATTTTCAGGCACTTGCTGACTCTGGATTTACAGTGGAAGTTTACAGTGATGTTCAAAGTTTATTGACAGCAATGAGGAGCGAGACATCATTCGAATTGGGATTCAGATTGCAAATTTCTTTTGTGAAAGGTTCTGTTGGGCTTAGTGGCTACCTCAATTTAGTTAAAAATCTGACCACTTTAGTTGGGAGGGTGAGTAAATGGCAGATAATATCTTCAATCTATTCAAAATGAAATGATTCAGGAAGAGATAAAATGGTTAAAGCATTTCTGACTTTTCTTAAAACAGAAAATAATCTCGATTGGAATAAGAAATTTGCTGCTGTACATTTGTTATAGTTTTCTTCTATACTATATTTACAAATTGGATTTCATCAGAAAAAAATTATATTATTTGTTTAAGGTAAAAGGAAACAATATTAAGCAAAAGGAAAATAAGATAGTCTTCATATAAATTGCAGTTGGTCTTGTAGAATTATAAGCAGTTAAAATGAAACACAAAGTACCACGTTCATTAATGCACAGTGCATGTATATTTATGTAAAATATGTACCCATGACTGTGAGAAATGCAGCTGAAATAAAATACAAAATATAATCAGTTGCACACTGACCACATAGCACATTTTATGTCAGATACGCACACTACGACTTGCATAACATCTGTAAAGAATAATTTGAGATTCTTTGGAAATCAGTTGTAAATAATTTGAAAATTAAAAGTAAAAGCAGAAGAGCTAATGGGAAGATAGAGGATTGGGAAGCTTTTAAAAGCTTGCAGAAGGAAACTAAGAAGGTCATTAGGAAGGGAAAGATGAATTATGAAAGGAAGCTGGCAACTAATATCAAAGATAATACTAAAAGCTTTTTAAGCATATAAAGGGTAAAAGAGAGTCAAGGGTAGATATAGGACCATTACAAAATGATGCTGGAGATATTGTAATGAAAGATGCAGAGGTGGCAGAGGAACTGAATATGTATTTTGCATCAGTCTTCACAGTGGAAGACATCTGCAGTATACCAGACATTCAAGAGTGTTAGGGTAGTGAAAATTACCACTGAGAAGGTGCTCAGGAAGCTTAATGGTCTAAGGGTGGATAAGTCTCCAGGACTTGATGGAATGCACCCTTGGGTTCTGAAGGAAGTAGCTGGAGAGATTGCGGAGGCATTAACAATGATCTTTCAAGAATCAATAGATTCTGGCATCGTACTGGATGACTGGAAAATTGCAAATCTAACTCCGCTATTTAAGAAAGGTGGGAGGCAGCAGAAAGGAAACTGTAAACTTGTTAGCCTGACATCAGTGGTTGGGAAGTTGTTGGAATTGATTGTAAGGGATGACATTACAGAATACCTGGAGGGACGTGAAAAGATAGGCCAAAGCCAACATGGTTTCCTGGAAGGAAAACACTGCCTGACAGTCCCACTGCAATTCTTTGAGGAAATTACATGCAGGATAGACAAAGGAGATGCAGTAGATATGGTGTACTTGGCTTTTCAGAAGGCCTTTGATAAGGTGCTACACAAGAGTCTGCTTAGCAAGATAAGAGCCCATGGAATTATATGGGTGGAGCGTTGACTGGTTGGCAGAAAACTGAGGGTGGGAATAACCTTGTGCAAGATGCGCTAAAGGTTAACCTCCAGGCTGAGTCAGCTGTGAAGAAGGCGAATGCAATATTGGCATTCATTTCTAGAAGTATAGAATATGAGAGCAAGGATGTGAAGTTGAGGCTCTATAAGGCACTCCTGAGATCACACTTAGAATATTGTGTGCATTTTTGGGCTCCTTATTTTAGAAAGGGTATACTGACATTGGAGAGGGTTCAGAGAAGATTCATGAGAATGATTCCAGGAATAAAAGGGTTACCATATGAGGAATGTCTGGCAGCTCTTGGGCTGTATTCCATGGAGTTCAGGGAATGAAGGGGATCTCATAAAAACATTCTGAATGTTAAAAGGCCTGAACAGATTAGATATGGCCAAGTTATTTCCCATGGTAGGGGAGTCTAGGACAAGAGGGCATGACTTCAGGATTGAAGGATGTCCATTTAGAACAGAGATGCAGAGAAATTACTTTACTCAGAGGGTGGTAAATCTGTGGAATTCATTGCCACGAGTGGCTGTGGAGGCCAAGTCTTTGAGTGCATTTAAGGTAGAAATAGGTAGGTTCTTGATTAGCCAGGTCATCAAAGGATATGGGGTGAAGGCAAGGGAGTGGGGATAACTGGAAGAATTGGATCAGCCCATGATTGAATAGCAGAGCAGACTTGATGGGCTGAATGGCCTACTTCTGCTCCTATATCTTACAGAAAATTATTTATAATGGAGAAGCTAAAGTTAGATGTATCAGTATTACAGTGGAGTGAAGGGTATTTAAGAGTCTTGAAAGAGGAGTTGGCCAGAATTGATTGAAAAAGAACACTGGCAGGGATGATGGCAGAGCAGCAATGGCTGGAATTTTTGGAAGCAATCCAGAAGACAAAGACTATATATCCATCCCAAAGAGGAAGGAGTATTCTAAAGGAAAGATGACATAACTGTGGCTAACAAGATAAGTCAAAGCCAACATAAAAGCCAAAGAAAGTGCATATAATAGAACAAAAATTAGTAGGAAGTTAGAGGATTCAGAAGTTTTAAAATACCACCAGAAGGAGACTAAAAAAAAGTCATTAATAAGGTAAAGATAAAATATGATAGTAAGCTAGCCAATTATGTTAAAGTGGACACCAAAAGTTTCTGCAGATACATAAATTGTAAAAGAGAGGTGAGCGTGGATGTCAAACCGCTGGAAAATGATGCTGGAGAGATTTTAATGGGTGCAACAAAATGGTGGATGAACGGAATAATTATTTTGCATCAGTCTGCTCCATGGAGGACACTAGCAGTATGGTGGAAGTTCCAGGTATCAGGGGTCATGAAGAGTGTGAAGTTACCATAACCAGAGAGAAGGTTCTTGGGAAGCTGAAAGGTCTGAAGGCAGATAAGTCACCTGGACCTGATGGCGTACATCCCAGGGATCTGAAAGAAGTGGCTGAAAGATTGTGGAGGCATTAGTAATGATCTTGCAAGAATCATTAGATTCTGGAATGATTCCGGAAGACAGGAAAATTGCAAATGTCACTCCACTGTTCAAGCAGGGAGAGAGGCAGATGAAAGGAAACTATAAGCCAGTTAGTCTGACCTCATTATCTGGGAAGATATTGGAGTCAATTATTAATGATGAGGTCTCAGGGTACTTTGAGGCTTATGATAAAATAGGCTATAGTCAGCATGGTTTCCACAAGAGAAAATCTTACCTGACAAATCTGTTGGAAGGCTTTGAAGAAATAACTAAAGGATAGACAAAGGATAATCAGTTGATGATGTGCACTTGAATTTTCAGAAGGCCTTTGACAAGGTGCCACACATGAGGCTGCTTAACAAGCTATGGAATTATAGGAAAGATTGTAGCATAGATGAAGCAGAGGCTGATTGGCAGGAGCCTTTTCTGGTTGGCTGCCAGTGACTAGTGGTGCTCTGTCGGGTTCTGTGTTGGGACCTATACTTTCTATGTTATATGTCAATGACTTGAATTGATGGCTTTGTTACAAAGTTTGCAGACAATATGAAAATAGGTGGAAGGGCAGGTAGTTTAGAGGAAGTAGAGGGGCTATAGAAGAACTTAGATAGATTAGGAGAATAGGCAAAGACATAGCAGATGGAATACAGTGTCAGGAAGTCTATGGTCATGTACATTGGTAGAAGAAATGGAAGTATTGACTATTATCTAAATGGAGAGAATGTTCTGAAAACATGCAAAAAGACTTGTGGAGGATTCCCTAGAGGTTAATTTGCTGGTTGAGTCTGTGGTAAGGGAAGCAAATGCGATTTTAGCATTCATTTCAAGAGGACTAGAGTATAAAATTAAGGATGGAAAGTTGAGACTTAATAAAGCACTGGTGAGGCCTCACTTGGAGAATTGTGAGCAGGTTTTGTTTGGGCCCCTAATCTTGGAAATAATGTACTGAAACTAGAGACAGGTCAAAGGAGGTGCACGAAAATGTTCCCAGGATTAAATAGCTTGTCATATGAAGAGCATTTGATGGCTCTGGGTCTGTATTCACTAGAATTCAGAAGAATGAGGAGTGACCTCATTGAAATTTATCAAATGGTGAAAGGCCTTGATAGAGTGGATGTGGAGAGTCTCAGACCAGAAGACACAGCCTCATAATAGAGGGGCTTCTATTTCAAATGGAGATGAGGAAGAATTTCTTTAGCTAGAGAGTGGCAAATCCATAGAATTCTTTGCCACAGGCTGCTGTAGAGGCTAAGTCTTTATGTATACAGGTGTTTCCCCCCCCCCCCATAAAGATAGAGCATTCCCATGAAACTGCTCTTAAGTGGAAATGACATAAAGCGAAGAACCATTAATTTATATGGGAAAAATATTTGTAAAAAGCAAAAATCCTCTTTGTAATGCGAAAACAGGTTACTAATGTCGGTCTTTTGTAAAAGCGAAGTGGTGCAAAGCGAACATTCATAAAGCAGGGGACACCTGTATTAAAGCAGAGGTTGATAGATTCTTGATTGGTCAGAGCATAAAGGGATATGGGAAGAAGGCAGGAGTTTGGGGCTGAGAGGAAAATTGGATCAGCCATGAAGAAATGGCAGAGCTGACTTAATGAGCCAAATTGCCTAATTCTGCTCCTATAGTTTATGGTCTTATGGTCTTATTTTTCACATGATTCAGCCCAGATCTAAATACGTAAGTTTGTACTATTGTTCTCCAAGATTTCAAAACCCACCATCTGCAAGTTTGTGTTGGTGTCATTTCATCTTTTTGGGAACATACTGCAGTCTCTTCTGCTTGTAGTGATGAACAACTAGTTCCTGAGATGGTCTCATGCTTCCTGAAAGTGTTAGGATTTTCCTTTTCTTTGTGAGTCAGTAGGTTTACTGTTATATTTTCAATGTCATTGAGGGTGTCCTATAAGTAAAGGAAACTGATTGGATTAGGCAATTGAAATGTTAATACACTTTAATATTTACTACAGAATAATTAATAAAGTCATTTATAGACAAGAATTACGTGCTTTTACATTTTAAAATATTGACTTCTTTTAGGATGTGAAACTTGTTCGTGTTCGAACTAAAGTTCAAACTGCACACTTCAAAATGAGGAGATACAATTTGATTTTGAATGAAGAAATGGTTCAGTCCCTGATGAAACTTCCAGATGAATACAATTATGGGATGTATTCTAAATTCATTGCTGATTATGGTACCCATTATTACACTTCAGGAGCCATGGGAGGTGTTTTTGAGTACATCCTTGTCCTGAATCAAAATACTTTGCAACGAGCAGGTTTGTGATTGTTAATTCTCATGTTGCCTGAATAAAATTAATATTATGGAATTATTTTAAGATGAAGTTACTAAATGTTAACTTTACAACTGTCTGATGTGGAGGGTTGCATTGCACAATGCTAGTACAACATTAATTTGAGATTTGGAATTTCACTTTGGTACCCACTTAGTGAAGCAGCGTTCAGCAAGGTGGCTTTAAGAATGTAGGAAGATAAGAAATTGAGCCCATTGAGCCTGCTCTGCCATTCAATAATATCAAGGCTGATCTTGCCATGGGCTCTGCTCCACTTAACTGGCTTTTCCCCATAACCCTTAATACCCCAACTGTCATAACTATACTTAATGAGGTAACATCTACTGCTGCACTGAATGGAGAACTCCACAGATTCATTACTCTCTGGGAAAAGCAGTTTCTCCTTATATCTGTTGTAAATCTATTCACCCAAATCTTGAGGCGATGTCTCCTAGATTTAATCTCACAAGCCAGTGGAAATATCTTTTCTGACTCTCTTATCCATCTTTTTTCATAATTATATATATTTCTATGACATCCTCTCTCATTTCAGCAAGTATAGTTCCAGATGACTCTCTTCATAGGCTAAACCCCTCATCACCAGAATCAACCCAGTGAATCTCCTCTGCACCACCTCCAAAGCCAGTACATCTTTCCTCAAGGAAAGAGGCCAGAACTGCATATATTACTCCAGATGTAGCCTCATCACTACCCTGTACAGTTGTAGCATACCTCCCTGTTCTTAAGTTCAATCTCTCTCACAATGAAGACCAAAATTCCATTTGTCTTTTTGATAAGCTGTTGCACCTGCAAACAATCCTTTTATAATCCATGCACCAGCACTCTCAATTCCCTCTGCACAACAGAATGCTGTAATCTTTCACTATTTATTACTAATCTGGTCTTTTATGTTTCCTTCCAAAGTGGATGAGCTCACATTTACCAGTGTTGTATTCTATCTCACATACCCTTACCCATTCCTTAGCCTGCCTATACCTCTCTGCAGACTCCCTGCATCCTCTGCACAATTTGCTTTTCAACTCAATTTGCACAAATTTGTCCACATCAGATGCCATTACATTGGCTCTACACTCATCCCTGGAAGATCCAGACAGCCAAGTTGCATATAACCGGATGTTCTTTATCGACTACAGCTTGGCATTCCAGACTATCATCTTCTCAAAGCTAAACAATGAGCTTCAGAACCTTAGTCTCTATACCACCTTGTGCAATTGGATTATTGGTTTCTTCATTTGCGGAGCTCACTGAGTTTGGATTGGCAACAATATCTCCTCTGCAATCTCCATCAGCACAGCTGCACCACAAGGCTGTGTGCTTAGCCCTCTGCTCTACTCACTTTATGTTTACGACCGTGTGGTTAAGTGTAGCCCCAAAGCCTTATTTAAGTTTGCCAGCAACACCACTGTCATAGGTCAAATAAAAGGTGGTGACGAATCAGCAGATAGGAGGGAGGTTGAAAATCTGCCTGAGTGGTATCACAACAATAAATTTTACTCAAAGTCAGCAAGATGAAGGAGTTAATTATTGACCAGAAGAAGGAGACGGAGGTCTATGAGCCAGTCCTCGTCAGGAGAACAGAGGTAGAGAAGGCCAGTAACTTTAAATTCCTAGGTGTTATCATTTCAGAGGACCTGTCCTGGGCCCAGCACGTAAAAACAATTACAAAGAAAGCACGACAGAGCCTTCACTTCCTTAGAAGTTTGCGAAGATTCAATAGACATCTAAAACTTCGAAAAACTTCTATCGATGTGTGATGGAGAGTATATTGACCAGCTGCAATACTGCTTGGTATAGAAACATCAATGCCCTTGAATGGAAAATCCTACAAAATGCAGCGGATTTATCAGGAAGAAAGTACAGGAGCCTTAAGACTCACAATACCAGGTTCAGGGATAGTTATTACCTGTCAGCCATCAAGCTCTTGAACCAGAGAGGATAACTGCTCTCATCTTCACTTGCCCCATCACTGAACTGTTCCCACAAACTATGGGCTCACTTTCAATGACCCTTCATCTCACTTTCTCGATTTTTGTTGCATTATTATTATTATTTCTTTTATTTCATTTATTTTTGGTTTTGCAGTTTGTTGTCTTTTGTACACTGGGTGTCCATCCTGTCAGTGCAGTCCTTCAATGGTCCTATTATGGTTATTGGATTTATTGATTATGCCTGTAAGTAAATGTGTCTCAAGGTTGTAGATATATGGTGACATATTGACTTTGAACTTTGATTTAGTGTCATCAGCAAACTTGTATATGCTATTCTTGGCCCCTTCTTCCAAACTGCATTTACTATGAATAGTTGCGGTCCCATCCCCAATCCCTGTGGCACTTAGCTTACCACTGACTGCCAACCAGAGAAATACCCATTGACTTAGCTAGAATCAACACCTGTCTCAGGTAGGACAGGGACCCCATTGCAGTTTTCTTATAATCACAAAAGGTCTACGGCAGGCATGATCTCAATAGCTCTCCACACAGCCTTGGAATACATAAACAATGTAAATACTTATGTCAGGAAGCTGTTTATTAGCTATAGCTTAGCATTTAACAACATCATTCCTACAACCATGATTGACTATTTACAGAACCTGTGTCTCTGTACCTCCAAAAATTAGATTTTTGACTTCCTAACTGGAAGACCATAATCTGTGTGGATTGGAAATAACATCTCCACCTTTGCTGACGATCAATACTGGTACACCACAGGTTTGTGTGCTTAGCCCGCTGCTCTACTCCCTATACACCCATGACTGTATTGCTCAATACCATCTATAAATTTGGTGATGATATAACTATTGTAGGCAGAATCTTAGATGGTGACAGAAGAGCATTCCGGAGTGAGATATACCAGCTCGTTGAGTGGTGTTGCAGCAACAACCGTTGCACTCATGTTTGTTGACTTTAGAAAGTAAGAGGAGGGAAAAAAAACAATTCTCAAAGAGGGATCAGAAGTGGAGAGAGTGAGTAATTCCATCGTTACGGACTGCCACCACCCGGGAAATGTCCTCTTCTTATTGTTACCATCAGGAAGGAGGTACAGAAGATTGAAGGCACACACTCAGTGATTCAGGAACTGCTTCTTCCCCTCCACCATCTGATTTCTAAATGGACATTGAACCTATGAACACTACTTCTTTACTTTTTTATTTCAGTTGTTCCACGACTTATTTTAAATTATCTTTTTTTTTAATAGACATACCTATACTTATTGTAATTTTGATTTTTTCCTATATTTATCATGTACTGCATTGTATTGCTGCTGCAGATTTAACAAATTTGATGACATCTGCCGGTGATATTAAATCTGATTCTGATTCTGATTTACCTCAACTCTCTGCATTCTACTGGTTAATCAATCATCTATCCATGCTAATGCATTACTCCCAATTTCATGCATCCTTATCTTATTGATAAGCCTTTCATGCTGCACCCTATTGAATGCCTTCTGGAAATCCGAGTATATTACATTTGGCAGTTCCTCACTATCCACTGTGCTCATTATGTCTTCAAGGACTCAAGTAAATTTGTCAAACAGGACCTGCTCTTCATGAATCCATACTGTGTCTACCTCATGGAACTACTTCTATCCATGTGCCTTGTATTTCTTTCTTAATGATAGGTTCCAGCATCTTCCCAACTACAGATGTAAATTTACTGACCTATTGTTAATTACCCCTTTTGCTTATTTCCTTTTTAAACAGTGGCATGATATTTGTTGTCTTCCAAAGTACTGGGGCGTCAACTGTCCCACCATATACCCTGTGTTTCCAGAGAAGTTTGGTAAATTATCACAAATGTGCCTCCTATTTCTTTCAGTACCCTGGGATGCATCCCATCAGGCCCAGGAGAATTGTCTATCTTTAGTTTCATTTCTCTGCTCATTACTACCTCTTCTGTAACAATGATTATATCAAGGTCCTCTCTTCCCATCCCATCGATAAAATCTCCCAGGCATGTTATATGTGAGCTCCACTATAAAAGTAGACAGAAAATAGTTGGTCAAGGCCTCATCCACATTACCTAATATTAAATCCACCTTCACATCTTCCAAGGAATCTATGTTCACTTCAGCCACCCGTTTCCACTTTAGAAAATTATGAAAACCTTTACCATCTATTTTAATATTTTGTGCTTGTTTATTTTTATAACCTATCTTCCCTTTGTTTACTGCTTGCTTAGTGGTTCTTTGGTGCTTTTTAAACTTTTCCCAATCTTTCAGATTTCCATGACTCTTGGCGATATTGTATGCATGAGCTTCAAGTTTGATGCCTTATTTTATTTCCTTCATTCTGCCCACACTTACTGTCCTTGCTTTTACTTTTACTGAGCATCATGAACATTTTTTGTAAATTTGTTTTCATCAGCTGTCCCACCATATAGCCTGCTCCTCCCTCTTTGCTTTATAAGTTTCCCTTTGTTAGGCACAATACACTTGTTTTAGTTAGTGATTGCACCTTCCATTTTTATACGAAATTTTGTCACACTTTCCAAAAAGACATTTACGTGCAATTCAAGAAATCTATCACAAATACATTTTCTGAAGTCTTCCTCAACCTGCCTCAACCAACTGAATTCACCCAACTGCGTTCAAGTTGAAGTCTCCCATGACAACTGCCATTCCAGTTATACTGGCATCAGATATTTCTCGGGTTATTGCTTGTGCAACTGTAATGTTATTAGTCGGTGGTCTAGAGATAACTCCCATGAGTCATTATTCTCCCTTTACTATTCCTAATCTCCACCCAGATGGATTTAACATTTTGCTCCAAAGATCTTACAAAATATAATTTTTCTCTATAGTCCTGATGTCATCCTTATTTAAGAGCACTACTCCATCTCCCTTCACATCCTACCCATATTTATTTATTTAGAGATACAGTGTGGAATAGGTCTCTCCAATCCTTCAAACTGCACCGCCCAGTAATCCCCAACAACCCTGATTTAAGCCTAACCTAATCACAGGACAATTTTCAGTGACCAACTAACCTACTCAGTACAGCTTTGTACTGTGAGAGTAAACTGGAGAACTCAAAGAAAACCCATGCATTTCACAGGGAGGACTCATACAGGCTCCTTACAGATACTGAACTTTGAAATTCTAATGCCCTGAACTAACCACTACACTACAATGGCACCCTGAATTCCCAGTAATCTCCACCCAGCTGCCACGTTTCTGTAACAGCCTCTAAATCAAATTCCTTTCTACTGATTGCTGCTACAACTTCGCTGGCCATGTTTTGAATACTATGGCTATTTAGATAAAGTGCCTTTACAGTCATTGTCCCTTTAGATTCTAGTAACGTTTGTGTCCATCTTTGTGGAAATGTGGTACAAGTGTCATTCAAACCCATAGCATAATGATACACTTTTAGATGCCCCTGGAAATTGCCCCTATAAGTCCGCCACTCAGTTCAAGGGAAAGCAGGAATGATCAATATACTCTTGCCAGTAACTTATATATGTTGGAAGCAAATCAATAAAAAATTGTTATTCAGAGTACTGCTCTCTTTCATTTTATTACCCCCTCATCCTGCTTTTTTCCCCATTTGTCTGATGAAGATCTTTTTGGCTCTTAATTACTTCCTTGCTGCTTCCTAATTCTCCTTGCTCAATCCCTCACTGAAATCTCAATCTCTCTCTCTCTCTCTCTCTCTCTCTCTCTCTCAGTTTAGCTTCTTTTTGCTGCTTGTCTCTTTATTCTATTTATTCTTACTTTGAGTCTCTGAGTGACTGAGTGAAGACTCCTTTTCTATATCTCCAAGGCACTATTCTGAGTAGAAACATTGGCAAAGAAGTTGGAGCAAAATTATGCAGGATTTTTTTAGATACTGTATATCAAAAAATTAGCAAAATTGAAAACTTTATGATAGAGCTTCCAGATACACCAGTGGATTTGCATAGTGTAATGTAAAATATGAAAGAACTGATTTCATATAATTTTAGCAGATGTTCCAGACTTCCTTAAAACTTTTTCTTCCTCTTGAATGCTATGTGAAAATAAGCTTGCACACAATAGTTTGCAGTATAACTTGAATGAAATTGTATTTAAATACCTATTCTGTTATTTATTTAAAGGTGTTTCTGCAGTAGAAGTTGGACTCTGTCTTTCAGGATCACTCGGAATAGTGATGGACATTTTATCTGTTAAGTCCGAAACTTGTGCGAAGATAAGTAGTTTTAAAGCATGTAAGTAAGCCTGCGTCATAAAAATAGATTTCAGTAGACATAACTGCTGTCCTGCTTTTAAAATATGTGGAGTTATGTTATTTAATACATAAATGTATTAAAATTACAAAGGAAAATACACAAACTGAAAATTTGTACTTCATCAGGGAGCATATTGTACTAAATTGCTGCAGAAACAAGAAATACTTGTTGAGTTATCCTTGGTCACTCCAATCAATCTGGTTTTAAGATTTGAACTTTTGACAAAAGTAGTAGTGGATTCAATAAGTTCTACTTCAGTTATCATGAAAAGCTCCTACTTTGCTCTCTCTCTCTGGTTATGACAGTTTTAGAGCCACAAAATCATAGAACAGGAGACACCACATGAATCAAAATCAGTTTTATTACCACTGACATATGTCATGAAATTTGTTGTTTTGTGTCAGCAGTACAGAATACATAAAAATGACTATAAATTACAATGTGATATAATTAAATTAAAGATATAGTGCAAAAATTGAGCAAAAATAGTGAGGTAGTGCTCTTGGATTGGTTCATTGTCCATACAGAAATTTGATGGCAGAGGGGAAGAAGCTGTTCCTAAAGCATTGGGTATGTGTCTTCAGGCTCCTTGATGGTAACAATGAGAAGAGATGTCCTGGGTGATGGACGCCTTTAATGATGCATACACCTTTTTGAGCATTGTATTTTGAAGATGTCCTTCAATTCCTTCAATGCCTATGATGGAGCTGGCTGAGTTTGCAACCGTCTGCAGCTTTTTCCAGTCCTGTACAGTTCCCTCTCTGTACCGGACGGCGATGCAACCAGTTAGAATGCTCCCCACAGTACAACTGTAGAAATTTCCTGGAGTATTTGGTGACATACTAATTCTCCTCAATCTCCTAAGGAAATATAGCCAATGTCAGGAAATACCCTCTAATTAGTAAATGTGGCATCACAGGTAACAATAAATGCTTAGAGATATCATTTTAAGTTATGTAATGGTTCCTTCAAGTATATTTTGCCATAGAATTAATTCATGGTGCTAGATCAACATTTCTGTAAGCTTCAAGTTTACAGTAATAACTATGGAATTGGCAAAACCAGAGTAAAACCATGAGAAAGTACTTCTTACAAGAGTCACCTCTTTTGGCTACAGTAATAGGTGATTTTAAAACTAATAGAGTTACACAAATGTTAAAGCTATTAAGTCTGGAGTCAATAAGATTGAAAGAGTGCTGAAGACATTTGCAAAGCTCTTGCCAGGACTTGAGGATCTGAATTGTTGGACAACGTTGTACAGGTTAGGACTTTATTCCCTAGAGCAAAGGAGTATGAGGGAAGATTTCATAGAGGTATTCAAATTATGAGGGGTATCACTAGAGTAAATGCAAACAGGCTCTTTCCACTGAGGTTGGGTGAGACTAGAACTAGAGATCATGGGTGAAGGATGAAAGCTGAAATGGTTAAAGGGACCTTTTTCACTCAGAGGGTGATGAGAGCATGGAATGAGTAGCCAGCAGAAGTGTGGAAATGGACTTGATTTCAGCATTTAGGGGAAATTTGGATAGGTACATTGATGGGAGGCATATGGACCAGGTGCAGGTTGACGGGACTAAGTGGATTAATAGTTTGGCATAGACTAGATGTGCCAAAAGGCCTGTTTCTGTGCTGTAATGTTCTATGATTCTATAACTCTATGTTTTAATATTAGCTGTTGATAATAGTTATGCTTTCAAAATTGTTTTTCTGTCATTAATCCACCAAATGTATATACTGTGGTTGTGGCTCTCTCGAGGAAGTTCAAATAGTTTCTTATTTGTTGATTTCCAAATATTATGAATGTGATGTTTTCTGCAATTGGCAACATTTTACAAGTAAGTGCATGCTTCTACTGCAAGACTGAAGTTTTATTGGAATTTTTGCCCAAGTTTTCTGTGTTGGGCCCCTGCTTTTTGACACCTGGATCAGAAACTTAAATAATTATCCTCACCATAGCACCACTTCTGAATTATTGAATTTGAAATCTAAAAGTTTTAAAAAGACTAATGAATTTATAACATTCATCTTACCTCTTTATTCCTTTAAGATTTTATTTTACATTCAAATTATTGAATCCATCTTTGTTAAGTCCTTAAATATCTGTATATCAGAAGTGCTTCATTTTAACTAGTATTATAGTGAGAATAATTATTTAATTTACCCTAGCTTAAAGAGCTTCAGGTTTCTGAACCAGGTTTGAAACAGAAAACTTAGAACAAAATAGCATTTAAAATACTGTTTCCCATGAGAAGCTTGCACTTACCTGTTAACTTCCTTACATGCTGAACAACTTTATCAATCTAGAGTACACAGCGTAATCTGTTGACATGAGATAAATGGACACTTCGGTGCAGACTCCATTGTTGCATTTGGCCAGATGCTAAGTGCTAAAAATTGGAGTATTGTTCTATTCTCCAATCATGCAATAATTTATTTGCTCAAGAACTTAAAATTTGAACTACAAGAATGACCAAGGCAAAAGAAGAAAAATAATACTAAATTCTTTGAAAGGAAGTGTCTACCTGATCATGGTAAGATTTCCTTGACTTAATTTAAAATAATATTCAAATTAATATTTGCATTTGGTGCATTAATTTCATGCTACTTATATTCAGTACAATGTATGATATAGTCTGTAAAAGGGTAATAATTTTTTAATTATTATTTTAGCTTCCGGCAATTCAAGAACATTGATAGAAGATATTATTTCACGTGTACAAGGAGGAGACCCTAAATCAATTGCGGGACTGTCAAATCGAGAAATACCAGATGCCAAAATGTATCGACACTGGGGTAAATCCTTGAAATATATCCCAGCAATAATTGATTTTCAGGTAAAATATCATTATGGAAGCAACGTAGATATCTGTGTTCTACTTCACTTAATTAAATTGGCATTTAAGGACAATTAGAATATCTAATTGTAATCTCAGGCAATTAAATAAATCAATATACCATGCCCAAGCCTAAAAACTGAAAAGAACGGTAAAGTTGGCAGTTTGAAGTACTGAGGATCAGTGAACCACTTCTGAGGATTTATTATAAATGCAGCTGAAACATGTACACCTCTAGATAACTGGAAGAGAGAAAAGTTGAAACAATGATGTCAATAGAAAAGAAGAGAATTTTCCACTAAACAGCCCTGGAGCATTGAAAATAAAACCAGAACATGAAGAAATGCCTTTGAGAGAGGCAGATCAAGGGCACGATTCTAGTTATTACATTTACACTATCCCTCAGAGAAACATGTTAAGGGAACTCGTTCTTGTTTAGATCCTATGAGAAAGACGGTGGTTTTGCATGCCCAGCAGCTACAGGGATAAATATAACCAAGGTTGATCTATAACAATGAGACAGGCAGCTGTCATAATGACTTTGAAACAAATATTTATAAAGGCAGTAAACCCACAGGAAAACCTTTAACAAAGCTGACCAGACAATGGTTATGACAAAGAAAGGGAAATATTAATCGAAGTTGAGACTCAAGTTAAATAACCTGATTTGAAAAATCAAGTACAAGGTTAAGCCCTGTCTCTAAAAACTTCATAATGGAGTAGGAATTTTCCTTACATGAAGCCACAGTATTTAATACTGGCCTGCTCATTACAATGTACTTGATGCACCCTCTTCAGAATGCCTTTGTAAAATGTCAGACAATGTTTTATCTGTTGGAATTTGATGGGTGGTATGGACAAATTGGGCCAAAGGGCCTTTCTCTGAGCTGCTTAACTCTATGACTTCAACATTCAAGTCAATTAGCATCTGAGGGGACAGGAAGTAAATTCTAATCTATATTCTGGATTATTTCTGACCTTGATGTGCACAGAACTATGTTTGGGGAATGTGACTTCATCAAGACCTGTATGAATGAGTGTGTGCCTTTGAGGACATATCCAAACCAAATGCCGTGGATGAACTAAGAGATCCATAGTTTGCTGAGAGCTAGACCTGTGGCATTCAAGACCAGTAACCCAGAACTATAACCCAGAAGTCCAGTTACAACGTATGTAAAGATATTTTAAAAGCAAAAAAAAGACCCAATTCCGATTGAAGTGAGAAATATAACCAGACATACGTCAGCTCTGGCAGAGTTTACAGGCTATTACTTCCTACATGGCAAAAACCCAACATCATGAATGGTTGTGATGTTTCACTCTCAGATGAGCTCAACACATTTTACGCACACTTTGCAAGAGAGAATAAAGCTACACCTGTGCAAATCCTCACAGTATCTGATGGTCCTGTGATCTCTGTCTTGGAGGCAAATGTCAGAACATCTTTCGAGACGGCGAACCCATGCTTGGCATGAGGCCCTAATGGTGAACTTGGTAGAGCACTGAAACCTTGTGCCAACCAACTAGTGGGAGTGTTCAAGGACAACTTCAGTCTCTCACTGCTGCAATCTACCTGCCTCAAAAGGGTGAAAATTAGTCCAGTGCCCAAGAGAGCTGCACAAGGACATAGATTGTAAGAAGAATGGACAAAGAAGTAGCAGATAGAATGCAGTATTGGGAAGTGTATAGTTGTGCACTTTGGCAGAAGGAGTAAAAGTGTAAACTATTTTCTAAACAGGAAGAAAATTCAGAACTCCGAAGTGCAAAGGGACTTGGGAGTCCATGTGCTGGATTCCCTAAAATTTAGTGGTGTGGAAGGCAAATGCAATGTTATTATTCATTTTCAGAGGACTAGAATATAAAAACTAAGATGTAATGCTGAAGCATTATGAGGCACTCCTGAGGCTTCACTTGGAGTATCATGAGCAGTTTTGGGCTCCTTATCAGTTTTGGGCTGACATTGGAGATGGTTCAATGGAGGTTCACGAAAATGATTCTGGGAAGGAAGGGCTTGTCACATGAGAAGCATTTGATGGCTCTGGGCCTGTACTCGCTGGAATGTAGAAGAATGGTGGGGGGAGGGGATCTCATTGAAATGCAACAAATATTGGAAGGCCTATAATGGGGGAGTTTAGTATCAGAAGGACAGCTTCAGAATAGAGGGACATCCATTTCGAATGGAGATGAGGAATTCATTGCCACAGGCGGCTATGGAGGCAGATCATTGAGGGTATTTAAGGTAGAGGTTGATAGATTCTTGATAAATCAGGGTGTGAAAAGTTACAGGGAGAAGGCAGGAGAACAGGGTTGAGAGAAATGAATCAGTCATGACCAAATGGTGGAACAGACTCAAAGGGCTGAATGGCATAATTCTGCTCATATGTCTTATGGTCTAATGGCCTAAGAGCAAGGTGATCTGCCTCAACGACTATCGCCCAGTTGCAGTCACACTTACTGCAACAAAATGCATTGACAGGTTGGTCATGGCCAGAATCAACTCCTACCTAAGTAAGGGCTGTAATTTGCCTATTGCTATAATAGGTCTGCAGCAGATGTTATCTCTCTGGCACTCTACTCAGCCAAAATCTGGGCCTCTTTATCTCCCTCTGCAATTGGATCCTTGACTTCTAATTGGGAGACCACCATCAGTGTGGATCAGAAATACTTCTCCTATTTGATGACAACCAGCACTGGTGCACTTCAAGGATGCACGCTTAGTCCCCTGCTCTACTCTTTCTATATCCCTGACTGTACGGCTAGAGCTAGCTCAAACACCATCTGTAAATTTGCCAATGACACAACTATTGTTGGCAGAATTTACAATGATGCTGAAGAGGTGTACAGGAGTGAGAAAGACCAGCTGGTTGAGTGGTGTTTCAATAACCTTGCACTTAATGTTAGTAAGACCAAGGAATTGATTGTGGACTTCAAGAAGGGGAAGTTGAGGGAACACACACTATTTGTCATTGAGGGATCAGCAGTGAACAGTTTCAAGTTCCTGGGTGTCAACATTACTGAAGAACTACCCTGAGCATAAAATACTAATGTAATTACAAAGAAGGCACAACAGCAGCTGTATCTTAAGGAGTGAGGAGCCTCTTGCAAATTTCTAAAGATGTACTGTGGAGAGCATTCTAACTGCTTGCATCACTGTCTGGTATGGAAAGGCCACTGCACAGGACTGAGAAAAGTTGCAGAAAATGATAAACTTAGCCAGCTCCATCATGGGTACTAGCTTCCCCAGGACTGAGAACATCTTCAACAGGTGATGCCTCAGAAAGGGAGAAGCCATCATATAAGACTTGCCTTCCTTTCCTTGCTGATGTCAATGAGAAAGTACAGAGCCTGAAAACACACACTCAACATTTCAGCAACAGTTTCTTCCCCACTGCCATCAGATTTCTGAATGGACAATGAACCAATATACATTATCTAGGTATTACTTACTTTCTTTTTGCTGTCTTTTTTCACTACTTATTTAATTTAATGTTTTAATATATATTTCTTATTTTAATTTATATATTCTTATTGTTAGGTATTGCATTGTACTGCTGCCACAAAACAACAAATTTCATGGTATATGTCAGTAATATTAAACTGGATTCTGGTTCTGAGGTGGCTAACAAAGTGAATGATCACTTTCTCGACAAAGCTCCGTACAACAAGCAAGTACCTGCAAGCGCAAGTGCTACATCTGTCCCTACACCTCCTCTCTTACCACCATTCAGGGCCCCAAACAGTCCTTACAGGCGAGGCAACACTTCACTTGTGAGTCTGTTGGGGTAATCTATTGCATCCGGTGCTCCCGGTGCGGCCTCCTCTACATTGGCGAGACCCGACACAGATTGGGGGACCGCTTCATCGAGCATCTCCGCTCCGTCCGCCACAATAGACAGGATCTCCCGGTTGCCACCCACTTCAACTCTGATTCACATTCCCATTCGGATATGTCCATACATGGCCTCCTCTACTGCCATGATGAGGCCAAACTCAGGTTGGAGGAGCAACACCTCATATACCGTCTGGGTAGTCTCCAGCCCATTGGTATGAACATCGAATTCCCCAACTTCCAGTAATTCCCTCCCTCTCCCTTTCCCATCCCACCTTCACTCTGTCGCCTCTTCTAGCTACCTATCACCTCGCTGATGATTCTGCCTTCTTCTACTACTCATAGTGCTTTCCCCTTAGATTCCTTCTTCCCCTCCCCTGCCTATCCCCTCCCTGATTCCCCTCCCCCATGCCTTGATCTTTCCTCTGATTATTTTCCCCCCTCCCCCCACCTTCTTTATGGGGCCTCTGCCCCCCCTCCTTCTTCAGTCCTGATGAAGGGTCTCAGCTCAACACGTTGACTGCTCCTTTCAACGGATGCTGCCTGACCTGCTGAGTTCATCCAGCTTGTTTGTACGTGTTGATTTGACCACAACATCTGCAGTGTACTTCGTGTTTACTCTCCGTACAACAAAACTATTTGGCTTGTGGCTAGACTCCCATATTGTGACATGTATAAACTTGTAATTACCACAAGAATGAGGGGGCTTTTTCAGTCAAAATAGAGGCATATGCCGTAGCTTCTTTGGAAATAAATATGGGTTTGGTGTCTTATGGGAATTTCTGTTTGCTATGGTCTAGTACCTTTTGCTGTCATTCCATTATTTTGAAACACTGGAAGATAGATATTTGAATTTTGGGGTTTAGGAATACTGCACTGGAGTCTTAAGAATAGTGAGGGGGGGCTTTTTGATCTACAGTCACAGCAAACTGGGTCCGATTTCTGTATGTGTTTCAAAATACTTCAAAAAATAGCAGGGTCCAAGAGCACAGTGATGTTGCTGGGATCCTTACCTTAAGAATTATGAGAAAATAAGGCAGGATTCTGAAACACAATAAAAGGAAGGAGCATAGTAAGACAGAAGAGCTGATTGTGAACTTCAGGAAGGGTAAGACGAAGGAACACATACCAATCCTCATAGAGGGATCAGAAGTGGAGAGAGTGAGCAGTTTCAAATTCCTGGGTGTCAAGATCTCTGAGGATCTAACCTGGTCCCAACATATCAAAGTAGATATAAAAAAGGCACGACAGCAGCTATACTTCACTTGGTGTTTGAAGAGTGTTGGTATGTCAAGAAATACACTCAAAAACTTTTATAGATGTACTATGGAGAGTATTCTGTCAGGCTGCATCACTGTCTGGTATGGGGGGAGGGGGGCTACTGCACAGGACTGAAAAAAGCTGCAGAGAGTCATAAATTTAGTCAGCTTGGACTAGCCTACAAAGTACCCAGGACATCTTTAGGGAGCGGTGTCTCAGAAAGGCAGTGTCCATTACTAAGGACCTCCAGCACCCAGGGAATGCCCTTTTCTCACTGTTACCATCAGGTAGGAGGTACAGAAGCCTGAAGGCACATGCTGGACAATTCAGGAACAGCTTCTTCCCCTCACGATTCCTAAATGGACATTGAACCCGTGAACACTACCTCACCTTTTTAATATATATTATTTCTGTTTTTGCACAATTTTTAATCTACTCAATATACATATATTGCAATTTATTTATTTATTTATTATTATTTGTTGTATTTTTTTTGTCTTTTATGTATTGCATTGAACTGCTGCTGCAAAGTTAACAAATTTCACGACACATGCCGGTGATAATAAACCTGACTCTGATTCGGATGGCTAGGGAGCTGGTGTAGGAGAAAGGTATTCAGGTTCTTGGATCATTGGGACCTCTCTGAGGTCGAGACAATCTGTATATATGGGATGGGTTGCTCTTGAGCTGGGAGAGGGGAGGAACAAATGTTTTATTGGGAAAATTTGGTTAATGTGGATGCAATTGTATTTCAGAGACATTTGGATAGGTACATGGAAGGGAGGGGCTTGGGAGGTGATGGGCCGAATGTGAGCAAATGGGATTCACAGGGCTTATGCTGTGGTTGGCATGGATCAGTTGGGCTGAAGGGCTGTTTTGCTGCTGTATTACTCTATGGGTATTACTCTCATGGAATCAGAGAGAAATACAGCACAGGGTCAGATCTTTTGGCCCATCTAGTCTGTTCTGAACCATATAAAATGCTTACTTGCATCTACCTGCAACCAGACCATAGCCCTTCATACCCCTACCATCCATGTACGTATTCAAACCTCTCTTAAAAGTTGAAATCAAACTTTAATGCACAACTTGTGCTGGCAGCTCCTTCCCCTCATGTTCCACTTAAACTTTTCACTTTTCACCCTTAATCCATGATCTCTCGTTGTAGCCTCACCGAACCTCAGTGGAAAAACCCTGCTTGCATTTACCCTATCTATACCCCTCAGAATGCTGTATAACTCTACCAAGTCTCCTCTCAATCTTCTATGTTCCAAGGAATAAAATCCTAAACTATTCAGTCTTTCCTTATAACTCAGGTCCTCCAGTCCTAGCAACATCCTTGTAAATTTTCTCTGTACTCGTTCAACCTTATCTGCGTCTTTTCTGTCAGTCAATGACCAAAACTGCACACAATACTCCAAATTAGGCCTTACTAACATATTACACAATTTCAACATAATATCCCATCTCATATACTCAGTACTTTTATGTATGAAGGCCAATGCACCAAAAGTTGTCTTTAAAATAAGGGCAATGTACAAAGTAGAAAGTACATTTACTTGTTATATAAGAATGTATAAATTATACAGCAATGAGATTTGTTTGCTTACAGGTAGCCACAAAGCAAGAAAGCCTAAAAAGCCCAATTTAAAAAAAAATACAATTATGTCCAGCACCTGATGTGCAGAGAAAGGAGGAAAAAACACAAATCATGCAAGAATAAAAGTGATCAAAAACATTCCGAACCAAATTGAATCCTTAGATCAAAACCCCAGAGCAGATTGGAGTAGGCCCAAGCCTCGGGGTCAGTCTATCATATTAGTGAGCATGGAGCACAGCAGCTGGGGGCAGTCTTCATAGCCTTAGTGCCATGGAGAAGAAGCAAACAATCTGAGAGAACAAACGAAGTTTCCTCTCACCTCCGATCCCGGCACCCTGTCTTTCCAGTATATCGTACCTCACACTAGGACCAGGGCACAACTGCAGTGAAAGGCCCTGGGCCTAAAACACGCCATCCAGCAACTTACTGTTGAGCCCAGATGTCATCGCCCAGTCCGGAGCTGCCAACGGTTTCTTCAAACTGACTTGGCACCCAGCGCGACCCAACCTCACACCTGAGCCAGTTGTACAGGAATCAGAACTCCTCAGCCTCGGCTCCTCCTCTCTGAATGGCTCACTCTATTTACATCAATTCTGCAATATACCAGCAAGGTTCAACCCTCGAATTTGCTTCGCCTTCGCTGGCCTCTTCATTGCCTGCAGCAATAATTTACCAAGAAAAGGTGTTATTAGAAATGTTTTTAGTCAAATTCCTTGCTTTTTGAACTACCAGTGAGCTGTTGCAAGTGTTCAGTAGTGCCATTTTAACCAGAAATTTTCTCCCATGGAGGACTTTGTCAAATGCATAGCTGGAAGCCCATATAGACAACATCCTTCAATGAATTACGGACATGTATTCACAGATCCCTTTGTTTAACTGCACTCCTCCATGCCGTACTGTTCACTGTGTCAGACCTACCCTGGTCGGTTCTACTGAAGGGCAACACCTTACATTTATCTGCATTAAAATCTGTCTCCCATTTTTCAGCCCAATTTTCTAGCTGGTCCAGATCCTGCTGAAATCTCTGATCATCTTCCTAGTTGTCTACTACACATCCAATCCTGGTGTCATCTGCAAGTTTTTTGATTGAGTTAACTACATTATCATCCAGATCGTTCATATAGATGACGAACAACAATGGACCCAGCACCGATTCCTGTGGCACTCTATTAGTCCCGGGCTTTAAGTCAGAGAGACAAGCATCGACTACTACTCTCTGGCTTCTCCCACAAAGCCAATGGCTAATTCAATTTACTATCTCATCTTGAATGCCAAGCAACTGAACCTTGTTGGCCAACCTCCCATGCGGGACCTTGTCAAATGTCTTGCTAAAGTCCATGCAGACAACATCCACTGCCTTGCTTTCATCAACTTTCCCAGTAACTTCCTCGGAAAATTCTATAAGTTTGGTTAGACATGACCTACCACGCACAAAGCCATACTGACTATCCTTAATCGGTTTATGTTTGTCATATATCTGGTCCCTTAGGATACCTTCCAAAAACTTTCCCACTACTAATGTTCGACTCAATGGCCTATAATTTCCTCATTTGTTTTTAGAGCCGTTCTTAAATTGCAGAAGATATCCTCCAATCCTCCGGTACCTCATCTGGTGCTTAGGATATTTTAAGAATCTCTGCTTGTGCCCCTGCAATCTCTGCACTTGCCTCCGCAGGGTCCAAGGAAACATCTTGTCAGGCCCTGGGGATGTGTCCATTCTGATTTGCCTAAAGACAGCAAATGCCTCCTCCTCTGTAATCTATATAGGGTCTGAGACCGCTTTACCTCACTTCTTCAAACTCTATGTCATCTCCTGAGTAAATACAAATGTAAAAATGCAAATCAGGTTTAAACCACGGCATCTCTTACCCTCTCCCCCCACCCCATGCAGCACTAGTAAGCCTTCCCACTGGGTTATTAGTCCTTGTCCAGTTTAGGTCTCTTCTGGACAGGACCCAACTCTCTAGAAGAGAGCATGATGATCCAAAAATCTAAAGCCTTCCCCCCTATGCCACCACTTCAGTCATATGTTAAACTATATGATTTTTCTATTTATAGCCTCACTAGCATGTGGCATAAGTAGCGTTCCTGAGACCCCAATCCTGGAGGTTCTAATCCTTAGATTAGCACCTAACTCCTTTACCTCACTTTGAAAAACCTCATCACTCTACATTTCAATATCATTGGTACCTCCATGGACCATGACCTCTGGCTGCTCACCCTCTCACTAAAGAATGCTGAGGACTTGATCCAAGACATCCCTGACCCCTGGCACCCGGGAGGCAACATATCAACCAGGAATCTTGTTCTTCTCCACAGAACCTCCCACCTGTTCCCTTAACTAACAAATCTCCCACCACAGCTCGCCTCTTCTTCTGATTTGTTAAGTTTGAAATCTGTGTATTTAAAAAAAATGTGGATAAAAATGTATAAGCAGAACAAAATTCAGTGATCAAGTAGAGACATTAGGGCAGTTAAGCACCTCTAGCAAAGACCATTCAGAGACAGAAAGTTTTTGGTGCTGTCTATTATTATTGTTCTATGGTACATTCAGTGGATCTTTCAAACGTATGCATTACAATAAACTTTACTGAAACTGTAAGGACATTTGCTTAACAAACTTCAAAGAGATGTAGACAGTGATAATATTTTGTTTGAAGTTTATGGTAAATTTATATTTATATAATACTTTAATACAGAGACTAAATGAGCCAGGTTCATTTCTAACTAGTTTTATTTTCAATTTTTACATGTTTTTAAACAAATCAAAGTTCAAAGTAAATTTATTATAAAACTATATGTTACCATGTACAACTCTGAGATTCACTTCCTGTGGGCATAGTCAATAAATCCAATAACCTTAATAGAATCAATGAAAGACCTCACCAACCGGGGGTACAAGCAGTGTGCAAATACAAAAAGAAAGAAAAAAATCAATCATAAATAAATTAATAAGCAATAAATATTGAGAACACAATGTGAAGAGTCCTTGAAAGTGTGTCCATAGGTTGAGGTAACATTTTCACGATGGGGTGAGTGAAGTTGAGTGAAGTTATCCACTTTGGTTCAAGAGCCTGATGGCTGAGGGTAATAACTATTCCTGAACCTGGTGATGTGATTTCTGAGGCTCCTGTAACTTGTTCCTGATGGCAGTAGTGAGAAGACAGCATGACCTGTGTGGTAGGGCTCTTTGATGATGGATGCTGCTTTCCTGCAAAAATACTCCATATAAATTCTCAGTGGTGGGGAGGGTTTAACCCACAATGGACTGGTGGTATCCATTACTTTTTGCAGGATTTTTCATTCCAGGACATTGGTGTTTCCATAACAGGTTATGATATAGCAGTCATTATACTCTCCACCACACATCTATAGAAGTTTGTCAAAGTTTTAGATGTCATGCCTAATCTTTGCAAACTTCCAAGGAAGTAGAGGAGCTGTTGTGCTGGCCCTAGGAGAGGACCTCTGAGATGATAACGCAGAGGAAGTTAAAGTTGTTCTCCTCCTCTGAACCCTCGATGAGGACTGGCTCACGGTCCCCTAGTTTCCTCCTCCTGAAGTCAATAATCAGCTCTTGGTCTTAAGTTAGAGGTTGTATTCCACAACTTGGTTCGATTTTCAATCTCTCTCCTATATGCTGATTGATTACCTCCTTTGATTTGACCTACCACAGTGGTGTCGTTAGTAAACTTGAATATAGCATTAGAGCTACACTTAGCCACATAGTCATAAGTGTAAAGTGAGCAGAGCAGGAGGTTAAGCACACAGCCTTGTGGTGAACCTGAGCTGTGGAGGAGATGTTGTTGCTAATCCTAACTGACTGGGCTCTGCAAGTAAGGAGATTAAGGATCCAATTGCACTAGGAGGTATTAATGCCAAGGTCTTGAAGTTTATTGTTTGGTTTTGAGTGGATGATCGTATTGAATGCTGAACTGTTGTTGATAAAGAGCATCCTGGTGTATGCATCCAATTGGAGTGGGTCCAAGTCATTTCTCAGGCAGAAGTTGATGTGATTCATCACAACCTTTCAAAACACTTCATCATTGTGGATTTAAGTTCTACTGGAACTCAGTCATTGAGGCAGGTTACCACATTCTTCAAGCTGCTTCAAGTAGGTATAATTGAAACCTGCTTAAAGCAGCCGAGTACTTCAAACTGCCGAAGTGAGAGTTTAAAGAGCTTGATGAGGTTGAAATCACAGGATCATCTGGGGATGTGGGAGTTCGTGGTGATTCCTCCATGTTTTGATGGTCAATGCAAACATAGAAGGCATTCAGCTGATCTGGAACTGAAGCCCTTTTGTCCCCATAGCATTCAAGCCTTGCCATAACTGTCGACCATCCCTCATTGATTCAAGTTTAGTCTGGAATTGCCACTTACCTGTGGGATGGCTTTCTGGAGATCGTATCTAGATCTCTTGTGACTTTGTTGGTCACCAGACTTGAATCTCTCTGATCCGGCCCTCAGCAGATGACAGATCTCATAGTTCATCCAGGGCTTCTGTTTAGAGAAGACTGAAAGATTTTGTGGGGATAGACTCGAATAGCCATTTTTATAAAGTCCGTGACAACCATGGTGTTTTCATTCAGATCCTCAGATGAGTCCTTGAACGTGGCCCAGTCCATCTACTTGAAGCAATCCCGTAGCTCTTCCTCTGCAATAAATTAAGAAGTTAAGTTTTCGAATGGGTCAATTTGAACCTCATACTTTTTGTTATTTTCTTTAGGTCATGCCCATTTATGAGTTGGTGGCCAGAAGTAATCTTCAGTCTGTTAACAGTAAGCAACAGCATTTGAAGAGAGCAATGGAAGAGTACTTCTCTGAATTTCACCCCTGCAGATGCCATCCATGTTATAATAACGGAAGTCCATTTCTTTTAAACAATAAGTGCATCTGTGTGTGTGCACCTGGATTTGAAGGAACAGCATGTCAAGAAACAAATCGAAAGGGTAAGAAACTGTTCGTGCTGTTATCAGGTTTCTTGCAAAAAATCTGCCGTACTTCTGTTCCATACATAAATACTGCCAACAAACCACAAATTTCAAAACATATGTCAGTGATAATAAACTTGGTTTGGATTCTGCTTCTGGAATTGCAGAAAATTTTATCTTTTCTTGGTATGCATTGTACTGCTTACTTAATTTTTAGCTTAAACACTTCGAGGTCTAGAAATTGTGGTTTGTTGTTAAAAGCACACTATATGATCATTGTGTGATGTGCCATTGAATATATGGGCTAGAACTTGCTGCTGCTATCTTCAATGGCACTCAAAGCCAAAGACATAAATAGTGTTGTTTGCCAGACAATCAATTTACATTCTGAAATATCTTGAAGTGAACAGCTTCAAATCCTATTTGTAAAAAAAAAGTTTTAAAAATTTTGATTTTACTTGCTTTTGAAGTTTCTTTTCAGCAAATCTGGGCCTGGAACTGGAAATTGTAATAACACAGCTTGATGCTTTCAGTGGCTGTCTGGAATTAAGCATAGTGGGGAAGTATAATGACTAGAATGACAAATTGTACCTTTATGGCTTATACTTGTCTAGCTGCCTTTGAACTCGGTAGGCTGCCAGTATTAGGCACACCTGAATGCACCGGTTAAAAAGACCAGCCAAAATGGCCTTTCAAAATGTTAAATATTAAATTTTAAGTGTCAAGTCGTTGTCAATGAAGTAACCAGGTAATGATTTCATTCTACAGTTAGTTACAGATTATTCTGCTGTTTCCTCAAGTTTTAGTTCTTGAAATCATTTAAAATAATTACATTTTAGGTGTCATTCTAGGCCAAATCAAATTCATGTTTGTAGAGTACAGAACACAATTATTCTGCTGTTAGTTTGAAAATGAACTTACTCTTTTGTTAACAGTTGAATACAATGTCAGCCCAGGTTAGTGGAAGAATATCTCAGTGTGATGTCCTTTATTTTCACAGGGCCCACAAATGGAGGTTGGAACTGTTGGTCACAGTGGTCTCCATGCAGAAGTGGAACAAGAAAACGGACACGGAGCTGCAACCATCCACCCCCAAAAGATGGTGGTGCCATGTGTCTTGGGAAGAACACACAGACCCAACACTGTTAAAATGCCCCCAGTTTTTGGCTGTCTACATTATTTGTTTTCAAACTCTGATTTAATTGGGTTCTATTTTGAAGTTCTCTGTCCCTTTTTCAATGCAAGGAGTATCAGACTTCGTCCAATAAATAGAATCATTTAAGTTGACAGAAGAACAGTACAGGAATTTATATTCATTGAAATTTACACATAAAATGATTTGTGGAAATTAATGGCATCTTAATATGCCTCTCCAAAGGAATCATATCAATCCTTTGGCAATATTTGCCAGCTGATTCATCAATATATTCAACTCACCATTTTGATGCCCATTGGACCTCTTAATGTCAGATCTATTATCTTCAGATCGTAAATAGATATTGGGAAAAATGAAGCATCAATTAAAAATCTGTAACAGTTATTTTCAGTCAAAAATAAACATTTAAAATATACTTAGTTTCATATATTTTATACATTCTGATCAAATCGGTGAAGTAACACTAGAGCTTTCAAAATAATCAGAGTACAAGTCCAGTTAGAGATCCGTTAGTTAGTAGAGTGAGCATTAGAGAACCTTCTTTGCAAGATACTCTGCATAACTGAATCCTGGGTGCTGCCTCGCCACCTTCCTTAAACATTTAGGCATTTGAAGGTGTTTGAGTCCAAATTCCATGAATACACAAGCTTTGCTCCCCTTTGGCTTTATGTATGGGGTTGCTCAGTAGAAGTATAAAACTCAAGAAGATTTCTGTTCTGGCCAAGTGTAATGCAAAGTTTGGATCCACTGTGAGATGACATATTGCTTCCTCTGGAAAAGTGCAGGCTAGAGAAGAAGGCTTCCAGCCTGCTTGCATTTTTAAGTATTGCAAATAAGATTTTGCTAGAGGGGACACACCTGCAGTTTTGTGGAAGATGGAACATCTCATCTTACAAGGCATTCATGCTTAGTGTTGCAGCTGGTCCTACTGGGCTTGCTTTTTCTGCTTGGAGTCACCTTAGAGGACAGAGTCGAAATTTCAAATTAGGTTCACAGCATGTTATACCAGGATCTCAGGTACTTTGAAAGTCATTCAAATGAACTGGAAAACATGTATTGTGTGTGTTGCACCGGATTTCTAGCATCTGCAGAATCTCTTGTGCAAAGTGAACCGGGAGCTCTTTTGATCATGAAATCTCCCATTAAAGTTGCAGGGAGTACTCATTGATATGAATCTCCTTACTTGTGCACCAGCAATGAAAGGACATTAGGTTTGCAGATTTTGGTTCTTTGAAGGATAACCATTCATATGATGGGCATTAGCACATACTGGAATGTAAACACAAAGTTTGCTGCCTTATCTCCCAACTTGTCAGGGGGTAGCAAGCCCTGCATCAGCTGGTGATGCCATGCTGGGCCTGGAGCAAGGCTGACTGTACCACCAACAGCCAATGGAAGGAATGTCATGGCTTGGGATATGTGCAGCAAGTGATGGGACTGGGATAGGCAAAGCTCATCAGTCAAAGCAGTGGATTCACTTTTCTCCATGACAGACAAATTCTAGAACACCTGGCTTGCTGTAACTGATTCAGAAATGTCAGCCCAAGTAGAGATAGAATATTTAAGGAATAACAAAACAGACCCTTGTCTTATTGCTAGAGCTTGTTTCACTATTCAGTCCCTATGCTGCTAATGTGTGTAGCAATATCTGATATGCATCCTTCTTTATGACACAGATGTGTGCTGGAATATCAATACTCTCCTCCCTGCCTCTTCATCTGTTATATCCTTCTCCATGGTGAATACCATTCATATCTCCTGGCTCCTGGCCTTTTTGGTTCCTAGCTACCCTCTTTCTTTTAATATGCCTCCAAAATATGTTAGGAGTTTAACTCTTAATCCTGCTTTCATGTCCTCTTTTGCCCTCCTAATGTCTTTATTAAATCCTGTTCAGCTATAAACCTCAAAAGACTCACTTGATAGCTATTTCCTCTACCAGGTAGATGATTCCTTCTTATTTCTAATCAGATCTTCAACTCCCTTGGTTAACTGAGATTCCCTAATCTTACCAACGTTGCTTCTTATCCTTACTGGGTCATGCTGACTCTAAACTTGAAATAAGATAATCACAGATGCATAATCAATCATTTGTTGCTTGGCAATTGACACCACTGTGCATGTGCAAGAGCCAGATGCACCTAACATGTCTAAGCCTGATGGGATTCTGGCAGGATTCACTTTCCTGAGAAAAATCGAAAGTTACATAATGATGAATGCATTTAATGAGTCCCCCCATGGAATGAAATTATGGACCAGAGTTTGCTATAAAATGATGACTGCAGCTACCAGTACTCACAGCAAGTAAAGAGCAAGCCTCATAAGGATAATGAAATGCAGTCAACAATGTTGCTGACCACTCCTAAAAAAAAGTTGTTGCACCAATATTTTACCAAGTGATTTGACATTGAAACTCAAGAAACTTTACCTTTGTTTACTGTGCTAATGTGAAAGTTAGTCTGTTCCTCTGAGGTGAATTTTTAACAGCATTTCATTTTTGACAGGTGTCCATAAAAAGAACAGACACTCAACACTTCCCTTGTTCACCATACCGCATTCCCATTTCCCTCTCTTACCTTCTCTCCTTACCTGCCCAACACCTCCTTCTGGTGCTCCTTCCCCTTTTCTTTTTCCATGTCCTTCTGTCCTCTCCTGTCAGATTCCCAGTTCTCTAGCCCTGTATCTCTTTCACCAATCACCATCCCAACTCTTTACTTCACCCATACCCCCTCCTGGTTTCACCTATCACCTTGTACTTCTTCCTCCTCCTCCCCCACCTTCTAACTCCTACTCCTCATCTTCTTTTCTCCAGTCCCGATGAAGGGACTTGGCCCAAAATGTCAGCTGTACTCTTTCCATAGATGATGCGTGGCCTGCTGAGTTCCTCCATCATTTTGTGTGTGTTGCTTGGATTTCCAGTATTTGCAGATGTTCTCTTGTTCACATATTTGTAGGTTTCCAAAAACTCCTTCATGTTGTAATTTGGTTAGTTATTTTAAAAATAATTAAGATGGCCTCTCTTTTTCCTTTATCCATCTTTCTTATGCTCTCTATATTTTACTTTCTGCAAATGTTTTGACATTAATTTAAACAATTAGATGCAGAGGTCACTGGCAAGCAACAATGGTATCAACAACGGCTTGCCCATTTGGCTTCACTGCCTTACAGCTGGAGCATGCATACATGCTAAAGAAATTGAATGGTTCTATTCAAGAACATTACTAAATGGAAGGATGAAGACCAAGTCTAGTGTTGAGCCATGGCTGGAACAGCTTGTTACCGAAGTAAGCTATTCAATTTTCAGTGGTCGATCAGAAAACCCACTGTCAAGGTAAGGTCATCATCTAAATCTGAACCCAACATACTGACCATTCTCTGCTTCATTAAACATTGCCTACTGAACTCCTTTAACAGATTGTTTTTAAATCTGGTACATTATCTGCAATTGTCTGGGTCACAAAGTTCACCAGTTTTCTTTGATATAAGGTGGCTTGATTGTTCAAATGATGCAAATGTCCCACATTTGCCTGTGGGTACTATGGACTGCTTGTTTGGTGTTGAACTCATAGCCCTTAGCAAAGGCTTTGAATTCCAAGCAGCTGAATTATGGATTATTGTCTGACACAAGACAAGTGTCTCTGGTATTCCATGTCGAGTGAATACAGCTTTTAGGTGCTGTATAATAATTGATGCTGAGGATGTAGAGGACAGCTTAGACACTTCAAAATGCTGTGATTAGTAATCAGAGTGAGAAGATGTTTGTCTCTTTGCAGCGTGGAAGTGTCTGTGCCTGCAATTTGCAGGTGTTGTGAAAGATTTGCTGGGATCATGTTCAATGTCATAACAGTATTGCATAAGCCACATTCTGAATCTTTGCAGACGTGGAGGCAAGTCATCCAAGTGTTTCAGGCTGAGGAGGCCGAGAAGTGGCTTGTGCTCTGTTTGAAGGAGGAATTTAGTGCTGGTCAGGTAGAAGCTGAAGCTTTTACAAGCCCACACGAGAACCAGTGCCTCCTCTTCAATTTGGGCATAACGCTGTTCAGTAGGAGTCCATGCTCTTATTGCATACGCCACTGGTTTCCATACACTACTGCAGTATTGCATGTGCACTCCCCCTCGGCAAAAGGAAGAGACACCTGCTGAGACCTTGGTTGCCTTGTTCAGGTCAAAGAATACTGATGTTGGTGGAGTGATGAGCTCTGCTTTAAGCGATGAGAATGACTTCTCCGGTGGTGCGTCCCAGGCCTAAACATTTCTCTGAGAGCAGAGGTTACATGGTGGCTTTTCTTTCTCTGCCAAATCTGGAATGAACTTCCCTGCTGATTTACCATGCCAAGGAATCTGCGAATCTTTGATACATTCGTGGGTTGTTCCAAGTTCTGAACTCCTGCTAGTTTGTCTGAATATGGTTGCCCTCATTCTGAAGACATCTGGTGGCCTACGAACTCCAATTCACAAAATTATTTTTGTTCAGGGAGATTCCAGCCTGCTTCAGTTTTTCCAAGGCAGCATCCACTCTTTTGTTATGTTCCTCGCTTGAGCCTCTGAAGATAAGTACATCATGCATGTGGCAGACAACTACTTACAGTCCCCCCAAAATCTGATTCCTCCTTATCTGTAAGTTCAGGGGCAGAGGAAATGCCAAAGGGAATCTCTTGAAGGCACACCAATCATATGGTGTGATAAAGGTTGTGAGCTTCTGTGACTCACAGCTGTCAGAGAGTAGGGAGTCACTGCTGGATAAGGTATTCTTCTTACTGTGCCCCCAGTTTGTGCTTCTCATTCAGCTCTTGGAAATTCATGTTGCAACTTTTCTATTTGTGCCATGACTTTTTGTTGATATTGCAGACAATGCAATCAACTCTTCATGAGTTACAGCTTCAAACTGACCATAAGACAGAGGAGCAGAATTAAGCTGTTCAGCCCATCAAATCTGCTCAGCCATTTGATCACAGCTGATTAATATCCCTCTCAGAACTATATTCTTGGCTTCTCCCTGTAACCTTTGGCACCCTTACTAATCAAGAACCTATCAACCTCCACTTTAAATATACTCAAACAGCCATTTGTGACAATGAATTCCACAGATTCACCACTTTCTGGCTAAAGAAGTTCCTTCTCAACCTGTCCTAAAGAGATGTACTTCTATTCTGAGGCTGTACTCTCTGGTCATTGACTCCCCCACTATGAGAAACATCATTTCCATATCCACTCTAACCAGGTCTTTCACTATCCAATAGGTTTCAATGAAATTTCTCCCTATTCTTAACTCCAGTGAGTACAGGCCCAGAAGCATCAAGTCCCCTCATACATTAACCCTTTCATTCCCAGGATTATTCTCATGAACCTCCTTTTAACACTCCCCAATACCAGCACATCCTTTCTTAGATAAAGGGACAACAACTATTCATAGTCAAGCCATGTACAATCTGATCAATATCTTATAAAGCCTCAGCATTACACCTTAGCATGTAATTCCACCAAATATAGAATTTCTAACACTGGACATCTCAGTAGTGATTCATTAATCAGACTGAATTCAGACATTTGCTAAAAACTGGACCACATTGGTCTTGGTTATTCCAAAATGTATATGCGATTAACCCTAAACCCTTCACTTAACCACCAAGCCAGTTCCCTCCACACAAGTGCTGTCAATCTTACACTCTCCCCTTAACACTACTAAAAGACTAAGTTGGAATGGTATTAAAGGCAGTTGTACTCAGTCCAGTTGTTGGTGCGTGACCAAGTGGTTAAGGTGTTTGTCTAATTATCTGAAGATCGCTAGTTCGAGCCTTGACTGAGGCTGCGTGTGTGTCCTTGAGCAAGGCACTTAACCACACATTGCTCTGCGACGACACCGGCCACAAGCTGTATGGGTCCTAATGCCCTTCCCCGGACAACATTGGTGGCATGGAGAGGGGAGACTTGCAGCTTGGGCAACTGCTGGTCTTCCATTTAAAAAAACCTTGCCCAGGCTTGCGCCCTGGAAACTTTCCAAGGTGCAAATCCATGGTCTATCGAGACTAACGGAGGCCTACTAGTCAGTCCAGGGCAGACTCCTCCACCACCCACACCTCAAATCCCCACAGCCACCTTCCACCTCAATGACTAAAGATGTGAACATATGCAGTGACAGTCACTTGAAATTTGATGCAATCAAAGCACCTGTTGACTCACTTTATCTTTGCCATTTACACCTATCCTTTAGTTTGTGCAGTAGTTTGAAGGCAATATTCTTGAAATAGTTTCTTAATCTCAGTAAATCCCAGTAAAAACTGCCAAAGAAGCTCCAGGGCAGGTGCAAACATAATGAACAGCCGCTATAATTCCTCTGTTGCTGATTATGAAATTCAGGCCGAGGGTGCTAGTGGTTTATGAAACTAAAATGAACTACATTATTAAGATTAGAATGCAGTAATCATGTTCAAATATTTATGCATATGAGCTCATGCCTGACTGACAAAGAATGAATTGATTCATATTAAAGCATGTTGCAATTTTAAATAGCTATGACATGGAAGGTACAGGCATGGGTATCACTGTAAGAACAATGGTTGATGCTATTGGCACTCACCTTTATTAAAGTGTAAATTGGACAGCAGCTTCCCGCTTCTGTAGATATGTAATGAAACGTGGAAATTGCTGTGTGAGATGCCCTGCTCCTCCAGAAGCTTTACTCTAAGAGTTTCTCATTGTAAGATGCATCATTCACATGGCAGAAGAATGTGAAGTGGCACAACTTACCCTCAACTTTTCCTCTGACAAACTGCCAAAGGTTGTCCATTCATCACACACAAAATGCTGCAGGAACTCAGCAGGTCAGGAGCATCTATGGAAAGATTAAACAGTCGATGTTTTTGGCCGAGACCCTTCATCAGCCCCCTCTTTTGACAAAAATTGTCAATTGCGCATTAAAACAACCAAATTAATAACAACAAGATGAGTCTTCATTATTTTAAAATATCTTTTCTGATGCGAGAAGTTCAAAATACAGTCTCATTATGTCACTTCTCTTATTGAGGATCTTTGTATATTTTTTGTCATTGAATGAAATATTCTAATTTACATCATAAAGACCCTTCATTGTTTTGAGCGGTAGATCATTGCTTGTCCTGCCACACAGGTCCCAAGATACTTACAGAAGGCACAGAGCTCTTTTGGCTTGCCAATAATTGCAAATCAAAGTTAAAAATTGCACATGGTAAATCTGTGGACAATTGGAAATTGAAAAGTATAACAAATGGAGAGGCACATCTCTTTAACAAAGGCTGCAAAATATGGGTTATCTATTCCCATTTACTCAAGTACAATAGTGACAGAGGTCAAAGCCAGGAGTGTTTCTCCAAGGGCATGGATGCAGTATAGGAAAGAATTTTAACAGTTTGTCATGAATAACATTGGGTGACTTCATCTTCAGACAGATGCAGTTTAATCTCAACTAATCAATTCACAAGAAGCCCATCACCAATCAGTAATCTCCACTCATTGTGACTTGTACCCTAATTATGCACTGTTAACAATTTTTCACCCATACCTCAAGCAGCACAAACAAAATGCTGGTGGAACACAGCTGGCCAGGCAGCAACTATAGGAAGAAGCACTGTCGACGTTTCGGGCCGAAACCCTTCGGCAGGACTAACTGAAATAAAAGATAGTAAGAGATTTAAAAGTAGGAGGGGGAGGGGGAAATCCGAAATGATAGGAGAAGAGTGGAAGGGGTGAGGTGAAGCTGAGAGCTGGAAAGGTGATTGGCAGAAGGGACACAGAGCTGGAGAAGGGAACAGATCATGGGACGGGAGGCCTAGGGAGAAAGAAAGGGGGAGGGGAGCACCAGAGGGAGACGGAGAACAGGCAAAGAATGATGGGCAGAGAGAGAAATAAAGGGGGGAATAAATAAATAAGGGATGGGGTAAGAAGGAGAGGAGGGGCATTAACAGAAGTTAGAGAAATCAAGGTTCATGCCATCAGGTTGGAGGCTACCCAGACAGAATATAAGGTGTTCCTCCAACCTGAGTGTCTTGTTTATGCATGTTGGCAGCTATTCAGTAATGCAAGCTACATAGTCTAAACATATCGTACACCAACAGATACCCTTTCTCTCCACTGCCAAACTGGGGGGAGCAAGCCAGTTCCAGTTTTAATCTTCTTGTAAAACAAGTAGTCTCCAGTAAACTCCAAAGAACTTGCAGTGACTTCTAGCATCTGGAGAAGCCATAATAACCACTTGCTTAATGTCAACCAGATAAAGGAGGTGGTTATCAACTTCAGGAGGAATAACACCACTCACCCCCACCTTTACATCTGCAAGCAGTTCCAAACATCACACACAGCCTTTCATGGTCCCAGAGCACTTCCTACATTGTCAAGAAAATGCATCCACGCCTCTACTTTCTGAAGAGGTTGGAGAGAGCAGGACTTTGCACATCCACACTCACATCATTTTACAGATGTGCAGTAGATAGCGTCCTGACAGCTGCATCACTGCTTGGTATGGAAATCAGATTGCGGTGGACAGGAAGGCTCTCGTCAAAACTGTGCAATGCATCACCAGCACCAGCATACCCATCTTCGAGAACATACATACAGAAAGGTTCAAATTAAATTTAATACCAAAGTACATAACATATATCTACTTTGGTAATAAGATTCATTTTTCTGCAGGTAATCACAGTAAATAAGTGAAGCACAATTGAACCAACTGGACAAACACCCAATGTGCAGAGCACAACAAGCTCTGCAAATACAAAAAGAAAGAGGAAAAAAGAAACAATGATTATAATGATAATAAATTAATAAGTAATAAATATTGAAAACATAAGATGAAGGGTCCCTGAATGTGAGTCCATAGGTTGTGGGAACATTTCATTGATGGGGCAAGTAAAGTTGAGTGAAGTTATCTCATCTGGTTCAAGAGCCCGATGGTTGAGGGGTAATAACTGTTCCTGAACCCAGTCATGTAGGTCCTGAGGCTCTTGTACCTTCTTCCTGATGGCAGTAGTGATAAGGGAGCATGGCTTGTAAAAGGCAGTAACATCATGATGAATCCCACCCACCCTGATCATGTTTGTCCCACTGCCATGGGGGGGGGGGGAATACTACGTAGCATCTACGCCAGGACCACCAGACTCAAAAACAGTTACTTTCCCCAAGTCGTAAGGCTGATCAACACCTCCATCCACTAACTCCACCACTGCTTTATTATTTCCTGTCAGTACCCATATTTACAGCCTAGCATTACTTTATGGACATACAATCAATTTATGTATTTAAGCTATCTTATGTATTTATATTTATTATGTTTCTTTTTTATTATTTCTGTGTTCTTTATCTATTTTGCTTTTTTGTGCTGCATCATATCCAGAGTAACAATTATTTCGTTCTCCTTTACAATTGTGCACAAGAAGTGACATTGAACAATCTTGAATCTTGAATTAATGTTAGAAAATTTGTGAGTATTCTGTTATATTTTTTCATCTCTGATATTCATTTTGAACGTACAGTATTTCCACAGGTAATGCTTCTTATTTCTTTATTATAATTGTTGGATTAAAGTGGAGAATTTTTTTTCAGTATTTTCCGTGTAGTTTTACTTTCCAGTGCTTGCTTGTATTTCAATATTCAAGTGGAGTGCCACAGTAGTGCAGTGTAACAGTTAACGTGACGCTATTTCGGATCAGGGCACCAGAGATTTTACATTTGTTTATTTAGTTAAAGATACAGTGCGGAACAAGTCACTGACCCGGCAAACCACCTATTTAACTGTAAAGGTTCCACTGCTAATGTAACGGTCTTTCTGTAGAAGCAGTGTTTGGGTTATGGTGAGAGATAATGGCTGCTTTGGAATGTGAGCAGGAGATGAAGAAGGAAGATGCTGGAGAGAGCCTGTCATAGGTTTCGACCCAGTGGGAGACCTTGATTCGATGGAGCAAGGGCCCGCAGTCGACTGAGGATTGCCTTTTGGAAGAGTTGAGCTCCAACTTGTGCACGTTTGACTGTTAAATTATAATGGGCCCTTTTTTTTGTTTGTTTCTTTCTTTTCTTTACTAACCCTTTAGCTAAGTTAAGATTCATAAATATAATGCTATTAATCACATGCAGTGTGCTGTCGGTTCTTGGCACTGAATTTGTAACGGGGTAGCAAATTACATATTATCCATACAAAATGGGGTTTGGGGTGGGAGAACTGTCTCAATCTCATGTGTCTGGCTGGGCCAGATTGTGTATTCCCTAGACTTATGCAGCTAAGGAAGCTAGCAGGGTTTCATAGCACTAGCTTAATCACTGAGCGATTTACAATGAACTATTAACCTACTAATCTGTACATCTTTGGACTGTGGGAAGAAACCGGAGCACCTGGGGGAAACCCATGCACACACGGGAAGAATGTACAAACGTTCTTGCAGAGGATGCCAGAATTGAACACTGAACTCTGCAACAGCATCACGTTCATTTCTGGTTCTGTCTATTCTTCCCATTAACATATATGAGTTTCCTCCTGGTGCTCCTGTTTCCTTCCACAGTCCAAAGACATATTGTTTAGTAGGTTAATTGGGCTTTATAAATTGTCCTTTGATTGCAGTAAGGTTCAATAGGTGTGTTGCTGGGTGTGCGACTTGTTGGGCTGGAAAGGCCGATTCTATGTTATATCTCTAAATAAAGTAAAATAAATAAACCTGTATATATGTAATTGTTTGGTGAATTTTCCAAAAATTGTAGTATAGCTAATTTTAGAAGTTTCCCAGTTTTTCTGCATCAGAATCAGAATCAGGTTTAATATCTCCAGCATATGTTGGGAAATTTGTTAAGTTAGTGGCAGCAGTACAATGCAATACATGGTAGATACAGAGAAAAAAGGAATTACAGTAAGTATATTGTATTATATTAAACAGCTAGATTAAAAATAATGTAAGAACAGAAATAATAAAAAAAGTGAGCTAGTGTTCATGGGTTCAATGTTCATTTTGAAATCATATAGCAGAGTGGAAGAAGCTGCTCCTGAATCACTGAGTGTGTGTCTTCAGGCTTCTCTACCTCCTTCCTGACAGTAACAATGAGAAGAGGATATGTCCTGGGTGATGGAGGTCCTTAGTAATGGATGCAGCTTTTCTGAGACACTGCTCCTTGGATACTACAGAGGCTAGAACCCATGATGGAGCTGACTAATTTAGCAACTTTCTGTAGCTTCTTTTGATCCTGTTCAAAAGCCACCCGCACCTTCCCCACCTTAACACCTCCACTCCATACCAAGTGGTGATGCAGCCTATCAGAATGCTCTCCATGGTGCATCTGTAGAAGTTTTCAAAGTGATATTGAAACATAGCTGTTGTCTTGGCTTCTTTAAAACTGCATGAATACGTTGGGACCAGGTTAGATCCTCAGAGATAGTGACACCCAGGAACGTGAAATTGCTCACTCTCTTCACTACTGATCCTTCTATGAGGATTGGTTAGTGTTTCCTCTTCTTACCCTTCCTGAAGTCCCCAATCAGCTCTATGGTCTTACTGATGTTGAGTGCAAGGTTGTCAACTAGCTGGTAAAGCTTGCTCCTGAATGCCTTCTCATCTCCATCTGAGATTCTGCCAACAATAGTTGTATCATCAGCAAATTTAAAGATGACATTTGAACTGTACCTAGCCACAAAGCGATGGGTATGAGAGGTAGAGCATGGGCTAAGCACACATCCCTGAGGTGTGTCAGTGGTTTTATTAAGTTAATTGTTAACACTGGAATTTTGTTTATCTTTAGTCCGAAATGACCGAAATTTCTTTGTCTTTTCCTTGTTTGTTCTTCATTCTTGTAACACTTAATAAAATGGTTGTAACCACCAAGTGTTATGTCTCATTCTAGACTCTGAAGATGATTTGACAAAAACTTTTGGACCGGACCACAAACTAAAAACCTGTGCTGATTAACTGGATGGTGTGTTTGCTGAGATATTTAACCTCTCACTTCAGCAGTGTGTGGTCCCCACCTGCTTCAATTATATCGGTGCCTAAGAACAGTGCAGTGACCTGCCTCTGTGACTACTGCCTGGTTGCACTTATATCCACAGTGCTGAAGTGTTTAGAGAGGCTGTTGATGAAACAGCCGATGTTCCTGTATCTCCCTCATTAGCCATCTCAGTACCGACTAAAAGTCATTCTCGGTCTCAAGCAACTGCCTAAAAAGCTGCTTCCATACATTTATTTATCTGCAAGTTGCCTTATTAAAAATTCTTCAAAGTATTAACTGGATCATCATCTTCACACACAAAGTATACATCATTTTATTATTTTTTCTTATGTTATTGGATGTTGCTCCTGTGAATACGGATCTAATGCACGGTGGTTACTTGGCTGAATATTTCAGTTGAATATAGAATACATCTTAAACGCCCTTGACTTGAAATCACTTGAAATCATGGCTTACTGAGCTAGTGTATGTAAATATAAATATTCATGAAAGAGCAAGAAATCCTTTTATTTTTTTAGAAATTAACTAATTCTGTTTAACTGTCTTGTAAAGGCCATTACAATTAACCAGCTTTATAAGTAATTTAACAGGTTCTGTTAATATTGAATTAAAGTATCCCTTCATGAAAAACTACAGATTGGTGGAATTAATTTTTGAACTCAGATTTGAAGTTCAAAACCAGGCTGAATGAGGCCGGCGTTTCTTTATTAACATGGCATTGTGTGCTGATTGTCCCCTGTACATATTTGGCCGCCATTTTCTGGGGGAGGATTATTACACTGCCGGGTCCTCTTTCTTTCTCTGTTTACACATTCAGACCATTGAGACCAGCAGCTCCACTTGCCGTCAACAGCCACATCTGAAACATGAAGAAACAGTCTTTACTGTGAGTTTGAATAATAGAAATTAAAAAAAAACAGACACTCATAAATAGAAGATATTAGAGCGAGTATGGAGTGGGCAAAGCATGCATGTTTGAGGTGTGCTGGTGGTGGTCGTGAGTGAGGAGGAGATGTTATTTCCAAGATATCATCACAGTCAGTGCAAATCCAGCTGTAGAAGGAGGTACTGAGGCTGATTTTGAGATTAAGTAGGCCATTAAGGAAGAGGTAGGAAGGAAGATTAAAGAAGAGGTAGCGCTGAGTCTTCTGAAAAACCTGAAGGTGGATAAGTCCCCAGGTCCTAATGGCACATAATGACATACCTTTGAAAGAAGCATGTGAAGAAATTGCTTGGGGTTTGACAAGGACCTTTGTGCCCTCTTTAGCAACATGTGAGGTCCTGGAGGACTGGTGAGTAACAATTGTGTTTTTGTTCAACAAGGGAACTAGGCGAATTATAGGTAATCATAGGCCACTGAGCCTCAAGTCAGTTGTGGGGAAGCTACTGGAGAAGATACTATGTGACAGGATTTATGCACATTTGGAAAGGCATTGGCCTACTTAGCAGCAGTCAGCAAAAACACAATAAAGCTTGTATAGGTCAGGGCATGCTTTATAAACTTCATCGAGTTTTTGAGGAATTAACAAAGGAACTTGATGAGGTTAAGGCAGTGGGCATTGTATTATTTAGTTAGGCATTTAACAAGGTCCCTTATAGTAGCTTAATTCAGAAGATAAAGATGTGTGGAATCTAGTGTAAATTGTATGTTTGGATTTGGAGTTGTGTAGAAAATTACCATAAGACCATAAGACAAAGGAACAGAAGTCATCCATTCGGCCCATCGAGTCTGCTCCGCCATTTCTTCATGAGCTGATCCAATCTCCCCTTTAGTCCTGTTCCCCCGCCTTCTCACCATAACCTTTGATGCCCTAACTACTCAGATATCTATCAATCTCTGCCTTAAATACACCCAATGACTTGGCCTCCACTGCCGCACATGGCAACAAATTCCATAGATTCACCACCCTCTGGCTGAAACTTTTTTTAGCATCTCAGTTCTGAATGGGCGCCCTGCAATCCTCAAGTCATGTTCTCTCGTACTAGACTCCCCCACCATGGGAAACAACTTTGCCACATCCACTCTGTCCATGCCTTTCAACATTCAAAATGTTTCTATGAAGTCCCCCCTCATTCTTTTGAACTCCAAGGAGTACAGTCCAAGAGCGGTCAAACATTCCTCATATCTTAAACCTCTCATTTCCGGGATCATTCTAGTGAATCTTCTCTGAACCCTCTCCAATGTCAGCACATCCTTTCTTAAATAAGGAGCCCAAAACTGCACACAGTATTCCAGGTGAGGTTTTACCAGTGCCTTATAGAGCCTCAACATCACATCCCTGCTCCTATACTCTATTCCTTTAGAAATGAATGCCAACATTGCATTTGCCTTCTTCACCACTGACTCAACCTGGTTAATCTTAAGGGTATCCTGTATGAGGACTCCCAAGCCCCGTTGCATCTCAGAACTTTGAATTCTCTCCCCGTTTAAATAATAGTCTGCCTGCTTATTTCTTCTACCAAAATGCATGACTGTACACTTTCCGACATAGTAATTCATTTGCCAGTTCTTTACCCATTCCCCCAAACTATCCAAGTCTCTCTGCAGACTCTCTGTTTCCTCAGCACTACCGGCCCTTCCACCTATCTTGGTATCATCAGCAAACTTAGCCACAAAGCCATCTATTCCATAATCCAAATTGTTGATATACAACGTAAAAAGAAGTGGCCCCAACACGGACCCCTGTGGAACACCACTGATAACCGGCAGCCAACCGGAATGGGATCCCATATTCCCACTCTCTGCTTCCTGCCAATCAGCCAACGCTCTATCCACGTATGTAACTTCTCCGTCATTCCATGGGCTCTTATCTTGTTTAGCAGCCTCATGTGCGGCACCTTGTCAAAGGCCTTCTGAAAATCCAAATACACAACATCCACTGCATCTCCCTTGTCTAGCCTACTTGTAATTTCCTCAGAAAATTGCGCTAGGTTTGTCAGGCAGGATTTTCCTTTAAGGAAACCATGCTGAGTTCTGTCTAGCTTGTCATTTGCCTCCAGGTACTCCATAACCTCATCCTTGATAATCGACTCCAACAACTTCCCAACCACCGATGTCAAGCTAACAGGTCTATAATTTTCTTCTTGCTTCCTTGCCCCCTTCTTAAATAGCGGAGTGACATTTGCAATCTTTCAGTCCTCTGGAACCAGGCCAGAATCTATCAACTTTTGAAAAATCATTGCTAATGCCTCCGCAATCTCCACTGCTACTTCCTTCAGACCACGAGGGTGCATTCCATCTGGTCCAGGAGATTTATCTACCCTTAGACTGTTCAGCTTCCTGAGTACTTTTTCTGTCATAACTGTGACTGCATATTTCTCTTCCCTGACACCCTTGAATGTCTGGTATATTGCTGATGTCTTCCCCAGTGAAGACTGATGCAAAATACTTGTTCAGTTCCTCCGCCATCTCCTTATCTCCCATCACAATTTCTCCAGCATCATTTTCTATTGGTCCTATATCTACTCTCACCTATCTTTTACTCTTTATATATTTGAAACTTTTAGTATCCTCTTTGATATTATTTGCTAGCTTCCTTTCATAGTTAATCTTTTCTCTCTTAATGACCTTCTTAGTTTCCTTTTGTAAGCTTTTAAAAACTTCCCAATCCTCTGTCTTCCCATTAATTTTTGCTTCCTTGTATGCCCTCTGCTTTGCTTTTACTTTGTCTTTGACTTCTCTTGTCAGCCACGGTTGCACCATTTTTCCATTCTAAAATTTCTTCTTCTTTGGAATATATCTGTCTTGCACCTTCCTCACTTCTCACATAAACTCCAGCTACTGCTGCTCTACCATCCTTCCCACTAGTGTCCCTTTCCAGTCACCCTTGGCCAGTTCCTCTCTCATGCCACTGTAATTTCCTTTACTCCACTGACATACCGACACATTGGATTTTGGCTTCTCTTTCTCAAATTTCACAGTGAACTCAATCATGTTGTGATCACTGCCTCCTAAGGGTTCCTTCACTTCCATCTCTCTAATCACCTCTGGTTCATTACACAATACCCAATCCAGTACAGCCGATCCCCCAGTGGGCTCAACAACAAGCTCTTCTAAAAAGTCATCTTGTTAGACATTCTACAAATTTTCTCTCTTGAAATCCAGTGCCGACCAGATTTTCCCAATCCACTCGCATGTTAAAATCCCTACAATTATCATAACACTGCCCTTCTGGCAAGCCTTATCTATTTCCTGTTGTAATTCGCAGTCCACATCACTGCAGCTGTTTGGAGGCCTGTAGATAACTGCCATCAGGGTCCTTTTACCCCTGCGATTTCTTAGCTCAACCCATAAAGATTCTGTACCTTCTGATCCTATGTCAACTCTTTCTAATGATTTAATATCATTTCTTACCAATAAAGCCATGCCACCCCCTCTGCCTACCTGCCTATCCTTCCGATACACCGTGTATCCTTGGACTTTCAGCTCCCAGAGACATGCATCCTTTAGCCACATCTCAGTGATGGCCACAATATCATACCTGCCAATCGGTAACTGTACAACAAGATCATCCACCTGATTCCTTATGCTGCGTGCATTTAAGTATAACACCTTAAGTCCGGTATTTGGTAATTTTGCATTGATTGCACTACAACTTTATTGCACTGCAACTCATCCCAATGGCTGCAAATTTGCTCCATTACCTGCCTGTCCTTCCTGACATCCTTACTGCTCACTACTTTAGATCTATTTCTGTTATCCCTCTCCTCCGTTCCATCATTCCGGTTCCCATCCCCCTGCCAAATTAGTTTAAACCCTCCCTAACAGCTCTATTAGACCTTGACGTACAAAAAAGCTGGATGAACTCAGCAGGTTGGGCAGCATCCGTTGAAAGGAACAGTCAATGTTTTGGGCCGAGACACTTTGTCAGGAGTAAAGAAGGAGGGGGCAGGGGCCCTATAAAGAAGGTGGGGGGGAGGGTGGAAGTACCAGGTGAAAAACCAATCAGAGGAAAGATCAAGGGGTGGGGGAGGGGAAGCAGGGAGGGGATAGGCAGGAGAGGTGAAGAAGGAATCTAAGAGGAAAGCACTATGGGTAGTAGAAGAAGGCAGTATCATCAGAGAGGTGATAGGCAGCTAGAAGAGGAGACAGAGTGAAGGTGGGATGGGGGAAGGGAGAGGGAGGGAATTACCAGAAGTTGGAGAATTTGATGTTCATACCAAGGGGCTGGAGACTACCCAGACAGTATATGAGATGTTGTTCCTCCAACTGAATTTTGGCCTCATCATGGCAGTAAAGGAGGCCATGTATGGACATATCCGAATGGGAATGTAACAGAGAGTTGAAGTGGGTGGCAACTGGGAGATCCTGTCTGTTGTGGCGGACGGAGCGTAGGTGCTCGACGAAGAGGTCCCCCAATCTGTGTCGGGTCTCACCAATGTAGAGGAGGCCACACCGGGAGCACCGGATGCAATAGATTACCCCAACAGACTATTAAACTTTCCCGCCAGGATATTGGTCCCCCTAGGATTCAAGCTTAACCCTTCCTTTTTGTACAGGTCACACCTGCCCCAAAAGAGGTCCCAATGATCCAGAAACTTGAATCCCTGCCCTCTGCTCCAATCCCTCAGCCATGCATTTATCCTCCACTTCATTCTGTTCCTATTCTCACTGTCGCGTGGCACAGGCAGTAATCTCGAGATTACTACCTTTGTGGTTCTTCTTCTCATCTGCCTTCCTAACTCCCTATATTCTCCTTTCAGGACCTTTTCCCTTTCCCTACCTATGTCATTGGTACCTACATGTACCACGACGTCTGGCTCCTCACCCTCCCACTTCAGGATATCTTAGGCACGGTCAGAAACATCCCAGACCCTGGCACCAGGGAGGCAAACTACCATCCGGGTCTCCTGATTGTGTCCACAGAATCGCCTATCTGACCCCCTAACTATCGAGTCCCCTATTACTACTGCCTTCTTCTTTTTCCAAAATTATAAGAGGAATAAATAAGATAAGCAGTCAGAATCCTTTCCCCAGAGCTGAAATGTGAAACAGCATAGAACATGTTTTTTAGGTCAGAGAGGAAAGGTTTAAAGGTGCAACAAAGATCATTTTTTTTTAAACACTGAAGGTGGTAGGTGCCTGGGATAGGTCACGAGGGGCAGTAGTAATAAAGAGGCAGGGAATATTTGCAATAAATCAGCACAACATTGTGGGCCAAATACCCTGTTCATTTTCAACTAATTACAATCAATTCCCACAAACTAACAACTGCCAAATTTTCATGTATTTTGGTATTTTAGGCAGGTCCTGGAGTTGCTGTGAGTGACCAGCTCAAATTCCACAGGCTCTGCCCTTTCCATCACCATTAAGGGAGATCATTTGAACGGACTTGATTGCAAGCTCTTTATGAGGAAGCCTTTCACTAAAATATCCTGTACACAAGGTAGTTTTAAATCTATATTTTCCCTCTTTTTTATGGGGAATCGATCGTTTTCCATTTTTCTGATTGTCTGACTCTGAGATCTAGTAAAAATAACATGTTCAAATCTGCTCCGTGAAGCGCTTTCTACTATATCTGCAGCAGTATTCACATCTGGCTATTGGTCTAATTTAGCAAGAAGTTATCACCTGGTATCAAACATAACATTATAATTTTTCTCCTTAATACAATTAGTAATGCTTACTCTCCCTGGCAGTAATCTCACAGGCAGCTCCATGGGAACCGGCAGGACACATGCATACACACCGAGTTCCTACAAAGATAAAATAATTCCATTACTGATACTTGACAACAAATTCAAGTTTAATTCTGTTGTCTTTCATTGTAATTAGCTGGTATCAGCCTTTGCTGTCCAGATGAATTCAAGGATAGGGGCTGTAAAATGTGGATAGCGTAGTGTCTGTTTTAACAATAAGAAAAGGGGAACGGCAGCTGTTTTAGCATTCCATTGGAAAAATGGAAGAAATTGTTGCAATTGACTTTCAAAACAGAAATCAAAGCCCAGGAAAATTCTATTATTTCTTGAAAAATGGGACAAAATTGTACTTAATGATTTCATGAAATAATAGCTCCCCTCAAAATTTCTAGCTTTCAGGAATAATTGTAAAGTTCTACGTTAAAGTTGAATTTAAATTTTCTTCATCATTCAATACCATTAACAATCAAGGAAGTCACATCGATTTTTAGTAAATGTGATTGTAGGGCTCTCAGTACCAGTAACTGTGGTGTTAACTGTTCGGGCTAACAAAATGGCTTCTCTGTAATGTTATTTAATGCTGTAATGGGTTTCTGTGTCTGGAATGTTTGGGTTATGACTGCAGATAAGGGAGGAACTAACCGATGGAGAATTGTTATGCTATCTTGTATGTGTAAGCTGAGTGGGAGTCCGTGGTGTCTTTTTTGGGAGGAGAGCGAGGAGGACAGACGTGTGAGGAGCGGACAGCGGTTCCAGGGCGGCAGATACAAGATGTCAGCAGTTCAGACAGGGGCCGAAGGCTTGGAATGTCATTGTGGATGGAACCAAAGGCGTGAGCTCCAACATATTAAAATATTATGTGCACAAACTGATAAACTTACTGATTTGGCACCTTTAGGTTATCTGTTTCTACTAACCCCTCACTAAGAAATAACTATAAAGTTGCAATTATTTACTCCCCTTTGGTGTATTGTCTGATATTTGTGTGGCGAGCGTGTACTGGGGGGGCATTACACTGTATTTACACCAAAGTATTACGCTATTGGCAGGGCGACAGGGGTTCATCCTAGGCAAACGGGGGTAAATTGGGGGCATGGATGCTACATAATTATTACATGAAATAGTAGAAATGGATTCAGGAAACAGAGACTTCATATTACTGTAATGAAAGCAAGATTTTTGCTATTATTTGATTACAAAGTCAAATAGATAGCAGAGAATCAGGACCTTTGGCCCATCAAATATCAAACCCACTTTTACACCAATCTTATTTATTTATTCTTCACTAATTCTCTTCAACCACCAGATTGTACCACTCACTTTTACATGTACAGTGACCAATTGACCTGCTAACAAACCTTAGGAATATGGGAGAAACCCAGCGCTCCTGAAGGAACTCGTGGAGTCCTAGGAGGACATGCAAACTCCTCATAGACAGCAAGAGAAGTCCTAACTGAATGTGGGTCACTTGAGCTGCCAGACAGCAGCTCTGCCAGCTGTGCCACTGGGCCAACCACTTAATATTACTGTTAATTGTTGGGAAGGACAGGAGTTGTCAACATTTTAGACCCACATTCTTGATTGTCTGATGGCCACTGAATGCGTTATACCTTGGAGAACAGCAACTCCATTGTTGTGACATGGAGCACAACGACAGGAACTGTATTCGATCAGGTACTCCTCCAGGGCTCGCCTCATGTTGGCCTTGATTCTGCTAGCACTCTGAAAGGTGCCTGAAGTGACTAGCTCGTAAAGCGGTACCGGCTGTAAAGAAAACCATGTGTAATTAGTAAAAACACACTATGTGCTTGATGTGAAGACGTGCTGTAATACTGAGCTAGCAGAGTCATGCTTGGAGGTTTAGATTCCAGAGGTGTGTCTAACTCGCCTCATGTGCCTGGGAGTGAGAGTGGACAATCACTTGTGTTTCTAAAGTCATTACATAAATCTGCTTCATGCTACTGGGGTGCAAACATAGTAATAGATAACAACAGATATGATGGGGTACATAAATCTACACCAAGAGACTGAATGACGTGAATCCCTTTTTCAGCTGTGGAATAGTGTATTGCCAATGTGAACAAAGTTCACAACTGGACACAACCGGCAACTTCTTATTGGAAAGCTATGTGACCTGCTCAGGAGGAAGGGTGACCAGCTGCTCAGACAGACAGACCTCTGTCAGACAGACTGCAAAGCCAGTTTGTAGCCAGCATATCCCAAAACTGACTAAAGGTTTACTGTATTATTCCAGCATACTGTGAAGATCTTGGGCTCTGCGAATATACAAGCTATGAAGATAGAGAGAGAGAGAAAGGAAAAGAGGCAGAGACGGAAGAAGAGAAAGAGATAGATGGGGAAGAGGGAGGCAGAGAGAAAGGGGAGGAGAGAGAGAGAGAGTGAGAGAGAGTGTGTGTGTGTGTGTGTGTGTGTGTGTGTGTGTGTGTGTGTGTGTGTGTGTGTGTGTGCACACGCGTGCATGTGTAGGAAGGAGAAGCAGAGACTGAGATGACAGACAAGAGATTCCTGGTGATTAGCCAGACAAAGAAGAATAAAAATGCAGTTAAAAGGAAAGAATACAGATAACTGGAGATCTTTGTGAAAATATCTCATATTTTTCTCTCTATGAGAGCTACTGTACTTCTAAGATTTTCTGTTTACACTGGAAGGCAGCTCTCCTCCTTTCTCCCATTGTCCGTGGTCAGGGAGGGGTAACCTGGTTGGTTGCCAGAAGTCATGCCTCAGTTAGTTGAGAACAGATTGACTCCTGAGACAGTTTTGAGTATGTAGGGCTTGGCTCATAACACACAGGTAGAGAGAAAGGGAAGCATGTTATAATATCAACTGTCACATTAAGACTACTGCAAACTCTCAACCTCAGATAAAGGTATATGATCATAGCCTTTGGAATTCTCATCTCTTGTCATTTATTAGATCTCTGGTACACAACCAGCAATAATTCAGTTACTGTTCATTGTATAATTAGATAGGAAATGGAGCCAAATGCTCCTCACCTAGTGGTGTTGGATAGAATCAATACTTTATCACAGGATGTGGGAACGTGTTAGAAGACCATGAGAGCAATTAGAAGAACAATTACCACAATTGTAATTGGTAAATGACTTAATTATGTTAAGGGACGTTCTTGTCTGGTAACCTGATGCTTATAATACTGCCAGCATATGTTCAAGTTCTAAGGCAAACCCAGAGTATGCCATTGTTTAACATATACACACTATGTACATTGACAACACATACACTCATATATAAGTGTGCACACACTGTTTAACACACACACACACACACACACACACACACACACACACACACACACACACACACACACATACACACACACACACACACACACACACACACACACACACACACACACACACGTGAAGTCAGAAGTTTACATACACCTTAGCCAAATACATTTAAACTCAGAGATTCACCTTTCCTGACATTTAATCCTCGAAAACATTCCCTGTCTTAGGTCAGTTACTTTATTTTAAGAATGTGCTGCTTTGTAAAATAAGAATAAATAATAATAAACATTTGAATTACAAAAGAATGTGAAATGTCAGAATAATAGTAGAGAGAATGATTTATTTCAGCTTTTATTTCTTTCATCAGATTCCCAGTGGGTTAGAAGTTTACATACACTTTGTTAGTATTTTGTAGCATTACCTTTAAATTGTTTAACTTGGGTCAAACGTTTCGGGTAGCCTTCCACAAGCTTCTCACAATAAGTTGCTGGAATTTTGTTCCAATCCTCCAGACAGAACTGGTGTAACTGAGTCAGGTTTGGAGGACTCTTTGCTCACACACGCTTTTTCAGGTTTGCCCACAAATTTTCTATCGGATTGAGGTCAAGGCTTTGTGATGGCCACTCCAATACCTTGACTTTGATGTCCTTAAGCAATTTTGACACAACTTTGGAGGTATTCTTGGGGATATTGTCCTTTTGGAAGACCCATTTGCAACCGAGCTTTAACTTCCTGGCTGATGTCTTGAGATGTTGCTTCAATATATCCACATAATTTTCCTTCCTCATGATGCCATCTATTTTGTGAAGTGCACCAGTTCCTCCTGCAGCAAAGCACCCCACAACATGATGCTGCCACCCCCATGCTTCACAGTTGGGATGGTTTTTCTCGGCTTGAAAGCCTCACCCTTTTTCCTCAAAACATAACGATGGTCATTATGGTTAAACAGTTCAATTTTTGTTTCATCAGACCAGAGGACATTTCTTCAAAAAGTAAGATCTTTGTCCATCTGTGCATTTGCAAACTGTAGTCTGGCTTTTTAATGGTGATTTTGGAGCAGTGGCTTCTTCCTTGCTGAGCAGCCTTTCAGGTTATGTCGATATAGGACTTGTTTTACTGTGGATATAGATACTTGTCTACCTGTTTCCTCCAGCATCTTCACAAGGTCCTTTGCTGTTGCTCTGGGATTGATTTGTATTATTCGCGCCAAAGTATGTTGATCTCTAGGAGACAGAATGCGTCTCCTTCCTGAGCAGTATGACGGCTGTGTAGTCCCATGGTGTTTATACTTGCATACTATTGTTTGTACAGATGAACGTGGCACCTTCAGGCATTTGGAAATTGCTCCCAAGGATGAACCAGACTTGTGGAGGTCCGCAATTTAATTTTCTGAGGTCTTGGCTGATTTCTTTTGATTTTGTTTGTAAACTTCTGACCCACTGGAATTGTGATATAGTCAATTAAAAGTGAAATAATCTGTCTGTAGACAATTGTTGGAAAACTAACTCGTGTCATGCACAAAGTAGATGTCCTCAACATCTTACCAAAACTATAGTTTGCTAATATGAAATCTGTGGAGTGGTTAAACAATGAGTTTTAATGACTTCAACCTAAGTGTATGTAAACTTCTGACTTTAACTGTATATGCAGGTACACGTACATACAGAAATCCTTAATACTTTCTTAGTCACACAGTAAGGTACAGCATGGACTAGAAGGGCTGAGATGGCCTGTTTCCATGCTGTAGTTGTTATATGGTTATATAGTAAATTACCTGATCACAGCCTTACTTTATAATGCATGAACTGAAAATATACTGAACAGCAGTATTGACTGCAAGCTGAGCACTTGCTAATTGTAGATCCCACAATGTCAAAATAATAAGCCATGATATACTAAGAGCTTTTTGCCTTGAAATTCTGGATCTGAAAGGGGATTTTACAAATATCAAACAGAAGTAAGTTTAAACCATTAAAATCAAAGTAAGCCAGAATAGACAGACAGGGAGAATTAATTAATACTAGCGATTGGAAAACTTAGTACTGGTTTTAGGAACAATCAAACTGCAGAACAAACCTCTGGGTCAGAATTATAAAATGCATGTCAACCATTAATTAATTAGAATCTACGCTGGGAGATCCAGATGTTTCCATTTGGATGCATTCACCAAGACGATCACTGATTGAAAATTGTATTGAGATCCATTGGAAAAAAATGGTAAACTAATAGGAAGCACAAGCTAAAACATAATGACAAAGACATAAAAAAACAAACCAAAAGAAACCAAGTACAAAAAAAAATCAAAAACAGTCAGAAGAAAAAGGGAAAGAATACATAAAAAACAGATTCAGATAAATGGAGATCATTGAGAAATATTTTTGTCGTCATGTGCACTACTACTAAGTTCTGCATTTACATAGAAACATAGAAAACCTACAGCACAATACAGCCCTTCTGCCCACAAAGCTGTGCGGAACGTGTCCTCACCTCAGAAATTACCTAGGTTACCCATAGCCCTCTATTTTCTCTATTTTTCTTGGCTCCATGTACCTGTCCAGGAGTCTCTTAAAAGACCCTATAGTATCCACCTCTACCACCATCGCTGGCAGTCCATTCCATGCACTCACCACTCTCTGCATAAAAAACTTACCCCTGAAATCTCTGTACCTACGTCCAAGTACCTTAAAACTATGTCCTCTCATGATAGCCATTCCAGCCCTGAGAAAAAGCCTCTGACTATCCACACGATCAATGCTTCTCATCATGGAGGGGAGAAGTTCATCTTTCTTTCTCCCTTTGTCACAGTAGAAAATATTTGTCAATTTAGTGATTAGGAGCTCGCATTTACCACAGCCTGGTAATCGCAAATAAACACAAAACAAATGAAGTAAACTTAATACAAACTTTTGCATGAGCTGTGGATTTTGGTTACATCTGAAAGGAAAAGGGTAAGAAATTTACAAAAACTAATTTTAAATTAAGGTCTGAAAGCTGCAACATTCAAAGCACAAGGACAATCTCACTGCTTGGTGACTCCCATTATTGGCTGTTCCATCAGTGAAAAGATTTACCTTAAATTTAATGACTTCGGGGTTGTACTCGACCGCATCTCCCCACTCCTGCATCAGCTCCACAGTCGGAAGTTCCTTGTGAGCGAGAGCTGTTACATGCTCACTTGCTCCTCCTCGCACAAATATTATGAAATCTTCGGTATATTTTGATTTGCTAATCCCATCTGGTAAATAAGATATACCATACAATTAATTTCCAAGGAAAGAAACTTTTTCCCTATTATTTCTTAATTTTGTCCACTACTTATTTTTGAAGATGATGAGTAAACACTTATAATGGAGTGAAACCCACTGCTACATCAATCAAGCACTATTCCACCTAGATGTGATAGCATTTGTCAGGCTTCAAGCAACTGAAAGTGACTTAAGTCCCCTTCCACTAGTTATCCACTCTTACATTTCATAGAAAGAATCACAGAAAGATATCTTGCAAGTACTAGATCCAGGACTCACTTTCCATTCCCCAATCTTGTCTACGGAAACAGTTTTATTGATCAAGTAGTCACTTCATTAGCAACTTTGGATCTGTATCTGAATATTAAGTTGCACAGTGTAGTTAACAACTGAGCTACAAATAGAGCCCATCATTTATTTAGATTAATGAATGCCTTTTGAATGAACTTGATTTATATAGAGGATCTGATATCCTTGTGTGAAAACCTATAACAGTAGAAGTACCTCCTTTTACATCCAGAAGAGCAGCACAAGCTCCTCCAGTAACTCCAACCTTAACGAAGACTCCTTTAATGTTGGCTCCTACATCAATGCCTGCCTTGGCACAGTCTTTTGCATCATCCAATGTGTAACCTAAAATTAGAGGAAGCAAAATGCTATCCGTCAAGATTTTAATGATTAACTTTAATTTCGTGAATTACAAGGCACTGAATATTATAAAAGTAATAAAGTAAGCCAAAGCAATGATGTCACAATATACATTAATGCTATCTGCATTTGCATTTATCAAACAATTTTATTCTCTGTCGGGAGCTGTTTATGTGGTCCCCATGGATTCTAATGGAAATAGTGCTTCCATTAAAGTGACATTTTCTTCTGGGAACGACAGATAAACTGTCAGCCCTTCTCCCCTATGAATTGAAAGATTCCCCTCTAGTTTCCATCAGTGTTTTTGCCATTCGGAAATCAATATTAAAAATAATATTTGGCTTTCATGCATCATGTTTGTGGATCCTTTTGAACCGGGATTCATTGTTCTACATTGTCAATTCATTTAATAATGCTCAGGATACGTTTCTCAGGAACAGATGCACTAATGGAATCAGCATGAAAAAGGAGTAGTTACCGTATTCTTCATACAGAGAGAGCTACGTTAATGGCACTGCATCTTCCAGAGAGCACATGAGAATCACTTCTCTCTGTCTGTAGAGCTTTTGGGGAGGCGTTAAACTAATTTGGAAGGAGATGGGAGAGTGATAGGGCTGAGGTTGGGGCGATTCATATACAAGTCAGTGTTTTGTATTGACGATAGGGCAAAACTGCAGTCAGTGGATGAGCTGAAGTGGAACATGGCAGCAAAATTGAAATGGACATTAAATACACGACTGAAAGTGCTATATTTGAATGTACACCACATACAGAATAAGGTAGACTATTTTGTAGCACAGCTAGAGATTGGCAGGTTTGACACTGTGGGCATCATTGAGTTGTGGCTGAAAGAAGATTATAGTTGGGATATTAACGTCCAAGGATACAACTTGTATCAAAAGGACGGGCGGGTAGGTTGAGAGGGTGAGATGGCTCTGTTAGTTAAAAGTGAAATTAAATCCTTAGGAAGAGGTGACATCGAATTATAAGATGTAGACTCTTTGTGGGTAGTGTTAAGAAGCTGCAAGGGTAAAAAGACACCGATGGGAGTTATATACCAGACCCCAAACAGTAGCCAGATGTGGGATATAAATTTCGACAGGAAATAGAAAAGGCATATAATAAGGGCACTGCTACAATAGTCATGGGGGATTTCCATATGCAGGTACATTGGGAAAAACTTAGTGAATCTTAGAGCAACTTTTGGTTGAACCCTCTAGGGGAAAGACAATTCGTGTTTTAGTGTTGTGTAATGAACCAGATTTGATTAGGGACCTTAAGGTAAAGGAGCCCTCAGGAGTAAGTGACTATATTATCGTTATATTCACCCTGTAGTTTGAGAGGGAGAAGATAGGGTCAGATGTATCAGTATTACAGTGGAGTAAAAGGAATTACAGAGGTATGAGAGAGGAGCTGGACAAAGTTGATTGGAAGGGGGGAAAAGCATGGATGACAGCAGAACAGCAATGGCTGGAGTTTCTGGGGTCAATTCAGAAGGTGCAGAAGAGATACATCCCACAGATGAAGAAGTATTCTAAAGGGAGGATGAGGCAACCATGGCTGACAAAGTAAGTGAAAGGCAGCACTTAAGCAAAAGGGAGGGCACATAATGTAGCAAAAATTATTGGGAAATTAGAAGGTTGGAAAGCTTTTAAAAACCAATAGATGGCAACTAAAATAAACTATAACATGAGAAAAGATGAAATATGAAGGTAAGCTAGCCCATGATATCAACGAGAATAACAGAAGTTTTTTTCAGATATATAAAGAATAAAAGAGAGGCAAAACTGAGTATTGGACTGTTGAAAAATGATGCGGGAGACATAATGATGGAGAACAAAGAAATGGTGGACAAACTTATTAAGTACTTTGCTTTAGTCTTCATTGTGGAAGACACTAGCAATATGCCAGAAATTCAAGAATGTCAGAAGGAAGAAGTGGCTGTAGTTGCTATTACTGAGGAAAAGCTGCTTGGGAGGTTGAAAACTCTGAAAGTAGTTAAGTCACCTGGACCAGAAGGATTACACTCCAGGGTTTTGAAAGAAGTAGCTGAAGAGATTGTTGGAGGCAGTAGAAATGATCTTTCAAGAAGTACTGAATACAGGAATGGTTCTGGAGGACTGGAATTGTCACCCAACTCTTAGGCTGCATCCACACTAGACCGGATAATATTGAAAATGCCGGTTTTGTGTAAAAACGATAGGCGTCCACACTAAGCGTTTAAAAAAAAATCTCTGTCTACATTGAAATGGAGATTTCAGTGAATCTCCTCCTACTGGCCATGTGCAGGACACATCCACTGAAAACAAGTGACATGTTTGGTGTTGAATCTTGCTGTGAAAGTCGGTGTGTGTTTATTCAGTTACAAACTAGATAAACGTAAATGACGGACAGCCATTGCCTTTCATGCAGGAGGACTTAAAAGTAAGAAGAAAACAAATACTGGAGTGTATGGAGGCAACCGACAAGGAGTTCATGGACAGTATGACCCAGCTGACGACGAACATTGAAAAACTGACTAACTCTGTTGCATTAATAAAGCACCTTGGTAAATGTGTAAAACATGTCTGTATCAGTGTTATCTTGTATTTCCATACAATGTTACATTAGGCTGTTACACATCTATTGTCAGAGAAGCATAAATAGGTAAACCACCTTCATACAAGCAAGGACAGAAAACAGGGCAAAGTGTTTTACTTATTTATTCAGTAAGTTATGGGTCAAAGTATTTGGTGAGTACATTTCTAACTCTTCTGGTTTCAGTCTCGTTGCCGTCTGTTCTGAAATTGTTAGGTTGCCTTCAAGAAAACAATGAAATGGCGCGCTGCCGTCTGACAGCGTTTTCAGATTTCTCCAGTTACCGCATCCACACTGACCTGCCCGAGCGACGTTTTCAAAAATACCCACGCTGGAAAGTGTTTCTGAAAAGCTCCGGTTTCAGGGGACGAAAACGCCGTTTCAGTGTGGATGGAGGGTAAAAACGAAGAGATAAAGCTCTGGCTACGGAATTATCTGGCGTAGTGTGGACGTAGCCTTAAAGAAGGGGGGGGGGGGTGGAGTCAGAAGAAAGAAAATTATAGGCCAGTTAGCCTGATTTCAGTGGTTCAGAAAATGTTGGAGTCTATTACTAAGGAAGAGGCTTTAGGGTACTTGTCGGCCAATGTTCTTGAGGGGAAATCTTGCCTGACAAATCTGTTGGAATTTTTTGAGGAAATAGCAGACAAGGTAGAGAAAGGAGAGCCAGTGGATGTTGTTTACTTGGGTATTCAGATTGCTTTTGATAAGGTGCAGCACATGAGACTGTGTAATAAGGTAAGAGCCCATGGTATTATAGGAAAGACACTAGCAGAGATAAAAGCTTTGCTGACTGGCAAGGGGCAAAGAGTCAGAATAAGGGGAACCTACTTTGGTTGGCTGACAGTGATTAATGGCGTTCCGCAGGGTTCAGAATTGGGACCCTTCTTTTCACATTATGCTGCATGCCAATGATTGGGATGAAGGAATTGATGGCTTTGTGGCCAAGTTTGCGGATGATACAAAGGTGAGTGGAGGGGCAGGTAATGTTGAGAAAGCAGGGAGTCTGCTGAAGGACTTGGACAGATTGGGAAAATGGGCAAAGAAGTGGCAGATGGAATATAGTGTATGGTCATGCACTTCTGTAGAAGGAATCAAGCATAGACTATTTTCTAAACGGGAAAATATTCAAAAATTAGAGCTGAAAAGGGACTTGAGAATCATAGTGCAGGATTCACTTAATGTTAACTTGCAGGTTGAGTCAGTGGTAAGGAAGGCAAAGCAGTGGTAACATTCATTTCAAGAGGACAGGAATATAAGAGCAAGGATGTGATGCTAGGGTTTTGTAAGCCATTCGTCATAATGCACTTGGAGTATTGTGAGCAGTTTTGGGTCCCTTTCTATGAAAAGATGTGTTGACGTTGAAGAGTGTCCAGAGGAGGCTCGTGAGAATGATTCCAGGAATGAAAGGGTTAATGTATGAAGAGCATTTGATGGTGCTGGTCCTGTACTCACTGGACTTTCAAGTAATGAGGGGGCATGTTATATTGAATGGCCTAGAAGGAGTTAATGTGGAAAGCATATTTTTTTCTAATGGGGGAGTCTAGGACCTGAAGACACAGCATCAGAATTAACTATGGCAGAGGGACATCCCTTTAGAACAGAGATAAGGAGGGATTTCTGTAGTCACAGTGTAGTGAATCTGTGGAATTTATTATCACGGAAGACTGTGGAGGCCAAGTCATTGTATATATTTAAAGCTGGGGTTTATAGGTTCTTTGTTAGTCAGGGTGTTAAAGGTTACTGGGAGAAGGTAGGAGAATGGGTTTGAGTGGGGTAATAAATCAGCCATGACTGAATGATCCCATGGTACCAGAAGAAGGCAATAGCATGCCACCTCTACATCGTTGAGACCCAGTATAGATCAGGAGAAACACCTTGTCTGACAACTTTGCTCCATTTGCAACAAGCAGGATTTCCCAGTGGCCAACCACTTTAATCCCACTGGCCATTCCCGTTCTGTCGTGTTTGTCCACCGACTCCTCTACTGCCACAATGAGGCCACTTTCAGTGTGGAGAAGCAAAACCTCATATTCCATCTGGCTGATCTGAAACCTGATTGCTTGAACATTGATTTCTTCCCCTCTCCCTACTCTATTTTTCTATTCCCCATTCGAGCTCATCTCTTACACCTTCTCTTCTGCTCAGCTGCCTAATACCTCCCTCTGCTGTCCCTCCCTCCTTCCCTTTCTCCCATTGTCCACCCTCTTCTTGCAGATTCCTTCTTCTTCATCTCATTACCTTTTCCATCTGTCACCTCCAAGCTTCTCAATTTCTTCCCCCCCCCCCCCCACCACCTGCCTTCTGCCTCATCTGGGTTTACCTATTACTTTCTAGCTTATACTCTTACCACCACCCGACCTTTTCCTCTGACATCTTCCCTTTTCTTTTCCCAGTCGTGGCCCAAAATATTAACTCTTTATTCCTCTCCCTAGAAGCTGCCTGACCTGCTGAGTTCCTTCAGTATTTTGTGGTTGTCATTCAGAAAATAGTGTAGCAGCTATGAAGAAAGTATATTGTAGCTAAATAAAAAGGTGCAAGAGCTACGTTGATGAAGATAAGGAGATCAACAATCCATCAATAAAAGGTGAATGGGGAAAGTGTAACAAGAGCAGTTGAAGCTCCTGTCCACTGTGGGTTTTGAATCAGAAATATAGCAACTGTTTATTCTCCCCTTTTCAATTAATTCCTTTGATGTTTCTTCAACCTCTTCAACATACAAGCTCTTAAACCTGTGGGTTAGCTCCTCCCGATCAATAAGTTTACCGGCATTGTCTTTTTAATCACTGACTGTTTCCCACACTGTAGATTTTAAATCTTCAATTTAACATACCAGGGGACAAAATAAAGGATATTGAAAGTGGTCTCCACTCAGTGAGCTATAGACTGCTACCTCTGGACAAGTGATGTTACGCCATTCCGTGCATGTGCAAGTTAATCAAACAATCTTAGAGGTATTATGAGTTCTGCAATAATCAATTCTGCATGTAATACGCAGCACAGATAATATTCTTATCTCTGATCCTTGCTCCTCAGTCACAGTAAAATAGTGTGGAGCTAAAAGCAATGTGATTAGCTCCAAAGCAGCTGTGTAATTAATTTTGGATCTGAGGGCAGCACTTGCTTGGTTTGAACAATGGACCTGTTCATTCACCGCAGGCGTCCATTGATAAATATGTCATGATTAGAAATTTTCTATACATCTACCACATCTTTTGGCACTCATGGGGTGCCAAGGGGTACATTTTATCAGCTCCTAGCAGAGTCTCCTAGCAGCAGTGAAGAAAGCTCCTCCTGCTAGCAAGTGAAAACGTGACTCTATCTATATCAGTGGTTCCCAACATGGGGCGTACGCCCCACAGGGGGGTAATTTGATTTTTAAGGGGGGCAATTCGAGAATGAGTTATTAACAGTGTATTTTTTCTAGAAAGTCTGTGTGAGTATGAGTGTGTGTGTGAGTTAATACATGTGTATATACAGTATGCATACATAAAAATACTTGTGTGTATGTACATGTGTAATTGTGTATGTACTGTATATATAGTGTATCACCATCATTACAACCGTCAAATGGCTTTCAGCATTAAATTAATGAATTGACTGATGTAGGAAGGAACGAATGAACAAATCCAAACACGTGAGAAACTCGTACGAGGTTGCGCCAATGCTGCTTTTTGCAGTAGCTTTCGGTTCTTGGTGGTGTGAAGGTGTGTACATTGCGTCATCTCTTTTAAACGGAGTATCTGTCTTTGTATGCTGTAGAAACGAATCGGCATTGTTTTATTTATTTATTATAATTATTATTATTTTAATATCACTTCATGTTCTTTTTTTACAATTTCTTCCTCAGAACTTTAACAGTCCTTTGGTTCTTTTATTTTTCTCTTTCATGAATGCTATGTTCTTTGGAAGCTTGTTTAAACCAAGTTAATGGTCTTTTAGGCTTCCAGGTGAATAGGAGTTCACTTTTTGAATAATAAGAATTATATATCACCACCGGGGGCATCAGGATCTTAGAGGTGATTAGGTGGGGCATGGCCAAAAAAAGGTTGGGAACCACTGATCTATATTATTAATACAGCCAAAGTCCATCTTATTAGCTCAAAAGGGAAATTTAAAAGAATGGAAATACATTCTGCCTTGGCAAAATATATATCCATACATAAGATTGGCTGCAGTCAATTTGAAAGTTACCATTTTATTAATGCTGTAATTAATGGACATCCTGTATGCGTCACCAATGTTCAGAAAAAAATGGAAAAATAAACACTCATAAATGTGACTTCGATCATGGTTTAATAATATCTATGAAACTGAATTTTAGCCTCCTTTGGTGTGGTAAACTTGCTTTTCTAAACAGTATGAAGGCCTAATAGGACCCTCTCAAAAAAAGAACACTAAATTGACATTAGAAAGCCGCGGTAGGTTTAACCTAAAAACATGCACTCCGACTTGACCTAATTGGTTCCCACCAATCGGGCCAAACACAATTGAAGGCTTCTAACTAGTTGCTACACTTCAAATAAGGGCATGAGCCTTGAAGGCACCGTCTTCATGGCTGCTAGACAGCAACAACACAAATTGTTGTGCCGTGAGGAGACAGTTGCTGCAGTGTTGAGACAGTCGGCACTCACGTTTACTCGAATCGACAATGTAAGCATACATCAGAGTGGCAAGTGTCCCAAGGCAGACTCACCAGAGAGGCAATTGTCCCAAGAGGGACACAGTGTGCCAAGGAATCTTGGAAATCAGTCTGAGTCACCATTCAAAGAGTTAAGCAGGGGAAGATTTTAGCTCTCTTCACCAGGTATAAGAATGCCAATTCATTTACTGCATTGTGATAGCAACAATATAAATAGAATGTGGATATCAAAAAACAAAAATAAACTGCAAATGCTAGAAATCTGAAATTAAAATAAAAATTACCAGAAGCTCTCAACAGGGAAGGCAGAATAAATGGAAACACAAAACTAAATAATATTCTAGATTGAGGACTTTTCATCATACATAGAAACCAATTTTCCTAAATGCACATGGATGTGTCCAATCTAATTCCAATTGGTGTGGTTTCGTGTAGTTAGCGTTGCTTGTATGATCTATTTTATGTTAATTCAATTGATGTAAGATTCACACATAGAAATGGGCAATAATCCATCTAATCTCAGCTGTTGTATTTTAATTCCAGGTTATTACTGAATCTATTGGGAGTTTCTTTATTTTTGGAAAGCATACTTATGTAAGGTGAAATTTAGACATAATTTGGTAAGATTTAACTGTATGGTAAAATGTGCTTCAAAGCTACAAATTGATAACATGTAAAACATTAACAACAATATTGAAAGAATGCATTATTTCATATAGTTTAGGATAACTGCAGTACATTCCCTCTGGAATCAGATAATGATTCGTTTGACCCTTTTTCTATATAAAGATTAAGATTAGAGATTAATTTATTGGCTTCTGGGACATGTTGTGCCCACTTAAGCAAAATAGGAAGTCCTGCAGATAAAATGAAAAGGGATAATCATTTCATTTACCTAAAGAATTTTTAAAGCAGATTTTAGCATATCCTTTAAATAGGATCCTAGGTTAGAAGTGTGTTGTGCAAATGGTACCTGTTAAGATTTATATGGATTCTGGGTCTGGTAGAAATTGATCCCTTCTTGATTGTATTGGAGATGCTAGTACAATTGGGGAAAACCCTATAAAAATCTATTATGGCCACATCTGCGGATATTATAATATAACAGAAGCAGGATGCAAAGTGTCACACACAAAATGCTGGAGGAACTCAGCAGGCCAGGCAGCATCTATGGAAAAGAGTAAACAGTTGATATTTCAGGCTGAGACCCTACTTCAGGACTGAGAAGGAAGGGGGAAAATGCCAGAACAAATGTATTTCTTGGATCAACACTCGATGCCAGGACACATGAGGGTCTTTAGCATCAAGCATCAAGAGTGCCATGTAATCAAAGGTAAGATGTTGGAAAACACTTTCTGTTTGGGATGGAGAAATGAGGAGAATTAAGTTGTTTGCCAGGTTAAAAAAAGTTTGCCTTATCTCTTAGAGCATTGGTGTTCAACGAGCTGCCAGCAAAAGTGGTAGGTGTGAATTCAGTTGTTACATTTAAGAGAAATGTTGATAGGCATATGGTTGAGAAGCGCATTGAGGGTGGTGGGGGGGGGGAAGATATGATACTTATGCAGGTAGATGGGACTAAGCAGAAGACCAGACTAGATGGGCTGAAGGGTTTCTGTGCTGTAGTGATTGATAACTCTATGAGAGTATATATCCAGCAAAATTCATTTGCTCTCTTCCATAACCCTTGCTGAGCCAAGTACTGCAGTTTAAATTGTTGTCCTAGTATGAATTAATATAAAATGGGCTTAACTCCTGAACTTCTGTCGAGAAGAGTGATGGTGAGAGGCAGTTAGAGGTTTCCCCAGATCCATTAAGAGGCAGGTTTTGGATCTGTTAGCAGGCGTAATGATTGTTAAATCTCAAAAGCCTAATGAGATTTATTTCAGGCTGCCGTGGAAGGCAAGGGAGGGGATTGTTAAGGTTCTGAAAGTGATTTTAAAATCCTTGTTGGCTATAGGTAAAGTGCCATAATGAGTAAAGGACAGAAGTTATGATAGCTTTATTCCAGAAGTGCAATAAGGGATAAACCAGGTAATTACAAGCCCACGCCACAAACAATAGAATTGGAGTATTCACATTCAGATTGTCGTATACAGTACATTAACAATCTGGATATGAATGTAGGAGGCATGGTCAATGAGTTTACAAATGACATGGAAATTAGAGTTCTAATTGATAATGAGGAGGATAGAATGAGTCTTCAGGACAATTATGATGATTTGGTAAGATAAGCAGAGCAATAGCAGATGGAGTTTAATCAATTCATAATTTATTGTTAATAGATAATATAAATGTACTCGATATTTTTCACAGGTTTGTGACATCTAGGTCAAGAGGGCAGAGGGTTAGGGTGAGAGGGGAAGAACATGAGGGGCATCCTTTTTAGCCAAAGGGTGGTCTACATTTGGAATAAGCTGCCAGTGGAAGTGGTTGAGGCAGTTACATTAACAACATTTTAAAGACACTTAAAGAAGAAGATAGATAGGAAAGGTTTAGAGGGATATGTGTCAATTATGGGCAAATGGTACCAGCTTAGATGTCATCTTTGGCTTGGACAAGTTGGCCTGAAGGGTTCTATAACCTTACAGCTCTATGACTCCAATCCTGATGAATGTGAGGTCTTGAATTTTTGGAGGACCAATAAGGAAACCACTTAAGCAATGAATAGCAAAGTCCAATCAGATTGTCGAGTGTAGGCACAGCATTGAGAAATGTAGGGGCCTTGGATTCCTGATGGCGGTAGCACAGGTGAAGACGTCATATGGAAGAACTGTCTTTTTTAGGGGGACATAACAGAGCAGGGAGGAACTAGGACACTATGGACACTTCTGGTGTCACACCACAGAAAGCATGATTAGAGAGGTGCTAAGGAGACTTATTAGGATGTTGCTGAGATGGAATGATTCACATGTGAGAGACTGAAGAGGCTGAGTTTGATTTCTTTGGAGCAGCATAGGTTGAAGCAAGGCCTAACAGAGGTGCACAAAATTATGAGGGGCTTGAATACAGCAAGACACCAATGCTGAAAAGAGCATAGGTTCAAAATAATGGATAAGAGGAGAAACTGATGAAAATTATTGTGAAGAGCACTTGAACCACCAAGACACAGAAGGTACTGGAAAATAGGACAAGTACAGGTGTCAGGAAATAGAGAGGAGGCTTGCCACAAAAGCAGAGCATTGGAGAGAATTTAGCAGTAAATGACATTTTACTAATAAACTGCAAAATTATAAACAACAACATGCCACAAAACAAGTGAGAAGTCAAATACTTAGCATGAGAAGGCAACTGAAGATTAGGAGCAATCGCTTGTGGCTGGCTAGTTCGATGGACTGTGGATATGTGCTGGGTTTAAATAGGCTGCTGGTGATGAACTGGAAATGAGTGGCAGGTGGTTTGTTGGTTAGGTAGAGACTGGGAGGTACCTACCTGTGCAGGCCTGATAGGACCAGTCTCCCCTCCTACGACTGGTACCTGATGACCCAGGACAATCCAGATAGGTCCAGCAGAACTCTAAATAGAGATGGATTCAATTGGACAGGAAAGTGACCCTTCTTCTGGGCCGTACCCTTCCCAACTGAATGGATACCACACACCCTAGCCATGATGATGTAAATCCATCAACTGGCAAACCATATGCACTGGGCCACCCTTTACCATCCGAGGTTCGGGAGGTGCAGCTCAGGTGAGTTGAGTGGTGCATGGACAATAGGCTTGATGCAGGACTTGCAGAAGGGAGGTGTGATCCTGAGGGATGGTGGCAACTGGAGATGTTACATGACTGGATTGATGTGATGGGTAATCCTGAATGAACCAACGTACTGGGGCGAGAGTTTGTGGGAGTATCTGTAAAGGGGCAGATCTAGGGTGGGCAGCTAAACATGATCTCCAGGCTAGATTACTCTGGCCGGGAGACACCGTGGTTGGCCTGGTGGCAATAGGAACATCTGACAGCTAGAGCGGTCATCTGTGTCCTCTTCCAAGCATTGTTGTAGTGGCAAACGATGGCCCTGGTAGACAGGATCACCACTATTTTCTCCTCCATGAGGAACATTGGGAGATGGTAGCCATGAAGCACTTCAAACGGTGACATATCTGTGGCAGAGGAGGTGTGTAGGTTGTGGGAAGTTCAGCTCAGAGCAGATGCTTCTTCCATGTGGCAGGGTTAGAGGCAGTGAAGCAGTGCAAAAACTTCTCAATCTGCTGATTGGCTCTTTCTGACTGACCATTGGTTTGCAAATGATAGCTAGAGGACAAACTCACTGAGGTGCACAGGAGGTAGTGAAAAGCTCAGCAAAAGTGGGTGACAAGTTGTGGGCCCCATTCTGACACGATGTCCCAAGGGAAACTATGGAAGCAAACTACAGGTTGGAGAACCAGGTCCACCATCTCAACTTCTGATGGAAGTTTGGGGAGGACGATGAAATAGGCCACCTTGGAGAACCAGTCCACCTCTGTCATGATCATCATGGCCCCATTGGAAGGTGACAAACCTGTGAAGAAATCCGTGATGTGGGACCACTGGTACTGAGGGACTGCAGAAGCCCAGAGGGCCACTGATTGGAGGAACAGGACAGGGTAGATTGGGGGCAGACAGTGACAAACTGACACACTCCTGAGAAGATAGTGGGCCACCAGAAAATCTGGAGTTTGTCTTGTACCTGGTTGTGCTTGGAGTGCCTCAGAGTGCATGGCCACTGGCATGTACATTTGGTTGTCAGGTGTGTGGGCAGGAACAGGATTGTACTGCTGGGCCTGGCAGATCTGATTCTCAAGATCCCAGATGATCAGGGTAAAGATCTGCGAGGATGGTATGATGGTCTGAGGGTCGGTCTGAATTTCATCTGGGTCAAACTGCCTGCCTTGGTAAACTTGTTTACATTCATTTCCATGGATATATGGAGTAATATCAACTGAATTTGCTGGCAGATGGTCTAGCAGATGGGTCTCCTCTTCAGCAGTGCACTGGATGACCAGGTAGTGAGGGTCATGAGCGGAGAGTCAGGGATAACCAAAGATGAAAGGAGCATTGGGTGAGTTGATAAGGCTGAACTGGATGAACTCACAGTGCTCTCCGTTGCTCATGCGCACAGGCATTGTACACGTTCTGAACATCCCAGACCTTAAGGGACACCCGTCAACAGCTGTGATGCAGAAGGGGTGATCAATAGGCTCAGTTGGGAGTCCCAGCTGCAAACATACACATAGAATCTGGTCCAGAAAGTTGCCTGTTGTGCCAGAATCCATCAGAGCCTCCTGTGTGCATTGAGCCATTGGGGTGTGGAGGAGGACAGAGGGAGTGAGTCAGGCTGTGGTGTTGGAAAGAGGGGCCAGGGAGAGCTTACAAATAGAAGGCCCGTTGTCTCCACCTCATCGTGCTGTTTTCGGGATGCAGTGGACATTTTGTTCATAGCTGATTAGCTGCTCCACAGTAAGCACACACATTGCTTCACCACAAACCCTCATGCTCCTGGGGGAGTTAAGGGAAGTCTCCTAAAGTGCAAGGGTTCTGGAGCCTGAAAGTGGCTCGGGGAACTAGTGCTCTGCCTAGTGATGTGGAGGGTCATTCCAGAAAGCATTTGTCAATATGCAGAGCCGGAGTGATGAGGCTTTTGAGGCTGGTTTGGCATCTCATAGGTAGGCTGCTCATCTCCCAAGGCCTCCAAGAGGCCTAGCAGCTCATCCACATTCTAGCCACACTCCACCACGTAGTTCTAGAATTCCATGGTATAGTTCAGCACCGAGCAAGAGCCTTGATACAGACAAAATATCCGATCTGCTGTCTCCCCTCCACTTCCCCGTGGCACTGCCCCAGGTCAGAGCTCACAAAATCAGGAGAGAGAAGATGAAGGCAATCTTGGTCTGCAGAATACAGAGATGGCTGGAGCTTGAAGTGTGAGTCAAAATGGGACAGGAAAGGGATCCATCAAAGCTTTCTGATGCCAGAGTCCGAGGCTCTGAGGGAGGAGGCTGACTGGCAAGGAATTGCTGTAATGAGACAACGAGTTGGTTGAGAGAGGAGAGCAGATGGTCAGTGGTTTTCTGCTGCTTCTGGATCGTGTACTCAGATCCCCAGATAACTTCCTTTCGGTGAGCAGACTGTTGGGCCAACTGCTGGTTCACTCATCCTGTCAGGAAATGTGGAGGAGTCTTGGCCCAAAGGGACAGCTGCTGAGACGATTTAGCTGTACACGACACTTCACTAATAAACTGCGAAACAACAAGGCATGACCTGCCAGAAAACAAGGGAAAACAGATACTCAGCACAACTGGCAATGAGGTCACTGAAGTTTAGGAGCATCTGGTAGAGGCTGGCCCATTCAATGAGTGAACAGGGATTGCAGATGAGAGCTGGGCTTAAATGGGCTACAGGAGATGAGTTGGAAATGAGTGGCAGGTGACTCCTGTTAGCTGGGTCGAGACTGGAGGTGTGCAGGACTGACAACAAGTAGGTACTTGAATCGACATGATGGACCAAACGGCCTGTTTCTGTGCTGTACCATGAGGCTTTTTACAATCTGCTGAGGGCTGGATCAGTTGTGTTCCAGTCTGGAGACAAGGCAAAATACAGGAACTCCATGTATGATCTCCAAAAAGCCACCTTACATGCAAAGTGGCAATTCCAACCTGAATTTGAATCATGAAGGATGCTCGACAACTGTGGCAAGGCTTGAATGCTATCGCCTCTTACAAATTGAAACCAAGCAACATAGGTGACAAGGTTTACCTCTCTGATGAGCTCAATGCCTTTTATGCTTACTTTAATCATCAAAACATGGAGGCATGTTCACAAACTCCCACAGGGCCCAATGACCCTGTGATTTCATTCTCCAAGGTCAATATGAAAGCACTTTTCTGGAGGGTGAACCCACTGAAAGCATCCAGCCCATGTGGGGTAGCTGACTAAGTACTAAAGACCTGTGCTGACAAACTGGCTGGAGTGTTCACCGATATCATTAAACTCTTGCTTCAGCAGTCTGAGGTACCCATCTGCTTCAAGCAGGCTTCAGTTATACTGGTGCTTAAGAAGAACATGGTAACCTGCCTTAATGACTACCACCTAATAGCACTTACACCCACTGTCATGAGGGGCTGATGAGGAAACATATCAACTCCTGCCTGAGAAGTGACTTGGATCCGCTCCATATTGCCTACCATCACAACAGGTCAACAGCAGATACCATTTCATTGGCTCTTCTCTCAGCCCTGATGTTCTTCACTGACTAAAGATCAGCATTTAATAATAACATTGCCTCAAAACTAATCAATAAGCTTCAAGACCTTGGCCTTAATAACTCCTTGTGCAACTGGATCCTCAATTTCATCACTTGCAGATCCCAGTCAGTTCAGCTTGGCAACAACATTACTTTCACATTCACCATCAACACAGATGCACCATAAGATATAGGAGCAGAATTAGGCCATTTGGCCCATCGAGTCTGCTCCGCTGTGCATCACAGTTGTTGGCTGAATCAAAGGTCGTAAATAATCAGCATATAGAAGGAAATATGAAAATCTAGCTGAGTGGTGCCAGAACAATAACATCCTATTCAATGGCAGCTGATTATTGAATTCAGGAGAAGGAAATCAGAGTTTCATGAGCCAGTCCTCATTAGGAGATCAGAGGTGAAAGGGGTCAGCAACTTTAAATTCCTCAGAGGATTTGTGCTGGGTCCAGCATGTAAATGTCATTATGAAGAAAGCATGGCAATGCCTATACTTTCTTAGAGGTTTATGGCATGTCATCTGAAACTTTGATAAACTTCTATACATTGACTGAAATGGAAACACCGAGAACTCGTATGGAAACACCAAGACGCTTGAATAGAAAAGCCTACGCAAAGTAATGGATACAGCCCAGACCTTCACAAGTAAATCCCTTGCCACCATTGAGCACAGCTATATGGTGTGCTGTTGTAGGAAAGCAAAATCCATCATCGAGAGCCCCCATCATCCAGACAATGCTCTCTTCTCACTGCTGCCACGAGGAAGAAGGAACAGGAGCTTCAGAACCCACATTACCTGGGTTCACGGACAGTTATTAACCCTCAACCATCAGTCTCTTGAACTAGAGGGGTCACTTCATTCAACTTCACTTGCTCCATCACTGAACTGTTCCCACAATCTATGGACTCACTTTCAAGTATTCTTCACCTCATGCTCTCAATTTTTTTGTTTGTTACTTGTTTAGTTATTTACTTATTATTTCTTTCTTTTTGCATTTACAGTTTGCTGTCTTTGCACATTGGTTGTTTATCCGTCCTGCTAGGTGCTTTTTTCATTGATTCTATAGTGTTTCTAGTAATTATTGTGAATGCCCACAAGAAAATGGATCTAATGGATGGATGTGGTGACATATTTGTACTTCAGAATAAATTTACTTTAAACTTTTAAGTTTTGAATTTCAGGATAAGGACTTTTATTTTAGAAAGTATTTTCAAAATCTAAAATTTAATTGGCATTGAAGAACTATGCAGTTTCACTGAGCACTTTCTGACCAAGACATTCATCACTCACCCATTATCACTTACCCTGTTGTAGGGGAAGTAGTGCCTTTCTCCAGCTAGATTTTCCTATATTCAACCTATATCTGTGTACGTTTACAAACATTTTGAGGAAATGACTCAAATGTGACGGGCTGTGTTTGTCCTTATTAATTATCCTCCCATTAGATTTTTGTTAAGGACAGTACTTATTTCTTTAACACTCTTAAATTGGTTGGATTGCTGGACGGATTTAAGAGGGTAGCAAATAATCAAAAGCATTGTGTTAGTTTGATGTCACAACTAAACCAAACTGGCTAAGGAAAGTAGATTTCTTTTCTTGAAGGATGAAAGTGAACCAAGTTGGATATTGTATTCACTCTGTTGGCCACAAACACTCAAACTAGCCTTGTTACTTTCAAGTTATTTGGTTAAGTGAACTTAAATTCCATAACTATAGTAGTGAACACCAACCAATTCAGGAACAGCTTTTTATGTATAACTATGAGGTTCTTGAACTAACCTGCACAGCCTCATTCTACTTCAATAAGGGAGCACTACAGACCCTCTCTTACACTACCATTGACTTGATTCTAATTGCGCTTTTTCATTGAAGTCTTGTTTTACACAGTCTTCGTATATGTACATGTGAGAATAATCTGGACTTAGACTTGGTGGTTTAAAGCTCAAGGCTCCAAAACATTACTCTAGACTGTCAATTGCTGGCCATAATGCAATGACAAAGCTACTGCACTGACTGTATGTTATATCCTTTGTATTTGTTCATCTGATCATATATCAGATATCAATGACAAGTAACAACAGTGAAGGGTGTAACAAAGTGGAGTCCTGTCAAACAGCATGATGGTCAAAAGCAGAAGCAGAACTAACATTCTTGTGTCAATATCCAGCAATTCAGATCACGATACATTTCCAATAGAGGCAAAAATGCTGTGGTGACATGGAATCAAAATTTAAGGGCAGTTCTATATTTTAGTGAACGAAAAATACCTACCATCTTCCTTCATTCGTTTTTCATCAACTGCCCAAATATATTCATATGTTCCACCAAGTGTGCCTTCACTTATGTAATGAGTTCCATAGTCCTTAAAGATTTCCCTGTATTCTCCATAGTTGTAAACTGTTGGCAGCTGTTTAACTCTTTGAAAAAAATCATAATGGAGCATCAGGTCCCTGGGTTTTACCTTGAACTGAGCCACTTGGAGGGAGAAATGTGAATGATATAGGTGTGTTCTCTGAAAGTGAACAAGAACAATTGAAGAGCATGATTAGTGAAGTATTCTGTTACTCTACTTGGTCAGTCTGTATATAATATATAATCTGATCTAAGGGAACAATGACAAGGGACTGATGGCCATTCATTTCCTTAATGATATTCTTTAAATCCATTTTCAAAATACCATCGTTCCCTTTGCTTGTCATTTTTCAACAATTTCCCATTTGCCAGTTAAAAGTAGCAAACAGCCCCAGCAAAACTGATGTCAGTGGGTAAAAGGCAGGACAACAGAATAGTTTAAAAAATATATTATCACATGCTTACTGTTCCAGAGTATTTGAGGACATTTTGCATCATTTTCTTGAAATTATTACTCTGATAACTAATTCCAAGTTCAAATTTTTTTGGAATTATGATCTTCAAACTAAAATCCGTATGTTGTTTATTTTGTTCAAATCTGCTGGATGTAAAATTTTGGAAAGATGCATATTCATTGAAGGACAGTTGTAATTTTCCTTCTGTCTGGAAAGAAAAGAGAAAACACTTGTGAAATGAGGCGGACTTGTGGAATCTCTATTATACAGCATGGACCTAGGCCTTTGTCCCATTGAATTTACACTGAGCAACATGCTAATCCTTCACTAGTGCTATTCCCAGCAGCTGTTCGCTACCTCATGTGAGACAATATACAGTGGCCAACTGTACATTTTTGGCATCAAGGGCAAGCCTATGTACAAACTCCATATAGATTAAACCAAAGTCATTGGAGTTCGGAGGAAGAAACTGTGTCACGGGGCTGCCCCATGAACTTACTTGAAACAATTCACACACAAAAAAATACATAAGCAGGTCATACTATGATCACAGAATGTAATTAATGACCTGAGTGATATTTAAATCAACTAAAATTACATAGTTGTCAGTGACCTGGCAGATCCTGTGTAATGGCATCTTTCACATGATTCGTAAATATGATTCTAGGACTTGGGACAAGACCACAGCTGCTGGAATCTGGAGCAACAGGCAATCCGCTGGAGGAACTTAATGAATTGAGCAACATCCCAGGCAGTTCCTCTAGCATGAGAGGATACCTACTGTACTGAAAGGACAGGCAGGTAGGCAGCTGGTATGGGATGGCTCTGTTGGTAAAAACAAATGAAATAAAATCCTTACAAAGAGGTGACATACAATCAGATAATATGTACAGGTGTCCCCCTCTCTTTTACAAAGGTAGAGCATTCCTATGAAACCTTTCTTAAGCTGAAATGGTGTAAAGCGAAGAACCATTAATTCATATGGGAAAAATTTTCGTAAAATCAAAAATCCACCTTGTAATGCGAATGCAGGTTACTAATGTAGGTACAAACAAGTTGGATGAACCCAGCAGGTTGGGCAGCCTCCGTTGAAACAAGCAGTCAACGTTTCAGGCAGAGACCCTTCGTCAGACTGAAGAAGGAGGGGGCAGGGGCCCTATAAAGAAGGTGGGTGGAAGGTGGAAGGTGCCAGGTGAAAAACCAATCAGAAGAAAGGGAGGGGAGGCAGGGAGGGGATAGGCAGGAGAGGTGAAGAAGGAATGCAAGGGGAAAGCACAATGGGTAATAGAAGAAGGCAGAATCATGAGCGAGGTGATAGGCAGCTAGAAGAGGAGGCAGAGTGAAAGTGGGATGGGGAAAGGGAGAGGGAGGGAATTACCGGAAGTTGGAGAATTCGATGTTCATACCAAGGGGCTGGAGACTACCCAGACAGTATATGAGGTGTTGCTCCTCCAACCTGAGTTTGGCCTCATCATGGCAGTAGAGGAGGCCGTGTATGGACATATCCGAATGGGAATGTGAAGCAGAGTTGAAGTGGGTGGCAACCGGGAGATCCTGTCTGTTGTGGCAGACGGAGCGGAGATGCTCGATGAAGCGGTCCCCCAATCTGCGTTGGGTCTCGCCAATGTAGAGGAGGCCGCACCAGGAGCACTGGATGCAATAGATGACCCCAACAGACTCACAAGTGAAGTGTTGCCTCACCTGGAAGGACTGCTTGGGGCCCTGAATGGTGGTAAGAGAGGAGGTGTCGGGACAGGTGTAGCACTATCGCTAGCAGGGATAAGTACCAGGTGGGTGACCTGTGGGGAGGGACATGTGTACCAGGCAGTCACGGAGGGAACAATCCCTGCGAAAAGCAGAGAGGGGTAGAGAGGGAAAGATGTGTTTTGTGGTGGGGACCTGTTGAAGGTGGCGGAATTTGCAGAGGATAATATGCTGGATCCGGAGGCTGGTGGGGTGGTAGGTGAGGACAAGGGGAACACGGTCCCCGTTATGGTGATGGGAGGATGGGGTGAGGGCTGGTGTAGGAAATGGAGGAAATGCGGGTGAGGGCATCATTGATGACGGCAGAAGGGAAACCATGATTCTTAAAGAAAGAGGACATTTGAGATGTCCTGGAATGGAAAGCCTCATTCTGGGAGCAGATGCGGTGGAGACGGAGGAACTGGGAATAAGGAATAGCATTTTTACATTTGGCAGGGTGGGAAGAGATATAATCAAGGTATTTATGAGAGTCAGTAGGTTTACAGAAGATGTCAGTGGACAGTCTGTCTCCAGAGATGGAGACCGAGAGATTGAGAAAGGGGAGAGAAGTGACCAAGATGGACCAAGTGAATTTGACGGCTGGGTGAAAGTCAGAGGCAAAGTCAATGAAATTGATGAGCTCAGCATGGGTGCAGGAAGCAGCACCAATGTAGTCATCAATGTAGCAAAGGAAAAGTTGGGGAGCAGTACCAGTATAGATTTGGAGCATAGACTGTTCCACATAACCCACAAAGAGGCAGGCATAGCTGGGGCCCATGCGAGTGCCCATAGCTATACCCTTGGACTGGAGAAAGTGGGAAGAGCCGAAAGAGAAGTTATTAAGTGTGAGTACCATTTGTGCCAACCGGGGGAGTGTGGTGGTGTTGGAGAACTGGTGAGGTCTAAGGTTAAGAAAGTAGCGGAGGGCTTTGAGGCCTTCTTGATGGGGAATGGAAGTGTATAAGGATTGGACATCCATGGTGAAAATGAAGCGGTCGGGACTGGGGAACTGGAATTTAAATGAAGCGGTCTGGACTGGGGAACTGGAATTTAAATGAAGCAGTTGGGACTGGTGAGTATGGTTTGTACCATACTCTGTTTGTACGTGTTGATTTGACCACAGCATCTGCTTTGTGTTTACTAATGTGGGTCTTTTGTAAAAGCAAAGTGGCGTAAAGTGAATATTTGTAAAGCGGGGGACACCTGTAATCATTGTGGGTTGAGTTAAGAAAATGCAAGGTGAAAAAGACCCTGATTCTAGTTATACACGTGGCTCTGAATAGTAGCCAGGGTGTAGGATACAAATTACAATGAATGATTTAAAAAAACATGTAAAAAAGCAATATTACCATAGTCACAGAGGATTTCAATATGCGGGTAGATTGGGAAAGTCAGGTTGGAATGGATCCCGAAAGAGAGAATTTGTCCTCAGTAAGGACCATCTCCTTCGACCTTCAACTCTCTAAGGCACAGCTCTCTGTCCTCAGTGAAGGCCTCACCTTTGTCCCCCTTCACCTACATCTCAGGGAGTTCTGCATGTGCCATGACGCTGAACTCTTACGCTGGCTCCGTCTTCAAGCCTAGTTCTTCGGCAAGGACTCTTCCACTCCCGCTGGTGACCCCTTCTCCCATCTTCAACCCTCCTCCTCTTCATGGACACCCGGCTTTGGTCTTCTGCCTGCTCTGGATCTCTTTATTGCTAACTGCCGATGGGACATCAACTGTCTTGACTTCACCACACCTTGTTCCAATTCCAACCTCACTTATTCCAAACGCTCTGCTCTCCACTCCCTCCAGACAAACCAAACTTTAAAACCTGCTGATAAGGGGGTCACTGTTGTAGTCTGGTGTACTGACCTCTACCTTGCTGAGGCACAGCGACAACTCGCTGATACTTTCTCTTATTTACTCCTCGATCATGACCCCACTAAGGAGCACCAGGCTGTTGTCTCCCACACCATCACCAACCTTATCAGCTCTGGGGATCTCCCATCCACTGCCACCAACCTCATAGTTCCCACACCCCGCACTTCCCATTTTTACCTCCTACACAAGATCCACAAACCTGCTTGTCCAGGTAGACCTATTGTCTCAGCTTGCTCCTGCCCCACTGAACTCATTTCTGCATACCTCAACACTGTTTTATCCCCCCTTGTTCAATCCCTTCCCATCTATGTTTGTGACACTTCTCAGGCTCTGAATTTTTTCAATGATTTTAAGTTCCCTGGCCCCAACTGCCTTATTTTCACCATAGATGCATCCAGTCCCTGTATACCTCCATCCCCCAGCAGGAAGGTCTCAAAGCTCTCCGCTTCTTTTTGGATTCCAGACCTAACCAGTTGCCCTCTACCACCACTCTCCTCCGTCTAGCAAAATTAGTCTTTACTCTTAACAATTTCTCCTTTGGCTCCTCCCACTTCCTCCAAACCAAGGGTGTAGCCATGGGCACCCGTATGGGTCCCAGCTATGCCTACCTTTTTGTTGGCTTTGTGGAACAGTCCATGTACTAAGTCTATACGAGTATCCGTCCACCATTTTTCCTTTACTACATCGACAACTGCATTGGCGCTGCTTCCTGCATGCATGCTGAGCTCGTTGACTTCATTAACTTTGCCTCTACAACTTTCACCCTGCCCTCAAATTTACCTGGTCCATTTCCAACACCTCCCTCCCCTTTCTTGATCTTTCTGTCTCTGTCTCTGGAGATAGCTTATCGACTGATGTCTACCATAAGCCTACAGAATCTCACAGCTACCTGGACTACTCCTCTTCCCACCCTGTCTCCTGCAAAAATGCCATCCCCTTCTCGCAATTCTTCCGTCTCCGCCGTATCTGCTCTCAGGATGTGGCTTTTCATTCCAGGACAAAGGAGATGTCTTCCTTTTTTAAACAAAGGGGCTTCCTTTCCTCCACCATCAACTCTGCTCTCAAATGCATCTCTCCCATTTCACACACATCTGCTCTCACCCCATTTTCCTGCCACCCCACTAGGGATTGGGTTCCCCTCATCCTCACCTACCACCCCACCAGCCTCCAGGTCCAACATATAATTCTTCGTAACTTTCGTCACATCCAACGGGATCCCACCACCAAGCACATCTTTCCCTTCCCCTACTCTCTGCTTTCCACAGTGATCACTCCCTATGCGACTCCCTTGTCCACTCGTCCCCCCCCATCCCTTCCCACCGATCTCCCTCCTGGCACTTATCCTTGTAAGCAGGACAACTGCTACACCTGCCCTTAAACTTCCTCCCTCACCACCATTCAGGGCCTGAGACAGTCCTTCCAGGTGAGGCGACACTTCACCTGTGAGTCAGCTAGTGCGGTATATTGCGTCTGGTGCTCATGGTGTGGCCTTTTATATATTGGTGAGACCTGGTGCAGACTGGGAGACCGTTTCGCTGAACACCTACGCGCTGTCTGCCAGAGAAAACAGGATCTCCTAGTGGTCTCACATTTTAATTCCACGTCCCATTCCCATTCTGATATGTCTATCCATGGCCTCCTTTACTGTCAAGATGAAGCCACACTCAGGTTAGAGGAACAACACCTGATATTCTGTCTGGGTAGCCTCCAACCTGATGGCATGAACATTGATTTCTTTAACTTCCGTTAATGTTCCTCCTCCCTTTCTTACCCCATTCCTTATTTATCTATCTATCTATTTATTACTTTTCCCCTTTTATTTCCCCCTCTCTCTTTTTTCTCTCTCTGTCCCTCTCACAGTCACTCCTTGCCTGTTCTCCATCTTACTCTGGTGCTCCCCTCCCCCTTTCTTTCACCCCAGGCCTCCCATTCCATGATTCTCTCCCTTCTTCAGCTCTGTATCCCTTTTGCCAATCACCTTCCCAGCTCTTAGCTTCATCCCTCCCCCTCCTGTCTTCTCCTATCATTTCAGATCTCCCCCTCCCCCTCCCACCTTCAAATCTCTTACTATCTCTTCTTTCAGTTAGTCCTGACGAAGGACTTCTTCCTATAGGTGCTGCCTGGCCTGCTGCATTCCACCAGCATTTTGTGTGTGTTCGTTGTAGAGCAACTTGTGTGAAAAACAACTCTGGATTGAGTGTTGTGCAATGAAGCAGGTTTGATTAGGGAGTCCTCAGGGACCAGCGATCATAATAAGATAGAATGCACCCTGCAGTATGAGTGAGAGAAGATAATGTCAGATGTATCCGTAGTACAGTGGATTAAAGGGATTACAGAGGCACGTGAGAGGAGCTGGCCAAGGTTGATTGGAAGGGGAGACTAGCAGGGATATCAGGGAACTACAGTGGCTGGAGTTTCTGGGAACAATTCAGAATGCGCAACATAGATGTCACTCAAAGATGAATATCTATTCTAAAGGGATGATGAGACAACTGTGCCAGACAAGTGAAGTCAAAGATAGCATAAAAGTAAAGGAGAGGGCATATAATACAGTAAAAATTAGTGGGAAGGTATAGGATTGGGAATCTTAAAAAAATACTAGCCAACTAAAAATCCATTGGACTGCTGGAAAATAATGCCAGAGAGGTAATAATTGGGGACAAAGAAATGGTGGGCAAACTTAATAAATATTTTGCATCAGTCTTCACTGTAGAAGACACTAGCAGTATGCCAGAAATTCACAAGTATCAGGGGAGTATGCGGGATCAGGTGCTATTATTGAAGAGAAGGTGCTTGGGAAGCTGAAAGGTCTGAAGTTAGATAGGTTACCTGGACCAAATAGACCATACCCCAAGATTCTGAAAGAGGTAGTCGCAGAGATTGTGGAGGCATTAGTAGTGATCTTCCAAAAATCACTAGATTCTGGGATGGTCCCAGGTACAGGAAAACAGCAAATATCAGTCCACTCTTTAAGAAGGGAGGGAGGAAGAAAAAACAGAATTATAGGCCAGTTAGCCCTACTTCAGTGGTTGGCAGGATATTGGAGTCCGTTATTAAGGATGAAGTTTTGAGGTATTTGGAGGCACATGATAAGATAGGCCAAAGTCATCATGGTTTTCTTGAGGGGAAATCTTGCCCAACAAATCTGTTGGAAATACTTGAGGAAACAACAAAGAGAATAGACAAAGGAGAGTCAATGGATCTTGTTTACATGGATTTTCAGAGGGCCTTTGACTTGAGGCTGCTAAACGAGATCAGAGCCCGTGGTATTACAAAAAAGATACTAACATGGGTAGAAGATTGGCTGACTGGCAGGAGACAAGGAGTGGGAATAAAGTGGGATTTTTCTGGCCGGCTGCGACTAGTGGTGTTGCTCAGGAGTCGGTGTTGGGACCACTTCTTTTCACTGTATATGTCAATGATTGGGATGACAGAATTGATGACTTTGTGCCCAAGTTTGCAGATGATGTGAACATAGGTGGAGGTGAAGATGGTGTTGGGGAAGCTGATATTCTGCAGCCAGATTGGAAGAATGAGTAAAGAAGTAGCAGATGGAATATAGAGCAAGGAAGTACATGGCAATGCACTTAGGTAGAAATAATAAAGGTGTAGACTCTTTTCTAAATAGGGGGAAAATTCAGAAAACAGAGGTGCAAAGGGACTTGCGAGTACTCATATAGGATTCACTAAAGGTTAACTTGCAGGTTCAGATGGTGATAATGAAGGCAAATGTAATGTTAGCATTAATTTTCAGAGGACTAGAATATAAAAGCAAGGATGTAATGCTGAGGCTTTATAAGACATGGGGCACACCATTATTTGGAGTACTGTGAGCAGTTTTGAGCCTCTTAGCTAAGAGTAGATGTGCTGGCATCAGAGAGGGTCCAAAGGAGATTCACAAGAATGATCCTGGGATTAAGAGGGTTAACATATGGGGAGCATTTTTGGCTGTGGTTTTATGTGCTCGAGTTTACAAGAATGAGAAAGGAGATAGAATGATAAAGAGCTGGGAAGTTAATTGGTGAAAGAGATAAAAGGCTGGAGAAAGGGGAATCTCATAGGAGAGGACAGAAGACCATGGAAGAAAGGGAAGGGATAGTTGGAGTCAGCATAGCATCACAGTTAAAATATGAACAAGTGTAAACAACAAAATCAAACAACAAAGGGTTAAACAGGTGGTAATGGTTTTAAAAATACCCAGAGGATGAAGGAAACAATATGTGAACAGTACTGAACTATAAATTCCCAAAAGTAAATGGGAATCATAAACTCCCAAGGATATTCATTAAAGTAGCTAATTAGATTCTGGCAGGGATTTTCGGAAATCATTAGAAATAGAAGAAAAATTTAGGGAAAATTGAATTCAAAAGGTACTATTAAAAGCTGCAGATGAACAAGCCTAGAATTTAAATAAGGTTAAGGTTGAGATGTTTAAAACATGTTGGGGGCATAAAAATTATATTATTAATATTGCAGAATATGTGTAGCCAGCAGCAAGTCTACTTAACTCTGTGGGTGTGTGTAGGGGGGGGGTGGTAGTGTGTGGTCACAATTATGATCACTTTATTGATGCTGTAGTTTCAGCCTCAAACTCTGGTATTCCATTCAATTCTATCTGCCTCTCTCTTCCTCTAACATATTTCAATCCTTCCTCTTCACTGTTTTGATTACTCTTCAGGTATCTTACTCTGTTCTCCTAAATACCTTGAGATATTTAGGTACATTTAAAAATTGTATGTCCAAGTTATTATTATTTGTTCTATTTGAACATAAAATTGGTTACAGAAATATGTAAATATATTCTGGACATTAAAGAAGTTTTGCAATATTTACCTCAGAGCTGTAGAATTCTAAGTTGTATGGTTTTCTGAATCTTATGTTGTTCACATAATATGGCGCGCAGCTGCCTCCATAGTATCTGTTATCTAGAACAGTTCCTTCCAAACTCTCAGTTAAAATATTGTATCTGTAAATGTATAAATCTGATTAATTAGATGACAGATTACATTCACTCACTCACACCATGTTGAGCTTTCTCTTATTAAATTGATATTCTGTTCACAAGTTTTCTCAGTGCACCAAATTTATTGTCCAAGGCACTCTTTATCTTTTCTGCATCACCTACCAGTGTATTGGATCATGATTCACCTTACAGTCTCTGACGCTAACTCATTTTATCACAAAACTGTGAAATCTTACATCACCCTGCTAACGTTCATCATTTCTTCCTTAACCATATAGTACTGATGCTTGGCATTACCTAGCATTCATATTTTTGTTTAGCTCCCCTCAGAATAGCATGAAGTGGGCTCAACCCATTGAAGGGTCATCCTTTGGGTACAATATTAAAACCAATGTCTAAAGAGGTTTGTGGATTGTATTGTGCAGAGATACAGCATGGAAACCACCAAACACCTATTTGCACAATATCTTATGTTCATTACATTTTTATTCTCTCCCAGTTTTCGTCAATGTCACCCAGACCTCAATGCTCATCAACACATTAGGGACAATTTACAGTAACCAATTAACATCTGGAAGAAACACCCCCAGTCACAGGGGAAACATGCAAACGCCCACAGAGAGCACCTGAGGTCAGAATTGAACTCATTTCTCTGGCACTTGAGCAGCAGCTGTACAAACAATGTCACGTATTGAGCTAAGCAGCGTAGGTGCTGAAAAAAATTAGAATCAGTTGTATGGCAATATATACCGTTACATTGGCATGCTTCTGGGATTTAGAGATCTTCTTAGAAACATACCCACTTGCGATATGTTGCACGGCCCAGTATTGTTCTGTCTCCCTGGAGCATGCATAGCTAAATCTCCGGCATCCTTTCTCGTCAGACTGATCTCCACAATCATCATCTCCATTACACCTGAGCCTACTAGGAATGCATCGACCTAAAAAACTCCACAGAATATGCATTTTAGTCCAAAGCCTCAAAAATAAGGGACTTTACCTTGGTTGTCAGCTCGATTTGGAGAGCTGTAAGATAGATGGCCAGTTACAATGTAGTGTGCAGAGCTTGCATTACTCTGCAGAGCATTCTAACTGGTTGCATCACTGTCCAGTATGGAGGGGCCACTGCACAGGACTGGAAAAAGCTGCAGAAAGTTGTAAACTCAGCTTCGTCATGGCACTAGCCTCCCCAGTGTTGAGGATTCCTTCAAAGGATGTTGCCCTAAAGTGATGACATCCATCATTACGGACCCCATCATGTAGGATATGCCCTCTTCTCACTGCTACCATTAAGGAGGAGGTAAGGAGTCTGAAGACATATACAAGAACAGCTTCTTCCCCTCTGTCATCAGATTCTGAAAGGACAATGAACCCATGTCCTACCTCACTATTTTTGTTTCATATTTTGCTCTCCTTTTGCAAAACTTATCTAATTTAACTTTTTATATATACTTATTGTAATTTATAGTTCTTTTATTATTATGTATTGCAACCTACTGCTGCTGCAAAACAACAGATTCCATGACATCCGTCAATGACATTAAATTTGATTCTGATTCTGAGCTTAATCCATCATCTGTTCCAGATTTCTGAGCTGAAGAATTGGATGCACTTCATCTCCCCTTCGGTTCATGCTAGCCATGGCTGGTGTACAAGAAACAACTCATTCACTTGAATGGAGGTTTGCTAAAGGGTAGGCTCAACTCAAGGTTTCTTGTTTATTTATTCTTATTTTGTTTTACATTTTGCTTTTTAATTACTTTAAAAAGTGATGCATTTTAATTAGATGCTTATTTTTATTTATTCTTAAACATTTATAAAATTATATGAATTGATCTTAAATATCATTGACTATCAATAACATTTAAAACTAATGAGAACACCCCGACATCAATGAACAAGGCCCATCTCACAGGTGCCACAACAGTTAAGGTAAGCATGGGGATAAAGCGCTACATTGAGAATGATTTACCATAATTTCAGCTGTACATATTTTTTAAATTTTTAAAAGATTGGTGAAGCATACAAGGAAGCAACACCACTGCAAGTATCCACTGTATATTTGCTTAAACTTCAGAAGATTTTATCAGTCCTCCTTCATTGAAAACCAAATTATTCAGATGAACTCTCTTGCAGGTTGGAGAAGGAAGGACGAACATTATCAGTCCACTATTTTATTAAGTTGAGACCTGGCTCTCTGCTTAAAAAACATACATGGAAAACTCGGCAAAAGCATACACTGAAACTTTGGCAACCAAGATTTTTCTGCTACAGAACAAACTTCAACAAATCAAGTTAGCGCAATGTAGAAGCAATGTATGGACTATTGTATCAAAATTTTATGTCCATTCACAAACGCGCAAAGTGTTTTTCTAGGATCTCTCAATGTACCTATTAAATCGAAAGCACTTTCAGTAAAACTAGGCAAGTAAATAAAACATTCTTGACTCCAAAGAATTGCCTATAACTGGAAAGAACATTAATGAGTTCAGTTGGAAACTTGTTTGCAGATTGTTGGTAAATACATGATTAGATCACTGATACTTTCTTGGGAGGGGGAGTTGACATGTCTGCTATGCCCTATATGCAACTTCAATCTTGCTTCTTAATATTTGAAGAATAACTAACAATTGGAAATAAATATTACCTTGGAAATTTTATTCTGCTCACAACAAAATTCAATAAAAAAATGAAACACTACATTGGGTTTTAGAGAATAGATTTTCTTCAGATTTATGTCGACTGTAGCTGCTAGGCTGCCACTTCTTTTTTTCTTTTTTTTTACTCAGCAATGCAGAAATCCATTTTTTTATAGGCAATTGTTTAGTCTTGGCATCTCCATATGTGATATCTAATTACAGATCACAGTAAACTTCAGTAGACTAACTACTGTTCTGTTTTCATTGGCTGGCCCATTGTGGAGGAGAGAACAATAACACTTTAACTACAGACTGAAAACAGAAAAGTTATGGGAAAATTTTTATTCTGTATTCTGCTGGCATACAATAGGAACCTATTTCTTTTGTTAATAAACATCATAAATTTAAGTGAATTTCCAATGCTTCCAGAAAGGGGAAACAATATTTCACTGAAGACATTTGTTACCTGTTTCTGCACATACAAAGCCCTCACACAGGTTTATGGATCGGCAGCGGCCTGTGCAGGCCTTCTCTTCCCTGTCCGCAGAGTCACATGATGCACCACCAAACTGCGAGGGCATCTCAAGTCTTGCATACCTGTACTTTATAAACGCAGAAGGGAAACATTGATGATAGCAGATAAGTATCCAAACACACAACTAGTTAGAGATTGAAGACACAATATGTTAGTGAATAATTCAATTTTACTTTACTTTCTCTCTAAGCTGCATGGAAGCAATATCTGAACATGCATGACATATAAAGTGTTCGGCAATATCAGGCCTTGGCTGTGGTACTGGGCACTAACTGCACTGTTCTTTTAGAGATAGCATGAACCCAACTTCCTTCCCTGATCTACTGCCAGAGCAAGCTCTCCTAATGGTGAAGTCCATGTGCATTGGAACTACTTTACCTTGAGTGAGTTGGAGAGTGTGGAGGAAGGGTGGTGGGGAGAAGTCTCTGATGGCTAGTTGGGGCCAAAGCTGAGCCACACCCGGGTAGGCTGAGTGGGGGTTGGGCACACCAGGATGCCAGGGAACAAGAAAATGTTTTAACTCAGGAATGCTCTCTGTTAGCAGCGAAAGTAGGGTCAAGTTCCTGGAGTAGGACAAGATCCTGCAGCAAGACCCAGGCATAGATGAGTGTTGGGTTTGCCTTGAAAAAGCTGCGAGAGTGGCATCAATAGGGAAATGAACGTCAGTCACATGGTTTGTTCATGCCCAGCAGCCTCCAAGCATAGTCAATGTATCATACATCCAGAAGACTGTAATTTAATTTCCAGAATTATGCTGTACATACATAGGGATCTGATCATGTTTAGCTATTGGAATTTAGATTAAATTTTATCACATATCTCATGCCATAGAACTGCTAACCATCGGATGGTGGAACAGAAACAGACTCTTCTGCCGACTGAGTATCTAGCTCCCATTTACATTAATCCAACCCTCGTCCATTTTGTTCTCCCACACATTTCCATCAATGGTCCTAATGCTCATCTACAGTGGCCAGTTAACCTGCACGACACTGGGTCTGGCACATGGAGGAAACCCCCATGATCACATAGAAACTCCTCACAAACAGCAGCACAGCTGGAGTGATTTTTTTTTCACACAGCCACATAGCCTTAGGAATGTTGAACTCTTAACTAAATTACCTCAATATTATTAAAACTGCATGGACCATCTGCAATCTTTGGCACCAACCCAGCTACCCCTCAGGGTTTATACACTGGCGACTGGGAAACCTTGTCCTAGGGATTGTTCACCAGTACCAGGATATATCAAGAGCATTTGATTAGTCATGGCTGTGAGTGGAGCCCTGGATGGCGTGGAACTGGTCAGGAAAGGCATTTTGAGTATCAAACTGAAGATCTGGCTGAGAGGTGTGAGTACCTGGCAGAAGCAATGTGAAAAAGTTGTTTTAAGGGCTTTTGGGTTGGTTTCCAATTAGCTAAGGAGATGGTCTGCAGCGTGTCTAATTCTTTTTTTTTTTAATAATTTTTTATTGCATTTTTAAATGATTACAAAGTATGAAAAAACAATGTATATAACCCATACCCCCTCCCCTTAACCCCTCCCCCCTAACTGCCCCATAGAAAAAAAAAGAAAGAAAGAAAGAAAGAAAGAATGCCTGGTGGTTGGAAGATCTCCACATGCTCCATGGAGTTCGTAATAATTTTAATATGTATATTTATTTCTTTCCCCTAATAACCAATTGTTTCATCTTAAAAGCATCTATATATTTAATCCTGTCTTTTGTAAATAAGGGCTCCAAATTTTCAAAAATGTTTCATATTTATCTCTTAAATTATAAGTAATTTTTTCTAATGGAATACAACCATAGATTTCTTTCTTCCAAGAATCTATACTTAAATGTGTATCCGATTTCCAAGTAACTGCAATAGCTTTTTTGGCTACTGCCAGTGCAATTTTTATAAATTCTTTCTGATACTTATTTAGTTTGAGTTTCGGTTTTATCCCTTCAATATCACCTAGTAAAAATAATATTGGATTATGAGGAAATTGTGTTCCTGTAATTTGTTCCAGTAAAAGTCTTAAATTTGTCCAAAATGGTTGAATTTTAGAGCAAGACCATGTCGAATGTAAAAAAGTACCAGTTTCCTGGTTACATCGGAAACACTGATCCGATAAATTTGGATTAAATTTTTTTATTTTTTGTGGTGTAGTCTAATTCTTCAATGGAAGACTGAAACCTGTGACAGAGCCTTCCCTGTCTGAGGGATATGTGAGGGAGACCCCTGGAGAAGTAACTACAAACAAGGTGGTTGATGAACCTTTGGTTTAGAATGGTTTTACTTCTCAAGGTGTACTTTAGAAGAATGCAGAAGCTGTCAAACTAATTGCTGGCACGTGATAACTAGCTCATGCAGAACAATCACAAAAGTAAGGTTGTGTGAACTTCGAATTTCTATCAACTTCCATTGCCATACTTACTTGCTTTTTCTGGCAAGGATTGCAAGATCCCCATGAGGACCAAGTTGAAAGAGTGCAATCAATTGGCTCTGATGGATTCCTTAATGACCTTTCCCAGCGTCCCAAAAAACTGATAAAATTTGCTGGGTTCAATCCATTCGTTAACTCTTCGCTGAAATCAAATGGTGATTATAAAATAAAACATTATAGACAGCATAAACAAAAATAAAATCCCTCCTTCTGATCTCCTATTCAATCCAGATTGTATAAAAGGGTATTTTGACATAATTTGAACTTCACACGAAGTGGTTATTTTTAAAAGGAAAGTAAGCTTAATTTAAAAAAAAACAGAAAACATTGGTAATACTCAGCAGCTCCTCAGGCTTCATCTGTGAGAATGAAATGAAGTTGTTTTTCAGGTCAAAAACCTTTTGTCAGAACTGGGAAGGAGTAAAAAGAAGCATATTAAGCTGCAGGGAGGTTTGTAAGATGAATGGCTATGATGGATTAACACCATGTGGACATGTGGGTAACCTGTAACAAGGTTATCTAGTCAATGATGAATGGCAACAGCCAGAGGCTAGAGCACAATGGCACAGCAGGTAAAGCCACTGCCTCACAGTGTGAGGGAACTGTGTTCAATCTTAATCTGGGTTTCTGTCTATATGGAATTTGCAAGTGATCTACATGGCGAGTTGGAGATGTGTCTCTACGAAAGGAGGTGTAAGGCGCTCCATCCCTCCATTAGCCTGCAGATCACCCTTGGGCAAGGTGCAGCACCTGCTTATCCCCCCAGTCAAGGTCAAGTGAAGCCATGGGAGCTGGTGGTGGATGGTCAGGTGAGCATCTGGAGCATATCACAAGTCCTGGTTATACAACTACTGACACTAGGCAGACAATCTCGGAAAAGTATTGATAATGGCTGGGGTCACTCATCTTGTAAAGACACTGCCCAGAAGAAGGCAATGACAAGACACAAGAACATACATGGTCATGAAACCATGATCACCCATGGCATATGACATGCCACATAGTGATGATGATGATCTTTGTGATTGCATGGGTTTCTTCCAGAAGCTCCAATTTCCTCCTGCGTTCCAAAGTGTAGGGTTGATAGGTTAAATGACCATTGTAAATTGACTATAAAGTGTAGGTGAGTGAAAGAATTTGTGGAGAGTTGACAAGAGTGGTTGCAGAATAAAATGGGGTTAGTGTAGGATTAATGTAAATGGCTGGGTTATGTGCAGTGTGGACTTGATAGGCAGTAGGACCTGTTTTGGTGCTGTCTCTCTCCATGCTGTTATAAAAGATGGATTGATGGTAAAGATAGAAAAATCAAGTTGCCTGAAGTTGTAGAATTCAGTATTGACTTGACATGTGCCCATCTAAAGATGAGGTGTTGTTCCTCAAGCTTGTGTTGGGCCTCATTGTAACAGTCCAGAAAGCCATAGTCTGATAGAACAGACGATAAATAGGATGGAGAGTTAAAGTGACAGGGATGGGTAACAGGATGCTGATTGAAACCCCTGCAGACTGAACACTTTCAGTTTCTGTAAAGCAGAGGAGGTTGCATTGTGAACACTGACTATATTCCACTGGACTGGAATATGCACAAGTGAGTTATTGCTTGAGCAAGGAAGACTGGATCGCCGGTTGGTGAAAAAGGAAAATGCAAAAGGACTGGTTGTAAGGGAAGTGACATAAGGAGGGGGGAAGGAATGGGTTTTGGTGGGAATGGAAGCCTAATCTAGGGCCCCTGTGAAATTCTGAAAGGCAAGAGAAGGATTGAGTGACTCAGCAAGGCAGGCAGCATCTATGGAAGGAAATAAACTCAACATTTTGACCCTTTATTATGAGTGGAAAGGGAAAGAAGCCAGAATAAGACAGGGTTCAAGCTGGCAGGTGAAATCAGGGGAAAGGGAAATTGGGTGGGTGGGGGAAGCAGATGAAGTAAGAAACTGGGAGATGCTAGGTGGAAGAGGTAAAGGTCTGAAGCAAATGGAATCCGATAGAAGAAGACTGTGGACCATGGAAAAAAGGGAGTGAGTAAGTTGACTAGAGGGAGTCGACGGGCAGGTGAGGAGAAGAGATGAGGAGGTGAGGGCTGGGAGGGAAAACAGAATGAGGAATGGAAAAAGAAGGTACAGGGAGGGGGAGAAATTAGTGAAAGCTAGAGAAATTAATGTCCGTGCTGTCAGGTTGGAGATTATCCAGATGGAATATGGCACCTCCAACCTGAGTGAGGCCCCCTCCTGGCAGTCGAAGAAGCCATGGACTGACATGGCATAACGGGAATAGGAAGTTGAACTGAAATGGATGGCCACTGGAAAATTTTGCCTTTTGTAGCAGATGGAATGAAGGGGTTCAATGAAGAGATTCCCCAGTTGACCTTAGGTCTTGCTGATTTAGAGGAGGCCACACAGGGAGCACCGGATACAGTAGGTGACCCTACTGTTTCTGAGGCTCCCTCTTCTACATCACGTGGATCTTACAGGTAAGGCAATGCTTCACCACAGGTGAAATGTCACTTCACCTGTAAGAACAGTTTGGGCCCCGAGTGATGGTGAGGGAGGAGGTATAGTGACAGGTAAAACACTTGTCCACTAGCATGAATAAGTACCAGGAGGGGAATCAGAGGGAGGGATGAGCGGACAAGGGAATCACGTAGAAAGAGCGATCCCTATGCAAAGTGGAGAGTGGTGGGGAGAGAATGATATGCTTAGTGGTAAAATCCCTTCGTAGCTGTTGGAAATTACAGAGAATGATGTGCTGGATACTGAGACTCAAGGGGCGGTAGGTAAGGACAAGAAGAACCCCATCCCTGTAATGGTGGCAGGAGGATGAGGTGGAAGAGATGCAGGTGAGGGCAGCATCGGTGGTGGTGGAAAAGAAACATGCCCAGTAGTGGAACCACTTTTAAAGTGGCAATACTTGCAGATAATACAGGTGTTGGTGAGGACCAGGGAAACTCTAAATTTGTCTGGTCCTCGAGGAGAAGGAACAAAAGTAGAGGAGGAAGAAATGGGTGAGAAGAGTTCAAGGGTTTTGTTAACTCTTGAAATTGAGAATTAACAGTTCAGGAAGAAGGAAGATATTTTAGAAACACCTATCACAAACAAGAGAAAATCTGCAGATGCTGGAAATCCAAGCAACACACACAAAATGGTGGAGGAACTCAGCAGGCCAAGAAGCATCTATGGGAAAAAGTACAGTCTATGTCTTAGGCTGAAACCCTTCAGCAGGACTGGAGAAAGAAAGATGAGGAGTAGATTTAAAAGGTGGGGGGAGGGGAGAGAGAGACACAAGGTGATAGGTGAAACCAGGAGGGGGTGGGATGAAGTAAAGAGCTGGGAAGTTGGTTGGTGAAAGAGATACAGGGCTGGAGAGGGGGGAGTCTGATAGGAGAGGACAGAGGGCCATGTAAGAAAGAAAATGAGGGAGAAGCACCAAAGGCAGGTGATGAGCAGACAATGAGATAAGGTGAGAGAGTGAAAAGGTGGGGGGGGGGGGCATTACCATAAGTTCGATAAATCGATGTTCATCCATCAAGTTGAAGACTACCCAGGTGGAATATAAGGTGCTGTTCTTCCAACCTGAGTGTGGCCTCATCAGGATAGTGGAGGATGTCATGGATTGACATATTGGAATGGGAATGGGAAGTGGAATTAAAATGGGTGGTCACTGGGAGATCCCACTTCTTCTGGCAGATAGAGCGTAGATGCTAGATGAAGCAGTCTCCCAATCTATGTTGTGTCTCACCAGCATACAGGAGGCTAAACCGGGAGCACTGGACACAGTATATGTCCCCAACAGACTCACAAGTGTTGCCTCACCTAGAAAGACTTTGCAGCCCTGAATGGTCTGATCCTGTCCAATTTTATATCTGGTTACCTCTTTTGATAGAAGAAGAACATGCAAATTAATAGCAGGAGCATTTTTCAGAGAAACTGTTAAAGTGATTTTACTTTTTTGTGCCACTATGCACTTCCTACAGCAACATTTATTTTCTTTATCTTGGGGAAATTCAAATGGTGTGAAAAGTACCAATTTAATTATGAGCTCTTCCTTTCCTTGTTCAGAGCTGATCATGGAATATATGAAGCACACAAAAGGAATGAAAATTAGATGGGAAAAAAAAATCTGAACTCTGTTAAGGTAACAAGGCAGATAAGAAAGTCTGAAACCTGAAGATATGAGTGAGATAAAAATCCTTGTCACTTATTCCTGAATCAAGTTTGGAGGAAGAGTTTCTGACAGTTTACGGTATGCTGTAAAACTCTCAAGCAGGTTGTATTTATACTGCTCCTTTAATGAATTTGTGTTCACAGGTGCTCTACAGAAGGTCTGCACAATACAAACCAAGAAGCAGGAAGTGTGTGCTGGTTCCTCAGGTGGGACACATAGGCAGGATTCAGAAACTGAAGGCAATGAGATGAATGGAGGATGTTCACCTTTAGTGACCTAAGATGAACTTGCTATTTCAAAATCCACTACATTAATCAGTGTAGTATCTCTTCAACTTCACCTCAAAGGCATTCAACTGAATGTTAACGCTTGTTTATAAAAATAGTGAAGCAAGTCTCAAAGTGAAGCTGTGGGCCTTCCAAAAGTACTGAAGGTCAACACATAACCCAGTGGAAAGGGACATCCAATTGTATGATGGCCATGAATGAGCGAAGGACAAAGAACAGTGCAGCACAGAAAAAGGCTCTTCAGCCTATCTTGTCTGTATCAAACATGATGACAATCTGACCAATGCCATCTGTGTGGACATGGTCTGTTTCACTCTATTTCTTGACTCTTTATGTGCCCTGTCTAAAAGCTCAGAAGGAGGAGGTTATGGGTCAAAATCACTCTTTTGGCACCAACCAAATTCCTCAGAGGCCAGTGCTCCTGAATATTTAAGAAGTTCAGAAAGCTACAGTAACATCAAGTAGATACATCTGCAGGTAAGTTCATATCTTGGAGAAAGTATACAAGTGGCCCTCCAAAAGCCTTTAAAGGGTTCTTAGATGTCTCTACAATGTAAACAAAGAAGTTCCAGTGTATTCAGAATGTACAAGGCTTAGCTGAGGATAGATTGAGAGCCTATTATTGTCCTTCTTAAAACGGGTCTAGGTCCATAGGCAGGACATTGCATTAAGAAAGCAGAGGTGTTCACAGGATATTTGTGAAGCTGGTTGACATAACATTATGCATGGATGAGAGAAATGGATATACCTTACCTGCTCAGAGCAAAATGGGAGGCCTTACAATAAAGCTAATAATAAAACTCACTCATTGAGATTGGTTGCTGCATCCAAATAACATAACCCATAAAAAATATAGAAATAGCAGCGTATTAAAACACTCAGGTTATACGATGTTCCAGTTTCAGTTTTATGACTTAATAAAAATGCAAACAACAACAAAAGAAACCCTAAATTCTTAACCTACAATGTTTGGCCTCCCATTTTTTTTTCATTTGTAAATATTTCTGACACATGCAGGGTTGCAGTCCGTATAGACACAGCTCATTATCCGGAACTTTCTCCAAACCTTTAGTTTTTACATGCAAGTGATTGCCAGCAAACATTCAGAAACATACTAATATTAACCAAAGCTCATTCCCAACATTGCTTCACATGCACTTTCCCTGTTTTTCCCCTTTATTGTAGCTTAAGAATGTTAAATCCAGTTGCTCTGTACCTATTAATGATCTATTGTTTTTCTTCAACAAAACCTTTAGACAAAGGAACCTACCAATAGCCGTTGGGCTGCATAAAGTCTAATGCAGCATAAAACAGTATGTAACTCACTGATTGAAACATGATCTTGTAGATTTTCATGATATTCCAAATAGCGTATGTCAACCAGCAGGAACAAGGACTTCAGAATGATAAATTAACAGTGATGCAATGTTTACACCTGCTCTTTGATCAATTGATTTTTTTTGATTTGAGCAAAGATTAAACCTTTGTGTGGGTCATTTAAAAGCACTGATCTTTATATCAATTTTTTCAATATTAAAAATGTTATGACTCTTATTGATATTATTTCTATTTTCCTATAACGTGTCACATTGCTTTTTCATTGCTCAGGAAGCTTAAACGATGCAACAAAATCACTATACAGTGGTTTTACTGTGACATTGGAGGCCATGCTGGTCTTTTGGTAAACAACTTTACTCTGAACATGTTGGAAATTAGCACTGGATTGACATTTGAATTTAGGATCAAAGCAATGCTGCACTTTAGAAGTCTCCTTTTGTATGAGACTTTAAATTCAGTTCCCAAATCTTCTTGCAGGAAGTGTAAAATATCTGGTAGCATTCTTCTGAAGAAGAGTATCAAAGACTTTGCTTATGTGCGAATCAAAGTTTTAGATAGCATTGCTGTCTAACCATTGCTCACATGGAGAATGGCCAGTTAGCTGCAATGCATGGGCTGAATAACTGGCCATGAGCTCCATGTCTTCTCATGGCAGAGCTGAAGACATCTGCTGTTAGACTCATCATTGAGTCTGAGGACCACTCAGTCATGCTGTGCTGAGGCTCTGCGTACAGTCCCTCAACTCAATATCAGCCATGATTAATATTTAAAATGTGGCCCTATACACTCGAGTGGGCCTCCTAGCTTGGACTGAAAAAATAAATGCACTTAAGTGTTAATGTCTGATTTTTTGAACTTGGCATTTTTAATTCCTGTCCATAACTGAAAAGAGAGTGAGCTGTTCAAAGGTAATCAGGGCAATTCCGGAGTGGGATCTAATGTGTCACTGCTTGAGGCCTTGTTACTGCCTGAGGCCTTGTTGCTGCTGCAGACTGCTCTGTTTTACAGGATAGCTGCTTGCCTGGGCTCAATTTGACATTCAGTTCCACAAAAGGTAAGTGTGGCCACAGGCGAAGAGCTAGGGAGGCAAGATTTTTCAGTGTACTGGAATGAGCTGGATCTGGCTCAACGTTATTCCTTCGTTTAAATGTCCTATAAGCTATCATCAGATTGCTCTTGTGAGCAAATTGACTGCCACCTTTCCTATATTACACCTTAGGAGTGTTGAATACCATTTTGACTGTAGAAAAGAATTATAAAGTTGCAAGTATCATTTTCTTTATTGTTTAAAAGCCGAAGGTCTATCTTCAAACCACCTTCTCTTGCGTGGTAAGTTCACACTGGAATAGAGATTGTCTGCCTCAGTCTGCTTCTAGAGAACCTGGCCACAGGGAGATCTGCAAACAGCAGCTGTTAACACTTAACTCTCAACAAGTTGTTCACTATCTGGTTCCAGCTGCTAAATGTGAACCTACATATTTCCATTAAAAAACTAATTTAAGGAGGTAAAAGGAGGTTCATAAGGCACAATTCTTCCGGTTTAACCTCATTCCAGCATTGCAGAAGGCTGAGGATAGATAGGCCGGTGTGGGATCAGGAAAAGGAACTGAAATGACATGGAACTGGGTGTGCAAGATAGCCATTGTGGGTAGAGTGTAGACACTCAGCAGTCACCTAGTTTGTGCTTGGTCTCACCAGAGTAGAGGCCACATTACGAGCACTGAAGCAAGGCTGGAAGAGGTATGTGTGAAACTCTGCCATAGCTGGAAGGGTTATTCAGGTCCTTGGATGGCGGTGAGGGAGGAGGAGTAAGGATAGGTGTTATGCCTCCTACGGTTGCAGGGAAAAGCGCAGGAGATGAAGAAAGTTGAATGTGGAGGAATGAGTGAGCCAGGGAGTCATGGATAGAAAGGTCCCTGTGGAAAGCAGAAAGAGGTAGGGAGGGATTGATTAGACAGGCATTCAGATCAGGTGGGGTGAAAAAGACAATAAATGCAGTCTCTTACTGAAGGATTGAGTGTTTCTCTGCCTGCAGTTATTTATCTCATTCAATTTCAGTGAGCCTTAAGGCTCAGTCGAGGAAGATGAATCTATTCTCACTGGAGATTAGAAGATTGAAAGGTGATCTTATTGAGATATATGTGTTTCTGAGAGGGATTAGCACAGTAGATGTGAGAGGGAATTTTCTGTAACTGAAAAAATCTTTTGAGTCATTGACCCAATGTTAATTCTTTTTCTTTTTTAAAAAATCAAATCTGAAAGCAATTTTTGTTTTTATCTTGGTTTCCAACAACCTGCAGCATTTTTAATTTTCAAATGGAATATTGGATTTTATTGCAAAGGGAATGAAGTATAATAGTAGGGTTGGCCAGCTACAACTGTACGGACATTGGCAAAGACCACATTTGGTGCCCTACACACAGTTCTGGTCATCTTATTTAAGGAGTAATATCTTGCACTGAGGGCAGGTAAAGAAGGGAAGAGACATACTGTAAATGGACTATATGAAGTTAAGAGCAGTGTAGAAAGTGAGAACAAAAGTGGTGACACTTCCAAATTCCATATGAGTGCAGAAATCTACACCGCTAGAGTCACAGCTTGGGTCCATGTGAGTTCCCATAACTCTCTTGAAATAAAGAAAACAAGTGGAGTTAAAGGAGATGCTGTTCAATATGAGAACTTGTTCAGTCAAACAAATGAGCAGGCTGCCAGAGGGAAAGTGGTTGGGCCTCTGTACAAAGATCAACCTCAATCCATCCTGGATTGGGATGGAGGTGTGGAGAAATTGTGCATGCGGCCACACTCAAACGCATGGCAGGATCCAACAGAGGGAGCTAGCAATTTGGGCAGTTCCCGATGCTTCCTTTCAAATTGACTTTGGAACTTAAAGTATTGCACGGCTAAGCATCACCAATCTGATAACGTTGTTTGAGCAATAACTTGGAGAGATGTTTTTGTGTTGTAAGTCAACAGTGCGTGGCTTTCCCAGCATTTACGGGAATAAAGCAATGCCCTGAAGGGTACACATCAATTCAACATGAAATCAAAATCAAAATAATGCAAATAGTTGAAATCTGAAATATAACTGGGAAAAGCTGGAAACACTCTGCATCTGTGAAGACAGAAACAGAGCTAATATTTCAGCTTGGCAACCTTTCAACAGCATTCCCTAATGAGAGGTCATTCACCTGAATTGTCTCCTATCTCTCTGAGTTTTCTTATTTTCAGCATTTTCTGTATTATTGCAGTTTGCCAGTGGAAGGTTGACTGATTTGATAACAAACCCAGTCTCAGAATCATTTGCACACCCCTTTAAGGCTTCCTAGCAGGCGGGCTCAGTTACAGATGCATGCTCAATTAGAATGATGGAAGTGACTTCATTGTCTTCTAATTCTTTTTAATTTTGGTGCTATCCCATCCTTCCGAGTTTAGCTGGACCACTGGATTTTTGAATTTGCAAAGCAGTTGTCTGAAAGGGGAGTTTTAAACTTACAATGTTCCTGGAATATGAAACATTAAAATTCCAAGTCCATGTTAACCTGGCTGATAAGTACAACAAATGCTACTGATTTTGCTCCAATGATGAGTAGAATGTATTTGTGCTATCTTGTTTACACATTTTATCATACTGCTCTACACTAATCTGGAAAGTTATAGAGTCATAGAAAAGTACAGCACAGAAACAGGCCCTTTGGCCCATCTGGTCCATGCTGAACTCCCTACTCCCATTGACCCACACTGGAACCACAGCCCTCCATGCCCCCTCCTATTCAATCTTCTCTTAAATGTTGAAATCAAGCTAGTATGCATTACTTGCACTGGCACCTCATTCCACACTCTCACGAATCTCTGAGTGAAGAAGTTTCCCCTCATGTTCCCCTTAAAATTTTCTTCTTTCACCTTTAACCTATGACCTCTAGTTGTAGTACCAACTAACCTCAGCTAAGAAAGCCTCATAATTTTGTACACCTCTATCAAATCTTCCATGCTCCAAGGAATAAAGTCCTAACCCATTCAATCTTTCCTTATAGCTCAATTTCTCCAGTCCCAGAAAATCCTTTGAAATTTTCTCTGTACATTTTCAACCTTATTTACATATTCCCTCTGGAAATTTGCTGATCTAGTTTACCGCATTATCATCCAGATCATTGATATAAATGACAAGCAACAATGGACCTAGCAACAATCCCTGCAGCACTCCACTAGTCACAGGGCTCCGGTCAGAGAAGCAACCATCTACTACCACTATCTGGCTTCTCCAACAAAGCTTATGTCAAATCCAATTTACTACATCGTTTTGAATGCCGAATAACTAAATTTTCTTGACCAACCACCCTTGCATAACTTTGACAAATGCCTTGCTAAAGTCCATGTAGACAGCTTTCACTGCCTTGCTTTCATCAACTTTCCTGGTAACTTCCTTGAAAAACTCTATTAAGATTGGTTAGACATGACTTACCATGCATGAAGCTATGCTGACTATGCCTCATCAGTCCATGCCAAATACTCATATATCCAGTCCCTTAGAATACCTTCCAATAACTTACCACAGATGTTGCACTCACTGGCTTATTTTTAGAGCCATTCTTATACAGAAAAACTAAATTAACTCTCCTCCAGTCCTCCGGTACCTCAGCTGTCACTTATGATGATTTAAATATCTCTGCTGGTGCCCTTTCAATTTCTGCACTTGCCTTCCAATTTTGTCCCTTGCCACCCTTTTGCTCTAAACATATTTGTAGCATCCCTTGGGATTTTCCTTCACCTTGCCTGCTGTGGCAACCTTGAACCTTCCTGATTGCTTTCTTAATTGTTCCTTTGCATTTATTATAATCCATAAACACCTGCCTATACCTCCTATTCCTCTTTTCTTCCCTTAATTAGGGCCTTAATATATCTTGTAATCCAAGTTTCCTTAAGCCTGTTATCTCTTCCTTTTATCGTGACACTATCCCATCTCGTCCTTTTATAGTATGGGAGTCACAGTCAATATGTGGAAAGTTAAGATCACCTACTATAACAACCTTGTGTTTTTTGGACAGTCTGATCTCCCTACAAAGTTGTTTCTCTAAATTGCATGGACTTTTGGGTAGTCTGTATTCTAGTCCCATTAACATGGTCATACCCTTCTTATTTCTCAATGCCACCAATAGAGCCTCATTAGATGAGTTCTCGAGTCTGTCCTGACTGTGTACTGCTGCAACATTTTCCCTGACTAGTAATACCACCCTTTATCCTTTAATCCCTCCCACTCCATGGCATCTAAAACAATTAAATCCCAGAACACTGAGCTGCCAGTCCAGCATCTTCTGCAACCAAGTCTCAATAATGCCTAGAATTTCATAATTCCATGTGTTGATCCATGCCCTGAGCTCATCTGTCTTTCCCACAATCATTCTTGCATTAAAATACAGGGGTATATGAAGCCCAGGATGTTAGTCACACCTCTTGATTCCTGACTTGGTCTGGGGTCTCACCAACATCTATCTCCACAACCTGCCCACTATCTGTTCTGGCACTCTGGTTCCCATCCCCCTGCAACTCTAGTTTAACCACTTCTCCTCCCCCCCCCCAAGGCAGCACTAGCAAACCTTCCCCCTAGGGTATTAGTTCACCTCCAGTTAGGTGCAAACTGTCTCTTCTGTACAGATCCCAACTTCCCTGGAAAAGAGCCCAATGATCCAAAAATCTGACTCCCTCCCTCCTAGACTAACAAACCATGTGTTAAACTACATAATCTTCCTTTTTCTGACCTCACTAGCATGTGGCATGGGTAACAAACTTGAGATCACAACCCTGAAGGTCCTGCTCTTTAACTTAACACCTAACTCCCTGAGCTCACTTTACAGAACCTCATCACTCTTCCTACAGTGTTATTGGTACCTATATGGACCATGATCTCTGGCTGTTCACCCTCCCACTTAAGAACACTGAGGACTCGATCTAAGATGTCTCAGACTCTGGCACCTGGGAGGCAACATACCATCTAGAAATCTCATTCTCATCCACAGAACCTCCTATCTGTTCCCCTAATGAAACCCCTATTACACAGCTCACTTCTCTGTACCACTCCCCTTCCCTTCTGTGTCATAGGGCCAAACTCAGTGCTAAAGGCCAGAGCACTGTGACTTTCCCCTGCAAGGTCAACTTGTTTTTGAGGGGGATGGTCACAGGCTGCTTAACCCATTTCCCAATTCTAACTGTCACCCAGTGTTCTTTGTCCTGAACCTTGGGTATAACTATCTTTCTAAATGTTCCACCTATTACCCCTCAGCCTCCTGAATTTGGAGTCCATCCAGCTCCAGCTCTCTCCTTGATGTGGAGTGTTAGAAGCTGCAGCTGGATGAACTTCTCGCAGGTGTAATCATCAAGTTCACTGAAGGTCTCCCTGAATTCTCATGTCCCAAAGAGGAGCATTCACCTATTGTGTCTGGCATCCCTACCATTCTAACTGAGCAAGTATAAAGAAGGGAAAACAATAAGTGAATTATGGGGGAAACAATATCTACCTACAGCTTTGTGCTTTCTCTAACTCAAGCCTCTTCTTGTTGAAGTCTCAAAGATCTAGCTAAATCCTCAAACCCCCCCCCCCCCCAGCTCTGTCCACTCCATTAAAGGCTGTTCCAACAATAGCTGCTCCACTTCCCTCCGCCTTTTTAATTTGTTCTTGCCAATCAATCCCAGTCACTGATTGGCTGCTGTTGAAAACACCAGGCTGCCGTGACTCGCTGCCTTATCTACTTAGTGGGCGAACTTGTGGGAGTCATGTCCTCTCAGGCTTCAGATCTCCAAGTGGCTGCTGCTCAACTGGAAACCATTCTCAGATACTATTAGGACTCAGAAGGAAACTACTCTTCCTATTACATCCATTGAAAATGAGTCACCCCTCAAAATCCTACCTTCTATTGCACTACAAACCACAACTGTTCACATACACAATCTAATTACATTTTCAATGTGATTTTTCTCTACCTCTCTGGCATTGAGCTACATTCATAGACCATCTCCTTGCTTATAAAGGGTTTCTTCATTTCTTCTCTAATCCTTTTACAAATTATATTGTATCTATGCCCCTTGCTTTCTTGAAACCTCTGCCAAAAGAAGTACAAAAATATAAATATGTTGATTAGGGGCAGGAATAGGGCATTCTATCCAGCAAGCCTTGCTGTCCAGTAAATTTCTGTTTGATCTGACTAGAATCCCAATTTTCCAGTTACTCTGTCCCCAAGTAACCTTTCATCCCCTTCCTGATTAAGAATTTATCTACATTCTCCCTAAAAATATTTAGTGATTCTACATCCACTGGCCTATTGTGAATTCAAAGACTCATGATTCTAAGTTTTGCTTCACTTTGCTTTAAAGCTCCATACTCTGTTACTTTGTGTTCGGTTCCCTTGGCAATAAATATTTGATTCTCTTAGTTTTCCTAATTACTTGCCATACTTGCATTTGAGTCTTTTGAGAATTATGTACAAATAGATCCATCTGTGTATCAGAGCTCTGCAATCACGCACTTTAAGATAATGTTTTTTCCTGTTAAAATAGACCATTTTACATTTTTCTACATTATGCTTCCCACTCATTTATAGACATATACTGTATACATTTTAAGCCCCAAGTCCATCAAGATGTTTAGCAAGCTTACCTTTTGAGGTCATTTATATAAGTGGTAAAAAAATGGTAAAGCCCCACCACTGATGCCAATTACATACCATTTGTTACATCTTGTCAGCTAGATCTTCTCCATTTATTTGACCATATTATAAATATGGTTAGCACTGTAGCCATGTTTCTGAACTAATTACAAAGAAGTATGGACAAGCAGATGGGAACCAGATCACCAGGTCAGAAAGTGGAGGGATGGAGAGGAAGGACAATGAAAAAAGGCAGAAACGAAGTAATGTTGTAGGTATGATAGGGTGGATAGAGAGTGTATTTTAATTCCAGCAGTATTATAGATAAAGGTGGTGAACTTAGTGCATGGATCAGTACATGGAACTATGATGGTGTTCCCATTACAGACATCTGGTTGATAGAGGGAGTGGAATAGGTGCTTAATGTCTCAGGGTTTTGATATTTTTGAAGATAGAGAAAGGTGGATTTGTACTTCTTCAGGGACAATATCACAGCTGCACTGAGAGTGGACATGATAGAAGGTTTGTCTACTGAGTCTTTTTGGGTAGAACTCAAAAATCAGAAGGGTGCAGTCTAACTCTGATGGGATTGTACTATGGACTCTCCAATAGACAATGTAACATTGAGGAATAGGTACGCAGGCAGATTAAGAAAAGGTGTGAAAATATAAGCAGGGACTTTCTTAGTGCAAGAAATTTATATGGGGCAGAATTTGTTAGGTGCATCTAAGAGAGCTTCTTAAATCAATATGTAGATGGTCCAACAAGAGGAGAGATATACTGGATTTGGTGTTGGGTAATAAGCCTGGCCAGGTGACTGACCAATCAGTGGGTGAGCAGTTAGGGAACAGTGACCACAGCTCCTTAAGCTAGCAATACATCAGGATAAATATGGACCTTATGGGAAAGTATTAAATTGGAGCAGGGCAAATCATGAGAGCATTAGGGAGGAACTAGGGAGAGTTCATTGGGAACAGCTGATATTGGTCAGGAAACCCATCTGCCATATTGGAGGGTGATTAAAGACCAACTGCACATAGAACAGGACAGGTATGTTCCAGTCAGAAAGAAAGACAAGGATGGCAAGGTAAGAGAACCTTGAATGTTGAGGGAGGTGATGAAATTAATCAAGAAGAGAAAGGAAAAGTATGTAAATCTCAAGAAGCTAGAATCAAACAGAACCTTTGAGAATTATAAAAAAAGCCAGAAAAGAACTCAAGAAGAGTATTGGGAAAGCTAAGGAGGGGACATGAAAAGTCCTTGGCAGTTAGGATTAAAGAGAACCCCAGTGCATTCTACACATACATGAAGAGCAAGAGGATAACTAGGGAGAGGGTGGTATCATTCAAGGATAAAGGGGGATAATTTGCTTGAATACAAAGCATATGGGTAAGGCTCCTAATGAATACTTTACATCAATATTTACTAGGGAAAAAGATGTGGAGGATAGGGAAATCAGTGCTGACAGTATTAATATGCTGGGGCACTTCGAAGTAAAGGAGGAGGTAGTATTTGGGTTCTGGTGAATAAGTCCTGGGGACTTCAAAATTCAAATATTTTGAAAACATTTGAACATTGATGTCCTCGGGGCCTGATGGGACATACCTCAGGTTATTGAAATAGGCAAGTGAAGAAATTGCTGTGGTCACGCCCAATATCTTTGTGTCATCTCTAGCCATAGTTGAGCTCCTAGAAGTCTGACAAATAAATAATTTTGTTTCATTATTCAAGAAGGGAACCAGGGATAATCCTGGGAACTGTAGACTGGTGAATCTCACATCAGTAATAGGGAAGTTACTGGAAAGAATTCTTAAGAATAGGATTTATGAGCATTTGGACAACCATGGCCTAATTAGGAAGAAACAACATGGCTTATGTGGAGCAAATAGTGTCTTATTAACTTGATTGAATATTTTGTCAAGGTGACGACGGTGATTAATGACAGTGGAACAGTGGATGTTGTCTACATGGATTTTAACAAGGCATTTGCCAAGGTCCCTAATGGGAAATTCATCCAGAGGATTAGGGTGCATGGGATCCATGGTGAATTGGCCATTTAGATTTAGAACTGGTTTGCCCATAGAAGACAGCGGGTAGTGGTTAAAGGGACATACAGTGTTCTAGCTGCTGTTATGTGATTAGTGCTATTCCACAGGGATCTGTACTGCAATCTCTGCAGTTTGTGATGTACTGTATATAAATGACCTAGATGGAAATGTAGATAGCTGGATTAGTAAGTTTGCAGATGATACAAAGATTAGTGGTTATGGATAGTGTAGCAGATTACCAAAGGGTACAGCGGGATATAAATTAGTTGCAGATATAGACAGAGAAATAGCAGATGGAATTTATCCCAGCCAAATATAAAATGTTGTGCCTTGGTAGGTCAAATTTTAAGAGTCAGTACACTGTTAAGGACAAAACCCTTAACAGTGTGGGTGAGAGCAGAAGGATCTTGAGATCCAGGTTCATAACACCCTGAAAGTGGCTGCACAGATCAATAGGGTGGTTAAGAAGGCAATACGGCATACTTGTTTTTATTAGTTGAGGCATTGAGTTCAAAAGTCGGGAAGTTATGAACCAGCTTTATAAAACCCTAGCTAAGCTGCATCTGGAGTATTGTGTACAATTCTGCTCACCCCATTATAGGAAGGATATTGAGGGTTTGGAGAAGGTTCAGAAAAGGATTACCAGGATGCTGCCTGGATTGGAAGGCATGTGGTGCAGCGAGAGGCTGGACAAACTTGGGTTGTTTTCTCTGGAGCAGGAGAGGTTGAGGAGAGATCTGATAGAAGTTTAGAAGATTATGACAGGCATCGATAGAGTAGACAGATAGTTATCTTTTCCCAGGGTTGAAATGTCCAGTACCAGACGGCTTGCGTTTAAGATGAGAAGAGATCATTTCAAAGAAGGTGCCAGGGTGTTTTCTTTCACGAAGAGTGGTGGGTGCTTGGAATGTGATGCCTGAGGTGGTGGTAGAGGCAACTACATTAGGGGCTTTTAGAAAAGTTTAGATAGCTACATGAATGTTAAGAAAATGAAAGGATATAGACAAAAGGCAAAAGGGATTAGTTTAGTTGGCCATTTGATCACTAATTTATTTGGTTTTTGCATAACACTGTGGGCCCAAGAGCCTGCTCCTGTGCTGTACAGTTTATGTTCTACATTCTATGTTGTAATAGCTTAAAGATTTATGTTCAGTTGAATTTAAATTTTTATTAATTACTTAAATTTGATTTTAAAACCTAGTATCAGTAATTAACCAAATATTAAAAAAAAAGTTTGTTCACTTACTTTCTTTTGAGATGAAAACCTGACATTAGTAATTGTTTCTTTTTGTATCTTAGGGTGTCCTGCTACAATAAAAGAGCTTTCCAAATGGTTGTTGTTGTATATTGTTTCATAGAATGCAAGCAGTTCAGCGTTTTAATTGGGTGCCTCTGATAACTGCACTGTTAGACTCTTTTCCTATTAACTGTTCCAATTTCTGTAGCTCAAAATAATCCCTAGGTTCCTGTTTATATCCTAATTATGCCAACATTGTTATGACGCAGATGACCTTCAAATTAAAGGCACATAGTAATTGCCCTGCAATGTTGTTTCTAATTAAAATACTGAATATTGTTTGGATATTTAAAACAATTACAATGAGATTTTCTCATTAACTCACTACAAGCCCAATTATTTTAAATCATTAATTTTTTTCCATCCCAGTTTTCAATTTTATTGTAAAAACAACCGTACTGGAGGATGAATAACCCTCCAAACAAGGTCTGATTTATTGAGATTCCATTATTTTGTGGAGTTTGTGAGTGTCATTCTCAGTCCTTCATTTAGCTTAATCAACACCTCCACTATATATCTCCAGAAAATTGCTTATTCTGGTGAAAGGTCCAAATACCAGACGTCAGAGGTTAATAATTAAGATGTTGGGAGAATGTAGTTAGCACAAAATGGAAATAAATTTGGATTAAATTATCAGAGAAGACTACATGTGTAAAATACAGTCTGGTGCAAAAGACTTTGGTATATATATATATAGGGTACCTAAGACTTCTGCACACAACCATATGTTGGTTAAAATAAAAAGGTGATCAGGAAAGAGAAGCCAGAATACATGGCTTTGTATTATCTCAGTAGTATTAAGTATTATTTGGTGACTGGGAAGACATAATATACAGTACTGTGAAAAGGTCTGAAGCACCCTAGCTATATATATGTGCCTAAGAGTTTTGCACAGTACTATACAAATGTGGCCAAAAGACACAAATAATACATTTCAAGGAGAAGAAGGGATTGAGAGGTGTGATAGTCAGATCTGCGATCCACAATAATAGGATGACTTTTCATACTTTGGAAGATCTTAAGAACAGAAAAAAAGGAAACTAGTTCCAAAACACCAAAAATTATACATTTAGCTTGATGGACACAACATGATAACATAACAGATGCATCAGATGTTCCTATTATTAAAGCACCTCCTCTGGAAGCATTGGACTTTTGTGTACATGTTGCACAGCAGACAGGAACTAATTTGCCAGTAATGTAACTAAGTCCCTGGAAAGAATGGTCAAAGTACTGCACTGGGATATATGCTGATGATTCATAACCAATTCCTCTGGTGGACTGGTTCAGTCTGACTGTTGCTCCCGCTGCCATTAAAGAGCTTAATGGCCTCAACGGAAAATTAGGCTGAATGGAAATACACAAAATTTAGCAACTGACAGCTTCCCCATGGGAAGTTCTTCTTCTTACTCTCTGGACTTACAAGTTAAGTTCAGCTGCCTGGGCAAGGCAATAGGAGTGTAGTGTTATGGTGGTGGTTTTACTCAAAAAATGTGAGTATGTCAGGAGATAATGGAAAAAGATTGTGTAAAAATTTGAATATGAGAGGTTTCAACGGAAACAAATGGCAATTGTTAATTATAATGAATTCCATGATAATGAGTGCTGTTTTTACATATGTATATTTGCCACATATTACATGGTGAGTTACAGAAATTAATGTCAGCTGGCTTAAAAATCCATTGTATAATGTATTGTTTGATTAAGTTAAAAATAATATGTAAATTCATATAAAGTGTTAGCTGAGGTAAGTTAAAATATGCAGAAACATAGTCATATCCCTTTAATTTCAATCTCAGGTTCAAAATTTTAAATTCTGCAAATGCAGAAAAATCAATCTAAATGAAAAGAATGGTTTGAATACCAATATTTACAAAAAGAAAATAATGGCAAATCAATGATCAAATGCCTTAAAGCCACTTTACCAAAACACATTCAAAGTGTTCAATTGAACAGTGAGAAAGAACTTCTGTTTTTTTTATAAAATAAAATTTGTGTTTTGATTTTTTTCTTTTCATATTGTACAAAAGTGATAAGAGTTCTGTCTGTTTTGAAAATGTCAGAATTTGTACTCAGTAACAAATTCACGCTACTGATGTCCTGCTATAAATTATTTTGACTTTGCAGCTTCCTGAAAAAAAGCATCTTTTTTTTCTGGATTTGTGGGTGAATGGTTAATATACTTTTCATTAAAGAACATAGAAGAGAGGTTGATGTCTGCATAGTGATTCAGCAGTGAGCACTTGGACCTTGGATGACAAATCCAAATTGTTATACGATTCAAATACACTCTCTGTTTCTTTCTCAAGCAATTATTTCTAGCAGAACGTGATTTCTTATTAAAAAGTTCCAAATCTGCAGCAAACTGTTAGTGGGCCCTTTGGATAGAGAGCACATCCCTTTCGACCTTGGCACAGTCAGCAGTTAATTCTTTAAATCAGCATCTGTCACAATTGTTTGCACAAACGATAAGGCAAACCACTATTCCTTCATTGTTTTGTATTTCTGCCAAAACAGAACGGCTTTGAGGGAGGTTCGGGTGAGGCCGATAGATTTTATTTTGCTCTCTGGTCCAATGTTGAACAGTTCAATGTTTTCCTGTAGCACACTCATGGCTCCAGCTGATTATTTCTTGCTCTTCTTTATCTGGGCATAGAGAGGCTCTACTGCCTGTGGGCAGACAGACACATGTTAAATTCAGAAACTTTTTTTTCCATGACACTGCATATGCACATTAATGTCTTTAACCCTCATACACCATTAAATGCTACTAAACATATAAATATCGGGAGGGTTAAGGATAAAATTCATCTCCTTGGCCTGGGCAGTATTCACAATTATGTTGGCTTCCACACTCGTACTAAAAACTGCCTGTTAATGATTCCATTGAATTGAATTTAATGAAAATTAGCCAAGTGCTATAAAATCTACGTGTCCTGATTAATGAAGTCGATCTACTTCATTGTAATGTTCGTTCAAAAGTACTTTGACTTTATGGTTTTAACACATTTTATTATCCATGATCTTAATGCCCGTGAGTGGCATCATCAATATGTGAGCCAATGACTTCCTATTTCAATGCTCCTACTGGCATTAATGTGCTTTTACATCCCTATCAAACTGCCTGTTATTTTGTTCTGATGTTCTATCTCACTGTCCTACATAGCTCAGGTTTAGTCTCTGCTACATTTGGCAAAATGTGCTTTCTCATCATCCCTATTTGCCCTGACAATAAGCCTAATCTATTACCCCAGTTGAAGCCTCACTGCCAGTGTTTGCCCTAATGAGTTGCATTTCTGCTCAACTTCTTCATTTTCCTGACGTCGCCAACCTATACTGCATTTCATTCATTCAGTTCTGACTGACTTCATTAGCTGCAAAACTTTGCAAACCATTGATTTAAACTTTCAAATTTTAGTTTAGCTGATTCCTTATCCGTTTTATTTTTTAAAAAAGCATTTAGTAATAATGCAGTTTGTAGCTTAACAGACATCAATGAGTACATCCTTAGCAGGTTTACAGAACATAATGTCTTAAACGAATACAGTATGAATCCTGTTACAGTACATACATTCCACTGGTGCAGGCTCATGCAGTTATGAAGACTGATGAAAACAAGCCATGTTCAAAGAAAATATGCACAAAAAAGATGAGAATACAACCAAAACAAACCACAATCCATGGGTCGCAGTGATCAGCAGCAGTGAGATGCGTGCACACCTAGAAAAGAGAAAAGAGATACCTACCCCAACCTCTTCTATCTAGCTACCGACCTGTGGGGTGAAAGAATCACCAAGCGAGTCAGCGACTGCGTCAGCACTTGAAGGTGCTTCTGAACTAACAAGCTGTGGAAGAGGGAAAGGAAATCTCAGTGGTAGCAATATCATAACAACACTGGAAAAAATACAGTGGTGCCAACAGGTGGCATGATTATTGATTCCAAATGATGAAATGCCAATTTCCTCACATCCATCTTTTGCCCTTTTATCTAAACATATATCCTTCTATACTTCACTTGTACCACTAATCTAACCCATAGATTCCTTCATTTGTCTGCCCTCTAATGGAAGTCTCCTCAAAACGTTTATTTCAATGCTATTTGTAGTGACTTGTGACCACTGGTTGCCTATAATTTGGGGGTGTCTGCAGTCCCAAGGTCCTTCATTAGCTGTTTGTAGTTGTGTAACTCTTAAGGCCATGGGAATCATTATAATATTGGAAGTATTTCCCTGAACTGTGTCCATCTGCTGTTATTCCTTTTCAGAAAAATATAGTGTACATCATCAAAATGCATCTTTTAAGAGAGATTATGAGACTAAATACTTGGTAATTTCACCTCATGTCCTACAGCAATATCTACAACAGTTGGATTACTGGCATGATACGTTTTGTTCTATTGAATAATCCATTGTACTATTCCAATATCCCAATTTTTAATACACTTAAAACACAAAAAAAAATGGGATAAAGAATCCTCTCCAGTCTGCCCAGTGCTCAACATGATCATGGCTTATTTATGATGGCCTCAACTATTTTTCAGAGCTAATTGCCCATAACTCACAACACCTCAATCTTTCAAATATTTATCTGTATCTCCACCTTAAACATACCCAGTGAGCAGGACTTGGGAAGAGAGGCTCACTACTCTCTAGGAGAAGGAATTTATCTATACTTCAGCTGTGAATGACTGGCCCTTTGTTTTATATCCATCTTCCATTGTTCATGACTCTCTCACGAGTGAAAACATCTCATAATCTACCTTTTTAAGCCCCTTTAGAATCTTACACTTGAGTATCATGCTCAACGTTCTCTTAAACTCAAAGAAACATTCTGCCTAGCCTCTCTTGAAAGAACAACCCTCTTTTTCCAGGAATTAGACTGGTGAATTTCCTTTGAACTGCTTCCAAAGCTCCCATAGCCTATTTTGGACCAAAACACTGCACAGTACCCTAGGTAAGGCTTCACCAACACCCTGTACAACTATAACAACACCTCTTTAATTCTTACGTTCCACAACCTTTGCATTAATGGCCTAGATAACTCAGCCCCAAACATCTACAGTTTGCTCATTTTCATGGACACTGCCTGACCTGTTGAGTTCCTTCAGCATTTTGTGAGTGTTGCAACATTTTACTTGCCATCTTAGCTGCTTGTTGGATTTGCTTGCTAACTTTTTGTTTTGTAATTCACACACGAGAGCTCTGAGATCCCTCAGAATTTCACTCACTTTAGTCTGTGTCCATTTAGATAATAACTCAGTGCAGAATTTGCTGGGGAAGGGGAATAATAAAGAATAAATCTCTCAGCACCAGTAACAAAATGCCTCCACATTGCTGTTACTCCTCCTTCTCAAGTACTTTTGATTGGTTTTCATGACTTTCGCTAGTTTTTAATCTCACTTTCCCACATTTTCCTAACATCTCAATTTATACTCTAAGACAGGCATCCTAGGAATTCAGGAGAATGAGAGAACCACCTTCTATGCCATTACTTCAGTGTCATAAACTGAGGTGACAAAATATGCCTTTATGGTTTTTAAGCAGTTCTGTCAGTTATCAAATTACACCTTCATTTGACAGACTCATATTAAAATCTAGCTCTGAATGACAATCAGTCTATTCTCTGCTTGGTGAGAAGAATCATTTTAAAAGAGTCAAAGAAACACTCATAGTGATAAAAAAATTACTCATAATTTGCCACAGATTAAGAATCACCTACAGGGAGAACACAAGAGTCCTGGTGTTAGTAATGAAAATGCTATACTTACAAAGTGGGATAAGTCTTCCAAGGTTAATTGGAGATAGAGTGTGACACAGACTATGTGACGCCTAACCTGAACACTGTCCACGTGGGTCACTTAGACGTGACATCGTTCTTCAGTGCAGAGCTAACTACTACGACATTAATACAACCAAATGATGAAGCCACTCACTTGATGGCTTAATACTCACAGCCTCTTGCACTCTGCTGCTGCTCAGGTTATCTGACTCGGTCTTCCCTTGGTCATCAGGTGCAGTTGCATCAGGGTGCAAGGAAGGTGACCTGGATGGGGTGTTCTGATGGCAGCATGAGGTGGGCGAGGTCTGATGGGGAGATGCTGCAGGTGTGCTCCGCTGAGAAGATGTTCCAGGTGTGTGGCGGCGGGGGGAGTCAGAAGGTGTGTGCTGATGTGGAGATGAAGTTGGAGCTGGGAGGTGAAGATAAATTAAAATACAAAAAGATATTAAATGAAGATAAATAGTTCTTTTGCTGGACAATTTCATTGACTTAGCCCAACTGTGAAAAAATTTCACTAACTTTACACACAAGAGGACAGAAAGATAAATTACCAGTGAACACATTTGATTTTGTTAAAATAAATTCAGATAAAATTACAAAAAGTCACAAAACTCAATGCTCTGTTAATGATGCCCAATGCTTATAACTAAAGGTACAAAAAATATAACTCTACATTCCTTGCCTCTGTGAATGAGCAATGAAGGATAAGTTCTGATAATGGATAAATGGCTGTTCCTAACTATCCACAATTGTATGGAACAACAATTTTCCATTATCATTGGATAATTGTGCACTGTTCTATACACATTCTCAAATGACAGCAACGAATAAATTGCCCTTTCAAACAATCACGCCTCACAAGTCTATCTCTCACTCCACTTTGAACTCTGTAAGCTCTTGTGGAGCCAGAAATGGAGGGAGAAAACATTGGATATGTTTCCTCTTTCCCAGCTTGCAATCAAACCAGGCTTGCAATGTACACTATTCATCTTATTACACTATATTACTATGCAAATAAAACAATTTTATGACATATGTGAGTGATGATAAACCTGATTCTGATATGGATCTCTATTGTAGACTGGGAGTGGGAAGGGGGCTGCAAGAGAGGAATCATGGTTGGAAAAAGGGGAGAGAGAAGGGAGGGAGTGGGAAGCCATAGGGAGACATTCTGCAACGATCAATAAACCATTTGTTTGTGACTTTGTCTGGTCTCTCACAGCTGGGTGTGTCTGCACCAAGGCCCCTGCCCCTAGCACTCCTTCTCTGCCACCTGTCCCATACCCCTCCCACAGTGCTCCACTCTCGCTGCTCCCAACAACTTGCCAGATTCAGAATCTTACTCTCTGATCCATGTTGACAAATACAGTTCTGTGCAAAAGTCTTAGGCACCGTAGCTATAAATATGTGCCTAGAATTTTGCACAGTACTGCAGGTCACTCTGGTCCTGAATTCACATCAAAACCTATCTTTCCTACCTCGCATGTTCCTAATTTGTCGTGACAATATTTGGTGAAAGATACTGTAAATGGGAAACTGAGATTACAGTCAGAATAACCGTATTGAATGGAGGACAAGGCTCAAAGGCCAGCACAGCCCAGTCCTACTCTGAATTCACACATTCATATTGAAGGCATTCACTGGATCAGCATTAGCAGAAAAGACAGTAGACTTGGAAATCTATGATATTCTGGAAGGCTATTTACTGGATATTGTATTTTATTCTTTATTCTTCTCTCCCCTTCCATCAGGCAGGAGGTACAAAATATTGAAAACATACTTCACCAGGTTCCAGGACAGAGTCTGACCTGCTGTAATAAGACAATTGAACAGGCATCTTTCATGATAAAGTGAAAATCTTAATCTCACAATCTACCTTGTTGTGGCCCCTGCATCTTACTGTCTACCTGTTTTGCACTTTCTCTATAAAAGTAGCACTACATCCTGAATTTGTTCACACTTTTCCCTTTGTACTACCTCAATGTACTTATGTTTTGATATCATCTGTCTGAATGGCATACAAAGCAAACTTCTTCACTGCATACATGAGAGAAAAATAAACCAATCATCAATTAATCATTCATTCCATCATTCAAAATGTTGTAGTTTTAAGTTAACCTCCTTTCTCCTACAACCTGTTCACTTGAAAAAGTCTAGCCAACAGTTTATCAGCCACCATTTCTTAATCTTGACATTGCGGATGTTCCACTTCATATAACTTGGCCTTTTCTGTGGACCCATGACTTACAAAAAAGATATTCTTGATACATTAACAGATCTAACTAATAAGATCTTTTCAAGCAGATTGTGCCATGGAAATCTGATCCAGCAGCACTACTCTTCTGGGTGCTACCCAAATAAGTGACATTTTGCTGCTTATTGGGGATGTCACACAACTTGAGCAATTGGTGTGTTGTGGAATTTCCTGATTTCGGTTCCAGATCCTCCATTAATCTGTCAGATAGATGTACAGACAAGACACATGAGCTTGCAGATGTTGAACTGGAGAAACTCAGTGGGTGAGCAGCATCTGTGGAGGGAAAGGATTGTCGATGATTCTGCTTGAAATCCTGCTTCAGGAGCCAGATCATCTAAAGTGGAGCTGAGGAGTATGCAGAATCATGTCTGCATTCTTCAAACATTTATGTGTGTTTGTGAAGTCA